>NC_134013.1:89382432-90673040 GCF_040712315.1 Castanea sativa | reverse complement strand
AGTTCAAATGGTGTGTTTTGCACCTTCTTCTTTTTTTTTGAATTTCGGCCTGAATGGGCCATTTCGGCGGTTTTGCCGGTATTGCCCGATACGGCCGATACGGCCCGAGTCAGCGCAAATCAGCCCAATTTAGCGTGAATTGTGCCGAGTTTGAGCTGCGTCGGCGCGAGTCGTGAGAAAAAAAAAACACGTGGCAGACGCGGCCCAACGTGCGAGCAGCAGCGTCCCTAGCGCATCCCCGCGTTGCGTCGCGTCGGATGCGGGTGCGGCACCTCTGGCGCCGTGTCTGTGCATCCCAGGTTGTAATTATGAGTGGTTAAGGGAAAATTTTAGTTTCAAAGCGTTTTGTGTTGGGTGCAAGTTGTAATTATGAGTGGCTAGGAGGAAAATTTTAGTTTGGAAGCAAAAGAGGCATATGGGTAGCTCTATAATTAGGTGGAAGGACTTTAATAAAGAAGAAAATTAATTTCTAGCGTGGCATAAGGACATCACGACCTAGGTCGTGGGTTCAGAGTTGCTATTGCTCTAGGCCACCTTTCGGCATATTTTGGTATATCCAATGTCACTATGAAACCTGCTTATTGGTATTGGCCAAAGTTTAAATTTTTTACTTTGTGTTTCTGTTCTTACAAAGAAACTAGTTCTTATACTAATTTCTGTTTTTTTAAAAAGAAAAGGGAGCTAGTTATCTAACTTATTTTTGTCATATGTGGCATTAAATTGCAGAATTATGTTCCCTAACTATAATGCTTAAGTGTGAACCATTGTTCATTATGCAGGAGAGGTAAGTTTGATATTTTATTCTGCTGTGTTGTTTATTTTTTGTGTGAGCTGTTGTTAAAGTATCTTAACTTTATGCATTTCTTTTTCAGGTTCAATATCAGTCGGATCAATTTCTAGGCAAAAACAAACACTATGTTGTTGCTGAACATCAAAATTTGTTGATGGTTGGAGTGGTTCCTTTATCCAAGGGAGCTGTTAGTAATCGATTAGTGTTAGAATTCAGCAAATAAATTCCTAGTTTTTTGGCAGAGATATCTGATTGAGTTTTTAGATTATTTTATGTTCAATTATCCTGTCATTGTAATTCGGTTGATAATCAACTTTGTAACAACACTGTTATTTAAACAATGAGATTTTAATAATAAAGCAGGTAGATTAATTCTAGAAATTCTCCTCTTGCTGGCAGGTTTGATGTACACATTATTTTGTAATTGGTCTATGTATATCTCGTACTCTCGTAATTGATATTATTTTGGCTAAATGGCACTTAAATAAATCACATTTGTGAATTATAAGGTCATTTATTTGGATCATTAACAAGCAATTTAGAATTTATTATTTTACAATCTATCTGAACAAAAGATATTTGTTTTTTTTTTTTTCTCTTTTATGCAAACTTATTTTACAAGTTATTGGAAAACTGTTCTAAGAGCTCAATAAATCTTTTAACAATAAAATACCATAAACTATCTCATATGAGCGATCTAGTATGAAACTAATAATTGGCCTTGACTCTACCTATGACAATAAACTCTCGATACCAATACCAACAACGAAACACATTTTTGCATGACTTTGGATAGGCCTCTTTGATTATCAGGTGTGTTGAAACAATGGCACAACTAAATAGCAATTTTTTTTTACAAATTAAATTTTTGTTTTTACAAATTTAAAGATAATCAAAAAAATATTCCACCAAATGCCTTCAAGAACTTGAATTAGAATTAGGTCCTAATACATTACAAGACCGTTTAAACTATCCTTTCAGAGTTTAAGCACATAAAATTAGTACATAACTTTCAATTGGCCCCAACTCAAAATGATTACAAAGAAAACAAATGTAATAGTCACATGACAATATTATGCAGGCTTTAAGTCTCAACTCTCATGTAATAATAATTTTTGCTTGTCCTGGGAACTTCTTGGGATTCTTGGTTCTTGAATAGACCATGGACGGTAGCATGATATCTAGGAGAAGTTGGGGTTCAAGGGTTTTCTTGTGGGTTCTATAAATGGGTTTTAACGCATCCGTGAGAAGTTTGATAGATCTGAAAGAGATGATGAACCAGAAAAAGAAAAAAAAGAAAATAGAAAAGAGACGGTGTTAATGTCTGTTAGTTGACTTATTTAATTAGACAGATGTCAAAAAATTAAAAAGGATACCTAAGAAATAGCACCTAAAGTATTGTATCTAAGTTTTGTCTTTATTGATATATATTAATTTCCTACTTATTAAAAAAAAGGGAGAATAATCAGATATGAATATTAGATTGATCAATCGATGTTATATTATGTGTATTCTAAGAATTGTAGTAGTCTATATGATGGCTAGACATGTAATAAAATCCTAGAGTTGCATAGAGTTGTAGTACAAACCAGCCAATTAATAGATAATGAGAATATGCAAAATAGAACAAGCTGATCAAAGACTGAAAATGAATTGGACATTTAAGTGAATAAATAGAGAATTTGGGAACTTCTTGGGATTCGTAGCATGATATCTATTCTCTACAAACATTTAAAACATCACATTAGCATTTAAAAATAGAATAAAAATGATGGTATTAAGCCTCACGACAGTCATTCAAATATATTGCAATGATTCAGAACAGCGAAAATACAGCACTATTTATTCAACGAATTGTAAAGATACAAGAAAATAATAATAGCAATAGAGGAAAGCCATATTTCACGGAGATCGAGGGTTGTTCATGGAATGAATGAAGCCGAAAAAGCCATAGCTATAAACGAGATGAAGCCCAGAAGAGTTGCAAAAGATCCTATCCAGCTCAGAATGCTGGCAAGTCTTGGGCTCGTACGGCGTTGGCCGATAGAAGCCGACAAAACAACAAGAGCCACTGAGTTAAAAGCCAACGAAGCAACTCGGAAGATCCTGGCTCTAGCAGGTAGGTCGTGGATTTCGAAGGACTCGAGAGTACCAATCATTTGGGCATTGAGAACAAGTTGTATCTCTTCCCTTCTGCGCGGTCCAGGGCCCATTGGTCCCCTTTCACCTCCTATGTAACCAACCCAGCCTCCGCGGTCATCACCGTCGTCATCTCCGCCACCGTTAGCCCCTCCATGATTACGTCCACTGTTGCCTCTCCGTTCATTTCCAATACCCTCTCTTTGCCCACCTCCTCCTACACCCTGATTTCCACCGTTTCTTCCTTCCCCGGCTCCACCTCCCGAACCCGAACCCGAACCCGAACCCGAGCTCTCCCCTTGATTTGATAGTATGCGTATGGCACAAAGGGCTTTGTATGTCCGAAGCCGAACTCTCTGAGTATGGGCATCAGGAAGGAATGGTTCCGCACAGGAATGCCTCGACCACAACAAGTGTGGAAAATTAAGCATAGCCTTAGAGCCACGCATTTTGAAAGCAGCTTCATCATAGGCCAAAGCTGCATCCTTAGGCGTCTTGTATGTCCCAAGCCGAACTCTCGCTCCGTTCTTCTTCGGGTCCCTTATCTCCGCCGCGTACTTCCCCCAAGGCCTCCTCCTCACCCCCCTTAAATACGGCGCGGAAGCCTCACGCGCCGCCGCCGCCAACACTCCCTCCTTGCTCGCTGCTTCTAGCGGCTCTACTTTAACTGGGTTGACCACGTTACTCGACGGAACCGAATAATCCCAGCTCTCCACTAGAAAAACGTTTTCGGCAAAGCTCGGACTCTGAGAAAACATCATCGTCGTCGGCGGTTCGAAATCACTTAAGAGATGTTGCCTAATCAAATCGAGAGCACTAAGAGCACTAGGTGCTGTTTCGGAAATTTCCGCGAGCTCCAAATCCGCCATGACTCGTAGTACTTCGGTTGTTTTTCCTCACAGAACGAAAACGATATAGAAAAAAACTAACAAAAACCAGAGTAATTCACTATCAGGGGTGGGGTGGGCCCATAAAAAGATGACTTTTTTTTTCAAATCTCTCTCTCTTTCTTTTTCTTTCTCTTTCTCTCTCACTGTGAAATTTCAGAAAACCCTCAATCTCTGATCCAGCTGCTGCTGAGAGTCTGAGAGAACAGAAAAAAGATGACTCTTTTTGTCTCTTGCTTTTCTTTATTACTAAATAATTGACTGAGTGTCAATTTGTCCAATTGGTAAAGTTTTTTAAGGTAGTATAAAATTTATTATCTTTTGGCTCATAAAATTAATACTTTGAATATGTATTTTGTTTTAAAATTGAGGGAAAAAAAGATATTTTTTATTTTAATTTTATTCTATAATATTTTTTTTAAAATTTATTTATTTTTTAATTTTTTATTATTTTGATTGAATAATTATAATGAATATAAGTGTACAATTTATCATTATTACTTTTTATAATGAACATATTTATAATAAAGTTCTATAACAATTATATATGTTATATTTTTTTTGAGAAACTATATGTTATATTAATATATATATATATATGTAAAAGATTCTCCAAAATTATTTTACATTAAAAATTATAACATTAAATTTTTAATTGAAAATTTTAATTTGAAATTTTTTTTGTAAAATTTAAAAATTAACCGCAACATATAAAAAAATTGATTGAAATTTTGAAATTTTTTTTGTAAAATTTAAAAATTAATAGCAACATATAAAAAAAATTGATGAAAAAGTTTTAATTGAATAAACGTGAAAGTTAGAGAACTTAAATCAAATTTTAATAAAAATGTTACGGGTCAGTTTCGTATGTTAATTTTTAATTTTTTTTTTTGAAAGTTTCAACTTATAGAGTCCGCTCCTGATGATAGGTCTTTATCATCAGACCAAAACACCAATCAGTTTTTGGTGTAGGTAGGGATTGAACCTCAGATCTCTTATACAACTATCCGAGATTTTACCAGTTGAGCTAACTGAAACCCACACTTTTAATTATTTTTTTTATATTAATCTTTTCTTTTCTTTTCTTTGTTGGGAAGTAATGGACCGATGATTTGTCGCACTTACACTGTCAACACATTGTTTGATTTGATGGGTTGGTGGTGGATGGGCCATACCTTAATGGACAGATCACGTTGTTTAGCTTTAGTGTGCGTTTGGGAAGCGCGTTTTGCGCATCCCAAACGCACGTTTTGCGTTTCCTTTTTTTTTTTTTTTTTTTTGAGCCGAAAAGTTTGACTTTTCGTGTGAACAGTGCACATCGTGCATTGTTTATAGACCCATAAATTTCACTTTTTATCAATTTTTTCATTAAAAATAGGTTCTACGGTACTATTTACACATTAAAAAATTATTTTACTATAATATTTTTCAGTTTTCAATTTTCAATTTCAGTTACATTCAAACGAATCCTTAACTTTACTTTCAACATCTTCATAGCAACGAATTGAACAAACGTGAAAGTCAGAAAACTTAAATCAAATTTTAATAAAAATGTTACAGGTCAATTTCGTAGGTTAACTTTTAATCTTTTTTATATATTAATATTTTCTTTTCTTTTCTTCGCAATGGACCAATGATTTGTCGCGTTTACACTGTCATCACATTGTTTGATTTGATGGGTTGGTGGTGGGTGGGCCATACCTAAATGGACGGATTTAACCTTACTTTCAACATCTTCATAGGGACGAAATTTCAAGGAATTATCATCTTATTAAAAATATAGCCATTGTCACAAACGAACCGCAGTTCTGTTCCTAACCCCTCCGAGCAAAAGAAAAGCGATGAGGTCAATTTTTCCTAATCCATCGCTTCAAGAAAGCCTTCTTACCTGTTCGAACAAAGTTGGGCCTCCAAAATCCATTACCTTATGGCTCATGATATTAATCCTTTACGGCTCCTGCACTACAGCTACAATTTCAATTGTTCTTCCGCAAGTAAACGTCGACGGAAATCGAGTTCCAGTCTTCTTCAGAGACCGGCCTACATACTACCGTAAGTTTCTAGTCTCCACCCTGTTCGCTTTTTTGGGTGCCTTTATTGCCTTGATAATACAAGACAAGCCAAGAGTTGAAAGATTTTGCAGGATTACTGCTGTGGGTTTCATGTTGTCATCACTAGCAATAGTTTCAATTCCCCTCCTTTCGTTAATGTAGAAAGAAAATAATTCCGATGAGGCTGAAGACTCTTTGTTGTAACGAAGATTTCAGCCTAATTTCCGGAAGCTATGTTTGCTTTTTTCTTTTTTCAATTTGCTGTTGGATTTGAATGTCAATAATTAACGAATTTCAAAGTTGTGTTGTGCTCTCTATTGCTCTCTCCTCTACCAAGCTCCTTTATCAACTCCGTACTAAGAATCTGATCAAATTGGGGGTGGTGCAGGATTATTAAATTCTAGGGCAATAGATTTATTGAGTACTAATTAAATTATAGTTAATTTGTTGAATTTAAGCACAACTTTTATTATTTAGCAAAAGAAGAAATAAAATATTTTGAGAAAAATATATGATGAGGTTTATTTTATCTTGTATACAAGGTGGTGCATGCTTATAATTGTAATCTAATTTTCAGCAGTTCTGATTTCGGTGGCGAGAGAATTAAGATTGTCTGTTGTGTGAAAGATTAGGTAAAGAAATGCTTTTGTTGTTTGGAAGATTTCGTAAGAAATGCCGATAATTCATCGCATTTACAATTTCAAGTGCAATTTGAGTCATTGACAACACTTAAATAATTATGCAAATTATTTGAAGCCTTGTTGGGAATTATTATATTAGTTTTATATATATGTCATATCAAAATTTTGGATCGGATAAACAAATATGATACATGATCCAACAAGCACCATGCAATTGACAAAGTCGAAAAACTGAAACAAAGAAACAGTAACTAGTTCTTGAATCTAACTGGTTGCTAGATTAATTCCAAATGCTTCTCCAACATAAGGACCAACAGGTTTCTTGATCTCCTGCACCTGCCTGATCTGCCTATTCAATTTTTTCTTGTGTTGTTCCTTGCAAAAGAGAGATTATTTACTAAGAGTACTCACATCAATTTTTTCTTGTGTTGTTCCTCGCAAAGGAGAGATTTTTTTTATTTTTTTTGGTCAACAGGGGAGAATAATTAGATTAACTAGCCACAAAGGGCGAAGTATTGGCTATAAGCCTTAAAGAGTACAAGCCATTAGCATCAGAGTTCACAATTACATTAAGATTAGGGGTAGGGGGAACATCTAGAACAACAAAATCAGAAGTTGGCTATAAGCCTTTAAGAGTACAAGCCATTAGCATCAGAGTTCACAATTACATTAAGATTAGGGGTAGGGGGAACATCTAGAACAACAAAATCAGAAGTTAAGGAACAAGCGCCTTTAGCAAGGCTGTCCGCTCCTCTGTTGGCCTCCCTGAACACATGCTTGACCGTGGTCTGCTGAAACTGCCCGAGAAAGTACCTGCAGTCATTAAGAAGGGATGTATATGAGTTGTTAGAGGTTTTCCTTGAGAGAACAAGGTCCCCAATCACCTTGGCATCCAATTCCACTGCCAAATGTGTGATTCCAAGCTGTGAGGCAAGCGTGAGACCATCCCTAAGAGCCCAAAATTCAGCAATGATGCTTGTACTAATACCAATATATCTCATAAATCCCTTAATCCATTTGCCGTGAAAGTCATGTATGAGCCCTTCCCCCCCTGCCTTTCTTGGGTTACCTAGGGAAGCTCCATCAGAGTTGAGTGTAAACCAACCCTCTTGTGGCTTGCACCAGTAAACCGGTATGACAAAGTGTCTTTTGAAGGCCTGTCCTTTTCCCACACAATAAAAGTATTCAGTGGCAGCTTTCATACATAGGGAGTGGAGGTTAATATTGATAGGTGAGTTTTGGAAGACCATGTTGTTCCTATGCTTCCACAGGTTCCACACAGCCAAGGGAAAGACAATTTTTATAGACCAGGGAATACCATTTATTTGGTTCAGTTTGCTGTCTAGGCAGTTTGTGCTCAGCCAATCTGCCAAGCTCAAGTGCATGAAGCTGGACATGCTTTGGGGGGTTCCAAACTTTTGCCAAAAATTCATTGCAACTGGGCAGTCCCTTAGAGTGTGTAAAATAGTTTCCTCATGATTTCTGCACAAGGGGCAGCAAGCATCATGAATAATACCCCTCGATTCAAGGACTTTCTTGACTGGGACGCTGTTGTGGCAACATAACCAAAGGAAGTGTTTTATCTTTGGCAGCGTATCTAGTTTCCAAATCCAGTTGCCGTGGAAGGTTTGGACATCAGTTGTCTCAAGTCTAGCCAACTTATAAGCAGATGCCAAGTGAAAATCCCCATCTTGAGACCCTTTCCAGACCAGATTGTCTTGTTTCTCCCCATAGATTTGTAAGGGGACTGCTCTGATCATGTCTTTAACATCTAAAGGCAGCTCAAAAGATAACTTTCCCCAAGTAGTCACATCAGTCTTTATATAATAGAAAAATGCTTATAATTTGCACAATTTTACCTAAAAATAACTCACATCAGCCCATGTATAATTATATAAATTTGCATATTAGCTATACAATAGCCACGTAAATTTACTTAAAAGATTTTTTTTTTTTTTCCCAAACTCTAATTCAACGTTAAAATCTAAGAAAGGCTTTTTTTTTCTAAGGTGAGGGAAAAAAGGGGGGTAGGTTACTGTGTTTTGGGAGGTTTCTATTTCAGTATTTTGTAGGAGTGGAGTGGTTTTTACAGTTTGGTGGATGATGAGTATTTTTTTTTTTTTTTTTTGAAGAGAGAGCGAAGAAAAAACAGGCAAGTCTTGTAAAAAAAATCTCCGATTTGATGGGATTGCACGTTTATTTGTTGTAGGGATGAGGCTGGTAGTTTTCTTTCGGAAAAACTAAAATTTAGGACCAAATGGTTGGAAAAAAAAAATTTACGTATTACAAATGTAGGTGTAATTCTTTTTTTCTTTTATTTTGGAGGAGGGGTGTTAAGCAAGAATTTCCTATAATTCAACTTCACATTTATTCAATGAGAGCATCTCTCTTTATGTAGATGTAGCTATGCAGTTGTTTTTGGTCAAAAAAAGAAAACAAAAATCAAAACAAACAGGCATGAGATTTACTTTCAAAGAACTAAACTGATTAAATGCAATGCACGAAATTGCAAGCCAATTTTCTTACTTTTTGCAATTCATCATCTTCATCCTCGTCATCATTAATACCCTGTAAACAACATTAGGACTACCAAGTGGGAAAGAATAAAGATGCAAACAAAAATGCCACTGCTTGCTACATGCTAATACAGAAGAGAACAAACTTACAAAATAAGAATTCTGCCTTATGTTTGTTTCAGTTATGCAGAAGAGATCTATATGGTTTTTTTTTTTTGATAGGTAAAAACAATATAGAAGAGATTTGCATAGTTTTCACCTATAGAATGCTCTCTTAAAGTTTACAATTCTTTTTATCATTCCTTTCCAGGATCCTTTTAATGTTTAAAACAGTTATATGCTTTCACAAAACTAAACAAAATGTAAACTTAACCCTAATGCACACATGACAAGGATTTTTATTCAACTAAAGTTTTAAAAAAAATATAAGTAACAACATTTAATTGAAAAAAAAAATTAAAGTAAATCCTAAATTACTCTCAACCAGAAGAATCTATTTAAAATTTCAAAGCAACTATTACAACTTGATATAAAAGGGGGAGAAAAAAAACCTTGAGAACAAAGACAGGTATCTCATCATCCGACTCCACAATATTACCATTCGCATCTAGCAGAATAATACCACTCTGCTTGTGAACTGCAAACACAAATAAACATTAGAAAACCATCAATGTTTCCCAAAAAGTAAAACAATAGCAAGAATACAAAATAAGTTTGTCACTAACTCCATAACATTGAAACAATAAGCAACAGAAAAACAATAAATCAGAGAGCTTAAAAAAAAAAAAAAATCAAGCTTGGTGTACATGCCCTGAGTCACATTGAAAAAATATAGGCCAAAATATATTGTTTGACTCTAAAAATTAACCCTTGAACTTTAACGTGATCACATTAGTCCCCAACAAACTGAAAGTGATCGCTTTAGTCGACAACAAACTAAAAGTAATGGCTTTTAATCCCTAAAAAGCTAAAGTGATCAATTTTAGTCCTTGAAAACATAGAATGGTCACTTTTAGTCCCCAAAAAACATAAAGTAACCGCTTTTAGTTCCTATGAATTGATGGTGAATCATTTTTAGTTTGGCCAGGGACTAAATGCAATCACAAGACTAAAATTGCTAGTGAATTAAGGATACCCTCTTGTTTCAATCTTTCTTCAAGGCAGCTCTTACTTTTAACATTTCCATGCTTTGAACAATATATTTTCAATAGTTTAGGGCTTTATCAGACATAAATAAAATATTTTCAAAAGTTTAGGGCTTTATCAAACTTTGAAGCTCTGGAACTAAGGATACCCTCTTGTTTCAATCTTTCTTCAAGGGCAACTCTTACTATTAACATTTCCATGCTTTGAACACCAACTTGAGCACTGCCATATTTTAACAGTTGCACATCAGCCAATTTGCAGCAACAAAAATTTATGTTAAAAGAAAAGGTAAATAGGGACATGGCCTAGATAAGGCGAAGTAGCCTAAAAAGAACCATGTAGCAGACTCGAAATAGTTAGGATTTATCTTAGTTGTGTCGAATTGAGTTAAAAAAGAAAAAGAAAAAATTAAGCTTAACAAAAATGATTGATATGAGTAAAGAAACATGAAAAGCATCAAACTTAGAATCTCAAATTTGTGATCACATCTCCATCAAGAATATTTCACCTGCCATTGCGTTTTCCTGCTTTGTTCTCATTACCCTTCAAAGGTTCCAGGTTTTCCAACTCAGCTGTTTCATGAGACTGCAGTATTAAAAGAAAACTAAGACATGAACTAAAAAGAGAACCACTTGAAAACAAAGCATGCATTGCTAAGTTAAAGAAGTAAAAACAAGCATATTTTGTGGTGAAATAAATTACCACTGTTGTTTCTCGGGTTTCAGCTGAAGGATAAGGCCCCTGATCTTTTGTGAAAGAATCACTTGATAATGTAGTAATCTCTCTACCCAACTTTACTACCATTTCAACCCCTTGATTGTTGTTCAGGAACTCCTCAAGTTCGGATGGAAGATTCCCATCAAGTTGTTTTGTCTGTTAGTGGAGCAAACATTAAAAAGAAGCAAGTTGTCAGGGAAACAATCCACCTCTGAAATAACAAACCACTATACCTCAATGACAGGAACTGCAATAATCATCTTTGTGTACAAAATGTGAGGAAAAATATGGGTAGAACACAGGTACTCGTATGATCACAAAGGTTAAACATTGTCACATATAAAGCAATTTGATAGACAAATAATTCATTTTTTTCCCAATTATTAACAAACTAGACCGGACCAATTTTAAATGATAAGCTTAGATCCCATCCACATCTTTTTGAAATTTACCAAAAATATATGGTGCATACCATATCAGATATGAAAGTACTTAGTTTTAACTTGTACAACCATCTACTGCAGTTATGTTGGCATTGTTTTTTTTCTTTTTCTTTTTAAAATGTGGTATTCATCAAGAGCAATAGATAGGCAAACTTAGAGACAACTTGAAGGCCAACATTCAGCAATTGTCCTCATCTGGAAATACACACACACACACACATTAACATAGCAATTATAGCATGAAAGTTTTAGATACATATCTACATGTAAGTTTCAGAAGCAACGGCCATCTATATAACGTTAGAATAAATCCTAGCAATGACTAAGATTAGCAACATGTTTTTAAAATTCCATTATACCTGGACACTTATTTCAAATTCATCAAAGATGAATTAGTTTTAGAATCTTTCTAGCAGCACTGATAGAAGTTAACCTATCGAAGTGCCAGTCTATCAGAAACTGCAGCCTTACACTTTTTAGTTAAAAGGAATGAAATGAACCCAAGAAAAAAGACATGTTACCCCTCATTTTGCTAAACCATTTTAAGTGGGCTGCTGGGTTCTTAAGGCATTCTCTGGCCCAACAAGTAACAGCTCTCCCAGCAAAGAGGTGGTCCAGCTCTTATACTCCAGGTTGCAAGAATTCCATAGATCACTCAAGGACTAAGTTATGAATGTAACTTCCAAGGGATTGACTATTATTCTAAACATGGTAAGACAGACAATAATAGTCACAGTCACAGTGCACCAATTTAAGTACTTTGAGAGGGGAACCCGATTCCTGAAAGAGACACAGAAATACAAAACATGTATAAAAATATTATTGTACCATCAATAGAGAAACATAAGCCACATTGCGTACACATTATGCATGTACCAACTTTTTTAACAGATTAATAAAAATAAATGATTGCTTTAGGACCACAACACTTAATTGTTCTAGTAAATAACTACCTACTTATCAAATAATAATAATTTAGCATTTTGATGGAGAAGAGAAGACCTTATCCAATAAGCTCTTCACCTCCAAATAACGCACTCCTCCTTCCATCATGATTTCCTCCATTTTAACCTTCTTACAACATGAAAGCATTTACAATGCTGAATGCTAAGAAACCAATCAACAGAATTTATACATGCTGTGACCTTTTGGGTGTGGGTGTGTGTGTGTGAGAGAGAGAGAGAGAGGAGGGGGAGGAGAAACCGTAAATGAAAATTGGTGTGAGGACTCTGGCAGGATGTGCTGTGCTCTCTATTGCTCTCTCCTCTACCAAGTTCCTTATCAACTCCGTACTAAGAACCTGATCAAATTGGAGATGGTGCAGGATTATTAAATTCTAGGGCAATAGATTTATTAGGTACTAATCAAATTATAGTTAATTTGTTGAATTTAAGCACAACTTTTATTATTTAGCAAAAGAAGAAATAAAATATTTTGGGAAAAATATATGATGAGGTTTATTTTATCTTGTATACAAGGTGGTGCATACTTATAATTGTAATCTAATCTTCAGCAGTTTTAATTTTGGTTGCGAGAGAATTAAGATCGTCTGTTGTGTGAAAGATTAGGTATAGAAATGCTTTTGTTGTTTGGAAGATTACCTAAGAAATGCCGATAATTCATCGCATTTACAATTTTAAGTGCAATTTGAGTCATTGGCAACACTTAAATAGTTATGCAAATTATTTGAAGCCTTGTTGGGAATTATTATATTAGTTTTATACATGTCATATCAAAATTTTGGATCGGATAAACAAATATGATACATGATCTAACAAGCACCATGCAATTGACAAAGTCGAAAAACTGAAACAAAGAAACAGTAACTAGTTCTTGAATCTAACTGGTTGCTAGATTAATTCCAAATGCTTCTCCAACATAAGGACCAACAAGTTTCTTGATCTCCTGCACCTGCCTGATCCGCCTATTCAATTTTTTCTTGTGTTGTTCCTTGCAAAAGAGAGATTATTTACTAAGAGTACTCACATCAATTTTTTCTTGTGTTGTTCCTCGCAAAGGAGAGAGATTTTTTTATTTTTTTTGGTCAACAGGGGAGAATAATTAGATTAACTAGCCACAACGGGCGAAGTATTGGCTATAAGCCTTAAAGAGTACAAGCCATTAGCATCAGAGTTCACAATTACATTAAGATTAGGGGTAGGGGGAACATCTAGAACAACAAAATCAGAAGTTAAGGAACAAGCGCCTTTAGCAAGGCTGTCCGCTCCTCTGTCGGCCTCCCTGAACGCATGCTTGACTGTGGTCTGCTGAAACTGCCCGAGTAAGTACCTGCAGTCATTAAGAAGGGATGTATATGAGTTGTTAGGGGTTTTCCTTGAGAGAACAAGGTCCACAATCACCTTGGCATCCAATTCCACTGCCAAATGTGTGATTCCAAGCTGTGAGGCAAGTGTGAGACCATCCCTAAGAGCCCAAAATTCAGCAATGATGCTTGTACTAATACCGATATATCTCATAAATCCCTTAATCCATTTGCCGTGAAAGTCATGTATGAGCCCTCCCCCCCCTGCCTTTCTTGGGTTATTTAGGGAAGCTCCATCAGAGTTGAGTGTAAACCAACCCTCTTGTGGCTTGCACCAGTAAACCGGTATGACAAAGTGTCTTTTGAAGGCCTGTCCTTTTCCCACACAATAAAAGTATTCAGTGGCAGCTTTCATACATAGGGAGTGGAGGTTAATATTGATAGGTGAGTTTTGGAAGACCATGTTGTTCCCATGCTTCCACAGGTTCCACACAGCCAAGGGAAAGAAAATAGACCAGGGAATACCATTTATTTGGTTCAGTTTGCTGTCTAGGCAGTTTGTGCTCAGCCAATCTGCCAAGCTCAAGTGCATGAAGCTGGACATGCTTTGGGGGGTTCGAAACTTTTGCCAAAAATTCATTGCAACTGGGCAGTCCCTTAGAGTGTGTAAAATAGTTTCCTCATGATTTCTGCACTAGGGGCAACAAGCATCATGAATAATACCCCTCGATTCAAGGACTTTCTTGACTGGGATGCTGTTGTGGCAACATAACCAAAGGAAGTGTTTTATCTTTGGCAGCGTATCTAGTTTCCAAATCCAGTTGCCGTGGAAGGTTTGGACATCAGTTGTCTCAAGTCTAGCCAACTTATAAGCAGATGCCAAGTGAAAATCCCCATCTTGAGACCCTTTCCAGATCAGATTGTCTTGTTTCTCCCCATAGATTTGTAAGGGGACTGCTCTGATCGTGTCTTTAACATCTAAGGGCAGCTCAAAAGATACCTTTCCCCAAGTAGTCACATCAGTCTTTATATAATAGAAAAATGTTTATAATTTGCACAATTTTACCTAAAAATAACTCACATCAGCCCATGTATAATTATATAAATTTGCATATTAGCTACAATAACCATGTAAATTTACTTAAAAGATTTTTTTTTTCCAAACTCTAATTCAACGTTAAAATCTAAGAAAGGCTTTTTTTTTTCTAAGGTGAGGGAAAAAAGGGGGTAGGTTACTGTGTTTTGGGAGGTTTCTATTTCAGTATTTTGTAGGAGTGGAGTGGTTTTTACAGATTGGTGGATGATGAGTTTTTTTTTTTTTGAAGAGAGAGCGAAGAAAAAACAGGCAAGTCTTGTAAAAAAAAATCTCCGATTTGATGGGATTGCACGTTTATTTGTTGTCGGGATGAGGCTGGTAGTTTTCTTTCCGAAAAACTAAAATTTAGGACCAAATGGTTGGAAAAAAAAAATTTACATATTACAAATGTAGGTGTAATTCTTTTTTTCTTTTATTTTGGAGGAGGGGTGTTAAGCAAGAATTTTCTATAATTCAACTTCACATTTATTCAATTAGAGCATCTCTCTTATGTAGATGTACCTATGCAGTTGTTTTTGGTCAAAGAAAGAAAACCAAAATCAAAACAAACAGGCTTGAGATTTACTTTCAAAGAACTAAACTGATTAAATGCAATGCACAAAATTGCAAATCAATTTTCTTACTTTTTGCAATTCATCATCTTCATCCTCGTTATCATTAATACCCTGTAAGCAACATTAGGACTACCAAGTGGGAAAGACTAAAGATGCAAACAAAAATGCCACTGCTTGCTACATGCTTATACAGAAGAGAACAAACTTACAAAATAAGAATTCTGCCTTATGTTTGTTTCAGTTATGCAGAAGAGATCTATATGGTTTTTTTTTTTTTTTTTGATAGGTAAAAACAATATAGAAGAGATTTGCATAGTTTACACCTATAGAATGCTCTCTTAAAGTTTACAATTCTTTTTATCATTCCTTTCCAGGATCCTTTTAATGTTTAAAACAGTTATAAGCTTTCACAAAACTAAACAAAATGTAAACTTAACCCTAATGCACACATGACAAGGATTTTTATTCAACTAAAGTTTTTTTTAAAAAAATGTAAGTAACAACATTTAATTGAAATAAAAAATTAAAGTAAATCCTAAATTACTCTCAACTAGAAGAATCTATTTAAAATTTCAAAGCAACTAGTACAACTTGATATAAAAGGGGGAGAAAAAAAACCTTGAGAACAAAGACAGGTATCTCATCATCCGACTCCACAATATTACCATTCGCATCTAGCAGAATAATATCACTCTACTTGTGAACTGCAAACACAAATAAACATTAGAAAACCCATCAATGTTTTCCAAAAACTAAAACAATCGCAAGAATACAAAATAAGTTTGTCACTAACTCCATAACATTGAAACAGTAAGCAACAGAAAAACAATAAATCAGAGAGCTTAAAAAATAAAAAATAAAAATCAAGCTTGGCGTACATGCACTGAGTCACATTGAAAAAATATAGGCCAAAATATATTGTAACTTGTTTGACTCTAAACATTAACCCTTGAACTTTAAAGTGATCGCATTAGTCCCCAACAAACTGAAAGTGATCGCTTTAGTCCACAACAAACTGAAAGTAATGGCTTTTAATCCCTAAAAAGCTAAAAGTGATCAATTTTAGTCCTTGAAAACATAGAATGGTCACTTTTAGTCTTCAAAAAACATAAAGTAACCGCTATTAGTTCCTATGAATTGATGGTGAATCACTTTTAGTTTGGCCAGGGACTAAATGCGATCCCGAGACTAAAATTGCTAGTGAATTAAGGATACCCACTTGTTTCAATCTTTCTTCAAGGCAGCTCTTACTTTTAACATTTCCATGCTTTGAATAATCTATTTTCAATAGTTTAGGGCTTTATCAGACATAAATAAAATATTTTCAAAAGTTTAGAGCTTTATCAGACTTTGAAGCTCTGGAATTAAGGATACACTCTTGTTTCAATCTTTCTTCAAGGGCAACTCTTACTATTAACATTTCCATGCTTTGAACACCAACTTGATCACTCTGCCATATTTAACAGTTGCACATCAGCCTAATTGCAGCAACAAAAATTTATGTTAAAAGAAAAGGTAAATAGGGACATGGCCTAGATAAGGCGAAGTAGCATAAAAAGAACCATGTAGCAGACTCCAAATAGTTAGGATTTATCTTAGTTGTGTTGAATTGAGTTAAAAAAGAAAAAGAAAAAGAAAAAATTAAGCTTAACAAAAATGATTGATATGAGTAAAGAAACATGAAAAGCATCAAACTTAGAATCTCAAATTTGTGATCACATCTCCATCAAGAATATTTCACCTGCCATTGCGTTTTCCTGCTTTGTTCTCATTACCCTTCAAAGGTTCCACGTTTTCCAACTCAGCTGTTTCATGAGACTGCGATATTAAAAGAAAACTAAGACATGAACTAAAAAGAGAACCACTCGAAAACAAAGCATGCATTACTAAGTTAAAGAAGTAAAAACAAGCATATTATGTGGTGAAAAAAATTACCACTGTTGTTTCTCGGGTTTCAGCTGAAGGATAGGGCCCCTGATCTTTTGTGAAAGAATCACTTGATAATGTAGTAATCTCTCTACCCAACTTTACTACCATTTCAACCCCTTGATTGTTGTTCAGGAACTCCTCAAGTTCAGATGGAAGATTCCCCATCAAGTTGTTTTGTCTGTTAGTGGAGCAAACATTAAAAAGAAGCAAGTTGTCAGGGAAACCAATCCACCTCTGAAATAACAAACCACTATACCTCAATGACAGGAACTGCGATAATCATCTTTGTGCACAAAATGTGAGGAAAAATATGGGTAGAACACAGGTACTCGTATGATCACAGAGGTTAAACATTGTCACATATAAAGCAATTTGACAGATAAATAATTCATTTTTTTCCCAATTATTAACCAACTAGACCGGACCAATTTTAAATGATAAGCTTAGATCCCATCTACATCTTTTTGAAATTTACCAAAAATATATGGTGCATACCATATCAGATATGAAAGTACTTAGTTTGAACTTGTACTTAGTTTTAACTTGTACAACCATCTACTGCAGTTATGTTGGCATCGTTTTTTTTTTTTTCTTTTTTAAATGTGGTAGTCATCAAGAGCAATAGATAGGCAAACTTAGAGACAACTTGAAGGCCAACATTCAGCAATTGTCCTCATCTGGAAATACACACACACACATTAACATAGCAATTATAGCATGAAAGTTTTAGATACATATCTACATGTAAGTTTCAGAAGCAACGGCCATCTATATAACGTTAGAATAAATCCTAACAATGACTAAGATTAGCAACATGTTTTTAAAATTCCATTATACCTGGACACTTATTTCAAATTCATCAAAGATGAATTAGTTTTAGAATCTTTCTAGCAGCACTGATAGAAGTTAACCTATCGAAGTGCCAGTCTATCAGAAACTGCAGCCTTACACTTTTTAGTTAAAAGGAATGAAATGAACCCAAGAAAAAAGACATGTTACCCCTCATTTTGCTAAACCATTTTAAGTGGGCTGCTGGGTTCTTAAGGCATTCTCTGGCCCAACAAGTAACAGCTCTCCCAGCAAAGAGGTGGTCCAGCTCTTATACTCCAGGTTGCAAGAATTCCATAGATCACTCAAGGACTAAGTTATGAATGTAACTTCCAAGGGATTGACTATTATTCTAAACATGGTAAGACAGACAATAATAGTCACAATCACAGTGCACCAATTTAAGTACTTTGAGAGGGGAACCCGATTCCTGAAAGAGACACAGAAATACAAAACATGTATAAAAATATTATTGTACCATCAATAGAGAAACATAAGCCACATTGTGTACACATTATGCGTGCACCAACTTTTTTAACAGATTAATAAAAATAAATGATTGCTTTAGGACCACAACACTTAATTGTTCTAGTAAATAACTACCTACTTATCAGATAATAATAATTTAGCATTTTGATGGAGAAGAGAAGACCTTATCCAATAAGCTCTTCATCTCCAAATAACGCACTCCTCCTTCCATCATGATTTCCTTCATTTTAACCTTCTTACAACATGAAAGCATTTACAATGCTGAATGCTAAGAAACCAATCAACAGAATTTATACACGTTATGACCTTTTGGGTGTGTGTGTGTGTGTGTGTGTGTGAGAGAGAGAGAGAGAGGGAGAGAGAGAGGAGGGGGAGGAGAAACCGTAAATGAAAATTGGTGTGAGGACCCTGGCAGGATGTACAACATGAAGCAACAACTTCTCGGAATATGAGTTCTTTTTATATATAATATTACATCTTTTAGAAGCAACAATTGAGTTGCTTCTGCCTTAAAATTCCCTGGCTGCTTTACAAAAGCAGAGAAAAGCCCGTTATTACATGGATTGCAAGGTTTCTGCTTAAAAAGCTGCAAAAAGCCCAAACAATTGGGGCTTTCTTGGTTTTGCCTCCGGTTTAAGAAGGGGCTCTAAGCCTCTAACAACCAAATCATTGAGAAACCATAAAAGCAGTTCAACAACAAAAGGCTCCTTTCTTGGACATTGCATTCAAAAAACTAAAAGTTAGTGCATCGCCAATAAGGGGACACTGTCATAACTTCAATTTGGCCCTGAACTTATCAACACAGTCTTGCTTTTTTCATATCGTAATATAGAAAAGAGTTCATTCATACGCGACAAACAGAAGAGAAGCCTTGTACAATTAAATGACAGGTAGTACTCATATTATGGCATCACAAAAGTATAATGAAATTGGATATCTTCCCCACATTATTCCTTCAAGTATAATGAATGTTCCCCACAATATTATTGATTTTCATGCTAAGGAGTTTCCTCGTGAAGGTAGATCGCACCAAAATATAAACAGAGTTGCAGAGATAGCACCACCAAGATTGAAAGCTTTATATCGATACCTGAGTTGAGAATGCGTGAGAGAGAGTTGAAGTTTGAATGAAGTGGCTGAGTGCCGAGTGGCTGTGTCTCACAACAGTCATTCTAATTATTTTGTAATGATTCATAACAGCGAAAAACAATTATCAAGCAGCGAAAAACAAATATCAAGCAAATTACAAATGGCTGTAATATATCAAGGAGATATGTCTCCTCGAGTAAAGCCACATTTCACGGAGAACGATAGTTGTTCATGGAATGAATGAAGCCGAAAAAGCCATAGCTATCATTGAGATGAACCCGAGAAGAGTTGCAAAAGATCCTATCCAGCTCAGAATGCTGGCAAGTCTTGGGCTCGTACGGCGTTGCCCGATAGAAGCCGACAAAACAACAAACGCCACTGAGTGAAAAGCCAACGAAACAACTCGGAAGATCTTGGCTCTAGCAGGTAGGTCGCGGATATCCAAGGACTCGAGAGTACCAATCATTTGGACATTGAGACCAAGTTGTATCTCTTCCCTTCTGAGCGGTCCAGGGCCCATTGGACCCCTTTCACCTCCTATGTAACCAACCCAGCCTCCGCGGTCATCACCGTCGTCATCTCCGCCACCGTTAGCCCCTCCATGATTACGTCCACGGTTGCCTCTCCGTTCATTTCCAATACCCTCTCTTTGCCCACCACCTCCTCCTACATCGCCTCCTATTCCCTGATTTCCACCGTTTCTTTCTTCCCCGGCTCCACCTCCCGAACCCGAACCCGAACCCGAACCCGAGCTCTCCCCTTGATTTGATAGTATGCATATGCCCCCCAGAAAGGCATAGGCTTCGTCCCACCGATCACGTGAGACCCGCAGAGAGTCACTATGGACATCAGGAAGCAATGGATCCTTATAGGGATGCAATATGGACTTTGGCTTGCAAACTAAGGAATGTGACCGGCGGATGGCCATCGTGGAAGAAACAACTTTTGGCAGCTGGGTGACCAAAAAGTGAAATTTTGACAGCGGAGCAAAAGGGACTCGAAGGGAAGTAATAAGAGCACTAGGTGCTGTTTCGTCAGCGAGCTCCAAATCCGCCATGACTCGTAGTACTTCGGTTGTTTTCCCTCACAGAACGAAAACGATAAAGAAAAAAACTAACAAAAACCAGAGTAATTCACTATCAGGGGTGGGGTGGGCCCATAAAAAGACGACTTTTTGTTTCAAATCTCTCTCTCTTTCTTTCTCTTTCTCTCTCTCTCTCTCGCACTGTGAAATTTCAGAAAACCCTAAATCTCTGGTCAAAATTTCCAGCCGCTGCTGAGAGTGAGAGAACAGAAAAAAGATGACTCTTTTTCTCTCTTGCTTTTCTTTATTACTAAATAATTGACTGAGTTATAATTTGTCCAATTGGTTAAATTTGTTTTAGGTAGTATAAAATTTATTACCTTTTGGCTCATGAAATTAATCCTTTTGTTTTAAAATTAAGGAAAAAAAAAACCTTTTATATTAATTTTATTCTATAATATTTTTTTAAAATTGTTTATTTTTTTTTTATTTTGATTGAATAATTATAATGAATATAAGTGTACAATTTACTATTATTATTTTTTATGATGAACATATTTATAATAAAATTTAATAACAATTATATATGTTATATTTTTTTTGAGAAACTATAGGTTATATTAATATATATATATATATGTAAAAGATTCTCAAAAATTATTTTACATTAAATATTATAACATTAAATATTTAATTTAAAAAAAATTTTGTAAAATTTAATAATTAACTGCAACATATAAAAGAATTGATTAAAAATTTGAAATTTTTTTAGTATAATTTAAAAATTAACCACAACATATAAAAGAATTGATAAAAAAATTTAATTGAATAAGCGTGACAGTTAGGAAACTTAAATCAAATTTTAATAAAAATGTTACAGGTCAGTTTGGTATGGTAACTTTTGAATTTTTTTTTTTTATATTAATCTTTTCTTTTCTTTTCTTCGTAATGGACGGATGTTTTGTCGCATTTACCCTGTCATCACATTGTTTGATTTGATGGGTTGGTGGTTGGTGGGCCATACCTTAATGGACGGATTTAACCTTACTTTCAACATCTTCATAGCGACGAAATTTCAAGGAATTATCATCTTATTAAAAATATAGCCATTCTCACAAACGAGCCGCACTTCTGTTCCTAACCCTTCCGAGCAAAAGAAAAGCGATGAGGTCAATTTTTGCTGAACCATCGCTTCAAGAAAGTCTTCTTACCTGTTCGAACAAAGCTGGGCCTCCAAAATCCATTACCTTATGGCTCATGATATTAATCCTTTACAGCTCCAGCACTACAGCTACAATTTCAATTGTTCTTCCGCAAGTAAACGTCGACGGAAATCGAGTTCCAGTCTTCTTCAGAGACCGACCGACATACTACCGTAAGTTTCTAGTCTCCACCCTGTTCGCTTTTATGGGTGCCTTTATTGCCTTGATAATCCAAGACAAGCCAAGAGTTGAAAGATTTTGCAGGATTACTGCTGTGGGTTTCATGTTGTCATCACTAGCAATAGTTTCAATTCCCCTCCTCTCGTTAATGTAGAAAAAAAAAACAAATTCCGATGAGGCTGAAGAATCTTTGTTGTAACGAAGATTTCAGCCTAATTTCTGGAAGCTATGTTTGCTTTTTTCTTTTTTCAATTTGCTGTTGGATTTGAATGCCAATAATTAACGAATTTCAGAGTTGTGTTGTGCTCTCTATTGCTCTCTCCTCTACCAAGCTCCTTATCAAATTGGGGATGGTGCAGGATTGTTAAATTCTAGGGCAATAGATTTATTAAGTACTAATCAAATTATAGTTAATTTGTTGAATTTAAGCACAACTTTTATTATTTAGCAAAAGAAGAAATAAAATATTTTGAGAAAAATATATGATGAGGTTTATTTTATCTTGTATACAAGGTGGTGCATGCTTATAATTGTAATCTAATCTTCAGCAGTTTTGATTTCGGTGGCGAGAGAATTAAGATCGTCTGTTGTGTGAAAGATTAGGAAAAGAAATGCTTTTGTTGTTTGGAAGATTTCGTAAGAAATGCCGATAATTCATCGCATTTACAATTTTAAGTGCAATTTGAGTCATTGACAACATTTAAATAATTATGCAAATTATTTGAAGCCTTGTTGGGAATTATTATATTAGTTTGATATATATGTCATATCAAAATTTGGATCGGATAAACAAATATGATACATGATCTAACAAGCACCATGCAATTGACAAAGTCGAAAAACTGAAACAAAGAAACAGTAACTAGTTCTTGAATCTAACTGGTTGCTAGATTAATTCCAAATGCTTCTCCAACATAAGGACCAACAGGTTTCTTGATCTCCTGCACCTGCCTGATCCGCCTATTCAATTTTTTCTTGTGTTGTTCCTCGCAAAGGAGAGAGATTTTTTTTATTTTTTTTGGTCAACAGGGGAGAATAATTAGATTAACTAGCCACAAAGGGCGAAGTATTGGCTATAAACCTTAAAGAGTACAAGCCATTAGCATCAGAGTTCACAATTACATTAAGATTAGGGGTAGGGGGAACATCTAGAACAACAAAATCAGAAGTTGGCTATAAGCCTTAAAGAGTACAAGCCATTAGCATCAGAGTTCACAATTACATTAAGATTAGGGGTAGGGGGAACATCTAGAACAACAAAATCAGAAGTTAAGGAACAAGCGCCTTTAGCAAGGCTGTCCGCTCCTCTGTCGGCCTCCCTGAACGCATGCTTGACCGTGGTCTGCTGAAACTGCCCAAGTAAGTACCTGCAGTCATTAAGAAGGGATGTATATGAGTTGTTAGAGGTTTTCCTTGAGAGAACAAGGTCCCCAATCACCTTGGCATCCAATTCCACTGCCAAATGTGTGATTCCAAGCTGTGAGGCAAGCGTGAGACCATCCCTAAGAGCCCAAAATTCAGCAATGATGCTTGTACTAATACCAATATATCTCATATATCCCTTAATCCATCTGCCGTGAAAGTCACGTATGAGCCCTCCCCCCCCCTGCCTTTCCTGGGTTACCTAGGGAAGCTCCATCAGAGTTGAGTGTAAACCAACCCTCTTGTGGCTTGCACCAGTAAACCGGTATGACAAAGTGTCTTTTGAAGGCCTGTCCTTTTCCCAGACAATAAAAGTATTCAGTGGCAGCTTTCATACATAGGGAGTGGAGGTTAATATTGATAGGTGAGTTTTGGAAGACCATGTTGTTCCTATGCTTCCACAGGTTCCACACAGCCAAGGGAAAGACAATAGACCAGGGAATACCATTTATTTGGTTCAGTTTGCTGTCTAGGCAGTTTGTGCTCAGCCAATCTGCCAAGCTCAAGTGCATGAAGCTGGACATGCTTTGGGGGGTTCGAAACTTTTGCCAAAAATTCATTGCAACTGGGCAGTCCCTTAGAGTGTGTAAAATAGTTTCCTCATGAATTCTGCACAAGGGGCAGCAAGCATCATGAATAATACCCCTCGATTCAAGGACTTTCTTGACTGGGACGCTGTTGTGGCAACATAACCAAAGGAAGTGTTTTATCTTTGGCAGCGTATCTAGTTTCCAAATCCAGTTGCCGTGGAAGGTTTGGACATCAGTTGTCTCAAGTCTAGCCAACTTATAAGCAGATGCCAAGTGAAAATCCCCATCTTGAGACCCTTTCCAAACCAGATTGTCTTGTTTCTCCCCATAGATTTGTAAGGGGACTGCTCTGATCATGTCTTTAACATCTAAGGGCAGCTCAAAAGATAACTTTCCCCAAGTAGTCACATCAGTCTTTATATAATAGAAAAATGCTTATAATTTGCACAATTTTACCTAAAAATAACTCACATCAGCCCATGTATAATTATATAAATTTGCATATTAGCTACAATAGCCATGTAAATTTACTTAAAAGTTTTTTTTTTTTCCCAAACTCTAATTCAACGTTAAAATCTAAGAAAGGCTTTTTTTTTCTAAGGTGAGGGAAAAAAGGGGGTAGGTTACTGTGTTTTGGGAGGTTTCTATTTCAGTATTTTGTAGGAGTGGAGTGGTTTTTACAGTTTGGTGGATGATGAGTTTTTTTTTTTTAAGAGAGAGCGAAGAAAAAACAGGCAAGTCTTGTAAAAAAAATCTCCGATTTGATGGGATTGCACGTTTATTTGTTGTCGGGATGAGGCTGGTAGTTTTCTTTCCGAAAAACTAAAATTTAGGACCAAATGGTTGGAAAAAAAAAATTTACATATTACAAATGTAGGTGTAATTCTTTTTTTCTTTTATTTTGGAGGAGGGGTGTTAAGCAAGAATTTCCTATAATTCAACTTCACATTTATTCAATTAGAGCATCTCTCTTATGTAGATGTACCTATGCAGTTGTTTTTGGTCAAAGAAAGAAAACCAAAATCAAAACAAACAGGCTTGAGATTTACTTTCAAAGAACTAAACTGATTAAATGCAATGCACGAAATTGCAAATCAAATCAATTTTCTTACTTTTTGCAATTCATCATCTTCATCCTCGTCATCATTAATACCCTGTAAGCAACATTAGGACTACCAAGTGGGAAAGAATAAAGATGCAAACAAAAATGCCACTGCTTGCTACATGCTTATACAGAAGAGAACAAACTTACAAAATAAGAATTCTGCCTTATGTTTGTTTCAGTTATGCAGAAGAGATCTATATGGTTTTTTATTTTTATTTTTGATAGGTAAAAACAATATAGAAGAGATTTGCATAGTTTTCACCTATAGAATGCTCTCTTAAAGTTTACAATTCTTTTATCATTCTTTTCCAGGATCCTTTTAATGTTTAAAACAGTTATATGCTTTCACAAAACTAAACAAAATGTAAACTTAACCCTAATGCACACATGACAAGGATTTTTATTCAACTAAAGTTTAAAAAAAAAAAATGTAAGTAACAACATTTAATTGAAAAAAAAATTTTAAGTAAATCCTAAATTACTCTCAACTAGAAGAATCTATTTAAAATTTCAAAGCAACTAGTACAACTTGACATAAAAGGGGGAGAAAAAAAACCTTGAGAACAAAGACAGATATCTCATCATCCGACTCCACAATATTACCATTCGCATCTAGCAGAATAATATCACTCTGCTTGTGAACTGCAAACACAAATAAACATTAGAAAACCCATCAATGTTTCCCAAAAACTAAAACAATAGCAAGAATACAAAATAAGTTTGTCACTAACTCCATAACATTGAAACAGTAAGCAACAGAAAAACAATAAATCAGAGAGCTTAAAAAAAAAAAAAAAATCAAGCTTCGCATACATGCACTGAGTCACATTGAAAAAATATAGGCCAAAATATATTGTAATTTGTTTGACTCTAAACATTAACCCTTGAACTTTAAAGTGATCACATTAGTCCCCAACAAACTGAAAGTGATCGCTTTAGTCCACAACAAACTGAAAGTAATGGCTTTTAATCCCTAAAAAGCTAAAAGTGATCAATTTTAGTCCTTGAAAACATAGAATGGTCACTTTTAGTCTTCAAAAAACATAAAGTAACCGCTATTAGTTCTATTAGTTCCTATGAATTGATGGTGAATCACTTTTAGTTTGGCCAGGGACTAAATGCGATCACAAGACTAAAATTGCTAGTGAATTAAGGATACCCTCTTGTTTCAATCTTTCTTCAAGGCAGCTCTTACTTTTAACATTTCCATGCTTTGAACAATATATTTTCAATAGTTTAGGGCTTTATCAGACATAAATAAAATATTTTCAAAAGTTTAGGGCTTTATCAGACTTTGAAGCTCTGGAACTAAGGATACCCTCTTGTTTCAATCTTTCTTCAAGGGCAACTTCCATGCTTTGAACACCAACTTGAGCACTGCCATATTTTAACAGTTGCACATCAGCCAAATTGCAGCAACAAAAATTTATGTTAAAAGAAAAGGTAAATAGGGACATGGCCTAGATAAGGCGAAGTAGCCTAAAAAGAACCATGTAGCAGACTCGAAATAGTTAGGATTTATCTTAGTTGTGTTGAATTGAGTTAAAAAAGAAAAAGAAAAAATTAAGCTTAACAAAAATGATTGATATCAGTAAAGAAACATGAAAAGCATCAAACTTAGAATCTCAAATTTGTGATCACATCTCCATCAAGAATATTTCACCTGCAATTGCGTTTTCCTGCTTTGTTCTCATTACCCTTCAAAGGTTCCACGTTTGCCAACTCAGCTGTTTCATGAGACTGCAGTATTAAAAGAAAACTAAGACATGAACTAAAAAGAGAACCACTTGAAAACAAAGCATGCATTGCTAAGTTAAAGAAGTAAAAACAAGCATATTCTGTGGTGAAAAAAATTACCACTGTTGTTTCTCGGGTTTCAGCTGAAGGATAGGGCCCCTGATCTTTTGTGAAAGAATCACTTGATAATGTAGTAATCTCTCTACCCAACTTTACTACCATTTCAACCCCTTGATTGTTGTTCAGGAACTCCTCAAGTTCGGATGGAAGATTCCCATCAAGTTGTTTTGTCTGTTAGTGGAGCAAACATTAAAAAGAAGCAAGTTGTCAGGGAAACAATCCACCTCTGAAATAACAAACCACTATACCTCAATGACAGGAACTGCAATAATCATCTTTGTGCACAAAATGTGAGGAAAAATATGGGTAGAACACAGGTACTCGTATGATCACAGAGGTTAAACATTGTCACATATAAAGCAATTTGATAGACAAATAATTCATTTTTTTCCCAATTATTAACCAACTAGACCGGACCAATTTTAAATGATAAGCTTAGATCCCATCCACATCTTTTTGAAATTTACCAAAAATATATGGTGCATACCATATCAGATATGAAAGTACTTAGTTTTAACTTGTACAACCATCTACTGCAGTTATGTTGGCATCGTTTTTTTTTTTTTTTCTTTTTTAAATGTGGTATTCATCAAGAGCAATAGATAGGCCAACATTCAGCAATTGTCCTCATCTGGAAATACACACACACACACACACATTAACATAGCAATTATAGCATGAAAGTTTTAGATACATATCTACATGTAAGTTTCAGAAGCAACGGCCATCTATATAACGTTAGAATAAATCCTAACAATGACTAAGATTAGCAACATGTTTTTAAAATTCCATTATACCTGGACACTTATTTCAAATTCATCAAAGATGAATTAGTTTTAGAATCTTTCTAGCAGCACTGATAGAAGTTAACCTATCGAAGTGCCAGTCTATCAGAAACTGCAGCCTTACACTTTTTAGTTAAAAGGAATGAAATGAACCCAAGAAAAAAGACATGTTACCCCTCATTTTGCTAAACCATTTTAAGTGGGCTGCTGGGTTCTTAAGGCATTCTCTGGCCCAACAAGTAACAGCTCTCCCAGCAAAGAGGTGGTCCAGCTCTTATACTCCAGGTTGCAAGAATTCCATAGATCACTCAAGGACTAAGTTATGAATGTAACTTCCAAGGGATTGACTATTATTCTAAACATGGTAAGACAGACAATAATAGTCACAGTCACAGTGCACCAATTTAAGTACTTTGAGAGGGGAACCCGATTCCTGAAAGAGACACAGAAATACAAAACATGTATAAAAATATTATTGTACCATCAATAGAGAAACATAAGCCACATTGCGTACACATTATGCATGTACCAACTTTTTTAACAGATTAATAAAAATAAATGATTGCTTTAGGACCACAACACTTAATTGTTCTAGTAAATAACTACCTACTTATCAAATAATAATAATTTAGCATTTTGATGGAGAAGAGAAGACCTTATCCAATAAGCTCTTCACCTCCAAATAACGCACTCCTCCTTCCATCACGATTTCCTCCATTTTAACCTTCTTACAACATGAAAGCATTTACAATGCTGAATGCTAAGAAACCAATCAACAGAATTTATACATGTTGTGACCTTTTGGGTGTGTGTGTGTGTGTGAGAGAGAGAGAGACAGAGGGAGAGAGAGAGGAGGGGGAGGAGAAACCATAAATGAAAATTGGTGTGAGGACTCTGGCAGGATGTACAACATGAAGATTAGGAACCACATATATATGAAACCAGTTGGGACAACATAATGAGCATCACATATCAAAGAGAAACCTATTACCAACCCCCTACAGATATCCAGCAGCAAGCCAACTAATTCTGGAGCAGATATGTGGGATAAAAACATTATTAACCAAGCATGCAGAAACAAAACCTATCACTGCTAATGATGAAAACAGGGACAGACATTTATAGCAAGAAGCAGTGATTAGAGGAACCCCCCCCCCCCCCCCCAAAAAAAAAAAAACTCAGCAAAATAGCTTATGAGCATTTTTTTTTTTTGATAAGTAATAAAGAAATTTTATAAAAACACACAGCCCAGTACATAGGAAATGTACAAAACGGCAAAACATCAAGAAACCAAATTACAATAATCTAACAACACAGGAAGGGAAATACATGAAAAATATCATAATCAATACGTAGATCAAGATCTAAATAATAGAAAATCTAAAATTATCATAATCAAGCATGTATTTGATATATACAACAACTTATGCAAGTGGCAATGAGAAGACGGATTTATTATATTTATTTGATTTTATGTATTAAGGGCAATTTTGTAATTTCGAAATATTCTGGAATAGGGTGTACTAATAGGCCATTAGATCTTCTTTTGGGTTTTATTTTAAGTTTGGCTATTTAGTTGGGCTTAGTAGTAAAAGCCTAAGGAGTCCAAGTCCAAGCCTTATTAGGGTTTTAAGAAATCCTAGTTCAACTAGGATTAGGTATTAGTTTTCTATTTAGAGAGTTGTGGTACTTTCTATAAAGATAGTTAATGATTAATGTTTTCAGAATTTAAGAGCTATGAAGCTTCCTTTATGGTTTGTGTGATGCAACCTTCTCCAAGGTGTGATGCCAAGGAACCCTAGGTGTGATGCATAGGAAGCCTAGGTGTGATTCCTAGATATTTATCTTTTAATTTATTTTACTATTCACGGATCACTGTTCACAGCACAGGAACAGCCACCCAAACCTTGATTGTTCTCCTTTGTTTCATCCCCAAACTCTCCTAATCCTTGTCCCCTTTGGAAACCCTATTATACCTCTTATTTTCTAGCCTATTTCCCACCAAAACCTAACCCTCAACCCTCAAAACAGAAGTATTACCAGATCTGCCCCCAACAGTTCTAAATCAGATTTTGTTCGTTCCCCCTTGTCCTAAGTCAACAACCTATGTAAGAAATTCAATGCCTTCGTAACAAAACAACCACATTATAAACACATCCAATTAACAGTTAACAAGGCTCAAAATTGCAAACAACGTGGAGCAGGGGCAAGATGAGGAGCTCAATAGAAAGAGCCTAACAGAAGAGGATGTGGGTGGAGGAGCTCTTAACAACCACCACAAATACTAAACATCTTTAGATTTTGCAGCACCAGATGATTTCACAGAACAAAAGCCAAATGTAATATGATAACATCTTAGGGAGCCACCGAGTAAGTAGTTAATATAACATATAGGGGCATTACTTATCCCGAAAGACTTAAACCTATGAGTTTGGCCCCAACTATGTTATATCAATCACTCCCTCTTGACATTCTTATTCAATATGGAACTTCACTCACACGTGTATTCCCAACACACATTCTATTAAATGTAAGCCCTGCCTCTAGTAACTAGATGGAACAACTTTTTTTTACGACTTTTTTACTACTTCTATTGGTGTTATTTTTTGTCTTCCTCTACCTTTTTTGTTCCCTTAACTTGAATCAACTTATTCTTTCTCACCGGTGCATTGTTTGCTGTCTTTTGAATGACCAAACCATCTCAAGCAAATCTCCCTCATCTTTTCATCAATATGGGCCACTCCTATCTTTAAAGGGGATTTCCTCATTTTGAATCTTATCTTTCCATGTATTTCCACTTATCCAAGCTACAAAGATCCATTAATCTAAAAAAATTGTCAACCCAACTATCTCAACACCTTCAGCTTCACTATGTATAGTGAATAATGATTGCTCACTTAACATCAAGCAACAATCGCTATAATCCAACGGTATTTCAAATCAACTTTTAAAAACTTCATTGCAAGTACAAGGCCCACTAATAAATCCCCTAGACACCCTTATTTCCATTCTTAGAAAACCCCTCCCCTTCCCCACCCCTCAAAAATAGATTCAATTTCTTCAAATAGTTGAACCAAGTTTTTTCTATAGGTAATATAATTGCAAACATAATTTTTCCACACAATTTGGAGCTAGAACAGCATAAGAAAAGGGGAACCTCCCTAGTTGAAGGAAGCAAAATAATACTGCAGAGCCATCAGCAAAAATTCTTGTGGCATGTCATATATTGTTAATTTGAAGTAAGAAGAATGGATAGGCCAATATGGTTACACCATCATATTGAAAGACACAATGAATCTATTGTGCATCTTGTATTAGTTCCCTTCATCAGATTTCTACAAATTCTTACTCAACCTTTGGTTTTCTCTAAGAGAGCTAGACTAGCTCAACAAGATAAATTTCTATGTAAAAGCACCACAAACTAGATTTCATCTCTAATCATAAACTTATTAAATTTCTTAGACCACCACCTTTTTGAGCTCTGGAATGGCTATTACTTATGAAGCTACAAAACCTTTCTCCTCATCATTCTTTTCCAAGTATTACATTTTAACCAAAAATATAAGTTATATAACACACAAAAAAGAGCAGAAATATAACAACTATACAAATAAAAATTGAAAAACTTACCTATATAAAACATCCATTTGTTCCTCTTCTGATAGAGCACTCGAATCTTTCTTAACCTCCTCATAAGCTGCTCCCGTGTTATCTAAGGCTTCTTTTATCCCTGGAGATTTTTCCCTGCTTTTTCTTTTGGCTGACATTTCCTGTGCAAGCAGTGATATTGGGCTATGTGTCATTCAAAAGAATTAACAGTTCATATGTCCATTTCAAAGTAACAAACAATAAAATATGGATAAGAAATGTATACTGGTAACATATTGGTGTTATACACACAAAGGGAGTGAACAATCTATGGATCACTTATTGCTTCATTGACCTATAGCTTCTGAATTGTGGTGTATGGTATTCAAGTTGCTTGGAGCTTCTTGGGTGATACCAAAGTCAGTTGTGGATTTGATAGCCTCTTAGAAAGGTTATATTCGTAGACATCAGGATATTGTTATTTGGAGAGTCATTCCTCATTGTTTGAAGTGGTGAATTCGGCAGGAGCAGAATGCTCAGTGTTTTGAGGACAGTGAAAGATATTTGCCTGATATTAAGCTGTTTTTCTTTAAAATGTTGTTTGAGTAGTGGATGTTAGTTGTGGGTTCTCCTTCTTTATGTTCATTATCTAATTTTGTAGATATTTGTAATCTGCGAGATTGAATGTATTGCTCCCTTTGTATATTTCTTGTATACTTGGGTATTAGCTTTCTATCAACAAAATTTACTTATCAAAAAAACACAAAAGAGGATAACCCAAGCTTGAAAATAAAGGACCAAAGGTTTAACTTACTTATCTTTATAGTTCCTTTTTCATTAACAAGGAGAGAATATTGAACCCTCACCTCTAGAGTTAATTCCCTATCACTCGGATCACTCCAATCTTCATTAATATCATGACCAAAGTCTTCATTTGTATAAGATTCTGCTTTTTGCATCTGTAATTTCAAAACCGCTTCCCCCTTTCTCAAAAGTCCCTCATCATCACTTGATTGTGCCTTCATCGGAAACAAAAAGGTTAGAGCAACTACAATGATAACCTCAATTATATACATATGATTGCCTTAAGAAATTAGTTTGTGAATAAGATAGTTTCCAAAAAGGCAGAAAGTGATTGCCACTGAAAAATATATATTAAATACAAAGGGGAGAAAGGTGAGAAGGGGTGTGGAGCATGATTGGACAAATAGCAAATACTAATATTTAAATCATCACCTCATAATCAGCATTATCAGCATCATAATATCCCTTCTTTTTTCCACCCCATAGAGGCTCTTGTTCTTCCTCATCTTCATGCATAGCATCTTCAACCCCACCAAATTTTTCCTGTAAATATCTGTGTCCTAGCCACTACAGACAATATGCATAATTAATCAAACGAAACATTACAACAATTGCTGTAAGAACCAAAGGGAATAACGATTGAGAGTTTTTTATGGAAGAAAATTTGTAGAGAACGATTTAGAACCCATCACCCCCCCCCCCCCCCCCCCCCCCAAAAAAAAAAATAGAGATTCTCATCAAAGTCTGTGCTCTCATTTCAGCCAAGAGAATACCAAGTAATGTTTGGAGGAGGACCAAGATTGCGTTTGACATTGGCTTAAAAAGCCGCTTTTTCACCATTTAGCTTATTTTTTCTACTATTCAGCTTATTTTTGCTACTATTCATGGGCTTCATTACACTTTTTGTACTATTCATGAGTCTTACTGTACTGTTTCAGTTACTTTTTAACTTTATCTACAGTATTTTTAGCAAAAAAATTTCAGTTTCAGCTAAATAAGCTATTCTCAAGCAGACTCCAATAGATGAGTAATTCCACCATTTCTCATCTCTCTCCTTTCAACCAAACACACCTATGTATTTTGTGCCTTCTTTTGTTTTGTGGGAGGGTTTTCTTCTCTTTCAGTTTCATATGTCAAGTGCTTGAAACACTCTAAATATTTTAATGATTTTTAATGAACTGATTAGCAGCAGACTTTCAGCTGTAACTACAAATTCTTGGGAAATTGTGTAGTTAATTTAACGAATTTGGTGCTTTTAAGCACCAAAATCGAAGTAAAAATAATAGACAATTTTTAAAAAAGGCACTATCAAAAGCAGAAAATAGCAGAATAAAATTGCTCAATCTGAGAGCCTATAGCTTTGATGCAACACATATTACTGTCTTCTTCTATGGTATTGCTTTGGCTTGAAAACTCTTAAAGTGAAATTACTACAGCAAATTGAAGTTGGCAAATGAGACTTTTTTTGCCCTACTGCCAATTGGTACCTCTGTAGAAGGAACACAAGAAGTGTTATGAGCCACTCAGCTCAGCTGGACTCAACTCATTAACAATCCTATCAGTATCTACTGCAAGCCTACCTCCAAAATCACTAATGTTATGTTTGGAGGAAGAGAAGAGTAGAGGGCAATGATTATCCTCCACCTTATTCGGATGTTTTTAATTTAAGTAAGGGGAATAATTAGCATTTTCATAGTTTGTAATTTTGTTAATATGACGAGGGTAAATTTAGTTATTTATTTGGTCAAGCATTTCTATGCTCTACTCTCCCTCCAAATCTCTCAAAAATTTGGAGAAATTAAAAATGAGGGGTTAGAAGTAGTTAAAACCCCTCTAAACCCCTCCAAGTCCCTCTCTCTCCTCCCTTAAAAAACATTCAAACAAGGTAATTTAGCATACTCTTCCTCCCTCTACTCTACTCCCCTCTACTCCCCCTTCATCCAAACAAACTATAATATACACACCAACTTCCCTTCCCCAATTCCCCTCTAACCTCACCATCCACCAAATCTTGTAATATGAGAAAGTGCTAATGAGAAAGCCCATTTGTTATATTAAACTGAGGCTTTTAAGACAACATTAAAATAGCAGCAATTAAGTTAATTATTTGAAGCCTTGGAAGCCTCAAATACATGTGTATAAATGCTATATGAAAATTTGGTTCAGACAAAAACATTTTTTTTTTCAAAAAAAGAAGTTTTAGACACCTACATTATGCATGATCCAACAAGCACTATGCAATTGAAAAGGTAGAAAATTGGAAACAAAGAAACAGTATCAAGTGCTTGAATCAAGCAGTCTGACTCGTTGCTACATTTTAAATAAAAAAAAAAAGATAATTTAAATTAAATTAAATTATTTTGTATTAAACCACAATATATTTTCAATAATTTTTCACAATACCAAGTTTTATAATAATTTATGTTGTGTTTACAAAATGAATGTTCTAATGGATGTTCAAAATGACTATGGGTTTACAATATATTTTTTAGAAGAATTATTTACATATATATATATATATGTGTGTGTGTGTGTGTGTGTGTGAAAAATTAAGAGGTGTTCAACTTTTTTAGGCTAGATTAATGTTTTCTTTTAAAGTTGAATAATGTGACCCAAGAGTTTCATAATTCAATTGGTTGGTACATCCTGAGATTTTTAATTGAGACATTCATTCTAGGAGAAAAAATATTTTAAATCAAATAATATCATGTTATTTGTATCAAAATCCAATAAGCGAGAGGTATATGTACAAAAATAATTACTCAATAACACATTTCTTACATTTGTTAGTGGGTAATAATTTTTTGCAACAAATATCTCATTTATTGAATTTGATACCGCTAACCTGATATCATTTGTTACCAAATAAGAAAATTCCTTATCGGTTATAATTATCAAATTATAAAAAAAATAAATTTGAATGATTTGACCTCATAATTAATTAATCCAATAATTAAATCAAATATAATGATTTACAAAAGTTAGAAATATTAAATAAAATTAGCAACATCATTTTACAAAAGACATAAGGGGCTGTTTGGTTTTTTTTTTTTTTTTTTTGATAGGTAACAAAGATATATATTCAAGAACACTACCTTATGCAGAAAAACATAAGGCAGAGAGAAAAATACAAAGGGAAAAGAAAGAGTAAAAAGAGTAACTAAGTACACAGGAGAGAGCTAAGGAACACAAGGAGAGAATCACTAGAGGTGAGTCCCCAAGCCCTAGACCAGTCAAATAGAGTGCCACTGAAAGAGGCCAATAGCTGGTCACCCTATTACGCTCCCTCCCTGAACACCACATCAAGCATAAAGGAGCTAAATTCCAAATGCTAGACAAATACTTCCCAGCCAAATTCTACCAACCGAATAAAGTATCCGCAACCGATCCAGGCAAGACCCAAGATAACCCAAAAAAACTAAACACCAAACTCCACAGCCGATAAGGCTTTCCACAAAGTAGTAATAAATGATCCTCCATCTACCGATAACTACGGCACATGATACACCAGTCGACAAAATCCAACCCTCTACCCCCTCAAATTATCACCTGTAAGGATTCTATCCCATACAGCAATCCACACAAAGAAGGAAACACGCCAAGGAGCCTTAACCTTCCAAACACCTTTCCAAGGAAAAATAATGGGCAAGGGGCTTCTCAACTTATTGTAGAAGGAACGAATATCAAAGTCCCCATTCTTTGTCAACTTCCATCACATACGATCTCCGTTCTCAGAAGGAGAAAGATTAAAGCCCAAGGTACGAAGAAAATCATCCATACCACCAATTTCTCAATCATTTGGTCTCCGAATAAAATGAGCATCCCAGCTTCTCCGCTCCTCTGTCCCCAGCCGCTCCAGAGAAGAGGCCACCGATGCCTCTTTATTGGATGCAATCCCATACACACTCGGAAAAGTCAATTGAAGTGGAGAATCCCCACACCATTGATCTGTCCAAAGCTTCACTCTATCCCCCACCTCTACCTCAAAGCAAATATTCTTGCTAAAATCCTCCCATCCCATGCGGATACTTCTTCACAAGCAACACCCGTGCACCCCTCTACTTAGCTTGGACGTCCATCCCCCCCATTCTTCCCCAAACTTATGGGCTACCACCCTTCTCTAGAGCCTTGTCTCCTCAATCACAAACCGCCATAACCACTTCCCTAGTAAGGCTTTATTAAGGGTAGTTAATTTCCTTACTCCTAACCCGCCATTTTTCAAAGATGCACACACCTTGTCCCATCCCACCAAATGAAACTTGGAGTCCCCCCACAAGAAATCCCTTTGCAACGTCTCAATTTTATTGGCCACATGCATAGGGACAGTAAAAAGAGACAAATAATAAGTGAGGAGGCTAAATTTGGTTTTTAAAAAACCATCACTCATCACCCCTCACTCAATTTTTGTCACTCATCACTTAAAATACCCCAATTCCCTAAACCCCACACGTTTGGCACCCATCACTCAGTTAAGTTTTCAACCAAAAACTAAAAAAACTAGGACCCACACACTGACCCAATGTCATAAGACTTTTCTCACTCCTTTTTTTTTTTTCTTTTTCCCTTGACTCTCATCTTTCTCTGCCTCTCATCTTTCTCAGCCCCTTCATTCTGCCAAAACCCTCGACGAACCCAGCCATTGTTAGCAAATATGATGCAGTCAGCACAAGAAAAATGTAGTTGGACATACAATTTGTATGTAAAATCCAAGAACAAACAAATGAATAAGAGCTAAAAAGCTCAGTAAGTTGCTTCTTAAGATTGTCCAGCTGCTCTTTCAGTAGGTCAGATTCTCTCAGCATTTTTAGCATTCCATTCTTTCCAGCTTCAAACAAGAGAATTAGGCAAGTTAAACAATAATAGATGTTCATACACGGTCCCTGAAAATTGGATGAAAAATTATTTCTACTCACATCCGCACTTGTTCTAGATACAGAAAGCTTTGATTTTCTTTTTAGCTGTTCAATCTCATTATGGAGACGCTTTTTCTCCCTCTCGGTGCTTTCAGAAATATGGTTTAATTTTCGCTCTAAAACACTTGCTTTCTCTTCAGCTGAAGCTACTGAAGATTCACCTTTCATGCGAAGATTCATTTCATTGTGGAGCTTTACCTAAGATCCAAAATTGGGGGAAGACCTTATCATTTCACATACCAGATAGCAATAAATCTCTTCATCAAATATTTTAACAACTAAAGATCACTAAATCAAAAAAATTCACAGAGACGCAACACATGATAAACCATCAATTACTAAAGAGGGAGAGGGGGGAGGGCAAAGAGAGAGAGAAAGAGATCTTAAGTTAACACTTGTTCAATAGATAAAAAATTTCCTTCAATCCATGAGGGGTTTGTTACACCGGAAATAAATAAATTCTCTTGCTGGATGCCCCATAAAGGGTTTTTCTTAGGGCTAGTTTGGTATGACTGCTTAAACTATGAAAACAGGGATTCTGGGAGAGCAATACAAGCACCATGCTGCTAGGCGAAGCAATGGGTGCTGCACAGAACAACTTCTCGGAATATGAGTTCTTTTTTATATATAATATTACATCTTTTAGAAGCAACAATTGAGCTGCTTCTGCCTTAAAATTCCCTGGCTGCTTTACAAAAGCAGAGAAAAGCCCGTTATTACATGGATTGCAAGGTTTCTGCTTAAAAACTTGCAAAAAGCCCAAACAACTGGGGCTTTCTTGGTTTTGCCTCCGGTTTAAGAAGGGGCTCTAAGCCTCTAACAACCAAATCATTGATAAACCATAAAAGCAGTTCAACAACAAAAGGCTCCTTTCTGGGACATTGCATTCAAAAAACTAAAAGTTAGTGCATCGCCAATAAGGGGACATTGTCATAACTTCAATTTGGCCCTGAACTTATCAACACAGTCTTGCTTTTTTCATATCGTAATATAGAAAATAGTTCATTCATACGCGACAAACAGAAGAGAAGCCTTGTACAATTAAATGACAGGTAGTACTCATATTATGGCGTCACAAAAGTATAATGAAATTGGATATCTTCCCCACATTATTCCTTCAAGTATAATGAATGTTCCCCGCAATATTATTGATTTTCATGCTAAGGAGTTTCCTCATGAAGGTAGATCGCACCAAAATATAAATAGAGTTGCAGAGATAGCACCACCAATAAATACATTAAAGAACACATGAGAGAATGGAGCCATTCAAAGGAATATTTGGGGCATGGAATTAATGAAAAAAACAATTGTCGTGGTTAAATTTTCATTGGGTGGACCAGAACTTTCATTCTCTATGCTAAGAACAGAAAATGGTATGGAACCAAATAGATTTATCAATCCATCCCACAGAAATTACATTAAGAGAAGTGATAAGCATACCTCAAGATTGCTTTGTGATTGTATTTGTTTTCTAAATCGTTCCTGAAAATCATTCACCTCTTTCAAAAGCTGCTCTTGCAGTGCCTGTTCACGCCCTGTTGCAGCAGCAAGTTCTTGTTCTGCATATAAGAATTGATCTAGAAATTTCTTCCTCTCAGCTTCTGTAAGGATCAAAAACTGAATTAGGGATATAAACTTCCAGCAATTCTTTCTTCTTTTTCTTTTCTAAAGTGTACACCACTTCACAGATTTCCAAAATTGGATATCTTTAAAATAAAAATCTCTCTAGAGAAACATAAGGCTATACTATATATATATATATATATATATATATATATATATATATATATATATATGTATGTATGTATGTATGTATATAATGTTTGATGATGTTTACTTTTTATCATTGTTTACCATCGACACATACGTGGTGAACAGATTAGTTAGAGAAGTTGCAGCAAGATATCCCATGGAGTGGAATAGGAGATGAAATCAAGTGCTCATCTCGTGGATAGGAATACGGTGTGTTCTCTAATCAAGAATAGGGATTGGGAGTGAGAAAGCTAGGTACTCTTAATTAGGATTTATTAGGTAAATGGCTGTGGAGGCTTAGGAATGAAAGAAACCATGATAGGGGGACAGTTATTGGCATAATGCACGGGGAGGTTTGGGGAAAGTGGACAACAAATGCTGCAAGAAATGCCTACGGTTGCAGCTTATAGTTCACAAGTTTTTCTTTTTTTTTTAATAAGTAATAAAGATATATATTCAAGAACATTACCTTATGGAGAAAAACATAAGGCTGAGAGAAAAATACAAAGGAAAAGAGAGAAAAAAAAAATGAAAAGATACTAATTACATAGGAGAGAGCTAAGGAACAATGGGAGAGAATCACTACAGGTGAATTCCCAAACCCTAGACCAATCAAATAGAGAGCCACTAAAAAAAGCCAATAGCTGGTCATCCAAACTTTCCATGTCCTCGGACGTCCTCCTATTTCGCTCCCTCCAAAGACACCACATCAAGCATAATGGAGCTAAATTCCAAATGCTAGACACATGTTTTCCAGGCCAATTCCACCAACTAAATAGAGTATCCGCAACCGATCTTGGCAAGAACCAAGAAATTCCAAAAGATCTAAACACCAAACACCACAAATGGTGAGTGAAGGCTAAAGTGCATTGGAATCCTATATTTCTAAGGGTTGCTAAGGACTGGAAAATTGAGTCTTTTACAATTATTTTCAAAGTTTTCTATTCCCACAGATTAATATAGAAGTGGAGGACAAGGCGTTTTGGAGGTTAAGGCCAAGCAGAAACAAACAGGTGTTTCAGTGTCACCTTGTTTTATGAGGCATTAAGAGGGAGTGTTGGTTTCACCGTTTCATGGCAGGCAATATAGTGGATAAATGCTTCAGGTTTGTTTTCTTTTTCTGCTTGGCATGACTTGCTTGATCAATGTACTTTTAGTGTTTGATTTTGTGTACGTGCTGTACACATCCTATGTACTTGGGTGGTGCCTTCAAAGCTTCTTTAATGGAATTTTACTTATTAAAAAAGGGTTCCTTTTAAGGCGGCTCACTTCATGCGGACGGCTTCTTTAGGGTACTTTTTGTATTTTGTTAAAGCCATTTTTAAACTTAAAAACTGAAATCCAAGTCTTTCTTTTCAAATACTTCCACCCAAATGAACACAAAGGAGTTTTGTACAAAACCACCATCAATGATCTCCTCTGATCGTTTTTTGTTTTCTCTCACGGGTGCTTTTTGAGATCACTTGTCTCTTGAGCATTACATGATTACTAACTATAATTAAAATAAATAAGGAGCTTCAATCACAAGGAAGTCTAAAAAACTACATAAATAAATATCGAAAGAATAATCACGTATTTAATTTGGAATGCAAGTTATGCAACCCTATTTGCTTAACCCGGAGTATATGGAGGAGAGGAATAATCGCATCATCAACAAGTGGAGCTTTCGGGAGAAAAAGATCCCCCATTTAAATCCTAAAATTTCCTCTAATTTTTAATTTAGATGTACAATGCGCGGCATTTAAAAAATTCAACAGTCTTAAAAAACCCATGCAAACCACACAAAATCGAATAAATGCCAATTGAAGGATTTATATGGGAGGAGATCTTATCCCAAGCTATCATTTATACAGTTTTTAAATTTGAGAGTATTCGATATCGTTGTTTCAGTGGTCCCCAACCCTAGGCACAAACAGTTGTAGATTTTATTGATTCCCTTTCCTTTTATAAGTAAATTTGTGTACATGAGCTTAGCTATCTCCTCCATTCTAACAAAAATTCATCACAGTTCCAATAATCTTGAACTGTGAAAGCTATACAGCAAAATCTTAATCCATTGAAATGCAAATTCCAAAATCAATAACGTAAAAAAGCAAACACAAGTGGAAACCAATTTTCTTCTTAACTCACCAACTTTGCTGAAATTCTCGTTCATTGTCTCAAATCTGGATTGGTAATCACAAACTTGCTTCTCTGCACTGCTTAAAGCGTCTAGAAACTCCGATTTAACCTAAAAACAACCATAGCAAAAAAAACCGCTTCAAAAAATTTGGTCCAAATTTCAGCGAAGAAAAAGCAGAATGTGGAACCGTACCATTTGGCGGCATTGGTAGGTGCAGAGGAGATGATCGGAGTGCTGCTGTTGCGGCGACTCGTGGAGCGGCGCCGCCAAAGGAGAGTCCTCGTAGATGACCATACGACGGTCCGACCCGGCAGCCGATGGGCTCTCTGGAGGCATCGTTTCTGATCGCGGCCTCTTCGGTGGCGGAGTCCGAACTATCATCGTCGTCTTCTCTCTCTCTCAATCGCAGATTCCAAGGGATTTTAGGCTCTGTGTGCGTGTGTGTGTTTTGAAAAGAGGGGTTTTGAAATGAAAGTGAAGAGCGCCACTTTTCAAAAGGGTGCCTGTGAAGCAACAATGGCCGACAATGCCACCTCTATAGTGTGTAAAGTGTGCTAGTGCACTGCTCGCTTCACTTAATTTTTTTTTTTTTCCTTTTTAGTTTGAAATAGACAAATTGTTAAAAATTTTAAAATTAATTTTAGGATTATTGAAAAGTGTTTTATTAGAATTATAGAAATTTTAGAACAATAAAAAACAAATAGTTAGGGGGTGTTTGATACATGCATCTAAAAACATGTGGTTTGTTATTTAAAAATATACGTAAAAATACGTATGGGTGAAAAAGTGTGTAGAAATACATGTAATATTATTTAAAAACTGAAAATTGTTATTTGAAATTGTGTACCAAACACCCTCTTAAATTCTAGTTCAAATACAAGTTTAAAAACTTTTTATAACATTAATAATGCAGTTTTAACCATAACAAATTATACATAATATGACAAATATTTTGACGAATCGATGCAAAAAATCTTCATATTAAGTTAGTTTTAACTTTTTTTTTTCTCATACCTTAAGGTAGTACCTTTTTTTTAACTTTTATATAGAATTTTTTAAAACCTCACTCTTTTTTTTTCTTACATTTTGTCGCTTCTTTCTTAAATTTGGGGGTAATAACCCAATTTTGCTCTATCCATTTAGATTCTTGGTCTTTTGTAACTGTTTGGATGGCCAACATCTAGCTACCATGTAATATGCACATGTTTAATGTGCATCAATAGTTATGGACCTTGGATGGACACCAATCTAGTACTCTCACTAGGACCCAGGAGATGTCAAGTGGTATTTGACTACTTTCTTGGAGCTTCTCTTAAGGTTTTGCATGGATACAAAGAGCTACAGAGACACCCAAAAAAAAAAAGTGCATCAAGTTGGCTAAACACACATACTTCCTGTCGGCATTTACACGTGTTTAGTTTGTGTAACAACCAATTTGTGTAGTAGCAAATTTTAATGCGAGACTTATGGCAGGAATGTAACACATGATGGTCTTTTAAAATACAAACTATTATAATGCTTGCATGCTAAAAACAGTTCGGCGACTTCAACTTTTACTTGCTTTCCTTAAGAACTCAAAACCTCCCATAATTCCTTTATGCAACCATTGATTTCATCCATATTTTCCAATGGCTTGTGTAAAAAATGGTTGCAGATCACTCTACCAAGTCTTTTTTTTTTTTTTTGGGTAAAAGAGACGATGTATCTACCAAGTCGTTTCTTGAATATATAGTCTAATTCAAATCAAACCCCTTTGTTACTTAAATGCGTCACATTGGTCTTACTTCTGATGAGAACTAAAAAACTCCCAGTTTTCCTTTATGTAGTCCACATTGATTTCTTAATGCCATAAAATCCAAATTGGATGACATTATTTTAGGAATATTTGAATTACAATTCCTCGTTACTCATAAACCTTAGTTTATAGTCAATGATGAAATTGTGTATTTCATTATATAAGACTATAATATATTAATCACAATGATTTATTTTAATAAATAGAAGTGGAGATTCTAATTGATATGTTGGTGTATTTGGAATAAATTAAATTGGAATGCTGTGATTTGTTGTTCTACTAATTGTTGTCACTTTAATGAAAAATCTCGCGACTATTATATGCTTCAACTTTCAATACTAAGAGGACAGTTAACTCAAAAGTAAAGTGTAGATTACTTTGATGTATGTTAGAATGAAATATTGTTTGGTCAATGCCTCAGTACATTGAGTAATCACTTGTAACGTTATGAGAAGCCGAGATCACTATTTCTCATTATGGAATTCATAATATTGACGAGAGACAATAAACGTCCAATTAAGATATAAACGATAATTGAATATTTAGTGTGTTAGGTCTAGCTTTTAGTAAGTAGATATACAAATTTTATTCTATGGAATTAGATTCCTATAATATAATAACAATCGAGATATTAAATTGAGTACTCAAGAACTTAAGTGTAATATTAATACCTTCTCAACAAAAAAAAAGTGTAATATTAATAGAGTGAGAAATTGATAGTAACCTTATGATTTTATTTCACTATTGATAATTTTATGAAGGAGTTAAATGCAAATTTGAAGCTAGGGATTTGCCTACTTGCTTGCTTTCCAAGCCATCCTAGCAAAATCATCTGGCTATGTCAATAACAAATAGAAAAGTAGAGCCTTGAGGAACTTGTTTAATTAAATAAAAATCTAGAGTAAAATATAATTATTATTTTTATAGTATAAAATATAATTAATAGTAATTTTGGGTTGGTTATGAAATGACCAAAACGCAAGGCTCATTGGAAATAGACATTTATTTTTCATTTTGCTCACACGTCAAACTACATTTATAAAGTTCTTAGAGGGTTTAGCCACATGTGTGTGACAAACACAATAAGGCGTTCTAGGCGGTGCTTAGGAGAGAAGTTTGAATTATATTGTTTGAGTATTTTTTATATACACGTAGGTGAAAAAATGTGTGTAATGTTGTTTAAAATGTGAAAATGTAAGTTAGAACTCACTCACCAAACAAGGCCCTAATTACCCGAAGGTTCAAAACATGCCTAGTTGAGATAAATCTCAATATGCATTCATCTTCTTTAGAGCATACATGGATTCAAGAGGTTTTCTACAAAATAAGAGCCCATCCTCTTGGTCAACTATATAGTAATTGAGATGAAGATCAATATGGTTCAATAGTAGATCAAGTATTATTTTTGAATTTTTATTCTAGTGTTCCAAGTTTTAACCATAAAGGTATGTGTTTTCTTATTGAAATTTTTAGAATCAAGATAGAATGAGTTTATGCAAAATATGAAATAGATCATAATTTTATTCCATTGAGCACAACATATACGATGATGTATGTAGTTTTCTAACATTGTCAAGAATTTGGTAATATATCAATATGTGGAAAATAATCAAATGCTAACTTTAAATTCATTTTAACCCTGTTAATATTGTGAGAGAAGTAAAATAATCTTCAAGATTCGAGGATCAACCTAAATGCTACTATATTGGTTTTGCCTTTATTATTAAAGTACTTGCGGATATGTATTCATTTTCATATTACTATATGACTCATACCTATTATATCAAGAGATTGTGCTATGATTTTAAAAAAATTATCCATGTTATATGACAAAAATGAAAAGGTTTTGCCGACCGTGTTATAAGAGAAAAAAAGAAGAATGATGGCTTTCAAAATGGTACTTAATATTATGGGTACAAATCCAAATTTTAATTGTTAGGATTAAAAAAAAAAAACTAAATTTATAATATTGTTAGTTTTTGTTTGGGTAGTGTGTTTGCAGCCACATTTTGCATTTTTGTTTTTAGTTGAGCGCCTCTTGCACTATTCATGAATAGTGCGTTTTGGCATGTGAATAGTGTAACACGCATGAACAGTAACTTTTTTATTATTATTTTTATTGTTTTTACTTTTCAGCAAGATAAGTTGTATCCAAACAGACCCTAACTATATTTTTCAATATAATGCTAATATTTGGTTTATAGAGGGGACTATATTTATATTAGTTTTTTTATGAGAATATATTTATATTTAAATTATGGAAAATGCTAACGAATGCCCTAAGGGCATTGTTTAATAATCTATTTAAAGAAAGTTTTTATGGGGGAAAAAAAAAAGCAATTAATGTTTTGACAGCTTTTTTCATTTCCCATAAAAGTGATTTAAAAACTTTCCTAAAATGGATTATTAACCAATGCCCTAAGGGCATTCGTTAGCATGACCCTTAAACTATTAATGGTTGTATTAAATCTCCCAATCATCATATTTAATACTAACTACCAAACATTTAGTGTTCCTAAGATACTCGGACTTAATAGTAAATTCATGGTGTTATTTGCTAACAAGTTATAAAAGACCTTAATTTATTTTGATGGGTGAATATTCCTTTTGATCCAAAAAGCATCGACAGAGAAAACCTAGTTGGCTAGTTTATAATTGTTAAATTAGATGTGTACTAGTCATAACAAGGACACAAAAGTCTTCAACCAATAAAAGAAGACAGATCAGGAACTCAAAGCTTAAGCCAAATAATTACTAGCTCATTAAATAATAATTAACAATGGTTGTAATTAAATATTGAAAAGAACAGAATAATTAATACTATTTGCAACTAACTATGGGGGAAAGAAAGAAGAATAAGAAGAAAGAAGAATTTTCCTTTTGCGCATGGACAATGGGACAATGGATGTAACTTGTAAGCTTGTATGTGTACCGGGGTACGCATTGAATCGCATCTATGTTCTCACATTCCATCTAAAGTGAGACAAGTGTCCACATTGAGCACTCTATGCAATTTTTTGTTTAATAAAGCTATGATATATACTAAAAGTCAAAATATACCCACAAATATAATCACTTTAAGTTTGCCCATTCAACCAAGAAATTTGAATTGAATATCAAAATGTTGTGTGCCTACATTTGTGAATTAATGACAAATGTATTTATTCATTAAAAATAATATTAATATTTGTATTCACAAAAATTAGTTACAGTTTTTTAGATAAAGTACATCAAAAGTTAAATTTATACAAGTAATTGTATTACATTTTTTTTTCAATAAATAACTAAAGTCAAATTGTACTTGTACGCCAACATAAAAGAAACGCAAACACACACTCATGTTGAACTCAATCGAGGTGTGACTTGATTGTCATTGGTACTAACACATTTGTAGTACCTATTGTATTTGTATGGAGATTGAACCACAAGTTTCTCATTCCCCTATTTACCTAGTAAAAAAGTTGTTTGTTTTATCTAATAATTAAGTATTTATTATTATTTTAACATGTGCCCTTAGGTGCTCAATTTGTATTGTAGGTCTTAATTGAATATGACTTTGGTTAAAATTTTCCATAATGACACGCATTAAGGTACATTTAATGGTCTATTCAATAATTTTTTTACTATTTTCAATGAAAAAAAGTCAAATTTTACACAAATATCAAAAGAAATGCATATAATCATTTCGAATATAGAGAGAAGTGAATTATTGACGAGATATATATATAATTATTATATACTTTGTATGTCATACTTGAACATTTAATATCCCGTAATTTGTGTTCTTACATTTTTATCAAATTAATGAAATTGAATAGAATGAATTATTAAGAAGATATTCCATTTTCATCTATTCCTCATCTAGGAATTTGGTGAATATTAGTTTTGCCCATTTTTATTTTGTTGAGCAATTTTACTGCTTTTTTTGGGGATTAATTTTATCCATATTTTAATAAAATATAAATGATATAATAGTAAAATCTTATATATACATATATGTATGTATAAACTCAAATAGGGGAATAAATATATATTCTTCTTCTTTTTTAAATAAAAAAATGGGTGGAAGGAGGTAATTAAATGTGACATACCTACTTGGGCATGACTATAATAACATCTAACTCATTAAAATTGGGTCTATGAAGTATTAGAATAGGTAGACTCATAATTTGAACCACCCCCATTAAAGGTATCGGTTGACATTAAGTCTGCAACATAAAAATAATTTTGAATGCTTCCTAATTAGGGATTCAACTAACACCCATTAAAGGTATCGATTGACATCAAATTTGTGATGTAAAAATAATTCCAATGCTCCTTAGCTGGGAATTTAACCAACAGACCAACAATGAGCCACCCACCAAACCTACATATTCCAAGTCTAATGCCACCAAACAACCAAACCACCACCCCTTTGGTAGTAAATACATTATATTACTTTTGCTTTAGTTCATATTCTTTATAAACACCAAGCAAGATGTATGAGAGAATATAATACCATATTACTTTTGATTTCATACTATTAATTTATAAACTCCCAAATATATGGGAGAAGTACTTTGATCTTGTTCAATTTATTTGTAAATTTCCCCTATAAACTCACAAGGGTGCATTTGTTTCAAAGAGATGAAACCTCATTAGCATTTTTTTGGGATAAAATGTAAATTGCATAATCTGAATTTGGTTGAAATTTATTTTAATTTTCTAATTTTTCTTTCATTAAATTGGGTCTTTTAAGTTTCAAATTTATTAAATTCAAGCATTATGTTCAATTTTGTTAAAAAATTGCCCTTAAAAAAATTATTTTCGTAGGAAAAAAATCTATAAAAAAAATCTATTAAAAAATCTATAAAATTAATAAAAATATTTATAGATATTTTATGTAATTATATAATTGCACACTTAATGACAATTTTTTAATAAAATTTGACAATGGACCTAAATTCAATAATTTTGAAATTTAAAAGAATTAATAAAATGAAAGTAAAGTTAAAGACTGAAATGAATGTTAGTCAAATTTAGAAGATGTAGTGTTCGTTTGGAAAAATTATTTTTGCCAAATTATTTTACTATTCAACATATTTTTGCTGCTATTCATGGGTCTCATTGTATTTTTTGTATTATTCATAAATCTCACTGCACTATTTCAGCTAACTTTTATATTTATCTACAATACTTTCAACAAAATAAACTGATCTTAAACAAACCCGTAATCTATATTTTAGCCTAAATTTAATTATCACTTTAAGAGAAAAAACGAAAAATATTCCAACTTTTTAGAGGGAAAAGAAAGTGCTGTGCCAATATACTCCACTAGTTATGTGTATCATTAATTTTCCTTTTATGAAGTCCTAGTTGAATGGGAAGAAAAGGTAACAAAATTTAGTTTTGATTTTCATTGAATTTTCCAACTTTGTAAAGGTGGACAGTACACGCGGTTTACAGTTGAAAAAACTCTCTTTAACTCAAAAGTAAAATGTAGGTTACTTTGATGTATGTCGAAGCGAGATATTATTTGGTCAATACATTAGGACATTGAGTAATCACTTGTAACATTATGAGAAGCTGAGAACAGTATTTCTTATTATGGAATTAAAAATATTGATGAGACAATAAACATCCCATTAAGATATAAATGATAATTGAGTATTCAATGTGTTAGGTCTGGCTTTTAGTAAGTAGATATAAAAAATTTATTCTATGGAATTAGATTCCTATAATATAATAATAATCGAGATATTAAATTGAGTACTCAAAGACTTAAAGATATGTTTATCTGAAGGCAAAATAGAGTGAATGGAAAACTTTAGAGAGAAAATAGGAAGAAAAACTTTTTTGAGCGTGTTTGATTGGGTGGGGAGGAAGGAAAATAAATGATGGGCTCAAATTTTTTTTTTTTTTTTTTGAGACCTACCAAAAAGTTTTCTCTTCAAAATGAAGAGAAAACTGAGAGACAAAAGCTCATAAAATGAGCTTCCAAAAATACCCTTAGAATTCATCTCCAAGTTTACAATTCATTCGCTTCTAATTTTTTTAATCTTTTGATTTTTTCTTTCAGTTACTAACGTTTGTTGGCAACCTCTCTTCTTCTTCTTTTTTTCTTTCTCTGGAAAAGTGTTACCAACGTGTTGGCTTTTTTTTTTTCCTGGACGTGTAGCTTTCTTTTCTCTTTTTTTTTTTAGTGCTCATATGTTTATTTTTTCATTAATTTTGGTTGGTTTTTTCTTTTGTTCTTTTTTTTTTTAGAAAACAGTTTAGGTTAATTTCTTTTTTTCTTTACCAAAGTGTCCATCTATACACAACTTTTTAAAAGTATAATGTGTTACTTTCTGTTTTATTTAATAGGGACATGATTGTAGATTTATACAAACTTTATTTTCAACCAAACAAAAAAATTTTACATCCCTCCACTTTTTTCACCCTCCCAACCAAACACAAAATGAGGGAAACTAAAATCCTTTCTATACTCTCACTTTTCTGCCCTCCCAACCAAATGGACCGTAAGAGTAATATTAATAGAGTGACAAATTGATAGTAACCTTATGATTTTATTTCCCTATTGATAGTTTTATGAAGGAGTTAAATGTAAATTTTAAGCTAGGAATTTGCCTACTTGCTTGCTTTCCAAGCCATCCTAGCAAACTCATCTGGCTATGTCTGTAAAAAATAGAAAAGTAGAGCCTGGAGGAACTTGTTTAATTAAATAAAAATCTAGAGTAAAATATAATTATTGTTTTTATAGTATAAAGTATAATTAATAGTAACTTTGGGTTGGTGATGAGATGACCAAAACCCAAGGCTCATTGGAAATAGACTTTTATTTTTCATTTTGCTCACACCTCAAACTATATATATAAAGCTCTTAGAGGGTTTAGCCACATGTGTGTGACAAACACAATAGGGTGTTCTAATTACCAGAAGGTCCAGAACACGCCTAGTTGAGAGAAATCTCAATAGGCAGCTACACTAGTGAAAAAAGAAAAATATTCATTCATCTTCTTTAGAGGGCCAAAATAGGAAATTAGCAATAATTTTCAAACAATATAATTAGTAGTTGTTATTGTTTACAAACTATATTTTTTACTAGCATCTCGAGTCTAAAAGACTCGATGTTGGGTCTATAAATCGAGTCTTTGAGGGTCGATTTTTATGGTTTGATTCCGTCTGATGTGACATTTTTTTCACGTGACGTCCACCTAGAAATCAAATCTCTAAGAATCGATTTATATCTTCACTTTGTTTTCCTCCCTTCTTTTTTCCCTTATTTCCTCCTTTTTTTTATGCGTTTCATTTCCTCTGTGCATCTGTTCTCCATGTCTCTCTCCTCACTACCTCTCCATTTGCGCGACCTAGGTCACGACCTAGGTGTGTGACCCAGTGAGGTGAGGTTTAGGTTTTCAACTTCAGTTTGGGTTTTCTTTCTCCCTCTGATCTGATTTGGGTTTTCAACTTATTGTTTCATTGTTGAATATATAGCGAATGTTTTTCATTGTGCTGAGTTTGTTGTGTTTCTGGGATTTCTTAAATTTTTTTTTTTTGGTATTTCATTGTGATGGGATTTTTGTGTTTCTGGGCTTGTACATGAGAGACTTGAGATTAGACCATGGAAATCAAGTCTTTGAGACTCGATTTTGGCCTCCAAAATCGATTCTCTCGGACTCGAGATGTTAGTAAAAAATATAGTTTGTAAACAGTAACTATTAATTATATTATTTAAAAATTATTGCTAATTTCCTATTTTGGCCTCTTTAGAGCATACATGGATTCAAGAGGTTTTCTACAAAATAAGATCCCATACTCTTGGTCAACTATATAGTCATTGAGATGAGGATCAATATGGTTCAGTAGTAGATCAAGTATTATTTTTGAATTTTTATTCTAGTGTTCCAAGTTTTAACCATAAAGCTATGTGTTTTCTTATTGACATTTGTAGATTCAAAATAGCACGAGTTTATGCAAAATATGAAATAGATCATAATTTTGTTCCACTGAGTACAACATAGACAATGATTTATGTAGTTTTCTAACATTGTCGAATATTGGAGGCAATATTTCAATATGTGGAAAATAATCAAATGATAGGTTTAAATCCATTTTAACCCTATTAATATTGTGAGAGAAGTAAAATAATCTTCCAAGATTCGAGGATATAGCTAAGTGCTACTATATTGGTTTTGCCCTTATTATTAAAGTACTTGCGGATATGTATTCATTTTCATATTACTGTATGACTCATACCTATTATATCAAGAGATTGTGCTATGATTTAAAAAAAAAAAAAACATTTTTCCATATTATATGACAAAAATGAAAAGGTTTTGCCGACCATGTTATAAGAGAAAAAAAGAAAGAACGATGGCTTTCAAAATGGTACTTAATATTATGGTTACAAATCCAAATTTTAATTGTTAGGATTAAAAAAAGTCAAAGTGTTTTTTTGGGTAGTGTGTCTGCGGCCACGTTTTTGCGTTTTTATTTTTAGTTGAGTGCCTCTTGCACTATTCATGGGACATGAACAGTATAACGTACGTGAACAGTAAATTTTTTATTATTTTTTATTGTTTTCAGTTTTCAGTAAAATAAATTGTATATAAACAGACCATAATTATATTTTTCAATATAATACTAATATTTGGTTTATAGAGGGGACTATATTTATATTAGTTTTTTATGAGAATATATTTATATTTAGACTATTAATGGTTGTATTAAATCTCCCAATCATCATATTTAATACTAACTACCAAACATTTAGTGTTCCTAAGATACACGGACTTAATAGTAAAAAAGACCTTAAACTATTTTGATGGGTGAATATTCCTTTTGATCCAAAAAGCATCGACAGAGAAAACCTAGTTGGCTAGTTTATAATTGTTAAATTAGATGCGTACTAGTCATAACAAGGACACAAAAGTCTTCAATCAATAAAAGAAGAGAGATCAGGAACTCAAAGCTTAAGCCAAATAATTATTATCTCATTAAATAATAATTAACAATGGTTGTAATTAAATATTGAAAAGAAGAGAATAATTAATACTATTTGCAATTAACTATGGGGGCAAATAAAGAAGAATAAGAAGAAAGAGGAATTTTCCTTATGCGCATGGACAATGGGACAATGGATGTAACTTGTAAGCTTGTATGTGTACCGGGGTACGCATTGAATCGCATCTATGTTCTCACATTCCATCTAAAGTGAGACAAGTGTCCACATTGAGCACTCTATGCAATTTTTTGTTTAATAAAGCTATGATATATTCTAAAAGTCAAAATATACCCACAAATATAATCACTAAAAGTTTGCCCATTCAACCAAGAAATTTGAATTGAATATCAAAATGTTGTGTGCCTACATTTGTGAATTAATGACAAATGTATTTATTCATTAAAAATAATATTAATATTTGTATTCACAAAAATTAGTTACAGTTTTTTAGATAACGTATATCAAAAGTTAAATTTATACAAGTAATTGTATTACATTTTTTTTTTCAATAACTAAAGTAAATTGTACTTGTACACCAACATAAAAGAAACACAAACACACACTCACGTTGAACTCAATCGGGGTTTGACTTGATTGCCATTGGTACCGACACATTTGTAGTACCTATCGTACTTGTATGGAGATTGAACCACAAGTTTCTCATTCCCCTATTTACCTAGTAAAAAAAATGTTTGTTTTTCTAATAATTAAGTATTTATTATTATTATTTTAACATGTGACCTTAGGCGCTCAATCTGTATTGTAGGTCTTAATTGAATATGACTTTGGTTAAGATTTTCCATAATGACACGCATTAAGGCACATTTAATGGTCTATTCAATAAGTTTTTACTATTTTCAATGAAAAAAAGTGAAATTTTACACAAATATCAAAAGAAATGCATATAATCATTTCGAATTTAGAGAGAAGTGAATTATTGATGAGATATATATATATATATATATATATATATATATATATATAATTATTATCTACTTTGTATGTCATACTTGAACATTTAATATCCCGTAATTTGTGTTCTTACATTTTTATCAAATTAATGAAATTGAATAGAATGAATTATTAAGAAGATATTCCATTTTCATCTATTCCTCATCTAGGAATTTGGTGAATATTAGTTTTGCCCATTTTTATTTTGTTGAGCAATTTTACTGCTTTTTTTGGGGATTAATTTTATCCATATTTTAATAAAATATAAATGATATAATAGTAAAATCATATATATACATATATGTATGTGTAAACTCAAATAGGGGAATAAATATATATTCTTCTTCTTTTTTAAATAAAAAAATGGGTGGAAGAAGGTAACCAAAGGTGACATACCTACTTTGGCATGATTATAATAACATCTTACTCATTAAAATTGGGTCTATGAAGTATTAGAATGGGTAGAGTCATAATTTGAACCACCCCCATTGAAGGCATTGGTTGACATTAAGTCTGCGACATAAAAATAATTTTGAATGCTTCCTAATTAGTGATTCAACCAACACCCATTAAAGGCATCGATTGGCATCAAATTTGTGATGTAAAAATAATTCCAATGCTCCTTAGCTGGGAATTTAACCAACAGACCAACAATGAGCCACCCACCAAACCTACATATTTCAAGTCTAATGCCACCAAACATCCAAACCACCACCCCTTTGGTAGTAAATACATTATATTACTTTTGCTTTAGTTCATATTCTTTATAAACACCAAGCAAGATGTATGAGAGAATATAATACCATATTACTTTTGATTTCATACTATTAATTTATAAACTCCCAAATATATGGGAGAAGTACCTTGATCTTGTTCAATTTATTTGTAAATTTCCCCTATAAACCAAGGAAGTCAATACCGTACCGGAGGCTGTACCGGTTTGGCCACCGGTACGATATATTCCGGATACCGGTCAATACCGGTGTACCGTTTCGGGTTTACCGCTATTTTATATATGTATATACACACACACACCAAAATCTTTAGAACCATGTTTATAAACATATAATATTTCACTTATATTATAGTAAATATAAAAGTTTATTATAAAACATTACCTCAATTCAGAACAAATTATTCATAGTTTTAGACTTTAGTATCAAATAAAAGAAAAAAAAAACAATATAAAAAATAGAAAGCTTAGTTGTTCATTGCATACTAAGAAAACAAATAATACTAAGAAGTTAATGTAAATAAGTTACCATTATACATTTACAAAAATTACAAAATTACAAAACTAAAAAAAAAAAAAAAGCTTTTTTCTGTACTGGCCGGTATTGCCCGAAATTGGCCGGTACGCGGCCGGTATTTTTTCCGGTACAATATAGAAGTGTACCGGTACCAGTGCACTGGCCGGTAAGGTATGTACCGGCCGGTACGGCCGGTACCGGTACGGTATCGGCCACACTGCTATAAACTCACAAGGGTGCATTTGTTTCAAAGAGATGAAACCTCATTAGCATTTTTTTTGGGATAAAATGTAAATTGCATAATCTGAATTTGGTTGAAATTTATTTTAATTTTCTAATTTTACTTTCATTAAATTGAGTATTTTAAGTTTCAAATTTATTAAATTCAAGCATTATGTTCAATGTTGTTAAAAAATTGCCCTTAAAAAAATTATTTTCGTACGAAAAAAATCTATAAAAAAATGTATAAAATTAATAAAAATATTTATAGATATTTTATGTAATTATATAATTGCACACTTAATGACAATTTTTAATAAAATTTGACAATGGACCTAAATTCAATAATTTTGAAATTTAGAAGAATTAATAAAATGAAAGTAAAGTTAAAGACTGAAATGAATGTTAGTCAAATTTAGAAGATGTAGTGTTCGTTTGGCAAGATTATTTTTGCCAAATTATTTTACTATTCAGCATATTTTTGCTGCTATTCATGGGTTCCATTATACTTTTTTGTATTATTCATGGATCTCACTGTACTATTTCAGCTAACTTTTACATTTATCTATAGTACTTTCAACAAAATAAATAGATTCTAAACAAATCCGTAATCTATATTTTAGACTAAATTTAATTATCACTTTAAGAGAAAAAATGAAAAATATTCCAACTTTTTAGAGGGAAAAGAAAGTGTTGTGCCAATATACTCCACTAGTTACGAGCATCATTAATTTTCCTTTTATGAAGTCCTAGTTGAATGGGAAGAAAAGGTAACAAAATTTAGTTTTGATTTTCATTGAATTTTCCAACTTTGTATAGGTGGACAGTACACGCGGTTTACAGTTGAAAAAAAAACTCTTTTTAAGGATAGACGACAGCGCACGATAGTAAACATGTTGGGGTACAGGGGCACGCATTGAATTCCTGCTTTCTTTACTCTCTTCCTCTCTCTTCTTACCCAAAAAGAAGAGAGAGTCAGACAAGTGTGCGCATTGCGCACCCTCTCTCTCTCTATTTCTCCGCTTTTCTCTCGCATATAAAAGGCAGTCCAAGTCAGCTAGAAGAGAGAGAGAGTAAACAGTGTGTGTAAGGAAAAAAAAAGAAAAACTGAAAAAGAGGCAAAAGGAGAGAGGTCTTGTCGGCTTCAACCAAACACGACCTTATCGATCCCCATTCCATTTCCACTCGTTTTTCTCGATCTCTGTTTCTCTCTTTCTCTCTCTCTCTGTTTGAAACCCTAAAATTCCGATTCTCTCGGCGCTCGCTATTGGAATTGTACGAACCGGACGACAATCATACAATCTCTCTGTTTCTCTCTCTGTGTGTGTGTCTCTCTCTCTCTCAGGTAACTTATGCGCTATCATTCGCTCTCTACGGTTCGTGTATTTTTGGTTGTTGTTGTAAGAGTAGGATTTCTCTGCGGTTTGGATTGTGTAATTTTGTTCAGTGTGTGGGAATCTATCGTACGGTTAGGGTTTCCGTCACTGTGAATTGGAATCTGAGAGATCGGGATTTAGTAAGGTGTTTTGGTTGGTGGGAAAATGAAGGAAAGTGAGGGAAAAATGGAAATTGTTTTTAAATTTGAAGGTTTTGATTTTTCTAAAAATAGAAACTAAATAATCGATGACTAAAAACGGTTTTGATATAGTCTGACGGTTTTTTTTTTTTTTCAATCGGGATCGGAAATTGTTCAATAATTTGGGGACACGTAACAAAATTGCTGAATCTTTAATTTTCTGTTATTTTTTTTTTGTTGTCTCACCAACCAAACATAGCAGTAAATTACTCACTTCACGGTGAAATGTGTGAAGCATGATCCTTTCTAGGGAGCAAAAGTTACGGATCTTTTTACCGTAACGGTATTTGTTTATTGATTTCGGTTTTAAAACAAATTTGCCGGTTTTCAGGGCTAAAAAAAATAAGTGTGAAAGTTTGTGTACTTTTCGGGTTTAGTAATTGGCGTTAAAGTTAGAACCCCCAACTTTTTGTGCTTTCATTAAAGTTCGTGCTTTTAATTCATATAAAAAGCACAGCTAGAGAGAGAGAGAGAGTAATGAAGAGTGACATTTTTTGGCTCTGAGGCTTTTAATTATGGGCGATGATGATAATAAATGTGTGATAAATAATGGGTTTGGTTTAGTTGTTTAGAGAATTAATGTGATTTTAGATAATTGCCAGTATTGTCTTTTAAAACAACATTATTGAAGTGCAGAGTTTTATAGATACAGTACTGCTGCTCGGCTGAAGAATTCTGGTTTGTAATGGCATTTTCGGCGTCGAATCATTCCTCCAATGCTTCCCGTGCAGGTTTGTGTTGCTTGTTTTATTTTGTGGTTGTTGCCTATGATTTGGTGTAGATTATAATTAGGTGGAATTTTTGGTTAATCTCGAAGGGTATCTCTAGATGTATTTTATGCTGTTAATTGATCTGCATTTTGGAAATGATGCTTTATTGTAAAATAAAATGAATCTGATTTTAATTGCTTTTTTTTTTTTTGGGGGGGGGGGGGTGGGTTTTGAAGATTTAAGATTAACTTAACAAAGAATCATCTATAATATATTCATAGGTGGAGCTTAATGAACTTTCTATTTCTCTTATGTGATCTGCATGTGGGATATGGGGAAATTGTGGTTTGAAATCATCTGTGGTTTGTATTTAGGTTAATTGGATCAACTCAAACCTTTTGTTAGCGTCTTGTATCTTCATTTGAGGGAAACTGTCTTAAACAAGTATAATTGACAGTAACATGCAGTGGTGCTTTTAATTTTGTATCCTTCAGTTTGTTCTTGTGTTTTCATGCCTCTGTCTCTAATTTACAAGCCTTTTCTAACATTTGACAATTCAAAGCATGTGTATTTTGTGTATTTTTATCCATGTTTTGTAATTGATGATATTGTGTTTGTAGGGGTTCCCAATGATGCTTTATATAAGGAATTATGGCATGCCTGTGCTGGTCCCCTTGTCAATCTTCCTCGTGAAGGGGAGCGAGTTTATTACTTTCCACAAGGTCATATGGAACAGGTATTTTGAACTTTTGCCACGTGTTCATGTTGATTTCTATGATGTGCAAAGCAATTCTTCTGCAATGTTGATGTTCAGTGGTTTATAACCAGGAAACCAGTGTTTGACCTGTTAGAAAGTAATTGTTTTGCATGTGATTGATATAGGGTTGGGCTCATGGTAATCTGGTTTTACATATCCAAGATTTCAATTATGTTGTAAAAATTTTATTCAAATATATTTTCCATATAATGTCCACCTAGTTTGAATATCATTGGAGTATCTCCTTATTGTCAGTCTTCAGGCCTTTGATATGCACATAATTATTTATTTTTTTTGTCCCTCTCAGTTATTGATTTATGAAATTATTTTGAAGATATGTGGCTCTTTAAGTTATCACACATGCCACTGTTCACTGTGGGTTTTGGTTTTTATCTGGAAAATATTGTGTGCTACCTATCTCTGTTAACCAATATCTGCGTCTTTTACAGCTAGAAGCATCTATGCATCAGGGGTCAGAGCAGCAAATGCCTTCATTTAACCTGCCATCCAAAATTCTTTGTAAAGTTGTTAATGTCCATCTTCGGGTGAGTATGCCGTTATCATCATTATTATCACTTATATGGATCTTTTTTCTTGTTTGTCATGTATTTTGGAAGTCGGAGGTATTTTCTATGATTTTCATTCATTAGAACTTTACCTTGGAGTGTAGGCTGAAGCTGAGACAGATGAAGTCTATGCCCAAATCACTTTGTTACCAGATTCAGATGTAAGCTCTCTTTGATTTTCTCTTCTTATTGAGTTCATGGCATGTTCGTCCCTTTCTTTGTTGGTTATGTGTTCCTTATCTATACCTTACCTCTGGAACAGCAAAGTGAGGTTACAAGCCCAGATCCTCCAATTTCTGATCCTCCAAGGTGCACAGTCCACTCATTTTGCAAGACGCTTACTGCTTCTGACACGAGCACCCATGGCGGATTCTCTGTTCTTCGTAGGCATGCTGATGATTGTCTGCCACCGCTAGTGAGCTTCAAATGTTTTTTTAGCATTTGCTTATTTAGGAGATACTGGATAGCCCTGACCCATTTTTCCCTGTTTTGTTTCCTGGGCCTAATAATTTCAATATTTTTTGTTCAGGATATGTCCCAGCAGCCACCATGGCAGGAATTGGTCGCAACTGATTTGCATGGAAATGAATGGCATTTTCGGCACATTTTCCGAGGTTGACTGTTTGCATATTGGTTTTTCTTACACCGAATTGACTTATAGCTGCTATTTTTCCAACAGCTTAGGTTGGAATGTTGTTGTTGCTTGATGCTGTGTGCTACAAGGCTTATATGTCTAATTATGTGACCATTGAGTTCTCTCAGTAGCTTTAACTACTTATCAAAGTATTCAAAAAGTTGTAGTAGTATTGGTGCACTTGTAATGTTTCTGGAGGTTGAAGGAGTGTGAATCTCATTGGCAATCAAATTTTGAATGGAACATGGAGATACCTTTAATTTCTTGCTATTTCAGAAGCTTTCTAAGATTTTATGTCTGAATTAATTTCTGAATCGGTCCTTTGTTGCATGGTTTATCTGGATGTAATGGTTGAAAGTTGGTGTTTATTGTTATTTGCTTTCATTGGTTTGGCATATATGTCTTCTGGTACATTTATTTCTACATTCTTGTCATATTGTTAGATATACTTCTGTTACCATTTGTTGCCTTGATTTTGTGTATATCTCATTTGGAGTCTTGATTACTATGAAATGCCTGTATTACTAGTATATTGATCGAAATCATTCAATTCAGGGCAACCAAGGCGCCACTTGCTGACAACTGGATGGAGTGTCTTTGTTAGTTCCAAAAAATTAGTGGCTGGTGATGCATTTATATTTCTGAGGCAAGTTATACTGTCGTGGAGTTTTTACTTTTGTTACTTTGTTGCCACCAATCATTGTGTCATTTGTTTTATCCAATTATTGTTTCCAGAGGTGAAAATGGGGAGCTGCGTGTTGGAGTAAGGAGACTCATGAGACAACTAAGCAACATGCCATCTTCTGTTATATCTAGTCACAGCATGCATCTTGGGGTTCTAGCCACTGCATCTCATGCTATTGCAACTAAAACACTCTTCTCCGTGTTCTACAAGCCAAGGTTTATGTCTTTTCATTAATTTCAAGTGACATTTTAATTGGTTCCTATTGTTAATATTGTCATGTTTTCTAGTTTTAAAGTATATAGCAAAAAATTATCTGTGCAGGTATAAACTATGTCAATATAGGTGATATTCTGTAATGGGATGCCGTCCTATCTTGATTTATAGGGCCTCATCCATTTTCACATAAAATTATTGGTTTTTGCTCGCCCTTTATGGTGCTTTTACACATACCAAATGCCTTTTCAAACGTGATGTTAACGATTGGGAATTGGAGGCATTTGATTCTTTGTTTGATGTTTTGAGTTTCTGAACTAGTGTTTTTATGTCAGAACAAGTCGATCAGAGTTTATTGTAAGTGTGAACAAGTACCTTGAAGCTCGGAGCCATAAGCTATCTGTTGGGATGAGGTTTAGAATGAGATTTGAGGGTGAGGAAGTTCCTGAAAGAAGGTATGTTGTTTCCCTTGCATAATATTGTGTTCTTGGACTTGGAGGAAGTTATGATGCATAACCTGTCTCTATCATTTCAGGTTCAGTGGCACAATTGTTGGTGTTGAAGACAATAAATCATCTGGATGGACTGATTCTGAGTGGCGATCACTAAAGGTTAATTTATTTCTTTTTTCATACTTATTATTTTTGCGGGATTGGTCCAAGAATGTATTGAGGATGTCTGAACTGCTGGACATCTTATGGAAGTAATTGATTGTATATCTTGACTCCCTTCTTCCCTGTATCTAATGATATTGTGGATTTTTTAAGGATTGATTTTTTTCCTGGTTGGGTTAAGAATTTGTTATCTTGTACTTGCAAAGTCAGAATTGGTAGCTAGCTTGAGACTAAGATCTATGTAGTTTAAAATTATTGGATGCTTTGATTTCTGTCTGTCATTGTAAATTGTATATTTTTTTTTTAGGATATTGAAGAAAGGTAAATGCTAGAGGCAATCATTCAGTACCATTAATATTCAAATAGAAAAGCTTTTCAATATGGGATATTTTGTTGTGGCTTGGCTGGTTTTATAGCTTTCACATATAAATGCTTGTTGACGCTGATGGTCCTCTTCCTTCATTGTGGGAGTTCCTCCGTCAATGGGTGGTCTCATATTCCATTGCCTTGTGTAGCAGCCTTGCTGTCTTTACCTCTTGGGACTGGCCATGAGACATACATCTCTATTACTATTATTTTCTTTTACTTATCAAAAAAAAAATGTTGCACTATAATTTACAGAGATCCAAAATTTACTGTTTGAAGCAAATATCCAAGCTGCTCTATTAAGCTTTTCAACCAAGAGTTATCTTAGCAGTAACACTTATAATCTCAGTATCTCTTGTTCTTGTGAGTTGCAACTTAAAAGCTGTGCATTTTAAATTTCTGGATTATTTTATTTCTGGACTTCCTCTTGCCCCTGACTCTGCCTTTGCCAAGGGTTTAATTTTTTTGTTTAAAATTATAAGTGATAAATTATAATCATACCAACTTTTCTTGGTTTGGGTTTTAGGCGGACCCTTAAACTATCTGGTTGCAATGGTCTAAATTCAACTTTTTAGGTTCATGTTTCTGACAAATGATGGTATTGAGTCTTGATTGCTCAGGTCCTACATTTAGTTGGCGTTTAATTTCTCTCAAGGTGAACTTTGTGATGCAGCTCTGATAAATTTGCCCATTGCTACTTTTAATGTGGCATTTTTTCTTCATGAAGACTTTTATGTGCACACACCTGGAAACCATTGACTGGTTTATTTGTTTTCTATTGTAGTGACCCCACTTATGCTTGCTTTTAGCAGAGGGGGAAAAAAAAATCCTCTCCCACTTAAGTCCTCAAATCCTCTCTAATTTTAAGTTAGATGTGAGACGTGGTATTTAAAAAATTCAATGGTCTTGGAAAACCCATGTAAACCACTAAATGACCGTTGGATTATTAAATGCCATGTGTATCACATCAAGCTAAAAGTTGGAGAGAATTGGAGGATCTAAATGGGAGGGGAGTTTCTCCCCAGTGGGATATTGACTTGTTTTGATTTTTGACTTGTGATTTTTTTTAGGGTGTGTTTTAGGTTGGGTTTAATTGATTGGTTCTTCTTATCTTCACATTTGCTGTAATTTATCTCACTGTGAATGGTATTGTATTTCAGGTTCAGTGGGATGAGCATTCATCAATTGTGCGTCCAGATAGAGTTTCACCATGGGAATTGGAGCCACTTGTGGCAAACTCTCCACCAAGCTCGCAACCCACACCACGGAACAAGCGGGCACGGCCTGCTGTTTTACCTTCACAAACACCAGATTTTCCTGCACTTGGTACGAAAGTTTTCTAGTGGGAAATTATTTATGCCGATTATGCTTGTTGGTTTGTGATTAAAACTTTCTTGCTTTTGTGTATCAGGTGTGTGGAAATCCCCAGTTGAGCCCTCTGCTTTCTCATATTGTGAGCCACAACGTGGGCGAGACTTCTATCCATCACCTAAGTACAGCTCTGCTGCAAAAGGAAACTCTTTCAGCTTTAGTGGTAACAACTCTTTGCCTGCTGTTTCCAGCAACTCGGCATATTGGTCTAATAGAGGGGAAGCTGTAACGGAGTCTTTTTCACCGGTTATTAACAAAGAATCAGGTGAAAAGAGACAGGGAACTGGGAATGGCTGCAGGCTCTTTGGGATTCAGCTTCTGGACAGTTCCAATGTTGAAGAAACTTCTCAGGTGGTTATGTCCAGAGCTGTCGGGGATGAACAGCCAGTTCCATATTTAGATGCGGATTCTGACCAGCATTCTGAACCAAATCGATCTGATGTTCCTTCTGTTAGTTGTGATGCTGAGAAATCGTGTTTGAGATCTCCTCAGGAGTCACAAAGCAGGCAAATCCGGAGTTGCACAAAGGTATTTTGGCTCCTGTGCCTTTTCTACTTCTCCTCTAGTTAAGAGGTTTTGTCAGTTCTTTGATCAGTATCTGGTGCAGTTATGGTTTTATAGATTATTGGGCTGATGATCTGGCTCAAAAATTTGGTTCTAGATCTCTTTCATACCTTTTGCTGCCTGAAGCAAGCCCAAGGCAGGCTGATATTAGATTTTTAAATTCTTATGCTGTGAATGGAATATTTAAAACAATTTTTATAGAAGGCTTTGTGGTTTGGGCACTTTCTCCAGGCAATTAGAGCTTTTACATTAATTTCTGCTTGGGGTTCCATGTCTTGTTTGAAGATAATGTAAAATTTTAAGTTCAGATCAACTCTTCTCTTTATCTTTGATAAATTACCGATTGTCCAAAAGCTTAAACTATTAGGAAATGGTGAGTTTAATCACTTGACCATAATTTTAACACTTCTCCTCACTTGTGGGCCTAAACTTCCCCTTAATAAGTGGGGGCCGAACAAGTGGGAATTAACATTTTAAAAGGGAGGTAGAGTGAGGACAGGGATCAAACCCAGGATCTATTGCTTTGATACCATGTTAAATTACCGATTGCCCCGAATGCTTAAGCTATTAGGCAATGGTGAGTTTAATCACTTAATTATAATTCTAACAATCTCTATGCATGTGTGTATACACTATACAGTCTTCCAGACAACAATAATAGATCATGTCATGAATAGGAATACTCAGTTTTGTGTTCTTCAGCTGGGTCTGCTACATGCTATTTGGGAATATGTGAATAGTATTTGTCATTTTCCAGGTCCACATGCAAGGGATTGCTGTTGGGAGGGCTGTTGATTTGACGCGGTTTGACCAGTATGAGGATCTGCTCAGGAAACTGGAGGAGATGTTTGACATTGAAGGTGAGCTTTGTGGATCTACAAAGAAGTGGCAGGTTGTATACACTGATGACGAAGATGATGTGATGTTGGTTGGGGATGACCCATGGCAGTAAGTTCATTTGAGTTTCTATTTGATTTTTCCACTCTCGGTCTCTCTTACTTTTGCTAAGTCCCCGGCACATATTTACCCATATCTGTCATTTGTCTTTCAACTTGAAGAATGAATTGAGCTTCAGTTGCTCATGTTCAATGGTGTAGCACTCACCAATAATTGGATTTCATTTGATTGTGACTCTAATATATTGGACCATGAAATGTGGAAATATTCACAACTACTCAAATCATATTCCTGCACCCCAAAGTAATGATGTAGAAGTAGATAGTCTAAGCTCATCATATCAAGATTATTCTCTCTAGATTGTATGTTGGAGTTCCATTATTGTTCTGTCATTATCTTTTTGATGCAAGGTCACCTTAATTTCCAGTAAATGTAAATTGTGTTAAACACATCATCCTTGCTCTATTGGGCAAAAAAAAATAAAAATAAAATAAAATAATAGTAAGAAAATTCAGATAGGTCTTCATGTTCAACCCTTTGGGGTATGAACTTGGTATGTTCCAGTGTTATCTTCAGTTGATTTCTGTTTTAATATATGGGTTTCTGAGCCAGACTTATATAGAAAAAATGCTCTTGGGATTATAGGTAGAGATGTAGAGTTACCTGCCACCATTACTTCTAACTTTATTCTTTGATAGTGGAGTTGATCTTATTTTCCTATATCTATTGCAGTGAGTTTTGCAGCATAGTAAGGAAGATTTTCATCTACACAACAGAGGAAGTCAGGAGGTTGTCGCCAAAGATAAAACTTCCAGTTCCCTCAGAGGCCAAATCAGGTATGCCAGATTCTGAAGTGGCTGTAATTATTGAAGACCATTCATCAGTTGTTGGATCTGGGTGCTGATGTACCCATGTCTGGTTTCGCCTGAAACCTAGTTTAGCTAAACCATGAACGCTGAAAAGAAACCAGAAAAGCAAGTTACAAGGTAAAGAGATGCTTTGACTGGTAAGGTTTTGTGTATAGTTTTACACGGGTGTCGCTCTACAACAACAATGCATTTCGAGTGGAATTGCCAGTACAGTTTCTTGACATGCTGCATCAAGGACAAATGGAATAATACGTGGAGGGCAGTTCTTGAATGCACATGCCATCTGGACAGTGTGACTAGCTTTAGGGTTTGGGTGTTTTGGTTATTATTTAAATTTAAGGTCTAGTTTTGCCAAAAGAATTGCTTGTTCAGACTTCAGATAGGCTGCAAGTTTGTCAGCCTCAGAATGGAGATGATTTGGTTCTGAAAATATATATTTTACCTTTCTTTTCCCTTTCCCTTATCCCCAAAGTTTCTTATTGTTATTTATACAATACATCTATCTTGTATATAAATACACATATCTTCTCTATCTCTTGCGATTTTTATTATCCTTTTTGGTTTTAATTTCTGGCAATATAAGGTTTTGCTTTGGATAGAGTTTAGCTTAAATGGTTTCCTTAGAGACGAAGCATAGTAGTGGCAATGTCTCTGCTTATATTTTGTGCGTTGATGGTGGATCAAAGTGCTTGGAACCTTGTGCTTTTGTCAAGGTGGCTGTCTATAGCGTGTTATATACTGTAGTAGATTCGATCAGATGGTTGGACTTGGATATATAGAACCGTCAAATGGCCCTGGGTTGGAGAGCAATGACCCAATTATGTTAATCTTGTGAGTAAATGTGGAGGAATTCTTCTTACATCTTGATTTGGGTTGGGCGAATGGTTTGGACATTGTATATTCTGACCAAAATAAAGTGTATTCATAGAGATGCAAAGTTTGGTGTTTTTCTTTTAATTTTTTTCTGTTAAGTAGGACAGACCAGTATTGGGATTTGGGATCAATATTGCGTTATTATGGCCTTTTTTGAGGTCGAAAATCGTGTTTTTGGTCCAACCCCAATAGGTATTAGGGAAGCGTGTTGATTATCGACCACTTTACTTTCTCTGTCTCTTTCGACTAATCCAAGCTTTTAGTCAATTGATAGACAGCAGTAAACCAAAATGGTGTGGTGTGCAAGCATTGAACCGGAGATGCACCATTTTGTCATTTTGCTGAATTGGTGGAAATGGAATATCCCGACAGGAGCAGAACAAAGCATATATTTGGTGGGGCCGTGGGGACTAGTGGGCTTGCAACGGTCACAAGATTTGAAAATTGTAAAGAACACATTAAAAAATAAAAAAATAAAAAAGTAAACGTTTATATTTTTAGTAGTCTTAAGACAGACAGACAGACAATCCACCGCTCCCCCTCTTTTTTCAAAGATTCCATATCATCAATGCTGTTGAAGAGTGCATATATGCATCTATGAACTCATCAACAATTTCATCTTCAGCTCTCGCCCAATTTCCAAACCTAAAGAGAGTGTTTTGCAACTTCGCCAGCCACATGAAAATGCTGAAGGCCGTGAAGAAGCTCAAATTCTGGTCAAGAAAGAAGAGAAAAAAGAAGACCCAAGAGCAAGAGCCCTACTACCCTTACCCTCCCCGACCATGTCATTGTTGTCAGTACTCATCATGCTACTCATCAACTCAGCCCTCAGCTCCACCCTTACCACCATGGCTTGAACCTGAGCAGACCACCCAACACCATCATGCCATTCCATCAGCACCTTTGGTCCACCAGCCAAGTCAATTCCAATTCCAATTACCCCCACAAGAAGAGATTGTCTTGGAAACAACGACTACTCCATTGTATCAACCAACAGTGCCAGTGCCAGTGCCAGCTGCTACTGAGAGCAACTACTCATCTTATCAGCAATACATGGTGCCAAATCCTGTCTTTGGCATGCCTGTTGTGCAAACACCAAGGAGAGAGAGAACAGCAGGCTTTTTTGGATGTCTTGTTAGCTTTGGCATTCATCTAATCCGATGCTTCTGCCCTTGTTTTCACATCCGAGAAGTTCACTGACATAGCATTAAGCATGCCAATTATCACGACTATTAGTTGGGTAGAATTCTATGCTACACACCCTTCTTCTTTTATTTTTATTTTTAAATGTACTATATCTACATATTATAATAATAAATGAATGGGTTAAGATTTTTTTTTTTTTTTTTGAGGGGGTGAATGGGTTAAGATTAGGTAAGTATGGTATACATATATATAAAAAAGAAAAAAAAAAGGTGTATTTTGGTTAATTAGGCAAAAGCCAACTATGTGTATTCAGCAATGGGCATATGAAATCTATCAATAACAGTTTTATTTGCAAGCAGCTGAAAGAATTTCATAATGTAGGCGGTGACTTGTTAAATTTATGGTCTTTTTTCCCCCATAGAATTTTATATTAAAAATTCTCAGTTTACTTTTACCTTTTATTATTACTAGTTTACTACCGTTCAAGTCAGCTAGTAGAGAGAGAGAGAAAAAAAAAAGAGGCAAAAGAAAAGAGTGTCTTGTCGGCTTTCAACCAAACACGACCTTTTCGATCCCCATTCCATTTCCACTCGTTTTTCTTGATCCGATTCTCTCGGCGCTCGATATTTTAATTGTACGAACCATACGAGAATCATTCAATCTCTCTCGCTCTCTCTCTCTCGCTCTCTACGGTTCGTTTTTTTTGGCTATTGTTGTTTGCGTAGGATTTCTCTGCGGTTCGAATTTTGTAAATTTTGTTCAGTGTTCGATAATCTTTCGTACAATTAGGGTTTTCTGACACTGTGAATTGAAAGCTGTGAGATCGGGATTTAGTGCCATTGTTTGGTTGGTGAGAAAAATAAAGGGAAGTGAGGCAAAAATGAAAATAAACTTTTTTAATTTACAAAATGTTTTTAATTTTTGTAAGTTTTAAATCATCAGTTCTTGCCCACCACCTGTTCGATGCTTTGCTTCTTTGAAATTGGTAACTTGGTAAACATCCTTAGTCCACTATATCATAAATAGCGGTAACCATGACATTTAATTTTTTGATGAGGCGAAGTCTCACCTTCTCATCAGTTGTGAATTCTCATTTTCCTTTGAGGGTGTGTCGATTTTGCTCCACAACAATTCTTGATAAAGAGACAGACATAACAACACCTTCAGTACCTTCTTTTAGTTATTCTAGTAGTCTTCATCTCTCTCCATTGTTTACTGATGATAAAGCTCATTCGGGTAGTTATGATATCGAGCTTGTGGATCATGATACATGGAAAGTTTCATCGGGTTTAGCACAAGCTTGGCGAGGAGTAGTAGATGGTAGTTCTTCAGTGGGTGATGAACCAGTTGATTCTTTTTCTGAAGTTGTTGAGTGTGATCAGGACTTCGATGACATTGATAATATGAGAATTCGCGGCAATCTGTTTTATAAACTTGACCGGGATTCCAAGGAATTTGAGGAGTACAATCTTGATTTCCACGGGAGGAAATCTTCAAATCGAGAGAATGGTCGAAAGGAATGCAAAAAGGCAGAGAAAAAGGAAATTCCAAGTGGTAACATGGCTCCAAGAGTTGAAAAACTTCCTAAGGTAGTAAGCAACAAGTTTGTTAAGTCTCCACTTGATGAAATGGATAATGCTTGTGTTGGTAAGAAGAAGCTAAGGACTCTGACTTATAATCAGCTTACGGGTCCTTACCACGAACCTTTTTGCTTGGACATTTACATATCCAAGGCTTCTGTTCGTGCCTGTGTTGTTCACAGGGTTACAAGTAAGGTTGTAGCTGTGGCACATTCCATTTCTAAAGACATGAAGTTTGACCTGGCTTCAACTAGGAATGTGACTGCTTGTGGTGCTGTAGGAGCGGTTCTGGCTCAGAGAGCATTGGCTGATGATATTCATGATGTGGTTTACACTCCAAGGAAGGGGGACAGATTGGAAGGGAAACTTCAGATTGTGCTTCAATCTATCATTGATAATGGTATTAATGTGAAGGTGAAGCTTAAGCAAAAGAGACCCATAAGAGATTAAGAGGTGGTCTGTCATCTACACCTTAGAAGCATGGTTCAATTTGTTCTTTATAGCTAGTCCAGTCAGTTGTCACCGGAGTCTTTACTCTTAATTTTACTTCTTTAATTGAAACTGGCTCTAATTGCTTTCTGATGTGAACTGTTATAGTTTGATCTGATCATTATGAGTTCACAGCAGGAGAAAATTTCAGTGAAGGCCCTTTGAAGAGAAGACAAGGACCTACAACTACAACAATACAATTCCAACCCCAAAGGTTGTAAGATTCTGACTTCTGAGTGTAGTTTTGTTCACCTCTCTGCTCTACAACTAAATACAGGACTAGAGGAATTTAGTCGACCGTGGTCACATGATTCTGTAGCAGGCTCAGTTATTTATTAGGGTGCTCAATATTGTCTTGCATCATCTCTTGTACAATCATTTGGAGTTCTTGGATTTGTTTTTTGTAATGTATGAAAACAATCAAATCTTAATTGCTGCACACCCTTCTTTTCTTTAATGTACTATATTTATGTTTTATAATAATAAATGAACGGTTAAGATTAGGTAAGTATGGTATACATATATAAAAAAGAAAAAAAAAAGTGTGTTTTGTAGAATGACCAGTTAATTAGGCTAAAACCGTGTGTATTTAGCAATTGGCATATGAAATTTGTCAATAGCAAAATTTTATTTGTTAAAAGGTTTGTAATTAGTTTTTATTTATTTATTCTAAAGAGCAGCTGAAAGAATCCATAATGTAGGTGACAATTTATGGTTTTTTTTTTCCATAGAAATTTATATAAAAAGAATTCCTAGTTTACTTTAAATGTTATTATTATTACTGTTTGGAAAACGAATCTTGGTTTGTACATTTTCAAGTACAAAGAGTAAAGATGCATGTATAGTGCTAATTGTCAAATCGTTGTAGTGATAAATGATCACTTACTCCAAAAATTATACCAAAAGAAAATGATGAATAAATAAATAAAGGCTAAATGCAATTTTCTCACTAATTATCTTATACAAAACCTACTATCAGTCTTCATATACCAAGATGTTTTCCTAAACATTCCACTCAGTCTCTTCAATAACACCTTGATAGTGCTAGCTTGCAAATGTCAGTAAGAATACCTAAGCTTATCAAATCAAAGGCAAACCCTATACATTTTGAAAGATGATATAAATAGTTGTGTTAATTTGAATAAGTATGCATGTCTTTTGCATAAAAAGTGCTTCATGTCATCCTTCACCGCCAAGAGAAATCAATGCTACTGGAATTGTAAGAGGGCTATTAAAGACGATGAAGGACCACACCATTATGATTTGAGTAAATCTAGCACTGCATAAACTTTTGCCACAACTATTCTATGTGACAGATTGTGATTGATTTATATGTCACTTTCACTTCGACCCAACACTTTTTCTCTACCACTCATAGTCTACCACATGGACAGTTGTGACAAAAATTGTGGATTATTGATTGGTCTTAGAATTTTTGTTATGATTTTTGCTCTTCCAAGATTCTTCAGCCGTGTGTCCCAAACAAGAGATAGAAATAGATACCCAAACAGAAGATGCTTTTCATTTTAGATGGAGACAGTCAACTTCGGAGTTCTCAAAATAAGCACCATAATCAGTCTCTGAATATTTGAAGATTTAAGAAACAGAGACTGCAATCTCACATGAAAATTATATGCAACATTAAAACCTAAGACTATCAACCTAATGCTGAATCTAGATCCTAATTGTCAACAGTAGAGGCAGGAAAGATTATATGCAAACTCAAGAACTAAAGCTAAATGTGATTTATCTGGACATCATGTTTATCAAAATTCATCCCTTCTATCATATTGACCCAGTGTGCCAAATTAGTAACTCTCAGCAATTGTGATCTATCTTACAAGTTTCTGGTAATTCTAACTTAATCAGGTTCCCAACGGTCCTGCTTGTCGATATATTTATCAGAGTTGTAGCTTGACTCAAGGTCATGTGATTTGTGTCTCTGGACATACTGATCTGAACTGTTGGACTCACGACTCCCATCTGATTCCAAATTCTCATTTATGCTATCCCATCTTTTGTGACTATGCATAGAGCCTCTTTCCAGACCAGATTTTTCTATGCTGGATTCCCTACTGTAATATTTATCTTTCAATTTTTTTGCTGGTTCCCCTTCATGATCTGAGTAATCTGACGCTTCATTCCTGTGTCTCGCATGTTTCCTAGTTTGACTCTTGTGTTTTTCTCCATCACTGTCCAACCAATCAGAGCTAAGATTAGTATCATCAGCCCTGTTTTTGCTACCCCCACGATCGTGGTCACGTCTTGAGCTTTTCCTCTTTTTATGATGGTGTCTATCTCGATTGGTGTCCCTATCTGACCACTCTCCTTCAGGATCATGACTTCTGTTCTTGCTATCCTTATGATCATCTGAATGTCCCACTTTCCTCAGGTGTCTTGAGCTTTCACTCCTTTTTCTATGGTGCCTGTCTCTGTCTCTCTCCCCATCTGACCACTCTTCATCAGTATCATGAGTTCTGTTCTTGCTGTCCATATGATCATCTGGATGTCCCACTTTTCTCCTGTGTCTTGAACTTTTGGTCATGTAAGCATCATGTGTTTCCTGGTCTCCATCTCTATCTGACCAATTGCCACCAAATTTTTCTTGGCCTTCACAATCATCCACAAATTTAGCATTTCTGCTGTGTCTTGAGCTTTTCCTAGCATGACCGTCATGAGTTTCTCTATCTTCACTCCTATCTGAATAGCCCCCCTCAGATTTAACTTCATGTGTTCTATGATTGACATCTCTGTTCTGGTGTCTTGAGCTTTTCCTTGCACTACCATAGTACCTATCTTTGTACCTGTCAGACCATTCACCATCAGAATCAGTATCATGACTTCTACTCTTCCTATAATAACTGCCTTTAAAGTTCATATTCTCTCCACGCATATCCTTATCAAGAACTTCCATTTGCTTTCTGTTGTTACTCGTGCGCCCCCTCCGTTGTGTGCTCTTTTGAATATCATTTTTGTTGTCATTTCTTCTACTAGAACCACCACCATTCAAGTAGTCAATCTCTTTGGATTTAGATCTTGAGTAATACCTGCCATGGAAATTCAAGGAACTATAGAATAACATTCAATCATATAGAAGAAACAGAAAGGGGTAGACCAATTTAAAATGCATAAAATATATAAGAGTCGGATGAAACAGAACATGAAATTAGTAAAATTTTGTACAATTAACTAGGTACCATTAACAAGCATTAACACCTAAAGCCAGAATTCTCCAACATTCGTTAAAAAAAACAAAAGCCAACAAACTTGGACTCTGTCTTAAATAACGCCAAAAAAGATTTTGCACGCAATGGCCAAATTAAGAAACTGCTACTCCAGTCAACAGGAAAATTTAGCACATTAAATTGAATATTAGAAAGAGTTTTTTATAGAGCAACATTACAATTGACTACTATTTTTTACCAACCAATTTTATTTCCTTCTTGCATATTGATACATTGTTGTGCACATTGTCTGGCCATATTTTGAACATTACACGATTTACAAATGCCTTCAAAATTTATAAAATTGTTTGACAGCTTGTTGGGATATCTTGGAATGAGAATGTTGAAAAAATAAATCAACACTCCCAATTGAAAGGTTTTGATGAAAATAGATTAAAAAACACTTACTCTGGTCTGTTTATATTGAAAAAGTTTAGGATTACTAAAACATTGAATTGCAAAACATAGTTCAATATACCAGATTTCACAAACACTAGATACTGCATGCTGCATCTACTGCTAAAAGTATATGCACACCTGTCTACATCAGTTAACCTCTTTCTAGAGTGCCTCAGCTGCCCCAAATTTTCTTGCTCCACCTCTTTCTGGTACCCCACTTCATCAGAATAACCAAATAAAGAAGCCATCTTTCTCACCCAATATCTTGGGGGTGGTTTATCAAAATCAGCCCATTCATAGTCTCCACCAGGATTGCGGAAACAGTGGATAAAATTGCATGCAGTACCATGAGAACATGTCTGTAAAGATGCAACAAGAAAGGCCATTAACAAGAACAAAGGACAGAACTCAAAATTAACATAGAAAAGTGACTCAAGATTGATGTTCTTAGATTATTCAAAACAAAATTTTGGAAAATTTCTGTACAAAATTAAAAGCATAACGGAAACCCAAAAAAGACAACAAAGAGAATGCAACTGCCTCAGATAAAAATAAAGGTGATGGGCTGGTTGTACCTTGAACCTTGACTTCATATACTCCCCACAAATGGCAACTTTCCATCTGGTAACATTGACAAATTCACAACTTATCTGCCCAAAAAAAATACCAATATCAATAAACCACCCTCAAGAAACTAATGTTGAATTTATCATTTATTTTTGGTAAGAAGATTTTGACACTAAGGGAAGGGAAGGCAAGATTCAAAATTTTAAACTAGTGACCTCCGATTCATGAGGTGTGGGTTTGAGGTCAAAAAATGAGTGAAGAATTAAAGTCGGGCAGTTAAAAGACCACTATGGATATGACAAAGGAGCAACAAATTATTGATATTCTCATCTGGAACTGGGATAAAAATCTTATTTCAATTACATGTGGAATTGGGACTACTCCAAAAACAAGATTAAAATGATGTTTTAATTTCATAGGACACTCATCTATCAAAGGAAAATCGTATTTATAGTCAAAGGTACAGAGAGAGAGAGAGAGAGAGAGAGAAGAAAAGAGCATACAGATTGTGGAGTATAAAAATCATAATTATCATTACTAAATCCATAAAAACAAGTAGTTATATAACAAAGACACGGCACATTTCAATTAAATGATAAACCATATCAAACACCAAATTTCTACAATAAAAAAGTATACAATATGAAATATGGTAGAGGGTAATACGCTGGGGGATAGAGCCAAGTGCTTGTGCAAGAAATACACTGCCTACTAGCTAAAATAATCTTAGACACTGACTTATATTGAAGAGACTTCACATTTGAAGCAGATGCAATACCTGTTTGCCAGCAAAGTACCGACCATTAATAGAATTATAAACAAGAACAGCTGAATCCAGTGACTTATATTGTACATAGACATTTCCTCGCAAGTGGAATGCACCATTTTTGCACACCTGACAAAGACATGACATTTGTTACTCTAAGATTGGAAATAGATACAAGATTTAAGAAAGTCAAGTTCCAGGCCACATATTGTTGCTCCACAACAATATGCTTTGGGTGTTCTCCCTTTCAACATCCTTAAAGGCAAAATAAGGGAAGCCAAAGAAAATTGCTTAGACATGTTCAAATAATCTTAAGAAGCAAAGGATTTTTGAAGAGTTTCCTTTTCATTGTACTTTCTAGGAACCGACAATGAGCTCTAGTTACTAGCACTTCCTCCCCTTATAAGAATGAGGTGGAGGATGGGGTTGTGGGTTCAATGGGGTCAGTGTGTATCTTACCAATTAAAAATAAAATAAAATAAAAAATTTCCCAGGAAGCAGAAAGCTTTAATACATATCTCGATAGAGTGTAGCATACATGAGTTTAGTAAAAATAAATCTGAAATTTTCATGGACAAAAAATGTTTACATGAGAAAAGAGAAGGGGGGCGGGAGTTTTCTAACATCTAGAATAGGCATTAAGTTAAACCATCCTAAATGAGTAAAACAGATGCTTATTTTCTTGTCAGGATATTTTCTAATCTCAGAGAAAGATATATATATATATATATATATATATATATATATATATATATATATATATATATATAACTCTACCAAAATAAAACAAAAATCCAAACTTTGTGCAGTTTTAGCACCAGATAAACAATTCATATTTAATAAATATAAATAATCAACAAATCCTCAACCAACAAGTTGTTCAATGGACACATATTTGTAATAATCCTCAACCATCCAAAAAACAACATCCCACAATCAGGTGAGAACATGTTACTAACATATTTGGCTTAAAAGAAAATGCATGGACAGCAGCCAACAACCTTAAAATTTACAATTTCCCCAAACTTCAAAAACTCTGTATGCACATCCTCATAAAATTCTTCAAAACAACCTTCCACCTCTTCATCTGTGTGCTGAGAAGGAAAAAAATAAAAAGAAACAAATCAAACCAACATAATTTATCAGATATAAACACATTAGGCACTTATAAGATGATAAGCAACATGATGGATCCTAGTATCTCAATTTCTCAAGATCCATGTGAAAAAGCCTGCCAGCCTCCACAAAATCATGCTCATGGTTTTAACTTTGGCTAATATCCACGACTTTTTGATAATATAAAATCGGGCAGCTATGGAGACTACCCAATTTGAGTTGGTGTAAAATTAGGCCGTGATCAGGAAGTTTGGTCACCTTTTGATAAGACAATAATGAATTAAAAGTTTGGGAAAAAAAAAACTTACGTGGTAAGATAAATAATCTAAAATTCAAACCAAAATTTCTCATAAGTAAGCCATTTTAGATAAAAGATGCATGTACATTTACAGTAGTCAAAAAAAGTTTGTACTCTGCACGTTCAAGAATTAGGACCTATTCAAAATTTGTGCTGCAAACTAGTTCACCCGTCAATTAGCAAACTAAAAAACACAAGAAGATCAATGACATAAACACAAGCAAGCACGTCCATGCGCCCAGACAACATCTCTCTCTCTCTCTCTCTCTCACTGACTGTCTAAGCACACATGTAAAAGAAAAATAGCAAACCAGCATTGGCTCAATTATAATGATAAGAAAAAAGTCCATATAAAAGCTAACTTATCATATTGGACTTAAAATTGACACAAGATACTTCCCCTAAACTGGGGCATGCATATGCAACAATGCAAAAAATGTAGACAAGAGGAGGAAGGATATAGCTAATTTTTTCACATTAGCAACTAGACTTAGTAGTTGGAAGGTTATGCTTCAACCCAAGGAGGCAGATGACTCTCGACTAGTTAGGAGTTAGGACCTTCAGGCAACAGGGACAGAAAGGGATATCTTATGACGCTCAAAAGAGCCACTAAAATTAGGAGGTATGAGAAATTGTAAATCCTGAGAATATATTAAATAACTCAAAAAACTTTGGCATAATAACCCTAGATAGTCCTAATGCCTAATGCAAATGCATAGCATGACAGATTTTGCAGAGTTCATGAGAACATTATACTCTGTATCAAACTTGTGATGCATAAAAACCAAAATAACTAAAGCTAATTAGTCATTTAGTTGGTAATTGGATTAATCATGGTATGCAATGTAAGCTTCCATGAACTATTTACATTTCTCATTATTTAATACACACACACACAAAATAAACATAATTTTTTTGTTTCATGATAGAAGTGACGCATACGCTCTTCATCTTTAACACAAGAAAATGCCAAATGTATCCACATACAAGTATTTGTTGCCTGCATTCTCAAACCTCGCAAGGTAATGGCCATTACCAGCAGAGAGCTCCAATACTCCCAGCCAAAAAATCCACTAGTCGTCAAGGAAAATACTCATGGAGTAAGATAACTATAATAAATTTACTAACAAAAAAATCTCAAATATGAAACCAAACTCGGTTTTATGGAATATAAATAAATGAAGCATAATTATAAAAGAAAAGAAAAAAACCCCTTCCCTTATTAACTATTTTTTAATAAGGAAATTTTTTTTTTTGAAGTTCACAAATGATGGAATAATGGTTTCATTTATATAAGATCAAAGGAGAAAATAAAGAAGAAAGAAATAAAGAAATGAAAGGGTAAAAGGGAAAAAAAAAAATGTAATAATCTAGGAGATGAACAATTACTAGTTTAAAAATAAAAAAAAGGAAGGCATTGTAAGATAACCACCCTTGAGAGCAGCAAGTAGGATACAAAATTGCTAATTTCTTTTACTCCAACCAACCAATGCCAAAACCATGAACCTTCATTGAAGTGAATCTTGAGATGAATTTCTGATTTAAGGTCAAAGAACAGCAACAATAATTCCAAACATGAAAAGGACTGAATTAAGATCTACGTATAATATAAAATCAACCACAGAAAGACTAACACAAATATAAAAGTTTCAAATCATAACATGACCTATGACTAAAATAGCATCTGCATTTAGGATTTACAGGGGAAAAAATGCAAATATTATGCACATATTACATAAGAAAGTATAGGAAGCAGCATGTAGTTCTGCACTGAGCTTACTGTCACATCATGATTTAGCAGCAACAGTAGCTGAAAATCAGTTTGATATGTTTAGCAAGATGTGAACCACATGCTGATGTTGATAAAACACTAATTCACAAAAGGATACACAAGACATAAATCACCAATTAAGATGTGCCAAGTATTGACAAACGCCATCCCTGACATTATTCTGTGCTGCTTATATGAGACACTTATAGTAGCAACAAAAGAACCCAGCAAAAGGAAAAATATATATAGTAGAAACAAAAGAAAGATCTGCACAACCATGATGCATCAACCCAACTTATTTAAAAATGGTTAGAATTATGTGGTTAAATTATTAAATTTATCATATCTCAATAACTTAAGCTTTTGGGACAATCGGTAATTTAACTTGGTATCAAAGCCAGGTTAAGCCTACGCTATTGGGATATGGTAAATTTAATAATTTAACTACGTAATTCTAACAAAAATAAATAAATAAAGTTTTATTTTTGATGATCCCATCTTTAGTTACGCCACACTGTTCAATGACAGTGTAGAAGCTTTAGAGTTATTATCAGGATACAAGAATCACATGAAGGCAGCGTTTACAGACCTCAAGCCCCTCGTCTTGCTCCCAAGCAAGGCCAGGACCATTGTACATATTCCTGATAAGCAGTGTGCATGATTTATCAGGGTAAAAATGAACTCTGCTGCAACGCTGACCAAAACGACAAGCTCCAGTTTTTAAATGGAAAGGACAATGAGCTTTATCCTGCCAAATATACAAGTACACAGCTTAAAGATTAAAGACTATGCACACGTACAAGACAGACATATTTAAAGTAATCATGAGAGAGAGAGAGAGAGAGAGAGAGAGAGAGAGAGAGGACGCATCTGACTAACCTGTTCAGTTCCAAAATTTGGAACTTGTTGAGTAACATTTTCAATGATCTGTTCTGCTGATAATTTGGGTGCATTCTTATAATCAGCAAATGCTTCAGACTGTGGAGGAAGAGGATTTGACGTAGGCCTATCAGCATTCTGCAGAGTAAATGATAACCTCTATGAATCTTCACATCCAAAACATAATACACACCACAAAGACAATTAATCTAAATTTAGTTGATGATTGACATAGCATACGTCTATTCTTTGTTGGTTGGCATCCTTCTTTGGAACCTTGACCCTTTTCTTCTTGACAATGATCTCGTTTCCTTTCCAGATAATCTCAGCAGGCCCTTCTACGTATTCCCAATCGTCATCCTCATTGAGCTCATTTTCATTTTCAGCCTGCCATATTATGCAGAGCAATTTAGAAAAATCATTTCTGATATACAAAAAGAATCTCCTCCTAAATTACAAGAAAACCATTATGAGTTGCTGCCATAATAGCATTCTTAAACATCAATTCTCGCTTTTGAAAAAAACGTATTCACAAAAATGATGGCTATTCTTTGTCCCTGATGAAACCCTTCATTTTAAAAATTAATCAAATCCACGTATCCTTAAGATAACCATGTATAAAGACTACAAGTTTACGATATACTTGACTCACGAAAACCAAAAAACAATTAGCAACAACCAAAAATATACTAAGCATCATCTACGCATCTCTAAGTCAAATTCCCAAGTTTGCATTTAGATTTGAGGGTTTCAAATTCCCTTGATTTGAGCTCTGAGGAATTTTGCTCTAACAAAATCATCTACACCTAATCGTTTCAAATCTACATATTAATAAGGCTCAAATCCATACATGAATTTCATCAAATAGAAAGAAAAAAAATCTGTATCGATTTTCTATTCAAGTCATTTAAACTAAAAATTGAAATACAAATCCTTTTCTTCAAATTCTTCCATTCAAACAAACTATAAATGAGATCAAAGCAACCGTAACCTCTTTTCTTTCACATCCCACACTTCTTCCCTAAGCTACAAGATAGCAATTGAAGTGGTTTCAAAACTAGCTTCTTTTATTCCGCATACTTTTCTCATCATTCAAACAGAATCACAAACTTAAAAATAGAACAAAACAACAAGTAAGAACAGCCAAATTTTTATAAGCCTATTTTCTTTCTTTTTCCCACACTTCCTCAGCAGCCAAACGAAACCGCAAACAAACTCAACATTTATTCTACATGCTTTCTCATCATACAAACAGAACCGCAAACTTAAAAACACAGAATAATACAACAAAAATAAACGCATTTTCCTTTCTTTTCTTTTATTTTCCCACACTTTCTCAGCATCCAAACTGAAACAATGATCAAATAGAAAAACAAACCTAACCTGTTGTTGTCTTCTCGAATCTTCTTCAAGAGCCTTCTTTCTTCGCTCCTCCTCTTCTTCCTCTTCCTCCTCCTTCTTCTTCTTCCTCTCCATGGCTTCGATCCACGCCTTCTCTCGCTCCTCGAACTCCTTCCTATCCCTCTCCATCCTCTCCTTTTCCTCCTCCTCCATCATCCTCAGCTTCCTCTGCTCCTCCGGATCGTTCAGCCTCGCTTCCTCTTCCTCTCGCTCCTTCTCCGCCATTTCCTTCCTCACCTGCTTCCTCTTCATCTTCTTCTTCGCCTTCCTCTTCTCCTTCCTCCTCATTCTCTCGGCCATCCCCTCCGTCTCTTTTCGCACACTCTCTTCTTCGACTTCCTCCATCATTTCACGCTCTTCTTCTTCTTCTTCATCTTCGTCTTCCTTGCCTGCTATTGGCTCTGCCATTAGGTTCTTATTACTATGACAGAAGAGAATCGCGCTTGCGAGAAATTTTCCCGGAAAGTTTTGGTCGAGAAAATTCGATGCACACAAACAAACAGAGCCCTCTCACTCAATCATTCACTACCAGAGTTTACAATTTACAAAGAACTCGCCAATTATGAATCATTTTATGATGGTAATGAAACGCACCGTTTAAATTCCCTCTTAAACGCGCCGTTTTCTCTCGTTAGTGGTAAATAGCGCTTTTATTTAAAATGGGCTGAGGAAGATTTGGGCCCCCTTCCTTTGTAGCTCTGGCCCCCCTCCAAAGTTCATGAACCATCCCAGCCGGCCAGCCCAAGAGCGGAGGAGCCCATGTAAATCTCAAAGTGAGAGGCGAGAGAGACCCATCTCGCCGCCATCATGCGAGACCAATCTCGCAGATCCAAACGGCCACACCAACGCTGCCACGCGAGACTCAGAGTTTGTAGAGATTATAGAATATATTAGTGTAGTGTTTGACTGTTTGTTGGTAAATGATTATATCTTAATATATTAAAAAATAATGATTTTTGTATATTTGTCTGGATAGTTTTTTAATACTATATGGAAGCGTATTTGAATATCTCCAGCCTCCAACTTGAAATCCTAAGTCCGTCTCTGCTTACTCTTATCTCAATACTTTCTTTATAATTCCCTAGAATTTAAGTGCAGGGCAAAATGATTTAGTCTTTGGTTAGCGCCAAAATGTTGCTTTATAATTGCATTATCTCCTTAGTGAAAAAAATAAAATAAAATAATAATGGCAAAATTCTACTTTGGGAAGCAAAAATGTATTGCACTGTTTTAGTGTTTGTATATAGTACTAGAAGGCTGCCATATTTTTATTGTGGCTTTTGAAAGTTGAGTTAAGCATTTAGGTAATTAGAGAGAGAAGAGAGAATGGGTTTGCCAGATGCACCAGGAGATTTGTCGTCAGAAGTGGATGTTGAAGCATTCAGACGCCTCTTCCCTCTTCGTTTTTACGAGCGTCATCTCACCGAATCTATAAGGCCAGATGGTAGGCCGCTTGGAAGAGCTAGAGATACAACTATAGCCCTTGGTTAGTTATCGCTTCTGTGATATGGGATTTTACTGTATCATTGTTTTTACTCAAAAAACTGAAATTTCTCAATCCTTTTTTTTTCTTTCCAAAAACAAAAATCAAGGAGCTGTTGCATCTGCTGAGGGTTCAGCATTGGCAAAGATTGGTTCAACTGTTAGTGCCTTTCTCTTACTTTCTCTCTACATTTTGTTTTGGGCTTTGTGATCTAATAACTCAAAAATTATTGTTCCTTTGGATAGACAATGTTGGCTGCTATTAAAATGGAAGTAATGACTCCTTCCATGGACTCACCAGACCAAGGCTGCATAGGTTGACTATTAACTGCATATTTTCATATATATATATATTTTATATATGGGGATGTCAATGTGTAAATCTTTGTCATTTCAGCTATTGATTTCCACATGCCTCCAATTTGTTCTCCAATTGTTAGGCCTGGGAGGCCAGCTGAGATAGCACCAGTTGTGTCAAAACAATTGTCTGACACTATTTCAAGGCATGTAATTAATGTTACTTTCTTAGCTTATTCAACATAAGTGTTAACTTTACTGTTAGTGACTAGTTATATATGTGCTGTTGCAGTTCTGGCATGATCAACTTGAAAGAGTTATCCTTGGTCAATGGAAAAGCTGCTTGGATGGCATACTTGGTAATTTTATCTGCTTGAATTTCAGCAATTTCTTTTGGACAAATTATTAATTATAATGGTCCTTTTTCTCTATTGGATCATAAAGAAAGACTCAAAGTCATATCTTGTAGGACATATACTGTTTGGATGCTGATGGTGCTCTCTTTGATGCTGCTTTACTATCAGCTGTTGCTGCATTTTCTCATTGTAAGATTTACATTTTTTCTGTCATTTGGTATTGTCTGTGACCTATTTAGATGCTAGCAACAGGCCTAACAGAAGCCTAGAAAATTTATCATACTTGCACACAACTCAACACGCCCCAAAAATTTGAATCTCGATTATACTGTTTCCTTAACCTTTCCTGATGTATTGATGGTGAAGAGAGGCATGACTCTGGTTCTTACCCTATGTATGTAGCTTGATCATACTTGGTTATGTATGTGAGATTATGCCTTCTTTTCCCTGTTCAAATGTATGTTGCAAGTTTTACAATGTTTCTGTTGGTTGTGTTTTACCTTTTGGTTTACTTGGAGAAACTGGGTAAATGCACATCAGTTCTTTTATTTATCTTATCGTACAAGCCCTGTAGAAAGCTTCTTGATTGTATGGCGCAAGTCCAACCATGTATTGGACCTCCACCAATTTAGTGGTTGAAATTTTTGGATAGTGTTAGACAATTTTAATTTGAGAATTTTCTGTCACATGATCTCCCAAAAATATTTTCATTGTCCAAGCCAATGAGCTCCAACTTAAATTGTATCTACTATCATGATAAGAACAAATTTTTACCAGTCAAAACCTAGTGGTTGGAAGCTTGGGATGAGCTATAAATCCAAACATCTGGGGCTTGATTCTCACTAGGAGTTCCACTGAATTACTCCTCAGGGTGGGTGGCCCTGCCTTGGTGAGGTTCCACGTTGTTAAAAAAATGTCATTATAAGAACAACATGGAGGGTAAGGTTGTGGGTTCAAATTCAAAACCCATTGGGTATGCGTGTAACTTACTAATCAAAAGGAGAGAAAAGGGGTGAGGTTGTGGGTTTAGAACTCACTAGATTTATGAATAACTTACCCCAAAAAAAAAAATCATAGTCTAATTGCTTTGCTAGAATTAGATGGTCTAAAATTGATTTGTTTTATTGATATCATAAACTATGGGTGGGATCAGATTTATTTATTAATATTTTTTGTAATCCAAGTTAGTGATAGATTGGGTGTTTGTTAAAGATTTGTTTCTCAGTTTCAAGTTTTTATAACTACATAAATTTTTTCAATTCATATGTTTGCATACATATGAATGCAGATTTAACTCAAAATATTTAACTATACCTGCAGTACCTTATTTGTTATAAAATTTTCCATGCCTTGCAGTACAAATACCTGCAGTTTCCCTAAATGATGATGGTAAAATAGTTGTTGTGTCTGAGGAAAATGGAGGAAAGCTGGAAAAGGATGCTGTTAATAAAGAGAGGATGAAACTGACGCTGAAAAGCATTCCTTTCTCACTAACATGCGTACTTCACAAGAATTATATCTTGGCAGACCCCACTGCAGAGGAAGAGTCCATCATGGAAACTGTTGTTACTGTGGTTTTGGATTCTTCAAGTCAACTTGTTTCTCTTTACAAGCCAGGTGGACCAGTTCTCGCCTATACATCTGCTATCCAGGTTAGATTTCACCATTAAAGACACATTTAAAGGATCCATCAAAAGTGCCAATTTGTTGATCAATTTTAGTATGTTCCAAACTTTGGTTCTACAATATACTCAGTTAAACCATAACAATTATAGCAGAATGCTTTTTGATTGTGGGGAATATGATCATAATATATCTGAAACTAAATTGTAAAAACTGGTTGACTTTGATTCCATCCTTTTGTGGAATCAAATGGGAATCCAGGACTCAATACGTTGTTGGAAGTTTTGAATTATTAGACCTTTGTGTAGAAAAGGAATTAAAATTTTGAAATGGCTGGGAAAAAAGTTATGATGGCATTATACTTGATCAAATTCTGAACTAATCACCCCCCACCCCCCTACCAAAAAAAGAAGAGAAAAGACTCAGTGGAGACCATTTTTATACTGGTTTATCCAATTTATGCACAATTGTTCCAAGGAGCATATATCAGTAGATATTTGCCAATGCCCTTTTAACAATGACCTGTGCAAATACAAAGAAAGTTATTAGCTGAATGCTGATGATGAAGAGTTGCTGTTGTTTCAGGATTGTGTTGCATTGACAAGGCAAAGAATGAAGGAACTACAAAAGATTTTAGATGAAGCCAATTCTGGTATGGAGGTTGATTAGTGCAGTTAATGAGTTTGGCTGTTCTCTTTCGCAGCTATATCTATTTATTCTTTGTTTTCTGTAGTGACATTGTTAAATTTATAAAATTGAAAGGTGTTTTTTATTTTTTATTTTATCTTGGTTGCACAAGTGGAAGAGTTTGTTCTTTGCATTTTGAGAGAAATCGTGTAACATTTTTTTATTCTCGAGGGTAAATCAAATGTGACTTTCATAAAGAGGTTTTGTATATAATAGTAATTTTATGAGACTCCAAGATAAAGTCATCTGTAAATCTATTTGAAAAGTTAAAGGCATCTGTAATTATAATAGTAATTTATATATATTCATCAGTACATGTGCCTGGTACCTAGGTTCTTTATAGTAATGTATATATGTATATATTCATCAGTACTTCTTACTTCAAATATGCCTACATTGGATTAATCACCCACCATTAGACAAAATAATACTTCCATATTTTTCGCTTTGAAGGCTTTTTATTTTATTTTTTTATTATCAATTTTCGCAAGTGGGAGAAGAGGGATCTAAACCTTTCTTCTCATAAAAGAGAACAAGTAAAGCCATTGAGTTCAAGGCTCTTGGAAATCCATAAAGGAATCCATAGTTACCTTATTTTTTTGGGTTGTAAAATTTAGCGTTCCTTCCCTTTTATTATTATATTAATAAAGACAATAAGTAGTTTGAATCTCTTCTTCCTCCAGCCTTGGGGTCAAAACTTAAATAAATTAAATAAAAAAAAAAATAGAAAGGAAAAAAACAATAAGGTCAAAGATCACTTGCTGTTGGATCTTGATGGAAATGTTTGCAGTCTAGACATGGTTTAAAACTTCTTGATGTTCGATGCAATTATGAACTAATTGATAAGGTAGCATATAAGAACTAGTTGATAAGGTAGCATATAAGAACTAGTTGATAAGTTAATGTATAAGACATGGTTTGAAAAATGTAGTGTGTAAGAAATTAAATATCCAAGGGATTAAACTTCTTGTTTGCCTTTTTTCTCAAAAATGAAAATTCTTGTTTTCTTGTCTTTTTTTCTTTAATAAGCTTCCGTTTGGGAGGAGGGAATTGAACGAAATGAAAATAATAATTTTAGAGTATTGTTTTTTTCCCTTGTTTGGGAGTTTAATAGAGGAAATGGAAAATCCATTTTCTTGTTTAGGAGTTTAAGTAAAAAAGAATAAAATTGGTAGGAGGGAATACTCATTACTTTTTATTTCCTTAAAACCTTAAATTTTCATTTCCTCAAAATTGAGAGGAACTAGTGGATATCCCGCGCAATATACGGTGCATTTTGAGAAATTTAGTAAAAAATTATTTATAATCCATTGATTTCATGAATACTATTATTGTTTATCATAATTAAACTATGAAGTTTTCTAGTAAAACAAAAGTGAAACTAAATAAATTGGGGGAAAATTTCTTATAATTCATTCAACCAACAAATGTCACCATATTATGTTCACATTGTCACCTACAAATCTGGTGGTTCTTAGGTATCTTTTTTGTATGATTTATTCTTTATATATAGATTTTATAGTATTAATTTCTATATTTCTTATACCACTAAAGTTTCTATCTCCACTATATGAACATCTATAATTTGTATGTCAGTGAAAGTAGTTTTTCTTTAGTTTCAGAATTGATACGAGATAAAATTAAGGCCCATTAATATTTTAATTAAATAAAAGTTTGATTTTCTAAGACCTTAATTATAATAGGGTGAAAATTGAAAGAATGATATCTTAATCAATTAGCTATAAAATTTGCTAAAATACAACAACAAAAATAATAATGTCATAATGATGCAATAATATCAATTAGCTATAAAACATTTTTAATTTGTACTCTCCTTATAACACTAAACTACGTCGTATTATAAAATATTAAATATTAGTATTTATAAATTATTTGTGTAGAATTACACTAGTTTAGTGGTAAGACACACATGTGATAATATTTTGCCCAAGTTCAAACCCACTACGTCGTTTTATAAAATATAAAATATTACTATTTATAAAATATTTATGTAGAATTACATTAGTTTAGTGGTAAGACACGCATGTGACAATATTTTTACTTTCCTTATAACCCAAAACTACAACCTTTTATAAAATATTTATGTAGAATTACACTAGTTTAGTGGTAAGATACGCATATGATTTCCAAAAAGTTGTTAGCATAAGGTAAAACTCAAAGAGAGGTTTAAATTTAATTATTGAATTATTTTCCAAGATTCAATTTAACTTGTTAGATAAAAGTTGTCAACTATAGCTGGTACCTATGCCTGTTTGTTGTGGTTTTCTTGCTACTGAATGTGGCAGTCAATTTCCAAATCTTGATTGCTTCACCTCATTTTATAATTGAAATTAACAATGGTAGAATGAGACCTTAGAACTCATTTTACGAAAGTGCCAGACCTGATTTCCTTCTTAGCAAAAACCCATGCTAGAAATTGTCTAATAGCATCAAGACATTGTTTAAGGCGTAAAAACTAAAAAGTTAAAAAAAACAAAAAAGAAAAAAAAACAATAACACAATTAATTAGTTTTTAATTTTTGGATAATCAAAATTAAAAGCAATACACAGTATTCTTTTTTGTTTTGGTCAAACGAAACGATACAATAAAAAAACAACACAACCCAAGCTGTAACTAAAATCATTATGCAGAACTTTCAGCTCTTGAAAATTGAAATTCAATGAAGAGAGACTCTCATCACTAGCCCAACAGCTCTTTAGTCTCTGCTTCAAAATAGGCTTCAAAACTCACGGTTCCATAGACCCAAAGCCCACAAATTGAACTCGCTCTCGCTCTCTCTCTCTCTCTCTGAGCCAAAATCCCCAGTTGGGACGCACGCTGTATCTCTCGCCCACAGCGAGCCTTTAACCATTTTTCTTGCTTAGGTACTCCTCCGCTCTCTCTCTCTCTCTCTCTCGATTTTTTTTTTTTTTTCTAATATATGCTATAAATTATTGTTGCATTTGAATCTTTATCAGTAACTTTCCAATGCTGTGTTCTGTTTGTTGAGAAATTTTAGTACAAGAATTTTTTAAATTTTTTGGTCTCAAAACAATATTTACGAAGCCATGTATGAGTTCGTGACTTGAATAGAATAGAATAGAATAGAATACCCAATTTGGGTGCGTTATGTGTAAATTTACCAACAACAAAAAAGAAAAAAGTAGCTTGGATAAAATGAGAACATGGGTTCTCTTGATTTTGCGTTTTTATTAAGTTTCTTGGCTTCCAAATGGAGCAACACACAGAATAGAATTGCGGATTTGTGATGGGTGGCTATTGGTGATATTTTCATGCCCCTTGTCAGTCCTTATTAAAACAGTGTTTTGCTGGGACAAAGTTTTGCCCCAAACACTCAAATTTGAGCAAAATGTTTTACAACAAAACAAAAGGCACTTTAGTATTTGGTTTGTATACTATAGGATGAATTAGACAGATTCACTTTATAATTATCAATATCAATAGGCCTCTAATCCTACCCTTTTTCAAATCCAAAGCCCAATTTCTTGTTGGCAAGCACAGTATGAGAGGTTTTATGCTCAAAATTATAACCCACAATTCTCAGTTTACTTTGCCATGCAATTTGTTAATACAGAGTTTCGGCTGTTTTATGAAAATTTATAATGATATGTTTGAATTATTTATGTCTAACTGTAATCATTAATCCCTTTGAAGCTATTGCTGTTTTAATGGAGGGAGGAGACAGCTTGATAGATGCCATCTATGAAGAGGATAACTTAGAAGGCATTGATGATGTTGAGATGCTTGATGTTGAAGAAGGAGAGTTGGTGGAGCCCAATTTACATAATGAAAAGGGAAAAAGCAGTGGTGGAGATGTCAATTTAGAAATTCAAGGATCTCAAAGTAAAAATCATGGGCTTCGGGCCAGAAAGAAGAAGAATAGGAGAAAGAAGGGTGGCTCAAGGCCAGTTACAGACATAAACAGGTAATGTTCTGCTAAAGTTGGAAGAAATGGTTTTGCTTTGTTTATATTAATGAAACTTCTGTCTTTATTTAGTTACTTCTTGTACATGGCTCCTTGATTCGCATATATGTTTATAATATAGAATTTCATAATTCTAGTAAGCTTTTATGTCATCGCGTATTGATTAAAGTATTATAGAGTTGTTTCAATTTAATCACATCACTTGTTTGTGGTTGTTCCCTTTGGCATGTGATGCATGATGACCAAACAGTCTTGGCTACCTTTGTCTAATTTGTTTAGTGTTTTCAAGACTCAACAGCAAAACAATTCATTTATAATCCAATAGATATGCAATTTTTCTTCTTTGCTCCTGTTTTCATATGATGGAAGAATGTATTATCCGCTCTCTCACTTATGTTATCTGACTTAAGGTTTCCTTAGGGAATCTCCAATAGATAAGGCAAAGCCTACTTTTTTTTTTTTCTCCCAAATTTGGAGAGCTAGCCAAATATGTTGCTCCAACAGACTTGCTAGTTGCCATCCACTAGGAAAATTTTGTAATTGCTAGAGTCTCTCCAAATGTGGAGGGCCAATGTAGCTCTCTATGCTCATTTTCATCCATTATTTTAAGGTAAATTGCACTAAGAGTCTAAGACCCCTGTAAATTTTATGATGTTGCAATTAGAACCCCCTTAATTTATTTTTTTCACCAATATGGTATGGTAACATTGATACTGTACCAAATAAACCCCTTCTGTCAACGCCTTTTCAATGTCCTAACAAAAAGATGATGTGGCAGCACAGGATTTAGAAAACAAAAAGCTTCAAGCTTTATTATTTTCTTCCTCTTATCCTACATTTTCTCAGCAACCAAACACAAACTTGATAAAAAAAAAATCACCTTCAGAATAGAAAATTTTCCAAGCAAGCTGAATGCCTGAGAAAATGCTATTCAAGAAAAAAAAAATACTATTAAAAAGAAGCAACAATGTACTTTAGAAATCCACTTCCAAAACAACTAATCAAGCTAAAAGTTCCTGAGAAAATCAATCCCAGAAAAAGTAACAATGGAAAGTTGAGCTAGGAACCCCACCACAACCACCTTTGGCAACACCACCACCACAACAGTCGCCACACACAAACGTGTCATGAAATGAATCATAAAAAATCAAAGCGCAGTTTGCAATTTCCAATTTCTACTAAACTCTCAAATCTACAATCTCAAAGATCAATGTGATTCAATCTAAAAAACAAAAAAACAAGAAAAACCCTACCAATGGAAAGGTGGCTTGCTAAAATAGATAAGTTACTTTTTAGCTAAAATTTGGCTCACTTGCTGGAGAATCGGAGATGCTGTTATATGCAATAAACTTCGCAAATGGTGTACAAATTTATCAAGATTTTTTAATTATTTTATGCATTCAGTTTAGAAGGATTTTTAGTAGCTCATGCTTTGGTCCTGAAATTTCTTAACTTTCCCTTGCAGGTTTGTGTTAGATACATGTAGGCGTTTGAAAGAGAGAAAATCATACATGGTATATACGGCTGTAGGTTGTTTGGGAGTTTCTGCATTAAATGATCTCGTCAAAGAGGTAATATACCTTTCATGCAATCTAGTGCTTCATTCTCAGGAAAAGCACAATAGATCAATTATAATAAGCAGCAAAATGGTTTGTCTGAGTAAATAAAATTATTTGTCTTCAAGCTTAATTACATAAGAGAAACTACATTCTATAACTTAACCCTGATATTATTGTTTGTTATTATTTGCCTTGGTATAGGCAATGTGGAATTATTTTCGGCTGCTTTCATTGTCTTCTTCGAATATTGAGTATGGTCCCCATTTGATTATTAGCCTTTGCTAGGTTCTTGTTCCTTTCAACCTTCTTCCCTCAGCTGTATAATTTTTATATCCATCCTTCCTGTGGTTATATGCCTTCGATGGGGTTCTCGTTCCTGGCAACCTTCTTCACTTGTCTATATAATTTTTATATTCATTCTCTTCTGACTCCTTGAATACCGCTAGACCTCGTAATTGTTATTGGGTAAATGGTCTCTGCAATTGAGCTGCTTTGTGGATACCCTAAACTTCATTTTACTTCTTGAGCCATCTGCCTCTTCTTCTGGTGCTTCTTTAGATTGTAATATTAAGGGGAAAATAAATCCTTTGGTTTGGAGTCGACGGATATGATATGCTTGCTTCTTGTGAGGAAAGGTGAGAATTTTGGTTGTGCTTGAATTTGGACCAGCCTAGGGCTGAAAATGCTTGCTAGCCAATCTATTTAAGACCATACAGCCGTTCGTAGTTTCTGATGCTCAATATTGTTTCCCTACCCTTGCAGATTTCTCTTGCAGAAGCCATTTTGCTCATTTCAGTCGTGCTCTGAGCTGTGATGTCCTCTGGCTGAAACACTTCATGATTTGCTGTTTGTGTAGGTTGATGTCTTTTTTTCCCCTTGTTTTATCAGTCAGTATGCATGTAAAAAATAATTTCTCACGATAGGATTACATGTATTTGATATTTGTTTTTTGATTGAGAAAGGTGTCAACCGAGTTTGCAAATCAGAAATTTCTCAAGTGAACCCGAACTTTCTTTTTAATAAATACTCTAGACTGAATTACTAATAATAAATAAATATTTTAAACTGTTAATTTGGAAGATCACCATTTTTTGATTGAAAGCATGTGTCAATCATGTTTTCTAGTCAGAAATTCATAAATTTCTCAAGTGAAACCACAGATTTGTTTCAATGGAAGATTTTTTTTTAGCTGATCATGTGGGCATACTATTACATATCGTGTTATTATCCTTTAGGCTGGTAATTTATTTGTGTGTTAATTGTTTTCTTCTTTTTCCTTTTTCCCTTTTGTTCATTATGTACATTCCATTGAATCTTCTACAATGTGATTGTAGCAACTGTTTAGAAGAAGTGAGGACTAGATAGACCATTGACTTAGAGAAAAAGATTCTTATAAATCAATGGATTTAGGGTTTTCCCGAAGTTGCTGTGTGTGTGTGTGTGTGTGTTTTTCAAGGCTAGTAGTGTGCATAAGTTGGAATAGGAGTATGAATTTACATTATGCACGTTATATTTTATGCTGTGCTTAGGCACAGTCCTATATTGAAACATTGCCTAGCCTTGCTCAATAGCTTTTGGGCAATCATGATTGAGTGCTATGCAGGGACAGCTGACTGAAATTTTCTATCATTAACATATTTTACCTATTTTACAATGTAGAAAGAGGGCATATCTTTATTGAAGTAATCAAATCTTATAACTAGTTTCTATGTATTTGCGATCTTGATTGCTTGTAGGTATTTGATGAGGAAAGTGTCTGCTGACTCTTAATATTGTTACAGTTGTTCTCTTTTACTTTCCCCCAGTACATGCCCCTGTGCAGTTCAGTTATCTTTTACTGATTGTGAGATTTTCAGGTGGATGCAATTCAGGCTTGTGGAGGTCAGATGACTGCTGATGGCAGCCGCTGTCGAAATGGTGGTGGCATATTATGGAATATCATTAAAGCACGAGAACCAAAAGCCTACAAAGAGATAATGAAAAAAGTGCAGGAGTTTGAGGCAAATAACCTTCCTTTGTGTCATAACGTTCTTTCATTGGCTGCATTTTATTATTCCCGAATATAAAATTACAATATCACAACAGCTTTCATGATGATTTTTGAAGTGAATATAAAGTGCTGACTTTTTTTTTAATCATTACGCAGAAGCAATTCAAGCCACGAAATAATAGACGAGGAGGGGAGCCAAAGAAGGAAGGTAATTCACCAGGAACCACCCATTCATTTGCGGAAGGTACTCCTGCCACTTTTTCGGATAATTCCCAGCCAATATCTCAGATGCAAAATGAGCAGACAAATACTGGTGGTATTGAACGAGTGTCTGTTCGTGATAGATTAAGGATCCCAGTGTCTTATAATGATGACCTTCTTGGAGAGGATACGAAGGGTGATGCAGCTTGATTTTTGGATCATAAGAACTTTACATGGCTTGGTATTGTAGGTTTCATTCCCAGATGAGGTGCCAGATTATTGTGGTGTTTATGCCATAGATGAAACAAAATGTTCCAACCCATTTCCATTTGGGTGGGGGTGGGGATGGGGGATATTCCTTGTTTTGTACAAGAGGGGCTGCTGCAGTATTGATGATATTGGATTTTGTTTTAAAAGAAAATTTCCAATAGAATCTCAATTGATGAATGATCCTAATCACCATTTTTTGTGATGTATTCATTGTTTTATACCCACTAATCCTTTTTTATGGTGGATTGTTCGTGATTTATTCAATTGATTCTCTTGCTACTCTTTGTTATTTTGGATGAATATATATTATCTTGTTACTCAACAGGTACTGAAAGCAATTGTTGTGTATTCCTTTTCCACTCAACTAGTTTTGTTATCCTCAGTTGTAGCCCGGATTGTACAGTTTCAGATAACTCAAGATAGTGCCAAGGACAAACCATACCAGGAATGGCCATAATTAGAGGAAGAAAGGCTGTTAGTTCAGGGTCGGGGCAAAACTTAGCAATGTGGTTGTTATTCCTTCTCAATTCTTATTGGTAAAGATAATACTATTGGTGTTGCATTTATCAATGTGGCTGTGTTTGAATTTAATTGTCGAATTTCACCCAAGTTTTAGAACGCAGTGAAGGTTAAGACTTAAGACCTGGCTGTAAGTGGGTGATCAACTGGATGTCAGTAACTCCATTTTTGGTGATTCCTTCCTATTTTCATTCTTAAGCAATCTAGTCAAATAAACATAAACGTGATTCCCTCGAAACTAAACTAAAAATACAAACACAATTAGTCTGTTTTTTGGATGATCATAATCTAAACCAATACAACGATTCCTTTTTGTTTACCTCCTAACCCAAAAACTATAATAACTGTAAACAACTTTTGTCATCAGCTCTTGAAATCCTATCCAACAGTTAGCTCCACACTCTCACTCTCACGGTTCTCTTTAATCTGCTTATCCTTCTTCTTTTGCAAGTTAGGCCAAGGCTTGATGGGCTTGGTCAAGAAACGATCCAACAGAGAAGTCTAGAGGGGTTGTTTATTTGCCAATTGCGTGATTTGTTTGCTTCGTGTCACAAGGGTGTGCGCATATTTAGTGTTTGTTTGGCAACAGCTTATCTAGCTTTTCGATGAAATTTTTTGTTGAAAGTACTATGCCTTGAAAAAGTGAAAAAAGAGCAGGAAAAAGTAAGGTTTTAAAAAAATGTGTATAAAAACTAAAAGCTAAAAGCTAAAGCTAATGTGAAATAGGCTCCTTATATTAAAAAAAAAAAAAAAAAACCCAAACATTCTTTGATAAATAAGTTGAGATCTTACAAGAATTATCAGCCTCTCTTGGCTAAGGCATCGGTATTTGCCCAATTTCAAAGAAATAGATAAATTTAAAAGAGTATACACAATTACCAAAAAATTTATTTAAAAAAAAAAAACACTTCTCATGCATAAGTTACTTCTGGTGATTATAGCAGAGGAAATTTTTCATGAATTTTTTGCAGGGGAGGTTTTATTTTATTTTAATAAGATGTTTATATTATTTTAATAAGATGAATGTTAAAATAGAGTCTTTGATGTTGGGTGTTTTGTAAAGTAAGTTGTTAAAATAGATAAAATTGCTCTCTAAGTTGCTAAAAGCTTTATTTTGTAACTTTCTTATTGTGAATGCTCGTATGCAGCCAAAAGTAGCTATGTACTATAGCTCTGAAGGTAAAATATTTAGATATACCTTCACTATTGTAGCGCATTTATTGTATTTTGGTGAAGCTAAAATAGTAATATAGCTATTTAGCTTCACTATTGCTAGTGCTCTTACAATTTACAAATGTGCAGGCCAAAATGGCCAAATACAATCTCTGGCCAAAATATTGTCACGGTGGCACTTGCTAACTTAGATAATTTTAACTAAAAAATGCCACGTGAAACTCGAGTTTGTAAAACTTGAGTTCCTTGTAATTTGTTACTTGAATTTATAAAACTCGAGTACCACAAAATTGAGATCCATATCTCTAAAACTGAGATCCTCGTCTTTAATGGCATGTTGAACTAAACATAACCATATGTTTACGTTTATGTGTTTAACTATATCTTTTACTAACATCTCAAGTCTAAAAGAGTCGGTTTTGCGTCTAAAAATCGAGTCTTTGAAGGTCGATTTGCTGCCAATCTTCGATTTTCTGCCCATGTTTCTGTTTCTGGGTTTTTTTTTTCCCTCTCTCTTTCTATTCTCTGATCTGATGAGAAGGTGATGAAAAGGTGTAGAGTGTATTAAGTGTAAAGGGTTATAAATCGAGTCTTAGAGACTCGATTTCCAGGTGGACGCCGCGTGGAAAAGATGTCACATCAGACGTGGTCAAACCATGAAAACCGACCCTCAAAGACTCGATTTTTAGACCCAAAATCGACTATTTTAGACTTGAGATGTTAGTAAAAAATATAGTTTTGTAACAGTACCTACTAATTATATTGTTTAGAAATTATTGTTAATTTCCTATTTTGGCCACTTTATTATTTTGTTCTTCTATGCTAAATAAATTTATTTGTTAATTCCTTCTTTATTATTGTTTGTCAGTATCGTACTTTGGGCCTTTGCATATCCAATTCTAAAAATGCAAGTCACTTCTATTAGAAAGGAGGCCATGTGTGTTACGATACGAGTTGTCCAATAAATTATGGGACAATTCCATGGATTTTGGAGGGAATTACATTTTACCGTCCTAAACTATACCACATGTTACACTTACCCCCCTAAACTATGTAGATTGCACACTTACCACCCTAAACTATTACCCCTTGCACACTTTGCACCCTACTGTTTAGTTAACTATTAATTTAGACAGAATTTAGACTCATGTGCAAGTCATGTGAGAGATACAATAATCAAAAGACCAAATTGCCGCTTATCAACTTGTATCTTATAAACCTATATAGTCCTCATTGTTACACATCTTCTTCCCCACACTCTAGTCTCTTTGTCTCTTGCTTTGCTCCCCTAGTCCAAGTCTCTTGCTTTCATCAACTACAGAGATGAACTTCTCATCAACAAAAAAAGGTAAGAATATTTACAAATAAAAAAATGAATGAACACCTCAAGGATAAAGTCATTTAATACTACTTTCTTCACTGTACAATAACCATATCTCCTTCCAAGTTCCAACAACTCCAAATACAAATATTAATAAAAAAAACAAAAAAGCCTAACTTCCATTTAATTTGTTGCAAACATCCACTTTCTCTAAATTTTAGCTCTCCTTTTGAATTTTTTGTCTTCTTTGTCCAAGAAAAAAAAGAAAAACTTGGTTAATTTTCCAGGGAACAAAGAAAATACCAAAGAATTCAAGACTGGGTTTTCTTGAGCATATTCTAAAAGCACTTTCTTTTCCTTTCCCTTTTAATTCCACACCATGAATTACTATTTTCTTCCTTAAACAGTCTAATTAAACCCAATTTTTCATTGAAAGAGTTTCTGAGTATTTTCTGATAAAGGCAAACAGAGCTTTAACAAGCACTTACAACACACAAGTACATAAATTAATTAGAACCCGAATAAAACTGATAGGGTACTGATTTTGCCTATCTCGAAGTCGTCCATACAAGTCGTCCGTAACCCGGCTGGAACTGTAAACACCCTTGGAAACCTACCTGTGATTGCCTCGTCCAAGGATTTAGAGCCTTGGACGAGGAAGCGCCACCAGAGAATGAGGCGCTCGTCCAGAGTGCTGACAATCTCGTCCTGAAGGAATTCGTCCATTAGACAAGACGGCCCCTACGCATGTGCCAAAGTACACTCGACGAGGGAATTCCAGGACGAGGGTATCATACTTAGGAAAATCTTCGAATATAATGTGATAATTCCTTATCCCACGCATAACTGCCAGGTATCCGTTGTGAAATAGAAGCAAAACTCCTAAACGGTTATGGAAGTTACGTTTAATCCTTGCGCCTCCTTGAATCCAGGGGAGGTTCTAATTTCGATAACTGTCTATCAGAACACTATATAAACGCTGATTCAGACAAAGCAAAGGTACGTTTTGAATTTGCTCCAAAAAAGTTGGAACTCCAAAAATATAGAGAGAAAAACTAACTTTGCCATCGGAGGGTTCTTGGCCGGCAGCCCCGGTCACCTTTGATGGCTTTTCTTTCTTTCTTCAGGCCGTTGAGAGAGCGAGTGGTCCTTTCAAGTCCGAAGCATCCAGCCTACTGATCTTCTTTGCATCATCAAATGTCAATTTTGATTTTAAATATCTAAGCCAATTAATTGTAAAATTTCAAGCTTTCAAACTCAGTAGAGATAAAAGCATACACAAAAATTAAACTAGATGACATATAGGAGAAAGAAGAGGACGAGGAAGAAAGACATGAGTACAGAGTAATTCACATTCACTGACCTGAAAAATAATAAAATTTAAAAAAGTAGTATATATAGCCAAACGATGATGGGCAAAGTGGGAAAATTTCACTAACGACAGCCATGAAAATGTCATACTTTGATTTGAATTGGGAAGACCAGAATCTTTGTAGTTGATGAAAGCAACGGTGGGAGGAAGAAGAAGCTAGACAATGAGTGGAAGTGATAGATTGAGTTTGAGAGGAACTGAGAATATCATGTGAGAGACTTTTAATGGGATGTTTTAAGAGACTTGGGCAATTCTATCTTTTAAGTGGATGCAATGCACTCAAAAGTCATGTGACTTGCACATAAGCCTAATTTCCATCAAAGTTAACAGGTAAGTTAATGGTGGGGTGCAAGTGTGCAAGAGATAATAGTTTAGGGTGGTAAGTGTGCATCCGCATAGTTTAGGGTGGTAAGTGTAACATGTGATATAGTTTAGGATAGTAAAGTGTAATTTCTCCTGGATTTTGAGCATAGAGTGCTACACAACAAGATATAGAGCTGTGAGTGGAGGAGTAACAACATGTATCAATTCGGGATCAACCTTCTTGATTCTCGTGATTTTTAGAGAAGTTGGTGACAAACATAACCATATATTTACGTTTAAGTTTAAACAGTACCGTATTATCTAACTCCAAAATATTTTTTCTCAATTCTAAAGTTTAAAATTTTAAAACACAACTATTTAAAACTATAAATTTTAATCCAGAATCTAATTCATTAATTATTGTTGCAATTTAATTCTTTAATTTTGGAGCACTTAGTGCATTTTCACTTGTTTTTATATTTGCTAAGTTTATTGGCACAATATTTATTGAACAAAAAACTTGTATTGAAACTGGACTCTTTGAATTACAACACTTTACAAGCACCACTATTACACCAATGCACACATGGCATAGCTTTTTACAATTCACACGCTAGCTTTCTATTTATTACACCCACTCACCAAATACACTTGCACACACCTGACACCTTACTTCTAGACACCTACACACTATAACTTTTACAGTTTGTTTGGTTGTAATGAAGAGAAAGGAAAAGAGAGGGGGAAGGGAAAAAAAATGAGAGAGAATGGAAGTTTGCTTAAATGTGTTTAGATACAGGAAAGAAAGGAAAGAATTTCTTATATAAAATTTGTTTGATTTATAAAGGAAAGGGAAAGGATGTATGTGTATTTTTACATTTATGCCCTTATTTGAATTTCCTATATAAAGTAGTGTTTGAATTTTGAAATTTGTTTCTAAAAAGGTTAAGGATATTTTAGTAAATTCATTTGCTTTATTTTAAAATCAATCCACGATCATTTCAGCTATCCCTCCTCATCCGACCTTTTTGGGGGGACACAAAAATGTGGGCCCCTAAGAAAATCAATCACTCAATTTACATTGATCATTTTCATCATAATCCCTTCTTTTCTCTCCTCTTCCCTTGTTTCCAAACCAAGTGTTAGACTTGGTGCTTTTAACACACTGCACTTCACTTCATAAGTCACACGGCATGGGCATCATCCTATCTGTATATACTAGATGTGTGTCAGTTAAGAAACCGACTTGAAGGTTCTAGCTTCATCTTTTATTGGTAGTAAAATAATGTCTTTTACCTACCTTTTAGACACCTTATAAATTTGTGGCTCAGATTAAATTATGTAGGGCAGCTCTAGAGAATTCTGGAGAGAGAGATTAAGAGAAAAACACTAGAAATTTCTAGAGAGAGACCATGCTTGATTTTTAACATGGCAACGTCGTAAATTTATCATAAAACTTCTCCTTACCAAAGTGTCCAAATAGTTTCCTTTTTTTTAGTCTATTTCTTTTCTTCTTCATTTCAACACGTCTCACGCGCATAAGACCACATCTTTGACATGAAGTAAAGCTTGTGAGACAAGCTCTTTAAATGAGTCTTTGACTTTTCTACTCTAATGACCACACTTGCTCTTGAGGGATGGTGTGGGAATTTTCTTTCCAAATACCATTAAATATAAAAAAATTTAGTTAGTTGTCACGTTTCAAAACAATGTTGTAAACTAGCATCTCGAGTTTTAAAAACTCAAATTTCAAGATAAAACTCGAGTTTTTAAGTCTCGATTTGTAAGCGGTGGAAACGAAAATACACGTGGAAATCCACGTGGAACTCGAGTCTCTAGGACTCGAGTTTCACTTCTTCTTCCTCGCTCGCTCACTTAGACTTCCTGCAGATCAAACACAGAGAATCGCCTACTGTTCTTCCTCTGTTCTTTGTCCCTGTTCTTCGTCGTCGTGCAGATCAGACTCAGATCGTCCAATTGCCCACTCAGATCTGTTCTTCGTCTCTGTTCTTCGTCGTCGTGTAGGTCAAACTCAGATCATTCCTTTCTTCGTGCAGGTCGTCGACGTCTCCATCTTCTTCAGATCCAGTTTTCTCCAGGTCGTCGTCTTCTTCTTTTTGATCTGGATCTTCTTTTCCTTTTCTTCTCCGCCTTTTCTCCTTCTACATCTGAAAATTTGCTTCCATGGAACTCGAGTCTCTCAAACTCGAGTTCCACGTGGCTAAATTCTTCCACACCAGCAGTAGAATTCGAGTTTGAGATGCTCGATTTTTGTCATTGATCTCGAGTTTTAAAACTCGAGATGCTAGTTTCCAAATTCCTTTCAAACGTTCGTTAACTTATTATATTCTTTCTCCCTACTGCGTTAGCCTGCAAATTCCCCCGATGGTGTGGTTTGATTGATTTCAACTGAGGCTGGGGTAAAGTCAATGAAATGGAAAAGAAAAGGAGAGGTACAGAGGCATAGGAATCTAAGCTTATTTCCCACTTGTTCAAATTTTTAAAGGAACTCGAGCTTCAAGGGCTTGAGTTTCATATTACAGGGAATTTGAACTTTTAAAACTTGAGTTTTACATGGACTTTGAATTTATAAAATGCCTAATCAACTTTTGCCACTGTGGTATATTGCTAAATATTATGCAAATAGTGGTAAATTGCTAAATATTTCAACCAAAGATAGTATTTGGCCATTTTGGCATAAAGAGGTATGCCTAGACTTTCTCTTTAATTTTATTTAAATCTATAATATGAAAAATTACAATATTGATTTTTTTTTATAGTGAAAAAAGTGTTTTTTTTTAATAATTCGATAATTGGAAGAATGATGGTTTAATTATTTGCACCCTAATTCTCTTAATAAATTGATTTTTTTTAGGTTGGAAATTGGATTAATAATAAAGATATTGCATACTTTTAAACTTCAGGTTAATCATTCAAGTTTTGATTATAATTATATTACTTTTTTTTAATGCATTTGAATTTTATCTTGGTGTGTATAGACAAAGTCTCACACACACACCAGGTAATTACATGAATGAATCATTTAGGTAAGATGTTGGTTGGAGATTTTGAACAAGATTATTAGTTAAACTTTCATATATTTGAGCTTAGGTTGATAGATTCTTAATAGATATCGAATTTAATTGTAACAACCCATATTCTCATATCATGATATTGTCTACTTGGCCCAACAAGCTGCATGGTTTTGTTCATCCTCATGTCATATGACAGTAAAACACAACCTCATGAGAAAAGGCCTCATAACTAGACCATAACTTTCACTCAATTTTCTTTTTAAAAAAAAAAAAAAAAATTGATAAACATACACACACACACACACACATAGGGAAAGAGGATGAAATAAGGGAATATACTCACACACAAATACCAAAATTGCCGCCATAAGATAAAATAATGTAACTTTTGAAACAAGTTAAATAATCTATCGTTCTAACTCTAGAAATTAATAAAATTAAGGCTAGGGAATGCGGGTATTACATTAGCTCTTGACTAGATTATTTATCAAACAGGACTACTAATCAAACAAACTAACTGCTTTCACATTTATCGTCCTACTGATAAATTTAAGAGAATGTTATTGCTCTTGTGAAGTTTTAAAACCGAAGTGTTCTTTTGACTTTGGGCCACTAGTTTACCTTTGAACGTAGACAAAGGTAAACTTTGAACTTAATATACACTCTTTTAAGTTTTAACCAAAGTTATTTTTTGGGAGGTAAACTTTGAACTTAATATACACTCCTTTTAGTTTTAACCAAGCTTTTTGGGAGGTGGGGGTGTTAATGAAGGTGTCTAAATCTCTGAGTATCTGACTATTCCCTTGAGTACATAGTTCTCCCATCTCATAAACTCTAGGTAAGGGGTGACCCCAAGATGTTGCTGTTTTGAATTAAGACATCATGGATCTAAACAGATTTTAGGAATCACTAGGCCATCCCCACCCCTGCATTCACTCTTTTAACCAAGCCTGGAACATAGAAAATGATGCTGCAAGAGATGGATTGTTTGCAAAGTTCCTAACTAAACCAAGTGAAAATAAGTGTCCTGCCGCCTTAAACCTCCCTTCTTCAAAATATAGAATTATATTTCATCAGTAAGGCTTCACTATAAAAGTCACCAAAACTGAATTCCGTTTTCTTTTGAGGAGATCCTGGAGGGCCACAGGTTCCCTAACTATTGTCTTCTGCATATGTTGCAGAAGTGCTTCTGTTGCATACTCATTGCTTCACAAACAAAACCCGTTGTGATACTTCCGTATTCACAACCTAAAAACATGAGTCTATATATATATCACATAATTTCCTTCTCTTACAAAAGCTAAAAATTGACGATGGACATGGAATTTAAATGGACATGACGAAAGGAGTTAAACGTGGATGGAATTTAAAATAAACATGACTAAAGGAGTTATATGTACATTACTAAGTAATTATGCTACACTAATAATCTATTCCAAAATGTACCAATACCCCTCCCTCCATAAACATAAAATTAGACGTGCTTGGACTTCTTTTGTGGTCTGTTCAAATCTCTAGATTCCTCAGTAAGTTCTGCCAACTTCTCCATAGGGCCATCTTGTGGTTGAGTTGTGGCTGTATCCACCCATTTCTCATACTCTAATAGGTGCATTGGTTCTGAGGATGGTGGTGCTACTGTTTCTACCTCTTTCTCACCCTCTAGAAGGTATGTTGGTTCTGATGGTGGTCGTGATGCTGTTTCTACCTCTTTCTCACACTCTAGCAGGTGTATTGCTTCTGATAGTACTGCTGCTGCTTGCTCTACCACTTTCTCGCCCTCCAACACATAAATTGACTTTTCTGGTGGTGCTGCCTCCTTTTGATTCAGGTATGATGGTCCTTCCGAATCATCATCATGTGATGAAACAGCTTCTGGTGCTACTACTGGTGGTAACAATGACTCTGACAAAGCTGCTGCAACTGCAGCTGTGTTTGTGTGTGGTCTGCCTCGTCCTCTACCTTTACTTTTGCCTCTGCTTCGTCCTCTTGCTGATGGAGCCTTAGTTGTGGTTTGTGCTGTTGCTGGTAGAGGTGACACCTCCTCATGGGCGAGGCGTAATGAGCCCTCCATATTATTTGTATGTGGCAGGCAAGATGCTGGTCTTGTTTCAAGGTGCCGGGTCTCTCCAATCATCTGTAAGACACGGATGCACATGGTCTGGATATCTTTCATTGCTCGCATTGCACAGTCACTAGTGAAAGCACCAAGTATTGTAGCGCATTGGTTATGGATTGCAGTCAAGCTCTGGACCTGTCATTCCAAATACAGATACCTTAACAATTTTGACTCAGGTATTTTCAGTGCACATCAAAATAAAAACTAAAAGCATAATAGTTTTGACAAATTCTTACTAGCAGATGTGTTGTCCCACTTGAAGGCTGAAATCGCATATGTGGTCTTTGAGTGAGAGGAGTAATCAAACGACGTGTGATTTTACGATACCACTCCATGTATGGATCATGATAATACATTGGGTGCTCCTCTGACTCACCCACTGCAATACTCTCTTCACAAGCCTCCCATAACTGTATATATCGTCCATGATATGATCGCCAATCATAGTGATGTCTCCCTCGTCTGTCGATTGAATGGAGTTTCACCTCTGTATCACAAGGTTTAGGAATTCCTTGATGGAGACCAAATTGTCGCAGAACTCGATCAGGACGATGCCACTCGACAACATCAAAGCAGATTAGTGGAGCAATTGTTTGCCACACATGCTGGTCTTTTACACATACATCTGGTAGTAAAGCAAGTCGCTCAGTAGTGTATGGCTGCCATATCATCTAAGATTGAAAATAAGCTAAATCAATGTTTCAGACGCAAGCAGGCACACATAAACTTGCACCCATCTCATGATAAAGTGTGTATTATATCATAAATTAAAAACTTAATAAAACTAACCTGATCATCTGTCTGTTGATCAAGTTGGTCCCTGTAAAATATTAATGCTCTAAGAGGATTGTCTCTACGAATTACAGGAGCCCTCCACCTAAGGTAAGAGGAATAAATTTAAGCCCAATCAAAGGTATAGTAACAAACATATACATTAATTCAATAGCTTAACACATACCTGCATCCTAATGGATCCGTAGGCACTTGCTCTTCATTTATTGCTGCATCCCCTACAACTAGTGCAATGTTCCCTACATCCTCACTATCTGGTACAACTGGATCCCGCACTCGGCCACCAAGTCTCTCAGGACGACCAATATGTAATCGCTCCCATGCCCATAACTGTAGTGAAGTAATTTGTATAGGTAAGAGCATACAAAATTACAAACACACAACTATAAAAGGAAGCATACAAAGGAATATATACTGGTATGAATACCTGCAATAATATAAGAGGGCCAGCAATCTCATTAGCCCCTGCTTTACTAGCTCGACAAAGCTCACGATATAAGTATGCCAGTACAGCACTGCCCCAACTCAATTGTTCAATATATGAAAAATCCCTCAACAGGGGCAAGAATATCAACTGGACATCTGCTCCAGATTTATCTGTGAAGAGAAAACCACCTATCAAACCTAAGATATATGCCCTAGCATAACGCTGCAACGTTAGATCATCAGCATCTGGTGGAGGCTTATGGAAACGAGATCGTAACCAACTAAGCTTAAGTGCTGAACCATGAAGAACACTACGATCTGGTCTGACCCCTAAGAGCTCCTCGCAGAGATCATCCCATTGGAGATCACCATTACCAGTCACCACATGACCATTTATTTGAAGACCTAGAAGCAATGCTACATCCTGCAGAGTGACAGTACTCTCACCCACAGTGAAATGGAAAGTGTGAGTTTCCTGTCGCCATCTCTCAACCAATGCAGTGATTAGGGGCCAATCAATCTGTATAAATCCAATCCTGTATGCCCCATAAAAGCCAGACTGGATGACAAACCGACGAATACGTGGATCCAATTGCCATTCCCGCATCATTGTAGCCAACCTCTGTCTACATGTCAGGACACCAGGATCCTGCAGGGAAGTACATCAGTTACAGCTTTTTATATTGCGACACAAAATGCAGTTTTTCTTCACAAGCAATAAACAGACTAATAAGTAAAACTAACCTCTCCTTCCCATATGGCTGCAGATCTATGTTGGTTTTGCAGCACAAGCACTGTATTGTCAACTGGTCCTGGATCCAGAAAGCTGTCAACTTGGGCATCACGAGTGACTTTTTCTACTGGTGTCTACAAAACAGAAAATATAAACTCTATAGACAAATTCAGATGACAAGAAGACAATAGACCACCAAGGGAGAGCCAAGCATTGTCTATGAACTTAAAACAAAAGAATATTCTTGAAACTTACTTGCTTATTGGTGTGGGCCAGCACAGTGACATTTACTTGATTTTCAATGGGCACTGGTACTCTTTCCAAATACAACTCCATGCAGTTCGTTCCAGGTTGTCGTGCCACATCAAACATGATATCAATAGACTCGTCATCATCTATTGGCACAGGAATGTATTCCCTACATGCTGGATACCTGCAAGTGATCTTCAGTTTAACCTGGTGTTTGTCAAAGCCGCTAACCCCATAAACTGTATCCAGCAACTCATTATATGTAATCCCATAGCTGACTCTAATCGGTTTTGGTGTAGCACCTTCATAAGAAATTCCATGTGGTCCACTTGTAATCCTCCCATTCCAATAACACATTAGTGTAACACCCTGTCTGGCCATCTACCTACAAGTCACTAATTTAGTGACGGAAAATTACAATTATCATCTGGATTTTTATAATATGAATCAAGAACTATTCATCCAAAATGAGAATAGGAAATTTTTGAAAATACTAAACCACCATATATTATGATTTCTTGAACACCTTAGCTGAATCCAATGTAATAACTCTTAAAATAGTTGTCTAGTTTCTTAGAACAGTTGATGGTTCAACATAATGAATTACATCCTCCAAACTATCCCTCTAATCAATAATGTTATTTTAGAAGCTTAATTCATCTAAAAACTTAGCAATCTGGCTGATCCTTCAGTAGTGTGACACCTATTTGAATCATTCTCTGTGTTCTGATATATCTAGCAATTATCCAGCTTCTTAGCAATCAGGTACTTACATATCTTGTGGTTATAAGAAAAGACTGCAAAATAAAAAATAAAAAAGCATGAAAGGTTTTGCAGAGTTCATGAGACCATTATACTCTGTATCAAACTTGTGGCACATAAAAACCAAAATAACTGAAGTTAATTAGTCATTTATTTGCTAATTGGATTAAATATGGGATACAACTCAAGATTCCAAGAACTATTTACATTTCTCATTATTTAATACACACACACACACACAACAAACATGATTTTTAGTGCTTCATGATAGAAGTGACGCATACGCTCTTCCTTCTTTTAATCTTTAAAACAAGAAAATGCCAAATGTATCCACATACAAGTATTGTTGCCTGCATTCTCAAACCTCGCAAGGTAACGGGCATTACCAGCAGAGAACTCCAATACTCCCAGCAAAAAAATCCACTAGTTGTTAAGGAACAGTACCCATGGAGTAAGATAACTATAATAAATTTACTAACAAAACAAATCTCAAATATGTATGACATACAAATAAATTAAGCATCATTAGAAAAGAAAAGAAATAAATAAAACCTTCCCTTGTTAACCTATGACTGCATAAAGTTCACAAATCATGGCATAATGGTTACATTTATATAAGATCAAAGGAAAAACCAAAGAAGAAAGAAACAAAGAAATGAAAGCGTAAAAGGAAGGTAAAATAAAGGAAAAAAGAAATGTAATAATCTAGGAGATGAACAATTACAAGTTTTAAAAATATATCAAAAAAGGAAGACATGGTGAATCTTGAGATGAATTTCTGATTTAAGGTCAAAGACCAGCAACAATAATTCCAAACATGAAAAGGACTGAATTAAGATCTACGAATAATATAAAATCAATAACCACAGAAAGACTAATGCAAATATAAAAGTTTCAAATCATAACATGACCTATGACTAAAATAGTATCTGCATTAGGATTTACAGGGGAAAAAAGATGCAAATATTAGGCATAAATTACATAAGAAAGCGCAGGAAGTAGTATGTATTTCTGCATTGCGCTTACTGTCACATCATGATTTAGCAGCAACGGTAGCTGAAAATCAGTATGATATGTTTAGCAAGATGTCAACCACATGCTGATGTTGATAAAACACTAATTCAAAAAAGGATAAAAAAAAGACATAAATCACCAATTAAGATGTGCCAAGTATTGACAAATGCCCTCCTTGCACCACCACCTTGGACGTAGAAAGCTGGTATGTTTCTTCAGCAATGACCTTTGTGGTAGATGGAATATGGAATTTAAGAAATAGAGCTGTATTCCAAGGTGAAAAAGTTAACATCCGTGAAGCCTGTTGCGGATTCAGAGCAGAATCATAGAGTTCCATAACGCAATCCAGGCTGCAAACCAAGCTCTTTGCGCACTTCGACCCAAGTTTGGAAGCCCCCCTTGACTGGGTTCATCAAGCTAAATGTGGATGCTGCAACTGGACCATCAAGAACTGCACTAGCAGTAGTAGCAAGGAACTCCCTCGGTGAGGTGATCAAAGTATGGGCTAAACCTCACCATAGCTGCACCCCCATCCAAGCGGAAGCAAGTGCAATCCAATGGGCAGTCAAATTAGCCTCTAGGGAAGGGTGGAAACAAGTAATCATCGAGAGCGATTCCAAGATGTGTATGGATTCTTTGTCTGACAATCCTGCTGTGCCTAACTAGGCCATCAGCAATGATATTGTTAATATCCTAAACTCTATTTCAGTTTTCCTTAGTTGCTCTTTTGTTTGGGTCCGTAGGTCCTGTAACATTGCAGCACATAATGCTGCAAAGTTAGCTTTGAATTCTGCATTACCTTTGTGTTTTAACAAGGAGAATCTACCTGAGGTTATCCTCTCTGCTTGTGTGGTAGACTCCCAAGCTGTAGTTTCCTCTCTTTCGTTTGAATGACATTGAAGTTTAGCAAAAAAAAAGAGTATTGACAAATGCCATCCCTGACATTATTCTGTGCTGCTTATATGTGACACTTATAGTAGCAACAAAAGAACCCAGCAAAAGAATATATATATATATATATATATATATATATATATATATATATATATATATAGTAGAAACAAAAGAAAGATCTGCATACCCATGATGCACCAACCCAACTTATATATATAAAAAAAATAAAGTTTTATTTTTTGATGATCCCACAAAATCCAAGTCTTTAGTTACCTCACACTGTTCAATGACAGTGTATAAGCTTTAAAGTAATTATCAGGATACAACATGTTATGATTTCGTGGACACCTTAGCTGAATCCAATGTAATAAACTCTTAAAATAGTTGTCTGGTTTCTTAGACCAGTTAATGCTTGAACATAATGAATTGCAAGCACTTATAAGGCAATATCTAATTCACCTAAAAACTTAGTAATCAGGTACTTACATAAAAAATAAAAAGACCCATTTGAATTTATTTAAAGCTTTTTAAAGTATAGCTAAAGCCCATTTGAATTCAATCAACAAGCTTCAACAAGGGAAAGTGCAAAAAAACAAACATAGATTTTTACATATTCAGACAAACTAAACAAATTCAAGAATTGAGAGACATATATAGATCTGGTTTTGTAGAACATTACCTTATGAGAATCTTTATGGAGCTGTGACGTTTGTAATTTCTATTTCTTCAGATTGCTATGGAAAAATCTGGGGGAGAGAGAGAGAAAGAGAGAGAGAGAAAAGGGGGTTACATTATTTATCGAGAGAAACGCGGCGTGTTTTCACGTGTATCCGTTGGTCAATTTAAAGAGAGGTTATCATTAGCGGTTTCACGTTTTTTGTTTATCGGCAACGCGCGCGCCACACAGACTTGTGAACTCTAGAAGGGTTTCACAGCACTTTTAAGCGGTTTTAGATATATCTCAGCTTTTGAGGCCGCTGATTAAAGTGGCAGTTTCTTTCCTAAAGGACTAAATACTTAAAAAAAAAACAAAACAAAAAAAACAATAGTGGTAGTTTCCAATTGCAAATTAAATAATTGAAAAATTATCTTAAATCATAGATTAATATTGAGAAATTGATATTTAGGATGCGTTTGAATACCGCTTATTTTGCTGAAAACTGAAAATAAAAAAAAAATCATTTTTGGTTATTGTTCACACTTATAAAATACTGTTCATTTACCTTAATGCACTGTTCATGTCCTATTAACAGTGCAAGAGGCGTTGCTAAAAAAAAAAAAAAAAAAAAAAAAAAGCTGAAACGCAGAGTGTCTGCGTTTCAGCTGTACCCCAACGGGTACTTAGCTGCCTTTTTCAAACAGGCTAATGTGAGGAGTCATGAAATTTTATGATCACTTGAAATTAAAATTAAAGTGCAAATAAAATGCCATTATAATTTGGGTTTTTACACTTTCTATAATATAAAATTAAATTTCAATTACTTGTTAATCATATATAAGTTTTATGTCTTGACTTCAAATCATGTATTTGTTTTTGGACTCTTCATATTATGCCACATAAGTTTTGGTAGACTCAAAATTTTTCACATAATTTTTATTTTTTTAATTCTATATTTATTTGACTCATAATTTTTATTATTATAATTCCTTATTTATTTGACAAAAACTAATCAAATGTCAACTATTTCGTTTAACACTCAATATGTAGCTTGTATTTAGACTCTATTAGGAATTGTTTTTCTTAGAGTGACTTGCAAATTTTTGACTTGCTTCCAGAGCATGTTTGTATGCAACGCAAATTCCTTCACAGTAAAGGACACAGTAAAGGATGTGTAGTCGACTTACTTTCCTAAAAATCATATACAATTAAAATAATTAGGCTAAGCTTGACCCATACATCCATATAAGAAGTAGGGACTCTCATAAAAAAAATTAAACAACATTATAGTTGTAGTTTCAACTTTCAAGCCATGGGAAACCCACCTTGGAAACATTAGCAAAACATATAGAAGAAGAAACACACCGTGGCCAGTACTGGAAGATCATCCAATCTTCACATGCCAAATTGTGTAAAGCCCATGCAATCAAACAAAAGTTCAGCTACAATAACAATTGTGTGCACTCTTTTTATATGAAGCCAAATACATCGAAACCCAAATTGACAATAAGGTGCCAAACATTGAATGTCCTATATTTATTTATGATGCATGAATTGCATGTTTAAATAAGAACTAATAAATAAAACTTAATATCATATATACTCTATTTCTATATTTGCTACCTTACTTTGAAGGTTTCACAACATCATTATTTCATTTATTTGATTTCTAAACCAAAATTTACCACTACAAACATGTTTCTCTTATATTTATATTGTGTAGTTCGGTCCACTTCGGTCCTATTCGGTCCCAGTTTGGTCCATTCACTCTTACTCGGTCCATTTTGGTCAATTCACTCTTATTCAGTCTATTTTGTCTACTTTGGTCTACGTCAGTTCTATTCAGTCCACTTATTCTATTAAATTCTATTCGGTCCACTTTGGTCTAATTCGGTTCACATTGATTATATTCGGTCTACATCAGTCCTATTCGTTCCACTTCGGTCTTATTCTGTCCACTTTGGTCATATTCGGTATACTTCGGTCCAATTTAGTCCATTTTGTCAACATCGGTCTTATTCAGTGCAATTTAGTTCTATTCAGTTAATTTTGGCTCTATTTGGTCAATTCTGTCTACTTCGGTTCTATTCGGTCCATTCGGTATTTGGTCCAGTTTGGTCCTATTCAGTCTTTTTCAAAGACACTAATGTGAGGAGCTATGAAATTTTATGATCAATTTTTAAAAGGTGTTTATGATCACCTGAAATTAAAATTAAACTACAAATAAAATGCCATTCTAATTTGGGTTTTTACACTTTCTATAATATAAAGGCGAAACTACACTATTCGTCCTTGAAGTTTACCTTGTGTGCGCAATTGGTCCCTCAAGTTTGAAGCGAGTACAATTAGTCCCTTAAGTTTTAAAACTGAGTTGTATTAGTCCTTTTACTAATTGTTGTTGACGGTGTTACTTATGTGGTTAACAGAACAATGACTTGGCATTTTTTTAATGATGTGACATTTTTTAATTAAAAAAATTACAAACTAACTTTACATGTGGAAAAAAATATTCACAAGTAAATTAAAAAAATTACTTTCTATCTGTTGTAAGAACTAAGAACCCACAACGTAGTTTCAAAAAAAAAAAAGAACTTATTCAACATTGCTTAACTAATATTCTGTAAAGAGTAATCCAAAAGTAACCTTCATAATACAGTAAAATCTAAAACAAAAACAAATCAAAGGTGGTCGTGTTCGGTGGACTTGTTGACAAGAAGTTTCTCAGTGATATCATGGTCTACGATGTTGGTACTATTTTTTCTTTTCTTTTCTTTTTTCTGATCTTGGCTTTGTTCTTAATCTGTGTTTTCCTTATCATTCTTTCAAATTCTTTGGATTTAGCTTTCTAGGTATTTCTAATATTACTGTTTTGTTCACCTTTTTTATTTTTTATTTTTTCTTAGTTTGGCTTCATTTTTGCTGTACTAATTTTTTTTAAAAACATGGGTACGGCTGTCGTCGGCGGCAGCTACGGCATGGGCTATTGCCAGCGGTGGTAAGGGCATGGGATTTCAGGCGGCGGCGGTTGTGGGCTCTTTTTTTTTTTTTTTTTGAAACTATGTTGTGGGTTCTTAGTTCTTAAATTTAGTTTGTAATTTTTTAATTAAAAACATGCCACGTCATTAAAAAAATGTCAAGTCATTATTCCGTTAGCCATATAAGTGACACCGTTAACACCAGTTAGTAAAAAAACCAATATAACTCAGTTTTAAAACTTAAGGGACTAATTGTGCTCGCTTCAAACTTGAGGGACCAATTGCGCACATAGGGTAAACTTTAGGGACCAATAGTGTAGTTTCGCCTAATATAAAACTAATTTGGGTTTTTGCACTCTCTATAAGTTTTATGGCTCGACTTCAAATTCTTGAAGGCAAAGTCTTGGCTCATCCAATGTGTTCACTTGTAATGCTATTAGTACTTTGATGTATCCGAAGTCAAGTTATGACTAAATTTTTCCAAAAGAATCAATTACATTTTGCACTATCCCATGCTATTAAAATCAACATTGAAGTATCCATTTTTTTTTTGTTGAGAAGAAAGTATCCAAAGTTAAGTTATGACTCCTTACAATGCCTTAACGAGAGATCTTATATGGTGCCACTTAGATAGGATTTTCCTTACTGGCCACTATAATTTGCATATATATATATATATATATATATATATATATATTTGTGTATGTATATACATGCAAGTACTTCCTACTTTATATACAATAAGATTAATGACATAGTTCTTCTAAAAAAAAGGATTAATGACATAGTCTATTCTCTATTGGTTGATAAAATGAAATCACTCAAGTTTTTCTCCCCAGTTAAAAAAAAAAAAAAAAAATCCACAAATAGAAAAATTTTATACTAAACATATTTCCAAACTTGGTTACATGCAATTATTTCTTAAGATAGATTATTTTTAGAGAATTGATATTTTTGTTTTCATTTAAAAAAAACCCACCAAAAATATTCATATGTGTGACTATTTGTTTTTTGTTTTATGAAATTAATCCTCCAATAAAGTTTTCTTTCAAAATTGTTAGAAAAAACTTGCTTTGTCTCATCATGTGATATTTTGAATACGACACTACCACTTTATTAACTCACTTTAAATATATTTATAAATAGTTTAGATATTTTTGGTATGTGTTAGTATATTACCTCTCTTTCACACCACTTGTCCTTTTAACTATTTCCTAATATTTTAGGAAAAAGATTTCATTTCATACTAGCTTGGTGGAAATTGTTTTGCATATATATTTTGGCCATCTGATTTTTGTTTTTAGAAAACTGTTTTCTAAATATTATATAATTAATTAATTATATATATATTTTAAAAACAAACACATATATAAAATAAAAAGAGAGGGAATGGGGTTTTAAGAGAGAGAGAGAGAGAGAGAGGCTGTGTGTGTAACTGTGTATTACACTATTACTAGTAGTACTACGACGCCGTATAAGGGAATGAACGCGGTGAATTTTGAGTATTTCTCATCTTCTTTTTCTAAACAACACCATCATTCCCTATGATGTTAATACTGATCATCTTTTAGATATCGGGTCAGTTCTTTTATATTTTAAATTAGATATGGGGTTAAGGGCTAATCTTAGTGAAAGTGAAGTAGTTCTAGTAAAGTTCTATGTGTCAAGGGAGGGAGGTTTATTCCATGTTCAGTATACATTCTCATGTTGCTAATAAATTGGAACTACTACAGTGGGATTTTTTATAGGGAGGTTTGGGTGGGATTATTTACATCATTGTGCTTCTGGCTATTGCCAGGGAGCTGTGGTCATTTGCTCTCTCTTTGTTTGGAGTTCATTGGGTGATGCAGTTGAAGGTTATCGATGTGTTTTTTCTTTGGAAAAGTTTGTTTGGAAGGCATAGAAATGGGTTGATTTGGAAAGCTACACCTCTTTGCTAGCTTTTCATGGACCAACTACTTATATTAAAAAAAAAAAAAAGATTTTGTTTCTCCATTAAAATTTTCATTTGTCAGGTTTCCTTCAAATAAAAGTTATTCGTTACTTATCAAAAAGGTTCCAACTAATCCTTTTTCTAATGAAGTTATTTATCTCTTATCAAAATTTTTTAAGTAAACTATCTTTAAAAGCTGAGATTTTAAGGATGTGTACAAGACCAGAAATACTTAAATTTTTAGTAAAATGTAGATTTGTAAATTATTATAATGATATTACTTCATGCGATTCTATCTGAGAGTTTTGCAATAGCATTATCTTGAGCTGTGTATGTCTCTCATGATAATATTGGCATTTTGGACTCGTTTACCAATATCATGTGTCTTCTTACTGAAACCTGATCATATTTTAACAGGTTGAGCCTTATTGTGCATCAAAATGCGCTGTTGATGGTCTGACCAGATCTGTAGCAAAGCATTTTCCTGATGGAATGGAAGTTATTGCACTTAATTCAGTTGTAATAAAAACTGACATGATCGAGTCATGCTCTAAGCTCCTCTCACAATGCACTGCTTCCAAATCTGTGACTTCAGGCATGGAAGTCCATGCTCACATGATCAGATTTGGATTATCTGAGGACCCCAATCTTCGGAATCATTTGATTAATTTGTACTCAAAGTGTTGGTGCTTTGGGTATGCACAGAAACTGGTTGAGGAAAGTACTGAACCAGATTTGGTTTCTTGGTCTTTGAGATGCATTTGTTGGGAGTTAAGTGCAATCAGTTTACGTTTCCGAGTGTTCTTAAGGCGTGCTTGATGACAAAGGAGTTAGAGCTGGGGAGGCAGGTTCATGGCATTGCAGTGGCAACAGGGTTTGAGTCTGATGTGTTTGTTGCGAATACGTTGGTTGTTATGTATGCAAAATGTGGGGAGTTTGGGAGTTCGAGGAGACTGTTTGATACAATTCCGGAGCAGAATGTTGTTTCGTGGAATGCTTTGTTTTCTTGTTATGTGCAGGGTGATTTCTGTGGAGAAGCAGTGGATTTGTTTCAGGAAATGATTTTGAACGGAATTAGACCCAATGAGTTTAGTTTGTCCAGTATTCTGAATGCGTGCTCCAGTTTGGGGGATGATAGTCAAGGAAAGAAAACTCATGGGTATTTGATAAAGCTTGGGTATGATTCTGATCCATTCTCAGCAAATGCACTTGTTGATATGTATGCAAAAGTAGGAGACATTGAAGATGCAATTGCTGTTTTTGAGGAAATAGCAAGACCTGATATTGTTTCCTGGAATGCTGTTATTGCTGGCTGTGTTCTTCATGAGTACCATGGTTGGGCTCTAAACATTTTTGCACAAATGAAAAGGTCAGAAATATGTCCAAATATGTTTCCCTTATCTAGTGCTCTTAAAGCTTGTGCTGACTTGGGGCTCAAGGCATTGGGTAGACAGTTGCACTCTAGATTGATAACGATGGATATAGAATCAGATTTGTTTGTGGGTGTAGGACTGATAGATATGTACTCAAAGTGTGATATGATGGACGAAGCGAGGATGGTTTTTTATTTGATGCCAAAAAAGGACTTGACTGCATGGAATGCTGTTATCTCTGGACATTCACACAATGGGGAAGACATGGAGGCTGTATCCCTTTTCACTGAGATGTTCAAGGAGGGAATTGGATTCAACCAGATTACTTTATCCACAGTCCTAAAATCTACAGCTAGTTTGCAGTATATCAATGTTTGTAAACAAGTTCATGCACTTCCTGTAAAATCAGGTTTTCATTCTGACATTTATGTTGTAAACAGCATTCTTGATACATACGGAAAATGTAGTCATGTTGAAAATGCTGCAAGAATTTTTGAAGAATGCCCAATTGGAGATCTGGTGTCTTTCACATCCATGATCACTGCTTATGCTCAATATGGAAGCTTTCTGCTAGATGTAATGCCTAGGCAGGTGATTCTCCAGGAGAAGAAGAAATCGGAAAACAAACTTGGCAAGATCAATCCTCAGGTGTGTGGAAGATACCACGATGACGAAACTCTACTGAGACAGACAGGTAGAACTTTTTTTTGTCATACTCTGTAGAAGTTTTTTAATAGTATCAAGTGTTTCTTTAGCACATCAATGCTAACGATTTTTTTGTTAAGTTGGATCTTAGGGCTTTGTGAATAATTCTCATTTGCTATATGCACCTTTACAGATTGAAATTTTGTAGAATTCAGATTGGAATCTGATCATGGCAGCGTTTCAACTTTCAACTTTCAAGACAACAATGTCCCGCTGTGTATTGAGATAAAGTGCACCCCTGTATTACTATATTTTTAGCTAGGTGAAGTTACTGCATTCTGAGCAGCAGACTTTGTTGGCTATAAATTCTTCCATTTTGCAAGCTAACAATAATTTCATAACGGTAACTATGTCAACTACATTACATTGATTATAGAGATAAGTATTAAGCAATAACTAAATTGATGGAGATTTTTTTTTTAGAGATAATTACAACATATTGCTAACCTCGTAACTCGAACCTTTTTCCTTTTAGACCCTCAAGCACTTTGTGCATATGGAGGTGCCAATTCAGCTACAAAGTCTATGACTACAATGCGCTTAAGAAAACATAACCACCTCAGTGATTTGGTAATAAAACTACAACTTATCCTACTTATTTACATTAACTAGATAACAAGACTTTATAGAACCCTAAACTAGTGAATTAGAATTTAGAAGTCAAACAACAAGAGAAGTCAATATGGACTTTATCTTTACTTGGGATGCGAGCCTTTATTTATATTTTAGGTCTCGATGGTGATCAATGGTTACTTGTAACATATAGAGATTTATCCTCAATTTTCTAGGACACTTGTCCAATGAGTTATTGGATGAGGTTTACTTCTCCTTTTAAAGTCTAATAACTAATTAGCATGCTTAACTCTTTATGTTTTAAATAAGGCAATACCACCATATCATCGCACTTTAAATATATTTAACAAATTCTTATATTTTTTTAAATGTGTTTAGAATTGTACCTCCCTTTAAATGACTGCCTTTAAAATGAGTGCCTAATATATTAGGAAAAAGAATTCAATTCATACTGGCTTGGTGGAAATTGTTTTGCAAATATAATAGCCATTGTTTGGTAATGTTGTTTTAATAATGTTGTTTGTATTTTTTGGAAATACGTGTATGTGAAATAGTATGTGAAAATATGTGTAAAGTTATTTAAACACTAAAAATTGTTATTTAAACAATGATAACAAATAGACCTCTATTTTTTGTTTTCCAAAATTAGAAAACATTTTTCTAAAGATTACATATAAATTTTTAGAAACAAACACACACAAAAAGATAGGGATCAACGAGGTTTTAAATATTGTAATTGAAACTAGTTTTTAAAACATAATTTTGACATAATTTGTGTCTTTTTCCTATTTTTGAAAACACAAAATAAAATAGAGGCTAGAATCTAAATTACATCATCTATATTTGAATTTTAGTCTTCTAAATTTATTTTCGTTTAATTGAGTTATAGAAATTTAAAATTTATTAAATTCATTTATTCCATCTAATTTCATTAAAAAATTTCCATTAATTTTTTTTTACATTAAAAAAAATTTATATAATTAATAAAAATATTTTATAGATTTTTTTATATTAAATTTTTTTTTCATTAGTAATTACATTCACAATTTGCATTTTAGCCCAAACCACACCCCGATTTCGAGGACACGTGTATATATTGGCCTCCACTCAAAACTATACAGTTTCCAAAAATACTCTGCGTTGTGTGCATTTTGTCTTATAGATAGAGAGAAACAGAGAGAGAGAGGCTGTGTCTGTGTGTATGAGTAGGAGGAGTAGTACGACGTCGTATAAGGGAATGAACGCGGTGAACGGAGCGAGCTCTCGATCCGTACTGATAACCGGAGTGGGCAGAGGGCTTGGGAGAGCCCTGGCCTTAGAGCTCGCCAAGCGAGGCCACACCGTAATCGGCTGCGCCCGCACCCAGGATAGGCTCAATTCTCTCCAATCAGACCTCCCTGACCCCTCCGACAAACACTTGCTTCTCAATGCTGACGTGGTCAGTCCCCCCCCCCCCCCTCTCTCTCTCTCTCTCTCTCTCTCTCTCTATTTTGTCATGTTGTTAAATGAGTGCTTTAGATTTTGACATTTTGTGATGTTGTTTCATAACCAAATTGAGTCAAGAATCGGTTAAAAGTCGAGTCTAGTCTCACATCGCTTAGGTCACTTATAACTCGCTCCGCGACACCAACTCTCGCATGCAGTTTTGGAGTTGGTATTATTCCATTCCGCTAAGCATTGAGTCTAATTTTCTCCTTCCCCTATTCCAAATAATATATATATATATATATATATATATATATATATATATATTTACATTTTAATTGTAGGTAATAAGGTAATTAAATTACATTTAATTTTGGCATTTTGGAAAATGTGAATATGATTTGGAAATTGTGGTATTTGGTGAATATCTATAACTGCTTCTTATGATGATGATTCTTGGCATGGCTAAACAGGACTCTAAATTGATTTTACGCCTTGCGCGATGATCTTGAAAGAATTTCATGGGATGGACATTCCCAATGTTATGTAATAGCTTAATAGCCAAAATGACACCTAACAAAATTTTGTGTTTATACTTTGTAGAGATCTAATAGTAGCATTGAAGAGCTAGCGCGCATTGTGATGGAGAAAAAGGGTGTTCCAGACATCATAGGTATATTTTTACTTCTCCTATTGCTGGTTAAATTCTTTCTTGACTCTGCTTAAACTTCACCCCATCAGTAGATTTTCCAGTTAGAGTTTCTCAGAAAATAGTTATACATATTTTTGCCATTCTGACCTGTCACTAGCAAAAAGATTTATTCTTGTATTATTTTTTGGATAAATAATGAATTTTATTGAGTCCCGAAGAAAATTAGAGTCACACAAGTATACAGGTATACAGGATGTTTACAACTGGGGACAATACAATCAAGCACGAAATTTACAATGATATATCAAATCACAAACCGAACATTTAAAAATACTCCCCACAACAGACATCCAATCTAACAAGGTTTTTTAAGAAACATAGTTTTAGATTTGATAAAGACCACTCAGAATCCTCAAAGCATTGGTCATTTCTCTCCCTCCAAAGGCACCACATCAAACAATGGGGAGTAGCCATCCAAATGACACCATTTTGATGTTGACCAAACCTGCCTTGCCAACAGGCTTGTAAGTCAATAACCATCCTTGGCATTGCCCAAAGAACTCCAAACGATCTGAACACCATAGCAATAGGATAATGAAGCAGCAGATGGTCCACTATTTCCCCATTACATTTGCACGTATAACATCTGCTGCTTCATTATCCAAATGATCTGATCCATATATTCCTTTTATGCAAGTTGCCAATTGTCAATATTTTTCCCAAGGCTGCAGTCCAAACAAAGAAAGCAACTCTAGAACGGATCTTTGACTTCCATTTGCTTTTCCAAGGAAACAGTTGATCACTATTGCGAATCAAGACCCGGTAATAGCCTCTAACCTCAAAGCCCCTCTTCTTAGGTGGTTTCCAACACATCTTATCATCCCCACCCCCACTCAAAGATACACCATAAATAATATCCATAGAGTTTGACTTCCCAATCCTGTACAGCATGTGAAAGTTAATTCCCATTGAAGAATTCCATTGGAGAACTTAATAAGATCTGCCTCAGAATCCTCCTAATCACAATTAATTTTGAATAACTTTGGGAGACACACCTGTAGAGAGCTCTCCCCACATCACAAATCCTACCAAAATTTCACTCTAGACCCATCATCTAAATGACTTCAAGTGTTGGAACAACCCCATTCTAAGAGTGTGGTGTGTGATTTCAACTGCCTTTCACAATTTTATTTTATATTTTACCCATCCCATAGTTTTCATAATTCATGTGCTGTATTGTTTGTCTTTGGAGATACCAAGGTATTTTAATTGATTTAATACTTGCAAGTGATGGAACTTGAGGCTTCAACTTTGTAAAATGTGGTTTTGGAGATGACCATCATTGCAGCATCACCTTTCATGTCAACTTTCAATATATGTATCACTCACACGCATACGTTGAATTTGGAGCATTTTATGTCCATGGTCAAGATATTATGTTATGCTCTTTCGTTAGCCCTGCTCAATGCATAAGTGTTTTTTTTTAAAAAAAAAAAAAAAAAACTTCATTGGTACATGAATCATTTGAATATTGTTATTTTGATTTTTTTATAAATGCGTTATCATTTGAATCTTACTAGTTAAATTTGCTAATTTTGTAGAGGCAAAGAATTTCAAGTTTTTCTTCCCATTCTTAACTCATTTTTCTTCTTTAGTGAGATTTGTGCTTTGCACAATGTAGGGTTTTATGATTCCAATAAAAGAAAAGAGGGTTTTATTACATTGTGAACGAATATAATGCTAGGTGGAAATTTGTTGGCTAGTGCAGCATTTTTTTTTTGATAAATAATGAATTTAATTGATGGCTAGTGCAGCATTTTGGTTCGTTGCAGTCATCATGTTTTGATGTGAGGTTTTACTATGCTCTTGGTATTGGTTGGTGCCTGTCATTTATTCTGAATTGTTGTATATGCAGGACTAATATAAAGGTAGTTCCAGTAAACAATGCAGGTACCATCAATAAAAACAACAAGATATGGGAGGTTCCTGAAGAAGATTTTGATACTGTTATTGATACAAATGTAAAAGGAGTAGCAAATATGTTGCGTCACTTCATCCCTCTGATGCTTACGAGGAATCAAGGAATTATTGTCAATATGTCTTCTGGGTGGGGAAGATCTGGCGCAGCACTGGTATAATGACATGATTATCTTAATACTTCTGTTGCAAATATTTTTACTTCTTTTTTCAGACGGATGTAAGCCTTTTCTTTTTGTTAAATTACTAATTGACCCAAAATCTTAAGTTAATAGGAAATGGTGAATTTAATTATTTAACCATAGTTCTAACACTCTCCTAAGTGTGGGCCTAAACTCTCCCTTAATAAGTGGGGCCTAACATTTGTGATTTTTAACATTTTTATGGGAGGTAGGGTAAAGCTAGGGATTGAACTCATGATCTCCTGCTCTTATACCATGTTAAATTACTAATTGTTCAAAAAGCTTAAGCTAATAGGAAATGATGAATTTAATCATTTAACTATAGTTCTAACACTTTTTATTAAATATTACGATAATAATGTAATTTTTAAATCTGCTACTAGACATAGGCATTTCTTTTGAAAGCACTAGCATGAGTTTTAGTAAATATTCTCAATAAAATGTGAGGATGCTTTAAAGAGAGAAAGATCATTATTTCAATGGTGCCAAAGCTCTTGGGCCAGTTGGCTATGCCTTTGTAGTCTTTAGCATTGTTGGAATGTGGTGGAGGCAGATGTTATGAGCTTCTTTCAATAATTTTAGGAGACATGTAAGTTTGAGAAGTTTGAATGCGTCTTTCATTTCCCTTGTTCCAAATATTTCTGTGGCTTGGAACAGAAGAGATTCTAAACCAATTCATTTGGTTAGAAGTGTGTCTAAGTTTCTGGCAAAGGTTTTACCTAATAGGTTTAAAAGAATGTTCGGGAAGATTATTTCTGAATCGTAGAATCTCTTTGTTGAAAGCAGTCAAATTTTACATTCTTCCCGTGTTGATTGAATGTCTGGAGTCTAGAATCAGGAGTCAAATTCCTGGAGTTATCTGCTGCAAGCTTGATACTGAAATGGTTTGTGATCTTGTACATTGGATTGTTTGCCGGAAGATTGGTTGGTGGAAACTGGAAGACCTAGATTATTTTTTGCATATTCACTGTCAAGTTCTCAATTATGGTTGATGGTTGCCCATCCAGCTTTAATAGAAATTCTAGAGGATAGAGGCAAGGAGATTCAATTGCATCGTTATCCTCTTCAATGAAACTCTCAACAAAATGCCGAAGAGGGTTATGGGAGGAAGCTTCTTATTTGGTTTCAAAGCTCAGGGGAGTTGTGGATTTTGAGTATTTCTCATCTTCTTTTTTAAACAACAACATATTTTTCTATGATGTTAATACTGATCATCTTGTAGCTATCAAGTTAGTTCTTTTATTTTAAATTAGGTATGGGGTTAAGGGTTAATCTTAGTGAAAGTGAAATAGTTCTTGTAGGGATGGTGGAAGGAGTCGATGAGCCAGTTGCAATTATGCATTGTAAGGTTTGCTCTTTACTTAAGAATTATTTGGGCATGCCGTTAGGCTCATCATGCAAGGAAGTGGAAGTTTGAAATTCAATCTTGCGAAGACAGTTGGTAGAATGGAAAAGTTATATGTGTCAAGGGATGGAGGTTTACTCCCTGTTCAGTATACCTTCTCATGTGGCTAATAAATTGGAACTATTACATTGGGAATTTTTATAGGGAGGTTTGGGTGGGATTTATTACATCATTGTGCTTCTGGCTACCACCAGGGAGCTGTGGTCATTTGTTCTCTCTTTGTTTGGAGTTCATTGGGTGATGCAGTTGAAGGTTATCGATGTGTTTTTATTTGGAAAAGTTTGTTTTGAAGGCATGGAAATGGGTTGATTTGGAAAGTTAACACCTCTTTGCTTGCTTTTGGCTATACTTAGTTTCTTTTATGTTAGATTTCATAGATCTATTATAGAAGAATTTCATAGATCTAACATAGAAGAATTTCATAGATCAACTACTTATATTAAAAAAGAGAGAGAGAAGATTTGGTTGCTCAATTAAAATTTTTATATGTCTTTTAGGTAAATCTTTGTATACATATTGTATACTTCAGGTTTTTCTTCAAATAAAAGCTATTCATTACTTATCAAAAAGGTTCTAACTAATCCTTTTTCTAATATAAGTTATTTATCACTTATCAAAAAGTTCCAAGTAAAATATCTTGAAAAGCTGGATTTTAAGGATGAGTACAAGATCAGAAATACTCACATTTTTTGTTATATGTAGATTCGTAAATTATAATAATGATATTACGTTATCCAATTCTATTCTATTTGAGAGTTTTGCAATAGCCTTATCTTGGCCTGTGTAAGTCTCTCATGGTGATATTGGCATTTTGGACTCCTTTATCAACATCAAGTTTCTTCTTACTAAAACCTGATCATATTTTGACAGGTTGCACCTTATTGTGCATCAAAATGGGCCATTGAGGGTCTGACCAGATCTGTAGCAAAGGAATTGCCTGATGGAATGGCAGTTATTGCACTTAATCCAGGTGTAATAAAAACTGACATGCTCGAGTCATGCTTTGGCGATTCAGCTGGTCTGTACCAGGAACCTGAAGCATGGTAAGAGTTTTTATCTAATTTCAGAATTTAATGCTTTCTTTATGGTATTTATGTTCCAATATCAGGATTTTTGCTTTTCTCTATGGTATTTATGTTGTGGATTGATGAATTCTCCAGAAGATGTCTTAACATGTTCTGATCTGAACAATTTTGTGGTGCTTACATTCTTATTAATCAATTATAGCAATATATACCTTTGCTTTGGCTGGTTCTATTTGTCTCCCATGCCCCGCCCAAAAGGCTGAAAAACATAGAATCAGATTCCTTTTCTGTTCATTATTGAGAAATCTTCATTGAGAACAAATCAAGAAAATGTAATCCTTTATATTGATCCTACAAGAAATCCAACTGTTCAAAAAATTTGAAATTGATTCATGCATGTGTTGCCCAGAATTTAGAGGAAATCCCTATTCTATCAAACAGACAAGGCAAACATCTTGTGCTGAAGAACCATGTAAGCAAGTGATCTACCCTAGAATTGCCTTTGCAGGATACAGCTTGAAAGCTCATACAATTTGAAAAACTAGCTGCCAAAGATTTGAGGATGAGCTAGGTGTGGAAAACCTTGAATTCCCTTAACCTTCTTGTAGAACTGTGAACCAGATGGTGAAGGAATTTCATTACCACTACATTCCTTGAACTTTGAACAATACTCTATCAATTCCTTAGGGTGTTCATGTGCTGGGTTTGGTTGGGTTGAGCCAACCTAGATTGGTAGCATATAATGCCAATTGAAAAGGATAAGGTCTCTGGCAGCACTTCCTTTTCAACTTTACGGAACCGACTGGTTCCACTGGGGTTTGCTCATTGATCACCACCAAATTCCATTGATGGCTGAAGAACCACACTTAAACATCTCAAATTACAGCCACAAACTTTATTAAAAAAATCCCCAAACCAACGACAGTCATGCCTGGATTGGTAGTTCAATGCCTTTTAATGACATCAATGAAAAATTTGAATCCCATGTTACAAATTGTATCAACCACCACCAGGTTTTGGACATATTTCGAAGTTAAATTTCTCTAATGCAGTTTGGTAAGCTTAATGGTGTGTTTGGAAGTTCGGAGAGAGGGGATAGTAGGGGGTAAGGGAGGGGAATGAGAGGAGGGGATGGGAATAATTACCCCTTCCCCTAATTTGGATGTTTTAAAATTAATGGGAAAGGGAATAGATAGGCCTCCTCTTTGTTTGGATGTTTTAAAAATTAAGGGGAGAAGAGGGGAGAGTGATCGTTTGAGATGGAAGTTGACAAAAAACGGAGATTTTACTATCCGCTCCTATTATCATAAGTTACATGGCTCTTCTTTCGTTGTTTTCCATGGAAAGGCATTTGGAAGGTTAAGGCACCCCGACGTGTCTCTTTCTTTGTTTGGACAGCCGCATGTGATAGGATCCTCACGGGCGATAACTTGCGGCTTAGAGGTTTTGATTTTGTTGACTAGTGCATTATGTGCCGTTGTTGTGGTGAGACAGTGGATCATTTGTTGTTACATTGTAGAAAGGCTTATCGGCTGTGGTGCTTTGTCTTTTGCATTTTTGGGATTTCATGGGTTCCCTCATGTACGGTGTCAGATTTTCTATTTAGTGGTGGAATTGGTTTGGGAAGCATTCATCTTACATTTGGAACTTAGTTCCGTTGTGTTTGATGTGGTGTATTTGGAAGGAACGCAATTGGTGGACGTTTGAGGATTTGGATAGATCCGAGGACCAAATGTTGGCTCTCTTTTTTGGTTCCCTATTTGATTGGGCTAGGGTTTGGGGACTCACATCTAGTGACTCTCTTCATCTATTCCTTAGCTCTCTTTCTTTGTAATTAATGTCTTTTTATGTTTTTGCTTTTCCATCCTTTTTGTACATTTGTTATGCGGGTGCTAATTTGCAGTTAGCATTTTTTTGAATATACTTTTTCTTACCTATCAAAAAAAAAAAAACCATGACCATCTCTCTTCTTTTTTTTTTTAATATTTTTTTATATATATTTTTTAAAGAAATAGATATAAATTTTTTTTATTTAAAAAGAAAAAAAAGAGAAAGAAGAAGATATAAGGAATAAAGAAATCCTTTGGACAATAGGAAATAGTCATGTCTCACCATATTAGGCCAGGACAGGTTTAATGAGTGGATTTTACTAAAACAAAACTGCCACCCGAACATTTAGAAATTTCAGGCTATTGGGCCCAATACCGACTAGCCTATTTGTTGAGATGATTGTGCCTTGTTGGGTCCATCAGATTTATGAATGTCAGTACCTGGTTTGTGTGTTCTTTTTTTGATAGAAAACAAATTTTTATTGAGTTTAAGCATAAATTTATTAGTGTTAGTTTGATGTTGGTTACTAATTAAACCATGAAGTTCTAATTGCATCAATGTTTACCCCATAGTTTCAAGTAAATTTATTACCATCTGGATCCTGAATGAGTCTCTGTTAGGATAGTAAAATTTATATTGTTGGACTCAAAAATTTATGTTTCTCATTTACAACCAGGGCTTTGAAGGCTGCTACAATGATACTCAATCTTACAGCTGCAGACAATGGTGCATCTCTTACTGTTTGATTAAAGTATCCACTTAACACATTAGCCTCAGATTATGCCATTACTGTCTGATTAGGAGCTTTGGAGCAATCAATCCAGAAATTTTTTCCCTACACATCAATTTTGAAATTAGATTGTAAGACACTCTAGTCTGTTTACAGTGTGCTTGACAGGCCAATGGAAATATTGTTCTCATTGAAATATTTGCAATTTGTTTTATGCAATAGAATCTGATTATTAACAAGCATTATGAAGTTTGACTGTCAGGGGTAGGTCTAGAAATCTGATTTCTCAGAGCTGTCAGGAAGATATTCCATCCTGTTCTTGACAGCTTGAGAGGTTGGAGTCACTAACAGTCATGAATTAATTAAGAATGAATGAAATTTCATGGGCATCACAATTATTCTGGCATCTGATATTGTTGTTTCAATTTAATTTGTCATCATAAGCTGCGGTATGGTTTTAACAATTATTAGTCAATAAATTATTTAGAATATTATTCTTTGCACTCCAAAATTTCTCTTCTTTGGACTAAATTACACTATTTACCCTTTTTATTTGGTGGTATTCATAGATACATAGGCTTTTGCTTTGCGTATCAAGTTATGTTTATTATTGACCCTTCCCATTTTACTTCATTGTGAAACTATGAACAATCTATTGTACCATAATGGATTATTGGAATTCTCTATTAGTATTGGCCTTAATCTGGAGGCTAGGATTTGATATGATCCTTTACGGGAAATTATACTTTTGTGTGTGTGCGTGCATGCATGTGTGTATAGTTCTTTCAGCAAGGACCTACCTCTAATTATTATTACTATTATTTTTTGAATGCTTTGGACTTTGTATTACTTCTCAATAGCAAACCATCTCCCATTGAAAAAGAGGCCTGACATCTTGTTAGGGCTTGGAGCTTTCAGAGACTCATATCCTGAATTACTCACATGAAAGCATGCATGCACATCTAAAAAACAAAAAAAAAACTAAACTAGCTAGTGTGCATTTAGATGACTTATTTGCTTATTTATTGAAAGTAGATAAGGTATTTTTATACCTTGAAAATTGAAATTTAGAAAAATTTTATGTTAGGGAGAGAGCACTTTGAAAGACTTCAATTGAGTAGTTAATATAATATATAGAAACATCACTTAACCTAAAAATTTAAGGTTATAAGTTAGGCATAGCTATATTATATTAATCACTAATTTTTCTTATTAGTATTTAATTTGAGATTTTACTTATTTGTGTATACCCAACACTATATATAGGGTAAAAAGCTAAATAAACTAAAAAAAAAAAGAACCTTGAATTCACACTTGGAATAAAAAGAAACAAAAATAGTTAAATGCTTAGATGAGACCTCATGAACTGTGTAGAGCTTTTGAAGAGATCCTATGGCCCTATGTTGCATGTCTAAATAATTTTTCACATGAAAGCATGCTCATTTAAGAAAACAAAAATTGAATTATAAAGAAAAATAATTTCGGAGAATATTTTGTATATACCATGAAAATGTTTGTTATTCTCCATTATTCTATTTACAATAATAATAATAAAAAATTAAAGATATTACATTAATCAAAAGGTCATTATTGCATTGATTATAAGCGTAAAAGTAGGAATGATAAGGGATCCAATCGAGAAAGAATAATGGAGGAACATTTTTTGGTGATGCAAGATATGCAAAGAAATAGAAAACCAATCTACCATTTACGCCGAGAACCGAGGTGGTATACCATGCATCCGATGCATGTTTCCTTCCTCTCACATGGAAGTGGACTCTACACGTGTGAAGTCTACCTCCATGTAAGAGAGAAAACATACATCCGATGCATAATATATTTTCTCCCGACAATGAATGTGTAGGATTGCCATTGTCATCGAAAAAACGTCCCATTCTTTGGGAAAAAGAAAAAGGAATCTTAGATCCATATAGTCTTTTACTGATTAGGAACATCTCCCTGATCTCTGGATACCATTCAAGTATGAAAAGCTTGGTAATTTTTGTTTTGGCTGTGGAATTTTGGGGCATGATCAGAGAGATTGCCAAGACAAGGGAGTTCAATTACTTCAAAATGATAGAGTCCATGGTGGTTTTTTTGGAAGATGGCTTTGTGCTGATAATGATGAGTTTCAGCCTGGTCTAAAGTTAGAAGCTTTCAGCAACAAAGGTCTGATAAGGTCCTGAAATGCCATGGATGAGAGGGGAAAGCAAGGCATCCGGGACCTCTCAGTTGATGTTCTTGAGCCGTGTTTTGGGTTGATTGATGGGACTAGTACTGAAGAGGCTACTACACACCTTTCAAAGGCAACAAGAAACCTAGAGATTCATGCTAGTTCAGTCACTTTTCAACCAAATAGGCCTTCTTCTAACACCCCACCGAACCAGTCACCTTGGATTGGCCCGAAATCCACGTCAGCCCAAAGCCCAACTCATATTATTACTAAAGACCCAACCTCCACACTAGTCAGGCCTAATGTCATATCTTCTCCATTTGACCCATAATCCCCTCCATTGGACCCCAAATCCACACTTCAAGCCCATCCCCATCCTTACATCAAAGAGTGTAAACGAAAATTAAGCTCAACTTGTCCACCCGATTTCCCCATTTCCTTGTCAAAAAAACTAAAGACTTATGTACAAGCTCCTTCCTTGCAATTTTCTCTTAACACTCTCCCTCAACTCTCTGTAAGTACTCCACACTCACTTAACCCTAAACTCATCCCAGTAGCCTCTTCTAATCGACACCCATCTAGGAGGACTTCTTTGAAAAATCAAGCCAGAGCTAAAGCTGTTTCTCGTGCTGTACGATTCAAAAATGGGAAAGGTAATAACTTCGAAACCCTTACTCTGTCTTCTAATAAATCTGTGGTTGGTGATAATTCTTCTGCTCTTACTATGGCTGAGAAGGCGGGCCTTACCATGCCCCCTAAGTTGCCATGAGGACCCTAGCTTGGAACTGTTGGGGTGCAGGCAGAGCTTCGACAGTTAGGAGTCTCAGGGAGCTTATCCGTGAATCTAACCTGGAGATAGTTTTCCTGTTAGAAACTGAATCCAAATCTCCAAGAATAAATAAAATCAAAGCTAGATTAAAGTCTGTTAATTATTATTGTGTGGAGCCAGTAGGTCGAGCTAGTGGTCTTGCCTTATTTTGGAGTTTGGGGGTTGAGCTGAAAGTTGTGTATTTTGACAAAAATATGATTACTGCTCTTGTGTATTCTGACCCTCCCAATTCGCCATGGTTGCTTTTTTGCTATCTATGGGCCTTGTAGGAGAAATAAAAGGATCATATTTTGGGAGATGCTTGAGAATATGGTGCTCTCCTTTTCGGGACCTTGGATAGTCATAGGGGATTTGAATTGTATTAAGAGGGCAGACAAAAAAAGGGGTGGGCGCTTTATTCCTGAAAGTTCTATTAATTGATTGACCTTGGTTTTAATGGGCCATCTTTCACTTGATCAAATAGGGGTGAAGGTCTGGCAAATATTAAGAAACACCTTGATCAATGTCTCTGTGATCGAGAATGGAAAATTCTTTTTCCCAAGGCTGGCGTTAAGCATTTGTCCAATGCAAATTTAGACCATAACCCTATTCTGCTTGACACCCATCTAGAGCCCAAAAATATCAACCGCCCTTTTAGATTTGGAGCGATGTGGACTAAGGATGAAAGGAGTAGAGTTATGGTTGAGAATGTTTGGCAAGCAAAAGTGGAGGGTTCTTATGGGTTTCAACTTGCAAGAAAATTGGAAGAGACAAAATAGATTTAAAGAAGTGGAATAAGGAGGTTTTTGGCTTTGTAAGAGAAAGAATTAAAACCATATAAGCTAATATTGCGTAAATTCAACATAAACCTCCCACTAAAGAGAATCTAGAGCTAGAGGCATCTCTAAATCTTGAGCTTGATGATTGGTTGACCAAGGAAGAGTTGAGATGGAAGCAGATATCTAGGGAACTTTGGTTAAAAGAGGGTGATAGGAATTCGAGATTCTTTCATTTATCTACCCTCATTCGTAGGAGAAGAAATCGTATCTCAGAAATTAAATTGGATGATGGCTCTTGGATCAATATTGGAGCTGACATCCAAGATTACTTTGTAGGAAGTTTCAGTTCTCTGTACCAGTCTAGTAATCCTCAAATCCCTGGAGAGTTGGAGAACTTAATTAATCCCTGTATTTCTGATGAAGAAAATGTTGAGCTTTGCAGAATACCTTCTAGAGATGAAATTAAAAAGATGGTTTTTGGGATGAAATCCTTAAAAGGCCCCATGCCTTGATGGATTCCTTGCTCTTTTTTACAAGCATTACTGGGGAGTTGTGGGGGATTAAGTGGTGCTTGTTATGCAATTTTTTTTTTCCAGAAATGGTTGGATGCTAAAAAGCTTCAATCAAACATACATATCTCTCATTCCAAAGAGAAATGGGGCTTGCAATTTCAACTAATTCCGACCCATTGGTCTCTACAATGTGTGCTACAAAATTATAACAAAAATCCTAGTAAGTAGGCTTAGGCCTCTATTGAACAGATTAATGGATCTTGCTCAAGTTGCATTTGTCCCTAATAGATGGATCAAAGAAAACGTGGTCCTTGCTCAAGAGATAGTCCATAGTTTCAAGCAAATGAAGAAGAAGAAGAAGGGTTTCTTGGGGATAAAACTAGATTTTCAGAAGGTTTATGACAGAATGGAATAGAGCTTCCTAATGAGGGTGCTTAAAGCTTTTGGTTTTAGTGATAAGTTCTCTAATTTAATATTTCAATGCATCTCCACTGTTCAATATTCCTTGCTGTTTGATGGGGGAATTTGTCCAAGCTTTGTTACTAGTCGTGGCCTCAAACAGGGGGATCCCTTCTCTCCATACCTATCTATTCTAGGCAGTGAGGTTCTTATGAGATTGATCAATAGAGAGGTGGATCGGAAAAACATAACTCCAGTGAAAGTGGCCTGCACTGCTCTTGTTATTTCAAAACTATGTTATGCGGACGATGTTATCCTTTTGTGCAAAGCTAAGATTTCTGAGCTTGCCTCACTCAAAATGTGCCTTGAAAAATACTGTTCTTGGTCTGGTTAATTAATTAGTGTGGAGAAGTCTGGTATCTTCCCTTCTAAAGGTGTTAGCTCTCAGTTTCTCAATCAAATAAAATGTTGGGGTCTAAATTCTCTCTCTCAAAGCACCACCTATCTTGGTGTCCCCTTGTTTTCATCTAAGTGCAGATCCCAAGACCTCAGGATGGTGAAAGACAGGTTAGAGAGCAAACTTAGTAGCTGGAAAAGTAAAAATTTATCTTGGGCAGGAAGAGCAACTCTAATCAAATTAGTAGCTCAATCCATTCCAACATACACCATGGCTACCTTACAATTCCCCAAGAATTTGTGTGACCAACTGGATTCGGTGGTCCGAAGGTTTTGGTGGAATCCTAAAATGGAGTCTAGTCATTATTGGACTCCTGTTTCTTGGTCTTCTCTTTGTTGACCTTTGAAGGAAGGTGGTTTGGGCTTCAGGAAGTCATGAGAGTTCAGCCAAGCTCTTCCATCAAAACTTGCCTGGTGGATTTTGTCTGGAAAGAATTGTCTTTGTGTTAATGTTCTTAGAGCTAAATACAAAATCAGACACAATTGGCTGTCCCATATCTCTCAAGGTAACTCTTCTCCAATCTGGAAAAGCTTGGAAGGAGTAAAGCACATCTTCTCTAAGGTTGCTTGTATGATTGTGGGTGATGGCAATACCATAATAATTTGGGATGACCCTTGGATTCCAGATCTTCAGGGATTTATTCCTAAGCCCAAAGCTGGGGTTAACCTGGATGAGATACTGTTGGTTTCTCAGCTTCTAAATTCTGATCATAATGCCTGGGATATTCACAAGCTGAAGCAATGGTTTGAGGATTCAGAAATTGAATTACTTTTAAAAATTCCACTATCTTCTTGTGTTGTTGAGGATGGGTGGACATGGACCCCAACAAACTCTGGAGTTTTAACTGTTAAATCTGCTTATTGGATTTGTCGGGGTTTCTCATCTAGTTAGTCATATGAGCCACTCTAGAATCAAATTTGGAAATCCAATATTCATGAAAATCTTAAAATGCTAATTTGGAGAATTGCAGCTGATTGTTTGCCTACTAAGGCCAATTTAGCCATATTTTTTGTTATTGGAGATGAGCTATGTCCCCTTTGTAAGGCAGAAGTCGAGTCCTCAATCCATCTTTTTGCTTTGTGCCTGGTGGCAAAGGCTCTTTGGTTCAATAGTCAGTGGGGAGTGAGGTCAGATGCTATTGGGTTGTCTTCAACCTTAGAGCTCATTCAATTTCTTTTCTGCCCCCCTTTCTTTGGTAGTTTGAATCTTGATCAGAGAAATGAATTTTTGTTGTTTGGAGCTATTCTTTATGATGGAATTTGGAAGTTGAGGAATCAAGTTCATTTTGAAAATCTCCCCCTAAGCATTGATGACTTATCTTCTAGAATTGGGAGTCTCCTTGCTGAATTCAAAATTCCAAATCTGCTGAGATAGTTTCTATGAGACCAACGGAGTTGCTTCAAGCATGGCCACCTCCTAGGCGTTTCTCAATTAAAATTAATGTGGATGCTGCAATTGGAATAAATTTTTCTACTGTTGCTGTAGTGGCAAGAGATTGGAGAGGGAGGTTGGTCTTTGCTTGCTCACAAAAGGTGAATACTACCTTCCCTCTCCAAGCTGAAGCTGAAGCTGAAGCAGTTAAATTGGCTTTGTTGTTGGCAGCCAAGTTGGAAGTTGAGGGTATTTATATCGAGACTGACTCCAAGATATGTTGTGATGCTCTTATTAATCCAAGTCAAGCTTCCCCTTGGAGGATTAGGTCCAAAGTTATGGAGATGCAGATCCTGCTATATGTTCTGTCTAATGTTTTTGTTTCTTGGGTTCCTAGAATAGCCAATATGGCAGCCGATTCTCTAGCAAAGTGGTCCTTGTCTTGTAATTTTTTTGGTTCTTTTGATATTGGATGCCGTCCCCCTAATTTTGCCTCTGTTGTGTGGGATGAAGCTGACAGCTAGTTGTATTTTTGTTGTTCTTCTTTGTTAATAAAGATTTTTCATTCATCAAAAAAATAACACTGTTTCTTCTTTTTCTAAACAAAACATAGTGGATTAATTATTCAGCCAAAAAATACAAAAACAAAGTAGTGGATTCCACTTAAAACCCACCAGTTTTTTTTTTTTTTTTTTCACGGCAATTTCAGCTTTGAATTAAGAGTCCCACATGATCCTAATAATAAACCTCCTTTTGTCCTTCTATGTCATGATGTCACGTTAAAACCCTAGCCTCCACTAATTTTTTTACTCTTATCTCAGAACTTTTTCAAAGTTTCAAACTCTATTTTTATTATAAATCCAAATTTTAACTTTTAAAAAAGTAGAGCTAGGAAGAAATTTTAAATTATGCATAATTTCTTAAGAGCATTCATGTCGGGTACAACTTTGGTATATTGTTATATTTTTATATTAATTTATTTTAAAGGATCAAACTACATAATTAAATTCCATATATTTATATTAATCTCTTAATTTGATCGTTATTAACTATTAATTGATTATTTTGTTTTATTTATTTTAATGATATGAAATATATACCGGATTTGGCTTACCTCTAGTAATTTTTTAACTAGACATGTCCTTTTGTTTTAAATATATAATGACAAATGACAATGTGTTTTAATCTCCATATTTTATTTAGTTAGTGAATGATGTGATAGTCTCTCATTAAAACAAAAGGAAATTCCTTTTAAAAAAAGTATTGGAAGTAAGTCAAACCCATATATATCTATAGATCAATTGAAATTATGGAAATACCTAATCATAATGATGATTCGAATTCAAATTCTAAATCAATTCATATCGAGGTATATATCGAGGTAAACTAAAGTAAATATGAAAAAATAAATTAAAATTTACATTTTAAATTTGATTTACATTACTATATGAATGTTTATCCATTTTGTTATTAATATTGATTAATATCATCTAAATTAATTTTACTTTCAAACTTCTTCTAATCTTGCTTGCTCTAATGTTGGTCATAAGCCTTTCAAATGTTAAATTAGGATACAGTGAAATAAGAAAACTGAAAAGTGACAATCATAGTTAGGAAAAAAAACACACTTCTTAATTATTTGGGATGTGGTATTAATTATAGGCCTTGAGAATGTATTATATTTATCTCAGGAATATATCACCTTCTCTCTCACAAGGGAACCACCCTTCGGGTATAAAACTTAGGATAAGGACTAGTGCATACAAAGTACACATATGCCAATGTGGTGTGCCACTTATTCCCTACCAATTTTACTTATGTTCATTTCTTGTTACTTATTTTGTTATGTGGCATTTGTGTGTACAAATACGTGTAATTAGTTGTGTGATAGACACTTTGTGCTAACTAAACTTAAAACAACCCCATCCATAAGATAAAGCAACTAATCAATAAATACTTCAGGAAAAGAAACAGCAGTACGTACCAGCTGTCAAGAAACATGTTTCCTATGTACCATTTATAAAACCAATGAAACAAGGGAAGAACCTTGAACACATGCATACATACACATCTATTTTCTACTGCGCTTAGCGCTTAATAATCAAGGGGATCACGTGTATAGAGATGAACAAATGCATGGTGCGTTCTTCGCAAGCCAAAAATGTCTGTTTCCCACCTTCTCATAGTTCAAGTTCAATTACTATAAATAAAATTCAATTACTATAAAAGGTCTTTTTAAAGATAAAATAAAATAAAATAACTATAAAAGACCCTACCTAGTACCTACCCACCGTTAAAAATTTGAAAATTTGAGGGTCATACTTCGTAAAAGAAAACAAAAAAGAGGAAAAAAAAAAAAACAAAAAAGAAAGGAAAAAACTCTTGATTAGGATGATTATAAGTGTGAATCCATTGCTGGCCTTAATTTCTATGAAATGGACGGCAGTGATAGGATGGCTTTAACCCCAAAGTGAATACCAATGAAAGTCTACCGAAAATTTTAGTGTTTTATTTTAATATATATTAGCTATTATAAGGGAGGAAAAAAAACATAATATAACATTATTAGTTGAGTATAAAGTGCAACGTTCATAATATGCTATTAATATTTTTTAAAAATTTCAAATGAATCTATTTCATAATTTATAATTAATATTACAATTTTGAGAATGTATATGACGTGCCTTTTTAGTATATTGTTAGATTCAAATAATAAAATTTTAATCATAAAATATATTCTCAAATGGAGTGGATGGAGAATCTATATTCTTGAATTCTTATGTCAAGTCAAATCATGCTTATTGTCGGAGTATAACACTACACTGCACGGTAATTTCCTATCCTTCCCTTTTTTTTTTGTCCTATCCTTTCTTATTCATTATAAACAAGGACAGATAGAAAAAAGATGCAGCGTGATATAGGAACCATGTGTATATCATGGGTGGAATTAGGAACCTTGTGTGAACATGGAAAAGTGTATGTGAAAGAATATTTAAGGCTTTCCATATAAACACCCTAAGCTAGTAAGCTTCCTTTGCGTCAAAAAGGTCATTCTTATCCTCTCCTATGGCAGCAAAACTCATCTTTCTCTTCTTGGTTTTCCTTCTTTTCCAATACCGAGTAAAGCCTGACCTAGACAATGTTGGACCCTTGTTAACCCAACTCACTGATGGTTTCAATGCCGAACGTAAAAATATGAGCTTAGAAGGCGATGCAGTGATTGATAACAATGGCATACTTCAGCTGACAAACGAGTCGGTTCAAGTTGTTAGCCATGCATTTTATAAATATCCAATCCAATTCAAGAACTCCTCCAATGGCAAAGTTATGTCCTTCTCCACTACGTTTGCTTTTGCTTTGATCAATGAACATGGAAAACTAGGCGGCCATGACTTTGCTTTCACAATCTCTCCTTCTCTTGATTTATTCAACACCAAAAAGGATGGGAACATCTCGGGCCACATATTCAAGGTGGAATTTGACATTGTCAATCACACCAAGTTCGGTGACATTGATGATAACCACGTTCGTGTCCGCCCCAAAAGCATACTATCTAACAAATCTGTTCCAGTCGATCAATCTAAGCGTAAAGATTTCATAAATCTAAAGAGTGATCAGGTAATTCAGGCTTGGGTCGAATATGATGCACGAATAAATCAAGTAAATGTTAAGGTCGTGCCACAATTTCCTAGACCCAGGTCTGAAATTTTTTCTTATTATGAGGACCTCTCACCAATATTTAAAGAATCCATGTTTGTGGGGTTCTCTGGTTCAACCGGCCTTCCATCCTCAAGTTCGCACTACGTCTTAGGTTGGAGCTTTAACATAAATGGGGTTGCTAAAAATCTCAATTTAGATAAACTCCCTAAGCTCCCAACAGTGAATTGGTCTAAAAAGAACCACACAAGCCTAATTGTTGGTGTCTCAGTCGGTGCTTTGGTTGTGATTTTCTGGATTGTTTTGATTTTTTACAATGTCAGGAAACTCAAGAAGGTTGGTGTGGTTGAAGCCTGGGAGCTTGATATTGGACCACATAGATTTTCTTATGAGGAGCTAAAGAAAGCAACAAAGGTTTTTGGAGACAAAGAGCTTCTTGGGTTTGGTGGATTTGGTAGAGTTTACAAAGGAACTTTGCCAAATTCAAATACCCAAGTTGCAGTAAAGCGTGTTTCCCAAAATTCGAAGCAAGGTTTGCGAGAATTCATGTCTGAGGTTGGCAGTATTGGTCATCTTCGTCATCGAAATATAGTTCAATTATTGGGTTGGTGTCGTAGGCAAGCTGATCTATTACTTGTGTATGAATTCATGCCTAATGGAAGCTTAGACAAGTACCTCTTTGATGAGCCTAAAGCAATCTTAAGCTGGGAGCAAAGGTTCAAGATCATCAAAGGGGTTGCTTCAGGGCTTTTATATTTACATGAGGAATGGGAACAAATTGTGGTTCACAGAGACATCAAGGCAGGAAATGTGTTATTGGATTCTGAGTTTAATGGAAGGTTGAGTGATTTTGGTTTTGCTAAGCTATATGAGCTTGGCTCCAACCCAAGCACAACCAAGGTGGTGGGGACGTTGGGTTATTTAGCACCTGAGCTCACACGCATAGGCAAGCCAACAACAAGTTCTGATGTGTTTGCCTTTGGTGCTTTGTTGCTAGAGGTGGTATGTGGTAGAAGGCCTATTGACCCTAAAGCATTGCCTGAGGAGCTCATGCTTGTGGACAGGGTTAGGGAGAAGTTGAGATTAGGAGCAATCCTTGAGGTTGTGGATTCAAGGTTAGGGGTTGAGTTTGATGAAGTTGAGGCTACTTTGGTGCTTAAATTGGGCTTAATGTGTTCCAATGATGCACCAGAGTCAAGACCCACTATGAGGCATGTGGTTAGGTGCTTGGAAACGAAGCTAGTTTTAGAGGAGGAGGAGATAGTCATGGCAAATAGCAATGAAGATGGTGGTAAATATGATTTTGAGGATTTTGAGCAACCTTATCCGACTACTTCGGCCTCAGTTGGTGATGATGGGGATATTGCTGATGTTTTTTCAATTTTCAATGGACATGATGGTGGGTAGTCTTATTTCTATGGTTTGGGACTTTCAATTTCAGTTACTACTGCATGGTTATGTATGTATGGACGTCAATAAATTAATCTTCATCTTGTCCGCCCAGCTTTTTCTTTCGTTTTGTTTTGTTTATGTTGGAAGTGTATAATAGTTTAGTTGAAAAGTATGATATAATATTTTAGATGAGAAATTAATGCCATGCAACTCCATGCTTCAAGATCTCTTGTTCGAAGGTATTGATAATTATTAGGTATTTCGAGAATAGTATAATGTTTTCTCAATAGTTCTCTTTGTTTGTTGAACTGGTTGCTTTCATCAAATCCCTGAAAATTTCCTCACAATTTGATAAATCAACTCCGATGTTAAATTTTTAGGAGACTGTTGTTCTATGTGTCATTCCAGTTTTATGCAAAGAAGGCTTATTATTTACAGATGTGGCACATACATAGCCTTTAAAGTCATATTCAATGAGTTGTCCCTTAAACAAATGGACATTTGAGATGTAGATCAAGGTACGTACATATATTTTCCAATCACAACAAAGTCTAAATAGATAAAAAAAAAGCATTTTTAACAAAACGGCATGAGCAACTAATATTGATATTAATAAAAGGAACCAAAACTCATAAAAATTGATAGGAAAATTAGGGCAAGCTTCTTCGGGGTTCCTATTCTCTCCCAATACACCATGCTTCAGAAAATACAAATCAAGAAAAAAATCAAACTTGTAGGTCACGACCACCACACAAATGGTAGCTCTGGTATTTCTTTCCAGATTCTGACATTGTCTTTGGTGGTGGCTACTCTTCTTGGCAGTGTTTCTAGCTGTTGGAGGCTTCTGTCGTGAGAACTAATGGGGTTTTGATTTTATGTAATGTAGAATAAGGAGGATTGCATGTGACATGTTAGCATTAGAGTGCATAAACAACAGAGTTTGCACCAAGTTCTTATTGAATTTATTCTCATAAATTTAAGACACATAGATTATGTTTGAGATTCTCTTATTTTGCTGAAACTGAAAACTTTTTGATGAAAGTACTCTAGATAAAGGTAAAAATTAACTGAAATAGTATAGTGGAACTCAAGAATAGTACCAAAAAGTATAGTGGGCCCATGAATTGTAGCAAAAATAAGTTAGCAAAAATAATCTTTATCAAACAGACAAATAGTGTCTGTTTAGAATTCGCTTATTTTACTGAAACTGAAATTTTTTTGCTGAAAGTAGTATAGATAAAGATAAAAGTTAGTTTAAATAATACAATATGATTTATGAATAGTACCAAAAAGTGCAGCGAGGCCCATGAGTAGTAGCAAAAATAATCCATGCCAAACGCACCCATATAGTACCATAATTAAGTTTTTCATATTACTTTTTGAGTCTGTCTTTTTTATTTATTAAAATATTTGCATTTATTAACATAATTGATAAAATATAAAGTAGAATATACTTAGAATATGATATAGGATTTTTATTTTTCTAACAGTACCTAATCATATTTATGTCTATTAATACGAGCAATTTACATGCAAATTTAATTAAGAAGTTGACTTCAAACAAAAACAAAAAAAACTTGAACTCAAGCAGAATATGTTAATTGAGATTTGGAGGAATGAAAGTGACTGTGATAAGTAGTTGACGATGGATGGTGGAAAGTGTGCTCTCAAGGTTGTCAAGCTCATCTCTCAGCCCCAAGCAATTCCCAATTCTTGAAGTGCTAAAGTATTCAAGTTACCCACCATAGAGCTCACCAGGGCAGATAGAAGTATGTCCGCCATTCCGTCTCTTTCACTCTGTCTCTCTTTCTCACTCACTCACTCACTCTGGCAACAAAATGTTAGTGGAATACAGGATAGCTCAGGGGAAGTGAGTTGCCAAAAGGGTATTGCGTGTAAAAGTCTTTCTAGCTTTGGCTCCACGCGGTTGGTGTGGACTTGACTCAGGCAGTATTATGCTTTGGATGCTAAATTGTTAATGTCCTTTGATTGGCTAGAGAGTCTACATCTGGCTCCACAGGGTATTGACTGACTTTACGACTGTTGCGTGTAAAAGTCTTTACGACTGTTGATAGTGGTGCCGTGTAGCTGTAATGTAATTTTCTTTTTTTTTTTTTTCTTTTTTGAGAAACCAGCTGTAATGTAATTTTCGATTGGGGTTTTTTTATTATTTAATACTAGCTGAGGATTCGTTTTGGAAACGATGCCGTTTTTATTGTTAGCACAAAGTGGATATATGGGCCTTTTGCACTTGATTTTCTCAACTTGTTTCATTTGCTTGTGGGCCTTTTGGCCTTATGGACTCAATCACAGGATTCTTCTTTTTTTTTTTTTTAAAAATACTTTTTACTCTATTTTAAATACTAGTCACTAGGGAACCTACCCATTTGTGAGTAGGGGTGACAATTTGTATTCACGTGTCAGATTGTGTCATGTTAATTCATGCATATTTGACTATATGAGTCAATACTAATCCGACATGTTTATTAAACGGGTCAAGATTCTTCAACTCTAACACAACACATTTATTAAACAGGTCAGCTGTGTCGACCTATTTATCTGATTTTATCAAAATGAAGAAAAACATTTATGAAAAAATAAGCAAATAAATATTTTTAAATATAAAATTCGGAACTAATGAGTAACTGCATTACAAATAATCATTCAAAATTAAAACATATCTCAATATCATAATTAATCAATCACAATATGCCAAATAAAATAAACTACAACAACTAATAAGTTTATATACCTCAGGTTTGAAGGGTATATTGGTAAAATTTCATTTAATTACATGAGTCAGACGGGTCAAACGGGTTCCATAGGTTGAACCCTAACCCAACCCGTTTATCAAATGAGACCCGAATATGACGCGAACCCTTTAAGTCTTAACCCATAACCTGCTAATTTCGTATCGTGTCGTGTCGGGTTCGCGGGTCGTGTCCAATTTTGCCACCCCTATTTGTGAGGTAGACTAAAATAATTTTATAAAATATTAAATTGATTAAGAAACTACAGAATTACATGATTTGCTCTTGTATAAGTTTAATTTGTGTTACAATTTGATAAATAAGTCATTGCTTGAATGTGCAATGGCTTACAAAAAATTTGTCAGATAATTTCAGATACTGCAAAAAATAATTTAAAAATTCAAATATTAAAATTTTTGAAAGACTAAAAAAATATTAAAGAATCAAATGATTCTCAGCTTAGAAATTATTGAAAAAAACAAAATATATATGACTAAAAAATAGAAAAATATAAGAAAAAGATTGGGTTATATTCAAATGAATAATCCATGGCTATAAGTTTGCACCTTATCATAAAATATCACGTTAGTGAAGTAGAGAGATAATAATAATAATAATAATAATAATAATATCAAAAACAGTTTGAGTTTGGATTAAACAAAAATAATTTTGTTTAAAAAAATGATGAGTTTGAGTTTAAGTTGGACTTGTTTATATTGTTGCAATGAAAGATCAATAGTTTAATGATTGATTGGTCATGTACATTGAAAAAGATGTAGTTGATAGAATTGATAATAAACCTATCATAAAATGATTTCAAAATATAAAAACTTGTAAAACAAAATTTAAAACTTTATACATATTTGAGCGTGTTTTTTTTTGTGATGTCAATATATTCAAGTTTTATTTTTATTATTCTGAAAAAAATGTTTTATTTTTATTAAAATTTTTTAATAACCACTCGAAAAAAATTATAGAGCTGCCACTGGTACAAAGAGATTATTATTACCAAAAATAATAATAATTCAAAGGCTGCACCTGCACCTTCTGGTGTTGCTAAAGTAGATTGCAATGCTTCAATGACCACCAAACCAAAATAGCTGATGAGAAATAGGTCTGATAGTAGTGAAAGAGTTCGTCGTCCTCAAAAAAAAAAAAAAAAAATACCAAAGCAAGTTATTGCATGTTCCAATTTTAAGGATAAATCTCTTCGTCTATATGAGAAATCCTCTATTGTTAAAAATAAAAAAAATGATATTGTAGAAGATGAGATTGCAGTGGCTTGACATCTGGGCCTAATGATCCCCGACAAATAGAAGGCTTGCGGATTTTACCCTCTACAATTCTAATGGAAAAACCAGAGTTTGTAGAAATGGTGCAAGTTGATGATTTATTCATTTCAGGTACCATCCTGCTTTTGGAAGAAAATTCCAAGAAAGGGAAGGAAAAGGGTGTGAGATGTGAAGGCTTTGGGCGGATCGAATCCTGGGCAATATCAGGATATGAAGAAGGCACACTAGTGATTTGGGTCTCCACTATCATAGCAGATTATGATTGTGTTAAGCCGGCAAATGGCTACAAAAGTCTGTAATAGTCTATTCCTTGAAAAGGCCAATGCATGTGTGCAGGTCTACCAAAAACTGTCAAGGACTCCTTGTGGTGACCCCAATTTGACCCTGGATGAATTGCTTGCAAGGGTTGTCCGCTCCATAAGTACTACTAAGACATTCTCACTTGAGAATATTAGAGAATTTATTGTTTCTCAAGGTGAATTCATATACAACCAACTAATTGGTTTAGACAGCACATCTAAAGAAAATGAGCAAACTTTTAGAGACTTGCCTATGTTGACAGCTCTCAGGGATGAGAACAAGAAACAGGAAATTTAGTGCCTCTTGAGGATAGTAGCTGTGGTGGTAATATGAAAATCAGTGGTGAACAGAAAACTAATTAGTCTAGTTCATCCAGTACTTGTGGAGGTCAAGAAGATGAGGATATGAAATTGGCTTGGTTGCTGCAGGAGGAGGAAAACCGGCAAATAAAACAAATGAAAACTTGGCACTGGGTTGCATCATCAAACAATTTCTTGATAGTTTATTTATTTTGCCGCCTACTTGTTTGTTGAAGCTACCTGACACATAGTTTTATTTTATTTTGTTTGCCAGTTTTCCTCCTTATGCAACAAGCAAGCCAATTCCATATTCTAATCTTGCTGAGCTCTACGAGTACTAGGTGAACCAAACTAATTTGTTTCTGTCCAACACTGATTTTTAGACTCATACCCATCACCCCACCAAAGCTACTAGCCTACTACCCTTAGGAGGCACAAAAACACCTTGCTTCCTTCTCACATCCCTAGGAGCAGTCAACATATGCAAGGCCCTAAAAATCTGCTCATTTCCTTAGATGTGTCATCTAAACCAATTAGTTGATTCTATATAAATTCACCTTGAGAAAAAATAAATTTTATAATAGGTCTCAAACAGAAGGTCTTACTAGTGCTCATGGAGAGAACAATTCTTGTAAGTAATTCATTTAGGGTCATAATAGGGTCACCTCCAAAAGCCCTTGACAATTTTTGTTAGACCTGTACACACGCATTGGCCTTTTATAGGAACTAGACTATATAGGCTTTGGTAGTCATTTGCAAGTTTAAACAATCATAATCTGCAATATTAACAAAGATCCAAATGACTAGTATGCTTTCTTCATATCTAGATATTGCATAGAATTCAATTTGCCCAAAACCTTTATATCTCAAAGCCTTTTCCTTTCCATTTTTAGAACATTCTCTCAAAGACAAGATAATGCCTGAAATGAACAGATTATTAATTTCGAACATTTTCATAGGGTGTGGCTTTCCATTATCATTGTGGAGGCAAAATCTTTAAGCCTTCTATTTGGTCGAGGATCATCCAAACCAAATGTCAAGCCTATGGCTGCAATCTCATTTTCTACTATGACATTCTTTTAAGTATTAACAACAAAACCATTTCTCATATGAACAAATAGATAATCATCAATATATATATAAAAGCAGAGATCTCATGCGAGAGGGCATGAAGTTCTGCCATGTGGCGCACTCTATGAAAAGAATTGAGATACACTTAACCATACTAGAGATAAGAACAAATTTAAAAGTAGAGACCTTTTATTTTCTTTGGTTCAATGTTTCAAGACTATTTTTTTTTAACATTTTATATTCAATGTTTTAAAATTACTATTTATTTCATTTGTTTCAATGTTTCAAGACCTTCCATCTCTCACATATACAAAAAACTCTTTATATTTCCATTCACCCATTTCACTTTTACTCCTTTATATACACATGTCCATAAACTTTCATATCATCTTATCTCAAATACACTTAGACAAAAATGATGTCATTTAGCTTCAACCTTTCAATGACACTTACATAACTCCAACGTTATAGTATCATTTGATCGCAAACCGTATGAGTAGGCTGTGACCAAGGAAGGGGGCTTGCGTTCTTTATTCAGTAGTGACGGCTTATGGTTTTAATGTTGAATTTAGACATTGTGGATTTTGTGAAGGTTATAATTCGCTTGGAGTCTTTGGGTGTTTGAGATTTTGGTTTGGGAAAGTTATAAATGTATTTTATTTTAGAACTAATGAAAAAGAAAAAGGAACATTCTAATTGTTTATTTATGAAGTTGGCTTTTTTTTTTTTTTGGTTAGAATTCATAATTTGTAGGTTTCTTTGTATGTAGCCATAGTGGTAAAAACAAAAATTGATGGTGACTTAAAAGTAATTGTCTCTTTTTTTTAAAGGATACAGAACTCCAACTAAAGCCAATTAAATTTTGATAAATGAATCTGTTTTTAGCAAATTTCTCTTTGTTTAATCATGTTCTCTTTATATTGATACTTACAAATAATTTCCTTAATTCCATTGAGATAATTAATTGGGTGTTTATGATCAAGGTCTCCATATTTGGTTGTGAGAAAAGAGTGATTGAGAAAGTGTTTGGTAAGTTGCTTAAATTTATGTAATTTTAGGATATAAAAGTATTTTATATTTTAAATTTTTATTTGTAAATTTCAAAATCATTTAATCAGTTTGAAAAATAAAATATACTTTTAATGGTAAATATTATAATATATTATAATCTTAAAATGTTATAAAATTTTTTAAAATAAATTATGAATTAAAAAAAATCAAGTATTTAACAATATTGTGAGCAAACATAAATATTATACAACAAAATAAGTATTAAGCATTATATGTAGATTTTAATATACATAAAAATAATTTTAAATGAAATTGTAAAGAAGTCTGTGCATCGCGCAGGATATCAACTAGTTTACATAAATGGTGACTTTGGGCGCGAGAATAATGAGAGCTTAATTTGTTTGATTGACTTGGTTTTTTGCAAATGTGGGTGTAATTTTTTGTTAATCTCTTTTTCCATATAAGAGAAGGAGAGGAGTGTTTTTGAGACTCACAACCATAAAATGCACATATATTTCAAAATTAGTTTTGAGTAATATTATAGCAACAAATTATTTTACAATATTTTATAAACTGTTAATGTTACAATTTTTTACTAGTTTTTATTTGAGCCCACTACTAACATCTCTTTTCAGCTGTTTGTAAAAAATGTTATAAAATAGTTAATATGTAACTCTAGTATCTACCTTAGTTTTTTAATACTCAAGGTAATTTAAGCTTTTATAAGGTGACATGGAAACCCTTAATTGCTTACTTATCTTATTACTAATTATGCACGCGGTGACATATTGATTTATATACCTTATTGAATTTAGACCTTTGATCTTTACTATTTTTTTTCCTCATGATTTTGAATTTTTTTTTTTGAAAAATAAATTGAAGAATTTATTCAATGAAGTTAGACTAATTAAAATTTTTTTTTTCTCAAAAAAAAAAAAACTAATCATTTATTTAATTCATTTTTTGTGTGGATTTTAGAAGCACAATTTATTTAAGATTTGATAATATTTCAACTTACGCTGCTCCATGATGATTGCTTTTTATTATCATGTTAGGACATCAATAGATTTTGGGAATAAGCAGGTTTGAATCTCATATTTCGTATTTGACGATAAGTGACTTTATTAATTGAGTTAACTAGAATCTATTATTGGTCATTAACTCAAACGTATATGATTGTTGGTCCAATAGTTTTAAGGCTAAGTGGAAATCGTACCTTCTTGGTAGTTTAGGTAAGGATCGGATTTGATTTTGATTTTGATCCCCTTTGTCTTTAAGTTTGAGAAAAATGATCGTAGTAAGTAATGACTAACATCAAATTTAAGGTAGATTGATACCTCACATGCCGCCTTAGAGGACCAATAGGCCGGTCTCCAGGCCATTAAGATTTTGTTTTTGATAACGCCATTAAGAATCAAGATCATTGTGTTTGTAGCATTTGTGGACCCAAAACTTGAAGCTGGTGTCACAAAGAAGACCAATAAACAAGCAATTAATGACATCGTTCTCGGTTTGACGCTGAATGACCTGGCCGCCCGGAGACTCTAATGACTAATGAGGCATACATCTTAATCCTAGGTCTTGAGCTGTACACGTTATCGGATACTTCCGACCAGTTTCGTACCCTAAAATATACAGGCCATTTGACTGTAAAGTGTAAACATGTATATTTAGGAACTTATTGAAATGCTTACTAGCTTTCAGAGAGGAAAAAAAAAAAAACCATACTGATCACTTTGTAGTATTTGGCTGGCAATTGTTAACATGACTTTGGCTCAGGCCTTCATGATTATTGCGTGGATTAAACCGGTGCATGGAATATATATTGAAGCTTCTTCTTTTAAGTTTTATATATTAAGTTGATTTTTTTGTAACCTATAGGTGTTATACTAATATATATAATCAATCATATTATTTGATTTTCAATAATATTATGCTTGTTAGTGTTGTTAAATGATTATGTTTATCACTTTTCATATGTTTAGGTTTTTGTGACAAGTGATATTATTAATAAATTTAGTGGTTTAACTAATATATATCTTTATAACCATAAGCCTTTAAATCGTTAGTGATATCACACTATTACTTATTAAGAAGTAAAAGATATATTACATTTTAAATCCCATAATTCTTTCAAAAAAAAAAAAACCCCATAATTTTGGGTGGTTTCAAATTAAATTGTACACATTAAAAAAAAAAAATTCAATTGAAAGTTTCAAATTCAATTCAATTCAAAAAATTCTTTCAAACATATATAGAGCATCTTTGCAGTTTCTTTTAATGTAAACTATTGGAAAACTTTAATTATGATTGAATGTATTCTATACTGTGAACCTCAAAGAATAGGAGGTGCCCTCCAACCAAACATGGTCTACTAAATGAATTACATGCAAACCTGCAATCTTAATAGCAACCACTCATTGTCAGTTTTGTTAATACAATTCACACACCAACAACCATAAAAGTACAATAACAAAACACATTGTCTGCAATTGTCCGCCATTAAGAAAAAGTTTAAAATACCTAATCCTGGTTATTATGCAAATAGAGTGAAAGGCAATAAAAATTTTTAATAGAAATATGAAAGAAAAGCCAATTGGCAGTAACAAAAACTTATTCTAGCATTAGAGAGAGGGCTGATCCGTATTAGACTCCATACCACACACTTGCCTTGACAAACAAACATTTACCACCTCCAAGACTTTTACTATATTAAACAATTTTGAAACACGGCTTCTGCCATAAATCTAAGTTGCATTTCTTTTTATTTGAGTTTCACTGATTTTTTGCAAATAAATTTTGGCTTTAGGGAATATTTTTTCTATTAATGAAGCAGTCCTATCTAGTAAGTTCTCTGCTTATCTTCCTTTTGAAGATAAATATATTCCTTTCTCAAAAGATAGATTTGTGTTAACTCTCACAATGAGTCTTAAACCACATCCACTTAAAGCAAAGTAGCCACAAAAGGTAAAAAATCAATCCTTTTGGGACTTGGAAATATAGATATTAGTATTACACATTTGTGGTGTATGATTAGAATACAAATTGATCACAAAGTTTCATAATTTAAATACACATCTTACTCAATCATGAAACCATATTTAAGATAAGACATTTTTTTTTTCTATAATACCAAGATTGTACCATACGTAATTAATTGGCAATAAAAAATGAAACCACAACAATACACACCCCACAAAATTTAGTTCAGAATTCAAAAAGTTAAATGTCAGAGATTATAGTATAGTTTTGAAAAGTGATATAAACAAAGTCTCCTGTTATACCAGAGTAGCATCTTTGGCTTCTGAACTTCATTTATATTTACATATATTAATTTATATGTTTTATTCACATAAATTATTTTTTGGCATCAACCAAGCGGGGCCTCAGTTTCTGAACTGAACCTAGATCAGAATGCACCATAATCTTTAAGAAAATGACAGGAAACTCACAAATAAATTTTTTTTGAAGGTTAATAACGATTCCTGTAACATAAGATCAATAGGATGCAAATTGAAACCAAACATACATAGTCAATTACTTGGCATGCAAACAAAGCATGAGCTAAAATGACATTTTTCCTTTCAATATGATTAGAGAATAACAGTACCTTGCCAACCATGATCTCATTATGATGATCTCCGTAAATATCTGCAGTATCAAAGAAGGTTATACCCCTTTGAAAAGCTTCCTTTATAACAGAGCATCCACCTTCATGTGATAAAGGAGCATTTAGTATTCCAGAGAGTCCGCCGCATCCAAAGCCCAATCTTGATACCTACACCCAAAAAAGGAAACCACAATAAGATCATTGAGGTGGTTTCTTGCAAGTAAAATTCATTCCAATCCAATAACTTTCGCTTCTATGTAGACTTCAGGTTGGGAGGTGTTTTCAATTGATCAATACGATTGGTTTGTTTCTATGCTTTTAATAGATGGGATGAAGACGCTATCATGAAGCTCATATAATCTAAAAGAATATTTACTTTAATCTATTATGGTTGGAAAAATAGCATAGAGTGAATAAGAAATTCATATTTTTATATTCACTTAAAAATGTTATTAAAAGTGGTAAAAATCTTGAGTCCCATATAGGATAATAAAGAGATAATATATGAGTTTATATGCTCATGAGTTGGACATTGAGTTGGGCTTTTGGTATATGTGGATTGGGCTTATTTGTCCAAATAATAATATATATTATTTTAATTTTTGAGTCAGTTAGTAACGTATAATTTTACATAGTTTCTCATTTATAAAAACAGTTTTTAAGAAAAAATTCTAAAGTGAGAATTTTTGTGCATTCATTCTATGTCAAAGAGAGAGCAAGAGATACTAAGTAGTTCGCAGAGCATGACCTTGTGTGCTTCATTTTCGTGCTGTAGATCATTTTATCCTGGGAGACAGACGATCGTGAGTCTCAAAGCACTACAGTGATCGTGTGAGGGGCGAAATCTGCTTTAAGGAGATTGTGTCAAATACAAGACTTGATCTGATTTGTTCATCCTTCACGCATTTGGTCTATGAGTTTTTAATTATTTGCAGATTTCTCTTTATATATTTGTTCAGTATTTGTTTGTTATTGTTGACTTGTACATCTATTTGTGTTATTACTTTTTCTTAGATCTGTGTTTTGTTTCTTTTGCTTTATCACAAAAGTAAATGGTTGAACTATTCCCTACCGTCTTAAAGCAGATTTTCAAAATATATTTTAATTTATTTTTGTAATTTAACTTTGAAAGGAATTTGTATTTGTTGTAAAACACCAAAAGTTTAGAGACAAAAATGTTCATTCTATAACATTTTCACAAAAAATCATAGTTTATTATTTTCATCCTTAAAAATTGCACAAAGTTTATTTTTGTCTCTAAACTTTAAAGTTTATTTTTGTCTCTAAACTTTAAAATGTTCATTCTATAACATTTTCACAAAAAATCATAGTTGGCAGGTTGTTATATGTTGTTATTAGTGGGTAAAAAAGTAATTTTAGTGGTGTATTCAAATTAAAAACCTGTAACAACTTGCCAACTTGGATTTGATGTGAAAATGTTGTAAACGTAGCACTTCTCTTTCTTTATATATGAGAATATCATGAATAAAATTTTTTATTCTCTTGATAAATATATAATAATATTTAATAACAAAATTGTAGTTGAAGTTATATTTTTGAGTTAATTAGAATGATTTTCGTGTATAAATTTATAAAAATTAGATTCATCAACCTTATACTATTTTAAGAGTATACTGATCAATGAGAATCTTGCACATTTCATTTTTTTTTTCTTTATTGGTAGAATAATGGATAAATAATTAAATTAACAATTTTTAATGGTTTAAAAGTTTAAACTTTTAGATAAACTATGGGTGACATTATATGAATTGGCCCGATGAAATATGATGAAAAATATCCATAAATTTATATTTTAATGCAGCATACAATATCCATAAATATCCATAAGTTATTTTTTTTTTTTTGGGACATGATTAAAAAAAAAAAATTGGATGATTGCTCTTTTTGTGATTATTTGTCATTTTTTTTTAATTGGACATCATTCTTTAATAAGGGTATATGAGCAAATTTAGTCAAACTTATTTTTTCCATCTCTCCACTTTTTCACTCCCAACCAAACAAAAAGGAGAGAAAATAAAATCTTTTCTATTATTCTACTTTTCCATCATCCCACCATTTTCTATCCTCATATTTTTCTACCCCTCCAACCAAATGGATCCTAAATCTGAAATGGATCCATTTTCTTTCTCTTTTGTCCTATAATTCGACTATGTGTGGACTCAGCGTTCAAATTTTTGGACCAATTTTGTGGACTCAACATGTGACACTAAATCTGAAATGGTCCTATAATTCGACTATATGTGGAGCTCCTATAATTCTGCTGTGCGTGGAATATGCACTCAGCGTTCAAATATTTGGCCATTATCGCCCCCCAAGAATGAATCACATATATAGTTTAAATTTTTTAAGAGCAACCCTACATATACCAAAAAAAAAAAAAAAAAACTCATTACATTTTTCACAATAATTAAGTTAGCAAGTTTTTACAGTTTTTATCTCGATCTATTACTAATATCACATTTTTACTTATAATTAACAATATGCCACAGATTGTGGTAAGAAATTTTTTATTTTTTATTTTTAATCTCTACTTTCTATAGACTTTTTTCCATTTTTAATCCCATGGAGTAGTTAACTTCCTCAATACGGTTAAAAGGCAGCAACTTTTGACTGCAAAGAAAAGAAATTGGAACCAGAACATGGTTTTAAATTTTAAGTCCCATGGCAAAAGCAGTGACTTTATCTGCACAGTGAAAAAGCAACAGCTTTTTTGACTGGCGTTTTATGCAAAACCAAGTAGTTTAATTTTTGGGTCCAACACTACTTGAGACACAAGTTATAAGGTTCATCATGTTCGTGAGTCTTTGCCCTCCTCAACACTACTTAATTGAAAATGATGATACATTAATTTATGAAAATTATATTGCAAAATTTGTAGTATTATTTGCATCCCTCCAAGTCTTTCTTGTCAATGCGCCATGCTACTGAGTGATGGCATATTGTTTGTTAAAGAAAGTAGAACTCATGGAGTCATGTCATGGGACAAGAATAAAGATTTTTACCCGTATTTAATTTCTCACCAATGCTTTTGACATTATTGTCACCCAAAAGAATGTTCCTATTTATACATATAATCTCTTTGGTTCATTTTATTTGCATCGCTCCAAGTCTTTCTCGTCTACTATCATACTATACGCACTCTGCATTCCTCTAGATGCATTCTCACGTTGGGGTAGCAGTGACAGACCAAATTGGCTTTTCTTTCTCTTTTTTATTACCATTATTATTAATCTTTTCTTTTTCTTTCATCCTATAATTTTGCTATGTGTGGAGTGGACTCAGCTTTCAAATCTTCGGCCATTATAATATAGCGCCAAGAATCACTCACATAACCTTCCGACCGAAAGTTATTTGGCCCACAGAAGAAAAACTGGAACCAGTTCTTGGTTTTCAATTTTTAATCCCATGGCTAGAGTAGCTACCTTACTCTATAAAGTGAAAAGACAGTGACTTTTGATTCCAAAGCAAAAGCAGATTGGTTTTTCTCTCTCTTTTTTACATTTCAATTTTTTTCTTTCTTTCTTTCTTTTTCATCCTAGAATTTTGCTATGTGTGGAACCAGTTCTTGGTTTTAAATTTTTAATCCCATGGGCCATGGCTAGAGTCGCTACCTTCTCTATAAAGTGAAAGGCAAAGACTTTTGATTGCAAAGAAAAGAAATTGGAACCAGTACATGGTTTTAAAATAATTCCATGACCAAAGCAGTGACCTTTATCAATTACGGCGAAATAGCAACTACTTTTGACAGTCGTCCCATGCAAAATGCTACCTCAAAAGTTGTGAAAAACGTCGTGGAAAATTGTTTGTTTCTACTTATAGCTAGAGTATGTAAGTAACCCTTCCTACCGAGTTTTTCTCCTAAATTTCTTTGGTAGTGTCGATTGACAAGGTGTGAGGTTGGGAAGCACATTTTGTGCGTTTCTTAGTGGCTGCAAAAGCAGTGACTTCATCCGTTCAGTGAAAAGGCAACAGGTTTTCTGATTGGCGCACCATGCAAAACCAAGTAGTTTTTGGGTCCAAGTCCAACAATATGTTATACGTTTCATCATGTTCCGTGAGTCTTTGCCCTCCTCAACACTACTTATTGTCCATTTGGCAAAGATTATATTTGCCAACTTATTTTACTATTTAACTTATTTTTGCTACTATTCATAAGTTCCGCTGCATTTTTTGGTACTATTCATGGGTCTCGCAGTACTATTTATCGATCTCGCCGTAATATATCTACAGTACTTTCAGCAAAAAAATTTTAGTTTTAACAAAATAAGTAAATCCTAAATAGACATTTAATTGAAAATGATGATACATTGATTTATGAAAATTATATAGCAAAATTTGTAGTGTTATTTGCATCGCTACAAGTCTTTCCCGTCAATGCACCATGCTTATGAGTGATGACATATTATTTGTTAAAGGAAAGTAGAATTCATGGAGTCATGTCATGGGACAAGAATACAGGTTTTTACCCGTTATTGATGACTTTAATAAATCTTCCTACCAAGTTTTTCCTATGGTCATTTGTTCTACCCCATGCCATGACATGACAAGTCTATATATATATATATATATATATATATATATATATATATATATATATATATATGTACATACATATTAATATATATATATATATACATACATATATATATCTACATACATATATATATATATATATATATATATATATATATATATTTATAGACACACACATATATATATATATATATATATATATATATATATATATATATATATATATATTCTTATATTGATTCCCGTCTGGTTCTCTATTGATAAGACCATGAAGAAATTGAATTGAATCGAACATTAAAAGATTTAAAAAAAAAATGGTTCATTTAATTTATTTTGAACACGAGCTGAGTTCAATCTAAATATTAAGCTAATCACATGTTTAAATTTGGTTCAATTTTTTGTTCAACAAGTTCAAACTTGTTTATAACCTATTTTATTAACTTAATATTTCTTTATGAGAAATGTTATGTCTATAACATTTTCACAAAAAATCCTAGTTGGCAGGTTGTTATATGTTGTTATTAGTGGGCAAAAAAGTAATTTTAGTGGTATATTCAAATTAAAAACCTGTAACAACTTGCCAACTTGGGTTTGATATGAAAATGTTGTAAACGTAGCACTTCTTTTTCTTTATATATGAGAATATCATGACTAAAATTTTTTATTCCCTTGATAAATATATAATAATATTTAATAACAAAATTGTAGTTGAAGTTATATTTTTGAGTTAATGAGAATGATTTTCGTGTATAAATTTATAAAAATTAGATTCATCAACCTTATACTATTTTATGAGAAATGCTATGTCTATAACATTTTCACAAAAAATCTTAGTTGGCAAGTTGTTATATGTTGTTATTAGTGGGCAAAAAAGTAATTTCAGTGGTGTATTCAAATTAAAAACCTGTAATAACTTGTCAACTTGGATTTGATATGAAAATGTTGTAAATGTAGCACTTCTCTTTCTTTATATATGAGAATATCATGGCTAAAATTTTTTATTCCCTTGATAAATATATAATAATATTTAATAACAAAATTGTAGTTGAAGTTATATTTTTGAGTTAATTAGAATGATTTTCGTGTATAAATTTATAAAAATTAGATTCATCAACCTTATACTATTTTAAGAGTATACTGATCAATGAGAATCTTGCACATTTCATTTTTTTTTTCTTTATTGGTAGAATAATGGATAAATAATTAAATTAACAATTTTTAATGGTTTAAAAGTTTAAACTTTTAGATAAACTATGGGGTGACATTATATGAACTGGCCCGATGAAATGTGATGAAAAATATCCATAAATTTACATTTTAATGCAGCATACAATATCCCGTATGTCACTCAAAAGAATGTTCCCATTTATAGATATCATTTTTCATTTTAGGTTTTTCTAAAAAAAGAAAAGGGGGGAAAAAAAAAAAACCTCTATACTTCTGTAGTAAAGAAGAAAATCAAAGAGATTGTGTAGTACATATAAATTTGAACAAGATTGCTGAGACAAGCATTCTCACGTTGTGGTAGCAGCAGTGACAGACCAGATTGGCTTTTCTTTCTCTTTTTTATTACTTTTATTATTAATTTTCTTTTTCTTTTTCTTTCATCCTAGAATTTTGTTATGTGTGGAGTGGACTCAGCTTTCAAATCTTCGGCCATTATGATATTGCGCCAAGAATCACTCACATAATCTTCCGACCGAAAGTCATGGGTTTTAAATTTTTAATCCCATGGCTAGTGTACCTACCCTCCTCAATTAACTGAAAAGGCAAGGACTTTCGATTGCAAAGAAAAGAAATTGGAACCACTACATTGTTTTAAAATATTAATTCCATGGCAAAAGTAGTGACCTCCATCAATTACGGTGAAATAGCAACAACTTTTGACTGTCGTCCCATGCAAAACCGAGTTGGTTTTGGTCCACCACTACTTGACACAGGTTAAAAGGGCCATCATGTTCATGACGATTTACACTCCTCAACACACCATTAATTTCATCAGACCTTCAAATCTTTACTGTTTTGAGTGTTTATTTTTAAATCATCCAATGAGAATTCCACTCTTTTCTGGGCTTCTCCAGATACTCATATGCTCACTTACCCTCATGTTTTCCGTGTCTGGTCAATGTCTTGGAGATCAAAGATCCTATTTGCTCGAATTCAAGAACAGCCTCGCGTTCGAGAGTGAGTTTTCCACGAAACTGGTGCGTTGGAACGAAAGTGTTGATTGCTGTTCGTGGGAAGGAGTAACCTGCAGCAAGGGACATGTTGTCGGTCTCAACCTCGATGGCGAATCAATTTATGATGGACTTGACAGTTCAAGTAGCCTTTTCCGTCTTCATTATCTCGAGCACCTGAATTTGGTTTATGAAAACGTCGAACCTTCTCATATTCCACCGGAATTTGGAAAGCTGACAAATTTGAGATATTTGAATTTGTCACATTCTGGCTTTACGGGGCAAATTCCCGTTGAGATTTCACGCCTCATAAGGTTAGTTACTCTTGATTTGTCTTTCATCTCTTTTGAAATAGAGCTGACACTTCTAGACCCAAATTTAGCTACGCTAGTTCAGAATCTCACGCGCCTTGAGGAACTTTATCTTGATGGTGTAATTATAGCATGTGAAGGGAAAGAGTGGTGTCAGGCCTTATCATCTTCACTGCCAAATCTAAGAGTGTTGAGCATGTCATATTGTGATCTTCAGGGGCAACCTGAATCCTCCTTACAGAAGCTTCAGTCTCTCAAAATAATTAATCTCAACCATAACAATATTTCTGCTCCAGTTCCAGAATTTTTTGCAGATTTCAGAAATTTGACATCCTTGAATCTCCGTTCTTGTGGATTGAATGGACAATTTCCAAAAAAGATCTTCCAGGTTCCAACACTGCAGACGGTAGACTTATCAAATAATGAGCTACTTCAAGGTTCTTTGCCAGAATTTTATCCAAATGGTTCTCTTCAGTCACTGCTGCTTACAGGTACAAACTTTTCAGGGACACTTCCTGATTCTATTGGCAGCCTTAAAAGGTTATTTGAAATGGATCTTTCAAGGTGCAATTTCAATGGATTAATCCCAAGCTCCATGGCAAACCTTACTCAATTGGTTTATTTGAACATGTCAGTAAATTATTTCACCGGACCAATTCCATCATTCAGCATGGCAAAGAATCTGACCATGATAGATCTTTCTTATAATCATTTGACAGGTAAGATTACTTTTGCTCACTGGAAAGAGCTTCAGAGGCTAGTGGGCCTTTATTTGCATCACAATTCACTTGAAGGGAGTATTCCGGCGTCTCTTTTTTCTCTTCCATCATTGCGAAAATTGCATCTTAGCAACAACCATTTTTCTGGTCAACTTCATGAATTTTCACATGTTTCTTCTTTCCTACTGGAAGAACTTGATTTGAGTAGCAATCACTTGGAAGGGCCAATTCCCATGTCTATCTTTGAACTCCAAGGTCTTTATAGCCTAACAGTTTCTTCAAACAACTTTAATGGCTCTTTACAGCTTAATGTGATTCAGCAGTTGAGAAATCTTACCAGTCTAGATATTTCCAAAAACAACTTGTTGATTGAATATAATGGGACTAATTCCTTATTATCCTCCTTTCCCAAAATTGAGACATTGGTTTTGGCTTCTAACAAGTTGAAAACATTTCCTGAATTCTTGAGAAACCAAACATCTTTATCTAAGCTAGACCTTTCAAATAATCAGATGCATGGAGAGATACCCAACTGGTTTTGGAAACTTCCTGCACTGAATTATGTAAATCTCTCATGTAACTACCTTGAGGGACTTTTACTCAATCTTCATTCATTAGTTTTTCTAGACCTTCACTCCAACCAACTCCAAGGGCAACTCCCAACTCCCCTACCATTTTTTTTTTATCTGGACTTGTCAAGGAATAATTTCAACTCTGTTATACCAGCGCTGGACTTGTCATGGACTGACAACATTCACAGTGGTTTCTTATCTCTTTCAAGCAATAAATTCCATGGGCAAATCCCTGAATCAATATGCAATGCTACATCTCTTAGAGTTCTAGATCTGTCTAATAACTCCATAAATGGAACAATTCCCCATTGCATCTCTTCAATGAGTAATGGTTTAAGGGTTCTGCATTTAGGGAGAAACAACCTCACTGGCAAAATATCTGATACATTTCCAAGTGATTGTAGTTTACAAACTCTGAATGTCAATAAAAACCTACTAGAAGGTTTGGTACCAAAGTCTCTTGCCAATTGCACAAATTTGGAGGTATTGGACATTGGGAACAACCAGATACATGATGTCTTCCCATGTTACTTAAAAGGCATATCTAATTTGCGCGTCCTTGTATTGCAATCGAACAAATTTTATGGGTATGTTGGTTGTGGAGGGCCAAATGTTACTTGGCCAATGCTTCAAATTGTAGATCTAGCCTCTAACAACTTTAGTGGTAAGATATCAATAAATACCCTGCCTAACTCAAAGGCAATGATGGTTGATAATGAGGCTCAGTCAGAGCTCAATGACCTCCATTTCGAAGAATCCTATATCCATTACCTCGATCCTATAACATCCTTTATCGTTAAGGATTATTATCAAGATGTAATAACAATTACCATTAAAGGTCAAGTGATTGAGTTGGTGAAGATTCTTACTATTTTCACTTCAATTGACATTTCATGCAACAGTCTTGAAGGGCCCATACCAGAAGAAATAGGAATACTCAAATCCTTGCATATTCTCAACTTGTCGCACAATGCTTTCACAGGCCGAATCCCACCATCTCTGGGAAAATTAAGTCAACTTGAGTCACTAGACTTATCAAGCAACAAGCTTATAGGGGAAATCCCTGTGCAACTAGCAGATGGTCTTATTTTCTTGTCAGTCCTAAACCTCTCATTTAATCAATTAGTTGGGCCAATTCCATACATCAAGCAATTTGCTACATTTTTGGAATCTTCCTTTGAAGGGAACAAAGGACTATATGGGTGTCCTTTGAAGACAAAATGCGCATTTGCAGAGCCAAGGTCATCGCCTCCAACATCTGAAGATAATGACTCAAATTCTTGGCCTTTAATTGACTGGAATTACTTAAGTTTGGAGCTGGGATTTTTTTTTGGCTTGGGGATGATCATTTGGCCTCTTGTGTTTTGTAAGAGGTGGAGGATTCAGTATTGCAAACACGTTGATGACATTTTATTCAGGATCTTCCCACAGCTGTACCTTGGAGGAAAACAGTACCGAGGAATCCGAGCACATAGGAATGTGGGGCAGAGGCAGTAGGGATGGCTTTCACTATGAGGAGCAATACATACAGCCATAAATAACTCTGTTTTTCTTTTTTGCTTTCATATTATAAGAGCAAAATAAAAGTGTATCCTTGCAATTGGGCACGAGCTTTGTCAGGTAAGATGTTTGTACTATTTCATATTCGCAATGATGTTATTGTAAGATTATATTAAAATATGTTGTTTTCATTTACAACTAGCTTTGATATTTTAATATGCAATTATATTTATATATTTTAAATTTTTTTACTTCTTTTCGTTTGTCTGAAATTATAACAGGTGGAATTGGACCGTGTTTATAGCTTTCAATACAAGGACATTACTTTTATTTTTTAGATGCTAGGGTATTATGCAACTTAAACAAGAATTATATATAAGTTAAATAAATATTTTAAATATGGAATATATTTTACAAATAAATGAAAAAACTTACTGTAAATAGAAAATCATATGTAAAAGAAAAAAATTAATTTATGTTAATGATAAATGCTTATCATGTAAGACTAACTTTTTATTAAAAAGGTGAAGAATCTTATAGTTTAACAAGCATTTTTTGGTATTTTCAATAGACATCTAGAATTTAAATCGCCACTCCCCCTTGTAACTATCAAGTTTTATAAATAAATAAATAAAAATAAAAAACCAAATAGGTTATAAAATAATTTTAAACAAACAATAAAACTCATTTTAAACATTTTGAAACCTTTTTGTCAACAAGATGTTTCAACTCATCAAATGGCACCAGTTGATACTTTTGCTTAAAATTTAATCATGTACTTGTGAATTAAATTGGTGAATTTAAAGCAGAATTATGCAAAGCAAAACTTGCTTAGTGAAAAAAAATAATAATAATTGAAAGCAGAATTTTGGAAAGTAAAACTTGCATGGGAATTGAACTAGTGATTTTAACTAGAGAAGTTATTGTCCTCAAATCTTATCCTCCATTGAGATGCACATAAAGATGATATAGAACCAATGAATTTGTCAGTGCTCAAGTAAAAAATAATGCAGTGTCACAGAATTTTGGAAGCAGAATTTCTCACCATGATTGGGGATGAAATCATGAAAGATGGACCCCATGAAAGATGAGAAAGAAGACTAAATTAAAGTTCTCGCAAAATTCATCGTAAGACTTGAACTGGATTTCCCATGAAGCTCATGTAGATTATTGACAGATAATGATATACACTCTTGGCCATTCTTTTATTTTATTTTTCGTTAAACACTCTTTGTAAATTTTTTTTCTCTCCATAACACAGCAACAATTTCTTTAACTTGGTTTAGTGTCATATATACGTGGCCATTCCACTTTGCAAACTACAACTTACACACTTTGTGGTTTTGTTGAAATTTAAGTTGTCTATGTGTGGTTTGAAAATTAACACTTTATTCACCTGAAGTTTGACTGTAAGTTACCTACCTGTGGTTTGAAATCCCATGATACAAGTATTCCGTTAGATTCTTTTTTATCTTATTTGATATTTTATTTTTATTTTTATGTTTTTTGTATTTTTGAAGAAGAAAGATATAAAAGTTGAGCAAAATTACATATTCAGTCATGTTTTTAATAAAGATGAGTTATGGAAATCTAATTGATCTAACTTTAAGTAGGTAAAATGTCAAATTTTAAACCACAAGTAGGTAATTTAAATTTCAGCCAAACCACAAGTGGATAAGTTGTAATTTGCCCTTGTCCTTTAAAATGGAGTAACGCTAACTGCAAAGAACATAGAATTTTTTATAAATTTTTTTCTAAAATTGCTATGATTTTTTTTTTCAAAACTGCTATGAGTTTTTGACACAATCTTTAAATATAATAATATTATATAATACCACTATATACTATATTGCTATATCTTATAAAGTTTTAGCTATGCCCTATGGGCAAAGTTAAATTTTTTATTCTTTTCTCACCCTCACTCTCTGTGGCCGAGCTCTGCACCCTTTGAATACGTTTGGATGCAGCGTTTTCCAGCTGCGTCCACGTTTTTTTTTTTTTTTTTTTTCCACGCGCATATGTTACTGTTCATTGGCCATGAACAGTGATTTTAGGCCAATGAACAGTACTTTTTGGGATGAACAGTAATTTTTACACATTAAAAATTATTTTTGTACAGTATTTTCAGTTTTCAGTTTTCAATTTTCAGCAATAAGTTCTATCCAAACGGATTCAAATTTATCTCTCTTCCCCATGCTACCTTCCTCCCGAAATTGCTTTTTCTATCGGTGAAAACTCTCTTCACCACAACGCAAAGGCAGCTCCAGCGAGACCTGGGCAGAGTGAATCAAAGCTTTCTTCTCTCTCTCCGTTGACAGATTTCCGAGGGAATCTCTCCACAAACGGTATGAAATTCCTAAACTTTTCATTTTAATTTGATGCCAAAGTACCAAACGTCCAAACCAATGTCTTCATTTTTGTTTTATGCAATTCCTAGTGACTTTTACTTATTATGATAAATATTACTGATTGGGTTCATCTCTATGGCTCTTTTCCCATTGGACTATTTTAGAAATATATATATATATGATTTTAAAAAAAAAATTCTCAAATTTTATCATGAGGAATTTTATAATTAGGCTCACATTTAGCTAGAGTTGGTGTGAGCTGTTTTGTAATGGGTTTCATGTGTCTTTGCAGACATGAGTGTACTCTCTTTCTGCTGGTGTCTTGAGTCTTCTTAGGCTCTTTGCTCTGAATTATGCTTTTGATCATCAATAATATTATTCGGATTCACTAAAAATAGATACCTTTTTCATTCTGCCTGAGAAAATAAACACATGATTCTGCCTGCATGAAGGCCACCATAAGGTTTATACGGTAATTATCTTTTGATTAACATCCCCTTTCATTATGAAAGCTATGATACATATGGATATCCGTGTTCTGAGACTAGGAACTGGAACATAAGTTGTTGGTGAAGTACCAATGTGGAAAAGAAACCTCGGGCTCGTCACACTTGGAAGAAAAGGATGGATTGATTTAGTAGGCCTTCAACACTTCCTTTACTTGTTGAGCAAGCTTAAAATTTGAAGATTCTATAAGATTTTTTTTTTTTTGGTCCTCCCTAAGATGTCACAGCCACCAAACAGAGCATAAAATGTTGTATGTGAACCCGTAAGTTTGTTTGGGTTTCTTCATCTTCATGCTATACGATTTTTCCCCCATTTTAGTATCCAGAACAATTTTATTACAAGAGCTTTATAGTTTTAAGTGTTTAAAATAGCAATGAATTAATGTGATTGATGCTACATCAATAATATAATATATTTCTTAATTAAGATATCAGTTTGCAAGCCGTGTCCTTAGTACATTATACCCCCAGACTCAAGGGTGAGCGTAGACTGAAGAAGGGTGTTTGACTTCATTAACACGACTGTGAGATTGTTACTGTACTCTAGCTTTGAGAAAAATAGTTGATATATTTTCTAGCAAGCCATATTATGCTAGAATTATGTACTGGATTTGTATTGGAAGTGTGAAAAGAGATACATGCTCAACTATAATTCACCACTGCATATCTTTTAATTTGCTTTCTATTATGTCATTTCATTAATATAAATATGTGAAAGTTCAAAAAGCGTGTAAATAACCTTTGAACGCTTAGACCCCCAAATTACAAATTACCAATTCAAGCTTAATATCAAACAAAGTATGTGCGAAAAATGAACATAAGCTTATAACAGAATTAATAACATAATCTAAACCAAATAAAATTACATCCACAACAGAAATTAAATGGCAAAGATTAAGGGAAGAGAGATGCAAACACAAGGACAACACAACGATGTGTTATCGAAAAGAAAACCGAAGCCCTCAGCGTAAAACCTCTCCGCCACCCTCCAAGCGGTCAATAATCCACTAAAGAATATAGTTAGGATACATGGACAGCAAAAGTTTAGCAATTTACAAAGGGCTTGTGATTAATTTTTTTTTTTATGCAAATTTCATTCTCATACTTAAGTTACATAAATACATCTTATGGACTACAATATAATATCCAGATATTCATGCAAAAAGTATCTAAAAAATAATTTTTTTTTAAAGATTTCCTTTTTTGAACTGGACTTTTATATGGTTCAAAAATACCCTTATGAATGAAGGATAACCTCTCTTAGAATTATGATCATAAATGTTAAATAACAAATTTCATTTTGAATTCAAAAAGAGAATTCTTAAAATTTAGGAATTTTTTTCCCTTCACGTTCATCTTTTTATTATCTAAAATTTAGCTTTTTTTTAAATTCCTTTTTCATCCGAATAAAAGTAAAACACCCTCTATTTAAAAAATAAAAAAAATCAAGAAAACTCCTAAAATTTAGCATTTTTCCCCTCATGTTCATTTTATTTCTCACACTCAAACTTTTCTCTATCACTTTGTTTAATTCAGCATCAACGTTTTTTGGAAAATGATTCATTTTCCAAATAGCATTTTCTAGAAAACTATATCATTTTCTAGTGTTTAGTAACGACTTTGAAAATGAGCTTGAGAATGTTTTCTGGTGTTTGGTATGCAAATTTTTATTTTTATTTTTTATATTTCTTGTGTAATTTAAAACATGTGTATTATCTAAACCAACTAATATAATCAATATAAATAATAACAAAAAACCAAGAATGAATTTGGTTTTCATGCTAAAATTTTGACAATGGATATAATCAAAATTAGTTGTTAAATTTTCATGATCTCTACCACTCATTTTGCTTATATATATATATATATATATATATATATATATATATATATATATATATATATATATATGCACAGGAACGTCCACACACACACACCCATACACACATATATCAACCATTTGTCTATATACATAAAATTGACAGGAGAATACATCTTTAATAAGTACAAATAACAATAACTTTTAATTGTCTAGTACACTAATTGTCTGCTATGGTCAACCAAAAATCTGTAATATTACTCAAAATTATGTATTTATATAATGCATCTACATAATATATCACACTACATAGTATCTGCATAATGTATCTCTCAACAAAAAAGATTATCCTATGTAAAAGTAATTTAGAGCCATATAGGTACTATGTTTAAAATTTTCGTCTTTTACTTCATTTATTCATTCATTCTTTTTTTTTTTTTACTACTTTTATGTGCAAAAAAAAAAACTTCTACCTGGAATCTATCAAACTAAAAATTTCTTAGAGAAAAAATAAAATAAAGTTTGAAATTCAAAGTAAAGAATTGGGATTTTGGTAGAGAGGAATGAAATAATTACTGTTACAAATATGTTCTCTTTTGCAAGTTGGTAGAGATGAAAGAAATAATTACTGAGCAATGAGAGAAAAAAATCTACTCAAAGAACTGTGTTATAAAGGGGAAAAGAAATATGGAGAGAGAGAGAGATATATATATATATATATATATATATATATATGGAAGAGGAGAGACTAGAGTTAGTGATAGTGAGGGTGTGAGGAAGGAAAAGGAAAATGGAAGAGAGAAAGAGTGAGAGAGCGTACCGTGAGAGAAAAATTGTTTTCCAAAAAATTTTTTTGGAAAATAACCTATAAAAAACAAGCCTTATTTTTATTAGGATTTTCCATTGATTAAAGATAGTTTTCCGTTGACCAGTTTTTTTTGTGTTACCATACACTAGAAAATGTGAAAAACTTTCTGAAAAGATAGTTTTCCAGCAAAACAAACAGAGCGTATATTACTACATCACTTCAAACACACGTTCAAAAAAATAAAATTTACACCACCGCACGCCCTTGGTACGATGGTCACTCCACAAGTATAAATGCTTGTGCGGTGTAGGGGACAAGGGCCGGGGTTCGAGTCTCCAAGAGAGAGTTTCACGCACATATATACTTAAATTAGGCTAGAGTAGAATTCTATCTTGTATAAAAAAAAAAAATTAAAAAAAAATTTACAGTTACGACTTATCTATAAAGTTTAACCTTTTATTTGTTTAAAAAAAATATATATATATATATTTCTAAATTATAATAATTGCAAATTATTAACTTCTGACAGTAAGAGCATTGTATTATAGACAACATGCAAGCCCAAAGTACATTATTATGAGTTTATAACCACTAAAAAAAAGACACCTATACAAGGCAGATGAAGACCACATTCCTAATGCTGCAACTCAAAAGCTTCCTCTGCCCTCCCCCTCGGTCCTTCTTGCCTGTATAATTTATCCTTCCTTGTAACTATAGTTTTGTTACATTGGTGGGTATCCCTCATTTATTAAATCCCAGTGTCATTATTTGGTGTATAGAACATTGGTAATGAAAGTCGTGGCAACTACTTGTTGGTTACAGACTTACAGCCCAGTGAACCACACCCTTCCATTGCTTAAAACCTATACCAAGTGAAAACATGACCATAAGAAGTCAACAATATTCGTGTTCAATCTTCTATAGGATGCCTATCAAAAAAAAAAAAAAAAAAAAAACTTCTATAGGATGCAAAGGGTGAGAAATGGTCTCACTCCAAGCATGTATAATTCGCATGAAACTTAAATACAAGTATTGAGACATAAACTTACAAGCATATGGTTTGTTCAAGGTGTCTTTCTTTTCTGAATGTGGCCTATATTTATGGGCAAGGGTGGCAGTTATTTCGAGTGCATTACTACCGCAGAATGGGTGGTTATTCGCAGAAATTAACTACCTCTTTTCCCTCGTATTGATAAGTGTCCCAATCTTCTTCCATGATGCATATATAATTGTCTTCCACATGGCATGGGTTAGATAATGGGTGGTTATTTCCATCAAATAATTTCCCATGACTTCTGGTAATTTCCCATGGCAGGATTTGGACACGTGTCCAAGAGTGAACACGTGTCCGCAATCCAACGTGTCCAGTGAAAACTTTCACTGGACACAAGCCGCACTCGCATTTTTTTTACTTCACTTGTCCAAATCTTAGGATTTTTTTTTTTTGAGCAAATCTTAGGAGTTTATTTAAGCATATTTTATAGACAAGAATGAATAAATAAAAAATAGGGCTTAGACAAGGATGTGGCATCCCTTATAGCCACCCACCCACAAAGAGAAAACCTCTCTCTCTCTAGAGTTCAATCACTGTGATGTTAGTAGTTGCTCAACGTTCTTGTTCCTATATACCAACAAGAATTCAAAGTATGCAAAAAGTTATGGAATTTTTGAGGTGTGATTTGGCATTAGCGGAAGCGCATTCACATGAATAAGAAAAAAAAACACAAAAGAAAAAAAATTGTGTGGTTCCACCAATTCTTATTCTTGAGCTCAACAATAGACAAAGGACAAGATCAATGAGATTGTCTACTCACTCAAAGGAAGAGATTGGCAGCAATAGGTCTCTTGATTCCTAGAATTGGTGAAGATTGTTTGGGGATTTTGATATTCTCCCCCTATTTGGTTACTAAGAAAGGAGTTGCTCGGGAAAGTTTTAATTATTTTAGGTGTTCTTCGATCTTACTTTGATAAAAATTGTCAAAATTTTTCACAAATTTTTTTTTATTACTTTTACAGATTTTTTAATGTATGAAATTCATAATATCCAAAACAACAAATTTTTTAGGCGTTTAACATCGATTTTTTAATAGGTGGTGTAAGTTTCGTGATCCGTACCCCTTTTTAGATGACATATCGGCATGTCAGTTTCTTCTCATAAAGGCGAGGTGCGCAATACTTAACCTCCCTAAAAGCGGTTTTAGGCTCAAACTGACATGAGTCTGGGAGTATGTAGTGCCTCTTAAGAAGAAGCAAATGAGTCGCCACCTAGTTATAGGTTCAAAGAAATGACTTCATGAAGGTCTTCCTACCAAATAAAGTCTAGAGTTAGGGTTCAGGATGGAAAAGGTAAGGCACCCCATGCCTGCCTAGCCATAGCTGGCCTTCATATATCGTTGCTTAATTTGGACAAGAGGTAAATTTATCCTAGACGTTCAAACGCGTGCATTTGCATCTAGACCAAGGTGTAGTCTATGGGTCATGTGAGACAATTTATGGAAAGCGATATAGATGTGTGGACATGTACACATACAAGGAGTCATGGAAGGAGTATCTAATTCATGGCAATGAACTCGAAGAAATGAAACATGGCATGGGAAACAGCATGGTGAGACAACAACAAGGCATTCAATGTGTGTGCATGTGTATACCCAATCATGCATGTGCATAGGCGCATGCATGTAGGTTTAAACAAAGTTGCGAGTCTTACTCAGGATGGTGCTTAAGTCTTTTAAGAAGCGGTCATTAATTTGAAGTTAAGCCTTCATTAATTGATGTGTGTTTTCCCTATATTAGATTTTGAGTTGGCTTGATTTAACATTAAGATCTTTATGACTTTTAAGGCTTAACAAAGGTTTGATTAATTAGGGTTTCATTCACTTGACTTCTGATGTTGCCATTTAAATCATTGTTATTAATTTCATTTTGTTTCAGCCAGAACGACCAAAAATATTTGTGCTTATCACTTAGCCGGTATGAATCACCCCCTTGTTCCACCTTGGATTGAATTTCGGTTAGTTCTTGCCATTCCAGCCTGTTACATTGACTTTCAGCCGATATATCAATTCCGGACGGTACTGAAAAAATATACCTCTTTACGTTTTAAACGATTTTATTTGAATGAAATGATGCAGTGGCAGTAGTCACCACCACATATGTCTTCTTCTTCTTCTTGGGAAAGCTCAAAGTTTCAGCCTTTAGTTATTTGTGTTGACTTCTAAGCCACATCCACTCCATGTGGCTAACCTATGTCTCACCATTTTTAATTTTTTTTTCCTCTTTTAATTTTAATTTTAATTTTATCATTACTCTTGTTATAATCTAAAAAATAATTATTAATTGTTGTTGTTGTTATTATTATTATTATTATTATTATTATTATTATTTGGGCTTAATGAGTTTGACATATTAGTCGAAATATGAACTTATAATTATAAAATTCTAAAAAATTTATATGGGCTTTGATGAACAACATATAATATATAAAAATAGTTATAACCCAAAATGGCATACCGAAATAGATCGATACTAGTCTGGTACTGTAATATTCCCAGTCTAATTGACAAACTGAAATGGGTTCTAAAACGGTATTTAGAAAATCGATTTAAATTCATATCAACTACCTTAATCATATGAAGATTTTTTTTTTTATACAAGATAGAATTTCTACTCTAACCTAATCTAAGGGTAAATGTGTGTGAAACTCCCTCCTGGAAACTTGAACCCCGGCCCTTGCCCTTTACACTCCACAAGCATTTATACCTGCGGAGTGACCATCGCACCAAGGGTGTGCGGTGGTAAGATTTTCTTGATTATACTTTCCTTATATTTGAATAGCCGCTTATTCTCAATGAATTGAATACTAATTAGCTATTGACTTTAAGTTTAGAAAGTATTTAAGCCTTTTAAAGTTTGAATGTTTCCTTACATGTTTCTAAGACTTTTGGCTATCTTATTAAGTTTTAATTAGAATTAAATACTAGATGAGACAAAAAGGGAGGGAGTGAATTAAGGTTTTGAAATGAATAAGGAGAGAAAGAAGAGTATATTTTTGGTATTTTGCAATTAATATCACACTAGAAAAGAAACAAAGATAGTCAGAAAATATATATTAAAACAGATAAAAACAAATAGGAAAGATAATAAAACATGACATTAAAGATAGATAAAACAAAAAGAGGCAGGAAATCTAGTTGGGGTCCAAAACATGTGGTGTACACACTTGAGATTCAAAGCAGATTTCTAGAATAATGACCAAAACAAGAATCCTAGTCATCTAAAGGTGCATACGTTAGGATATGGACGCATACGCATCTCATCATGTGCATACACATCTTGAGGTAGATTAGGGTTCTTACATGTTTTCAGCAGAAATAAGGGAAATGAACAAAACAAAGGGCATAGAATAGATTATGTACATACAAAAAAACATATGAATACTTAGAAACAACAAGAAACATTAAGGGAAATAAGAATCGAGGAGGAGAGTGGATCATGGAAGGATCTACACCTCCTCTTCGTAGAACTTACATTAGTGTTGTTTTTTATCGACCCTCGGCCGAAATCGACTACCGTAGCTATGTGTGTGGGAGAACGGGTTGAATTACTTGATTTAGGGTAGATTGGGATGCCCTAAATGATTGTGTTTGCAAACTTGGACTAACTAGAATTCGAATATGGGTGAGAAAGAGACTACCTTCAAATCAAGAGATTTGAAGATCAATCTAATCCTCAACCTTTTTGCCCTTCTAGCCTTCGAACTCTAGGTTTAGTTATTCTAGAGGAATTTTGGTAGAGTTTTAGAAAGGATTAGTTTTCTGATCCTTTGGATGTTGAAAATGGGGGTATTTATAAAGAAAATGGGTAGCTAGCTATTAATGACACATTTGGCTAGCCAGTTGATTAGGTTGGTTGCCCTAGAATCTCATCAAAAGGAAAGGGAGTGATTTGAGGCTTTTTGTCTAGAGAGTGTGTACGCCACAGATTGGGTGCGTATGCATCATATCCCTGGTGTATGCACTCTTTGTAAGTTTGGGCCAAATTAGGTCAAATTGTCTTTTGGGCTTTGGGCTTCTTACCTATTTTCATAGTTGGGCTTGGGCTTGGATTGTATTGAGTCATTCTTAGGCTTGTCATCCTCATTGGGTTCCATACACAATACTGATCATTTTAGTAGCGATTTGAATTCTCGTCATTGGAGCCGGGGGCTTGGATATAAGTCGGAACGAAATTGGGTGTCTATAAGTAGTGACAGAAGGACTACATAAAATAATTTTTAAAATTGAAGGATTGAAATGAACAAAAAATCAAAATTGCATGATTGAATTAAATTTTGGGTCAAGTTAGAGGGTGCAATTTATAATTTATCAAAAAAACATTATTACTAGTCCTTTATTTCATTTTGGGATGTCTCAAAATGTAGTCATCTTTGGAAAGCTAATAAATAAATTTCCTAACTTAACATTTACTTAAAAGGTCATTACCATTCTTTTATGGGAAAGTTAACAAATGCTCTAAGGCATTGGTTTATGAAATATTTTTTAAAAATGTTATGGGAAAAGAAAAAAACAACTCACTTTTTTAATAACATTTTATATGTTTCATGAAATGGTATTTTAAAATTTTCTTAAAATAGTCAATTAATTAACTATTGTTATAAGGGCACATATCAATAGTAACCTTCTTTTATCAGAGTTTAAATCAATAGGGGTAATTTTTTAATCTTGAACCTTTTAACTAAAAGACGATACTTTAAATGATGTTCACTTAAAAGTTTAGCTTTCAAACATGATCAACGATATTGGGTAGAGGTAAGATTTATTGGGAAAAGTTAACGGATGTCTTAAGAGCATCAATTTATGAAATATTTTTAAAAACTCTTTATTATGGAAAAAGAAAAAAAATAATTAAATTTTTTGAAGGCCTTTTATATTTCCCATAAAAATGGTATTAAAACTTTCTTAAAATGATTTATTAACAATTGTCCTAAAGGCACTTGTTAATAAGAACTGTATTCATTTGCTATCATCCTACATTTTTATCTCTCTGCCAAATATACTTGAAGGGAAATAAAAAGTTCTTGTCTACTTTCTTTTCTATACTCACTTTACTTTTCATTGTTTCATTTTCCTTCCTCTGCATCAAACAGATGACATTCAATTCAGGACAGCAATAGTATCAAAATTGATTATACAACCATGAACCACGCAAAAAAAAAAAAAAAAACAAACAAACAAACGTGTGGGTGAAAATATATTGTGGAAATACACGTTGTGTTATTTAAACAATGAAAACTATTGTTTAAATAACACAACTAAACATGCCCTAAATCATACCAATTTGGATGGAAAAATAGGAAAAAATATTTTTATTGATGTATTGTTTTTTTTTTTCCTAAGAGAAACAAATGTACAAAGGAGAGAGAATGATAATTTGAATGTACATCAGAGTTGTCCACATGGACCCCATATTGGTGAGGACAGAGCAGTGCAGGATAGTGTAGTACGGTGAATACAACATAGCATGCCTTTATATGGCAATTATATTAATTAACAAAGACCACACTTTCCAACTTTATTCTTTATTCATTTTATTTATTTATTTATTTATTTATCTTACAAATTTATTTTATTTTATTTTTTAAAAAACAAAAGCAGGTTCTTAAGGTACGTGGCAACTCAAAAGCTTCAATTACTCTCCTCTTTCCTTCCTGCCTATAAAATTCTTCCATATACTCCTTGAAACTATATTTTCGATACTTTGGGGGGTGCTCTTCGTCAATCAAATCCTCAATTGGACCGATCACAGTGTCATAATTTGGGTTGTAGAACATTCCTTATGACAATCGCGGCAACAACTTGTTGGTGACAGCCCTATCTCTAACACTCTTAAACTTTCCATTACTAAGAACCTACACAAAAGTTAAAACATAAGTATAAAATATAATTTCAAAAATTAAATTGACAATCCACTAACAAATTAAACACCAGTGAAGCAGACATATCTAGTAGAATTCAGAACACCATAATAATAAAACTGCTTAATGTATTAATGTTCATGTAAAGCACTAAAATCCTAAAGTCATTACCATTTTTTTTCTTCTCTTCCATCTCTTGGTTTTTTTTTTACAGTTTCAAACGCTAAGTTTTTGCTATAAACCCAAATTTTAAATACTTAGAAAAATAGATGGAAAAAAAGTTGAATTCGATATTTTTTAAACCAATCAAGGAAAATGAGAATATATACAATATATTGCCATACTCAAAATACTTTAAAATTGACATAATATTACAGTTTAAATTTATAGTAGATTTTGTATGACAATTACACTAGTTTACAATTGTTTATCTATTTTCATATTAACTTTGCTTTTAATGTTACCTTTCCTAAACTAAAATCATAACTCCATCATTGGTTCTAGTCCTTGTTGGTTATCCATTTGGCCTTTTCTTTTTAAATTAAAAATATATTATAATTTAACAGTTGGCTTCTATTAAAGTATAAATTTTTTTTTTTGCGAATTATTGTTGTATACTTTGAGTTATGCAGCGCTGTACAACCAACCTCCCGTGCACAGAATGCTAAACTACGACTGCTCAGTTTTTTAAGAAAAGACTAAACAATAACGCGGCTACCTGAGTTTGATCAGCCAAATTGATAACGAATGCATCAGGCACAGGATCAATGGTTAACCATTTCCCATCTTTGATCACTTGGAGGCCAGTCACTCCCTCCACCTGTAGCAGTACCGTAATTGAACCAAGATCATTATGATCAGGCAATCCCATTGTGAGCTCGGGGTCTGGACATGCTGGATAGTAATTTGCTTGAGTGTTAAGCCCAGGCTTCTCACCTATCCTCCTCTTTAAACAATCCTCGTCTAGGCCAAGCCCTCGGGATATCAAGCTCAAAAGCCTATCAAACAAAACTCCAATTGCCCTTGCATACTCGGCAAAAACTTCTCTATATATATGACAATCAAACAAAACAAAGCATGCATGACTTAAATAAGTTAGTGAGTTTCTACAATCAATCAAACATATATAGGATAACTTTGGTAAGGAAAAACGAAAAGGTTCTAAGCCAGAGATACCGATACTGAGGAGGATTTGTGGGTAACAAATGAGTAAAATCTTCAGTAGGATGCCAAGGGTGTGAGAAGGTCTCACTCCACATTGTGACCTTTCCTATGCCTTCATACTTTCGGTAATAGCTGAACACTTTTACTTGCTTGCGATGACCTTTTGAAAGATATTGCGCCCTTTCCTCAGGAGGCAATTGAAAGAACTCCGTCGCCACAACCAACACCTTTTGGCATAATTCTTTGGGGACTCCATGGTTGATAATCTGAAAGAAACCATATTCCTCACAAGCTTGTGATATTTTTGAAACTAACGGTGATGGCCCTTGACCATCATCAATATCATGGTCATTTAAGTCGATAATGGGAATTGAATCAGAAGGAAGTACCTCTGAGAGGTTTGGCCTCTCAGCCTCTGGGAGAGTGAATTTAGGAGTAAGGGTCAGAGGTGTGTTATTGGCTAATTGATAGGGCGTCATCTCCATGTAAAGATATGAGAGGAGCTCTGGTTGAAGCAAAAATTTGATCAACACCGCCTAATATGTTACTAAAAAAAAAGTGTTTTTGAGAAAAGAATGTTGGCTGTGTGGCACACGTGGGTTCCAGCCCACACTTGATGGAATAGCTTATTTAGTGAATTATTGATTAGTGAATTCTTGGAAAAAGTGATCTTAAATGTATCTAATGGGTTTTTTACCTTATGAAAAGTTTTGTCTATTTGTTAACAAATCACAATATCAATTTAATTTTTACTTTATTTAGTTTATTTGATGATTTGTTGGTGTCTCCACGATTTGCATGTAATTTGACCTAATTAAATAATTTGAGTAATTGAATTAATTAACTGAAGTCAATTTAATTAACCTAACACTCATAAAAAGTTGAGTTTTTTTAACCTAATACTCAATTTTTATTTTTTATTTGATGTGAATTTTGACAAATTCACCTTTAAATTAAAATTTTTTTTTATATTTTTCATACTTACAAAATTTTTAGAATATCAAAAATAAAAAAAATTATATCATCAACCAAACGTTTAATTAAATTTTAAGTTTAAAAGTCTAAAATTATGCATTAAAAAAAAGTTTATGAATTAAATAGAAAATAATATCTAATTAGCTCAAAATTTGACATACATTATAAAAACATAAATAACATATATGCAATCAAATACTTAAAATTTTAAAATATATTGCAAACTTTGTCCATAAATAACATATATGCCAAGTTTTTTTTTTTAAAGAGTTGTAGCTTAACTTTATTCATCTAACATTCTACTTTTCTATCCCTCTACCAAACATACTTGAAGCAAAACAAATTTTTTTTTTTCTTTCTTCTTCTTACTTTTCTATGCTCACATTACTTTTCATTGTCTCATTTTCCTTCCTCAGTACCAAACAGATGGCATTGATTTGTGGACAACAAGAGTATGAAAATTTATTATACGATCATGTTAAAAAATATAAATAAAAATAAATAAACACCAGTTATCAAGATTCAAGAGTCACTAAATAAACATCTGAGTCATGTGAAAGGGGGAGAACTCAAGATCCAGAGCATGAGTATCGACGATCAGAGAGGTCACTTTCTCGGGAATACGAGTATTGAGGCTGCTAGTCCAACTCAACTTGTGCTTGTGCTGGGCATCATTTAATCAAAGCTCAGAAGTGTTACTTGGGGCAATTTCATTCTGTATGGATGTCAATTTGTTTCCCCTATCCCATATTTTGCTCTTGTATAGATGAATCTCATGATTTTAAGCAGGCAAAAGGGAGGCTTTGTTATGCCGCTTTCTTTGTGTGAAAATTTTGGAACCGTTAGCATGTGCTTTGGTTTTTCTTATTTTTATTTTGTAACTTGAACATGCTTTTGGTGAAGTAATTTCAATGTTTGTGAATGTGGATTTAGTGATAGTATCAGGCCGCCCTCTTATATATATCTTGGCTTTTCTAAATTTAACCCTCGGCTGGTTCTTTATGTTTTATATATGAAATATTCATATTTGTAGAATTGATAGAGTTAGATTTTTTTAATGTTTGATTTAATTGAAATTCATGTTGAGTTTGATTGTCCCCACTACCATCAGTTGGCTTTCCAGTTGATAGTATTGGTGCTGATGCTCATGAAGATGTCACTTCGCCATATGATCTAACAAAATATCCACTACTATTTTTACTCCCTCACTGCTTTTGCACAACGTCTGTATAAATCAAATTCAATATTTGGATAAACTGTGCGCTCTATGTATACAAAACAAGTAATCCACAACCACCACCTATGACATAATTCCCAGCAGCAGCAGGAGGGTCACCCTGTACTACTTCAGGCACATGTACAATGAACATCATTGTCATTAGCATAAGCCTCCTCACAGTAATTACACCCATAGTTTCACTTTCTTGAAATATTTGATCATGTATGAGAGTATGACTGATAACAAAGGCACAATACATAGGGTCTAATTCCTTTCTCAAATATGCGTTTTTAAAAAACTTCAAAGTTTAAAACTTGTTTTGTTTCTAAAAATTAAACTTTCTTTTTATAGTTAAACATTTAGTTTTAATTTGAATAAAGATTTGTCTCTTCACTTATACAAAAAATTATTGTGCCTTAGAAAAGATCCATTGTAATTGAAAATAAAATTAAGTATTCAGATTTCATCACTTATTGGGGTTGACCTTCATCAACACATAGGTTTAGAATTTCAATTTTCTCACACAAAAAATAGAGAAGAAAGAAAAAGACGAAATATTTTTCTTTTGGCTTGTACCATTGGCTTTTTTTCTTTTTTTTTCAAGAGTTATCATGTAATAATTTGGTATTGCTTGATTCTATTCGTGAAAAAAGTGAAAGGGAAAAAACTAAATAGTCACTTTTTATATATTATTATTCAATACGAGACTTAACTTACATATATATACCCAAATGCTTTCTTTAACAAATATATGTCTTTGATTGATTTTTGTATACAACATTGCATACTAACTTTGATTCAAGCCTAGCTAATCTAAATAGCTGTTCACTTTTAGGAAAAAAAATGGAATTGCAAATAAAATTGAATGGAGGAAAAGATTACATGCGATCAATCTAAAGTTCTGAACTAATTCGTTGAAAATCCAAAGCTGATCCCAAAATTTTGAGACTAAAGCTTTATTATTGTTGATTAAAATTGAAAGGATCTCACTCAACAAATTATAAAATTAACTTTAGGAAGCAGTAGATTGATATTGATACTATTTTTTGTTGACTAACCTGATCTTGGTTAGCATTCTTGATTTCCCCTTAACTTATTGATGAAATCTCTATTCGTATTTGAGTTATTTAGTTTACTGAAAAAATTAGGTCATCTAACATGTTCAGATAACTTCGGAAAACTATAGATTTTAATAATTATATCACATCTTTTATGCCAATCACAAATCTAAGGGGGAGATTTGTCATTTTTACAAAACTTCGGGTGTTACTGTATTTTGGGGGGATTTTCAAAAAAACAATGGAAAGGTCAAACAAACAATTTTGGTCAACAAAGGTTTAGAAGCGCAAATCTCAATTGTCCTAAGATAATATTTTCCCCTATTAAAATGATGCTAAAGGGTTCGTACAAATCTGTCCCCAAATACAACTAAGCCAATTATTTTTTCAAAGTAGCATTCTTGAGAGAATTCTTGTAAATTTCTATGGAAAATGGTGTAGAGCATACCCTCTTAAAATAAATATGTATCACTATATATAGACAATGGGATGTAACCCCTTAATGGGCACCTTTGGAGAGACACCTTGGTTTGTGTTAGAACCAACAAACGTTCACAAGATAAATTACCTATTTTAAAATGATTATTAAAAATTCTAAAGAAAAATATTTTTCCCAAGCCTTGATCAATCGAGATTTACTCTTCAACTGATTGACCTCAAAACCTCAATCCATCGACTTGCAATTAAGAAGGTGTTGAGCAGACAGAAAGTCAGGAATTATTATCACAGGCTTCAACCGACCAACCGACCATTCAACCTAAAGTAAATCCATCAATCAAGATAGCTGGATTGATCGAGAGATAGGTGACGAGTTGTAATCAATTTTTTTTTACAACCTTTCTTCAAAGCACTTTCATAGTTTTTATTCTAGCAAACTTTGTGAACACAGAGTTTCAACTTAAATAAAATTCTCTCCTACCTTTTATCCTTAAGAAAGTTTAAAGCTCTATGCAACTACATTTTGTATTATTAAGTGGACTATAAATATTTAAGATAGTAATTAGTATTTAGACCTCTGTGTTTACCGTTTATCCTCAAAAAGTTTAAACCTCTATGCAGCTAAATTTTGTATTATTAAATGGATTATAAATATTTAAGATAGTAATTAGTATTTAGAGTGTAAACCATGGAGAGATTTATCTTTTATCTTTTTCTTTTTTTTTTCTTTTTTTTTTTCTTTTTGTATAGTACTTTACTTTTAAGAAATAAAGTACTGGGTTTTTTTTTCACATTTTTTTTTCTATTGTAAATTTTATATTATTAAGTGAATTATAAATATTTAAGATAGTAATTAGTATTTAGAGTGTATACGGTAGAGTGATTTATCTTTATCTTTTTTTTTTATATATATGGTACTTTAATTTCAAGAAATCAAGTATAGGATAAAATTTTTTTCCACTTTTTTTTTTTCTTTTGTTAATTTTATATTATTAAGTGGATTCCAAATATTTAAGATAGTAATTAGTATTTAAAGTATGGACTATGAAGTGGTTTATCTTTACCTTTTTTTTTTTTTTTTTTTTTTGTATGGTACTTTACTTTCAAAACTATGGAATGATTTATCTTTATATTTTTTTTTCTTTCTCTTTCTTTTTGTATGGTACTTTACTTTGAAGAAATCAAGTACTAAGTAAATTTTTTTTCACTTTTTTTTCTTTTGTAAATTTTATATTATTAAGTAGATTATAAATATTTAAGATAGTAATTAGTATTTGGAATGTGGTCTATGGAGTGATTTATCTTTATTTTTTTCTTTTTCTTTTTGTATGGTACTTTAATTTTAAGAAATAAAGTACTGGGTAAATTTTTTTTTTCACTTTTTTTTCTTTTGTAAATTTTATATTATTAAGTGGATTATAACTATTTAAGATAGTAATTAGTATTTAGAATGTGGACTGTGGAGGGATTTTTCTTTTTTCTTTTCTTTTTGTATGGTACTTTACTTTCAAGAAATAAAGTACTAGGAATTGTTTTTTTTCTTTTATAAGTTTTATATTAAGTGGATTATAAATATTTAAAATAGTAATTAGTATTTAGACTGTGGACTGTTGAGTAGTTTATCTTTTTCTTTTTCTTTATCTTTTTTTCTTTTTCTTTTTGTATGGTACTTTATTTTCAAGAAATCAAGTACTAGGTAATTTTTTTCACTTTTTTTTCTTTTGTAAATTTTATATTATTAAGTAGATTATAAATATTTAAGGTAGTAATTAGTATTATAGTGTGGACTGTGGAGTGATTTTTCTTTATTCTTTTTTTTCCCCTTTTGTATGGTACTTTACTTTCAAGATATAAAGTACTAGTAATTTTTTATTCTTTTGTAAATTTTACATTATTAAGTGAAATATAAATATTTAAGATAGTTATTAGTATTTAGAGTGTGGACTTTAGAATGATTTATCTTTTTCTTTTCTTTTTTTTCTTTTTCTTTTTGTGTGGTACTTTACTTTCAAAAATTAAGTACTGAGTAAAGTTCTTTTGTAAATTTTATATTATTAAGTGGATTATAAATATTTAAGATAGTAATTAGTTTTTAGAGTATGGACTATGAAGTGATTTATATATATATATATATATATATATATATATATATATATATATATATATATATATATATATATATATATATATTCTTTTTGTATGGAAATTACTTTCAAGAAATAAAGTACTGGGTACATTTTTTGTGTAAAATTTATATTATTAAGTGGATTATAAATATTTAAGATAGTTATAAGCATTTAGATTATGAACTATGAAATGCTTTTTCTTTTTTTTTCTTATTGTATAGTACTTTACTTTCAAGAAATAAAGTATTAGGTAATTTTTTTTTTCACTTTTTTTTTCAGAGACCTCAAGTGAGAGTACACGAGGTCTTGCCGTGTGGCACTCTAATGTTGCATTTAGCATTTTTTTACATTTTTTTATTAAGTTTTTTTTACTGTTACCCAATAGATCATAGTAACTTTTTTTTTACTATTATATAAATTTAGCATTTTTTACCTCTTTTTATTAATTTTTTTTATTGTTACCCAATAAATCATAATAACTACTTTTTACTATTATATAAATTATCCTTTTTTATCACCCAAGCCCAGTTATTACCTTACATATTATGACTAAAGTCTGACCATTTTCACTTGTAAATCAAAGTCAAAACTCTTATCCACTTACAAACTCTCTTCCTTCTCCCCCACGTATAGATGATGCTTCTAAAAAATCTCATTCTCATGAAATTATGTCTTCATTTTATATAGCTGATACTTCTAGAAAATCTCATTCTCATGAAATCGTGTCTTCATTTTCCCCCAATTTTATAATTCAATATGCTTTTGTTCATTAATAATGTTCTATGCAATTTATGAAGACAAATTCTCTTTATCATCAACCTGTGCAACAAAAATATATATAAATCTTGAGATCCCTAAGATTGATGAAATAATTGACAATTGCATATTTCTAAAATTTATAATAAGAAAAAAGTGTAATAAATAGCATATACTATCTCACAAAATGTCATTTACTTAATATTTTCGTTAAAAAAAAACTCAATGATAGGAATGATAAAAAACATGATCCTATAAAAGAAATACCAAAAATACATGCAAAACAATTTTCATAGGAAGATTTATCTTTAAAGAATATGAAGGCAATAGTAAAGATAAAATGCATTGAATGAGATCCTACGAAATAGTTTTGTTAATCATTTCGAATAATACTCATCATTTACATTAAAAAAAATACATCATTTTATTTACATCAAAAAAATAATACATCATATTATTTACATTAAAAAAATAATACATATTAATTTCAAAGTTCATTGCAAGATGTGAACTATTAGGGTATTGCAACAATAAATAACATTGATACAACAATGGGTTGGTATTAAATTTCATGCATGCTTTGTGAAAGGAATGTCAAACCATAAACAGAATCATCTCAGTGTGCAAAATGTGAAACAAAAACAAATATATTCCAAGTTTAGAGGCACTCACATTAACTACATACTCTCCAAATATTTATAATATTCATCTCGCTATAACTGCTATATATATACAATTGCAAATTACTTCGATTACAAGATTCAAATTGAACTTTTTAATGCAACTAACAAAACAACTTTTGAGATATTTGATTGAGAAGCCGAGAAAATTCTAAATAAATCTACAGGAGATCTTGCTTAAAAACAAACTGAGGTACAACTTATTTAAATTATTGTAAAAACATTGATATTGTAGAAGGAATCCCACATGATTTGAAAAAAAAAATAAGGAAAAAAAATGGATTTTCCTACTTTATTTGAATGAATTCAACCTAAAGGATAATGGTTTTGAAAATTACACAGTTGCTAAGATTATTGATGTACCTTCAAATAACAAAAAAAGGTATGGAAAAAAATACACAATTCAATATGCTATATTAATTCTTTTTGCTACACTATTTCAAAATTAACCAAAAATAAAAAATAAAAACATTTACAAAAAACTGTCACATTGTTGAAATTTACTATGAATGCAAATACTTACGAAAAATCTTAGTGACAAAGTCCAAACTTAGTAAGATCCAATCAAAAATCTCCCGGTGCCAATTCATTAGTGATTAACACAAATGATGCACCAAAAGGGAAAAGTGATGAAAGCTCAAAAAAGAAAAAAGAATTCGTAATGAAGCTTTTTATTACATCACATAATAAAAATCAATAATATAGAAAGAATTAATATGCTTTGATCAACTTTTGTTATACATTATTACTCCAAAGTTGTTTTAATTATTGCCCATTAGTTGAACAAAATAATTATAGTAGATATGTGCGTATAATTTATAATTGTTAACATTTTCAAAAAAAAAATTTACATAAAACATTTGTTTTATTCACATTTGTTTTTTCATACAATAACTAAGGAAGGAGGGATTTAAATTCAAGTTCACCTTTATATATATATATATATATATATATGAATCAAGTTCACTCTATCAGAAGAATCAAATTAAATAGTGAAATCTACTCTATTTTTTTTTTTTTTTGAACCATGAAATCTACTCTATTAATGTGTGATGAAAGAGAAAGTATCATGTGCTGTACTTAGAAAGTACTAAATAATGCTTGATTTTATATTTGTTCTCAAGCCTTATTAAGTACTTATTTATTTATTAGACAAATAAATATCAACGAAAATTTAAAATTTTATTGAACAGGAAAACAAAGTAATTTACTGGTTGCCCATATATTAACAATTACACTACTACTATATTTGTGTAATATACCTACCCGCGAAAAAAATTAAAAAAAGAAGAGTGTAATATACTATTATTTTCTAGAGAACATCTAATTTCAGAATCATGATGCATTCCAAAATATGTACATATATTAAAGTTATTCGCTCTTCTCTCTCTCGCTTCTTTTTATTTTTATTTTTTAAAGTTTATGGGAGACTGTATTTGCTCTTCACTCTTTAATTAGTCTTGAACCCTAACATTTTTTTTTTTTTTTGATTGAGTACCATAACAACACCTCTTAAGTATTTTAATTCTTATTACCCTTTTCAAAGAAAAAAATAATCTCATTTCTCTTAGTACGCAATTTCTGACTAACTACATTATTACATATAAAAGTGAATTAATAATAACATATTCAATCCTTAGTAGTATTTACTTATCCGATTAGTTTTTTCAACAAAAAAAAAAAAATTATCCGAATAGAATTAGGAATAATTAATGCACTACCGGCTACAGTAAAGCACACATAAATTTTGATTCACCACTGTCATCATGATAACAATAACATATATGGATCTACCTATGCTTTTACCGCATTCTTAATCCTACAACTACTAAGACATTAACGAGATTGTGATTTTAATTCTCTACTCCTAATTCTATAAATACCACCCCCTCCCCCTTTTAGTTGCACTTGTATTTCTTTCTAACAAAGTTTTCTTTCTTACATAGTTTAATTTCTTGCGAATATTTCTCTCTCTAAGGTTTTCTCAAATAAACCCCAACTAAGAAAGTACGTACTACTCTTTTTTCTTTGCTCTCCCTTCTAATTCTTTATACTTCATTGTTTATTCATAGCTGCACATACTATGTACTACGTTACAAAGTTTTGATTTTGCAAGGGAAACAAAACTAGATAGTGTTTTTATCGCCAATAATTAAGGTTTGGTTGTATTTATTTACAGAGACAAATTAATTTGTCCTCCAAAATACAGTCAATTTAATACTTCAATTTTATACGTGGGTTTGTTCAATATTACTGTCCATAGAAAATTTTCATTATGTTTTTGCCTTCAGTTACTTAATGTTTGCTTCTTTTTATTTTGTTATAGATCTTAATGTTTTAATGTTTTTCAACAAGCATGTATGGGTTTTTTGTGTGATTGATCATGTGAGAGAGAGAGAGATTTTATTTTATTTTATTTTTATCAGAAGAGAGAGAGATTTGAATGAATATATGTTTTATGTTCATACCAAGGGAGTCAATTTCGTACCGGAGACTGTACCGGTTTGGCCGGTGGAACGAAATATTTCGGTACCGGTTAATACCGGTGTACCGTTTCGGGATAACCGCTATTTTATAAAGAGTTCAAATTTAGTAATGATTGAGTATAAAAAATATGTTAGTAAAAGTTAAAGTGCACACAATTTATTAAAAGTATTTATAAATTATAAAACATCTCATTTAAATATCTTTAAAAAAAAAATAAAAAACTCATTTTAATATCTTTGATCCTTAAGTTTTACTATCTTTTAAAATTCATTATACATTGATATTATTTTTAATTATTATTGTTAATAGTACAAAGTTTTTTTAGATGACACATGGTAGTAGGTTTTATTAATTATTATTATAATAATAATAAATTCATTAGAAATTGATATATTTGGTAATTGGTGTACCGTAGTTGAAGTTAAAAATAAAATACATAAATAAGAAATAAATAAAAAAAACTTAATGAAAGGAAGATAAGATCGAATTCTTCACGTGAGTGGGTGTTAGACGCGCAAAAAAATAAAAAAATATAAATTATTTTATTCAAATAAATTAATAATAATAAAGGGTTGAACTGCTGAAGTTAGAAGTAAAGTGGGGTAAAGCTGTTAAGCACATAAAACAAAAAACACAAAACAAAAGAAACTGAAAAGACCATCTAAAACAAAACAAAAGCCAAGAACTGAAGAAGGAGGCTCTGGGTTATTTAACGAAGAAGAAGAAGGGGGAGGAGAAGAAGATTGGCAAAATGGGATTCCAGCAACGTGGCGATGACTTTCTCGTGGCGGCAGCAGCATAGTGAGAGACTGTAAGTTAATATGTTACTGAAAGAGGAGAGATGTACTAGATCTGAAATTTTTTCTCTTTTTGATCTGAAAGTCATGTTCCGGTCCGGTATGATTTTTTCGGCCGAAGCATGATATTTCGTCCGGTATAGCCGGAACAACCTGGTATCACCGGTATTTGAACCGAAACGAAACACATGTGTTTCTGTACCGTTTTAAGCTCCGGTAAGGAATATTCCGGCCATACCGGTCGGTACGGTACGGTATCGACTCCCTTGGTTCATACTAGCATTTCATTAACGTGTGTTGGGTTGGTCTCTTATATTAAGTGTGTGTTTGGCTACCAATTAAAAAATCAGCTTAATTTACTATTCAGTTTATTTTTCCTAGTATTCATGGGTCTTACTGCACTTCATGGTACTATTCATGGGTTTCACTGTACTATTTCAGCTAACTTTATCTTTATTTACAGTGTTTTCAGTAAAAAAATTTCAGTTTCAGCAAAATAAATGGATCCCAATAACAGACCCTAAGAAGGAAATCTGGTTGCGTGTCACCAAGAGTTTGCATTCATGGTTTATTTAGATATCACTTATTGCTGAAAACTAGAAACTGAAAACTGAAAACACTGTAGTAAAATAATTTTTAAATGTGTGAATAGTATCGTGGGACCCAGTTTTAAAGTTAAAGTTGCTGGATTCAAACTTATGGGTCTCGTGAATAGTACATGGGACCCACAGAAATTAAACGCAAACGCAGGACGCCCACTGAAAAACGCTATCCAAACATATACTACTTAGTAAGAAAAAAAAAAAAAAACTCCTGGTTTTGTTTTGTTTTTCTAAGTTCTTGGTGAGCGAAACGGTTGATTAGAAAGTCCATCATAGCCTTACTTTTGATGTGAATTTACTGTGACAATTAATTAATTGTTAAACAAAAGAGGGGTAAGAGTAAGATAGTCATTGTATTAAACAAACAGAAATCTTGCATTAATATTCTCCTAAAAACTTTAGGGATTTTAGAGTCCATGCATGCAATTGTAGAAAAGGATTATAAATACCCTTGCAGATGACAGTTTTTTTTTTTTTTTTTTTAATACTTGGTTCACATACACAACACACAAGACTAACCATTTCTATGAGGGTTGGTGGATGTATAATTTATGGTCCACGAAACCTTTCTTTTCTTTTATTTTAATTCTTATTATTTTCTCGATTTGTGAATAGGGATCAGTAGTAGAAAATAAATCAATTTTGGTAAGAAATTATTGCTGGAGGTCTTAAAGATTATCTATTAATAGTGCAAAACCTTCACATGATTTAGGACTCCTTTAAATATATTTTTTTTCTAATTTTTGCCTTTTAATTTTGATATAAGGTGGCTCTTTTATTTCATTAAAATATAAAAACTCCCACAAAGCGATATTAAGTGAAATCATTGTACCATTGTACCAATTATTCATGTATCAACTAAGTGACACATTGTATCTCTGAGCTTATTTTTCCGTCTTCTAGACAATGTACATTTATGAGTCTAATCTAGTGTCTTGCTTTTGATGAACTATGACGATCGAAGGTGGAATTTTATTATGGAGCAGAGGACTTAAGAACCTTTTTCATAACAAAAGCAACAATTTTAAACTGTAATGACATTTAAAACAAAAAATTATCTTTACCCCCAAAAAAGTTGTCCTGTTCTATAATTCATATTGCAAGAATTTCAATTATTTATGCACAGGTCAAGCACCTCTTCTAGAACTTGATTTATTTTCTTTCTTTTTCATTTATGTTTAATTATATATAGTGTGCAATTTCATCTAACTATGGTATATCCACAGTTCCCTTCAGGCCCTCTAAACATGAAATCCAACTCAGAAGAAAGATTTCACGACAATGAAGATGCTATTGATGAATTTTATGATATATGGCTGGTAAGGACATTGTATGTGATGATCTCAACTTTTGTTTTATTAATATAACAAAACTAGATATTTTGAAAATAAAGTAATTTTTATCTTGGAACTTATTAAGCATTTTAATTTGTTTAGATAAAAATTTTAAAACCTCAATTTTTCTAAATTCAATATTATACTCTTATCTACTTTCAACAAATAATATATTAAAAAGAAAAACCAATAAGCCAACCCAAGTACACACTAAAACTTTGTTGTTGTAGAATATTACTAAAAAGTTTGTGTTTGATTGCTACAGAAAAATCATCCATCCGCCTTGAGCTCTTTCGAAGAAATAAAGAGTATGGCTCATGAGAAACAAATGGTTGTGTTTTTGGATTATGACAGAACTCTCTCACCGATTGTAAACAACCCTGATCAAGCTTTCATGTCTACTGAGGTTAGTACTTTATCTAAAAAATTTAGAACATACATATATAGTTGTGACTTCTAACTATATATACATCATTAAAGAATTGCCTTAACCTCTATGGAGGAAGAATTAAATTGCCTAATTATTTTGATATGATAATTTTTTTTTTTTTGAGAAAAATATGATACTTAATTGGTTAAACATTGTGCAATAGAAGTAATGTCTATACCATATATATATATGTGTGTGTGTGTGTGTGGAAGTTTTATTTTATTCTTTTATTCTTTTATTTTTTTAATAAATGAATTTGTTCCTCCAAAAACATGTTGGCTTATAAGTTATGACACTATTTGTGCCTCTCGATTGACAGATGCGTTCAGCGGTAAGAGAAATCGGTGAACATTTCCCAACTGCAATTATCTCTGGAAGGTCTAGGGATAAGGTAAATAACTCACACACAACTAATGAAATAATGAGCTAGCTAGACCTGATCATATACGAACTATTTTTTACTAACAATTTTTTTTTTCTTTTTTCTCTCTACTCTAGGTGTTCCAATTTGTGAGATTGAATAACATCTATTATGCTGGAAGTCATGGGATGGATATATCAACCCCAACAGTTTCTCTCAATTATGGTAACCACGAGTATCAAACTAGGACTATTGATGAGAAGGTATATTTCTCAATTGTTTGTGGTTTACTTTCTGTACTTGGTGGTTATTGTCATGAAAACTTTTTTGTGTTGTGTTCAAAACTCCTATAGAAAATAATTGCAACGAAATATGCTTATTGTTTTTCATTCTGAGCACATTACTTGTTTTATCTTACAGGGTAATGACATGGTTAACTTCTGCCCAGTACGAGATTTCTTGCCTAGAATTCAAACGGTAATAAATGATGTATACCTATGGTTGAATAACTTTGTATTCTCTTTGTCAAAGTCAATAAAATGGCAAACTCATACTAAAATGCATGATTATTAGATAAAAATCTCCACCTTTTGTTCCTAGATCTTTTTAGTATTAGAATGCAAATAAATTATCTCTTTCTTTCTTTCTTTCTTTCTTTTTTTTTTCCTTGCTTCTCTTGTTGCGGATAAAGGATAAATTGGAAAAAATAGCAAAAGACATAAAAGGTGCCTCGGTTGAAGACTGCCTCTCTGTACACTTTCGGTGTGTGAATGAAGAGGTAAATAGCATAATGCAATAATACTAATTAATCTGATATGATAAAATAAAATAAAGTGATGTAATAGCAATGATATTGTTAACACCCAATCAAAATCATGGAAAATTGTAATTTTACTTTTGTGGATTTTATGTCTAAATTATTGCAGAATGTTGGCAAGCTTAAGGAGATGGTGGAATCTACAATGGAATTCTATAATGACTTCCGTATATCTGAGGGAAAAAAGGTATAAAAAATTTTCTTGTTGCCATACTAATTATAAGATCTCTATTTTTTAAATATGATTTTTCATAGAGTACCAACCGGTAAAGTTTTATACTTCATATCTCGTGATTTTATTTCTTGGAAAATAGATCATATTTATTTTGTAAAAGATTTATAGTTTACTCCAAAATACTAATTATCTTGTTGTTTGTATTTTTTGTTATAGGTAATGGAAATTCGCCCTATTAGAAATTGGGATAAAGGTTGTGCTTTACAGTATCTGCTTGATACTCTTGGTTTTGAAGACTCTAGCAATGTCCTTTCTATGTATATAGGAGATGATAAAACTGATGAAGATGCTTTTAAGGTATGGGTAACCTGATCAATAGTAATTCATTATTGTCACCAATTTTAAAAGGTTTTAAAAAAGTGGTGATTCTTATTAAATCCATGTTCAATCATCGACCCCCTCTTTTTGTCAAAAAAAAATCATCCCCATCTTCTTCCATTTCAAACGATTGCCTCCACAAAATACTGTTGAGGTAGTCGGATTCAGATCCTTTAGATTTCCTACGTACTCTACTAAATAAATTTTCTTAAATCTTAATCATTCTTTAATGATTTAATGGTCTAGATTCTGCCGTGTCATTATTCCACTAACTATAATTTTAATTATTTTGTTTGCACATTATTTTATTATTTTAAGAATATTATTAGTAAAATGTTGACATGGTAAAATCAAGACTATTAAATCATTAAAGAGTGGTTAGGATTTAAGAAATTCTATTGGTAGAATATCCTAGAAAATCTAGAGGATCTGAATCCAAGGTAGTCTTGGTGGATATTGCAACATTATTGTTCATGAAATCATGCGTTTAACTTTGTTGCTCGTTTTGATGAATAATCAGGCACGTATTTCGACCCACACTAATATAATTTGTACATAAATGTCTACAGATGATTAAAAACACTAATATATTTTGTACATAAATGTCTGCAGATGATTAAAAGCATTGGAAGAGGATTTCCTATAGCTGTTTCTACTACTCCAAAGGAGACAGAAGCCCTTTACTCTTTATGTGACCCAACAGAGGTCATGTCCTTCGTAATTCTTTTAGCAAAGTGGAAAATGGGTTGTACTTTTAAGTAAATTAGTTTAATCCCTCAATATAGAGAAAAGATTCTAGGCTAATTGATGCTTGTTTTTAAATCAGTGAATTAGCATCAATGTCTCGAATTAATGGTATGTTTAGGAGATTAATTAGGTAGATGCTAACTTCTCAGTTACTATGGGACCTGGCAAACTACTGGTTAATAGAAATGTGATTTTCCTTGTTACATTATTGTCATTTATGGTCAATTTTTTCATAAAGGCTATTTTTTCTTATGGGTAAAACTTAGGTACAGTACCTTAGGTACAGTACCTCAGGTACCCCTTTTAAAATTAAAACACCTATACACTCACCTAACGATGATACTGCCGTTACCTTCTCCGTTTATTTCTTTTCTTTTCTTTTCTTTTTTCCCCCATTTCAGACCCAAGACTTCCCACGAGAAAACTGAAAACCCCAAAACCCCAAGCTCCTACCGTTCTCTCTTTCCCTCTTTGTTCTTCTCTTTCTTTCTTTCTTTCCTTCTCTGTCAGTCAAAATTAGATGAAATAGACAAATCCAGCTTTGAATTCTCTATCTCGCTCAATTTTCGCAGATTGGTTGGCTGGCACTATGGTATATATTGGCTAAATCTCATTATAGATTTTCAATTCTAGTTGCTGGGTTTGTGTTATTTTGCGGTTTGGTAGAATTTTTCTTTGTTGATTATGATTTGGGTATCAATTTTTGTTATTGGGTCTGTGTTATTGCTTTGGTTTGTTTTGATATGGGTTTTCAATTATAGTTGCTGAGTTTGAGTTATTTTGAGGTTTGGAAGAGTTTTCCTTTGGCTAATTCTGATGAAGATTTCAATTTTGGCTAATGGGTTTCTCTTAGTATTGCTTTGGTTAATTTTAATTTGGGGTTTCAATTATAGTTTCTGGGTAAGAGCAACCTTAAACAATTTTGTGAGGAACAAAATGAAATTGACCCCTATAAAGTTGAGTAGTGAAAGGTACATTACGCCTTGATTTTATAGGTTATTCTTAGAATTTAGAAAGACACCATGCTTTGAGAGAGAATCTAATATGGGTTTAAATTAAATTTAGTTGAGGTAAAATTTAGTAGTTAGGACCATGAGAAATGAAGGCTGTGTGTTCCCACGGTCATATGAATTGTTCACATGTCATTGTATAATCAGACTGTGTCAACCTCCAACGCTATCCAACACAAAACTGTCAATTTGCTGAGGAGATCAATGTTTATATGCTCATTTACACCATGCTTTCCATCTTCAACCATCATCACCAATATGTGTTCTTTTGATTTTTGAATCAAATGTCTCGGGACCACTGTGTTTTCCTTCCATTGACTTGAATTTGGTTGGTAGGGTGGTGCTTCAGATTATATTAAGGTTGCTCCACCTATTCTCACCTTGAAGACTGTTAACTTTTCTTTTCTTTTCTTTTTTGTTGAGGGGAACGAAGACTGTTAACTTGAAAATAAATTTGTGATAGTGGATCATTTGCTCTTTGAATCCTTGGTGTGTTGGTTATATCTAGAAACTTTATTTATAACCACAACTTTGGTATCATACAGAATGTTCTTAGTGATTAAACCTATGACCTTTTAGATTGACCAGGGCAGTAATCTAAGCGCTATTGGGTTTTTGAGTTATTGTATTAAAGCTTATTGGGAAGAGTTACATATCCTTAGTTTCACATTGTAGTAGCAGAACACGCATCAGTAAATAAACATATCCTTGATTATTTAGAAATGAAATTTTACCATCTTTTGACTATTTTTGTTAATATTTCTCATTTTGCCTTGATTCTAACTTGTGCATTGGCAGACAAATTGGCAAAGTTTGCCACTTCAGGAGTTATGAGAAATGCATCTCAAGGATTGACCATTCATTCCTGGTCTATTAAAGCCTGCCCAGAAAATCTATTCTCATTCACCAAAATGAGTTGATCGAGTTAATTAACCGGACTGATCTTGTTATATCTCCTCATTGATTGGAAAGAATATCTTAGTATCAAGATGTATCAGTGTTAAGCCCGGTAGGAGAACTGAAAGAAACAATTACAATATCCAAAAATATATGCATTGTTTGGACGAAAGATTTATACAACATGGAGACATATAGTGATTTGCAGCTCAACCATTTCCAATGGCAAAAAGACGTGTTAGATTGAATAGGCAGTAGGACTTAAAATGTTGAATACATTCAAATTATTTTGTACAATTGCAAATTCTGTCGTCTGTGTAACAATCCATTGGTTAATTTAGTTATTGCCCGTGAGAGGTGTGGTTAAGTTGTTAGATGTCTGTTAGCATAGTTGAGTTACTGTTCAGTTAATCCATTATAAAGAGTCTCTTCTACAGTAATTCAGAGGTTAGAGTGGAATAATACAAGTTTTACTTTCTCTCATAATCTCGGCTCTGCGATTCTGCATTTCCCTCCTTTCTTCTAATATTTCTTGTATCAAATACTTAACTATCAAACGCTTGGCTATAATTTTCACACCAATCAATTCTCAATTAGTAATCTCCAAAGGTGTCAAAAATTAAGAATTAACATGTTGTAACTTGGTAGTGCCAAAAATTATGAGCTCTGCCCGCACTAAAAAAAGCAAGTTTAGATTTCTTAAATTCTAATAATTTAAGAGTGGGGTGATTCAAGGAAGCAAAAGTTATCCTGTGGATGAAGTTACAGTTCACAATTCAAATGTCTAATTCACATGCAATCTTTAATATTAAATTCCTGAATTCTTCATAACAACTTTAAATGACCACAAATAATTTCAAAAAGTTTGTCACAAATCCTGTTAATTAATTTTTCATTGGGCGTAAGGAAAATAAAAAGAAAATCTGAAAAGGCCCAAAGCAAGCAAAGGACGGAGCTAAGCTTGACCATTTTAAAAAAAAATATATTAGTATATATATAAGTATTAATTTTAGCAATTTTGTTATATAAAATTACACTTTGTCCTCTTAACAATAGGATTGATTCTTTTAAAAGCAATGCTATAACCACAAACTTTTCTATAACATTTTTATAAATTATTGACATAGTAAATTGACTAAATTCTTATTAATTCACATCTGGACTCATTACCTAATAATTTTTTTACTTACTAATAATCACATAGCTCTACATTTTCCTCATTTTAAAGTCCATAAAAAAATTTATAACTCTAAAATCTAAAACAAAATATACAAAGCCAAACAAATCACAATAAAATTTATCAATAGCAAAACTAAAAAAAATTAAGTACATCCAACAAATTTTATCCAAAACAAACAATCCAGCCCTATAAAAAATTTTAAACAAATAATTTTTTCCTTAACTAGCGGCAAACACACATTTAAAATTAAAAAAATAAATAAAACCTTATCAGCTAAACAGCAGCAGAGCCGAATGCCACTGTCACCGCACACAGCCAGCAAAAGAACTGCCCTCCTAATTTGAAGTTCTACCTCGGGAATTTAGAACCTAAAAGATAGAGCACTGTCATTGGCAACACCAAGTTCCTGGTAGTAGACTATCTCATGAAAAAAAAAAAATAGTCAGTCTTTAAAGTTAATGTCTTCTAGATATTTTGTAATTCACATATCAACACACAATTATGCACATAATCATCTATTTATTCATGCTTTAAACAAACTTTTGCAAGCGGCTTTTTTCTTTAACATAAAAAGTTACAGAATGCGAAACACACCCCAAAAAAAAAAAAAAAAAAAAAAAAAAAAAACAGAAAAAGTTACTCTATTAAATTAAATGTGCTTCCTCTCAATCAAATTAAATTTGGCCATCAACATGTCTCTTAGCCAATTGCAAAGCATCATTTGATTCCATTAGTAAGCTTTGAAAAATCTCCTTTGCATCTCCTTCTATTATAAACTATGCAAAAATAGAGATCGAGCGAGAGAAAGAGGAGAGAGACGTCCAGAAGGGTAATCAGTTACCTTTTATGTGGACCAAAATTTCAGTTTCTGAAGTGCCTTGCAACGATTCCTTGATTGTAATGGTGGAGGTCTTGGAGGATCGACGATATCAATGTTGGGGATTCGAGCAATCTTATGCCAATCCTCGCCGCTGTCTTTCTTGCACCGCCTCTGCAGATGTGGACAATATGCAATTCTCAATGTTTTGAGTGCGGTAAGATTCTGCAACTCGTCCGGTATAGACATTAGATTATCGCAGTAATGAATTCGCAAAGATGAAAGTGACGTGAGGCATCCTATCTGCTTCGGCAAGGAAACTAACTTCGGACATCCGGTAATACGTAAGTCCTCAAGGCTAGTTAAATATTGAATTCCTTCAGAGAAAGAGCAGAATTTGTAGCAATTCCAAATCCCTAACCTCTGTAGTGAAGACAAGCCCCGCAATCCATTTACCGGAAAGGACATAATATTTGTACAGCTCGATATATCGAGTTCCCGTAAAGAATGTAGGTACTGGAGTCCTTCTGGCAGACTTTCGAGTCCCTTACAATAACTAAGATGAAAGTGTTTCATTGTAGTAAGATTTTGAAACCATCCATCCGGAAGAGAGTGAAGAAGTGTCGATTCATGCATTCCTCCAATTTGAAGGAAAGAAAGTGAAGTGAGATTCATCACTAACTTAATTAACATTGCATTGCTCTCACGGATTGTCAAGCTTGTAATGGAAGGAATAATAGGCATTTCAACTAAATTTGGACAACCCATGATATATAATGTGCTTAGGCGGGGAAAATTTTCTCTTCCATCCATTGTTCGCCATTCCTCCAAATTAGCCATCATATCTAACTCCAGTATCTCCAATGATGGGAATGAAATTGCAATATCTCCATGTAACTCATTGCCAAGATACTTCATAGAATCCATGCCACTTATTGTAAGAACCTTGAGGAATGGTAGTTTTCCAAGAGGTGGCAGATGTTCACATCTTTCACACTTAATTAGAGAAATTTCAACCAGATCATGAAGGAGTAAATCTTGCATCCATGTTGGAAATTTTGAACCCAAATAGTTATGAATGTGCAACACTTTCAGATTTGAATGAGGTTGGAGACCATCAAGAACATCTTCAACCTGTTCTGGTACAGGGCACTGACTTTTGTTCTGCCAAACCAGACGTAGTGAATGAAGACTTTGTTTCCCAATCAAATTTGCATTTTTTGCCTCTGCAAAATTTCTTACATTATCAAGTTCCTTTATTGACAACTCGTTTCGAAGGTGTAGTCCTTTCAGCTCACTTAATTGATAACCATTTTTCTTGCCAACGATGAAGATGCTTAATGATTGGAGGCACGTTAGTTGGCCCATCCCTTCAGCCATACAAGTAAGAGAAGCACAACCTATAAGCCCAAGATAGATAAGGTTTTTCATGTGCCTCATACCATTGGGCAACTTATGAAGAGCATGACACTGATCTAGTTTCAGCGTTTGCAGGTTCAAGAGGCAAGTTATTGATTCAGGTAAAACTTTGAAGTTGGAATGAGACATGTCGAGATACCTCAAGTGTTTTAAACTAGTGATTGATCTTGGTGCGTTTTGTAATGGTTTTTCAGCTAACTTGCACACCCGAAGATACTTTTGTTTCAAAAGGAAGGATAGAGGAGATTTATACTCACTGTTAAAATTTCGTGACCCAATGTATGAGCGTAGAGATCGGACTTTGCATACTTCAACATCCCAAGAAGTGCGTTGATAATAATTCAAGTGGCGAATCATTTTTGGAACTTTGACCTCTTTGTCAGATTCCACCACAACGCATTCAAGCCTCATAATAGACTGAGCAAGGTCATGCATAAGATCATGCATTTTACATGTTATGTTAATAGGAGAATCCTCCACAACATCTTGAAAGAAAGATCTCCACACTAATTCATTGAAGATAATAATGCCAACATCATGCGGCTCCAATGATTCTTTAAAGGGAATAAAACCATTAGCCATCCACAATTGTATCAACTGATCCCTTTTAAGCACATGATCTTTGGGGAATATACAGCAGAAAGCAAAACATTGCCTTAGATGTGGGGGTAAATGGGTGTAACTCAACCTCAACGCAGGCAAGATGGAATTTTCACCTTCTGGTAATTCCCAAATTTGACTTTCTTTCACAGATAACCACTCACTTTCCCTACTTTTTAAGCTCATGAGGCTTCCAAGAGTCTTTATTGCTAGAGGTACCCCTCCACACTTCTTCACTATTTCCTTGCCAATTGATTCCAATTCTGATCTCTCCTTTGGCCTTCCCATCCCAAATGCACATCTTGCAAACAGGGACCAAGAGTCATTCTCTGACAAACATCCTATGTGGTGTATAGGTAGTGTGGCCATCATAAGCGCTACATTCTCAATCCGGGTTGTCACCATAACCTTACTTCCGTTCGACCCACACCTCAACACATCTTTTAAGCCATTCCATTTGTCATGGTATTCGTTCCAAACATCATCCAAAACAAGCAAAAATTTCCTCCCACGCAATTTTTCCTGCAAGCGTTGCTGTAATGGGTCCAACTCTGAAAGATTACATGCACTACCATCAATGGACTCTATGATTGCTCTCACCAATTTTCTTATATGGAAATCATCTGATACACACACCCAAATTCTCATATCATAATGCCTCTGTACCCTTGCATCATTGTAGACCAACTGTGCAAGTGTTGTTTTCCCCAAGCCCCCCATGCCCCATACGGCATAAATAGCAAGATTATCTTGATCAGACACATCAGTGAGCAATACTTGAATTATTTTTTCTTTCTCTTCACCTCTTCCATAAATCTCACTTTCATACACAAGTGAGCCAGTTTGTCTTCCTTCTATATCACAGACTTCCATGTTTATATCTCCCTCTCTCAAGTGAAACTTAGATCTCTCCATAGAAATGGATTCTAGCCTATCCCTCACATTCTTCAGTTTATGTGCCATCTTCATGCGAAATATAAGTCGGTTTTGAAGAGAAAAGTAGCTACTTACTTGGCTGTTCACACCTTTCTCTTTCTCCGCCTTTCGTATTAGAGCTTCAGTTGCAAACTCGTCCAGAACATCATCTGCATCATAAGCTCCTTCTTTGAGCTTTCTCAGCCAATTCCTGATAGCCTCACTCTTCCACTGCTTCTCCTCTGCATCTTGCAGAACAGCTTGGATGGTGGAAAGTGTGCTCTCAAGGTTGTCAAGCTCATCTCTCAGGCCCCAAGCAATTCCCAATTCTTGAAGTGCTGAAGTATTCAAGTTACCCACCATAGAGCTCACCAGGGCAGATAGAAGTATGTCCGCCATTCCGTCTCTTTCACTCTGTCTCTCTTTCTCACTCACTCACTCACTCTGGCAACAAAATGCTAGTGGAATACAGGATAGCTCAGGGGAAGTGAATTGCCAAAAGGGAATTGCGTGTAAAAGTCTTTCTAGCTTTGGCTCCACGCGGTTGGTGTGGACTTGACTCAGGCAGTATTATGCTTTGGATGCTAAATTGTTAATGTCCTTGGATTGGCTAGAGAGTCTACATCTGGCTCCACAGGGTATTGACTGACTTTACGACTGTTGCGTGTAAAAGTCTTTACGACTGTTGATAGTGGTGCCGTGTAGCTGTAATGTAATTTTCTTTTTCTTTTTTCTTTTTTCTTTTTTCTTTTTTGAGAAACCAGCTGTAATGTAATTTTCGATTGGGGTTTTTTTATTATTTAATACTAGCTGAGGATTCGTTTTGGAAACGATGCCGTTTTTATTGTTAGCACAAAGTGGATATATGGGCCTTTTGCACTTGATTTTCTCAACTTGTTTCATTTGCTTGTGGGCCTTTTGGCCTTATGGACTCAATCACAGGATTCTTCTTTTTTCTTTTTCTTTTTTTTAAAATACTTTTTACTCTATTTTAAATACTAGTCACTATGGAACCTACCCATTTGTGAGTAGGGATGGCAATTCCTATTTACATGTCAGATTGTGTCGTGTCAATTCATGCATATTTGACTATATAAGTCAACACTAATTCGACATGTTTATTAAACGGGTCAAGATTCTTCAACTCTAACACAACACATTTATTAAACAGGTCAGCCGTGTCGACCTATTTATCTGATTTTAACAAAATGAAGAAAAACATTTGTGAAAAAACAAGCAAATAAATATTTTTAAATATAAAATTCGGAACTAATGAGTAACTGCATCACAAATAATCATTTAAAATTAAAGCATATCTCAATATCATAATTAATCAATCACAATATGCCAAATAAAATAAACTACAACAACTAATAAGTTTATATACCTCAAGTTTGAAGGGTATATTGGTAAAATTTCATTTAATTAAATGGGTCAGACGGGTCAAACGGGTTCCATAGGTTGAACCCTAACCCAACCCGTTTATCAAATGGGACCCGAATATGACGCGAACCCTTTAAATCTTAACCCATAACTTGCTAATTTCGTATCGTATCGTGTCGAGTTCGCGGGTCGTGTCCAATTTTGCCACACCTATTTGTGAGGTAGACTAAAATAATTTTATAAAATATTAAATTGATTAAGAAACTACAGCATTACATGATTTGCTCTTGTATAACTTTAATTTGTGTTACAATTTGATAAATAAGTCATTGTTTGAACGTGCAATGGCTTACAAAAAATTTGTCAGATAATTTCAGATACTGCAAAAAATAATTTAAAAATTCAAATATTAAAATTTCTGAAAGACTAAAAAAATAGTAAAGAATCAAATGATTCTCAGCTTAGAAATTATTGAAAAAAACAAAATATATATATGACTAAAAAGTAGAAAAATATAAGAAAAAATTGGGTTATATTCAAATGAATAATCCATGACTATAAGTTTGCACCTTATCATAAAATATCACGTTAGTGAAGTAGAGAGATAATAATAATAATAATAATAATAATATCAAAAACAATTTGAGTTTGGCTTAAACAAAAATAATTTTGTTCAAAAAAATGATGAGTTTGAGTTTAAGTTGGACTTGTTTATATTGTTGCAATGAAAGATCAGTAGTTTAATGATTGATTGGTCATGTACATTGAAAAAGATGTAGTTGATAGAATTGATAATAAACCTATCATAAAATGATTTCAAAATATAAAAACTTGTAAAACAAAATTTAAAACTTTATATATATTTGAGCGTGTTTTTTTGTGATGTCAATATATTCAAGTTTTATTTTTATTATTCTGAAAAAAAATGTTTTATTTTTATTAAATTTTTTTAATAACCACTCTAAAAAAATTATAGAGCTGCCACTGGTACAAAGAGATTATTATTACCAAAAATAATAATAATTCAAAGGCTGCACCTGCACCTTCTGGTGTTGCTAAAGTAGATTGCAATGCTTCAATGACCACCAAACCAAAATAGCTGATGAGAAATAGGTCTGATAGTAGTGAAAGAGTTTGTCGTCCTCAAAAAAAAAAATACCAAAGCAAGTTATTGCATGTTCCAATTTTAAGGATAAATCTCTTCGTCTATATGAGAAATCCTCTATTGTTAAAAATAAACAAAATGATATTGTAGAAGATGAGATTGCAGTGGCTTGACATCTGGGCCTAATGAGCCCCGACAAATAGAAGGCTTGAGGATTTTACCCTCTACAATTCTAATGGAAAACCAGAGTTTGTAGAAATGGTGCAAGTTGATGATTTATTCATTTCAGGTACCATCCTGCTTTTGGAAGAAAATTCCAAGAAAGGGAAGGAAAAGGGTGTGAGATGTGAAGGCTTTGGGCGGATCGAATCCTGGGCAATATCAGGATATGAAGAAGGCACACTAGTGATTTGGGTCTCCACTATCATAGCAGCTTATGATTGTGTTAAGCCGGCAAATGGCTACAAAAGTCTGTAATAGTCTATTCCTTGAAAAGGCCAATGCATGTGTGCAGGTCTACCAAAAACTGTCAAGGACTCCTTGTGGTGACCCCAATTTGACCCTGGATGAATTGCTTGCAAGGGTTGTCCGCTCCATAAGTACTACTAAGACATTCTCACTTGAGAATATTAGAGAATTTATTGTTTCTCAAGGTGAATTCATATACAACCAACTAATTGGTTTAGACAGCACATCTAAAGAAAATGAGCAAACTTTTAGAGACTTGCCTATGTTGACAGCTCTCAGGGATGAGAACAAGAAACAAGGAAATTTAGTGCCTCTTGAGGATAGTAGCTGTGGTGGTAATATGAAAATCAGTGGTGAACAGAAAACTAATCAGTCTAGTTCATCCAGTACTTGTGGAGGTCAAGAAGATGAGGATATGAAATTGGCTTGGTTGCTGCAGGAGGAGGAAAACCGGCAAATAAAACAAATGAAAACTTGGCACTCGGTTGCATCATCAAACAATTTCTTGATAGTTTATTTATTTTGCCGCCTACTTGTTTGTTGAAGCTACCTGACACATAGTTTTATTTTGTTTTGTTTGCCAGTTTTCCTCCTTATGCAACAAGCAAGCCAATTCCATATTCTAATCTTGCTGAGCTCTAGGAGTACTAGGTGAACCAAACTAATTTGTTTCTGTCCAACACTGATTTTTAGACTCATACCCATCACCCCACCAAAGCTACTAGCCTACTACCCTTAGGAGGCACAAAAACACCTTGCTTCCTTCTCACATCCCTAGGAGCAGTCAACATATGCAAGGCCCTAAAAATCTGCTCATTTCCTTAGATGTGTCATCTAAACCAATTAGTTGATTCTATATAAATTCACCTTGAGAAAAAATAAATTTTATAATAGGTCTCAAACAGAAGGTCTTACTAGTGCTCATGGAGAGAACAATTCTTGTAAGTAATTCATTTAGGGTCATAATAGGGTCACCTCCAAAAGCCCTTGACAATTTTTGTTAGACCTGTACACATGCATTGGCCTTTTAAAGGAACTAGACTATATAGGCTTTGGTAGTCATTTGCAAGTTTAAACAATCATAATCTGCAATATTAACAAAGATCCAAATGACTAGTATGCTTTCTTCATATCTAGATATTGCATAGAATTCAATTTGCCCAAAACCTTTATATCTCAAAGCCCTTTCCTTTCCATTTTTAGAACATTCTCTCAAAGACAAGATAATGCCTGAAATGAACAGATTATTAATTTCGAACATTTTCATAGGGTGTGGCTTTCCATTATCATTGTGGAGGCAAAATCTTTAAGCCTTCTATTTGGTCGAGGACCATCCAAACCAAATGTCAAGCCTATGGCTGCAATCTCATTTTCTACTATGACATTCTTTTAAGTATTAACAACAAAACCATTTCTCATATGAACAAATAGATAATTTATCCTTAAAATCAGAACATGCAACACCTCAATTTGTTACTTTTGGGGAACTAAAAACTTTTTCATCTATTTCTCTTCAGCCACTTAGGTTTGGGGGCCATTAAAGCATTGCAATCTGCTTTAGCCACACCAGAAGGTGCAACCTTTGAAATATTATTAGTCTGTTTTCTTATCCCAAAAGCAAAATATTTAGTTAGCTTGGAAGAAAACCGTACATTCAATCCAAACAGATAAATGATGACTATAAGAGATACAACAAGTATATATAGTTATTATAAAGAAAGAGAACAGCAAAAAGAAATAGGTTAAGTCTATAATGATAAAAACATATGGGTTCCTTTCGCAGCCAAATGGGAGTAAGGAGCAAATTTCTTGTATCTGACTTAAACTTGGACAAAGAAAATGACAAATATTAATGGCTATATGAATTAAATTGCCATCCATCGAAAGAGTTGCAATGCTATAAAAAGAGAAAAATAGAGATTAAACTACAATTATTAATGGAAGCTATATGCATATATCTTGGTTTTTCATATTTATGTATGTATGTATGTCTATAAGTATGCATGTATTTACATCTAAGCACCAATTTTCGAGACACTGAAAGTCAAAAGGGCATGCTACTAACTTACTAAACAATTGGGACCTTGGGCTAACAAGACTTCACTTGCAGTGTGTCTTGAGTTCGAGTCACCCCTCTCTCATTAGTGAGTGCATTGGTGTCTATTTTCCACTCTCATGTGCATGTAGGGGTTGCCCCATCCCCACTACACAATTTTTTTTCTACCCACAAAAAAAAAACCCATACTAAGCACTCTCCCTATTCCTTTTTTTTTTCTTTTTGTCTTTTGTATAACTCTTTCATATATATAAATATCAAAATTCCTTAAAAAAATAAAAAATAGTTCTTAATTATCTTATCAACTTTTTTAAGGTTCAAAAGTTATAAAATTTATAAAAGAATACCTATCACAAGTGTTGAGAATTCGAATTCTTTATATAATAATTCTTTCCATGAAACTAATAAAATTTGAAAAAAAATTATAAAATACACTTCATAATTTGGTATCTTTTTCAAGTTAAACTGAAAAGAATATGCACAAATGATATTACCATATCATTTTAAATTGTAATAATTTTTTTCATTTTAATATAAGCATAAAAAATCACTTAAGATGTGCTTGAGATTTATCTAAGATTATAAATCATCATATAAGAATTATAAGTGGAACTTTGACTATGAAAATTAAACATGGCCTATTAGTATAAAGCTATCATTTTATGGATTTTCTAACTTTGAAATACTACTTCTTTTTTTTATACAGGGCAATAAAATTCTACCCAATACTCATATGAGTGACATATTATTGTTCAAATTAATCTTAAGTATTATATAAGTGTGTTTTGTCCATGCGCTATGCGTGTATGTATGTATGCAAATATATAAATTTTTCCCCTGGAAGTCAAATCTTAACTCTACCACTAACGCCAATATCATGGGACTCTGTCACAATATCATGTTTAGCCTCGAATTTTATTATGGACTACATCACTTCCCATCAGAGGCTAAACATGGAAGTGAACTCTTCTTGATGAAGAAATTCTTGCGTCTTTTTTTAATATCGAATGGTCTTGTTTATGTCCCTTTTGTAAACATTTTGATTTCAGTGATCGCTTTTGTCTTTGTAAACTTCCAATATTTTCTCTTTTGAATCTTAAATGACCCATTTATGCCATTCAAACACAGGATTGCATATGAAGTATTTCCTCATTACCTCTCTACAAATTCTTTTAGAAAACTCACTCTCTATAAAAAAAAATAAAAAGACAATCTCTAATCTCAATACACCTTCTACAGAAATTGCACATGAATCCAAATAGGTATGTCAATTACAAGAAATTAAATATATCATGTATTCAGTGTGACTGACAAGAAGTGAGTTTCATCTCTATGTGAGAAAGAGAAAACATACACTAAATGCATGGTATACTTTCTTGTCAATCACACCAATCTTAAATTTTTCTGTGCACTTTGTTCATCTACTATTGCCTCAGAAGTTGCAAGCTTTTGCCTCTATGAAACTTGCTGCCAATTGTCATGCCATAAAGATATATTCTTGTCATATGCCTCAAAGATATACATATCAAATGAATATAAATCCTCTATCCCACTCTTCTTATTTTTTTCAACCAAATATAAACTTTCATCAAAGAATTAAAATATCAAGGAGTTGTTGGAAAATATGGCTAAATAAACAAGTTTTGATTCAACAATACAAATCCTAAAAATTTAGCAATGACAAAAATAAATAGATAGAGTTAGAAAGATCTCACAAACTATAGAATCACGCAAAATGCATTGTCTTTAAAGGTTGATTTGTGCCACCCGAAGTAGAACTCGGTGTGAATGATTCTCTTGGCCGAACAACCCCCCAAGATTAGACTATAGTAATTTCTTTAAGTTGATCACACACTCAAGCAAGAAGAACTAGAAACAACCTTACTTGCCTTTCTTTTCCTTAAGAAAAATGAAGCTAAAAATTTTGTGCTAAAAATTTCTGTGCAGCCAAAAAAAAAGAACAGAACAGAGAGGCAGAGAGCTACGGCTGGAGAAGATGAGAAAATATATGTATTGAATAGTGTGTTTTATAGGGTTTATAAACTATTTGATGGGAGGGTTGGGCTGCACCAATGGGCAGCACAATAAATGTCCCAATGGGCTGTATAATTAATGTCCAACAGGCAGAACTAAAATGGGCTAAAACAAAAGAAAGGGAAAATGAATGAGGCCCAAGAGAGATGGAGACAAGCTTAAGTCCAACCCATGCCTAACTCCAACCCTTAGCCCATTTTCTTTCAATCTACCACTTAAGAGGTTCTATGCTTTATAAACCTACATGAGAACTCATCTTTAACCAATGTGGGACACAAGCATAGTTTAAGAGTTTGAAACACACATACTCCAACAGAAGTTACATCAACAAGCATCTGGTGATCTAGGAAGCTTGGCACTTCATCCAAATTACTAAATTTGAATTATTTTTTGCATGATGGGCTAGGTGTTCATGATTCCTTATGCTTCACTCTTTTAGTATTTCATTTTATGCTCTAGGCCTCCATCAATTGATATATGTTTTATGTAATTTTTTTTTATATTTTAAACTTTAATTATTTTATACGAAAAAAAAAAACAAAAAATAATATAGAGTACTAAGTGTAAGTGCACAAATGCACCCGGACCCAAAAACGAAGTTGGGCTCAGGCCCAATGAGCCTTATACAATAAAGTTTGTAGAGTATGGATTTGAAGTCTAGGTTTGAGATGTTGGAAGCTCGATTAATAGACTAGAATGTTACAATCTGTGCAAATGATGAACAAATATAACAAATAGATCTCCTTGGACGTAAGCCGAGGATGATTCGTATAAATATTCTCTTTTCAGGCCCAAGTTTACAATCCTTGGTTCCTTTTTTTTTAGCAGAAAGTGCCAGTCCCCCTCTCTTTCTCCTTTTGCCTCCTTATATACTTCTTCTTCATTAGATCCTCCACGTGTCATACAGATCCTCCCTTTAGATACCTGTCACATCCGCCACCTTCTTGAAGTCTTCAAACTATAACAGGAAGGCTGAATTCTACTGTTCAGAGGTCATCTCCCCATTACTGCGGCCAAGGAGGTAGGTGCAGGATCTTTAATGTGGGGGTTACAACCTTTTTTTTAGATATTTCTCTCACGTCCTTACTTCTAGAGGGTGCCTGAATCACCCTCTTACCCATTAGCTTTCTCCAGAATTCTGCCTTTAATTTTATGGGCAAGTCCCAGGGTCATCGCCGGGACTGTCTGAGGAGACATTCATCCTCGGACAACTCCTCGGACCTCTGCAGTGTAGGCTGATTCGTGAGCCTAGTGGCCCCTTGACAAAAACAAACTAGTATCAACCGACCAGGCCCAAAGCCCAATTGTTTATTCAATAGCTTTTTTACCCCCCCACACTAAGTTATGATTAAAGGAATATATTTGAATACTCAAAATGGAGTAGAGGATTTTATTCATACTCCCTAGGACTCTAAAAGTTCGAGAATATTTATCTATATTTTTTCATCTTAATTTCCTCTAAATCATAATTTTTCATTTTGCAATTTGTGTAAAGAAGAGGCAGTATTGGTATGATAGCAAGTCTTGGTCGCGGGTTTGAGCCCAGGGTAGGAATTAACCCGTCCTATAAATTGTAGGTAAAACTCTTTATGGTTTCTTTCATACTCATCAAAAGTAAGAGTTTTGTACACTTATACACAAATTGCGTAAACAATATACAGAACTATAAAATATATGTGGACTAAACATGCCAAAGTGAAATTGAGTGCACTTGTACGACATGTGTAAACAATATACTGAACTATAAAATATTGACTTAAAACACTTGTAAGCGAAAGTGAAATTGAGGATCTGTTTAGGATCTACTTATTTTGCTGAAATTGAAAACTTTTTGTTGAAAGTACTGAAAATAAAGGTAAAAATTAGCGGAAGTAGTACAGTGAGACTCATAAATAATACTAAAAAGTGTAGTAAAGCTCATAAATAATAGCAAAAATAAGTTAAATAGTAACATAAGCTAGCAAAAAATAAACTATTCAAATGGACACCGAGTGCAAATTAAGGGGTGTTAGGTAGAGTAGTTTGAGATGAGATTTTTGTAGTTTTTTGAAATACGTGTGTGAAAAAATGTATAAAAATATGTGTAATGTTGTTTAAAATATAAAAATGTGAGTTTGAGATGGAAAATAAATGGCCCTAATTCTCTTGTAACTTATTACGGCGAAGATAGCGATCTAATAACGGACTTTCTTAACGGGATGTACATTGGTCGTTACTACGAGTGATTGTTAAGTCAAAAAGAGAGATTGTTTTAACGACCTTAAAAATCGTCGCCACAATATTATATTATATCTATCAAAATAAGACCTGGCATTAGAGTTTGCCACGTTGCATGCAATTTGAAGAGAGAGTCTGAGTGTGTCTCCATAGTGCGTGTGTGAGAGAGAGAAAGAGTGGTGGCCATGGCAGTAGCAGTGAGCTACTGCAAGACTTCTCCTTTTCTAGGCCAATTCCCATCTAATTTCGTAAGCAACTCTCTCTCTCTCTCTGGGTCTGTGAGTTTACATATTGCTGTGTTTACACCAACTGGTGTTCTAAAGTTGTGTGAAAAGTGATTATTTGGTTGGATTTGGTTCTCAAACTTTCTTAAAAAATCATTTTATGATATGGGTATTGGTTATTGTCATCTATTTTGGACTTATACACCTCTTTTTTCCTTCTTCTTTTTTTTTTTTTTTTTTTTTTTTTTTTTCTCTGGGGACCATGTTATGATTACTTGCTATGTTTAGGAATAATGGTACAATGAATTGGATAGTTTGCTTTTTGAAGAAAAAAAAAATTATCTTTTAAATATGGAGAATTAGGAATAGTCTAGACAAAGAAAAATGATATTCCTTTTGTTCTGACTATTGCTTGGTGGTTCAATCAGGGCCATGACAAGAAGAGGGTTGAGATGTGTTTCAAGTTTCACTCAATGTTTACTTTTCACAAATTGGGCTTAAACTGATAGATGAACTGAAAAAAAATTTTTTTTTTTTTTTTTTTTTTTCCTGTTGACTTTGTAGGGAAAAGCACAATGTAGGCATATAACAGGAACCTCAGTTCAGGTGCCTAGAATTAGTGCACTATTTTGGGGATCTAGGAAGTCTGTAGCACCACCACAGGAAGTGGACTTTTCACTTGGAGATTTCACTTTGACAGGATCAACGCCAGAGGTCCCCCCCCCCCCCTCCCTCCTCCCTCTGGATTGTTTATTGCATATTTATCTGTTTGTTGTTTTTAGTTGCTGTAGCTAATAGCATTGTACTGATTCTCAATTCAGGACATTTCAGCAAATGAAGTGAAACCTAAAAGGATATCAGTTTCAGTTGTTTCTTCAATCTTAGAGGTTTCACCTAATGACTGGGATGCGTGCGCTTTGGATGCCACAGGTCCTGAAAAATATAATCCATTTCTTACACATGGATTTCTTTCGAGCTTAGAGGAGTCTAATTGTGCAGTGAAGGTTAGGAATCATTACTTCACACTTGACCTCTATAATTTGTAATGTTCTCCATTTCTCCTGGTGCCATTTTAGTATCTCGCTTTTTAGCTTATCTAGCACTAGAAAATGAATGTCCTCTGATCTTTTATTTTGCTAAAGAGTATAATAGAGGCTTTGCCATGAGTATTACACTATTACTCCAAGTAATCAGTTCTGCTTTCTTCGACTTTCCACTTTTCATTAAGAATTGCTCCAATATTTACTTCCTTAACGAACATTGTAGTATTTATTGGTGGAAAGGTTGTCTACCTCAAATATAATACATAAAATTCTGGGCCTAAATAATCACTATCTATAATTTCTGTGAGCATAAATGAATCTTTTGTTCAATTTACGCACTTTTGTGGATCCCTGATTGATCCATGGTGCTACACCTACACATTTCATGTTCAAAACAAATCATTCCCACTTGGAAACTTTATGAGAAATCGTAACTTTCCCAGTAAACATCAATGGGTCTGGGATCATCAGGGCCAATGAGCTCTAGCTCAAATGGGACTTGCTCCTTTTTTTGATTAGCAAATGGGACTTGCTCCTCTTGTAAGAGCAAGGTGGAGGTGAGGTCGTGCATTGATGTGAATGAAGATGAAAATTCCTGTGGTAAATCAATTATTTGCTAATTTTACTTTCAGGAAACAGGATGGATGCCACGCCACATGATTGTGAAGGATGAATGTGACAATATTTTAGGTGTTGTTCCACTCTATCTTAAAAGGTTTACCATCTGCTATGTTGTCCACACAGAAAGTTTTCATGTACTTTCTTTTACAATTCCGTAAAATGCTTAAATTTTATCTCGTCCCTGCTGATAATATTGTTTCATTTACATTTGCAGCCATTCCTATGGTGAATTTGTTTTTGATCATTCTTGGGCCGATGCATACTACAATTTTGGGGCAAGATATTATCCAAAGTTGCAGTGTTGTGTACCTTTTACTCCAGTAACTGGTCCAAGAATTTTAATTCGCAATACCTCTTTCAAGGATCAAGTTTTTGACGTTCTGGTCTCTGCTCTTAAGGAGCTGGCAGCCAAGGTATTGGATGAATCAAATGGTTCTTTATTTTCACGTGTTAGTTTGTTATGTTAAGCTATTTCTATACCTACTGTTTGTATTTTTTTCATCTATCTATTCCAAACTTATTTTTTACTACAGCTGTTGTTTCTCTGTCAATGTACGAAACAAGGAGACATGTTTTATTAATTGGGTTAACCGAAAATTCCCCTGTTTGTGTCGATGTGGGATAGATGATGTGACTTGACATATTATATTGTGTCTAAATCAGGCATCAGTTTCCTCTCTTTTCTGGATTAGTACTGCTGAAGATGCACCTGTACTTGTACATGTTTATATAACTTAAATATTCAGGGAAACAGTATCTTCATATGAAAACTCAAATTTGATGTGTATATACTGTCATTACTTAAAGTGCCTTTTGGGAACTTCCCTCACATATTTTTGTTGATGAACAATTGTTTGTATTTCTAGTCAGATATCTTTGTAGATATTGAAATTTTAGTTTCCGTTTTTGCCTCTTTATGAAGTTAATTGACATATCACTTGGTCAAGCCACAATAAGCACAGGTAGAGTTTTAGGAAGGTCAGAATGAGAATGGTGAACTGCTTTGCAACTAAAACTCTTTCAACTTTTGGAGATTGATGATTACCAAAGTTTGTGCTGAAGCAACCTTATACTACATCAAGGCACCTAGTGTTGTAGCTCAGTTCAGATATCTTGTTAAGAATTAGAGGCTTTGCCAGGACCAGGCTGCATATGGGATCTCTGCTCACAAAAGATTTGATTTAAGCAAATATACTCCATATATGAGGGGGGGAAAATTAATTTAAGCCTCTTTTGCACGTATTCAATGAATCATTTACTTAAAAAGTTAAATAAAATAACAAAGAAGAATAAGAGGGTAAAATTCAATTGCGCGGCTTATGTGGAATTTTCTTTGTGCCTGTGGAACCATGTCTAATGGGAGTATGTATATTATAGTGCTACAATGTTAGACCCCTAGAAATTTAGAAACTAAACAATAATATATACAGAAAAAGAAAAAATTGGGAAAAAGGTATTGACTGCATATTAATCATCACAAGGAATAGAATCTTCTTAGTAGTTTTCTAAAAAGCTCATACAGATGAATTGAATAATTCTTTGTGTACATACTTCTTGTGCTTTGTATTTCCTAAGTGTATACACACACAAATATGTATGCTACTTATCTATGTGTGTAACATTTTCCGTTTATATATATATAATTATAATTGTGTGTGTGTGTGTTTGTTATTGTTTAAGTCGGCTAGGAGAGAAGAAACTGAAATGCTTTGTAGGTGGTGCTGAGATGAGTAAAGGTTTCTTGTGATATTGGTCTCTACTTACAGTGGGTGGAAAAAGATAACTGATGGGGAAAATATCTGATATTTAAGTGAGGAAATCTTATAGCTGCATTTTCCATCTTTGGTCTTAGAACACACTTCCACATTTTATTGATAAAAGGATTTGTTTTCCAATATAGTATTTAATATTTGTTTAATGCAGGCTTTAAGTTAATTTGTAGTATGGCTCTTGTTCTAGTTATATTGTGATTATTACTTTTTCCTTATTCAGGAGATTGGCTACGTTCTTGTGATTCAATATTTTAGATAATCTTTTTTTATTTTTGGTACAATATTTTAGATAATCTAAAGAGCACTTATGGTGTTTCTATATTCATTTATGATGACACACAAGAATTGACTGCTGGGTCACTTAAGGTTACCTTATATCTTTTACAGTCTCAGCTTTCATCATTGCATATTACCTTCCCGTCTGAAAAAGAGTGGCAGAAACTGAAGGAAGGAGGTTTTCTGCAGAGGATTGGAATGCAGTACCACTGGAAAAATCGTAACTATAAGAAGTGAGTGATACTAAACAGTTTTTTTTGTCATGGTAACATGACTTTTATAATAGACTATAATAATAGTCTATATTAGTTTTATATGGCACTCCATTGTTGCATCATGACACATCCCTTGAAGATTATGTGGTGATTGTCATTTTCTTCATATATGCAACCAAGGGTAGCATCAAGGAAGTTAATGATTAAGTCTAGGCTTGCTTGCATTGATTTAGTCCACTATTAGCAACATTGTGGACCTACATGACCCTGGTCAAGCAACTCCCGAGCTTATTTGTGCAATCCTTATGATTTTGGCCACCCTTTTAGGCAAGATGCATCAGTCATATGAATTTTTTATCCTCTCTCTCTCTCTCTCTCTCTCTCTCTCTCTCAAAGGTTTCCAGCTTGTTGAGTTTTCCTGGAATTTTTAAGCATATATTCTGTTGTTATATTATTTGGGGTTAATCCATCCCTTCTGATTTCTGGTCCTTCCATATTTATTCTGTCCTCAAGGTTAAAGTCAAATTTTCAAAAAAAATACCTGACCACAGAAGGGGCGAATTTTTTAAGCATAACATTATTAGCTCTTCAACTCTTAAATGTCAACATAAATATAAGCATTGTATAATTAGAACAAGTTGCAGTAGTAAATCCCTGAAATGCCTCAACTTATTAGTTGCTGCATGATACAGTATTTATTTATTTTTTCTCTGCTGTGTTGTATGCACAAATAATATAAAATGAATGAATCTCCTTGTGTGCTGCAGTTTTGATGAGTTTTTGATGGACATGAAACAAAGTAAGAGAAAAAATATTCGTCAGGAACGCAAAAAGGTTGGTTTGGTCCCTCCAAAACATTTTTTTTATACATACACATATTATGAGAGACTTAATGGTCATGAGAAAATTCATCTTCAAGCAAAAGAGGAGCTGGTGATTTGTTTGTACTGATTTGATTGACTGTCATCAATGCTTGTTAAGATTAGCTTCAAGGTTGAATCTTGATAATAATCATTTGAATTGGACATTGATGGCAAGGATGACTCTAGAAAAGAGTGCATGGATGTGATTGGAATGGTATGAAGATACATGATCAATTTAGACAACACTAAAATACTTAAGGAAACTTTTTATGATACTCTAAGGAATCAATCGAAAATCTGAAAATAAAAGCATGGATTGAAAGCAGACAAAAGATGTAAATTGTTATAGTGTCTGCAGATTTAGTTGTCTTCTACAACTAATGGAAGAAATATCCAGAATTTGGGGCCCACGTAGGATATTGGTCATGAATCCTCTTCTGCATCTTAACCCATTTATACTTTGTTTCTTGTTTTTGTACAATTTAGAATCTCTCTCTCTCTCTCTCTCTCTCTCTCTCTCTCTATATATATATACACACACACACATGCACACACACGCACACATACAAGTAGAAGCCAATGCCAATTTACTGAAAATGATTGCCTTTGCCTCTCACTTGGTATACTGTCGATTAGACTAGGATATCAGTTGACTTGCTTTTGGACATGCAAGTTGCATGTTTTCTCATTGAATTTCCTGTGGTGCAGATTTCTGTGCAAAATCTGACTATGAAACGGCTTCGTGGTTATGAGATAAAGGTAATGGATAGTAGGGATAACTTCAAGTTATTATGTAATTATGTGCTTTGTTCATTGTCATTTTACTGTTTTGAGTATGATAACTTATGTCTGAAGCATATTTAATTATCCTGCTTCACATATGCTTTGCCTGTATTTTCTCAAATATTTATATATGGTTAAATAAAATTTCAAAATGACATGTATACATAAATTTGCATATTTTTGGTTAAAAATCTAAAATTTATCCAAGAAAGAGTTTTTTTCTTCTTCTTTTTTGTGTGAACTATGGTGTCAATCTACCTCTCTGAATTGTGGAATGTTTTCAATGTCTTTTCACCCATAGTAGTATGGCTTTTGTTTAGAAATGTTGTAATAAGCCAAAATTTAATGATGACTTCAGCATAAACTACCTAATACATGAATTCAAAGAAATAAAAAAACATGAATTTGTTTTTATTCAATTATCAAACGGTATATATGTATACTCATTTAAAGATGGGATACATCGTCTTCATAATTTGTTGGGTAAAACTCCAAAGATTGCAAAATGTTGCACAGTTTGTAAAGCAATTACATATGGTTTGCTTCTTCTATAAATTACCTTCCTCTAACATAGACTAAGGTGGTGCCAAATGGATAAATCCAACAAAAGCTTCCCTTTAGGCCAAAATGATCTGGTGCTCCAAGTTCTCCATAATGATTCCCATCGATAATGGTGTGGCCATTTTTACAGTAATTGCATTTATTTCTCTCCTATTCAGATATTATAGTTGAAAAATTGTTGGTGTCATAGAGTTGGGACTTCTTATCCTAATTATTTTATGGTTCTGTTGGCAGGCAAGGCACTGGGATTCTTTCTATAATTTTTACAGGAACACCACCGATAACAAGTATGGTCCTTAACATTTGCCCCTCTTTTTTGGCTTTTTAGTGAAAGTATGTAATTTACAAAACCATTTTTAATATGCTTTTTGTACCTTATTTTGTCAAAGATTTGTTGAATTATACGAAAATCTTGAGATGCTCATCTTTGATATGTTGTTGATTCATCCATAGGTGGGGTACTCCTTATCTAACAAGAGAGTTCTTCCACAATATGGGATCAAAGATGGGGGATCAGGTACTACTTGTTGTTGCTGAAGAAGGGGAAGAATTTGTTGCTGGAGCTCTTAACCTTATAGGAGGAGATACTTTATTTGGGCGGCTATGGGGATGTCAGCCGCGAGTTTACTATCCAAGTTTGCATTTTGAAGCATGCTACTACCAGGTTTATGTCTAATTTTGAACCTAAATAATTTACAATTCTCAACTCCTCACCTTCAGTTCTATAACCAGAGGAACAATCTATAAAAGTTTCCATGTTCTGAAACAACAGCTATATCTATGATAATGTTAGGCTATAACTCTGAACATGATATTACACGTCCTGCATATTAGGGCTGCACTCCTCTTTGCTCTTGTTTCAATAAAACTATTTACATGTCAAAAAACAAAAAATAACTATGAATGTGAAAGTGCACTTTAGAACCCTTGAGCCCAGGGTGATTGTTCTTCCCACTTAATCACAAAGCTCAAGCTTACAGGCAACCATGAGTGCCTAGAATTTATAAATTATTTCTTTTGGAGTTAATTATGCCAAGAATTCCAGTGTGTAAGGAACATCATCCTGCGAAGAAGTGCTTATTATTCTTTTGTTTCTTATGGGTGCTTTGATTTGATATAACAGGCAATAGAAGCAGCTATTGAACTCAATTTGAACACAGTTGAGGCAGGAGCTCAGGGTGAGCACAAGATTCAGCGTGGTTATATGCCTGTGACAACTTACAGCTGCCATTACCTTATTAATACAAGTTTCAGGAAGGCCATAGAGGATTTTCTAGTCCGCGAATCAACTCAGGTGATTAGTGTTATATTGCTGTATTTTAGGCAGAAACTTCTTTTTGAGAAATGAGGGATTATTAATCAGCCATCAGTATGAGAATTTCATCCTTTCAAGGCAACAGAGCTCCATCTTATGCCCAATTTATTTGTGCATGGAAACAATTGCATGTACACCATTAAGCGTAGGATGTTTGAATATCAGGAAATTGGGTACATGGATACGCATATTCCAAACTGGCAACGATTTTTATAGTGGATGTAAGACTACATATACATATAGCGTAGCTTTTGTGCATGAGTGCTGGTGTAGTTTCTTCTGTCACATGCATAAAAATCTAAGCGGCCGTTCTTCTCCATAGGAGGTTATTTAATTTCAATTTTTCTCTAATCCCCTCTCTCTTCTGAGAAGTGAAATTTCAGTGAAATTAATTGTCTATAAGGGAAGAAAAATGCTGATAATATTTGTCTGCATAGAAGATTTAAGTATTCTTTTGTTGAAATAGAAGATTTCTTATTCTTACATACATGCTTTGCATGATTTTACAGTATCTAATTAGTTATTCTGTTTGCAGGTCAGGCTTGTTACGAAACTCTTGCATGAGTCTGGTCCCTTTAAGGAAGGTATACAGCAGATAGAGGAAAACGAGGCCCTAACTTGAAGGAAAATATTTATGTTTTTATATACCCGTAAATGTCTTTTTCATCATTTTTTTGATAATCATAGTTATGATATTTTGCTTCAAGAATCAGGAGTATGTAAATAATTTCATTGACAGCAATCACTAGTGGATCATTCATCATTGTATCATATTTCTCTCTAGTAGGCAACCAGCTAGCTGAGATATCAAATGCTAGCTCTGGACTCGTTTAAACCCATGTAAATCATGCCCTGATATCTATAAAAACTCCTGTAAATGTCTAGAAGGAATCATCTCGCTATAAATGCAGACAGTATTATTTATAAGTTGAAAATTCGCTCATCTATTCAGCAGAAAGTTCTTTATATAAGAGCCTATCAAGAAAAAAAAAAATGCTCTTTAATCTTTATATAAGTTGTATTACACCACCAGAAGCAGTGCTGATGAGTGATTACTCTTTAGAAGAAAAGGGAGGGTGCTTGGACTAATGCCTTTAATCATTGAAATATATGTACAAACAATGAAAGCTCTTTAATAATTTTATGGCTTTTTGGGATGTTACGGAAACAGTAAATAATTCCTTCCTTTAAAGAATAAATTTGAAAAATGTAAAGAAATTCATATTTTTCCCGTCTATCAATTGCAAGTTATTATTACTATAAATGTTCCGCATGGCATTTTGATCCATCTCAGTACACGTCAGTCTATTTGGTCCACTTTGGTCTCATTCAGTCCAGTTCAGTTCACTTTAGTCCATTTCAGTCCCAGTCTATTCGATCCATTTGATCCACTTAGTCTACTTCAGTTATAATTTGGAAAGAGAGGTTTGTGCAGAAAAAAAAAAAAAAAAAAGAGCTGCTTCATTGACAATTATGTCACCTTCTCAACGTAATATTGGTAGGTTCTTAATAAAATTACATTTTTTTTATGTTATTAAAGTTCTGTGTTTTTTTTCTTTCTAATTTCTCTTTAAGACATTCAAGTCAATAGAGGATAAACCATTTGTAGAGAGTACTATAAATAAATTTCAATTACACGTTACATTATTTACAAAATATCCCGTCTTATATATATAACGTAAAATAGTTTCCTTGAAAAAACAAAAACAAACAAACAAACTTATGAAATTTAAAACACTTTCAAATAACAAATATAGATAGCTTAATTTACAAATTTTAATATATCATATCGACTATACTTTGCTATGATATTAGCACATCATATCATTTTAAGAAGAGTTTGAAACCAACACTTTTAAATCTCATATAATACTTTTATTTTTCACTTTAACAAAAAAACAGATTATCAAATTTTTTTTGAATTCACTGGTCAGCTACTAGTTACTCTATAAAACTTTAAACTTTTTATCAGTTCCTGAATGGAGGCACTTCGAAACCTTTATAAACAACGAGAGTGCCATTCTACTTTATTCTTTGCATCGGAGGTTAAATTTGATATGGAGCCATTGAAGTGTATGACGTAATATTGACTCTACTTAACTGTGAGTTTGGGACAACACCAGCAGTCTAGTGTCACAAAGCACCAAATTGAGTCCCTTAAGAAAAATCAAAATGCAAAACATTCATTATTTTGGTATCCTAAATCTTTTAACATTCTGGGGTGGGCTAGACAAAGACATGTTGTATAGGATTTGCGTTCAAATACTCTCTTCCTGATCTTCTTTCACGCTTGAGCAGATGCTGATGGTTGCACTATCTTATTTGCCTGTGCAATACCTTGTTTTATTTTTAAGGCCAAAAGTTAAGCTCTATGGTTCACTCAATTGGAGAGTGCCAACAAAAAATGGCATTTAGATATGTCTGAAAAACGTCAAATTTTACAAGAAAGCACAATATTTCATCATTTCTAGGGAGAGAAATTGAGGCAGACTGTATCTAACCACAGATACTATACCTGCTATATAAAATTTTACAAATTTAATCAGATTCAGTACAACCAATTACAATTGTAGCATCTGAGGGTGAAAAAGGGATAAGGGTACCCCCCCCTCATTAAAAATTCTCTTATGAGACCAACCGTCTCATGAAGCATCTCTCTCACAACGTATGGATCCCACAGGTTTGTGGGGCCCACCAAATGTTAGAGAGAACTCCATGCCTCCTCCCCCTCCCCCCTTCTCTCTCTCCCTTCCCCTCTTTCCCCTCGTCTGTCCACCCACATGGGAGAAAGAAAATTTTACTTAGCATAGAGAAAATACACTGCAAAAATCACAGATGTAATAGCAAGATTTATCTACAAACCTATTCCACTTCTACAAAACCACCCTAACTTAATGTGAGCTTGGCAAAAGCTCAATCTGAGCAGGAGCAACACACACCAACTGAATAGATTGTTGTTATTTATAACCTGACTGTGGCGGAGCAGGCGGCAACCGATTAGGTGTGCGGCGACTGCTGGAGTTTGAGCTTGAGCTTGAGTTTGAATCACCGTTCTGAGCTGGATCACTGTACCGTCGACTGTGACCCCTGCTGAACCTAGATGAGTCATCATATGAGTCAACAGATCCATTTGCAGCAGCATCAAATGCTGATCTCCAGTCATCACCTGTTGGGGGTGCAGTGGTTCTTGGGCTGTTCTCTGTACAATGAATTGTCAGAAATCAGTGACTAGTAATAAAATGAGAACTAATAGAGAGAAACTAACAATTTAAAATCTTAGTAAAAAGTAATTCTTCTACATCAAAATGTTGAAATTTCTGATAAACCATTTTGCACTCACTATGGATATCATATTGGGAGAGTGCATTCCTAATGGGAAGGTCTAAATAAGGAAATGTCCCAAAAATCAAACCTCTAAGATCACATTGAATTTAACATTTTCACCCTCTTTGCCCATACTCCACACGGTTGAACACATTTTCAAGTTCAAAATCATCATCTATAAGATCCATCAGTTTTTAATTAAATTCATTTCCTTAAAATCACAGTCATGATTCAACAACATTGATGATATACAAAAAGAGAGATGATTCTGCAACTAGTGTGAACAACTTGCAGAAATCTCTCGAAGAAGTTCAACTCAATAATAGAATGTACCAATAATTTTAAATTCATTCAACAAGTTTAAGTTCAGCTGGCCACATTTAGATGAGTAACAAGGGGAAACACAATGGTAACGAAATGGAATAAGAATTTTGTATTACTTCACAAACGTGGAAAGCGAGTTTTTTATTCTGCATGCATTATTATCTGTACAATTGAGATACCCAAAACACAGTAAAAACGGCAGTCTGCAACATATGCAATTATATTTACCTGCTCCACCCCCACCATTGGACCAACTAGAGGCAGCAGCTGCTCGATTATCATGAATGCTAAGTTGCCTGGTGAGTTTTGAAAGAAGAGAGGACTGCCTCTGGATTCGCTCCCTCCTATGCTTTACATTCTGATCTTCCTGGATCAATTCTTCAATCCTTGCTGTGCTTAGGGCACTATCAACCAAGGAGTAATAAAAAAAAATTCATAATTAAGAACCAATTTAACAAGAAACATATTGGAAGAAAGAAAACAAAGGTTGTATTTGGATGACACATGCATGTCTTGAAGTTGCAAATGTTCATACTTCAATTGCAGAGTGTAATATCGTATTATATCTCAAGGACACATCCAACCAGATGCATTTAAAAACATGAAAGGAAGCACATATAAGAATTTTTATTACAATTAAGAATTTTTCTCTTCCTGTGAAATTTTGTATAAATCTTCACAAGTAAAGGAACAAACATCAGAAATATATACTATTAAAAATTAGAACACTTTCATAACAAAATTGGGAAAAAATATTATGCATCCATACATGAGAAATAGTATCATCAGTATGTCACCAAAGAGATTGATATGTTGCTAACCTGATAGAACTGTATAACTGATTAAGCATGTCTTCCTTGGCTTTCTCTACTTGGCAAAGAACGACTGCCTGCTCAGCCAGAACAGTTACTGACATACATTAGAGAACTATAGATAAACAGTTACAGAAAGGATGACTGGCACAGAGAAAAAAACTGACTTTTGGGACATTCGCAGCAAGGCTGTTAAGAACAGCTTCAACATAACCGCGTACTTCTTGGGACATCCATCGAAGCTCTTCCTCTGGATCAGCTGGTTTCCTCACCATTGAATCCTAAAACAGGTGAACACATCAGACATATGTTCAAAGACATGCGAGACAAGCTCTATTGGCCAGCAAGAAAAACCAGGAAAGACCACAAACAAGTTAAAAATTATTTAAAGAACTATTTTCACTCCATAAGGAGGCTGAAATATATATATAAACTACAGATTTCCATGTTCAAAACATGTCAAGAGAACAAATTGCTGAAGGGAGTTCAAACATAAATATGGATACTCTTTAAATGAAGTAAAAAACAAGGACCTCTTTGATTTTCAAATCCCTAATGTATCACATAACTAACAAATTAATGGACTCCGAAAATCTAAAGGAAACTACAAGAAACTAAAACAGCTGCAAGATCAAATATGCTATGATATTGAATAAAAACAATCAACATTGTTCAGTAACTCACAAGAGAACCATCAGAAAAACTATGCCGCATGGGAAAACCAGATTCACCCTTTGCTTCACCTCCTTTATAAGGCCCAGCAACACTTCTTAACCTATTTAACCACTCAACCTTATCTGCAACACTCTCAGCCTTTAACACAACGGCACTGTGAGCTGCAAAAATACATATTAATTAAAGCATGTATTGGCACACAACTTCATTGGAGAGGAATTTTTAAAAATAGAATTTTTCTGCAAACAGTACTAGGAAGCAATTTAAAGATAAATATTACTACCTTTCAAGACAGTCTTATATGGAATCTTGCTAGTTAACTTGAAAACAAGACTAGGTTTTTTAGAATCAGGTCCATTGGCTTTTTTGTTCTTGGAACCTTTTGAAGGTGCTTCCTCTTCATCAGAAATTTCCTCTATATTGCATTCCTGAGTGATTCATTGAAATATTCAGAGACAAAAGCATTAAAGTGCAATGCATGCTAAATGACACCAATATGCTTATCAAGTTCAAACTCATAGTTGGGGAAGAAGTGAGTGAAAGTCAAATAACTGAAAATTCATTGAATATGAGTTAATAGTGGGAAAATTAACGACTTTCATAGGATCCAATTCAAGCTATATTTCTATTATAAATAATAAGAAATTGAGAGAACAGAAGAATCACAACTTCAAAAGTGCTGAACTACATTTAAATTCACTTAAATCCATGCTCTTAAGACAAATTGATCGTATGAATCATGATCAAATGGTTGTCATTTCTTCATCTTAATGATCTCCTTGTTCTTAGATTGTAACATTTGGAGATCTTGTAGACCGACTTGTACTTTGTTCTGTTTTTTAAGAACTTCTTACTTATCAAAAACTAAATTCATAGGTTTCTCAACAAAAAAAAAAACTAAATTCATAGAAAATTTACCCTATTGGCATTAAAGTTGAAAAATAAAATTCAGTGAAAATAACTCTCTTATTATGGACATGAGGAGCAAAGAAGGTTGTTCTTGGGTATGACTGATTTGAATCCACCTCATTTTAATATACCTAGTTTATTTTTTAAAGGATAAGTAATTTGATTTGTAAAAAAATAAATAAATAACTGGGACTATTTGTTCCAATCCATGTCAAAGATACATTTTTTTTTGAGGTATTAAAAATCAGACACCACATACCCCAGGTTTGCAACAAGATTATACACTTTTTGCATGTGAGGTGTTGTAATGTTTAAATATTGATTTTAGTGTAGGCTGGAATTTTCTTTTTGCCTATCACATTTTCTTCTAATAACAGGGATCTATCTAACAATTATGTGGATCATTAAAATAGTCGCATAAATCTTGAGAACCATGGAACTTCTATATATGAACTTGATAGAACGAGTACTTGCTACAATATTTACAAAAACAGGAATAGAGATGCAACTACCGATTTGCAAAGAATACCGAGAACCAACTATGGACACAGAACTGCGAGTCTGCAATATAACCTCATTTAAGTAAACGAAAACCACCAATGTTATATTAATATGTACTTGCAAAACCAGAAATTTACACAAATATATGATATATTCGGCTCAACATGTTCAGAACAAGAATATCATATAACAAAAAGGGGAAACTAAAAGAAGATAAAAATTTCTAAAAAAAATTTTGTGTCTTTCTTTGGGGATGGGGGTGGGTCAAGAAATAGCCAGAAGAGAAGTAAACAGTAAAACAAAGTCTTTGAATATGCTGTCTAACATCAGAATCCATTGCTGCAAGCATCCCAAGAAATTCATACCTCCAAGGTGATGACTCCACGAAAATCTCTTTCCTCTTGTTTTTTAGTGTATCCAAGCTGCAATATAAAGCTAAATTAAAACATATTACATCAACTAAAAAAGTTTCTCGATATTACAAAACAATGGATATGATAGAGATAAGAACAATTGAATTCAGAGTCCTCATAAGGGAGATGACACATTTTTAATTGAAGTCTAAAAGTGTGCCTAAGCACCAAGGTCTTTCAGAGCCTAACGAACGCAAAGGCATAAGCCAGAGCTAAATGAAGTGCAGTTTGCAGGCATAAAACTAAATAATGATAGAAGGAGATGGAACAGTTTAACCTAACAAATGCAATGATCCAAACACTTATATTCCAAACTAAACAAAATCAATTTAAATCACTCAAGAGCCTTGCTCTCTAATGTGTTCCGATTCAAAATGAACTAAAAAATCCAACAATTCAGACATTTGAAAATTAAAACTATGTGAACAGCATAATGCAGAGTAGAGCTAGGGTTAGTAAAAAGAAAATCAGGGTTTAGGATTCATTTCATTTACATTAATTCTATAATGTCTAACAACAATCATCATAAAATTGATTAAATAAAAATAATGCATGTCATAATGAAATAGTTAACTACAACCAATATGGTTACAACAGAGTTATACAAGTATTAGTCAACAGAAAACAAAAATGTGTGCAAATATTTGCACCTTGACCTTTTGCAAAAACATGCATCCCCGTGTGTATAAAGAATGCCTCATTGAAGGTGCCCAAGCTTTGAGTGGCAATATGAGAGCCTTACTTTTCCTTAGGCCTCAAACATTGTCTATGTGCACTTTGGATAAGTTTTTTAAAAGAAACCCATGAGCATGAGTGTCACATGAAAAAACCAAAAGGATACAACACCAAGAGGTGTCAACCAGTTGAGCTACAAGGCTCTTGGCAAAAGGATGCAATTGCTTGGAATTAGCATCAAGTAAGAGAGAAAAAACCCAGGAGTCAATACCTAGGACTTGGCTTGGAGTTGCAAAAAGAACATTAGAAAATTCATAGAAAACTTTCATTAATCAATCAAATTGTAAACTATCTCCATAGGAGTACAATACTGTACTTATATAGACTAAGGCTTATCCCTAATTCTAGTTGACTTAAGAAAACCTAATTCTTGTTGATTTGAGGAATCCCAACTATTGACTACTAAGACTCCAAATCAAAATACAATTGGCTTCCACAATTAAATAAAAATAGTTAAAATAATATTTTGTTGCACTTCCTGCATCAAGGAGACAATCTATTCTTCGGTTGTCAGAATTAAATACAATTCTAATTACACCATTCCTTACAAATTTGATCTTAAATTTTTATTAATAAATACAAGGATATCACAAGTGTTCTTCATTAAAGGTGCCTAAGAGTTAAAGAGAAGTAGATGAGCCTTGTTTTACCTTCAGCTTCAAACCATGTCTATGTGCACCATTGTCAAGCGTCTTAAAGGAACAAATAAACATGAGACAATCTATCCACATGCTTTTCTTTTGTCAATATTAAAAACAATTCCAATCGTACCATGCCATAGATATTTACTGTAAGGTTTTTGTTAATATACATGAATAAGGATAAAATAAGCGTGGGAAAATCAAAGATTACATAAGAAACAGGACAAAAAATTGCAAAATATGCATGCAATATTAAGCAAGGTAATAAACCAAACAGATTAGACCACTAACCTTTCCAGTTTTCCCATTAAAAACAAACCACCGTCTACTCCACCCATTTGTTTTGGCACTTTTCTTCAATAAAAATCCTGAAAATACAGAGCAAGTATCAATTACAAGAAGCAGGATCTCCATAATCAATAGAAGGTTGAAGGGTAAACCCTTAGGCCTTAGAAAAAACTAATAAATTAAAATTCCTTAGTCCTACGTCCTTGGAATCAACATGTGCAACAAATTAAGCGTGTTAGAGAGAAAACTCTGTTGTATTGTTCTAAAAGATACCATTGGTGAGGTGTCCCTACCACTTGTCAGTAACATACTATTCTGTCATATTTGTAAATGCTCCTAAATTATGGAAGATCGATTGGGTGAGGGTGCGATATAGAAAAAAAGTTCCTATTCATATTTTCTGTTATTTTCTTCTCTTCTCAAATTTATTAACTGCTAGTGGTATCAGAACAAGTGATTTGAATTGTTCCCTTGCCTCTGGTTCTCATTTCTGTCTCCTTCTCATTTTCTCTTTCATTTCTGTCTTTTCCATTTATTGTTCCTTTTTCTTCAGACTGCTCTCTTGGTTAATTTGGGTTAAAACGTTTGTTGATTTGTCTGGTGTTGGTAGGGGTATGAAGACATTGCAAAGGACTTCTGTCTTCATCACCATTGTCACCATCAAAATTTGGTAACGGAACAATAAAACCATGTCCTTGGTTGCTGTGTTTGTTGCTTCTTGATACTCTGAATATCACTCCTAATTTATCAGCATTGTCTGGAGATTTCTGTTAGATTTGTGAATGTTCACAGCAGTTTCAACAGTCAAAGTGGTTTATGATTTGAACAGCATTGAGTTTGTGGGTTTTTCAATCATCGATGATTTATGTTCATGCTGGTGCAGTAGTCGGAAGTTTGAGTCACTGATGTCAACGCTTGACAACTATTTATGTCTAATTTAACATATTTTTAAGAAAATGAAAAACTTTTAAGATCAAAAGTTACATTTTTCATACTGATTATACTCATACCTGCTATTATCTCCCCAGCAGGCCCAGCAGTCTTCAAGGCTGATCCCTCTTGTACATCCTTCTCTTGCTGACCAGATTTCTCTTTCATTGATTTTAAGCTTCCACCAGTTTGTTCCCCTGTTTGAGGACTGGTGGCCTATCCATGGAAACCAAGAAGACATAACCCATAAATCCAAATAAAAGGAACTTTCATCATGCATTTGATGGATATAAAACCATCAAAGCACTTATATGAAATATCATAACTTATAAGCCTCCAATTTATTATAAAGAAAGTCAATAAGCCCACACCCTATTCAAAATTGACTGCTCTGCATCGGGTGCCCTTTTGGAAGGTCGGTTTTTCAGCTCTTCTTCACGGCGTTGCCTATCCATTCTGGTCAAGTTAGATACCAATGCATCAGATGACATAATGCCAAACAACACAGAAGCCCAAACATAAAACAGAGGAACTCTTTGAACTTAGAAGTACACTAATTAGCAATTACACTACAGCAATGACATGTGCATTAATGATATGTTCATTACAGTATATCTTTCATCAATAAAAATCACTCAAATCTCTGTTCATCCCCGAAAAATTGTGTGAAGTTGGTTGCTGTATTTTTCAAAAAGATTCATTTTAATCTTTTTCCTTATGTCATCTATTTAAGTGATGGAATTTGTTGATGAGTCAATTTTTGATGATGTGGCACCATTCCAGAATTAAATATATACCAGTCAGCAAAAAAAACCATGTAAGTTAGCCTCTCAACCACCATAACCCACTACCATGATGTCAGCAAACATTCAATTACACCACAAGCTGAAGGGAATGAACGATCACCTTTGGAACTTAAGTTGATATTCAAACGCTCTATGCATGATTGGATGGCTACATTTCCCATCTACTTACAAGGTTCTTTACATCACTAACAATAAAATTTCTTCCTTGTAAAAAATGTGCCATGTCACCCAACCCCATACTCCAGTAAATGGCATAGTTAAGTTGTATTTATAAAGAGGAAGGATTGCCCATATCAAGAGTATATGAACTAGTCTACCAACAAATTGTCATTTTTTATCAAGCCATTAAGCCTTCTAGAAATGGCTGTGGAGGTTTGGAATCAAGAGGGATCAAATTTGGACTACTCGTGCTTTCCCAAATTGGAATTGGAAAATGTGGGCTTTTTGATATGCTATATTCTCATTTTCCTTTTGAGTGAAGGTGCAGATCAAATGTCTTGGAGATTAATACAATCTGAAAATTTTAAAGTTCAACTGTTTTATGATGCTTTGAGAGGATCTACGAGTAAAGTCTCCTCGGAAGAGTATTTGGACTGCTAAGGTGCCTCAGAAGGTTGCTTTTCTATAATGGACAGCAGCTTTAGAACAGATTCTAACTGTGGATAATCTTCCAAAGCAGAACATAGTGATTGTTGATTGGCGTTGTATTTGCAAATGTATTGGGGGAATCAATTGATCATCTTCTACTACATTGCTCGGTGATAAGAGATATTTGGCCATTAGCATTTTCAACATTTGCTGTATCTTGAGTGGTGTTGAAGAATAGATGTCTGTCCTAGGCAGTGTTTTTTTGGGCTCTTTTTCTTTTACTCCGCTCTTAGATCTGATTGATTATTGTAATTTAAGAGCTTGTTTGTGTTGTTCACATAGTATACCCTCTGTTTGGTATTCTTTTTAAATAAATGTTATTTAACAAAAAAATTGTAACCTTTTAGAATTAGCTTGATCCACTTCCTGTATTTTTAAGGTTTCTCCTCATATCAATAAGGATTTCTTTACTTGTTAAAATAAAATAAAAGGATTTCTCATTGAGTATACCGCCTTTGAACCAAACGGATGAAGTGCTGAGGCGGAACAAAAGCACGCTCCATATCCACTAGTGCTATCACCATTTTTTTTGCCTCATTCTTAAACTCGTCAAGTGCAGCACTTGCAACTGCCACAACCTGATTTTTAAATTTCACAACAGATGAAACATCCAATGATGTAGCTACACAAAAAGCTTCTGTTTTTTTTTTCTAAGTACTCAAAAAGTATATGCAAACAGCTGTAAGAAACTATTACCTCTCTCTTAAAAGGAGGATATCTTCCAAGCCCAGGCGTTGCACTTGCAGCAGCAGAAACTATTTCCACAAGTACTCGATGCACCTATTTTAGTAGTCACCCACAAATTAGATTAAATATTAAAACTGAAATATAAATAGAATGTTCACCTTGCACCCAAAAAAATTGTATTATAACTACTATAAAAATACCAATTAAAAAGAAAAAAAAAAAGATAATATATATATATACACACACACATATATATATAGGAAGTAGAACTAAAATCCATGCACAGCATGCTTAAAGCAAATGCACAACATTTATGCTTGATAATAGCAAACAAAAACAAAAACGAAATGTTATTTTCTAGCAACATGTACTCTTTTCTTCCATTCTATTCTATATAAAGTCATACTTTCTGTTACTTCCATAATTTACATGTCCTTTTTTATTACTTCCATTATTGTTATTTTTGGGATTTTGGTCTTCCTCTACCTTTAGTACCCTTCTCCCTCAGAAAATGTTCCCTGATGAGCATTGGAGGAAAACACAAATCATAAGATGACGTTTTTGGGAAATGAACAATCTCATTACAAGTTAGCAACTTATGGAATGCTCTCTTTGTTAAAAAAACAAAACAAAAAACCTCTTTCTCTTCTAGCTAGTTTAGCTAGGGTCTAATGATCAATTATACAGTGCATACTCTTCACTATTTCGTTCATAAAGACACTCTACATCAAGCATAATTGAGTAAGATTCCTGAGAGGACACAAAAGTCCAAAGAAAACATCTTAAGTGGCGTGAGATGAGGGACAACCAAATCCTAACTAAGTCGCACATCGCCTAAGTAAGGGGGGAACCAGCGCCTTATACAGAGGCCTTGGACTCTAATTGGTAAGAGGCCTTTTAAGAACTTGAGGAATAAGGCTATGTGTCACTCCCAAAGAGGACAATTTCTTGCCAATGATGAGTTAGGGTGTGACAAAATGGAATCAAAGCAGACCCCAATGCAACCAGATGGTGGGTCCCAAATTTGTATGTTTTTAGTGTATTTTTCTTTTGGTTTGAATTGCACCCAAGGAATAAAAATAAAAAAGCCATAGGCCATTTAATGAAATAAACACAAATTGATATAAATTCAAGGTAGGCCCTTCTTGTTCTACCAAATAAAAATTTAATAACATGTACACATGCCATAATCACATGCTCTTAGTGAATATAGACAATTATACATATCTGCAAGCCCTTGCATTTCCTGTTAAATTTTAATTAAAAATCACTACCAAATAGAGCTTCCTTTGAACCAAAGACTGAGTTACATGCCTAAAAAAATGAAAGACCACAAACATAAGCCTAACATTTGCAAACATTAACAAAACTTCTTCTTTTTTGATAAGTAATGTAAATATTGTCCATATCATAAAAGGAGTCACCCAAGTATACAGGAAGAATACAGCTAGGGATAGAGTAGAAACAAGAATAAACCCCAAAGTACATCAGAGTACCTCTTCAACACATAAACGAGATGGTTCCTTTGCCAGTTCTAGGACGCCTTTTATTAATGACCTCAAACCTTTCTCTGGAGATATAAGATAAGGTTGATAACCATCTGCTTCTAGGACAATCTAATAAAATTGAAAGTGCCATATCAAAAGCAAAGCACCTGAAAACATTACAAGTCAAAAACAGAACAAAAGGAGAATGAAATAAGAAAAAGAGACTCTACCCTTTTGACATTGTTTATGTCAAAATGTCTATCCAAGGGGAGCTGCTTAATCCTGTTAGGAAAATTCCCCTCAAAACTAGCAACAACTTTCCAACCACTACCCTGCAAAGAAAATTTGTGAAAAGAACTAAGTATTTGTGGTAGGACACAATTCTTGCAACAGTACACATCAGTGGCAGTGTATTTGTAAAATTGAACATCAAAATTTCAAGATCATGACTACAAAGAAGTGGCAGAAAAACAACAGATCAAACAACCATCCCTATGCACTGTAGGAATCAGGATAACAGATTTGTACCAATTAAAATAATGCAATGCCAGGATTACTGTTAGGCCTATAGGAAGTCAAATGGCAACCATACGTTAACTTGAATAGCACTTTGATATTTGAGCAGGCACTCTTATTAGGCTGTAAAAATATCTAACAAGGAGGATGCATTTTTCTCAATTTTAGACACATATACTAGGCCTTTGGCATGACAACCAGTTGGAGATATATACATTCTTCCTTATGTGTCATTTGGCAAATATTTTGCATTACTGACATAAGATTATAAAGAGCTATAATTGAAAGAAACTACTGACCTCACCACCTGTGATATGTAGGAGAAATTTGTCCTCAAATTCACGGCACATTTGCAAGGCTATAGCTCTTGTACCTTCAGCACTATTAACCATTTGTTCACCAAGTCTAACTAATTCATCCTGAACAAATTGAGACTTCCCCTGAAGACTGCAGTATTGTCAAAAGGATGAAAGTATCAATAAAGTAATGAAGGTTCCAAAACTCCAGTTACAAATAAAAACTATAGACAATAAGACCCCACCTAAGCACACCCATTCATAAGCTTTTTAACTAGATTGGTTTTAGAATGAGAATGATCCAGACCCACCAAACTTTAAAAAGGAAGAGAAAGTGGCAGTGTAACTATGCAACTACAGAACAAAAATTAGCTCTTCATAACAGACCTGTCTCATAAAAGGTTTAAGGGCACATAGAAAAAAAATTAATTCCATGTGCTTTGTCATTTAGCTTGCTGACCCAAATATCTAGGAAGTATCTGAGAAAAGACTCTGAGAAGCAGGAAAGAACTTCAAATTTGATAACTCACCTCTCAACTAGGCTAGCTTGCCCGTTGTAAACGATAATGATAAATAAATAAGTAATAAATCCTAGTTCAGCTTGCATTTAGTAACATATGAGCTAATGAAAACAGACAACTATCTACAAATCATAATTGAAACCCAAATTCAATCTGGTCGTCTGCATATTGTAACAATATATGCAATAGCATGGACTTCAAACCAGCACAACGGTACTAGTCTGGACATGCTGGATAACATTAATAGAATGTTATTTACCACAAAGATCATCCATAAAATTCTCACCACTATTCTTCCAAGACAGTCTTCCCGGAGAAACAAAAGCAAAAGGAAACAAAAACAAAGTAGACATACTTTATCAATGTAACAGATTTTAGCAAAAGCAGCACAACTATAATAAACTAAAGTACTGAACAATCCTCACCCCAATCTAGCAATTATTAATAGTTATTCAAAATAATCTATTCATTTCCAGAAAAGGAAAAGTATTAATAAGAAAAATAAACTTAGCTACAAAATTGTATGCAGCAATGAAAAAAAAGACCAGAGAACAGTTATGACAAACTTCTATCTTAACTGAACTTTAACTTCATGGACAGAAGATCAAGAGCAGATGAAGGGGAAAAACTTACCCAGAAAGAAGATTTGGCAGTCTGAGCTTCATACGGCTATGAATCCGGCCAGCAAGGGCCTCCACCAAAGCTACTCTACCCAGCTTGCTTTGAGGAGCTCCAGTCAAAATAGATTTTAAACTTTCACTCTCAGCTCGCCAAGCAGTTTCTAAAGAATTCTCAGAACCAGCACCAGACTGTGCTGAAGCTATAGAAACAGATTGACCAATTAAAGCAACCCAAGGGATATCAGATGTCTTCGGTGGTCCCTGATTCAGTAGGGGAGCCTGAACAGCTGCAAGTGCTTTTGGTTCTGAAGCTGCTTGATCAATTTTACTAATAATGCCAACCGTTCTAGTGCCTACAGTCAACCCAGAAATAAAAGGGGATAAAAATAAAAACTAATAAAATATCATTAAAAAAGGATGTGCAAAAGATTCAAACTTGAAATAAATGAAGAATTTTTTTTAAAGAAATTAGAAAATGCAAGGTTAACAATGAAAAACCCACTTTCTGCATCAAATTCCTTCACTATTTTAAGGGCTCGAGACGATGAAATTTCTGGCGCCTGAGTTGCAGGAATTACAACTAGCAAAATAGCATCATTGTGTTCAACATATTCGCTGATCTGAATAAAATAAGTACAAAAGAAATAATTATTTAAATGAAGTTCCAAGAGAACCTTAAAAATTGAATATTCATCAGAAGCATTATTAAAAACAACTATACCGTGTTCAATCTACTCCAAGAAGAATTAGCAAGGACCCAAAAAAAAATACCTTCTACTAAATTCAAAACAAAAGAGAAGACCACTTACAGCCACTCACCATTGAATCATCCATAATTTGTTGATCCAATCCCGGTAAGTCAATCAATTTCAAAGGTGGAGCTGAGCATATAAAAGAAACTTATTAAAGAATGCAATGTGTTGTGCAATGTGTTGTGATACAAGTACATTTGCACGCATAAGTACCCACATACACATACATAAAGAGTCGTATAGTCAGATATATGTAAGTACATACTACATGCTTATCTATAGATATACATGTGTTACATATGCATAGGATGTACACGTGTGTGTGTGTACACAAACAACTAGCATTCATCCTATATGAGCTATGCGCTTCAACGAGGGAATACTCTGGTTCTAACCAAGAGTGAAGAGTGGTCACAATATCCAACTCAAATGTGACAAGAGAGCAGTCAACTATTCAATCAGATTCAGAAAACAATTACTATCCGCTCATTTTATCATAAGTTACATGCTCTTCTTCCGTTGCTTTTCCATGGAAAGGTATTTGGAAAGTTAAGGCACCCTGGCGTGTCTCTTTCTTTGTTTAGACAGCCGCTTGGGATAGGATCCTCATGGGAGATATCTTGAGACTTACATGCTTTGATTTTGTTGACTGGTGCATTATGTGTCGTTGTTATGGTGAGACAGTGGATCATTTGTTGTTACATTGTGGGAAGGCTTATCAACTGTGGTGTTTTATCTTCAGGATTTTTGGGATTTCATGAATTCCCTCTTGTACGGTGCAAGATTTTCTTTTTAGTTGGTGGAATTGGTTGGGGAAGCATTCATCTTACATTTGGAACCTGTGTTTGATGTGGTGTATTTGGAGGGAACGCAATCGGCGGACGTTTGAGGATTTGGATAGATCTGAGGACCAACTGCTTGCTCTCTTTTCTGGTTCCCTATTTGATTGGGCTAGGGTTTGGGGACTCACATCTAGTGACTCTATTCCTTTATTCCTTAGCTCTTTTCTTCTTTGTATTTAATGTTTTTTTGTCTTTGTTTTTTCTTCTTTCTTTGTATTGTTATCTTTTCTTTTGCAATGAAGTTATTTACTTATCAAAAAAAAAAAAAAAAACAACAACAACAACAACCAAACCTCAGTCCCAAAATTTTTGGAGTCAACAAGAGATCCTCAATACACGAGTCAGGATTGACCACATGAGTCCTTTTCCGTCGTTCTAATCTATCCGAAGTTAGTCTCGATTACTTCCTTAATTAACATATCTTTATTTACTACTTCTATTAATATTATTTTTGGTTTTTCTCTATCTTTTTTGTTCCCTCAACTTAAATACCTCACTCTTTTTCACTAATGCATTAACCACTCTCCTCTAAAAATGAAAAACCATCTCAAGCAACTCTTATCGTCAATAGAGGTCACCCCTATCTTTAAGCGAATTTCCTTATTTCGAATCCAATCCTTCTATGCTTTTCCATTTGTCCATCTTAACAATCTCATTGCAACTACAGTCATTTTACCAAGAGTATAAATGTTGGTGTTGAGGTTTGAGCGGTCCCAGGATGTTCAAAGCTTCTGTTTTGACCAAAAAACTTTAATCGTTTAGATCTGTCCTAACTGTTTTGACTAAAGGACATACGTTTCCTTTCTTTTAAAATAAACAAATCAAAGTAATGTCTGATAAAGCTATGCTTTTATAGTTGTATGATAAAGCTATTGAAGTTGTAAATAAATAAAAAGGAGGTCAAAGTGATGTCAAACCTTATTAAAGTTATTCCATGTTTCTCTTTTAGTTCTGACTTCTAGTAGTAGGTTCTCACAAATTACAGTATCAAGGGAAGAAGAGAGGGGGGGGGGGGAACTACATCATAACGAAAGCAAGGACCAACCTGTACTAGTACGAAGTTTCAGGTATATTTCATCACGACTCCTGCCCGATGAACTCTTGCTTAGCCTATCCTGTAGAGAATGCCGAATAGCACCTACAATCCATCAAATTGAAAAACAGAAAATTATCAAAGGCAGCGCAAGACCAATCCATGACTCTCTTCTAAGGTCATAAATATGAAACATCAAAACAGTACCATTGACACGCATTTACAACATAACAAATGCATCCAAAACACATAACAACAGACAAACAACAAAGTAGCAGTTTATTGAAAGACCTTACTTGCAGAAACCTGTTGAGATTTATTGTCAATCTGCAAGACGATTGATTTGCTGCTTAAAGAGCTATCCCTGTTTAAATCAATGCTTATGGGAGCCCTAGTAGCACCATTTTCACCGGTTGGCTGTTGATCATATGTTACAGCAAATAAACCAATAATAAGGATTAAAAAAAAAATACTCACATTAGTAGAAGTCCATCAAATAAAGATGAAAATTGTCATGACGCTCAAACCAAATACAACTTACCAAAACAGGATGTCCTATTAAACTGTTCAAAACTGCAGATTTACCAGCACCCTGACCAATGTGTCCACAGGAAAGCATATATTAAAATTCCAAAAGTAATGACTTTCAAAAGGGTATTAAAAAAAAAAATTTTAAATCACACGCTGCAATACTTTCTCCGTCATTTTTTTTCTTTCTCCCGATAAGTTACAAGTCCCATGCCTCTAGACTCATGCACCCATACAAGATTGAACATGTAACTTCACCCTACACATGTTATTTATGAAGAGCGCATATGCCATTTGGCCCAAAGACAATTGACATATTTGGAGCATCTTTTTAAGGCATTGGTTATCTAGCTTCCAGAAGAGATTTATATAAAATCTCGCCCTATCTAATAATGGAGAAAATGAGTTAAGGAGGAACAAGTTAGTGCATAAGTCTGTTTACGACAGATAAGGAAAGGATGGGATAGATTAATCACTAAGAGCAAAAGCTCGCTACTGGCTGTATTTAGCTGCTTTAATCCGAGATATAGAGAACTACGATTAGAACTAGCCTTCGCCGTATATAAGTAACAAATCTAACATCGTGAAGTTTCAATTTAAGCATGAACTTACCAAGTTAGGCTCCTCTCAGAAACAAACTCAACCCAAATAAGCATAAACCCCAACTCGCTACATAGATCTTTTTATACCACTCAACCCTCTCTAGGGTCGTGTCATCATCATTCACCTTTCTAACAACAATTGTCTGTAATTACAACTTTGACCAATATCGATTTCGGCCTCCCTTTTTAACCTTTCTGCTCCTCCCTCATCAATATAATCATTCTCACAAAAACAAAACGAAAAACCGAGCTAATGATATTACACATTTTATGTTCGGTTGTATAAAAATCCATTTCACATTTTGAAATCTTTGCTCTCACCCTAAAGATTCCAAAACATTTCCATATCGCAATCTCTACTAGCTTACAGCAAACACACACACACACACACATAAAGCTTCAGAAAGCCACTGGATCACAAAGATCCATTCCCCTCACACACACAGAGACACATTACAAAATTCACAATCCATGTACGCTTTTTACGAGAATTCTTAGACTCTCACTCTAAGATTTCCCCCAACTAGTTTGGTTCAGAAGGCCATTGGATCCAGGGATCCATTCCTCACATCACAAAAACACATATAACCTTATATACGCAAAACCTATATGTAGTTAGAGAGAGAGGAAGGTACATACGACATTGCCGAGAACGACGACGTTGAGGAAAGAGGAAGGGCGTTTGGATGAGGATGAAGACGATGAGGATGAGGATTCATCGATATCTTCGTCGGCGAGGAGAGCAGAGGCTTGGCGCATGGAGTCGGAGAGCTGAGCCAATTCTTCGATGGCCTCCATTTTCTCAGAACTGATTTTTTCAAAGCAACACAAATTCAGATAGAGAGAGAAAGAGATCGGAGATTCGGAGACAGTGAATGAAATTTGGAATTGAAAATTTTCTCAGAGAGAGAGAGAGAGAGAGATTGAAATTAGGGTTTGATGATGAGATTCAAAATGGAAAGTTTGGGAAATGAAATGAGAGAGAGAGAGAGAAATGGTTTTGTTTCTGTTGTTGCTGTTGTGGTTGGGTTGGTTGTGAGAGTTGTGTGACTGCTTTGTGGTGTGATGGAACAGGAACTGGAACTCTCTTTTAACCAAACTCTCACAAGAGAAGAAGAGAGAGAAGTTACTAAAATTAAATTTCAATTTCAAACTCTCTCTCTCTCCTCAATTTTTGTCCTTTTCCTCTTTTTTTATTTTTTTTCTTTTACAAAAATATTGTTATGATCCAAAAAAAAAAAATTTTGAAATTTGAAGTTTCATATCATTAAAAATGGAGTATATAGGTTTCAAAAAAAAAAATGGAGTAAAATATATTTTAAAAAAATCATCCCTAAACCATACTATTGTACTTTTTGTCCACATTAACACCTCAAATTATGTAAGATTGAATTTTGAATTTGTGTGTGTTGTGCAACTTGCAAGAATCTCCCAATTACAAATTGGAAAAAGTTAATGGATGGATCATTAGTTTAAGAAAATTTTTTTTTTTTAATGATTAACTTTGTTGAAGAGTTTCTATATTTTGATTATCTTTCATAATAATAGTGTCAAAACTTTCTTAAAATAATTTATTAACAATTGTCTTAATGATACGTGTTAACACAACTCTTACAAGTTTAATAAGTAGTTTTTTTAGGTATAAGTGCTAACACTTTCCTTAATAATAAGTAGCCCTTTTTTTTTTGTTATAAGCCCTAACCATAATTCGTTACAAATGATAACAAAAAAACAAAACAAACCTACTAACACCATGTGACTCAGTGCACTATATTATACTAACATGATCCTTCTAAGAATATCAACAATTTAAAGGAGGGAGATTACAATACTTTAAATCGTACGAATTTGATTGTTATTGTGCGGGTGGATCTCATATGGTGTAAATGTGTTATGTGGTAACTTTGAGCTTCCAAATTCCCATGCCAAACTAATTAATCTAAATTTTAACTTTAAAAAAAAAAAATAGCATTTCCCATATTCAACATCCAAAAACTAAAGTCCTTTTATACTAAAAGCTCCAATATTTATGCTGGATATGCATACTCAAACTCATCAAGTGCCTTGCAATGATATCTCTAATCAAAGGTAAAATGCCCAATCTCACAACATTTTAATGCTTCATGAGCCTGACACCAAAAAGAATTCAAAAATAGATATAAATTAATCATCAAATAATGTCACAATGACATTCCCATAAACACAAATATAAAGTTGATGAAAGACAAAGGACAAAAAGTGTAACATGTTTAATAGTTACTAAAGAAAAGAAGTTCAACCAAACTCTAAAGATGAAAGTAATATTTTTTATAATTTTTATAAGTACTTTTTGTATTTAAATTTTATTCAAAATTATACTTCCATCCCAAAAATTTCAAAATTACAATTGCACATTTGGAATATTTTAATGTTAGCAATTTCATCATTTCATATATTTTCTATTAAATTATTTAATGTCACATTAGCCTTTAGCTGTAATGAACAAAATATATGCCTTTAAAATTGAAACTTTTTTAATTTGAATGATAAAAATTAAATCAAATTTAGAACAAGTTTAAATCACAAAAATTGTAGTTCAACAGAAATTCAGACTCTCTCTCTAATAATTTATTTTTAATCCCAATATGCAATAAAATAGAGCACAGTTTACAGCTTGGCTTCTTTATTTTTATTTATTTATTGATGAACAGTTTCTTCAATTTGGGCAATCAGAAACAGAAATGATGTTTGCCCTTTGTCATTTACCAATAAGGCCAGCCGTGCATTCACATTATTATACATGACCACCACACAATGATGGTACTTTCTTTTATAATCTTCCACGTTTTTTATCAAATAGAAACAGAAATACATTGGTAAAATATGATGGGTAGTGGTCGTATTTGTGGGTTCCAATTAATTTTAATTGATAAAATTTTTTCATAAAAAAATAGTATAAAACAAAATAAATTAGTTAAGTTTTTTGTTGTCAAGTAAGATGTATTTGGTTCAATAAAAATCTCCACATATACTAACAAACCAATTGGTGTCTTAAACTAACGATAAAAAACAACCATTAAAAGTAGATCCATAAATTGAAACTATCTCTCAAAATATATATATATATATATATATATTAGTGGTCACATTGTAATAATGCGAAGTGAAACATAAAAACACATTTTATGATTAAATTCCTCTCATGATAAGTTTGTAAGAAATTGTGTATCCCAAAGATATGTGATTCAGTAAACAATTATGTGAAAAGCTTTATAACTTAACTAAAGTTTTTTAGTGTTTTCAACAAAAACGTCTAAAGTTCAAATCTTTCAACTCATTCAACTCATTTATCAAATTATCCACGCAAAAAAAAAAGAAAAAAAAAAAAAGAATAATCACTACTACTATGTACTTATGACTAATGATCAAATTAGTATCTTGTATGTTATAATTAAACTCAAACCAAATCAAATATATAAAAAATTAAACTCAAACACTCCCTCCTCTTTTCAGTTCAATTAAAAACAAAAAATGAGACAAAAGTTATCTCTCTTTTTAACTGTTTGCTTAATAACAATTATGCAGCCAATGACCTATATATCCACTGATACTTCCTAGAAAAAGAAGAAGAAAGCTAATGGTCATAACAGCAACAACAAAAACGCAGCTAATCCTTACACATGTTTTGATTTTTAAATACTTTCTTCTTTTGTTTGGTTACATGAGTCTTCCATTTCCAAGAAATGGCAACAACAATTATAAAAAAATGATAATAGCTTTTAAAGTGATGATGCAGATCCATTGTGTAAATTGCTCACTCTACTTCTTAGGCTGAAATTGTGGGTAAAGTCCCAATACATGCTCTGACATGAAGTCATGCCGCGTCAAGATTCCAACAACTGGAGGCCTCTGCAAAATACAAATATTTCAGTGGATATTACTATTTGTGTGAGCTTCAAATATATTTTGATGGGAACTTCTAAAAGATTGACAAAGGGACAAAAGATGCAAAGTCCATTTGAAAGTAACACCACAAAATGCATGTGTGTGTGTGTTACTGCAGCAGTTTCTATTCACAACTTTTAACTCCTTTTGGAAAATTGAGTTACTGCATGAAGTTTGAGATCCCCAAGGCAAATAGATCAATTAGAAAGACAACATGTACCCACCTATTATATGTTCCACATGCCATATTCACAAAAATTGGCGACTCTTTTGTACTCAAGCTTATAAAAGCCGTACCCCAAAAACAAAACTCACTTCTATGAGGTCTAAGAGAGGTGATTGACGGATAGTGTTAACCCTCCCAGCTAAAATTATTTTTTGGAGAGGCTGATCCCAAAAACACAAATTATTGTTACAAAACTAGCCTTGAGTAATTGAGTGTCCGTTTGGTAAAGATTATTTTTGCCAACTTATTTTACTATTCAGCTTATTTTTGCTACTATTCATGAGTCTCACTGCACTTTTTGGTACTATTTATAGTCTCATTGTATTATTTCAGTTAACTTTTATCTTTATTTACGGTACTTTCAGTAAAAAGCTTTCAATTTTAGCAAAATAAGGAGATCTCGACCCTAAATATGCACACATACACATGCTAACAAGCTTAACATGAATGTGCTTCTACTAGACACGTATATTTGCATGAGAGAGAGAGAGAGAGAGATCTTACCCCGGGCATCCTAGGCGTAACCAACATGTGCCTGAGGCCAAGCTGTCGAAAGAGAACTGCAGCTTTTGCTAGAGACATTGTCTCAACTACTGCGTATGGGGATGTATTAACGATGGGATGGAGATCAACATACATCTCAAGTTCCTCTTCCTTGATGTCTAAATCCTCCAGCTTGACCCCCTTGCCTGATCCTGCCTTATCAAAATCTTGTGCATTGAACGTCCTCAACATGTTAGATCCAATTGCCATCCTCTGCTTTGTGAACTTCTTTCCTTTAAGCAACACCAGCAGATGAGACCTCAGAACAAGTCCACACAACTGGGGAGCATCTGAGAAAGGTGGCTCATCAATCACAGGGAACCCATTATGCTTTGTTGTTTTTAGAGCATACAATATATTGGCCACTTTTTCAACCCCAGAAAATGTGACTAATGGACCAGAAACAACATCACTTGCAATCAAGTTCCTCATGTATGGTTCAGCATGGGCTTCCAAAAAAGGAAACCCCTTCATTTCCACAATTTGGTCATAGACACCCTTGTTGAAACAATCAGCCACGGTTTTTGAAATAAGGAGAACTAGCATTACCAATGGGAGCATTAGTAGACCATTGGTAAGTTCAAGAAGTATCACACACAGAGATACAGTCATTCTCATTGTGCCCCCCAAGAAGGATGCGGCTCCAAGTAATGCAAAGAAGCCCACATCAAGATCAGAGAGAGAACCGAGGAGAGTCCCAATAAGGCGTCCATAAGAAGCCCCGGCAAGTATGACAGGGATGAAGAGCCCAGAGGGAACGGCAATTCCATAGGTAATAATGCCTAAGCAGTATATAGCAGCAAAGAAAACTATAAGAGTAGAGAGCTGAAATTCCTTGTCAAAACCAGAGCTAAATAGGTTGCGGATAGCATCATCATTGGTAGTCATAAACAGGGAAGCAAGATCATTGTAATGGTTAGGTGGACATTGGAAACTTTTGAAGTTTCCATAGCGACCTACAGTGGGGCACTGATCCCCCGAGGAAGCAGGACAAGGAATGCACTTTGATAACCATGGTAGGCCATAAGAACAACAAGAGGTCAAAAGGGAGATGATGATGGCAAGAAGGACTTTAAAAACAGGACCTCTCCTGCAATTCATTCCCAACAGTCAGCAACAGCAAAGCTATAGAAATTCTGTACAGCCAAGATTTAGTTTAGTACTCATATTAGCATTTAACTTAGAGAGCAAGTAATGTAGTATCCCTAATCTGTTTCGTACACATTAATAGCCGACCTTGACTAATCTGTTCAGGATCATTAGCCGGCCCCCAAAAAAAATTGGGAATAAGGCTTGGTTGTAGCTATTAATGCAGTGTGCTTGTGTGCATGTGTGTGCGCGATACAAAGGATATTACAGGGACGAATATAACCAGTCTTAAACTCATCAACATAAAGGGAATTTCTAGAACATACTCATTAATGATGCTGTAAGTGCGAAGGACCTTGTCCACAAGATAATTGTAAAGGCTCCCAAAAATGCCTCCAATCATTCCAAGGACTATTACAGCCAGTAGATCTGCAATTCTGTAAGAGGGATTCACTGAATTGACATCAAACATGATGAGGCCTCCTTCCCCAAATAGTCCACATTGTCCACCCCGGCAAAAAACAATGAAAGTCCTCAACACCACTGCTACTACTGCTGTTGTAAAAAATGTCCTCCACAGAAGAGCACTCCTCCACCTAAAATTTAAATAGAAGAGAGAGGATACTAATTACCTCAAGAAAGAAGGGAGAAGAGAACCTTTAAGTCTATGCTGATCAAAATTTCAACAGAATCAGTGAATTTACCTCAACCTGGTAAAGTATAAAACTAAAATTTCTGCATTAAAGTATTGGAATTGCTACAAAGCAAGGCAGCTGATTTTTGAAATGCTAAAAGTTCTCTAAGGTTTCAAGAGAGATCAAATTAGATCAGTAAGTTAAAAGGAGTTATGGACCAATTACACGATGTTTGCAAGCGGTTCAATATTCAAACTAGCCCCTATTTGTTTTTGCTCAAGTACAGCATTTTGACAATTTTGTACATCAATAGCATGACAAAAAAACATGCCTAGCAAATTAGGCTCCAGGAGTCTCAATGAAATAGCCAATATGAATTGAAAAAAGAGGAAATGAGAGGAAAAAAAACAAGAAACAGTTTCCTTTTCTTCTCTTTCCTTTTTTTCCCTCTCTTTTGAATCTCCCCTTTCCTCCTTCCTTTGGGGCCAAAAATTCAATTATTTAAGCCCAAAAAAAATAACTCTAATATAATTTGAGGAGGCCATCACGTTGTTGCCTTTCAATTTCATATTATTATTGTTCCAAACTTTAAGCTGGCATCTTTTTAATTTATATTTCTGTATGTATCATTCCACCAAAGAAAACTTACCAAGTAAATCTAACAACTCTTATGTCTATTTATAGTTTATGTTGAAAATCTAGGGGTTGTTTGGTACATGTGTTTAAACACATGTTTTCAGTTTTTAAACAACATTACACACTTTTTCACCTACATGTATTTCCAAAAAAATTGAAAACTGTTATTTAAACACACATACCAAACGGACCCCTAGCATCCGCAAAAATAAGTTACATGAGAGAGAGAGAGAGAGAGAGAGACCAGGAAGCTACTTCTTCCAATGCAAAGAGGACCCCGCCAACTGGGGCACGGAAGGCAGCTGCTACACCAGCAGCAGCACCACAGGTGATTAAATCCCGCCGGTCCAGATCATTTTTGAAGTATCTGAGCCACTTCCAAGTCAAACCATACTTGCGAGAACCACCCTGTCCAAGTAAAGAGGCTATGCAGGCACCAGTGTGTACCATAGGTCCTTCCTTCCCCACAACATACCCAGCAGCAACTCCAAAAATGGAACCAAAAATCTGCCATGTTTGGATGAAGCAATTATTACAAGCTTATTTTCATAATAACTTCTAGTTGGCAGTTGGCTCACAATCGCTATACGCCTTTAGCAGATAACAGCTTGACATTTGTGTTGTGATGATAATGAAGGCTTTATATTGATCTCTCTTTCTGACTTTTGGTTCCAGGGTTGGAGAATGAGAACTACTATTTCTGATAGTGATAACATTTTGAATTCCATAAAGTTTCTGATCTTCTAATTAAGTGGATGATCAATAAATCCTAGGTGTGTCCACATATCACAGAGAGAGAGAGAGTTTCAGTTTGTTACTCACCTTCACAAAAAGGGTGCTTGGAGCCAATATAGAATGAGCATCTATACCATTGAGGTAAGCTTTCACCTCAGGTATGCCGGATCCTGCTGCTGCGGGAGAAATGTAGGCACAGAGGCCAGCAGCTGCAATGGCCAAAACCATGTTACAACCAGCATATGCTGCAAATGCCTGAAAATACCTGCACTGGAATTTAAGATCATGCAACAGTTACTGAATACATTACAAGTATTACAACTTTATGGTATGGGGATTCCCCGACCGCGAAAGTTGTTTGAGAGACAAATGGTATTAGTAGGTAACAAGAAAAAAAAATTACACTCCAGGAATTCAAAAATGTAGTATAGTAAACGATTTGAGCAAAGAACTTCATCTGTTTTCAAGCAAAAACATTTAACGTCCATTGCGCATGAAACTCCTTCTAATACATCCAAGAGAACCTAGAAGAAACATTAAAAACAAATCTAATAAAAACACATAAAATATTAAGCAAAGGCACTTTGCATCAAGTACCATGTGCTTAAAGTTGAATTATCTCATTTTTGGTTACTGGTTTCCAGCTGCAATCCTTAACTCCTATCTCAGTCTTGAAACATTTTTTAATTATTAAGTCACACACGCACCCAATGGGTTTTGAGCCCGCAATATCAACCTCAACCCACACTTGTGAGAGGAAGAAGTGCCATTTGAGCTAAGGCTCATTGGCAATCTTGGTCTTGCAAAATGGTCATAGCTAAACATAAACTCAAACATCAACATTGGAGGGTATGCCTCTGGGGTTAAAAGCATCATAAATGTACCCTTCTATTTTCAGTAATTTAACCTCAGAAATTTAACACTAAAGAGGGCCTTGGTTCAAAAAAGGATGTTCTTATAGTTGTCAAAAATTCAAAATTCGATTTTTTTAAAGCTTTAGTACAAAGGACTAACCACACAAATATAACTATTAGGTTATGCCTGCAGAATTGCAGGAATACTACAACTTCATCCAAGCAAACAAGAAACCAAAAATAAAAGCACTTAAGCAAAATAAATTGAAGGATTTAGTGAAGCAAGTAAAAACTTGATTACACTATGAGACTTTGATAATATTCAGGCGATGATAGGTAGACTTACTTATCCTTAAGCATGAGGCTGTTGGTGAACAAAAGTTTGAAACCAGCTATATTCTCAACAGCAAGGTTATTGAAGAAGGCAACGAACCCTGTACCTAAACCGATAATGAGTACAAGGGTCCATTTAAAAAAAACATATTGAAGTATCTCATTTTTTGTTCTAGACCTCCAATCCTGCTTAAAAAGATCATTCTCGGTAATCCTGCAAAAAACACACAAAAACCAGTGAGACAGAGACAGAACCTGGACAATAATTAACAATGCATATGGGATTCTAAACCAAGACATCACCATGCATATGGGATTATAAACTTTAGAAAGAGATTGCATTCAACAAGATAGCATCAAAAGACTCATCCGAACAGCAATTGCTAATGAAATGATTGCTATGTCACAGAACATAATCTATCAATTCATTTCCCTAACAATCCAAGGTTGAGGTGATACTTCATTTATTTTCTCATTTCTAAATGAAGTAAACCATGCAATCCTGGAAACATAGATGTGCTGCATTTTAACTGGCCTTTGTTAAAGTGATTAGCATGCCTTTGAACTTGAATTCCATTAAAAAAAAATTAAACCATAAAAGAAGCAGCAAAGCGAATATAGCCTTTTGCTCTAGGAGGAATGAGGGAAAAAGAATAGATGTTTCAGGTCAGTATAAATGTTGAAGAGCATATAAGTAGGGAGATAGCTAAAATGCAAAGTAGATTCTAAAAATTTTGGTGCTCTAGAGCAAATCACAAACAAAAATTCAACTGAAATATTTTCCCAAATCCCAAAGCATAGTCCTGACCAACCCAAAGGCCAACATAGATAGTAAAATGAGCAAAAAAAAAATTAATACCAATGTACTTTAACAACATTATTTGTTACGAAAATCATGTTTCCTCTGAATTGCAGGACTCATATTTGTCATCTTCGCGCACATGCACACCCATGTACAATATACATACTTCAAAGTTTTTCAAAAACAACAACAACAACTGAAAAATACAGTAAGCCCTTAATTTATATAGATTTAGTCCTAATTACTAGAAGATATACTGACATCAACCACTAGCCTTTCAAGGTACATCTTCATGAAAATACAGGATTAAGAATCTAATCTAAATCCATTTTCAGCATTTTCTTTGCAAACAAGGTTCTACTCATAATGCACAACATATTTCATCATTTCGGAAACCCAATTACCCAACACAACATATGGTTACTTCTCCCATTCCTTCTCAACCAAAGGGTAATGAAAATAATTGTATTAAAAATAAGTAATATCGGAAAACAATACTAAAAAGCACAAAACTCAATTCCATTGAGCCTAATATGATTAATTACCTAAATTTTGTAACTCTTCTTATTGTCTGTTTTATAACCAACAGAAAAGATGCTGAAAGATAAAGAAAATGCCACAATAAAAGGAAAACGACAGCACACTTTCCTTCTTCTTATTTTCATTTTTTGGTGGCAGAACAGTTTCCCTCTCTTTTGGTCTCCCTCCATCAAAAAACCAAACATAGTGTTATTAAATGAACTCTGCTTAACTGAACCTCACACAACTTCTTCTTGGTTTGGTCTTTTTAAGAACCAAAATACCATGATAACATAGTAGACTCAATAATGTTTTTTTTTTACACATTTTCACTTCCTAGGTAGGCACCCAAAGACTTGCTAAAATAATAGATAATAGCAGCCCAAAGTCAAAACTTTCATCTTTTTTCCTCCATTTTCTCCCCAACCAACCACACACACATATATATACATACATACATACATACATTCATACATATGTATATGTATATGCATATATGCAAGTATTGTATAAAAGAGATGCTTAACCCATTAAATGATCCAAATTACACTTGGTATTGGTATAACTTTTATCAATGTTATAACTTACACCCATCAATAACGTTCTAATTGATTTCTTTCCATAAAAAATAAAATAAAAACCACCATTGAATTAATTAGATTGTCTTCATAAACCCTACATACTCACAAAATATCAAAATAATCAAAGATCAATATATCACACGCCATCCATAAAATGTTCATATTCAAATTCTTTGAATTGTAAAATTTTTTTAAATCAAACATGAGTTTAACGATCATATAATATATATCACCCCATCAACACAAAATTTAACATAGAACCCAATATTAGTTTTAAGAAAAAGTCATTAAAGTAATGCAATATTACGTAAAAGTAAAAGTTACACATGGTGAAATATCTATCTCTGCATGTGTGTGTGTGTGTGTATATATATATATAAGAAATGGGGTTGATAAGAGAGAGTAGAATAGTACTCGTAGTCGAGGCTTTCAATGGGACAGACATTAGCGCCAATAATGGCGAGCTGAGAGGTCTGGTTGGTTCTCTTGGCATCATGAGGAAGAAGCAGCGGTTCTTTCAGTGAAGACGACGTGATTCTTCTCGATTCCGGTGATGCACTTCTTGATGATGACGACGACAATGATGGTCCCCTTCTCTCCACACCTATCTCTATATCATTATTATTATTATTATTCTGGACCTCTTCTCTCTCTCCCATCTCTCTCTCTCTAAAACACTACTCTCATTTCATTCCATTTTTCTCTCCAGTACTGTGGAGGAGCAATGGAAAGTTGAGGATTGTTTGTTTGTTTGTTGTTGTTGTTGTTGTTGAATGCTTTGTTGGATTCTGACCGTTTTGGAAAGGCTTTACTTTTAATATCCAGAGAACGTGAGAGTTTTCTGTTCTGTTTTTGCTTTTTTTTGGGGTGGTGGTTTGTTTTTTTAAGGATAAAATGTAAAATTTCAACAAAATTCGTTTTAGTTACCTATCTTTTTTATTCAAATAGTAAATCTTAGTCAAATTCCTTTAAGTTCATTTTTTTCTAATTTGGAAAATATTATTCAATTATTAATTATATTTTCTTTAAATTGAACAATTTTTGAAAAAAAAAAGGTAAAAATTTGGAGAGTTAATTGTAACATTAAACAATAATTGATAAAGATACTTTAATTGGATAAACTTAAAAGTTAGAAGATTGAAATAAATTAATACAAAATTATATAATTGAAAGGATAAATTTTGTATTTTAGCTAATTTTTAATTATAGCTATCAATTTTATCTTTTATTGTCTAGCTATTTTCCTTTTTTAGACAACAAAGTGATGTTGCTAAATTAATTCACTTTCTATTCATGAGACATCCCACAAAATGGATAAAACCTAAGATATTAGGATTTGCGGCAAGTATATTGAAGATTGAACACACCAGCAATATTTGGAATGGACTATTTTTATCTATTTTAGAAAGAAGTTCATTGAACAATTTGGATTTCGCGTTGTGCGATTATTCATTTGTGTGGGTGGAGTTATTGGCCCCCCAAAATTTTAAAAAATTATTTTATATTATGTGTAAGTTTTAAAAACATTAAATATTTAGTTACAAAAATAGAAGTTAGCCCTCCCAAATGTTTGAGTTAATCCAATGATGCTCTTAAAAGCCAATAGAATTTGTCAATTAGTCTAGTAGTTATTGAGACAAGATGATATTTGTTTTCTTTAATTTTTTTTTTTTACATATTTAATATAAAACTAGATAACTTTTGTATAGTATTGGAGTTTAAAAAATAATAAGTTTCCCTAAAAAATTATATTGTGAATATATATACATATGTGTGTGTGTGTGTGAAAGTTGTTAATTTTATATGCAATATATTTATAAATTATGACCTACTATAGTATCAAAATATTAATGTTTATATTTGTGTATATGCGTTTACGCATATGTGTGTTGGTTTATCTTAATTCGAAACTAATATATTAATAGCAAAATTTGGCCCTTCCAAACAAAAAATCCTAGCTCCGTCCCTAATTTTGGGTTGTATATGCCAGATTAGTTTCATAAAACATCGTGATATTGAAGATTGTTGACTGTATATTTCTTTTGTTTTCAGAAAAGTTTTGGGATGGTTGTGTCAGGTTAGTTTCATCAAAACACTGATTTTGAAGATTGTTGATTTTATTTATTTATCTATTTTTCATAAAATTTTAGTAGTGTCTTACTTCAGGTTGTTGATTTTCATCATGACAAAGGTTAGGAATAGAAATCAGTTATTGTAATTCCTTTAGTTAGTTAGTTAGTTGAGATTACGACGAGTTAGTTAAAATTTGAGTTAACTTATGGCATAACTCATAAAGCGCAGGTTAAATTAACTAGTCAACTATCTTAAACCGTGTAGACCAAATAGAAATAGTCTCTTATAAATACATGATTGTAATTCAACATTAGATATTAGTTAGTTAGTTAGTTGAGATTAGGACGAGTTAGTTAAATTTTGAGTTAACTTATGGCATAACTCATAAAGCACGTGTTAAATTAACTAGTCAATTATCTTGAACCATGTGGACCAATGAGATTAAAAATAGTCTCTTATAAATACATGATTGTAATTCAACATTAGATATTGAAGAATAAACCAATTACTTTGTGCATCTCTCTCTTAATTTCTCTTTTTCTCTGTGGAGGTCTAGGTCCCCTTAAAGTGGCCTACAACAACTATTATTCCCATTTACCATTCTTACTCTTCCACAATTCATATTTGTATTCCAGCAGATTCTCATCATTTGATATCAGAGCCCTCAATCTTAAGATGGGAAAATATTGTGATCAGCGAGCAATCTTGAAAGAATTACAGCAAATGATTAATGAAGTTTCAAAGAATGTCAAGACCATGAAAGAAGAGCTTTCAACGTTGCGAGAGAATGTTGAGAACATGTTCAAACAAGACTTACGACCTGTTGATTCGATGGAACTCAAAAGAGAAAATTAAGTTCCAAGAACCAACACAAATCATGAAGGCAAATAACCATTGTTGGCTATACACTGTAGAGATCATCATGATTACAGATATGCCTCGTGCTAAAACACCCCAACACCAATTATCTACCAACCACTTAGCTTTACGTCACCATGCAACCTTTTAGGCCTTGCATTATTTCTTTAAATTTTTAATTAATGAATCTAATTATACATTATTGATCATGGAAACACACTCCGCCCATTCTAATTTACTGTGTAATATACTTCGCCACTGTGTAATGTGTTCAGTGTTTATATCAGTAAATAAATAAATATAATCATGATGTAATGGAGAACTTTAAATTCCAATATTATATATATCATAGTTGTCAAAAATCTTGAGTTTTATGGTTCAGGGCATTGTTCCATTTTTTAATGGAATATTACGTGGTTTCGAATTTCCCTTCCCCTTGCTGTTGTAAGCAAAACATATTAGACGTGTACGTATTGTATAATTTTTTATCGTCATGGGAATTGAAATAAAAATAACTTTTTTTCAAGAATCTGAAAACATAAATCTACTATTACAATTTACAACACCAAAACTGTAGTCTCAAAACCATAACAACCGCTAAAACAAAACACAAAATTGGCTGACCGTTATCATTTTTAGGTTTGGTTCATTTCGATGTGATGCACATTACGATGATGTGACATTAATATTTTTTGTTTATTTTATTTTTTCTAACATTACCATAATTTAAAATTACAAAAAATATCACATCATTTTAATCTTATCTTCTTTCTAAACAATGTAATGTTGTATTTTTATATTGAGATTACATTAATGTAGGATTATAATAACGTAATATTACGACGCAATGTAACATCATGACAAATTAAACACCCCCAAAATGGTCTATTCGAAATAAGGGAGAGAGAGGGTTAATGAGGGAGAACGAAGTAAAGTTTGATAATAAAAAATAATCTACTAATTTTCTGATTACTTGACACCCCCTCTCTCCCTTTCAATCCAAACAATACATTAATTTTAGGCGTAAATGCACTTTTAGTCCCTACATTTTGACCTGATTTCTATTTTGGTCCCTACATTTTATTTTTATTGCTTTTAGTCCCTAAACCAATTAACACGTGATATTTAAGTCCTTGCCGTCACCCAACTAACAAAAAATGCTGACGTGACTGACGGAGGAATTAAAATATTATAAAAAATGCCACATCACCCATGCCACGTCAGCATACAAATTTAAAAAATTAATTTATTAATTTTAACTAAATAAAAAATTAAAAACATAATTAAAAACTAAAATTCACATGAATTAAGATCTAAAAGTTTATTGAACAAGAACACCAAGAACCCCAACCCATAAATTAAAAAAAAAAAAAAAAAAAAAAAACAACAACAACAACAACAACAAACATCCATTCAACACTAAATTCTCCAGCAAATCACTAATCCACATGATTTTCACAAGGTCCATAATTGAAGAACTAATCAGCCAGTAAATCAAACCCATAAACCCAGTAAAAAAACCAATTTCCAACAAACCCATAAACCTATATTTTCTTAGGAAAAAAACACGCAAAAAAAACCCAAAAAATTTAACTCTGAACTCCTTCCAAACGGTCAGTCAAGGCGTACGCTGCCACGGCAGTAGAGGCGAGGCTGTATACCTCGCCGACGACGGTGCATCCGGCGAGTCTGTACAAGGTGCTCAAAGTGGAGCGAACGACTTCATTGACGAAAATCAAGTCGGTGTACCGGAACCTGGCCAAGATGTACCATCCAGACGCCATGATCCAACAACACCACCACCTCCAAGACGAAGACAAGGCGAAAATCGAGTCGGACTCCGAATCAGATAGTAGAGATTTCATAGAGATTCACAACGCGTACGCGACGCTCTCCGATCCGGCGGCGCGTGCGCTCTACCATCTCTCCTTGGGGAACACCACTTCCCAGTTCAGCAACCAAAGGGGACCTTTTGGGTTCGGCGACGGATTTGGATTCTCAGCTTCGAATCGGACCGGATTCTTTCTTCTTCTTTTTTCTCTAATTTTTGATTAGGGGAGTTTTTGTTTCTCTGTCACGGTACTACACAAAACAAAGGAAGAATGGTGATGAGGAGTGAGATTGAGATTGAAAGTGGTTTGCACGAGAGAGTGGGATTTATGAATTTATATTTTTTGCTTACCTGTGAGTCCAAATTGAGAGAGAAAGAAACTTTTAGATCTGGGTTGAGATTCTTGGTGTTCTTGTTCAATAAACTTTTAGATCTTAATTCATGTGAATTTGAGTTTTTAATTTTGTTTTTAATTTTTTATTTAGTTAAAATTAATAAATTAATTTTTTAAATTTGTATGCTGATGTGGCATTTTTTATAATATGTTAATTCCTCCGTCAGCCACATTAGCATTTTCTGTTAGTTGGATGACGACAAAGACTTAAATGTCACGCGTTAATTGGTTTAGGGACTAAAAATGGTAAAAATAAAATGTAGAGACCAAAATAGAAATCGAGTCAAAATATAGGAACTAAAATTACATTTACGCCTTAATTTTATTGGCCCAAAATGGCCCACAATCACAAAGCTGGAGTGATTGACTCGGCTTGGATAGAATACTTGGGGCAGGTCCAACTTGAAGTGTACTATTACCAACCAAACCAAAAATGCCCACATTAGCAAATATGGGCTTTCAGGGACCATTCTATAGGTTTAACCCTTAGCACCAAGCCCGTTGTTGTTTGTTGTGATTTTTTTCTTTTTGCTAGGTGTTGTTTGTTGTGATTTTACACTTCGGTAATGTCCCATTTCACATCAGCAATTAATTAAGAAAAATGTTATAGTATTGCTTTCTAAAATTGATGTAACTAGGTAGCTCACAGGTTGGCTAAATTGTCAATTAATTTTTCAAATTTTGTCTTATAGATGGAGGATGTTCCACCACCTATTTATCATGTATTTCAGGCCAATTAGGCTAACTTGGTTTAAATAATAATGGAAGTCTTGTTTCTATTTTTTTTTATGCAATAATAAATATAAGTTGTGAAAATAAATAAATTTGATACAATTTCAATAACATAATAAATAATTGGTAAACTATATTTTTTTTCATAATTAGTGACACATTATTTATAAAGTTTATGTAGGAAAATTTGTAAAATTTGTAACATTGCTTCTTAATTAATATTATCATTAAATAGTTAACTCTAAAATTCCAACATTAGAAATCATAGAAACTTTATATTATTTTTGGTCATGTGGAAACAACAAACAATAGCAATCTAATTGTCATAGTGAATTCCATAACATCGCCAATGAGCCTAATTAGCACTTACCCCACTCCCTAGTCTTCAAATTGTGGGTTTGATTTGTTCCCTTGTTATGGGCCCAATTAGCACCTACCCCATTTATGATATGTTTGGATTGAGGGATGGGGGAACAAGAAGTAAAGTAGAGTTGGCTAAAAATTAGGCTAATTTCAGTCAACTCAATTCTACTCTCTTTTACTCTCCCTCCCTCCCCTTCAATTCAAATGGGTATTTATAGTCTTTGTATTGTAGGTTTGGTTTGTCTCAAACATCCCCTACAAAAGAAAAACAAAAAAAGCTAAAAACCAATCCATAAAATCTACTAATCAACAGCTTTATTTTGTGCAGCGGTGTTTCATTGTATTTCCATCCTCTAAATTAGGTAATGGGAAGTGCCCTCCTGTGTATCAAACGTTTATTTATTTTTTGACAAAATTTGGTTACAAACTTAATTGTAACTTACAACTTCACTAAATATCTTTTTATTATATGTGATTTTTAGCAAATCTATCATTGAATTACATTTTTTTTTCTTATATCTTTCATACTTACAAAATTTCCAAAAAAAATCAAAGATCAATTGCAATTATATCAATCAAATGTTTAAATTTCAAGTTTTTGTGGGCTAAAATTATGCATAAAAATTATTTTTATGGATCAAATTATAAATAACATCCAATTGGTACGGAATTTAACATATATGTTAAAACATGAAGAATGTGTAATCCAACCGTTAGATTTTCAAAATATATAATCATATTAGTATTTTTAGTGAAAGTTATAGTCTTTAGAGTACAACTAAGTTTGTAACTAAACTTTATCCTTTTTGTTTTGCATTTTTTGAAATCCTACGTCTGGAAGGATTGGGAGTTAGCTTAGCCGAAGTAATGATCTCTAGGATTTTGTTTTTGATTCTTTACTGCATTTCTTGGGCTTGGTTTCTTATCGCTTCAAGGAAAACCAAGGAATCTCTCTTAAAATTTTATCAATTTAAAGTTGAGTTGTGAAGATAGTACCCTCCTCTTACAGTCTTACGCATCCGCCTGGAGAAGGACGTTAGTGTTTACTCTTTTGAAACAAGCAAATACTAATCTCGTCTCTACTCTCTTGTTTTACCGTGGAAACAATTGATTGATCCATAATAAAAATCCAAAAATTTAATGTTTGACTTTTATTTCAAACTAGTATTATTTTCATGCGATCCATAACTTGATAAAGATTTATATGTAAGTTCAAAAATTTTAAATAATTAAAATTAAATTATTAAATAAATAGTAATACTAAATGTAGGGGGACGATGATCCAAAGCAGTTAATGAAATGAGCAAGGGCAAATCCAAAGAGGTGAACTTCGTAAAGTGCTTTAGAAAGAGCTTGCATAACTTGTAAAGAGGTTGAACTATTATAATTGATAAGAGTGCTGAGAACTCCTACCTAAGCTTGGAGGGTTAAGAATCAGGGGTGAAGGAAGCATAGTGCAACCCAAGGGAGGGAAGGAACAACTTGGCATTGAACAAGAAAGGGAAGAAGAAGGAAGGACAAAACAATCATCCCCTCCGGCCTCCGTATTAAATGTACTGCAACCACTTAGTTGGCTACATTAATGGAGAAATGACCATGAACAGTGCCCACACAACTCATCATTTGGTGTAAAACTTACTAGTAAGGCCTTAATGGAACAAGTATCAAGGAAGTGTGATCTGAACTCTCTAAATGTAGAGCCTAGATGTATTGTGGCTAACTATATAAAGCCAAGAAACACCTGGATTAGGGGGAGGAATTTTTTGAATAAAAGAGAGAGAATACCATTATAACAATATCCTCGGACTGAACCAAACCCGATGACAAACACTTAGCCATTTCAAGGCTTTTTTTTATAAACTTGTCTAATTATCATTAATTATTGAAGAATAAGTACTTAAAAGGTGATCTTACATCCCACCTCTAAAATCTATTGTGTGAGTAGGAAGTAACACGTTAACAACTGTTAGCTACACTTTTTGCCCAATACAATAAATTATCAAATTAGTAAATAATTTTAATAAAAAAATTATTTTAAGTTCTGATTGTTTACACTTTAGATATCTATTTTTATATTTTAAAATTCTCTTTGGACTTTGTATTAAATTCTTAATATAAAATATGGAATGAGTTTGATCGTTCCTATTTGCGTTTAATCCATGCCCTAGCCAACATAAACAATAATAAACAAAATAATTCTTCAATACTGATTTTTTCCTAGTGATAAAACCAACATTCTCACAAATTAAATACAATAACCAAAACCAAAAATCAAAACATACACAAAAAGTTTTAAAATTTGAAAATATAAAAAAATTAAATAAAAACTTACATAAGAGAACCAAGAACCTAAATGAGTGTCCATTGTTTTGCTTCTTTATAGTAAATTTCATTTTACATAATATTATGTATGCAAATTCAGAAGTAGAGAACAATAAGTAATATGAATTTATTAAATTACAACATAAGTTGCATTTAAAACATAAAAAAACACAACAACGTGGGGTGTATTGTGTGGGATTTAATTATAGGGATGACTTACTAGTTAAGAGGGATTGTATCAAAAAACCCTGATTGAATATTTATAAGTTCTGAAAATTTTGATAATAGACTTTTAGTTGGAGTAAAATTTAAATTTCTAAAACTTTATCTAAATTAAATTATTGTTAAATCTTATCCCTTAGTCAAGAGTTTTGTAGATTAATATCCTAATAAAATATTAGTTTAATAAGATGCAACTCGAGGAAAAAGAAACAAAAACAAATATTATCGCTTAATGTTAAGTCATGAAACAAAAATAAAATTAGCTTAATTTTTTTAAAATTATTGTTAAATCATGCAACTTGAGGAAAAAAAAAAACAAAAACAAAAATGTGGGTTGTCTAACATTTAGTCAAAACATGGGTTTTTCTGTGGGATTTAAGTTTATAAATTGTTTGTAATAGACTTTAAGTTTGAATAGAATTTAAATTTGTTGAAATTTAAATGATAAATTTTTGCCTAAACTATATAATTATTAAATATTAACGCTTAATTGAGGAAATATATCCTAACAAAAAATATATAATAAATTTACTAATTAATGAGAGTAGTTACTTGGTGCAATCATGGCTTTTAAGCCTAACTTTTATAATATAGTACTAGCATCATCACATGCGCTCCGCATGTGCCATGAGACTCTTTTATTATTATTTTAAGTTTAATGTAATTTTTCAATTTGAATTTATCTATTGTTAATGGGGTTATACAAGAATGAATTTTTAAGAAACTAAAATTTAGGATTTGAAAATAAGTAAATTGCTATGTTTAGTGTGTGCTAGTTTTTAGGAAAAAATGTATTAAACATGCATGAGATATATTCAAATAAAGAGTGTGCTAATTTTTAGGAAAAAAAAGTTTATCTAATAGTTTTTTTTTTTTTTAATTTTGTTGAATTACAATTTTAACCCTATTTTTTTTTTAGAATAAGAATTATATAATTAGATTAGGGGTATTTTTGACATTTTTTGAAGGCATAACTAACTTTTTGAATCATCAGATATATGATACGATATAAAATAATATGATATAATATGATGTAGTTTTAGTAGGCTTGTAATTTGTAAAGGTCCACAACCAAATTGGAGCGAGTAAGATTAGACTTAAATCTAGTGGGTGAAAAAAGACTTGACATTAATTATGCCCAACTTTATAATAAGTATTAGAGTAAATTCCACTAACATACCTTGAGATTTAGGTTAATACCAACTAAGTTCAAGACTTTTCAAAACTAGCCAATGTGGTTCCTAAAGCCAATTTAGTCCCTAACCAGTTAGTTATTTTTTCTCAACTATTTTAGAGACTAAATTGGCTTTAAGGACCAAATTAGTTAGTTTTAAAAAATATTGGACCTAATTGGCATTAACCCAAACATCAAGAGACGTGAATAGAATTTATCCTAAGTATTATATTAGGATTGGGCTTAAATGGTAAATCTAGAAAATGAAACAGAGTTGACTTTAGTTAGGCCGCCCAAGTTGGATTATAGTATTCTTCTATACAATAAGTATTTGCAATGCCTGAAATTTAAAAATATGAACCTTTATAAATATATTGGATATTATGACCTATTACATTGATGTCATCGAAAATGACAACATGTTATCGGAATCTCTGTACCATTTGGCCTGAAGTCCTTAAGACAATTACCACAAAGCCTATAATGCTCGTCACCATCACATAACACGCGCATGATACAACCCCAGCTCCCACCTCCCATAGATAGCTTCATCTAACAGTTAGCACCTAGCTTGGTTAAAACTTAAAACCAACGGTCCAATACTGTTTATATTATATCCACTTTTTGTAAATATAAAAACTATACATTATACTATATGTCTCCTCCACTCCACCTTCCAAGAAAAAAAAAAGAAAAAGAAGAAAGAATGAAAACCAACTGACCAACTAATAGAATACAAACCAATCAGCTAATACTAAAAAAAAAAAAAAAAAAAAAAAAGAAGCTAATACTATATTGGATGTTTCATCCAAAAAACATTAAATCTCCTAATTAGTAAAGAAAGAGTATATCGATTGGTAAAACTTAAATACAATGTGATTGTCGCAGTCATACAAAACATTAAATTTCCTAATTAGATACAAACTCATGATTGCATTATAATGAATTGTCCTTTTTTTTTTAGAATACCAAGTATTTTAACGTGCACACACAGTGTCTCAAAAAAAAAAAAAAAACACACACACACACACATAAAGAAAAATAGGAGAAGGTTTTAAAGAAACTAACAGTGGTGTATATCCAAAAAGGCCTAACTCTTAGATACACAACACATACTTTAAATCTTTATAACTCACATTCATTTCCTCTTTTGTGTGTATTAAAATACTAAGTATTCTCAAATGAATTCTCCTTAAACATGATAACACTCTTTGTTACCATATTATATCCAAGTTTAACACTCTTTGTTACTATATTATGTATAAGTTTTACCCTATTGTATTATATCTATAAAAATATAGTATATCATAATAATTATATATTATTATATACCTGCCTATATAAAAACTCAATTTAACACCCTTTTCCGTCCCAAATTGTTAGTCATTTTATTTTATTTTGTAATATCTCAATATGTAGTTCTCTTCAAAAAGTCAATAAACAAATTGTGCCATGAGTATTAAATAATAGTTCCAATTAATAAGTGTCCCAAAATTCTCACTGCATCTTACTTTAATAGATCAATCATCTTACCGTGCGCTCAGTTTTTATATATTAAATATAAAATAAAACTTATTTATATTAACATGTTCGATTTTCTTATAAATAGAATCACAAACTGCATCGTACCATCCGTACATACATTAATAGGTGCAATTTTTGCACATCCATTGCGATTAGTGGTGTGGTTCTACGAAACCACATTTTGCTATTAGTTTAGGTGCGGTCGAAGCGGTTATTTTTATTTTATTTTTTTAACATACTTGCGAGCCTCTTATTTTTCAGTTATTAAAAATAACAAAAAAACCAAAGAAACCAAAAAATAACCATATTTGTGTCATGGACAGTAGTTTTAGCAAAGATCCTATGAGATGTGTGTTGTTGTGTAACACTGGTCGGTGATTCTGGTTCTTTGCTTTTCGTGTTTACCACATCTTGCACTCGCACTTTGCTTTTGCTCTCTGTTCTTTCGCTTTCTCTTTCCAAATCTCCCACTTTGTTTTCTATCAAACACCACACACGCTTCATTCAACATCGTCAACTACCCCACTTCTCTCTCTCTCTCTCTCTCCCTCCGAATAATTCGAAACGCCTTTTTTCTATCAAACTACCCCCCCAACGAAACGTTTCGTTCCTCATTTCCTTCTCACCTCTCCACCTCCTCCCCTCTCCTCTTCATCACCACTCTTTTTGCGTTTCGACTGTCACTCTTGATCTAAAACTAACCCCACCTCCCTCGAAACGTTTCGTCCTTCATTCTCACCTCCCCCCAACTTTTTCCACAACCCTGGTTTTTCCAATTCTCTCACAGATCCCATTTTCCCATTTCTTCAAAATCAATTCCCATCTCTCTCATAAATTTCCCACCTTTGAAATTCAATCTTTTTTTTTCCCCAAGATTTCAAATTCAAATTCAAGAAAAAAAAAAAAAAAAAAAAAACTCAATGATTTGATTGAATCAGCAATGGCTCGTTGTTACAACAAAGACGAAACAACAACAACAACGACAACGACAACAACAACAACAGAGAAAAACTTCACGTGTTTACACAAACTAGTACAAATCCTCTCGTTCCTCGTAGTTTTCGTGGCCGGAATCGTGATCGGACTAGCGACAACCTCGAACATAAACCGCCACTTCATCAACAACCGCCAATCCTTCTCTTCTTCCTTCGTGCCTGTCCATAAATCATGCGACAATGTTAACGAGGAGTGTTTTTGTGGGAGCTTGAAGGGGTATCTGAGGACCAAAAACGTGAGCCATTCGATGTCGGATGAGGAGTTGCTGTGGAGAGCTTCCTTGATGCCCAAGAAAGAGGAGTACCCTTACAAGAGAGTCCCTAAAGTGGCCTTCATGTACTTGACTAGAGGCCCTTTACCCATGTTGCCTTTGTGGGAGAAGTTCTTTAATGGACAGGATCCAGACTTGTTCTCCATTTATGTTCATGCTCCTCCCGGGTTCTACCTCAATGTGTCTATGGATTCGCCTTTTTATCATCGGGAAATCCCCAGCCAGGTGTGTAGTTTGGTACTTGGGCTTTGTTTTGTTGTTATTGTTTATGTTATGTTGTGTTGTTTTTATGTTAGTTGAGGTGTTATTGTAATGTGGGTTGGTTTAGTTTGATGTAGAAGTTGGTGAGTAATGAGATTGCTGGAATTTGAAGTTGCTTTAGGTATGGGAAATCTATATGGTGGAAGTAGAAAACATGACACTTGTCTATGTATTTCTTATAGGATCATAAGAGCTTTTGCAAGTAAAAAATTGGGGGAAAAAGAAAGTGTCACCGGATGTCTTGCGATAAAATCGATTTAGAGAGTTCATGAGATTGGAATTGATTGGGGGCCATAAAAGCAGGACAAGTTTTGATGTGGTTTTATGGTGTAATATGAAGCCTATATTGAATTGTTGCTTATAAAAAAGTCATCTTTTACTGCTATTTGTTGGTCATAAAGCTTGACAAAGGATGAATGAAATAGTAGGGTGGGTGAGGGGGGGGGGGCTATGCAAAGTACTAAAATTTAATTTTCTAAGACTGAGGATTAACAGTTAGCAATGGGTCATTTTTGAACGAAATAGGATGCCTCCAACTGCTTCTGGTATGTGGGGATGGCCAATTATTGATATCGAAAGCTGAAGTTGGACATCTGATTGTGAAGTATTATGTGGTGGTTGAGTTTCCTTCAATCCTGTAAAAAATGTTTCTATACAGTTGCTAAGTGCATTGGAGAAACCTTAAGTGTGGTAGATAATAATGGTAGGGATTTGGAATAGAAAGTTAAACTTCCAAGGAAATGACATGCTGAGTGGACAATCACGGTAGAAGTGCTTGGCTGGAGATTGAAACTGAGTGTGTTGCTGAAACCAGAAGATTTGTGACAATAAATTGAAGGGCACTGATTTGCATAATTTAGACATCGACAAAGAATGCCAATGCCATCCTTGTGGAGAAGATTTAGAGCAAATTGAATTGTACAAATATGGAGGAGAAGATTTAGAGCAAATTGAATTGTACAAATATGGAGAAGTCATTTTTCAAATCAACATATATATTAAGGTTCAAGGCAGCATCAGCACAAACTGATGTTACTATATGTCAGAGTCCAGGCAGAGTGTTGGACTACCCATGCAAGCTTTAATAAAAAGTATACTAGGTGATCACTTGGACTAAAAACTGTCATTATCTAGATACCATTTGATACCTAGGAATGAAGGTATGCGGCAAGTTGTTTGGGAGCATTGGTGACAGCATGATTTTAATGTAGCATGAACTAGGGGTGCAAAAAAAAGCTGGTGTCCCATTTTGACCGACCAATATTTATGGTGTTCAGACAAGTTTTATTCCGTGTATATGGTGTTCATACTAGTAGATCACCATTTACCACCACCACTCATGGCATCCAGACCACGAAGAAGAAGAAAAAGAAGGGATGGGCAACATGTGGCAAACATTGGGTCAAATACTTTGTGGATATGACAAGAAATGTTCATTTCCTGCAGTAAAGGATTTAAATTGTAAAGAGCAAAGATTTCATGAGAGCCTCAGTCTTCACTTAGCTTTCCATTGGACATTCCTTTATATGATACTACTTTGGAAGTCCTTTTTAGATCACTAGGGTTTAAGTTAGCAAAGACTACCAAAAGATTTGAAATTATCTACATTCTACTCTGTGTGTGTGTGTGTATCGTTATGCGTAGGACTTTACATTTTATTGAGATGCAAATTATCTAGGAATGGCTATTGTTGCTTCATTTGTAGACGCTCTTCCTTGCAACCTCTCTCTCTCTCTCTCTCTCTCACACACACACACACACACACTTTTCTTAAACACATAATATGCATGAGTTTTTTATGCACTATTGGAATCATGGATAGTAATAGAAGAAGCCCCTTTGTGTTGTTACAAATTAACCTGTAACATGCATTTTTTATCTAATACTTTTGCTTTGGAATTACAGAACTCAATGGTTTCTTGTAATAGTTCAAAAGAAAGGTCCTTTTGCCAAAATTCATGACAACTGTATGATACATATTTATCTATGCATCATAAAACCGTTGATAGGCAGAAGTTTCAGAACTTGTTTTGTCATCTGTAAAATAAATTGTACGCAGTTTTAATAAATTTTGTGCCTTCTGAGTGAAAACTTAGAAGTGATGTCTTCCTATTTTCTCTAGGCAGAAGCATCTCTCTCTGAGAAATACACCCACACCCACACCCACACACAGGAAATTTGAATTTTTTCTATTGCGTAATGAGATAATATATAAGGCCTCTTGTATTTTTATTTTTGTTTTTTCATATCAGTAAAAAGCAGTTTCCAGATTATTCTCTAATGCAATTTAGAATTTACCTTTACTTTAAAAATTAAATATTTAATTGCATGTATTATCCACATGAACCGTTTCTTTTTTCTTCTTCAGAGTGTTTCATGGGGATCCGTGAAACTGTCTGATGCTGAGAGGCGCCTTCTAGCCAATGCTCTGCTTGACTTTTCAAATGAGCGATTTGTACTTCTTTCTGAGAGCTGCATCCCAGTCTATAACTTCCGAAAAGTTTACAAATATCTCACTGATTCTACCTACAGTTTTGTTGAATCATATGATGACCCCTCCCGATATGGACGTGGCCGCTACAGCCGCCATATGCTTCCTTATATAAAGCTCTATCATTGGCGGAAAGGGTCTCAGTGGTTTGAAGTTAACCGTGAACTAGCTGTTTATATAGTTGGTGACACCCAGTACTACAACCTATTCAGGAAATATTGCACGCCTGCTTGCTACCCAGATGAACATTACATTCCAACTTACCTGAACATGTTCCATGGTTCACAGAATTCAAATCGGACTGTGACTTGGGTTGACTGGTCGCTGGGAGGTCCACACCCGGCACTGTATGGAGAAGCTAATATTACCAAGGATTTTATCCAGTCTATAAGGAATAACCACACACTTTGTCAATATAATTCTGAGATGACATCTGTTTGTTACCTCTTTGCCCGGAAGTTTGCTCCAAGTGCACTGGGGCCTTTGCTCGACCTTAGCTCAACAGTAATGGAATTTTGAAATTTTTGATTCAGCAGAGATGAGATTCTTTTAGAAATTTTGACTTTTTTTTTTTTACATTTTGTTATAGGACATTTTTCTTAGTTTGCCAATTGTAGTACTGTTTGGCTCATTGATTTTTATTCTGGTACAGATGTACAGGTAGTTTTGTTAGAGAAATTGGGTTCTCTACCATTGAGAGATTACTGTTGCACATATTTTGAGAGGAGAATTATCAGGTCCATTTTGGAAAGAACGCATTAATTTTACAAATTAATGTTAGCATTTATTTATTTTTTGTTCATGTTTATTGGGCATGAAATTACTTCTGTTATTTAATTACTAATTATAGGGGAAATTTGTTAGGTGTTAAGGGTATGGTACTCTTATCTGAAGTCCAAACTAGCATTAAGTGCTCGAACCTCATGATGTTGAGAGAAGTGGCTTTCAAGTTTATTTTATGCTTTCCATTTCAACTTTGCTTGCGCCTCTAGTCCACTCTATCTTTTATTCTTTGTAGAGGTGGCAACTGGCAAGTAGGCTGGTCGGTTTGGGTGGGCAAAACATATAGGTTGGGCTAAAAGGCCCCACTTGACCATCACGAAAGCTGACCATTTTCCCTTTTCTTTTTTCTATTTTTTTAATGGGCTACAAGAAAGCTGACCATTTCTTTTTTCTTTTTCTTTTTCTTCTTTTTTTTTTGGTTAGAGGGAAGTTGCATAACAAAGCTAACTAGCCAAAACAGAGGACATAGCTGAAGAAAGCCTATGAAAGAACAAAATAGAAGCATCAAAGCTTAAAATATTAGAGAGATCAGCAAAGGGGGTTTCTCAAAACAAAAAAAAAAAAAAAAAAAAAAAAAAAAAAGAAGCATCAAAGCTTTAAAAATTGGAGAGAGCATCAAAGAGGGAGGGGGGGGGGGGGGGGGGTTGCGGGAGGGGGGTGGCTTAAAAAATTAGTCTTCCTGTTAAGCACAGCCCCTTTTTGCTAGAACAAAAGATTACATTAGATAGTATGAACATTGCTTGTTTCCTTGAAAAAAATGAGAAATTATTCAATGACTGAGTAATGTCTAGTAGTCCTCTCACCCAATATAAAATGTCACAATTTAATCTTATGTGCTTTTCTCCGGTCATGACAAATGTTACTAGAGAGAGGCATTGCAATGCATTGCAACACATCACAAACTATGATGAGAATGTCGAGGATTTAAAGTGAGAAAAGTTGTAGTAACTCAAATTGTTTGGATTTCATTAGATTGTATGAGCGTGTAGTTATTTTTTGCACAAACATTTGTTGAGTCACATGTCGGACATGTGCTTGGTTGAACATGTTCATGAATCATTACGATAAGCTTTAATTGTAACTTCATTTTTTTTTTTTTTTTTGAGGTGTAGTACGAATGTGACTAGCACTTTTCTTGGGTTGTAACAGTCATTGACCGACCATCGACTTTTTTCAAAATAACATTTTTTACTTAAACCATTTGCTTTCCCACTTAATTTCACTTAACTCCAAATATGAGGCACTACCAAATGACTCAAAAAAAAACAAAAACAAAAAAAATCCCTACAAGCCAAGCAATAGAATTTTTTGGAGCACATTAGGATCACACACGCACATATTTACTTAAACCATTGCTTTTCCACTTATTATATTTGAGGCTTCTAAGGATTTTCTTTTTAATGATTCATACGCATAATATTTTTAGGGTTGCAACTAAACACAAAAAAAGAGTCAATTTTCTTCCACTTCCTAAAACAAGTCATTTTTTAAAAAGTATTTTCCATCGAAACAACCAAAGCATTAATATTAATGAGACGTCAATTTTATTTTCAATCTTTATGGAGATATTAATTTTGAACAAAGACCATGAATAAGATTTATGCAGTAGGACAAACTCAAGCACTACAATGGAGGATTCGAATATAATAGCAAAATTGGAGAGAGAGAAAAAGAGAGTATTGGAAAGGAAACAGTACTTGACTATTTTTCCCTCCCTACTGGCAGCATACTGCTACTAACATCAGAACAAATATAACCACCTCAAACAAAGTTCAACGACAATGAACAAAGTTACCAAGGCAGTCAAAATCATGTTTTAATTTAGCACATTCTGCATCAAAAGATCAAACATCAAAACAAATTGACTTCAGGGTTCAGACAAACATGCACACACGTTGAAATTGGGTATAAGCAAAATATCCTCTTCAATGCAGATTTATTGCAATCAAGAATAATGTATCCAAAATTACACAAGCTTTATGGGATGCATTGCAATTATTAGTGGAAACTCATGTCTACAAAATTGCACAAGCTTTATGGGATGCATTACAGTTATTTATGGGATGCATTACAAAAGTTTCCTGCATAATCTTTACATAAACCTATATGCATGGATCCAAAGCAAAAACCTAAGTGAATCTAATGAACTAACCTGACATAAAAAGAATCCTAACAAACCTAGATTATCCCAAAACAAACCACTGACAGTAGGGCATGATAAAAACTAGCATGCAGATGACTCCAAAAAATGCTCCTATTCGTAACACTATGCCTAAAAGAGAAAAGAGTCCAAATCTTCTGTCTCACTTTTCCTGCTCCATTCTATACTCCACCAATAAAAACTTGCCACGTGTTCACCTAATTAATTAAATACTACTATTAATTAATAACAGTAGCATTAATAAGTCAATGATGATAATATTTAATTAATTAGGTGAACACGTGGCAAGTTTTTATTGGTGGAGTATAGAGTGGAGTAGGAAAAGTGGAACAGAAGATTTGGACAGAAGTTACACTCATCTCAGACGTCTATGATTTAGCGTCCACACCTCATGAAAGACTTGTACGAAAACCACACAATAAATACAAACACACACGACTGCTCTTCAAAGTGGTGAGAAGTGTCACACCCCCCCCCCCCCCCCCCCCCCCCCAAAACCCCCTCTTTTTTTGATAAAATATTTATCCACTGCTACTACTTTTTTTTTGTCCTAGGGTGCACAAATATATTATTTAATTAAAGAAACATAATTATAATGTATCAAAGCATTTTTTTTTCTTTCTTGATTGTTTCCTCACATTTGTGGTGTGCAACACACACACACACAACACCACCTTCATGCAAAAACTGTAAATTTATAAATCTACATAAAGGAAAACCACCTTGTAAAACCACAAAATAAAATATCAAGTTGATGGTGGGCATGAAAAGCACTTTGATTTTACAATCATAGGCATGGGGTCCATAGCGCATGGAAATTTTCTAGAAACTGTGTACTTATTCAAGACAAATGCAGCATCTATATTGTTAAACCAACAGTCACTTCAGACAAGTTTTTTTTTTTGATAGGTAATCAAAAATTTATTGCATAAAAAAAGGACATCATGTTCACAATGGTGAACACTCTAAACTTAAAACGGATACAATTTATAAAAGTCTTTCGTTAAGCTAACATTATAAATCTTCGTGTATCCTTAACACAGTACCACCTTATCAAAACTCAGACTGAGACCTACAAGTAAAAGGTTAGCAAATTCAATAGTAGATATGAGTTCTTTTTAATTTGTTTCTCACTCTTATGTCACCTCCAAGTTGCTTTTGGACCTCTATTATTTTGAACTTATATTGCAGGTAAAGAACCTGCATAATCATACACAATCTAAAACACCATGCAACCTAAGTAATATATTATATATAATCAATGCTATGTGGCTTCTTTGTAAGCTACTTTTCCAAAAATATCTGCATAGGATGTGCCCTCTAGATTCTTCACATATTGTAAGTTTCTAACACAAGCAATATGAGCATCAAGATTATTTAGATTAAAAATGTCTTGAATAAATATGTATATCTCTGAATACAAAAATAATTGGCTCATCATATCAGCTAACACATTGAGGGACTCGATAGTCACAACAGATCCGTATAATATTAAGACACCCCTATCAAAAACTACGTCATTATTATACTCAAGTGAAACTAACCAATACAGAGACTTGTAGCACAAAGAGACACTCAGCGTATAAGAATGAGGTAGCACTCTCCTTGCCCAATTCAAAATCAGAACAACAGAGAACCAGCATCTCTATCAATGACCTGGCATCAAAGAATCAAACTAACCCGTCGCTACCTGTTCCGTTGTTTGAGGAAGTGCTGAGGGTGAGTTATGTGATTCATTTGTTTGAGATCCTGGGGGTGGGTGCTGCAGCCCTTCTGTTTGAGATGGGCCAGATGGTGGGTGATGGAATCCTGTCATTGGAGGGGTTCCCGATGGTGGTTGCGGTGGTCTGGCCATTTGAGCAGGTCCAGATTGCGTGTGCTGCTGCCATGACATTTGAGGGGATCCAGATGATGGGTAATGTGGTCCAGCAATTTGAGGGGATCCAGATGGTGGGTACTGTGGTCCAGACATTTGAGAGGGTCCGGATGGTGGGTGCTGCTGCCATCCCATTTGTGTGGGCCCTGATGGTGTCTGCTGGGGTCCCGTCATTTGAGACTGTGGGTTGATTCCCGATGGTGGTTGTGGTGGTCTGGCAATTTGAGCGAGTCCAGATGGTGTGTGCTGCTGCCATGCCACTTGAGGGGATCCAGACGGTGGGTAATGTGGTCCGGCGATTTGAGGGGATCCAGATGGTGGGTACTGTGGTCCGGACATTTGAGAGGGTCCAGATGGTGGGTACTGCTGCCAACCCATTTGTGTGGGCCCTGATGGTGTCTGCTGGGGTCTGGCCATTTGAGGGTATCCAGATGGTGGGTATTGTGGCCTTGCCATTTGAGGGGGTCCTGATGGTGGGTGAGAAGGTCCTGCCATTCGAGGAGGTGGTCTTGATGGCATGTGTGCATATCCCCACCTATTCATACCCAACAGTCTTTCAATCTCTTCACCCCGACCAGCTTTTGTAAATGCCTCATTTACAGTTTCCTGCAATGCAGGAGTAACACCAACACCATACCTCATCACCTCGCCCATTAGATCCCAGCTCCTGTCCAATGCACCTTCATTGCAAAGTCCCTTAATCACAACCTCATAACAAGTAGGGTCTGGTTTAGGTTCTTTTTCTCCCATTTTAGACAAAATCTGGGCACAGTCTGCTGCCTTGCCATTCTTGATCAATTCATCAAACACCCTATTACCAAAACTAGCAACCACCCTCAAACCAGCATCCACCATTTTGTTCAACACCTTCAATGCATCATCAATCCTGTTTGCTTTCAAAAATGCATCAATCAAAGTCCTATGAGTTGTGACATCAGGGGACAATGACTTTGAGGATAATTCTGTAAACATCATCTCTGCCTCTGATAACATCTCATTCTCACAAAACCGAGCAATGATATTATTATAACCTGCAACATCCATTTGAAAAGCCTTTGAATTTGATTTTGTCCCAACTTTCTTAAATGTGGGAATTACCTCCTCAAACTTGCCAAGCTTAAAACATTCATTAACCATTATGTTAAATGTTTCTGAGTTCACTGCTTGGAAAGTTGGCGGGGTGTGATTATCCAACATTGAATCAAACAATGCCAAAGCTTCCTTTTTCTTCCCGTGCTTAAGCAATACCTCCAAAAGAACATTGCAAGTCGCAGGCACCATCTTAAACTGGCGATCAAGCAAGGACTTATATGACTCCATCGCCTCCTTATCTTTCCCCTGATTAAAAAACCAGTTCATAAATGTCGCATTCACAACCCCATCATACACCAGACACCGCTCCTTCAGCTCATCAAAAAGCTCATTAGCCTTCTCCAAATTTTCCAAATCTAGAAACCCCTTGATCAAATTGTTATAAACCAATGAGTCTGCACCGTGCCCCTTATTCAACATTTCCCTCAAGAGATCCACCGCCTCTTGAATCCGCCCTGCATCAATCAATCCTTTTGTCAAATGCCGGTATGTAACCGACGATGGACTAAATGGTGCACTCGCAATAATATGGCGATACACTTCCAACCCCTGATCAACCCTCCCCTCATCACAATGAGTATTAATCAAATTATTATAAGATACAACATTGGGAACAATATTGGATTGGTTGAAGAAGAAGTGGAAGAGGGCAACAGCATCATTGTACCTGTATAAATCATATCATCAGAAACAAAACAGTGTTTCAAATTTCCATAAAACTAATTGGGTTATTAAATAAAACTTAAGAATCGGCTAGTAGAAAACAGATGTAATTGAATCTAAAACAGTGACTCGTTTGGCAATATGCTGGATTGGTTAAACAAGAATTAGAAGAGAAAAATAGCATCAAAAACCAAACTTTTTCTAAGTTCCAACATTAGGGCGTTCCATTAAAATCTACAAAGAACCAAATTTGGGTCTTTCATCAAAATCTACAATCAGAGCATGTGTGCACACACACTCAATCTGTACCTTATCTAATCAAGCTATAGAAAGAAATGATCTTGGATCTTTTGATAACATCTACAATGAACAAGCATGTATGCCCTCTCTCTCTCTCTCTCTCTCTCTCTCTTGCACGTGCACACACACACACACTCACTGTACCGTATCCTAGGAAGCACGAACATGAGTATAGTACAACACGGTGGCACAGAAATTTTTCTAAAAATTATAACATAACATGGCAGGTACAACACCTGCACGACACGGGTACGGTACCCTAAATGAAGTGTCTATGCTTCCTAGACCATATCTAATCAAGATACTGTAAGAAACAATCCTGGTCTTTTTGTTAAAATCTATAATCAGAGTGCACGTGTACACACACACACTCTCTCCCTCACACAAAAACTCCAAACTTTAAAATTTACAGTATCCAATTAAGAAACAATCATGGGTCTTTTGTTAGAATCTACAATCAATGTTCACTCTCTCTCTCTCTCTCTCACACACACACACATTTACCTTAATTAACCAAGCTATTCTAACAAACCAATATTGGGTATTTCGAAAAACATCAAAGTGAACGATATAGTAATCAGCTGAAAAAACCCAGAAGAGCCAGTGGCAGAATCATAAAAACACGAAAACGCGGAGGGCAAAAAGGGAAGAAGAAACTAAAAAAAAAGGAGTAAACTTCAACCTCTTAGCGCGGTACATGGCGGCGATGATAGCATTGCAAGTGAAGACAGTAGGCCTCGTATTCGAAAACACAGAGTGTCTCGCCACCGCCGAAGCAGCATCGAGGTCACCGGCTCTGATCAGAGACTGCACCCTGTTGTGGAGGTTGAGCCTGGGACCCACAAGAGCTGAGGTGGAGTCCGGAAGACGAGGAGCGTTCGGGTCTCGCTGCGGTGGCGGTTGGGAGGGGTCACGGCGGAGTGCATGGAGAGGAGGCTCGATGCGGAGGCGGCGCTTGCGACGGCGTCGTTCGGCTGCGGCTTCTTCGGCGGAGGAGAAGGCGAAGCCACGGCGGGTGGGTTGGTTGGTTTGGAGGAGGAGGTGGAGTGGGGTTAGAGTTTGGGAGGTGGTGGTGATGGTGGTGGTGGAGGGGCGGCGAAGAGAGCGGAGGAGGAGACGATAGAGAGACATGGTGGTCTCTGTGTGTGTGAAGCAGAGAGAAATGAAATGTGGGCTTAAACCCTAGGAGACAGGGAGATGGGAGGTTTGGGACTTGGGACAACAACGAAACAAATAGACTTTGAAGTGAACTGGCTGAAGTGAACGCTCATGATTATTTTTTTCCTCTTTCTTTGGTTTTGTTTAACAAAAAAAAATATTATATAGATAATCATATAGTAAGGTCACAATTTACACCTAAGTCCAATAGTAAAAAAAGTATAAGTTAAAAGAGCTTAATACAATAAGTTTGTAGAGAGTGGGTTCTAAATCTAATTGCTTATGGGCTTCGTTAATAATGATAATGACTCAAGATCACAAAACAATATTAATGGACAAGTTTATATGATGAAAAACTGTCCCCTCGAACTTAAGCTGAGTAGATAGTTCCTATACTTCTTTCTTCTTAAATGAAGATTACAAAAATATCCAGTCTACAGTGTTTTCTTTTTTTCTTTCTTTTTCAATCTCCCCTTCTGAATGTCTTCTCCTTCTTTTATATCATCTTTCTTTTTTCCTACATCCTTCACATATATATCAGATTACTAGTTTGGATACTTGTCCCATCAAGTTGTTGGTTTTCACATAAAAAAAATTATTTAAATAAAAAAATCAAAAGTTTTGAGACTAAGTTTAGGACTTGAATATCCAAATCTTGATAGACTTGAATTATATATAATAATAAAAAAGTAGTAGTAGTAGTAATAAGACAGAACTCTTTTAACTTAAGTTAATATAAATTGATTAGTGTGTTATATAATTCTATCAAAATAGTCCGTTGAATTTGGGTTTAGAGTTTACACTCTTTTTCAATGAAAATATAGAAGAGTACCAAGATTATGGCTTCTCCAATGTTTGGTAGACAATTTTTAGTTATTTTGATGGTTAACAACTTAACACACACACGCACACACACATATATATCTTATTGAAAATATAATGAAAACATTGATGGTTAATACATATATATTTCAGGAACCAAGAGTAATATTCTTTTTAGGATTTGAAGCATTCGCTTCAACTAGTAAGGTTTTGTTAATGTCACTTTGTCTTGAATCTTCAAGGTGGCTGTGTATAGAGCTGTAAGTACGTAATTTTTTTTTTATTTTTTATGATTATATATATATATATAGGTATATATAATTTTTATTTTATTTTATTTCAGGCTGGTTGATAAAGCAAGACTTAGAGGAGTGATGCTTCTTTGAATAATTAGGTTTCAATTTTACTATTATTGCATGTGTTGCAAATCTATATTTAAATAGAAATATTTATTTATATTGATCTAAACTAAATTAATCTATTTTTCATTATGTAAATTAATGTTTCAAATATTTCATATAAAGGATAGGAAACTATAAGACTGGAATTCTAATATACAATCAAAGAGGAAAAGAAAAAGAATAGTTTACATATTTATACACAATAGTTTTTCCGTGCATCGCACAAGTTAGCGACTAGTATATTATATAATAAAGTTGGGTAAAAGTTAGGCTTAGAAGCTATGGATACACCAAGTGGCTTCACCAAATTGCTAAATTTTTTTTAAAATTATATATATATATATATATATATATATATATATATATATATATTTTGTTGTGCCAAGTGGCTCCACCAAATTACAATAAGTTTTTAGGTAAAAACAAAAAGGTTTTGATCTTATCAACTTCTTTGGATAAAGTAACAATTAGTGTTGGTATTAGCTTCTTCTTCTTCTTTTTTAATTTTATAAAGCAACAATTTTACTCTTAGCTTATGTTAGTATTTTTTTTTTGGATAAAGTAAAAAAAAACTAATATGTAATTAATGTAAACTTCTTGATTACGTAAACTCCTGTTTTTTCTTTCTTTTTTTTCATATCAAGTTATCAACTTCTTCACAACTTGCCTTCTAAAAAAAAAAAAAATCTTCATACTCCTATTATATAAAACAATTTTTTAAATAGTTTATAAGAAGTAATTTTTTAAAATTATTATAAACTTACATACTAATTCATCTAATAAAGCATCTGTAGCAAAAGAAAAGGCTAAAAAAAAAAAAAAAAAAAAACACGAACCAACTTACATAGTATAGAGTAGGATTGTAAGAAAAAACCATTTAGACCTCATTGGACCAAAAATCTTGTCTTGGTTCTAGTTTTCAAGGGATTCGATTAGTTTTGGTCCAACACTTTAAGAAAACAAAATCCAAGTTTTAGTCCAAGTTGACATGTTTAAAGCCACATTAATTGATAAGGTTTTGCTGAGGCCGAAACAATATATCCACAATCATTCAGCCCATCACTAATGGTCCACCATTGAACTTAGGCCACGGCCCGGGCCCGGCCCACAATACTCCCAACCCAGTCTCTTCTTACACTTGTTGGCGTTGAGTTCGGTGTAAAACTCACAAAAAATACGTAATTAGCTGTTGAGAAAACAAGGTTTGAGGTTGCGTTTTCTATAGCAATTCAGACTGGGACTACTTTCTCAAAACACAGATTTAACCCTCCGTTTGTTTCGATAAAAAACTTAGTGTAAAGATAGTTTTTCATATTTTCTATTATTTGGTAGCATAAAAAAAAGATGAATAAAAAAAAATTATCTTTGATCAACATAAAAAATGATTTATTTTTAGAGATTGTTTTCCATTAAATTTTTTTGGAAAGTAACTATATCTAACATAAGCTAAATAAGAAAAGTTATGAGATTATTTTTCAATTCATTTAAAGTTGCTACCAAATATTAAAAAATGAGATAATTTTATAAAAAATACTTTCTAAAAAATGACACATTTTTTAAAAATTGTTATGGCTGAAACAAACATAAGTAAAAATAAATTGAGTCCAACGAGGTTTAGAAATTCTAAATTGAGTGATCTTTGTTTTCTGTTCATCTTTCATTCATTCATTGGTTCTTTTCTCCAAACCCAAGACCGCACGACCACTAGCAGAAGAAGAAGCTAGCAGCCATGATACCCATCACTCAGAATCTACTGCCAAACTCGGGAAAACCAGAACACTCAAACGCTTTCTTGTGAGTTTCACACCGAACTCAACGCCAACAAGTGCAACGAAGAAGACGAAGAAGAAGAAGAAGAAGCCATGATACCTGACGACGATGACGGCACTCAGAATCTGCTACAAACTCTCGAAAACCAAAACACCCAAACGCTTTCTTGTGCGTTTCACGCCGAACAAGAACAAAAAGAGGTTTCGACTGCACTGACTTTGTTTGATAAATCATGGGTTTCTTTCAATAATATGACTACGCTGAGCGCTGTTTCTCCCTGGAAAATCATGAAGACGCTCACGAAGAGTGATATTGGTAGTTCGAGCCGACTCTTGCTTCATCAAAGTCTTGTCCACGCCCATATTATGGCATTCTTTAGTGCAGACTCGGTTAAGAAGATCGAGAGTAACGGATTGAGTGTAACAGTTTTTGATCGAGATTCAAAGTCCGATTATGAGTTGGTTTTCAAGAAGTGGCCTTCATCTAAGAGCTATGTTTTGCATGGAAAGTGGCACGAGGATTTTGTGGCTAGGAGGAAATTGAAGGTAGGAGATATCATTGGGCTTTATTGGGATCCATGCCATTCAAAGTTCAATTTTTGTGTTCTGCAAACGGCACATTAATTAGATGTATTAACTAATATGCTCTTTCATACTTTTTAGGTTTACGTGATCTTTTACATGTGAATTAATCTTGAATATTTTGATACAAATAAGAAATTAAAATTATTTTACTATTTAGTTTATTTTTATTATAATATTATGAGTTTTATTGTACTTTTTAATACTATTTATGAGTTTTACTGTACTATTTCAATTAATTTTTAATACTTTCAGTAATAAGTTTTTTGTTTCAGCAAAATAAGCCGTATCCAAAAAAACCTTAAATTTATATTTTCTTTCCTTAACTTTTAGACAATTTTTTGTTATTCCTATTGTAATATACATTGTTAACAGAATATATCTTTTGTTTTGTTTTTGGTTTTTTTAACACTAGTTTTTTTAAGCAATTAATCTTGTATATATTGTGGTTTGTTCAAGTTTTAGTCTTTGGAATAATCATAATTGTTGGCTTGATCAAATTTGATAAGCATTCTTTTCATACTTGTTAGGGTGCCCCTGTTCATCTATTTTTGCTTTCTTGTTCTGTATGTATTAATGTATTATGAATATTAATTTTGTCTTCAGCAGTGGTGTACGCCTCAGTCGTCAAAAGTGAAACATTGTTTAAGAACCTTATCAAAATCCAAGTATATTTTATAAGAGAACTTTTGGGCATATTGGCCTCTTGGTACAAACATGTCTTAGAGAATCAACAGAAAAATTCAATTGTTGAACATAATAAATAATTTCCTTTGAAGTATCTATCCAAAGTCCAAACCGATATAGTGTTGGGGTATTATTAATGCGATTTATATTAAACATGTCTTTTGTAAATTTTCTATTATTAAGTAGATTATAAATAATAAACATGTCTTTTGTAAATTTTATATTATTAAGTGGATTATAAATATTTAAGATAGTAATTGGTATTTAGATTGTGGACTATGGAGTGTGGAGTGATTTATCATTATCTTTTCTTTTTCTTTTTTTGTACGGAACTTTACTTTCAAGAAATCAAATACTGGGTATTTTTTCACTTCTTTTTGTAAATTTTATATTATTAAGTGGATTATAAATATTTATGATAATAATTAGTATTTAGAGTGTGGATTGTTGAGTGATTTTTTTTCTTTTTTTCTGGTACTTCACTTTCAAGAAATCAAGTATTGTGTAATTTTTACCACTTTTTTATTTTATTTTATAAATTTTATATTATTAAGTGGATTATAAATATTTAAGATAGTAATTAGTATTTAGATTGTGGACTATGGATTGATTTATTTTTTTCTTTTTTCTTTTTGTACTTTACTTTCAAAAAATCAAGTACTGGGTAATTTTTTCACTTTTTTTTTTCTTTTGTAAATTATATATTTTTAAGTGTATTACAAATATTTAAGATAGTAATTAGTATTTGGACTGTAGACTGTGGAGTGATTTATCTTTATCTTTTTTTTTCTTTTTCTTTTTGTATGGTATTTTACTTTCAAGAAATCGAATACTAGGTTTTTTTTCTTTTGTAATTTTTTTTCATTTATTCATTTCTAGCAACTATATTTTTCAAATTCTCAACCACTATATTTTTTAAATCTCCCAAGGTTATCATTTTTGGTAACCTATTTCTAAATGCTCAACATCATGTTTTGTTATGAAACAAATAGAAATATTTTATCCAATTCCATTATTGCAGTCATACAAAGAAGACAAAGAGTTGAAAGCACAAATGAGTTGAAGCAAGGGGATGATCATAATCAACAAGGTTTGTTATTCAGTATCATTATTTTTGTGTGTTTTCAGTTTTAAACCATATAATTTAATTACTTTCTGCAAACTCTTATTTTGCACGCATGTATTTAGTCATTCCTCCAAATTATTATTATATTTCAATCATTTCACCTTATCATATTTTTTCGGAAATTGTTAAATTTTTTAGTACTATGATTTACACCATCTATCACAAATATAACAACAATATCAACAAAACCTTATGCTCTATTTGGTTGTAAGATAGAAAAGTGGAAGGATGAAAATTGGTGAGATAAAAATAGAATATACTATATTTAGTTTTCCTTCATATGTATTTGGCTAGGAGAATGAAAAAATAAATAAATTGTAAACTCTTTTATTTAGTTGAGAAGAAAAATTAAAGGATAGAATATGTTATTTATATAAATTTACTTTCATGCTCCTATAACATAAAACAATTTTTTAAATAGTTTATAAGAAATTAATTTTTAAAAATTATTATAAACTTACATACTAATACAACTAGTAAAACATCTAGCAAAAGAAAAGGCTAAAAAAAAAAAAACCTGTCGTTCAATATTTAAAAAAAAAAAAAAAAAAAAAAAAAAAAAAAACCAACCAACTTACATAGTATATGGTAGGTTTTCAAGGGATTCGGTTAGTCTTGGTCTTAACACTTCGAAAAAAACAAAATCCAAGTTTTAGTTTTCAGTTGGTCCACCATAGAACTTAGGCCACGGCCCTGGCCCAGCCCACAATACTCCCAACCCAGTGTCTTCTTGCCCCAAAACGGCACCGTACTACGCTACAAAGAAGGTTGAGGTTGCGTTTTCCTTAGCAATTCGGACTGGACTACTTTCTCAAACCGAGTCCGACGAGGTTTAGAAATACTATATGTTTCTATATATACAATCTTTCCCTTCTTTTCTTTTTTCTCAGTACCTCTTTGTTTTCTGTTTTCAGATTTTCTTCTATCTCCATCGTCTTTCATTCATTCTTTGGTTTTTTCTCTAAACCCAAAAACCACACTACCACTAGCAGAAGAAGAAGAAGAAGCTAGCAGCCATGATACCCATCACTCAGAATCTGCTGCAAACTCTGGAAAACCAGAACACTCAGAATTATTCCACCGACTTAACTCTCCATTGTGAGCTTCACACCAAACTCAATGCTTGCAACGAAGAAGAAGAAGAAGAAGCCATGATAACTGACGACGACGGCACTCAGAATCTGCTACAAACTATCGAAAGCCAAACGCTTTCTTCTGAGTTTCACGCCAAACAAGAACAAAAAGAGGTTTCGACTGCACTGACTTTGTTTGATAAATCATGGGTTTCTTCCAATAATAATATGACTACGCTGAGCGCTGTTTCTCCCTGGAAAATCATGAAGACGCTCACGAAGAGTGATATTGGTAGTTCGAGCCGGCTCTTGCTGCATCAAAGTCTTGTCCACGCCCATATTATGGCATTCTTTAGTGCAGACTCGGTTAAGAAGATCGAGAGTAACGGATTGAGTGTGACAGTTTTTGATCGAGATTCAAAGTCCGATTACGAGTTGGTTTTCAAGAAGTGGCCTTCGTCTAAGAGCTATGTTTTCAATGGAAAGTGGCACGAGGATTTTGTGGCTAGGAGGAAACTGAAGGTAGGAGATATCATTGGGCTTTACTGGGATCAATGCCATTCAAAGTTCAATTTTTGTGTTCTGCAAACGGCACGTTAGATGTATTAATTACTAGTCTGCTCTTTCATACTTTTTAGGCTTACGTGATGTGAATTAATCTTGTTAGGAAAAAAAACATATTAGATTCATCTTTTCTTTCCTTAACTATTGGACGATTTTTTGTTATTCCTATTGTAATATACATTGTTAACTGATAATATCTTTAGTTTTGTTTTTGTTTTTTTAACACTAGTTTTTTTTTTATTCAATTAGGTTGTGTTTGGATATCGCTTATTTTGCTGAAAATTGAAAACTGAGAACTAAAAATACTGTAGCAAATTAATTTTTAAATGTGTGAATAGTGTCGTGAAACCTATTTTTAATGAAAATTTTGCTAAAAAAAGAGGTTTGTAGATCCCGTGAATAGTGCATAAGACCTACTGGGAGTACATTGGATTTATTGAAACGCGGTTCTCAAAAAAAAAAAAAAAAAAAACGCAGACGTAAGGTCAACACTATCCAAACGAGTACTTAATCTTGTATATATTGTGGTTTGGTCAAATTTTAATCTTTGGAACAATCATTGTTGTTGGCTTGATCTAAATCAAATTCTATAAGCATTATTTTCTACACTTGTTAGGGTGCCCCTGTTCATCTATCTTTGCCTTCTTGTTCTGCATGTATTAATGTATTATGGATATTAATTCTGTCTTCAGCAGTAGTGTACTCCCAGTCGTCAAAAGTGAAACATTGTTTAAGAACCTTATCAAAATCCAAGTATGTTTTATAAGAGAACCTTTAGGCATATTGGCCTGTTGATACAAACATGTCTTAGAGAATCAACAGAAAAATTCAATAGCTGAACATAATAAATAATTTCCTTTGAAGTATCTATCCAAACAAATATAGATGTCAAAGAGAATTGGGGTACAAAAAGAGACAACTGCAAATTAGATCAAGAGCTTTTAACAAAATTGAAGTGAGACCAATTCCATCAATTCCTTTATTAAAGTCATTTGCTGTAGAAGAAGCTAAGAACTCTGGGTCATATATATATCCAGACAAATTATAGTTTGATTATAGTTTCTTGTGTAAGATATACAATGCCATAATTACAAAAATTAATGTTATGGATTACCTCACTGATTGACGACCATCTACATGATAGCCATTAATTTTTTTTCTGGGTGTAGTTGTATAGATGATTTGTTTGAATCAAATGGATAGTATTACTAGGTAAGTTTGTAAAGCTGAACTCGCCAATAGAAATATTTTGTAAGTTAAAGAAATCAAATAATAATTTCAAGAGTACTATGCTTATGTGTGTGTTTATATATATATATATATATATATATATGTTCCCATTTGATTAAATCAAAGCAAAGCATGCCTATAATTTTTCTTATGCAAAATGCTCCTTAATTAAATAACTGAGACATTAGGTTAAGCATACCCAAAGATAGCTTATACGATTCTCTCTCAAATTTAAAGATGTGTTAATGATTAATCTTGTGTAGTTTGTTTGTTTGTCTCAATTTTTTAATTATTTTAAAATACATCAAAATTAGTTTTTTTATTTTATTTAAATAAGCTATATTTTAACTTTTTGCCACACAGTCATCCCAAAAACTATATATTTTTTTATCCTTTTATTTATAAAAAGAGTAAAAATAAACTATCGAAAACTATGGATACCCAATACTCACTTAACTTTGAAGTTTGTGAGTTCACCGGTTCAAATATTTGTTTATTTCTTATAATCTCATGAGTTAGTGAGATTTGACCTTTTGTTTGTCAAAAAAATATATGAAATCAGAGTTGTCTAATAATTCCTAAATTCATTTAATCCGTGAGATTCTCCCTTCAAGCCTTTTAGACAACATATAAGTTGCCAGGTCATTTTGTAAGGCAGTAGTAAAATAAATAGTACTTCTATGATTCTATCATTTTCCATTAAAGCATTATATTCAGTTCGTTCTGTTATCTTCCATGTATGAGTATGAAGATGGACTTGATCTAGGAGATGAATGCTACTATATAAATCTTAGAAAGAAGCCACCATGCCATAGTTTATCCCACTAATTGGTAACCCACATCTTAACATTTTTAACCTCCAAGCAAGTAAAATGGCTGATCATGCAATTTAAATACTTAATATTGGATTATAATCTTAATATCAGACTAAAGACAGGGAAAAGGGGATTCTTGGAGAACTTTATTTTGGTGTTTTGATTAGCATAAGCTAGAATCAAAACCTAACATCAACAGCTAAGAAGCATGAATTACCCGCCTATAAAACAGGTTGCAGCCACCAAGGCAAGAGAAAAAAGACACTGAAATTGAGGGGAAAAAATATTTACTTTGCATTAGAAAAAATTATCAACAACCTTTACAAAAAAATGTTCCAAGTGTCAGGGATCTCCCATGTTGTAAGGGAAAATTATTTTCTATAACTTTTTGCTAAATAAATAAATACAAAAAACCTGGCCAGGGCAAAATCTATGTGATACAAAAGCCGGCTATACTGCATCACAAGCTCCTTGTGTAAGACCAAAAAAAGAGTATAAGACATCAGCTGTTTCTTTTGCATTGCGGCAAAATTGTATGCATGGTAATCTGTATAACTTCTATGGCTTTGTATTAGAACGGGTGTCAACCTTGCACTTTGCGTGGATGAAGGTTCTCTATAAATCAAATCAATGGGTACTTTGGTTCACTGATCATTGATATGGATCAATCCAACAACTGTCCTCCTTTGATGCATTAGCCCACCTTTTCTCGAAGATCCGCATTTCAGCATAGGATTGCCACCTGACCTGAATAAAATCATCACTCACTAATTACTTTTTCGATAATTGGTTTGGGTGAAATACAATGGAAGATGTACATTCTCAGCCCATACAAACACCAACATAGAGGAGAAGGTGTCTAATTTATCATATACGCATTTTTCCTCTCACAGCGAGTGGATCACATATAGTTATAAGACCCACACACTGCGAGATGGACAATGCACAAGATAATTATTTCACATAGATAGAGAACTTTGCAGAATTGACATATTAGCAACCACTATCACAGGAATATTATTAAGGCTTACTTGAGATCTAGGATCAGCTGTATTGGAATCAGATGGGGCCTACAAAATTTAAAAGAAAACGCATTATACATCAGTGAAGAATCTAGTACAACTCAATCTAAGCTTTAGAAAAATGTACCAGTGCTTACGAGTTTGAGTTTTCTTTTAAAATTGGAGCCAGGGAATCAGTGCTTACCTACATGAATAAACAGGTTGTTGAAAGTGAGAGATAACCCAAACATTCAACATAAATACCACAGACCGAGACAAGAAACTATTAAGACAACCACTCATATAAGTATTTCTAAGCAACTAAGTCCCAAAATAGTGCCATATAAAAATTAGGAAGATGTCCTGCCTTATTGCCACCAAGTGTGGGAAGACCCAAATGAACTATGTACTCAGAGTCAACAACACCAAGATTTTTCATTGGATCCAAAAAAAAAAGTCTAAACATCAAAAAGACACCGAAGAGATTTGAAAAATGAAGTGCGGAGTGATTTATCTTTATCTTTTTTTTTTTTTTTTTTGTATAATACTTTACTTTCAAAAAATTAAGTACTGGGTATTTTTTTTCTTTTGTTAATTTTATATTATTAAGTGGATTACAAATATTTAAGATAGTAATTAGTATTTAAAGTGTGGACTTTGAAGTGATTTATTTTTATCACTTTTTTTTGTATTGTACTTTACTTTCAAAAAATCAAGTATTGTGTAATTTTTTTTGACTTTTTTTTTTCTTTTGTAAATTTTATATTATTAAGTGGATTATAAATATTTAAGATAGTAATTAGTATTTAAAGTGTGGACTTTGAAGTGATTTATCTTTATCACTTTTTTTTGTATTGTACTTTACTTTCAAAAAATCAAGTACTGTGTAATTTTTTTTCTGTAAATTTTATATTATTAAGTGGATTATAAATATTTAAGATAATAATTAATATTTAGAATGTAGACTGTGGAGTGATTTATATTTATCTTTTTTTCGTTTCTTTTTGTGTGGTACTTTACTTTTAAGAAATCAAATATTATGTAATTTTTTTTTTCATTTGTAAATTTTATACTATTAAGTGGATTATAAATATTTAAGATAGTTGTGGGGGGTAAAGGCTATTGAATAAACGTTTGGGCTTTGGGCCTGATCGGTTGGTACCGGTTTATTTTTATCAGGGGCCTCTAGGCCCACAAGTCAGTCTACACTGCAAAGGTCTGAGGAGTTGTCTGAGGAGGAATGTCTCCTCGGACAGGCTCGGCAATGACCCTGGGACTTGCTAAAGGGGTTAGAGGCAAGATTCTGGAAAAACTGATGGGTAAGAGGGTAATCCAAGCACCCTTTAGAAGCAAGGATGTGTGAGAAATATCTGAAGAAAAAGCTGTTACCACCACATTAAAGACCCTACATCTACCTCCCTGGCTGCATTAATGGGAAAATGACATTTGAACAGTACAATTCATTTTTGGTAACATATTTCTAAATGCTCAACATTATGTTTTGTTATAAAACAAATAAAAATATTTTATCCAATTCCATTACTGCAATCAAACAAAGAAGACAAAGAGTTGAAAGCACAAATGAGTTGAAGCATAGGATGATCATAATCAACAAGGTTTGTTACTCAGTATCATTATTTTTGTTTGTGTTCATTTTTAAACCATATAATTTAATTACTTTGTGCAAACTCTTATTTTGCACGCTTGTATTTAGTCATTCCTCCAAATTATTGTAATATTTCAATCATTTCACCTTATCATATTTTTTCGGAAATTGTTAAAAATTTCAGTACTATGATTTACACCATCTATCACAAATACAACAATAATATCAACAAAACCTTATGCTCTATTTGGTTGAAGGATAGAAAAGTGGAATGGTGGAAATTTGTGGGATAAAAGTAGAATATACTATATCTAATTTTCCTTCATGTGTGTTTGGTTGAAAAAATGAAAAAATGAAAAAATTGTAAACTCTTTTGTTTAGTTGAGAAGAAAAATTGAAGGATAAAATATGTAATTTATATAAATTTACTTTCATACTCCTATTACATAAAACAATTTTTTAAATAGTTTATAAGAAGTAATTTTTAAAAATTATTATAAACTTACATACTAATCCAACTAATAAAACATCTATAGCAAAAGAAAAGGCTAAAATAAAAATAATAATAAAAAAAATTAAAAAAAACCTGTCGTTCAATATTATTAAAAAAAAGAAAAAAAGAAAAAAAAGAAGAAGAACCAACTTACATAGTATATAGTAGGATTGTAAGAAAAAATCTTGTCTTGGTTCTGGTTTTCAAGGGATTCGGTTAGTCTTGGTCCAACACTTTAAAAACCCTGTAATTTCTTGGATCTTCAGAAAGAAAACTTTATAAGTTTTAATACACTACAAGAAAAACAAAATCCAGTTTTAGTCCAAGTTGACATGTTTAAAAGCTGCATTGATTGATAAGGTTTTGCTGGGGCCGAAACAATATATCCCCAATTCATTCAGCCCATCTAATGGTCCACCATTGAACTTAGGCCACGGACCCGGGCCCGGCCCACAATACTCCCAACCCAGTCTCTTCTTGCCCCAAAACGGTACCGTACCACGCTCCACAGTCCACAACACACACACACACAGGTGCGTAACGCTGTCGTTCCTTTCAAAAAGACACGTAATTAGCTTTTGAGAAAACAAGGTTTGAGGTTGCGTTTTCCTTTAGCAATTCGGACTGGGACTACTGCTTTCTCAAAACAAAGATTTACGTAAAAACAAACCGAGTCCGACGAGGTTTAGAAATTCTATGTTTCTATATATACAATCTTTCACTTCTTTTCTTTTTTCTCAGTACACCAATTAAGATTGCTCTCTTTGTTTTCTGTTCTAAGGTTTTCTTCTATCTCTATCGTCTTTCATTCATTCATTGTTTTTTTTTTTTTTTTTCTCTAAACCCAAGACCGCACGACCACTAGCAGAGGAAGAAGAAGAAGCAGCCATGATACCCATCACTCAGAATCTGCTGCAAACTCTGGAAAACCAGAACACTCAGAATTATTCCACCGACTTAACGCTTTATTGTGAGCTTCACACCGAACTCAATGCGTGCAACGAAGAAGAAGAAGAAGAAGAAGAAGAAGAAGCCATGATACTTGACGATGACGGCACTCAGAATCTGCTACAAACTCTCGAAAACCAAAACACCCAAACGCTTTCTTGTGTGTTTAACACCAAACAAGAACAAAAAGAGGTTTCGACGGCGCTGACTTTGTTTGATAAACCATGGGTTTCTTCCAATACTATGAGGAAAAGCACGCAAAAAGACGAATACGCTACTGCTACTAAGCTGAGCGCTGTTTCTCCCTGGAAAATCACGAAGACGCTCACGAAGAGTGATATTGGTAGTTCGAGCCGGCTCTTGGTGCCTCAAAGTCTTGTCCACGCCCATATTATGGCATTCTTTAGTGCAGACTCGGTTAAGAAGATCGAGTGTAGCGGATTGAGTGTAACAGTTTTCGATCGAGATTCAAAGTCCGATTACGAGTTGGTTTTCAAGAAGTGGCCTTCGTCTAAGAGCTATGTTTTCAATGGAAAGTGGCACGAGGATTTTGTGGCTAGGAGGAAATTGAAGGTAGGAGATATCATTGGGCTTTACTGGGATCCATGCCATTCAAAGTTCAATTTTTGTGTTCTGCAAACGGCACAATAGATGTTTTAACTGGTCTGCTCTTGTATACTTTTTAGGCTTACGTGATCTTTTATATGTGAATTAATCTTTCTAGGAAAAAACATATTAGATTCATCTTTCTTTCCTTAACTTTTGAACGATTTTTTGTTATTCCTATTGTAATATACATTGTTAACGGAAAATATCTTTTTTTTTTTTTTTTTTTTACACTAGTTTTTTTAAGCAGTTAATTTTGTATATATCCTGGTTTGATCAAATTTTAGGGCATGTTTAGTACATGTGTTTAAACACGGTTTTTAAAGAACATTATACATATTTTCATCTACTTTTTCTCCCATATGTATTTTCAAAAAAATTAAAAACTGTTGTTTAAAAATACGTACCAAACAGACCTTTAGTCTTTGAAATAATCATTATTGTTGGCTTAATCAAATTCGATAAGCATTCTTTTCTACACTTGTTAGGATGCCCCTGTTCATCTATTTTTGCCTTCTTGTTCTGTATGTATTAATGTATTATGGATATTAATTCTGTCTTCAGCAATAGTGTACACTCCAGTCCTCAAAAGTGAAACATTCTTTAAAAACCTTATCAAAATCCAAGTATATAAGAGAACCTTTGGGCATATTGGTCTCTTGGTACAAACATGTCTTAGAGAATCAACAGAAAAAATCAATAGCTGAACATAATAAATAATTTCCTTTGAAGTATCTATCCAAACAGATATAGATGTCAAAGAGAATTGGGGTACAAAAGGAGACAACTGCAGAATAGAATAAGACCTTGTAACAAAATGGAAGTGAGACCAATTTCATCAATTTCTTAATTAATGTCCTCTGCTGTAGAAGAAGCTGAGAACTCTGGGTCATATATATATATATATATATATATATATATATATATATATATATATATATATATATATATCCAGACAAATCATAGATTGATTTTGGTTTCTTGTGTAAGATATACAATGCCAATATTGTGGATTACCTCACCGATTGACGACCATCTACATGATAGTCATTAATCTTTTTTTGGGTGTAGTTGTATAGATGATTTGTTTGCATCAGATGGATGGTATTACTAGGTAAGTTTGTAGAGCTGAAATCGCCAATAGAAATATTTTGTAAGTCGAAGAAAGCAAATAATAATTTCAAGAGTCATATGCTTATATATATATGTTCCCATTTGATTAAATCAAAGCAAAGCATGCCTATAATTTTTCTTATGCAAAATGCTCCTTAAATAACTGAGACATTAGGTTAAGCATAACCAAAGACAACTAATACAATTCTGTCTTTCAAATTTAAAGATGTTTTAATGATTAATCTTGTGTGTAGTTAAATATCAAATAATCTTGTGTTAATGATTAATCTTGTGTAGTTTGTTTGTCTCAAAATTTTAATTATTTTAAAATACATCAAAATTAGTTTTTATTTTATTTTAAATAAGCTATATTTTAACTTTTTGCCACACATTCATCCCAAAAACTATATACTTCTTTTTATTTATAAAAAGAGTAAAAATAAACTATCGAAAACTATGGATACCCAAATACTCACTTAACTTTGAAGTTTGTGAGTTCGCCAGTTCAAATATTTGTTTATTTCTTATAATCTCATGAGTTAGTGAGATTTGACCTTTTGTTTGTCAAAAAAATATATAAAATCAAAGTTGTCTAATAATTCCTAAATTAATTTAATCCGTGAGATTCTCCCTTCAAGCCTTTCAGACAACATATAAGCTGCCAAGTCATTTTGTGAGGCAGTAGTAAAATAAATAGTACTTCTATGATTCAGTTCATTCTGTTATCTTCCATGTAAGAGTATGAAGAAGGACTTGATATAGGAGATGAATGCTACTATATAAATATTAGAAAGAAGCCACCATGCCATAGTATATCCCACTAATTGGTAACTCACATCTCAACATTTTTAACCTCTAAGCAAACCAAAATAGCTGATCATGCAATTTAAATACTTAATATTGGATTATGATCTTAATATCAGACTAAAGACAGGGAAAAGGGGATTCTTGGAGAACTTTCTTTGGGTGTTTTGATTAGCATAAGCTAGAATCAAAACCTAACATCAACAGATAAGAAGCATGAATTACCCGCCTATAAAACAGGTTTCAGCCACCAAGGCAAGAGAAAAAAGACACTGAAATTGAGGGGGAAAAATATTTACTTTGCATTAGAAAAAATTATCAACAACCTTTACAAAAAATGTTCCAGGTGTCAGGGATCTCCCATGTTGTAAGGGAAAATTATTCTCTATAACTTTTTGCTAAATAAATAATACAAAAAACCTGGCCAGGGCGAAATCTATGTGATACAAAAGCCGGCTATACTGCATTACAAGCTCCTAGTGTAAGACCAAAAAAAGAGTATAAGACATCAGCTGTTTCTTTTGCATTGCGGCAAAATTGTATGCATGGTAATCTGTATAACTTCTATGGCTTTGTATTAGAACGGGTGTCAACCTTGCACTTTGCGTGGATGAAGGTTCTCTATAAATCAAATCAATGGGTACTTTGGTTCACTGATCATTGATATGGATCAATCCAACAACTGTCCTCCTTTGATGCATTAGCCCACCTTTTCTCGAAGATCCGCATTTCAGCATAGGATTGCCACCTGACCTGAATAAAATCATCACTCACTAATTACTTTTTCGATAATTGGTTTGGGTGAAATACAATGGAAGATGTACATTCTCAGCCCATACAAACACCAACATAGAGGAGAAGGTGTCTAATTTATCATATATGCATTTTTACTCTCACAGTGGGTGGATCACATATAGTTATGAGACCCACACACTGTGAGATGGACAATGCACAAGATAATTATTTCACATAGATAGAGAACTTTGCAGAATTGACATACTAGCAACCACTATCATAGGAATATTATTAAGGCTTACTTGAGATCTAGGATCAGCTTTATTGGAATCAGATGGGGCCTACAAAATTTAAAAGAGAACGCATTATACATCAGTGAAGAATCTAGTACAACTCAATCTAAGCTTTAGAAAAACTGTACCAGTGCTTCTGAGTTTGAGTTTTCATTTAAAATTGGAGCCAGGGAATCATTGCTTACCTACATGAATAAACAGGAAGTTGAAAGTGAGAGACAACCCAAACATTCAACATAAATACCACAGACCGAGACAAGAAACTATTAAGACAACCACTCATATAAGTATTTCTAAACAACTAAGTCCCAAAATAGTGCCATATAAAAATTAGGAAGATGTCCTGCCTTATTGCCACCAAGTGTGGGAAGACCCAGATGAACTATGTACTCAGAGTCAACAACACCAACATTTTTCATTCGATCCTGAAAAAAGTCCAAACATCAAAAAGACCCTCAAGAGAGTTGAAAAACGAAGCTGTAAGACAGAATAGTTACCTGCGCACAATAGCCAAGCTTTCTGTCAAGGCCCCATGCATGGATCAAGTCATTCTGAACAGATGGGGAAAAACATTATAGAACAATTATCAGTAAGGAAGATGCAATGCAAAGCTGAACAAAGCAATCAGATGCAGATTGAACTTAAGGTTAGTCTTCTAAACTTTACCAGCCTGATCTAGTGTTTAAATTTACAGAATCACTCATCATTCTCTCAAAAAAAAAAAAATACAGATTCTTCAGAGACAAATACATATTTTAAAAGTGTGTTTCCATTGCCATTAAGTTTCCAGTGTGGATTCAGGTTGACCTGTAACACATGGTTCATGCTGATTGAATCTTTTAATTCAATTATAAAAGGTCAGTTTCAATTCAGGTCCACATGGTGCCCAACTGTCCATAGAAAGAGATTTGTTTGATGCAAGACCCTGATATCAGTTGGATAGAAAAAAATCTTATCCTATTTCAAAACTAACATTCTTAAATCATTTAAAACATATATGGTTGACCTATACAGGCTAACACAGCTGGGGGAAAAATTGCAATCAACATAAAGTAGGTGGGACATAATCCATGATGCTTGCTTAAGCGTATCAATTTGATAAGGTTAATTACTTGAGAATGAAATCCTTTTGATACCTTAATTCATTTGGTGTTAATTTGTAAAATTCCTCTTTATGCAATTCAATGTTGTTAAGCACTGGCAGTGACCATTATTTTTATGCAGTGGTGGTTTGAGTATTCTATACCTGGATCATATACCATGCACATCGCCAAGCCACCTTTGAAAACACAGGTGCCATCATTTCCACCCAACTGTATAACAGGTTTTATCCAATATTAAAATTGATGAGGATGAGAAAGTAAATGATATAACAATGAAACAGTTACAGAGCAGGTGATTGTGTACCCTACACATGGAAGATCAGTGCTCTGGGCATCACACCGTCCACCGCCTTTGAACTTATAATACCTTCTGTTATTTAAAACCAAAAAATAAAAAATAAAAAAGTGAAAATGTGTCAAACACAATTGTACTGCATGCCTTCCATTACAATTATAAGAAACTGACAATAATCTGATCTGCATAAGCCAATGATTCACAGATTCCAAAAGATGTGGCATGTGTTCAAAAAGATACTACTACTAAGCAAGTGAGCACAAAACAGACATTATTCCATTGATGAAAGGCCGTATTACTTATCCAAGAAAAGGGGCAGTAAGTCCTCTACATGAGTGCTCAAATTTATTGTTGAATAACTGGAGTAAAGGTCTATTAACGCAGTATCCAATTATTTCTGGAAAAGATTTTACACTGACCTATGTACCCTTGATCTTTTTTTGCGTACAGTAATTGGGTGATGCAACTCTGACTTATAAGGATCAAGTGCTGGCTGTGATATTTCAAGTTGCTCCTCTTGAACAATAGATATATATCTGCAACAGATTCACCATAGTTAGGATTGGACTTTAAATCTGAGCTCATTAAAAAGGGGGGGGGGGGGGGGGGGGATTATATAATGCTGTTAATATCTCCAGGGTCTACAGCTAGGAACTATTTCTCCTATTATTATCGGTTATGCTTGATTTTCTTTTCAATACAAGATATTTTCCTCTATGATCTCCTACAGAAGCACCTCCTCTAATGGAATAAGGACTATATTTTTCAATACAAAAAAAGGGTTTTATTCATACTACAAAAAATATTTTATTATAAAAGAGAAATGATATAAACGTTATTATTCCCACAACATGAGAAATGGTCATTAGTTTTACATTTCTAAGGATCCTATCATTTGCCTATTACACACCAGATTTTTATTTCAACATTTAGATTAACATGTTTTGTCAAAAGCATTGATGCAGTGAGAGCTGGTGGTGGACTTTGAGAGTAAACAGTATACGATAGTCAAGAATATTCCGATAAAGCAACTGCAAGCCATACTTACCGTATTGGGTCAAAATTCTCAACTCCAAGGTCCTCATCCCAAAGAAATATATAATCATATTCAGCAACTATATCTGGATGCATGAATCGTTTGGCAAACCACCTACATCAAGACATGGTATTGTTTCATATTAACCTTATGCATTGAGACTTGGACACGTCCACCTCCCGTTATTACTTAAACGGAAACAACTATCTAGGAAGAATCAAAATTACCATTTCGTTTGATTCTCTGCAGACACATGTATGACACTTTTACTCCATGAAAAATTCCTCCATTCATCCACAACACCATCATAGTGAAAAAGCATTATAACGAAATTACTTAAAGGAAACTGCAAAAGGATGAAAAAACATTACAAAAAAAATATGAGGAAAAAAAAAATCAGGAATACAAGGGAATTAGGCAAGCAAGACCCACCTTTTTCACAATTTGGTTCACTAAATCTTTTTGCTTGATTCCAACTGCAATGGCTAACAAGTTAAGTGAAGGCTTTGCATTGTTCTGACATTGAAAAACATTGAAATGTGCACCTTATATGTGTTAAAAACAATGGGGAAGATAAAAAAAGGAAAAAGCCAAGTAGATCAACACATTAGTGCAAGTGTATGGTTTAATGTACGTCTCTTAAGTCTTAACTATGAAATGTTCGGAATATCTTATTCTCAGGAAATTTCAATTTGGCACAATTGCTATATAAGCATGGGCATCCACAGGGCATCTCAGTGGGTTTAGCAGGTAGTGGCAAGATGATAAAATTATTCAAGCAACTTTTACTGCATATCCTTTAGATTTTGGAAAATCAGAATAATTCTTTCGTCTGGTCACCCTACCTGCTAATATTGAGAAATATAGTTAAATAATGCCATCAAAATTTCAGCTTTTGCTTGTCATGGAACAAAGAATGGTTTACTTTGAAAAATATGATCTCCCTTGGTGATGCTACCATCATGGGCATCCCCAAAACAATTCATGCATCAGAGACAAATATAATTGATTGCCTATAATTCAAAAAGGATTTTGGAAAATTTTAATTTATTTTCAAAGATACAAGGAACTTGATGCAACAAAAAAGAACATCAATTTTGTCAGTCATACACTGGTCCTGAATCACAAATAATGGAAAGCTTGGATGATTCTTTAGCAATTTGTAATACCAATTTTTAATTATCATGTAATTTAACAAAAGCACAACTAAAATGTAGTGAAATATTATAAAATATCTGATGATTTTGCCATCCAACCATTGAGAATCTGATCAGTGGCTTCACTTACATTTTTGGAACCCCATAATGGCCGCATTTCCAAGTTAGATGTCTTGACAACAATTCCTTCTGGTAATGACTCACTCCCAACAGGCCTGCATCGACTCTATGGTATTTTGGGGGAAAAGAAAAAGATAAATTAGGGAAAAAAAGTCAACTCAATGTGCCAATATAGAAAGGAATTCCTTTTATTATTTTAATAAGACAGACCTTGCATGTATTAGACTTTGTATTCTGCATAGTAGGAGTTTCACTCCCAACAGGCCTGCATCGACTCTATGGTATTTTGGGGGAAAAGAAAAAGATAAATTAGGGGAAAAAAGTCAACTCAATGTGCCAATATAGAAAGGAATTCCTTTTATTATTTTAATAAGACACACCTTGCATGTATTAGACTTTGTATTCTGCATAGTAGGAGTTTCTCCCCATCTTGTGAACCTCTGCATGTGTGATTTCAAGAGTTATGATGTATGTAATCTAGTAAAGTATAATCATCACACAAATCTTTTCCATATATCAGTGTGAATTTTAAATTAAATGACAGATTTTGAAACGACATGAAGGCCAGGAAACTCAAATGATATGACAGGTTTTTTTCTGACACTTTAAACCAATAAAGAAGAAGAAGAACTAAAATAAATCATTAGGTGTAAAGGAACACTTTTCTAAATTAAATGTAAAAAGTGAGGCACAAAATATTTTCTAAATTAAATAGTTAACATCAGCTCAATATACATTCCATCAAAACATACAAACTTCGTCCTCAACAATTCAAAGAATATTCTCTCTAGAGAACATCAATCGCCCACACAAACTAAAATTTATATGACCAGTAAGTAATATTTAAAAAGAGCCTATTCTGTCTGACATACATACTTCTTTGTATTCCTTTGCAACAAATGCATTGCCAATGAAGTAAGCACCACAAATCAAAGTAACTGTGACAAAGAAACCGCAGACGCACGGCCTACTCTTTAGATTTGAGAGTCCAGGAGCCTGACAACAAAAACAAATGAGAAATAGAATGAGGAGTTTTCATCACAATCCATCTGCACAACAATCAAGTAATAAAGGATGTCAAACGACAGGTACACCAAAATTAAATAAATAAATCAAACCCGGTTGTAATATCATAAGCATTCTCCCCAATTTCTGCGCACTAAACCAGTACTGGCTTTTCGGTTGAAGAGAATCACATTAATGCAAAATTCTTACTCAATTAAATTTCCAAGTGTCAATTATTATCCACGAACATGTCCTCCTTTCTATGTATCTACTAACCCATGTTGTATTCATATCACTATGTCAGTATGCAATCTTATGCTACCTCATTAAGTTAGCATTTTACCACATAGTTCACCAACCAGAATACTTCATATGCACAGTTTTACATTCTTTCCATTAGTTCAATAGACATATTTGCAAGAGTATCTAGTATAATGGCCGGAAACTTGTGTTTTACTTAAAACTGTATGTAGCAAAAAACAACATGAAAATCATCTATTTGTTTGGTTTAGTTACATAAGAAATTGAAGGTTATAACTTTGAGTAATAGATTATTTTTATCATTTGTTTTGGTTTAAAATATAAAAAATTCCAGAAAATAGTTACATAAGAAATTGAAAGGTTAAAACTTTGAATAATAAATCATTTTCATTATTTGTGATCCATGGAAACAAGAATGTCTACCAAATTGAGTAAAAAATAATACTCAAAATATTATTTTTCTTTTCTTTTCATTAGGCTTTGCAAACTATTACATGGAGTCAAAAAAATGCAAAAATGTGAGATTTTTTTTATTTTATTTTTTATGATAGATAAGATAAGCTCAACATCTAATTTGAAGAATTTAAATTTTAAATTCAACCAAACTAAAAGGAGGAGTAAAAAGATAAAGAAGACAAAAGGAGGGATTGAGAAAAGTAAATCAGCTAAACAGGATTAAGATCCTCTAGAGTTCTTCACTTAATAACTCCACCATGGAGTTTATAAAATCTTATCCATCCATTTTGAAATGAGTGGACTGCCATGTCATCAAAATTTCAAATAAATACCAAATTAGTGATAGTCAACTTTTGTTCAAATGTTGAAGACATGGTAAAATCAAATTCAATGGATGGGTAGGATTTTAGGAACTCTATGATAAAGTTACCTTAAGAACTCTTAACAGATTCTAATCCAGCCAAACAGAAGCATTAACTCTGTTCAAATACTACTCCATGAGAACTTCTAAATTCTTGCTGCTTTCCTTTTTCTTTTCTTTTCTCAGTTACCAAACACATATAATATTAAAATAACTAACTTAAATTATACGAAATAACAAGACCTTCCTTTTGATTAAACTGCAAAGAAATTGTATAATTGAACCCAAATCAACCAAAGACACCCTTCTATGTTTCCTCTGTTTTCTCAGCAACCAAACGGGACGCCAAGAAAATAGAAACTCAAACTCACCCAGAAAAACAAAACTAATGAAGAAGAAGAAGAAGAAGAGAGAAAATCAATGAAACAAACAACCGCTTCCAAATTCCAAACACACCCCTTCTCTGTTTCCTCTGTTTTCTCAGAAACCAAACGGGACTCCGAGAGAGAAACTCAAACAAAAAAAAAAAGGAAACCCAAAATAGAAAATTACCACCAATCATGCCCAACACAGCCTAAAACAGTTTAAATATCATTTTCTAGAAACCCCACGAAGAAGAAAAATAAAAAGCTCATCTCAAAAAAAAAAAAAAAAAAAAAAACTGCACAGAAAGAAGTAGTAGAGCTATGAATTCGATCACAAGGTATACATACATACGCATATACATGTACAGGGAGAAAGAAAGAAAAAGGAAAGCTTACAGGGTTGAAAGTCTTCATTTCCTCCTTTCGCTGTTTTGCTTTCTGGGAAAACCAAAAGCATGCACAGAAAGTATTTATACAAATAATGAGAGAGAGAGAGAGAGAGAGAGAGAAGAGAGAGAAAGAGAGAAAGAGTCCGCCTTTTTGAAATTACAAAAGGGAAGGAAAGGAAGGGAAGTTTGAAAGTAAAGAAAGGAATGGAAACTAAAAAGTATAAAGTAATAAAAACCATTGAGAATAATAAACAGAGAAGAATAAGTACTAGCTTTTAGTGTTAATTAAGAAAAACCATTTTTTTTTTATACTTAAACTAAAACCCATTATAGCTAAGCAAATAGAAGATTCAGAGGACGTTCATCAAGTTGGTGCTGTAGTGTAACGTCAACATGGTGCCGTATTCAATAAGGATAAAAAAAAAAAAAAAAAAAAAAAAGGCAAATCAAACCGTGTGCTAAGTAAATGTCAAAGAAAACCAGTAAAAGACAAAGACAGGTTCGGATAGAGAAAGAGACAGAAACACTATTTTGGTTGGTGTATATTTTGTGTTGCAAGTTTGAGTCTTTACTTTAATTAATGGGTCAGAGAGAGAGAGAGTTTGATAAGAATAAGAGAAGAAAGTGAGACTGTTGTCTTTTAGTACTGTGTGTCAAATCAAAGAAAGTGATTTTATTTTTAAGAGATACTGTTTTTTTTCTTTGCTTGTTGTTCACTTCGGGTTAAGAGAACTTGACTTGAAACGCATTAACTAACGTCCCCAGTTACACGCGAAATGTTAGGAACTAGGATTATGGGGTAGTGTAAAATTTGCGAGAGATTCGAGAGTGTTTAAAGTTTTTTGGTACTCGCTTTGATTGGCCAACATTTGTTTCTTCTATTTATTAATTACAAGTTACAATACCTTTAATTTGAAATTTGATTTCAATTTGGTAGTTTAAGTACTATTTTTTTAAAATTTAAGTCCTTTGCTTGGTAGGTGGGTTTTTGTTTTTATGAAAATGATTTTCAAAAATTGAATGCGAAGCTAGTTTTTAGAGAATAATTTTTATATTATCTGTGTTTGGTTTTTACTTTTAAGAACAATTTTTAAAAGAGAAGTGTTACATTCACAATATTTTTACATTAAATCATAAACGGTTAGTTGTTACTGATTCAAATTTGAACCTAACACTACTTTTTTGCCTCAACAATAACAACCTGTCAATTATGATTTATTGTAAAAATGTTGTGAATATATCATTTCTCTTTTCGAGATAATGAAAAAAAAAATGATACAAGTCATTACAATGTTGAAAGGAGTGAGTATTAGTCTAAAATATGAGTATTTAAAAAAATGGTAAGGCATGTCTTTCACAACAATAAAACCTACACATGTTGTGAGAGGGATGTTTAATGTCGTTTCATAATATAATTTTTTGCCTTTTAACCTTTCAAAGACAGGAGAGAAATCTAAGAGGATTATTAAAATGAATTTCAATATAACATAACTGGCTTAAAATATTATTAATTTTTAAATTTATTTTTACTAAAGTATGCATCAAATGAGGCATAATTATAATATTCAATAGCTCGAGAGTAATTTTCAGTCATTTCACATAATTGTAGAGGAATTGAATCCATGGTATTGCTCAAATTTATGAGGAAATATTACTATGAGAATGAGAGTATTAAATAAAAGTACAATTATAATACTACACACGTTAGTAGGAACATGACCACAACCACAGGTAATACTTGATACTTGACAGTTTATTTGTGTAAGCATTTTGCATTAATGTGATTATTTTCAATTAAGAAGTTACTCTAAAAGTATTAAGTTAACTCAAAAGCTTAAATTTACCCCTTAAAAAAAACTTAAAATTACAAAAATAAAATTATAAAAGTATATTATACTAGACCAAGCTTTTTATCAAAGCCAAAAATTATAGCAAATTATTAAATCTAAACAAATAATAATTTTTTTAAAAAATCCTGTAACTTTTGATAATTGGATCACTCAAGATCAACCACACGTGTATTATTCGTACCAGCTAGGTTGAAAATGAGTATCGAGGAGGTATTTGTTTGTTTATATGCATGATTAGTAAACGTCAAAAGGTATTTTATCATGATGTGAGTTTCACTTTAATGTAAAGTCATCATCATATTAATCTGTATATATTTTTTATTAGATTTTTCCGTCTATATAACATGGCTCTTTGAATATTATATGTTTTTGAGTGCATCCTATATCACACAAATTGATATCATTTATTTTATATGTAGAAGACTTTATGGCATTATTGAGGAAAATAAAATCATATATTTATTAATTCAATAAAATTTCGCAGGTTCACTAAAACAATAAAATAAATAAATAATCAACCAAACTTGTACGCCGCAGACAAATTGACAAAGGCAAAAGATTTTTTTTTTTTTTTAGGAAATAAAGGCAAAAGATTTTATTTATAACCCACGTCAGAGCCATATGATTCAATTATTCTCCATGAAAGCTTCTTTTGTTTTGTTAGGCTTGACTCTTTCAGGCTTGAAGAATTTGACGTGATCAAAAATCGATTTTGGGCTCATAATTTTAAAATCCTAAACCAATAATAGATGATTACTTGTTAGATCATACTTATCACCAAATATATATAACACCTCATGATTATCATGGCCAACTTGTCAAGTCGCCTTATTTTAATTATCTGAATTATCATTCCTCTCTCTCTCTTGCTCTTGAAATTTCAACACAAAAAATGATCTCTTCTTCAGCAAAAATAAATAAATTCTTTGCTATATACTACTAATATTTACGTTTGGATAATTAAATTTCTTGACTTATTCGACCTACATGAGTACAACTTCTTAAAACTTTCATTTTTTCTTTTTTTAAATAGAACTTAGATTTTAGATAAAATAAGCAAATGAATATAACCCCATTCAAACACATATTTAAATTGGTTAGGGATGGTATTAAACTTAGAGAATTTTATTTAATTTTATCCCCTATTTTACAAACCTGATATCATTTATGATTCATAGAATAGAACTAAACATAAAATATAACTTTCATATTACCCATTACTTCCAATAACTGCAAGTATGCCTTCTTTATTTTTCATTTTTGGCTGAGTTTGACATAAATATGCAACACCGATATGAATAAAGAAGCATTATTGCTTTCGGTTAGAACTTAGAGGTAAACCTTCTTAAATGCAACACGTTAAGTTCTCTAATTTAATTTAAACATACGATTGCATTGATCAATAAAAATATAATCATTTTTTTCCAATAATAATAATAATAATAATAATAATAATAATAATAATAATAATAATAATAGGTAAAGTTAAGAGAAACTCAAATTAAAATTTCAAATTAGAGTTCTAATTTTGCGCCATGTGTCCTAAATTATTTATTTTTAAAGAATTTTATTTCTTAATTTTAGAATCAAATGTGGTACCACATCATAAATATTCATCCAATTAAGTTATTAAGTATAAAAAACAAAGAGTTTAGAATAAATGAATTGTAAAAAAAAAAAAGTGCTTCACAATAATTTTAAAAAATAACATGGATAATTTACATTTTGTACCTAATAATATTCTTACAAAATTTCTTAAAGAGTTAACAAAATATAAAAATTACTATCAATAGTATTTAAATTATATATATAAGAATTATATTATGTATCATATTGTATATCTTTAATAAGTGAAGCTTAAAGAAACTCAAATTAGAATTCCAAATTAAAGTTCTAATTGTGTGCCATGTGTCCTAAATTATTTATTCTTAAAGAGTTTTATTTCTTAATTTTAGAATCAAATGTGGTACCACATCATAAATATTCATTCAAATGAGTTATTAAGTACAAAAACAAAGAGTCTAAAATAAATGAATACGTTAAAAAAAAAAGTGCTTCACAATAATTAAAAAAAATAACATGGATAATTTACATTTTATACCTAATAATATCCTTACAATTTTTTTAAAGAGTTAATTAACAAAATATAAAAATTACTATCAATAGAATTTAATTTATATATATAAATTATATTATGCATCATATTGTATATCTTTAAGTGTATCCATACATATGCATAAGGTTACAAGCTATTAATAATTAATTTTATTACAATGATGTGTGTTAATTTAATTGGAAAATATACTATACCTAAAAGAGTGCTTAGTTTTACCCATTATCTTTCCTATCAAATCAGTGGATCTAGTAAATTAACTACCAATAAGAACATACTCTTCAACAAAGATTATGATAGTAGTCATGGTCATGGAATACTAGGATTAGTTGTTAATGACAGGGCACCCATAATGGCATTTTAGTTGGAACCATCATGACACACTAGCGTAGCTGGGTCCTAGTCAAAATGCCAAACACAATTTTTCACAGTTTCATATGATGATTGAATTAGACTTGTGACTGTGATTGCGGTATCAAGAGGCATATACTTCAAATAGTTTATATTTACTTGTAATGCCCAATGATATAGCCAACCAAACCAGGCTGGCATTTTGGTACCATGTTGAAGCCACTAGAGCAACTCAATTTGTCTCCTTTTGTTATAGAAAAGGGCATCTCCAATTTTTTCTACCTTTTAATAGATATTAGTGAAAAATACAATTTTTTATGCACACTATATTGAATTTTCAATTAAATTCAAACACATAATATATTGAATTTAGTTATTTTTAAAAAATATAAAACTATTTATTCTTCTTTGATTAATACAATTATTTTTTTCTTAGAGAAACAACCATATTTTTAAACTTAACTAGTCACTAATCATCGCAATGCACGGGATAGTTAAATTTAAAATCACATGTATTAAAAAAAAACAAATAGAGAGTCTTATATGAAAAAAAATTAATTAAAAGTTGATAAAAAAATTATTTTATAATTTAAAATAGTTTCCTATAGGTATTGTATAGGTATCAACTAAGTATGATGCAAATTTTAAATAAATAAATAAAAAAGATCATAATCAAAGAAATTGTTGTAGAATAATTTGGATTGTAATCAAATTAAAATTTTTATCAACTTAGAAATTATAGGAGAAGAAGATAAGACTAAAAAAATATATAAAATACAATTTTGTTAAAAAATTATAAAATGATAATGATGTGGCAAGCTCTAGAGAGGTTAACAAAAAGTCAAAAACTTGGGTGTGTGTATATATATATATATATATATATATATATATATATAAACCACTAAACACATTATTTATGTATCCCAAATAGTTGAATACTAGATAGTTTAATATTTGACAAAATAATATTAAAAATAATAATATAAAATATTATTAAAAAACGTTTGAATCTATTCGTGGCTTTAGACCACTGTTTGGGTGTGAGACTGGTATATTACATTACTTTTTAAGTTAGGTTTAGAGTAGTATACTTACTTGTAGTTTTAATAGATGAACATAATTGATAATTTTTTTATTATAAAAAAGATGGACATAAACTTCATAAAAAGTCAAAAAATTGTCAGTTGAGTTTAGAAATTTGCGAATGATAAGTATATAATTTTTCGTGGTTTTATACAAGATGATGCCTTATAAATGCTTCGAGAAAGAGAGTGACAAAGATGGAGGATTCCGGCTGGAACAGAAACAATTAGATTTGAGAGACTAAAAAGAGGAGAGGAAGAAAAAGAATCGGTACCATCCACGAAAAATAAGCATAAGTTAATTAATAAATAAAAAAGAAAAGGAAATATGCATAAAAAATAACAAATAATTAGATGATGTGTAAAATTTGGAGGCTTCTTATAGTAGAATTTGTTATGGTTATTGGAATTGGTTTTATATGTATATATATGTGTGTGTGTATAGATTAGGAACTTAATTTACTACATCTAAGAAATCTAAGAAACTATAAGAGTAGCTCCTGCCTAATTATTTTTACCATCGCATACCCTTGGTGCAATGGTCACTCTACAAGTATAAGTGCTTGTGGGGTGTGGGGGGTAAGAGTCGAGGTTCGAGTTTCGGGAAGGGCTGCAATATATACAGCTTAGATTGAGGCTGAGTAGATTATCTTGTAAAAAAAAAAAAAAAAAAAAATATATATATATATATATATATATATATATATATATATATAAAAGAAACTATACATAAATTTTGTTATATTTATAAACCACTACAAAGAAATCTTTGAAATTTCAAGATTATGACACTTTGTTCTAATCTTCAGTGTGGAAAAAAAAAAAGGTGCTTCTCTGATCTGATCTTTATTGGAAAACTTTTTCTTTTTGTAGGTACTTTTCCACTATTTTCTACTTCACGACGTGTTGAAAGTTTAGAAAGTTATATGAAAAGTGGATTTTGCATGTGTTGTAAAAGAACTTACATAAAGCAAGAAGAGGACATGAATTTTCTAATAACAGAGTGCCAAACTTAGGTTGCGTTTTGGATAGCTTATTTTTTGTTAATTTATTTTATTATTTAGTTTATTTTTATTATTATTTATGAGTTTCATGGTATCTTTTTGTGTTATTCATAGATTCTATTATATTATTTAAACTAAATTTTACCTTTATCTATAATACTTCAAACAAAAAACTTTTAATTTTAGCAAAATAAGCGAATTTCAAACCGACACATATTCAGAATAAAATCTTAGGCATATTTTGTAATTTCAAATAATAATTCTTGATTATTTTATTCTTTTGGGCATATGAGTGTTGAGTCTGTTTACTGTTGACAAGTTTATATATTTTTTATAATTTTTTGCTAAGTATGTTTGTGTATTTATATATATTTATAAATAAAAAAAACGAAGCACCCATATTTTATGTTTTGACCCCAAAGAAAAAGTAATATTTCATTATGTTCCATAAATTCATTATTGGTATTGGAACTTGGAAGAGTATTTGTTTGGGCCTGAATTTTTGTGTGACATGGCTCCCGCTTTACAAAGATCTAACGGGCGGGCGTATAAAGAGCAAATCCCACTTCTAACTCCAAGGCCCAAAACACTCCACACAAAATAATCTTTTTATTTTTTTATTTTTTAATTTAGAAAATGATCATTCCTATTTAAATGGAGTTCATTTTACGATTTAGAATGACTTTTATAGATTTTTTTTTATTGATATGATGTCTTTTTGGCCATAAATTTGTAGTTTATTTGGTTTTTTTTTCTTCTATAAATAGCTTTCAATAAATAAACTAACTTTTAAATTTTTGTTATATATATATATATATATATATATATATATATATATTTGCAAATACGTTACCAAAAACTATGGGCTCTCAAGACATATCAAACTATTCATATTGTTAAATATAATAAAAAAAAGTATAAATTACATCACCCTTAAAGGATTTATGAAATGGCAATCTCTTGGAGGTCTTTATATATAAATGCAGAAATTAAGGCCCATATAAATAATGTTGTTTGGGTGTTTTTAATATACGTGTGGATGAAAAAGTGTATTGAAATTTGTGTAAAGTTGTTTAAAATATGAAAATGTGTGTTAGAACTTGCTCATCAAACATGGCCTAATTAATTGTTATCTGGGGGAGTGTTTAAAACTTGGGGATAATTTTTTTTTTTACAAACTTACAACATATATTCCCAAATTAACCTACTCGCTCACACATGAGCTCATCATAATATTTTATTTATTTATTTTTAATAACTTATGCGTCATGTGTGAGGTAGTAGACTAATATGAGAGTATCTTGATTTTTTGTTATGCCTTAGAAAAACTCTTATATTGTTAATTTTTGAAAAAAAAAATCATAGTTTAATACTTTAATTTAATATTTTTAGGAAATATCAAAATTTAATTTGTTACATCCCTAAATTATAGGTTTAAAATGTAATTTTTCCAATAGATAAAAACAGAAAAAGTGTTTGCTAGGACTCTTGTAACTCAATTGACACCTCTTAATTTATGATTTAGATCCCCTCATTCTATTATAACTATCAAATTATCAAAAAAATAAAAATAAAATGCAAAGCTTAAATACATTACTTTAGGTGTGGTTTAGGTTCCCCAATTAAAGCACTGCAGCTGGTTAAGTTATCCACCTTAGCCTAAATTACATTAAACTCATTTATATAGGTTCCCCAATTAAAGCACTACAGCTGGTTAAGTTATCCACCTTAGCCTAAATTACATTAAACTCATTTATAATTATTATTTTTTTGTTTGAGAAGTGTTACAATTACAAAATTTTAAGTGGTAACAACCCACTACTTAACATTCGTTATAAAAATGTTGTAAATATAACATTTATCTTGTTTTGTTTTTTGGTCTGAATTCAAAACAGAACTAAGCATCACAATTCTCTCAAGATAAATGCTACGTTTACAATATTTTTAACAAATAATTATTAATTGATTAGAACTAATAATAACTTAATGTCTATAATTTTTTTTATGATATTATAAAATGTCGAGGACGTACCACATCTTTTCTTTGAAACCTCAACCTCACCTTTGTGCAAAAAAAAAAAAAAAAAAAAAACTAGGAAAAGTGTTTGGACATGCGTATTATAGAGTCCTAAAGTGGAAGAAGATGTTTGGGAGCGAAGGAAGGAGGCGTCAGATAGTAAAGTGCGCAGGGAGTATAAAAAGGCTTTCATCACCTCCCAGCGCATTTTAGGGCAACTCCCAATTTCCCAATCCACCTCACCTGGTTTGCTCCCATGAATTCAATTGGTACCATTCTCTTATCTTTCTTTAATATTTTCCTCCTCTTAAAACAGTCTCTCTTTCTCTCTCTTTATGTATATGTGTGAGAACAGACATGGTTATTATATCTATAAAAGTAATGCTTGTCTCTGTTTCTAATTTGGAGCAATATATGCAGCCAGAGACTCTTAAAAATGAAGTCTTCATGTGAATTTCTGTGTGAAACACAAATCCCATTTTGGATTTTCCATTTCTGATAATGGGTTGTCCTCAATTTTGCAGAATGTGCTAGTAATGTGATTGAATTGAGTTGTATATTGTATATGTTTGTGTGTGTTTATGTACATTATGTGCAGTCAGAGTATGTTAAAAATGAAATGCTCATCTGAAATTTTTGTGAGAAACACAAAGCCCATTTTGGAGTTTTTCATTTCTCATAATGGGTTGTCCTCAATTTTGTGTAATGTGATTGACTTGAGTTGTATGTATATATGATATGTGCAGTTGGAGTCTCTTAAAAATAATTTTCATTTGAATTTTTGTGATAAACACAAAAACCATTTTGGCTTTTCCATCTTGGTAATGGGTTGTCCTCAAATTTGCAGAATGTGTTAGGAATATGATTGTTTGAGCTGTATGTGTATATGTTTTTGTGTGTCTATATCCAATATTTACAGTCAGAGTCTATTAGAATAAAGTGTTTACGTAATTTTTTTGGTAAGTAAACACAAATCCCATTTTGGGTTTCCCATTATTGATAATAATTATCCTCAATTTTGCATAATGTATCAGAAATGTAATTGAATTTAGCTGTAGATGTACATAATGCATTTGAAAAAGTGCTAGAGTGGCAATCTAATTCTGAGGTAAAATGGAAAGGTCTAATAGGATTGCAGATGGAAACTTCATTCCAAACGATTGGTGTTTTTTGGTCTTTCTTCAGGAACTCAAAGATGTAACTATAAGATAAGAGTTTTGCTTGAATGAAACCTGAACTATGAAGTAGCATTTGCGGATATGTTTTTGAAAGTTGATCAACAAGCAATGAACTCAGCTTACTTTTTAAATTATAATTATTATAAAACCTCATTACCCTCTGAATAGGTCCAACGTAAATATTGAGTCTGTTCAAATAAGAACTTGACTTGTATTTGGAATTATGAGGGCATATGACATAATCTACTTCCAAGTTCTTGCATTTGTTTACTCGATCTCTCAATACAATTGTGTGAATAGGAAGATTACAACTTGTGCCTTTAGGGCTACCAGTTTCAATTTGCTAGCTTTGACAATCACTGAGATTGTAATTCCAAACAAACAAAGCAGTGAGTGTATTGAATTACAATGGAAAAGTGGATGGTTGGTGGATGCTTGAAACGTGAAGCGCCTCTAAACTTCTGGTACATATGAGAAATCCTCTACTTTGCTGAGGTTATAGCCTTTAATTACTTAAAAGTCCATATTCCTCACTTTTGTAGGATTTGAGGAAGCATGTTAACGTTTAAAACCTAAAAAAGAATAGTGTGATACTAAATTGGTGACTTGACCATCTGAGAAATCTCAAGAATTATTATTTTTGTATAATGAGTGTTGTTATTTTAACCAACAACATGCCTTTTATTATTTATTTATTTCCAATGAAAATCTGGAATTTTATGTGGGGGAAAACTGTTTTGGGTTGATTATTTAATCATCAGCATCATCATTACTGGTTTTTTTCTATTATTTTCCCTTTTTTCTTGGTTGTTGACCAGCATTTAGATTAGTTGCCAGTTACTGTGAATACATGTGCTCATATGTTGTTATGCCCTTTTTATTTGGTATGGCTCAATTTTTTATTTTCTTCTCTGTTCTATGATGTATCTTTCCATCTGTTGGGACTGGTTTGGCTAATCAAGGCTTTTGGTTTTTTTTTTTGTCTTGTTTTTTATATTTAAAAAGACATAGGGTATTGAGTGGTTTAATGAGAAAGTATAATGTCTGAAGAGGCTGGACCGTTGTTGGTGGCTTATGATGATCCCTTAGATCAACGATCTTTGTCCTTGGACGATACCAGTAGCACTGAGGAATCACCTGATGAAACTAGGCTCTCCCTAGAAACCACTAATGATGCAGTTCCATATATGGGGCAAAGATTTGCTACTCATGATGCTGCTTATGAATTTTATAGTGAATTTGCAAAGCGATGTGGCTTCTCAATCCGGCGTCACCGCACAGAGGGGAAGGATGGGGTTGGTAAAGGACTCACTAGACGCTACTTTGTCTGTCACCGTGCTGGAAACACCCCCATCAAAGCCTCGAATGAAAGTAAACCTCAAAGAAACCGAAAATCATCTCGTTGTGGATGTCAAGCGTACATGCGAATAAGCAAGACAACAGAATTAGGGGCTTCAGAATGGCGTATCACAGGTTTTCTAAACCAACATAATCACGAGCTCTTAGAACCAAATCAAGTTCGTTTCCTTCCTGCATACCGGACCATTTCAGACACAGACAAGAGCAGAATCCTTATGTTTGCCAAAACAGGAATTTCTGTGCACCAGATGATGAAACTTATGGAGCTTGAGAAGTGTGTGGAGCCAGGATTTTTGCCTTTCACTGAAAAGGATGTTAGAAATTTGCTCCAATCATTTAGGAAATTAGATCCAGAAGAGGAGAGCATAGACTTATTAAGAATGTGCAGAAACATTAAGGAGAGAGACCCCAACTTCAAGTTTGAGTATACACTTGATTCAAACAATAGGTTAGAGAACATCACATGGTCATATGCCTCATCTGTCCAGTCATATGAGATCTTTGGTGATGCAGTTGTGTTTGATACAACACATCGCTTGACTGCATTTGACATGCCGCTTGGGATATGGGTTGGAATGAATAATTATGGTATGCCTTGCTTCTTTGGCTGTGTCCTTTTGCGTGAGGAAAATTTGAGGTCGTTTTCATGGGCATTGAAGGTAATAACTGAAAATGATTATGGGTTTCCCCCCCCTAATCTGTCACCTTATATTGCACATGTGACTACTGTAAATCTTAACTGAACTATTCAATCAATTGCTTTTCTCTTATGAGGCATAACCAATCAAAAGGCTAATTGAAGGATAGAACATAGAATTTGAATTTTGAAGCTGGATGTTTAGGATAGCCAGTCAGGTTTTGGACCATGCACAAAATAATGCTGGTTGATTGAGTTTTCACATGAGGGACTATTGTAATTGGGACTTGATATTCTTTATCTTACAATTATAAATGATGGGGACCAGGCCAAATTGTCACTGAGCATCTACTTGTCCAATTGGTGGTGGACAATTTGTATGAAATTGGGACTCTCTTTTTTCCCCAATAAATGCATAGTGAGCACCTCCCGGTATTGTTCAATGCCTATTGGTCTGCTCTTCCTATCATCCTAATTGGACATGGCATTATATTTAGGTTGCGTTTGGAATTAGAGTTTATAGTTGGCTTATATTATTATTTAGCTTATTTTTGTTACCATTCATAAATTCCACTGCACCTTTTGGCATTATTCATAAGTCCCAATATACTATTTCAGCTAGCTTTTACTTTTATTTATAGTACTTTCAGCAAAAAGTTTTTAGTTTCAACTAAATAAGCTGTTCCCAAATGGATTCTTAATATGAAAATTTCTCTTCACTGTTGGGTAATATATTACACATGCTCACATGCATTTCCTTTTTTTTAAATAGCTTCACTGATCCCAATTTGACATTGATGTTTATGTGTTGTATTGTATTATGGAACTTTGGAAGGCATTCTTGGGGTTTATGAATGGGAAGGCTCCGCAAACAATACTAACTGATCAAAATATGTGTCTCAAAGAAGCAGTAGCCATTGAATTGCCTATGACGAAACATGCACTTTGCATATGGATGATTGTAGGGAAATTTCCGTCCTGGTTTAATGCTGTACTGGGAGAACGTTACAATGAGTGGAAGACAGAGTTTTTTCGAATCTATAATCTGGAGTCAATTGAGGATTTTGAACTTGGTTGGATGGAGATGGTAAATTCCTTTGGGCTGCACGCTAATAGGCATATAGCCAATTTGTATGGGTTGCGCTCACTTTGGGCACTACCATTCTTGAGAACCCATTTCTTTGCGGGAATGACAACGAATGGCCAGTCAAAGTCAATTAACGCTTTCATTCAAAGATTTTTGAGTGCACAGACCCGGCTTGCGCACTTTGTTGAACAAGTATGCTATCTCTTTTACTATTGGCCTATTGCTATTTATTTAGATTAAGATATTAATATTTTGCTGTTATTTTTTATTGTATTCTCAAGTCATGGCTCATGATTGCTCAGAGTGCGTAGTGAGTACAATGTTCTACATTTTACTTGGTCTCACTTAAAGATTTTGAAGTGCTGTTAATTCAGGAGTAACTTTACAAGAGTATTAGCATATGAAGCTCCTATAATTGACTATACTTTTTTTGTAGGCTCTTATGAAATTTATCTAGGCAGGCCCCAGTGTTCTGTCCCTTTTACCTAGATGCTGGTGAAACAGAAATGCTTGGAGATTTTCCAGCACTTTCCTTATTACACAAGGTTTTGGCCTGTTGTTTTTTTCTCCACACAACCTTATCAAAGAAAAGTAAAAAGAAAGATAGTAACAACTACAAAGAAAGGAAGGAATAGTCATTAATATTCCTAATTAAGCTCTAAAAAGTTATATTGAACATGTTAGCCTCTGCCTTATTGTGGTGAATACACGTGTAACCTAGTGAATCTGAAGATGCCAAAACGTAAGGCTCTTCAGAAACTGAATCGTGTCAAATAGACAAGTTGTATTGAGGGCTCTATGGTGAACAAAAAGAACTACTCTTTTGCCATTCACCAAAGGTAGTATTGGCTAAATTGATGTGCAATTTATCCTAATCCCTCTAAATAGTGCCTACTGGACCTTAACCTGAAGTGTTAGTCGTACCAAGACTGTCATATTAAATAAAGACTTAATTGCCACATTATTCAAAAGTTGATTTTAATATTGATCTCCATGATTTAGGTTATTTTGCTCCCCTTTTTGATGTGGTTATAGGCTATTCCATGGGAAATTATTGTGTACTTTCGGAGTACCATAAATGCGTACTATCTCCTCTCATATGAATGTAGGTCCCACTAATTAAATTCATGGTGGAACCCACCATTTATGTGAGAGGGGAGTACGCATTTATGGTACTCCGGGAGTACCTAATAATTTTCCGCTATTCCATACGTATGAAATTCGCAACTTGTTTCTGGTTTCTTAGATTTATGAAAAACCGTCTAAACAGTTAAAATGATTTAAAATTATTGGTTGGAAAAAGTTTTCTTTCCTTATTAATTGGGATTTGGGCTTAGTTGAGTTAAGTTTTTTCCCTGTTATTAAATTCAAACTTGCACAAGCAGGCAGCAGTTGCTGTGGATTTCAGAGACCAAGCTGGAGAACAACAAACAATGCAACAGAATCTCCAAAATATTTGCTTGAAGACAGGGGCCCCCATGGAATCGCATGCTGCCACGATCCTCACTCCTTTTGCCTTCTCTAAGCTACAAGAACAACTTGTTCTGGCTGCCCACTATGCATCTTTTCAGATGGATGATGGTTTTCTTGTAAGACACCACACAAAAGCTGAGGGGGGCCGGAAAGTCTATTGGGCTCCTAGGGAAGGTATCATAAGCTGCAGCTGCCATCATTTTGAGTTTTCTGGAATTCTCTGCCGGCATGCACTTCGAGTTTTCTCAACAGGAAACTGCTTTCAGATCCCAGATAGGTATCTTCCCATCCGTTGGCGCAGGATCAGTACACCTTCTGCAAAGCTTTTTCAGAGTGCCCCAAGTGATCATGCAGAAAGAATTCAGATATTGCAAAGTATGGTATCAACTCTTGTAACAGAATCCGCCAAGTCCAAGGAGAGGCTAGATATTGCAAATGAGCAAATTGCCATCCTTTTATCTCGTATAAAAGAGCAGCCAGTTTCATTACAAGGTATGAGAGATGTGTCGTCTGTTCATGAAGTTTTTGACTCAAGAATATACCAAAAATAGTTAGCATAGTGTTGAATTCTCGTGGAAAGCAGAGGGAAACACAGTGGAATTTATCATAGAAAGCAAGTTTGGGGATTTGTATAGCAAGATTTGAGAGGAAAGCTTCTTTTGTTGAAGACCTGGGGCTGAGGTTCTTTGCATGGCATTTTGAGAGTTTTGGTACATACATATAATTGATACAAGTTGTCTTTTTTAGACATCATAAAAAGTGCCTCTCCTTTGCAGGGTGCTTTCACGAGGGTTCCAATGTGTACAAAATATATAGAAAGAACTTTGTACCTGTATGTATATTGCTGTGTTTGTGGTTAAAAAAATTAGCTCATTTTGGCATTTAGAATTATGATTTATGATACAAGAAAAACAAATATTTAGAGGAAGTGGTGTGTAATTCATCCCAAAAAATGTAGTGTGTTTTGATGCAACTGAAGGATTGAAAGAACTTTGTGTCTGTATGTACATTGTTGTGGTTGTGGTTAAAAAGATTAGCTCATTTTGGCATTTAGTATACAAGAAAAATATATTATTAGAGGAAGTGGTGTGTAATTCATCCAAAAAAAAGTAGTGTGTTTTGAAGCAACTAAAGGATTGAGTTGAAGATGGTTCTTTTCTTCTTAGAGTGCAAGCGTTCGTTTATTTATTTTATCCATCTTTTTGTTGTCTTGAAGTAGGTTGATAGTTGACAGTGCTGGCTTAGTTTTCCATGAACTTGGCTATACAATAGATGGAAAAGAAACGCGAAGAGCGGTAGGAGTTTTGATTGCATAGCATTTGAGTTTTGCAACATATCTTTCTGAGGAGAATTCGGTTTTCTTCTACAAAATCCCTTTCTTTTGCCAGAGGTTTTGCTTTTTCCTTGCTTTTGAGTATCGGATATGCTATGAACTCTTTTTATGAGTTATTTTATTTGGCTTTCTAATGTACTGGAGAAAGTCAAAAGACATGTTTCAAAGTTTTTCTTCCAATCGAGTAAGTTTAATATGAATGGATCTAATGGTTTGACTATGACATTTTGTTCTACTTGATCCTGTTTCACACGAATTATCCAACTTCCAAAATCATTGGTATGCCATATGTGGCCTAAATTCAGGGTCTTTCTTGGCCTTAGAGAAGAGCCAACACTTACTAGCTACTTGTTTATCTAGAATTAATTGAGACTCCTATTCTCAATCCTTTCAATCCAAAGTTAAAATAGAAGAAAAGTGTATTTATATGCACCACAGATATAATCTAAATTTCCCATTGATAATTTGTAGTAGATGCAAATGATATGGTGTGTATCTTTCCATACTTCAGAAATTGAATTGCACTTCTTTCTTGAGCATGCAAATGATATGCTTTGAGCGAAACCAATTCTTGGCGTATGATGGGCAGTGTGTACATTACCTGAGTACATATTCATTGAGGCATGCTAATGAATCTGCTATCATTAGCAATACCATCTATGACTCTGTGTTTATGAATTACAGAGAAAAATCCTAATAAAGGCAATATTTATGAGTTATAATCTTCTCATTGTAATTACCATGGCCAAGCCCATAAGGGCCAATATGTCCTCCTTTTGAATTTTTCTTCCCTCAAAGAAATATGATTTCTTTTTTGATTTTTTATTTTAAGATCACACATTTCGGTCCTTCAATTTTTTCATTTTTTAAAAAATGGATCTTTAGATAAAATTAAACTTCCAAACTTTTTAGAGAAGGTATATCGGGGTTCTTTTTGTTCAATATTAAGAAAATACACCAATTTTCTTTTCTCTTGCTTATAAATTAGTTTAAAATATTATTTTAGTACCTAAAATTTGCATGAATTTTGTTTTCTATTCCTAAAATTTTTTATTAATTTTTATCTCTGAACTATTGAAAATATTTCACTTCCTGTCCTTAAACTTAAAAAAAAGGGTTCTTTTCTCATTCCTAAAATATTGATTTTGTCCCTCTTATTATCTCTAGAATGGAAAAAAGCTTTTTTACAATTTTAGAGCTGAAAAATGAACTTTTTGATAAAGTTTAGGAAATAAGATAATATTTTAGCCTATGAATTATAATTACAAAAACAACATAACTGAACATAAGAGCATTCGTATCAACTCGTGCAAAAATTTCTATTTATTTTAATATAAGAATCTACTTTTTCTATTTTACATAGACAATTTTTTAAACATTTCATATTATATTATCTATTTTACTCTACATTTCATTAAAATATCTTTTTTTTTGAGTAACATTTGTAATTGTCTCTCTTCCTTAACACACAATCACTACTATAAACTCTCTACCTTTATCCTCTCGATACATAAATAAATACGGTAATAAATAAACTAAATACAAAATAAAAAAAATAATTTACACAGTACAATTTCAGGTATTTTAAGCAAAATTTTGTAAATTTATTGTTCCTCCCAAACATAGACTATAAACAAAAAGAAAAGAACTCTCTCGTTTATTTTCTCGGCCCGTCTCTCATTGTCTAGCTCCTCAGACTCTCTCACCATTTCCCTCTCTCTCACCGTACCTCCATTGCCAGGTATACTCTCTCTCTCTCTCTCTCTCTCAGCTTTGGCTCGTCAATAACATCTTATATTGCCTGAAACTTTGTGTGTAGCTTGATGATGCAAGAAATCTTTTTTAGTTCTCACAATTGCTTTTTTTTTTTAGTTATATTATCTGGGTTTTGCTTCCTTTTTTCCTTATTGGGTTTTGGAGTATGATGTACCCTTTTCCATTTCTATTGTTTATGTGTGTATGTGTGTATGTTACTTAAAAATCTGGGCTTTGTTCATATTTGTGTGTTTGCTTTCTCATTGGGTTTTGATGAATAATGGACTTATGGACCTTTCCATTTTCTATTGCTTCTTCTATATGTATTAAAAAATAAATAAATTGGGCTTTGCTTTCTTTGTGTGTGTGTGTGTTTTTTTTTTCTCCCAATTTTTATGTGCACTTCTAGAGATTTTCTATTGTTAATTTGTGCTATGTGAAAAAAAAGGAGTATGTTACCTCTTTTTTATTTTTTTTATTTTATGCTTTTAATTTTCTTAGGAAGAAAATGGAGGCGGAATGTGATGTATATGGTTTGTTTTCATTTGGTGAAAATTGCATTTGAATGTTGAAGCATTTTTGTTGGTGGTTGCTGTTGCAGGGGGCTACAGATTGAATTTGATTTTAATTGAAAGATAAAAAGAAGGGAGAATGCATCCCCCGTTAACGCTACACAAGCACCCAATGTGCGCTGAAGTGAGTCCGTCTTTGCCTTCTAGCTTTATTTGTTACTTGTTATTCACAACTAAGTATATGTTAGGCTTATATATTGCTTGTTTTTGCTTTTTATTTTTGTGGGTGTAACTTGAATGACTGAAGCATTTGTGCAATTTTCTTGGTTATTATTATTATTTTGGATGAATAGTTAAATTTTCATTTAACCAAAGCAGCCCTGCTGCACAACAGTTAAACTAAACAAAACAGCCATTAGCAAAAGGAAAACAGACAAGCTCAATTCAATTCATTGAATAAGGCATGTCAGCCTCCACAGTCCACACACAACACAAAATCCCATTTTGGGTTGAGTTCTTTGTTCTTGTTTTTGTCACCGCTCTGCCCCTCACATCAGCATGGATTTCTTTCAGCAGCATCTCTTCACTGTTAACTTGACCATTGTGAAACTCTTTCATTTCTATCCTTCCAAATGTTATATATTGTAGCTTGCCGTGCTTTGCAGATAGTCTGTCTTAAACCATTTTCTTTCAACTTGTTAACTGCCCAATCTAGCTCAGAATTTAACCATTTTCATTTCTATCCACTTATTGGTCTGTCAACGAGGCATTTAATAAGAATCTGCTTCCAAATTCTCTGGGTTATAGAACATTCATAAAACAGGAGGTCCCTTGATTCAATAATTCTTCTTCAGAATTATCATAGAATGGATACATCCCCATTTCCCTAATCTGTCTAGGATCACCGGCAAAGTTAAAAAGGACGTTTTGGGACAAAACCTGGAAACCACATACTCCTCCACCACCTTACAGTAGGCTAAATTTGCTCGATTGTTATTACAGTAGGGATCCACTCAGCGAACAGGATGGCTGGCTTGGAACAGAATTTTTTTTTTTGATAGGTAATAAGACTTTTATTGAGAAAAAATTGAACATCACACTTTGAACAAGAAAACAAATACAAAAAGATCAAGAGCTAAAGGAAATAGAAACTAAAAAAATCAGATACAGTATAGTTTGTACACCCCCAAACACGAGCCCAAATAAATAGATTACAAAAAAGGAGACATTTTAGATGTTCTAATGTTATCGCCTTGTCTTCAAAAATGCGGGCATTATGTTCCTGCCAGACTAACCGCATTAAACATGCTGGGACTATATTTCAAATGGTTGAAAGATGCTTTACAAACCAGTTTCTCCAAATAAAGAAAAAAGAGCTGATTGACCTTGGCATTACCCACTGGATCCCAAACACTGCAAAAACTTCACACCATAAGGCGTGAGAGAACTTACAATGAAGAAGAAGGTGGTTCACTGACTCCCCATCACAGCAACTTAAGCAACACCTATTAGCTAGAGACTGATCTCTCTTAATAAGATAATCAATGGTGAGTATCCCATCATTAGCTGCTGTCCATAAGAAGAAAGACAACCGTTTAGGCACCTTAATACGCCAAATACACTCCCAAGGAAAGACATTAGTGTTAGGACTAGATAATAGCTTATAGAAAGAGCGCACATCAAAAACACCAGATGTAGTCAATCTCCAGACTAGTTGATCATCCCCCTCACCCCTAAGCATAGAGGAATAAATAAACTCAAAAAAGGAATAGACAATGGTTGCTTGCCAATCCTGAGGACCATGATGGAACAGTAAATTCCAGCTCTTACCTCCTTCTGAAGTAGATACAACCAAGTTAGAGATCCATGCTTCTTTTGATAAAGAGCAAGCATATATAGTAGGAAAGAGTTCCTTCAAAGGAGAAGGCCCACACCATGGGTCATGCCAAAAACTAACATGGCTAACCCCCCCCCCCCCCCCCCCCACATTATACAGAATCTGACTAAAGAACTTCTTTGTTCCTTCTTTAATACTCCTCCACATCCCATACCCGTGAGAACCTCTTACCCCTATAGTGCACCGGCCTCCTCTAGAGGGGTTTCCAAAGCCAAGGGCAAGGTGGCGGTGTCCACTTCTCAGGGCTATATATATGGCTAGAGTTGCAATAAGAAAGGGGGAACGTGATTTTGTCATGAACATCTTATCATCATCTGTGAGCAGGAGAAGTCAAAAAACTTTGCATGAGAACATTTTTAAAGTGAACTGTCTTTTGCATCACTAACCATGAAATTTTATGTTATAAATTTTGATTATCATGTATGGTTCATTGGAAACTTTCCATTCTTTTAAATCAAGTGATGGAAGATGGCAAAGAAGTGGGTAAGTGTTTGGTTTGACTGATATATCATCTGATTTGTGCAGATTATTGAAGAGTTCCAGAAGTGCCATATAGACCATCCTATTGGAAAATTCTTTGGTGATTGTACAAATCTCAAAATAAAGCTTGATCGTTGTTTCAGGGAGGAAGTGAGTTTTTGTTCCATGGATCTCAGTTTCTCTTTGGTTTAGGTCTTTATTTTGTAATTCCCTTGTATTAAGATCATTCAAAATTTTGACAGAAAGCCATAAAGCGGAAAGCAAACTTTGAACAGAGTAAGAACTTGAAAGAGAGGCTAAAAGCTTTTAGGAAGGAAACTGCTGAGGTAAGCACTGAAGAGAATAATTTTGTGCAATCTTAATGGCCAAGTGAGAGAAAGTGTCTTCATTACCAAATAGAAGTTTGACATGAGGCCTTCTACCAAATCCGGCAAGAATTTGATGTTGTAGGAACAAACTATAGTTTGTGGCATCATGCAATTTGGTTGATATTTTGTTGCATATGATGTTGTCATGATGGTTACTCGTTCCATTGAACTATAAGGAAAATAAGATATTATTCTGTATAAGAATTATTAATTTATACCTTGGATGCTTAACATGGAAAGGTTCTTGAAAATCTTTAGTCTGTCCCTCCAGAGGAAAAATAACTGGATGTGCTGAAATTTCAGATTTATTGGCTTTGATTTTTTGAACTCTTGTATTCCGAATAAGATCAATAACTTATGGGAAACTCACTCTTATGTTTTCTAGTTGGCTTGGCCTTCTCCATGGATAATGTAGACGTATTATTTGTGTTCTGTTGGCACATTGCAATATTTAGCGTATGTTTGGTAAAAATTATTTTTGCCAACTTATTTTACTATTCAACTTATTTTTGCAACTATTCATGAGTCTCACTGCAATTTTTGGTAATATTCATAGGCATCTCTGTACTATTTTAGCTAACTTTTACCTTTATTCAAAGTACTTTCAACAAAATAAGCGGATTTCAAACGGACTCTTAATGAGGTTTTCTGTCTATTAAAAGGTATCATCAATACAATATGGTATTGAAAAAATATATTGAGAAAAAAATCAATAAGAAAATTATGTATTTCCTGCTTTGAACTGTTTACAGTTGCTGTAAAGAAGAATTTAATTAAATTGCGTATTAGGAATATTTGATAATTATGCATGAATGACTTTCACTCAGTTTTGTTTTTGGAACACGATTATCACCAGACAACATTTCAATTCCCTAATTTACTAGCATCTTAGGAGACAAAAATGCTTCTTTTGACCTGTTCATTAAATAGATTACCTGGGAAACAAATGACACTTTGGAAATTTAAGAAGCATTGATGTTCAGAATTAGGTCACTGAAAAGACAGGACCGTTTGATCAGAACACTGAGAGGTATCAAAGAAACGAAAGGGCTGATTGCTAAATAGATACAGATATGTAAAAGATATATTTATCTAATACACTCTTATATAAAAAGTAATAGTTTTTATTTTTAAATAATAATAAAATTAATAGTTACTTCCATTTTTTTTTATATGATCAGTGAACCTACTTCAGTAAACTGCTTAATGTAATGCTTAGATTTGGTGCATAATTATTATGAATGGCTGGAGAACGCAGGTCCTTACTATTAACATTTTCATTATCATAAATTATGACAATTTATATTTAGTTGCAGAAAAGCTTGCTCTAGACCTTGCTTCAAGCAGCAATGAGTAAATCTAACTGAACTCCAATTTATACTCTCCCCAATCATTTTTACAACTAACATTTTGTCACTTGCCATCAACATAATTAGTTAATTACAGCATTGCAAAGTTGAACTAGAGCAATTAATTACCTCAAGCATTTGGCAGATGCATCATCTCTCTCACAACACGTGAGTATCACAATAGTGTAAGACACAAAATTTGAGAGAGATGATATATACATTCTCATACTTGAGACATCCAGTCTCCTAAGCCATTGTGTAAGCCTAACTTTTCTTCGCATATTGACTCACCATGTAACAAACTAAACACACTCATTTTGCCAATTTGTTCATTCAGAAAACAGAAGTAATTAAGGAACCTTTAAATTACTCATTTGAGTTATTGGCATCATGCAAGTCACGGAATTGATCCTTTCAACATCTTTATTTTGGGCTGACACTTGGTTTAAGAGGGGGGAAAAATCAAACTTACCACAAGAAATAACAGAAACAAGTAAAAAAAAAAAAAAAAAAAAAGAGATTAACCGCCAGAACTAATTAACATCCATATAATATTCTTCTCCAAAAAAAAAAAAAAAAAAATCCATATATTATACTATTGTCATGTACATCCCATTGCAAATACCAGCAGCTGCGAAACTGATATTCAGATCAGGACATCTATTCAATCTAAAGGATTCTTTCTGAGTATGTTTACATTCTAGTTCCATGTGAACACACTTGATGAATTTAAGGTAAAAAGTTCGTATGTAGTTTTTGGGCTCCTCTTTTTTACTCTATAAACTTCAAACATAAAGACATCATAGTAACAAAAACCTTAACCTTTTCTTCTGTATTAAAAAGAATTCTGGCAAAGAGCTTCAGTCAAAGAGATTGCATCTTTTTTTTCGCTCAGATCTGTCCTCCAAACCTCGATGTTTGATGCATAAGACCTAGTATAGCTCCAATGTTTGAGCGATCACATTGCTAAGGGACTGCCTTTTACACCATGTACCATATGGAGCATTCACTGTTCTCAACTGCTTGCTTGAACATTTCATCATCATCACTTAACTCGATAAACTAAGCTGTCGACGTGCTTTGCTTTTTCTCATTTGTTTGTTCTTGACTGATTTTTTGAGATACAACATCATAATGGCCTTCAAGAGCAAAAGTGCATGGTTTTGTGGCAATTCTTCAAGAAATGATGACTTTGAATAGTGCTGCTTTACTTCAGGGGTAAACGTGAGAGATTCTCGAGGCAGTTCTTTAGGAAGTAATGCCTTGGTATGGTGTATGGTGTATGGTGCTGCTTACCTTGAAGAATGTCCTTACTTTAACATTGGGGGCAAATATATGAAATTTGATTTTTTGGAAAGAGGTCCTTCAGACTGCAGCCTCACTTCTTCTGGGATAGGTACACGGAATTGGTCTCCCTTTACTGGAGCAACTAAAGTTAAGACATGGAAATGAACACACAATATAGTGTTAAACTTTCTACTTTATCAAAAAAAAAAAAAAAAAAAAAAATACAGACTGAATCAAAAGCTAAATTGAAATTACAGAGCATTTAATTATCTAAATTGGAGCCAAATCAACAACAGGACTGGACAGTGTTCGCTGCAAAACCCCCCAAAGCTCTCATACAGGCAACAAGTATTGCATGTATTTTCTGCAATAAATGCAGGAACTCCCCGAAATGAAAATAAAAACGATGTTTGATTGGCACCACTAATCCAATCTTAAAAAGATTGAGGAGGATATGTGGTGCGGACACGAGATATAGGCCCCCAATTATACACACATATGGGAGGAAGAACAAAAAGAAGACGGCCCAACCTGTGGTCTTATGGATGGAGCCTATTAGTTATTGGGCTTGAGATTAAGCAAGCCCGAACATTTAATAATTAGGGTTTTGTGTTGTTAGGGTTTTATGTTGTAGCTATTTAAACACTTTTTGATTATTGTAACACAGTTTTGGAGAAATATAAAAAATGTTTGCTTTCTTTTTACACTGGTGCCGACTCCAGTCCCTTAGGTGCTGACTCCTAGGGTTTGTCCTACCATTTTCTGCCCTATTATTATTATTTTGTGGTTGTCCTACGTCAGTTTTGGTATCAGAGCAGACTTCCGATCCATTCAACACCACCGTAGCCAACCACATCAAAGCAAAGCCATCAAAAAACAAAAGAGAATGACAGTACCTTTCAAGTTTTTACCGCATGAGATTCTAAACAAGCCCAAGCCAGTCCCTGCCATCCGTGTATTCCCCCAAGCCCCACATGAGTTTCTCACCCCCAAACCAACAGAGCAGCCAGCGGCGCCTCCCAAGCCGGTGACCACCATCCGTGCCCGCCTCTAATCTCAGAACCCACAGCCCAAAAAAAAAAAAAAAAAAAAAAAAAAAAAAAAAAAAGAGGAACCCACGAAAGACCCAGCCACCAGCACCCACAAAATCAAAAATCAAAAATCAAAAAAAAAAAAAAAAAAAAAAAAAGAAGAAGAAGAAGGAGAAGCAGAGACTCACGGACCCAGCACTACACCCATCACCGCGAAGCCCAGCCACCATCGGCCGCCGCGAAGCCCAACCGTCACCAGCCACCAGCCGCCAGCCGCCAGCCACCACGAAATCCAGCCCTTCACCAACCGCCGCGAAGCCCAACGTCACCGCTGCTGAGGACTGCGACCACCGCCGATACCCAGGCTGAGACGAACAACCTCCAGCTCCGGCGACTCCAGCCGCCGCCGCCTCCGTCGACGCTCCAGCCGAAGACTCCACCGTTTCTTCTTCCTCTTTTAGTTTCTGTGGTTTCTTGTTTTTCTTTTTCAGTATGTGGGTTGAGTTCAGTCTGTCGTTTTGAGTTATTTTAAAGATTGTAGCACAGTGTAATTTATTTTGAAAAAAAAAAAAAAAAAAAAAAAAAAAAAAAAAACTATTGCTGTGACAGCCCATTGGGCTGTAATTATTCTCACAGGTTCCTCAGTCCAAGTCAATTCATTACTTGAAGAGCAGACCGTGGCTACCTAATGCATTACGTGGAGCCACTGACTAGGGTACAATTCTGACTCTATTTTTTTTGGTGGATTCAATTTTATCTCATTAAAAAAATATTATCTTTATGTTTTTTATGTGCATATCCCACCATACTCCATTATCCTATCCAACTTGTGCTCAGGTTAATCGTTTTACTGTTTGTGTCCTCTTTTAGTACCCACTCTAAAATCCAAAAAAAAAAAAAAAAAACCAATTTCTTTGATAAATCTTATTCTTTTTGTGGAGCTTCTTGGAATTTGATGTTTATTTGGGCTATCTCGTAATACTGTGAACGCTGTCACTATTTGTCTGCATTTTCTTCCTTTGATTCATCGATCTAGTCTCTACATGCACTTTGCTTGACCTTTAAATTTATATTGAGAATTGATTACTTGAAATTTTGGGAATCTCAACTGCATCCATAAATATTGCGTTGCATGCATCTACGTAGTGGTCGTGTCATGTCAAACCTTGAACATCAATCCACGTCCGAATGTAGGCCCTCTTTAGAACAAACCATAGGAGACCTAGCTAAGAGTGTCCGTGATTTGCTGGATAGGGTAGAGCGAATTGAAACATCTCAAAGAGAGACCACTAACCATGAAGGAGATAACATGCATGGGCAAAATAATAATGGTCACTTTAATAGGGCTCCACACTTTGAACATGATCACTATAATCACTATGGTCCTAGGGATTATGATGATAGGATGTCTAAGGAAAGGATAGAAGCACCCACCTTTGATGGCTGCCTAGATTCCTGGGTTTTCACTGATTGGTTACGTCAAATGGAGAAATTCTTTGACTATTACCATTGGGCTGAGAATAGGAAAGTGAGATATGCTAGAATGAAGTTAATTGGGAGAGCTGATCTTTTCTGGGAGGACCTTGAGGAAACCCTTAGGCGACGATGTGAGCCCCCCATTATTGATTGGATGGAGATGAAGGACGCCCTCTCGAGGAATTATCTTCCTCCAACTTATAGGAGCTCCCTCCTTGAGGAATGGGATCGCCTAAGACAAGGCACTGCTCCTGTGACCGAATACATAGAGAAATTCAAGGAATTCCAGAGGCGAATTCGAATAGTTGAGGAAGAAGTTGTCACACTCAATAGGTTCAAGAAAGGTTTAAATGCTAACCTACTAGGCGAGATTATCACCCGAGGAGTCACCACCTTAAGAGAAGCCTATGACCTTGCTAGGAATTGTGAGTTAGCATCCAAATCTATCTTTTGGCGACGTTCTGAGCTTCAAAGCATTCCTCCCAACCCTCACCCTTTTGGTAGCAAACCTAAACTTGCCTTACCCCCTAAGGTCAACCCTAATAGCACCCCGATACAAAAAGAGGACAAGGGAAAAGGTGTGATCAATGAGCCCTCAAGATTAGGCTCTCGCCTCCAATGCTTCAGATGCAATGGGATTGGGCATGTTGCAGCTAGATGTCCCTCTAGAACCCTTGTCATTCAAGAGGATGATGAAAAGGTAGAAGATGTTGAAGAGCTAGTGTATGACCCAAATGCTGAAGAAGGCCAAGATGTTGAGGCCGAATGGGAAGATGATCCCAGTTACCTCACGTGCATTAGAGCCATCTCTCCTCAGGTTGATGATTCCAAGGCTGTTTTTGGTGTCCCTAGAGTGAATGTGGTGAGGTGTGCTTTGACAGAACAAAGGGAAACTGATGATTGGCGAAGAAGTGCCATCTTCCAGACTTACACTAAGTGTGGAGATAAAACGTGCAAGGTTATTATAGATAGTGGGAGTTGCATTAATGCGGTGTCCTCTAACGTTGTTTCCCGCCTAGGCTTGAAATTGATCCCACACCCTAACCCATATAAAGTTTCTTGGGTGGATACTTCTTCCATAGCCATAAAAGAAAGATGTGTTGTCCCACTTCAATTCCTCACCTACAAGGCGGAAATATGGTGTGACGTAATTCCCATGGATGTAGGGCACATTATCTTAGGTAGACCTTGGCTTTATGATTTGGATGTCACCCTTCATGGGCGATCCAATTCTTGCTCATTTATGTTTGGAGGCAAGAAGATTGTGCTTAATCCTTTGAAACCCAAGCCAATCGACATGAGCAAGAAGCCAGAAGTACCGAAGGCGAAAGGTCTGAACATCATAAGCCCAAAGGCATTTGAGAGGGTAGCAGTTCAGGAATCCATTGTGTTTGTCTTGGTTGCTAGGGAACTTCATGGAGAGACTTGTGAGGAGCAACCTGGAGAAGTAAGGTCCGTGCTCCAAGAATTTAAGGATGTATTTCCTGAGGAACTCCCAATCAATTACCGCCCATGCGTGATATCCAACACGCCATAGATTTTGTGCCCGGAGTTACCCTGCCTAACTTGCCCCACTATAGGATGAGCCCTGCAGAACATGCCGAGTTGCAAAGACAAGTAGAAGAACTACTTAGGAAGGGTTTTGTTCGTGAGAGCATGAGCCCTTGTGCAGTCCCTGCACTCTTAACTCCAAAGAAAGATGGGACTTGGAGGATGTGTGTTGATAGTCGTGCCATCAACAAGATCACTGTGAAGTATCGTTTTCCTATCCCTCGATTGGATGACATGTTGGATATGATGGCTGGAGCAACGATCTTCTCCAAGATAGACTTGAAAAGTGGCTATCATCAAATTAGGGTTCGTCCTGGTGATGAGTGGAAAACTGCCTTCAAGACAAAAGATGGTTTATATGAGTGGATGGTTATGCCTTTTGGATTGTCCAATGCTCCTAGTACCTTTATGAGAGTGATGACTCAAGTGCTCAAGCCTTTTATGGGAAAATTCCTGGTTGTGTACTTTGATGATATCCTCATTTATAGTAAGTCTAGGGAGCAACACTTAGACCACCTAACTCAAGTTTGCAAAACCCTTAGGAAGGAGAGTTTATATGGTAACCTCAAGAAGTGCTCTTTCTTTACAGATAAAGTTGTCTTCCTAGGTTTCATAGTTTCATCTGAAGGAGTTTCTGCCGACCCCCAAAAAGTTCAAGCAATTATGGATTGGCCCAAGCCCAAAACTATACATGAGGTTCGAAGCTTTCATGGGCTCGCTTCCTTTTATCGCCGATTCATCAAAGGATTTAGTACCATTATGTCTCCCATCACTGACTGCTTGAAACATGGGGAGTTTACTTGGACAAAGGCTGCTACTAAGGCCTTCAAGGAGGTGAAACAGAAGATGACTGAGGCACCTGTCATGCGTCTCCCTGATTTCACCAAACCTTTTGAAGTGGAATGTGATGCCTCAGGTATTGGCATAGGGGGAGTCCTTAGTCAAGAGCGTCACCCAATTGCCTATTTCAGTGAAAAGTTGAATGATGCTAAGCAGAAGTACTCCACGTATGACAAAGAATTTTATGCCATTGTACGAGCTCTTTGGCATTGGCGTCATTACTTGTTGTCTCGAGAGTTTATTATCTACTCTGATCATGAAGCTTTGCGTTATCTCAATTCCCAAAAGAAGCTAAATTTTAGGCACGGTAGTTGGGTTGAATTTCTGCAACGCTACTACTTTGTGGTGAAACATAGAGCGGGAGTTGAGAATAAGGCTGCTGATGCACTGAGTCGAAGAGTATCTTTGCTATCAGTCGTGAGTGTTAAGGTCACTGGGTTTGAACGACTTAAGGATGACTATCAATCATGCCAAGATTTTGGGGAGCTCTACACTAGCCTAAGTAATGCTTCACACCCCGTCTTGGATGATTATACCCTTCAAGATGGTTACTTGTTCAAGGCCAACAAGTTGTGTATCCCTCGGTCGTCAGTGAGAGATTTTCTAGTTTGGGAGATACATGCAGGAGGCCTTGCAGGTCATTTTGGCCGAGATAAGACAATTGAGGAAGTGGAACGTCAATTCTATTGGCCTGGTCTTAAGAGGGGCGTTGCTAAGATAGTTGGTCAGTGTCGTACATGTCAACTAGCCAAACATCGCAAGCAAAACACTGGTCTGTACACGCCTTTACCTGTGCCAGATCGCCCGTGGCAGGACGTGAGTATGGACTTTGTGCTAGGTTTGCCCCGCACCTTTAGGAAGCATGATTCTATCCTAGTAGTTGTTGATCGCTTCTCTAAGATGGCTCATTTCCTACCATGTTCTAAGACTTCTGATGCTTCTAAAATTGCAAAGCTTTACTTTGATGAGATTGTCAAGCTTTATGGTCTCCCCAAAACCATAGTGTCAGATAGGGATGTTCGATTCATGAGTTATTTTTGGAAGACCTTGTGGCATTTAGTAGGCACCAAATTGAAATTTTCCACGGCATTTCATCCTCAAACTGATGGTCAAACTGAGGTGGTTAATCGTAGCCTAGGAAACCTCCTTCGGTGTCTAGTGGGTGAAGCCAATCGGAATTGGGATTCAATTCTTCCCATAGCCCAACTTGCATATAATAGCTCTGTCAATAGGTCTATAGGCGTTAGTCCTTTTGAGGTTGTGCATGGATATACACCTAGGAAGCCCTTAGATCTTTTGCCCATGTCCCCACATGTTAGGATTTCTGAATCTGCTGAGGCATTCGCACGACATGTTCATGATTTGCATACTGAGATTCACAAAAAAATTCAGGTAAGTAATTCTCAATATAAAATTCATGCTGATACTCATCGGCGTCATGCAGAGTTTCAGGTAGGAGATTATGTCATGATTCGGATCCGACCTGAACGGTTTCCCTCTGGGACCGTTAAGAAATTGCAAGCTCGTAGTGCCGGTCCGTTCAAGGTATTGAAACGAATGGGCCCAAATGCATATGTCATTGACCTCCCTCATGATTATGGTATTAGCTCCTCCTTTAATATTGAGGATCTAGTTGCTTATAAAAGCCCTACAGCTATTCCTGATACTCCTTTTGATGAGCCTTTACTTAATCCTATTGATGCCCCTATGCCTACCCCTTTACCCTTAAATTTACCCTATGCACATAAAGAATCTATTGATGCTATTTTAGATGAGCAAATTGTTTCTACCAGGGATGGAGGAGTTCACCGTTTCCTAGTTCGGTGGCGCGGGCGACCAGATTCCGATTGCACATGGATTACTAGAGATGAGCTACAGCGACTGGATCCTGACTTACTGGAGTACTATCAGAGCTCTTCAGCTTTCCACTCGACGGGGTCGAGTTCCTCTCACCCGGGGGGAGTTGGTGCGGACACGAGATATAGGCCCCCAATTATACACACATATGGGAGGAAGAACAAAAAGAAGACGGCCCAACCTGTGGTCTTATGGATGGAGCCTATTAGTTATTGGGCTTGAGATTAAGCAAGCCCGAACATTTAATAATTAGGGTTTTGTGTTGTTAGGGTTTTATGTTGTAGCTATTTAAACACTTTTTGATTATTGTAACACAGTTTTGGAGAAATATAAAAAATGTTTGCTTTCTTTTTACACTGGTGCCGACTCCAGTCCCTTAGGTGCTGACTCCTAGGGTTTGTCCTACCATTTTCTGCCCTATTATTATTATTTTGTGGTTGTCCTACGTCAATATGAAGCCCTGATGGTAAATTATACCCCCAATTAGTGTGGTTCATGATTTCTCAACAGTATTGTGTATGCTGTGTGTTTGTGGGCATAGACCAAAGCTATTTGCTTGTTTTCACTTCACTAGTTTATCTACAGGATGTTGACATTGTGGAGTTCAGTAGAAAAATGATTTGAGTTCAACAACAGCCGATTCTTGCTAAAAGAAGCTAAGAGACAGTAACAAAGCTAGTCAACGTATTTGATAATTATTATTATACTTAATACAAAGATGTTGAAAATTATATAGACATACTAGTTGAGTTGAGAATTTTATATAAGTATATCAAAGGTGAGATTAGCCATTTTTAGTGATGCATAATTAAATTGCAGCAGTAGAATTGTATTAAGGATTCTGGAAGAGACCAGACTTAAAGAGTACAGAAGCTGACTCTTGGAAGACAAAGGATCATAGGCTTCAAAAAATTAGGTACTAAAACATACTACAATGATGGAAATAGAACATGAGGCACGCACAAAGACAACATGAGATGAATATCAAAAATCATTCCTTCCCCACCCCCCAAACACACACACTCAACTCAAGGGATAAAATAGAAGGTATACCTTGCTCAAATTATCCAAGATTACATGGATTGGCCTGGAGAATTGTTATGGTATGTGTTTTTGCATGGCCGGTATAAAAATTCGGGAAAACTCATCAACAAAGGAAAATTATTAGCTTTGCACCCCAAGTTTGTTGATTTTTGTTGAAACATTCAAGAAGCCTGGGGATATGCTCTAAGAAAACAATCTGTCATTTTCAATCCAATGTTAGAAAAAATAACATAATTTTTTTTTTTGGATAAGTAACAAAAGTTTTATTAAAAAACACACAGCCTAGTACATAGGAAATGTACAAAAAGACAAAATATCAAGAAATCAAATTACAATGATCTAGCAACATAGGAAGGAAAATACAAGAAAAAGATGGTAAAACAAGACACCATTCGAGAAGAGTAAAAAAGAAGAAAGACTTAAGCTCAATTATGGACTGTTCATGACCCTCAAAACTTCTAGAATTCCGTTCCCGCTAGATACACCACGTCAAACAGTGTGGCACAAGCCTCCAAATAACTATATTACGATGACGCTTGAATTTGCATGTCCAACAATCCAACAAATCCACTACCCTTTGAGGCATCACCCAATAAATACCAAACAAGCAAAAGATCATACTCCACATCTCAAAGGCTATAGGACAATGGAGGAGGAGATGATCTACAGATTCCCCACACCTTTTGCACATAAAACACCACTCAAGGACAACAAAATGCCTCTTCCGAAGGTTGTCTATAGTTAGAATCTTGCCTAAAACCGCAGTCTAGAGGAAAAAACTACCTGAGGAGGAACCTTCGATTGCCACACCATTTTCCAAGGAAAAGAAATGCCAGAAGAAGGGGAAATAGAATGATAATACTCACTCACCTTGAAACCTCAACTACTGGCTGGCATCCAACAAAGATTGTTAGAACCAACAGCCTGCACCTTTGTGGAGTAGATCAAAACCATAAACGAATCCAAAGATTGTTACTCTTGATCATTACTAAACGACGAAACTGAATATCCCAAGAAACTCTTCCATTTACAAAGCACATAATCTCAAAGACCGAAGCATCCCTTGTCCTACTAATATTATATAAATTTGGAAACGTCTCCTTAAGAGGACGATCCTTACACCACACATCATCCCAAAACTTCACACGAGCTTCGTCACCAACTTCATACCGAATGAACTTGGAAAAATTCCCCCAGCCATTCCGAATGAACTTCCACAAACAAACACCACATGCCCCAGACACATATTTTGTGCACCAACCACCCCACTCATTCCCATACTTCGCCCCAATGACCCTTCTCCAAAGGGCATCATTCTCCAAACCATAGTGTCACAACCATTTGGCTAATAAGGCAGAGTTAAACCTTCTCAAATACCTAATGCCTATCCCTCCATTCTTCACTGGCCTGTATATCTTAGACCAATTTACCAAGTAAATTTTATGCTCATCCCCCATACCAATCCAAAGGAAATCCCTTTGTAATTTCTCCATCCTCTTAGCCACCTTGCCTGGGATAGGGAAAAGAGAAAGGAAATATGTAGGTAGGCTAGAGAGAGTACTCTTAATAAGGTTAACCTTACCCCCCTTGGATAAATACAACCTCTTCCAACCAGCTAGCTTTCGCTCTATCTTCTCCAAAATAGGATTCCAAATCGTCTTATCTTTAAAAGAAGCACGATTTGGAATCCTATTTTGGAGAAGAGGGAGTGAAGGCTAACTAGTTGGAAGAGGTTGTATTTAATATATACCCTTATATTTAAAATATCAATGCTTACCATTAAAGAAAAACACAGCTTGGTCAATGCACGTTTGAGCTATTGGTTGCAAATATCTAATGAATGATGTGTCGGAGACAACAATGCAGCACCCCGAGCATAATATTTTATTTCTTCAATGTTTTCCACAAGGCCAAGGTAGGAGCTTGAAACTGCAGATCCAGATGTATCCGGCATCACTATACAACCAGTTACACACAATGCAGTAGCTCTAACGTGCTGCCTAAACTCATCACTGTTTTCATGTATTTCTGGAGGAACTACCATAAAAGTCCTAAGATGAGCTAAATTTAAGTTGGTGATATATTCAACTTTTCCATCTGTGCCTCTATACATATTTTGCATCTTACCACCCAAGTACAAAGTAAATAAATTATTTACATCTTTTTCATTGCCTATAACCGGCTTGCCATTTTTTGGAAATCCAGATGTATACAACACATCTTCTAATCCAATATGAAGTCTGTGTTCATTCATTACGAAACACCTTTCTTCAATTTCATAATGCTTAACAATCTCCTCCAAAAAATAAGTATTATGTAACCACTTACTAACACTTGAAATGGTCAACATTACTCTATGTCTAATAGATTGAGTCTTGCAAGTGGGTCTGACATACCCAAGTGGATAGATTTTAACAGGGTGGTGCTCTTTAAAATTCACATCAGTTGGGACATGGGAGTATTTGCAATATGAATCTAATTTTGAGTATTAAAACATACTCCTGAACTTTCGTTCGATCCTGCATATTCTAAAGTAAATTTCCAACCCTACCCATGCACGCCCTTACTTTCAATCACTCATTGAGTTCTTGGCTTGCAAGTCATGAACCGATCATTTCGACATCTTCATTTTGGGCTAACACTTAGTTTAAGAGAAATAAAATAGTATACTCAAAGTCAAAACTTACCTCAAGAAATAATAGAACAAGTAAAAAAGATTAATTAAGAGAACCTCTAGAACTAATTAACATCCATGTAATATACTATTGTCATGTACATCACACTGCAAATAGCAGCAGTTGCAACCTAGATTTTTCAGATCGAGACATCTATTCTATCTACAGGATTCTTTCTTGAGTATGCTTACATTCTAGTTCCATTTGAAGATATACAGATGATGCATTTACACTAACAAGTTCATACCTAGTTTATGGACTCTTCCTGTTTCCTACTCCATAGACTTCAAATATAACAGACATCATAGTAACAAAAACCTAAACTTTTTCTTCTGTTTTGGGGAAAATTCTGACAAAGAGCTTCAGTCAAAGAGATTGCATCTTTTTCATTCTGAACTGTCCTCCAAACCTAGAAGTTTGATGTATAAGAATTAGTATCATTCCAACATTTGAACAATGAAATCGATAAGGGATCCTTTTTTTCACCAAGTGGACCCACATAATACCATATAGAGCATTCACAATTCTAAACTGCTTGCTTTCTAGGCGCACGACTCAGATCTTGGGGAAAATTCACTGGCAAAGAGCTTCAGTTTTGGGGAAAATTCTGGCTAAGAGCTTTGGTCAAAGAGACTGCATCTTGTTCACTCTGATCTTTCCTCCAAACCTTGAAGTTCAATGGAGAATTAGTATCACTCCAACGTTTGAGCACTGACATCGAAAAGGGACCCCTTTTTTCACCATGTGGACCCACACAATACCATATAGAACAGCCAGTGTTCTCAATTTCTTGTTTTCTAGGTGCATGATTCAGAATTTGTTCATCATCATCACTTAACTCGATAAACTCAACTGTTGACATGTTTTTCTTTTTCTCATTTGTCTGTTCTTGACTGATTTTTGGAGAAATAACATCACAATGGCCCTCAAGAGCAAAAGTGCGTGATTTTTGTGGCAATTCTTCAAGAAGCAATGACTTTGAATGGTGCTGCTTTACTTCAGGAGTAAAAGTGAGAGATCCTCGTGGCAAAACTTCAGGAAGCAAAGCCCTGTAATGGTGCTGCTCTCTTTGAAGAATGTCATCACCTTTAACATCAGGGGCAAATTTATGAAATTGTTCAGTTGATTTTTTGTAAAGAGATCCTTCAGACTGCTGCTTCTCTTCCGGGATAGGCACATGGAATTGGACTGCCTTAACTGGGGTGACTAAAGCTAAGCCATGGAAATGAACACACAATATAGAGGGTTAAACTTTCTACTTTATCAAAGAACATCTACAGATTGAATCAAAAGCTAAATTGAAATTACAGAGCATTTCATTATCCAAATTGGGGCCAAATCAACAACTGAACTGGACAGTCTTTGCTGAAAACCCCCCACGGCTCCCATGAGTGAACCCCATGCACTGGCAATAAGTATTGCATGCATTTTCTGCAGTAAATGCAGGAGCTCCCTTAAATGAAAGTAAAAAGGATGCTTGATTGGTACCTCTAGTCCAATTTTAGTCAAAGATCAAGGAGAATACGAAGCCCTGATGGTAAACTATACCTCCAATTAGTGTGGTTCATAATTTCTCAACAGTATTGTGTATGTTGTGTGTGTTTGTGGGCATAGACCAAAGCTATTTGCTTGTTTTCTGCTTCACTATTTTCTCTACAGGGTGTTGGCATTGTAGAGTTTAGTAGAAAAGTGATTTAGAGTTCAACAACAGCTGATCTTGCAAAAAGAAGCTAAGACAATAACAAAGCTAGTCAACGTATTTGATAATTATTCTCATATTCAATACAAAGATGTTGAAAATTATAGACATACAAGCTAAGAATTTTATAGTATGAGTATATCAAAGGTGAGATTAGCCATTTTTAGTGATGCATAATTAGATTGCAGAGAACGGTAGAATTATATTCACAAATGACTCTGGAAAAGACCAGACTTATAGAAGCTGATTCTTGGAAGACAGTTTCCTATAATTTTTTGCAACCATCAGGATACTCGAAATTTTGCAGAAGAATCATTGATTTAGTTTGACATATTAGATTTCGAAAAGGCAAAAAAAGAATGGAATCTTGAAGTATTGTCAGAATTTAGAAACCTTGATTCTGCATGTATACATGTCCAGCTCCCATTCAATTATTAGACACAAAAACTACTGAAATTTCAAACAAAGATCAATCTGCAAAATCCACAGTAATAGACACAAGTACACAACTCACACAGACAGATACATGTCTTTATTATGCATGCATATGATTTTTTATCATAAAAGTCAAAACTCAGCAAACCTGCAGGATATTTTCCACCATTTGGGTAGGAAGAAGTTCCTTTGCCTTTTAAATCAGTGCTGGGGAGTTCAGTAGTCCCAGGGGCTTCTGGCAAGCATCCTTGTTTGTCTTTTCTAGAAGAGTCCTCAAAAGTGAGTTCAGCCTCTAATACATCAGCAATTACTTCTGGAACCTCATGCAGCAACCGTGACTGTTCTGATGGTTTCTGAAGCAGCATCTTTCTATCCATGTATTCAGAAAGCTTATGTGCAAGTTAAGCATTACATTCTTTTTCATCAAGAAATATATAGACCAGACTAATTCTGGACACTACAAATACAGAAATCAATTAAAATGGAAGAAATAATAAAGACACTAATGATTTATGCTGAACATAAAAAAATGCCAATCAACAGAAACTTCCAATTGAGATGAGGTTTCAAATGGACTTGTCATCACATGAATAGAAGAAAGCTGTGAGCCTGTGACCCAGTAGAAGGTGTCTTTAATGTAAGAAGAATACACATCATTAGCTTTCTATTGATTTTATTTTTCAGCATTTAGAATTTAGAATTTTATGTTCCACTCCAAGAATTGTTGATTCAGCAATCCCCTCTTTCATGGGGCTGGGTTCCATCCCATGAGAGAGAGGCTGTTCAAGCAACAATGTGGAGAGTTGAAATAAAAACCCCTAATAAACAAACATAACAATACATACGCACATGTTATAGGTAATTGCCATTTCAAATCAAGAATTGTTTTCACACTCCCATCTCTCATGGTGGTGGGTCCCATCCCATGAGAGGGGCAATGTTCAAGCAACAATCTGGAGAGTTAAAATAGCAGCTCCCATATATATAATGGTAAAGTCTTCGACTAACAAACAAAAGTGCACAATATGACTCTTGAGAGCAGTCACTTAATGCATGAAAGAAAAAATGCTGAAATGTAAGACTGTATTCAAGCCACCTGTTCAGGATCCCACTTAAGTGGGACCAACACTGGGCAATAACCTTTTACATGATCACCTCAACCTTAATCTCATGGTGTGTTTTAATAACACAAGAATCATATTTGAGAATCCATAGCTTCCCAGAATGGTCCATTAATACTGAATTTGAGTTACATATACTGCATAAAGAAAGGATATTCTCTTCTCCAGCCCTTTTCATTTGCCTGATCAATGCGTCTTTGCAATACAATCAGCTCTCGCACAATCCACTATCATATAAAAATTCCAAGATAATATAAATCATAACAGCAAAATCAGGAGAAGAGCAGATATCAAAATAAATAGAGAGGCACAACACACAATGGGGTGTTTGGGAATTTTAGATTGTGTTTGAACACACAAGAAGGTTAGAATAACCAAGATTAATAAAGAGAAAATAGAGAGATGCCCGCTTATAAAACTTCCAAACTGAACTCTTATAAATAAATTCCAAAAATAAAAATAAAAATGAACATATTTAAAGCAGGAAAACAGTATGACCGTATTTGAGAGGCTGCATGTAAGACAGTCAAATGACTTCATTTCAAGGAATTAGAGGTACATAGAATTAGCTATGCACCCCCCCTTCTCGGTGGTAGGGGTGCAAAGAAAGAATTAGGGAACGAATTGAAGAATATGAATCTTTAATACTCCACATTTATTTAACCATCCAAAAACTTCAAAAAAATCAGACAGTTACACTCTTCTTACTCTAAAAAATCTAAAATATATCTTGAACTCATGTCAAATTCAACTCTACAACTTTAGAGAATAGGTGAATGAGCACCAAGTCGCTCCAGAGAAATGATTATGAATATCATATCACATGTCCTCAAAATTATGATTTGTTTTAGATCTTTCATTATCATGCTTGAGTGTTTTTTTTTTGGCTATCAAATATGAGAAATTCAGTTATCAATCTGTCTCTAACAATAATCAGGGAGGCACCCTAGACCTGAAAATTTTGTTGTCTTTCAATTTATACTCCAAGACTGCAAAGAATAGGCCAAGGAGCCCCAAAGTAAACATAAAGAAGTTATAGTGGATCCTAATATTTGACACATCCAGAAAAGTTTTCCTTTCTTTTCTTCTTCTACCGTTGAATGTCATTTCTTCCTTTTCCACATGCATTCTTGTCAGCCCATATGTACTCTTGGAATTACACTATAAATGACATAATCTTCTAACTTCTTAAGTAGATAGAGAAAAATTAAAATAAAAACATGTGTATCAAAAAAGAGAACATATAGTCTCGATACATACATGCTTTGTTATATCCTCATGCAGAGTTCTAGCCTTCTCCTCAAGCTCCACCTATAAAAGAAGGCAAACTATTTAAGGAGCTGGAATAGCAGTTTTTAATTCATTACTTGCAAGGTATTACATAAACACCATAAAATTATTCACAACGAATACAGCAAAAGGTGAAAACTGTATCATCCCAGATACATGATATAAACGAAATATATCATCCCACAAGGTTAAAAACCTCAACAAACACCAATAATAGTAAAAATATAAATGAAATATAAAATTAATTTTTTCTTTTCTATTGGATAAACTTAAATTTATTAAAAGAAAGAAGAACAACTTATGTATACGAGGAGTATACAAAAGGTCCCCATAAAATTTACAATCTAAAGTTTGCATTTCTTTTTTGGCTGCTAGTTTAGAATCCTCAAAAGTAATAAATATATTCTTGGAGCAATGAGCAATAAACACTCATAATACACATAATTACACTACGCAAGCACAAAAAGCAGTTTAAGCATGAAAAGACAGGCCACTAATTATACTTTCTAGATCATGTAGTGAAGCACAACATAAGAGAAGGTTCCTCAATTCCTTACTAGAAAACTTGTTTCCATAATATGTGGACAATTATTTCCTAACTAGGTCTCCTTCCAAGAATTTTAATCATTCCTGTTTGACTGTTCCAATATTACAAAGGTGCTTATCTAGAATATTTTAAAGCCAGGTATTTGGGGATAGAGGAAAACCAAAACCAGTGCAACTCTGAAATTAAAGAACAGAAAAATAAAAATAACGAAGGAATCAACACCTAGGCTTGCTTGGAATCGGTACCAAGCAAGAAAGCAAAGCCTAGGAATACACACCTAGAGTCACCTCGTAGTAACACCAAACTATTGAGGGAAAACTCCAACTACTAATTTTCTTACTTGAGTAAATTGTTTAAGTGCGCCTCCGTAGGAATACAATAGCGTGCTTATATAGATTACTATTAATTCTTTTTTTCTTTTTTATGAGAAGAACCCTATATCTAATTGACTTAGGACTTCCCAATTATATGAATTGCAGATATACACTTGACTCTAGGAAATAAAATAAAATATATATAACTTAATTAACTATTAAGAATCAAAATAAAATCTAATTGACCAATAAAAATGCAAATGACTTCTAAAATTATATAAAAATAAATTTGTCTTCACGCTTCTTGAATCACTCTCATCCAGTTTGTTACTTTATTTCCACAATACGGTGGTCTGCTATTCAAGAATAATTATTACACAATTTAGCAGATATAGGCACCACTTAGATAGTGGGAAGTGTTTCAATTTCAAAAGAAAGATGCTCGAGCCTCTGAAGCAAAGAGCCAATCATGATATATCCAAGTAACAGGTAGCTATATCTCAGAAGAACATTAAAATGGTGTCCATAAATAGTCCTGAAAATTCTTGAAAATGCTTATGAGGATTTTAATTATAATCTACTTAAAGTCGAAAATATGAGGTTCATGCATGTTCCATCCTTTCATTTCCAAATTACCTCAGGTTGAAAGCAGATTTTCTAAAAGACTCACTCCATGGCCAAAAGAGACAGAACTTAAAAAAAAAAAAAAGAAAAAGAAAAAAGGGCAAGACCTTCAGAAAATAATGTCTACCATGTGGAAGAAAATTCCAATAGTTTGTACCTTTCCAATGACTAAGGCTCTAGATATATAAAATCAAGAGTCCTTTGCAAAGGACTGTTGTTAGTTGTAATTCGTTTCCCCAAAGAAAGCAATGTGCTTTTACATATTGTTTTCCATTTTAAAGATAATCCAATATTGATTCTATTAGTGTAGTTAAACCCTAGTGTATCTGGGTGCCATCCCCTTGGCATCTTTTTACATCAATTTTTGCACGTGTCATGAAAGAAAAAAAAAAATTAAAACACTTGATCAATTTCTTGAGATCTGATATATATTAGTACTAGTGACTTTGAAATTTCCACAATGCCTTTTGAATATACAGTAAGTGACACTACTTACAACAGTAGGCTTTCTGAGCAGGCCATCTTTCACTCTTTGGAGCAGATCCTCACATTCTTCCTGAAAAAAGACAGCATCTGATCATTGGGATTTTCATTTAAAACCAGCACATATTTGGAACTAAAGAATAATTTTCTGCTAGAAAGCGAGGGGTATGTCAATTGGTGAGGAAAATATTGTAATTAGGAAAGGTTTCACTGATGAACTATGGCTAAAAACTCTACTCAACCAGAAAATTAAAAAGCATTTTTCCTTTGCAATTACAGATCAGTAGAAACCATATTTAAGAAAATCTTTTACAACATCAACTCTGGATAAACCCAATGCTCACCATAGAAACATGTCCCAAGATTTTCATTTTCTTTTTCTAGCAAAGCTCATAACTAAACCATCATTTTTTCTGATAGGTAGCTCATAACTAAACCAACATAAATTAAACTAGTAGATATATAAATTTAATTATTATAACTGACTTAGGAAATTAATCATCCCATGTTTCTTTTGATTTTTATACTATTGTGCTTTTATATCTTTATAAATAGGACAAAAATACTATAGAAACAGAAGAATAAAGACATTCAAAACACTAACACTGTTGTTACCTTAGAGAAGTCATCATCAGAAAGCTTGCAAATGGATACATCTTTTGGACGATTGGAAACTTGAAGGAGTGTTTCACCATTTGTTGAAGCTCTCTTTATGCCTGTGATGATAAAAGTTACAACACAGAACAGAAGGTTTAGTCTCCCAAGACAGGAACTTTATGGCATTCACTGAAAGAACATTCACCAAAAGACTGATCTAGTTTCATGTCCAGTGCAAGTGACAGAAAGGAGATATATAATTAGATGAATCCTAGATCTTCTGAGCTACTCTTCTCTGTCTTCCCATAAGCTGTCTTTATACAACATGGTCTCGACTTGGAATCAACTTCATTAAAAAAGTAATTTACATTTCCCACCAGGATGGTTTTTGAAATTAAAGTTCTTAATGGGGCGTAAATTATGGAGTTTTTTTCATGTTATCAGAACCAATTCCTAAAACTACAAGCCACATCATTTTTTTTTGCTAAGTTACAAGCCACATCTTTAAGGCATTAAAACGCCACAAATTTGTGAAACCCATAATCTAGTACTACTTTTATGTATATGATCCACGTAAAGGTTTATCAGTCCAAGCAGAAAATTCCACACCATATTTGTACCTAAGTTGTTTTAGCGATTAAAAGTATTAAATAAAAAAATTGACATAATAAAGAATTAAGCTTTGCCATAATTTTTACTCAGAAACGACATTATGTTATTAAAGTAAATTCAAAAGTGACAAATATAACAATAACTCTCTGGAATAGCTATGACAGCAAAGATCCCTGTAGCTATTAGTTATTCATAATTGTAACCATTGATGAGGAAATTACCTTGAACTTGCACAAGCTGATGAGTATTTTTTTGCAAGTAGTCATTTGGGTCTGATTTTATTCTCACAAAACTTCCCATCAATTTGCCTTCAAAAGTTTCAGGCTGCTTCAACAGCTCTTCCACTAAACTTCTCTTCAAATAGACAAGCTTGATGTTTTCAACAACTATGGATGCAAAACAGCTTCGCTGTACAACTGGAGTTAGAATTGGAGTTGATTCCTTCAGAGATATTCCATCTGAGCTCAACTTTCTCTGCCTTTTAGAGGGAAACAAAACACCCTCATCCCTTTCTTCTGAACTACACCCAAACTCATATTCCTCCCATTGCTCAAGGTTCACAGCAAAGTGAGCTTTCAGGAGGTTATGTATACTATTTTTAATCACCGACTTTCTTCCTAAGAGAGATTGTAGCCTCTCATCACAAAGAACTCTCTTCTTTTTTTCTGGGTCAAAAAGCTTGTTCTCTCTACAATAATCAGTAATGATAGTCGTAACATCATTTTGTGATAATTCTTTGGTTGAGTCTTTACCGATGGAAGAAAGAAATTCTATGAGAGGTCTTGAGCCCCATCCAATGAACTCCTTTTTCTTTGATTTTGCCTTCTTTTTCATTGCACTTTTATCTCCCTTGGATCTCTTCCTTTTTCCCACAGCCTTGTTTTCTTTTATATCATCCAGGTCCTCATAATCAGATACTATAAGGTCACTTTCTTCATCAAATTGATCATCGTCTTCATCTTCTTCCCCTTCACAAGTTTCATTTGAATCATAGCCAGCCACGTAGTTCTTATTCTTCTTCAGTAATTTATCTGCGGAATGGACATGCTTTGAAGTTAACCCTTCTTTTTCTTTGATTATCTCCCAATATTCCTTGAAAAGGCCCTCATATGTATCTCTGTCTTTGAAGTCTATCTTGCCCTGTATCATAACCAGATAGCTAGTGGGAAAAAAGTAACAAGGCCCAAATTTATTTGGCCAAACCAATAAGACAAGTATTGAAAGAAGAAAAAGAACCCTCAAGAAGCTGAAACAAAAATAGGAAAACTGATTATTTGAATCCATTGATGAAAATAAGGTTTAGGTTATTTGCAAAATGAAATTGTGACTTTTTTTCACCTGAGACTTAACCTTCATAATCTAAAGATCAGCATTAAATTCTCATCTTTTCATTTCACTTGCAAGCCACTTATCCTTGTAGTGAACTGTGGCAAGCTATAGGCTGAAGAGCTATTTTCTTTTGTTATAAATCACTGGTTCTGTGAATAATTGGGAGAACTTCCTTAAAAAAATTATTTTGAAAAATTCTAAATGTAACAAAAATGCAAACAATCAAACAATGGAGATAAGCTAGCGTTATGTCAAGACAGCTATTCTCTCTCTCTCTCTCTCTCTCTCTCTCTCTCTCTCTCTCTCTCTCTTGATAGGTAATAAAAACTTTATTAATAAGAAAAGTACAATGAGTTTACGATAGTAAACTCACTGCAAAAAAGCAGATACAAACAGATCAAAGGGAAAGGCTAACAGAATTAATGAAATCAAGCAAAGAAGTACAATGCGTAAAACCCCATATACAAGACCACTCAAAAAAAGTCCTAGTTAGTAAAGACTTCAAAAGCTCCACAGTTCTTTCAGTGTCCTCAAATGTTCGGGCATTGTGTTCCTTCCAAGTTAATCACATAAGACACGCCGGCACCATAATCTGTTAGCATTTCTTATTGATTTGTTAGTAATTGTTTCAGGTACAATGTGTTCATCATTGTGAACGCGGAGTACATTTTTATTTAATAAAACTTCTATTATCTATCAAAAAAAAATAAAAATCAAATTAGAGATGTATTTCCAAAGACGACCATACCCATCAAAGTTGACATCAATGTTTAATTCAAATTAGAGACATATTTCCAGAGACGACCATACCCCATCAAAGTCGACATCAATGTTTTCTTCTATAAGTTGTGCAAGAATCAAGCAGTGATTGCAAAATCCCTTCTTCCCTCTAACACATGCAAACTCAGCATCGCAGATGCAGCGTCCACAAACAGCATTTGGGCAACAAAAGCACTGAAATTTTGAGTTTTTCTGGCAAATGAAGCAAGAATGCCAACCTGAAATATAAAACTTTATGCTTTTTATAAGCAGTTACAACTACAATGATGCAAGCATAAAAAAGAGGGGCTAACAAAATACTAAGAAAGCACCACAAAGTACTATAGAAAGGCTTAGTTTATTTAGAAAGTAAAGTAATGCCGATGAAAAGGAGCTGAAAGATGATCTATCTTCCGTAACTGCACAAATTTAGGATGAAAAAAACATTGGCATAATATGATGGAACATATTTTCTCTATCGATTGCAAAGTTGGGTATGCATTTTTCATTATTTGAGGTAAAAAATCATACTAATATTACTTGATTCAATATCCAATAGGCAAAAATCTGGTCCATATTTAAATGGTGCTATTTCCCTAAACCATTAAGATAATGCGGCAGGTGTGACATCTAGGATAATCAAAATGGGGAAAAGGTTGTGGCACGCATATCACATGTATCATACATAAAAAAGGGATGTGTTGTCAGGCTCCATGTATTTCACATATACCTAATCTGCATGATGCTTGAACAGTAGAATTCATTCAAAATGACAGAATATTACACAGAAGTATCATCATAGATAAAATTTAGTCGCTAACCGCAAGTCCAGCGATCTACAGTCTTCACAAAAGAATCATCTCTTCCCACACAATGAGGATGGTACGCTTTAAGACAATCCCTGAAAGCAATGAATATGCTATAAAAAAACTGACAATGCCTTTTGACCCCACCAAAAAGTATATTTTATATGAAAGTTCTTAAGGAGAAAGAGACATACTAATTTCCAATTATATTTGAAAGTTCTTAGGAGAAAGAGATGTATCAGTATCCAATTATATAGGATATATAGGAATTTATACATCTGGCCAGCATCACAAATCACCTAGCCCCATTAGAAACATAGCATGTTTGTGCTAGCAAAGACCAAGTTTGTAGCACGGAACTGGTAACCAGAAATCAAATATGCACTATGACAAGTTTCTTAATTCGAAAAACTAAAAGTAGATATACAATTCCTTTGATCAAACATGTAAGATATAAGCAAAATCATAAATTTGACCAGACTTTCAAATCATCCGGTGCCATTAGTAACGTATCATAGGAATACTTGTGTGCCTAATTGCCAAGCTTGTATCTAAATACTGTTTACCACAAAGCAAATGTATCAAATTACTGAGTTTCTTAATTCTGAAACCAATACTACACCTACGATATCTTTGATGACTTAACCTAGCATTTAAGTTTTATTTTAGACATATGGATCATATTGTATAGGAGGAAAACCAGCAGCAGTAACCCACCATCAGAAAGGGTTGGTAATCAGGTAATGACAAGTTAATTTATCCAAATTTTGGGCAGATTATTTAAACATCATTCTAATACCACAAAAACAAAAGTGACCAAATAAAAATAAAAGGACCAAAATATTTCATCCAAATTTACTGTTCATTCAATCCAGGCACCACACCCCTGCTTTATATCACAGTTATAATAATAATTCCAAAGCCAATGAGCTACCCTCCACCACAAGTGCCTTACATTGGCTCACTCAATCACATGCATGGAACGTGCAACACAATCCAACAAACAAACATGTTTGATGCTGATTTGTACACCCATTATTTTATTTTATCCAACTCTCTCTTCCATAGCATTTTATATGACAAAACTGCCTTTATTACTAAAGATTGAGAGGACCAACTTTTGAATTTTCTTAAATAAATAATTAGCATGCCCAAATGAAAAAAGTTGTGGTTCTTTTGAGAACTTACTTGTACTCACAGACCATGAGCAACCCTCCATCTTTGCAGATGAAGCAGTAATCTTCTGCAATCTCTTCCTTCTTTCTCCTATTTTTCCTTGCCATAATCTTTGAATCAAACACTATCTAACTTCCAAAATTAATCCCAGGGCAACCCAAATCTTTGAAACTCAAAAGCTGAGAAACATGTCAAATAAACAAGAGATATCAGATATACATACACCATCTCTCACTCTCTCTCTCTCTCCCCACTACGATCAAGTTAAACTAAACTTATGCTAAATTATCACAGTCCCATTTGCAAAAAGGAAGCACAGAATGTAACAACAAATTTGCAAATCTAAGGGAAAAGAGAATTAATCATAAAAAAGTAATGTTGAATGAAAACCTTAAAATATATGTATAACACAATAATATAAAACAAAACCAAAGATATATTAAACCAAATACTAGAATAGCATTCTGGGCAATATATGAAATTCTTCATTATACATTAAAAAAACCAACTTGTGAGGGAATGACCTTATAAAATCAGAAAAGTAATTTAAGATGTTCCTTCTCTGAAAGTTACTCTCTCCAAAAAAAAAAAAAAAGGACGCTTTTTTCGTCTCTCTAAAACTTGGTCATCACAGAAATGGCCTTATTTTTATTTAGGTAATTCTATGAAGACCCATCTGAGAAAAAAGACCAAAAAAATAGAATAAAGCACAGACCTTTACCTTTCAAATTTGCAAACTAAGCAGCTAAAAATGTAGCAATGAAACTTGGGTAGAAGACCCTTGTGAAAAGTAAAGCTAAAAAGATGGCGTTTGAGACTTGAGCCAGCGAGAAAACACAACAGTGTTGGGTGGCAACCGTGGCATTGGGATTGTATTTATAGTGGGTTTTCAGCGTTTATGTCAGAGGATTTGCGTCAAGTGTCGGACGTTAATATCATTATTCAGGTTCTGGATTATTTTAACTTATAAAATCTCATGTTCTGAAAAATCTGCATTTTCTTTTTTGGTTTTGTTTTTACATAGTAAATTAGTAATGGTAGTACTCTATTGCCAAAAAATAGGCAAAATAATTTTTGACCTTTTCAATTTAAATCTCAAGCCTCAAGGTAAAAAAATTTAATGTTGATAAATTAAGATTTAAGTAGGTGATTATTTCTTTTTTAAATGGAACTTAGACTATTGTTGTTTGAGATGGCATCTTACGTAGACACTTAGATTATTTAAGGTCGTTTAAGATGGCATCTTTTGTAACAAATTGCATGTAACGCTATTTTTATTATGGGTCTATAACCATATAAAAAAAAGTAACCGTTACATAATATAATAAATTTGTTTTGAAGAAATTGAGGCTCTAGCAGCAAGAAGTGTGGTGAAACTTGCATGCGAGATTGGACTTTGGGATTGTGAATTTGAAGGAGGCCCATCTTATCATCTATGATCATAGATAACCGCAATGGATTGCGCAAAAACTATGAGATGGTATTGATTTAGTCATGTAAGATTAGTAGAAAATTCAATAGCTCATGCATTGACAATGCTTGCAAATGAAATAGAGGGTGAATCAATTTTGAAATGGGAATTGGTTCCTACACATCTTGTAAACTTGCTTAAGTGTATTCGTAGTAAACAACTTATATCTTCATCTAAAAAAGAAATTTTACTTTCAAAATCAACCTTTTATTGAATAATCAATGTTAGGTGTTAGGGGCACAAAAGAATTTTACAATTTTTTTTGCTGCAACTTATTAAGTGGCAAAATTGTGATTAATACAATATCAATTTTGCATGGTTCACTACTAATACTATTTTAATTATACTCGAATTATAACATTCTGATTAAGTGGAAAAAAAAAAAGACTTAAGTGAACAAAAAAGTAAAAATTGTCCCATAAACTTTTTATTTTATTTGGTTCTAAGTCATTCTTTTCAAAAAAAATAAAAATAAACCACTTAAAAAAACTAAAAAAAATAAATTGTATCATACAAACACTTAGAGATGTAATGAGTACAATATATGTCTCATTTAAAAGAAGATATAAACATTAATTAAAATATAAAGTAAGTAATTTTTCTTTTTCAAATAGATTATTAAGTGTCGTCCAAGGGGGCATCTAACGTAATTAATTGCATGTAATGCCATTCTCATTATGGGGTCCATAACCATATAAGAGGAGTAACCGTTAGTCAATTACACAATATAAAAATTCTAATTTGAAGAAATTGAGGCTCTAACAATAATGCATGCGTTACAATTGGCACGATAAGCAAAAACCATGAGATGTTATCGTTTTAGCCATGTAAAAGATGAGAAGGAAATCAATGGCTCATGCATTGACAAATCTTGCAAAGGACATAGAGGGTGAATCTATGTGCATGGAATCAGTTTAAACACATCTTGTAAACTTGCCCTAATGTATTTGTAATAAACAACATCTAACTCATCTAGTTATTTATTGAACAATGTTAGGGATACAAAAAAAATTTACAATTTTTGGTCATAACTTAGGTGGCAAATTGTGATTAATGTAACATCATTTCTGCATGTTTCACTATTGACACTATTTTAATTATACACAAATCATAACATGCTAACTGAATAAATAAAAAACCTTAAGTGAACAAAAAAGTAAAAATATCACCTAAACTCTTTTTATTGGTTTCTAAGTCTTTCTTTTAATAAATCACTTAAAAAACTAAAAAAATAAATTGCATCATAGGAATACTTTGAGATACAATGAGTACAATATATATGTCTCATTAAAAAAAAGTTGATCATGATAAATCAAGATTTTGATGATTATATTTTCACTCATCTTAAACTATTTTCACCTTTTAACTTTGAAAATTGAGTACAATTTTGACAAGTATGATAGAAATAAATGGGATGATACATTAAAAAAAATAACTTTATAAAGATTTCTATGTTTCAGAAAATTTGCAATTTTTTAGTGTAAAACTAGAAAAAAAGATTTTTTAGAGGCAAAAAAAGAGATAAACATTAATTAAAATCTAAAGTAAGTAAAGTAATTTTTCTTTTCCAAATAGACTAGTAAGTGTCGTTTGAGTGGCATTTTGCGTAACAAATTGCATGTAACGTCATTCTCATTGTGGGCCCATGATCATATAAGAGGAGTAACCGTTAGTCAGTTACACAATATAATAATTCTATTTTGAAGAAATCGAGGCTCTAACTGTAATGCATGCATTACAATTGGCGTGATAAATAGAAAGCCATAAACCATGAGATGGTATCGTTTTAGCCATGTAAAAGATGAGAAGGAAATATGGCTCATGCATTGTCAAAGCTTGCAAAGAACACAAGGGGTGAATCCATATGCATGAAATCAGTTTCAACACATGGGCTAGACACTTTGAGAATGGAAGCTCCATTTGGGAGAGACTAGATAGAGGATTAGCCACAAATAGTTGGTTCCTAAAATTCCCAAGCATGAAGGTTTATCACTTAAGGTGTGACTCATCAGACCATATCCCCCTACACATTATTTTTTCAGGTTTGGAACCACACAATAGAAAGAAGTTGTTTCGATTTGAGGAGATGTGGCTTTCTAATCTGGGTTGTAATGAAATTGTTGAAGCCGTGTGGCATAGTTCTAGTGTCACTGAGTCTAGGGAGGGAATTTTACAAAGGGTGGAGAAGTGTGGTAGGGATTTGAGTTGGTGGGATAGGAATGTATTTGGGAATGTGCGTAGGGAGTTGGAAAAATTGAGGAAATTACTCCTCAAGGCTGAAGGTGAGGCTGTGCTAAGTGGTAACAATGCTCGGGTTAGGCAATTGAAGAAGGATCTTGAAGTATTGAGGGATAGGGAGGCAACTATGTGGGCTCAGAGGTCAAGATTACTGTGGGCAAGACAAGGAGATAAAAATACAAAATATTTTCACAGTTGTGCCACGAAGAGGTATAGGAAAAACTTGATTGAGGGAGTTAGAGATGAAGATGGTATTTGGATAGTTCATCCGGAGGAGATAGCGTCAGTTTTTGTAAGTTACTTCAATACTCTTTTTTCTTCTTCGGGACATAATGAGTTTTCAAGGGTATTAGAGTATGTACCGACTGTGATTATGGAAGAGATGAATTCCTCATTAAGTCGTGTTTTTGAAGCAAGTGAAGTTAAGGTGGCTTTGCAACAAATGGCTCCTCTAAAAGCTCCTGGACCAAATGGAATGCCCCCACTATTTTACCAACACTTTTGGGGGACGGTAAACCATGATGTCACCTCCTCCATTTTGATGTGGTTAAATTCAGGTACTTTACCTACTCCCCTAAACCATACCTTTATTACACTAATCCCAAAGATTAATTCACCCGAGCATGTTCACCAATACCACCCTATAAGCCTTTGCAATGTGTTGTATAAAATCTTCTCCAAAGTTTTAGCCAACCGTTTGAAGAAAATACTACCTCTCATCATTACTGAACACCAATCTGCCTTTACTAAGGATAGATTAATTTCTGATAACATTATGGTGGCATTTGAGACTTTACATTGCCTACAAAAATATAATTTTGGTAGCCATGGCTATATGGCCATAAAGCTAGATATGAGCAAGGCCTATGACCGGGTAGAATGACCTTTTCTTGAAGGAATTATGAGGAGGATTGAGTTTTAATGAAGGATGGATTAATCTTATTATGGTGTGTGTGAGAACAGTTACCTACTCAGTTTTGGTAAATGGAGACCCTAGTGGTTTAATTCATCCAACAAGGGGTATAAGGCAAGGAGACCCATTATCTCTATTTCTGTTTTTGCTTTGCACTAAAGGGCTGAATGGTATGATTAAAAAGGCAGAGAGGGATGGAGATATTCAAGGGTTTTCCCTATGTAGGAGAGGCCCAAAACTAACACATTTGCTTTTTGCAGATGATTGTCTTCTCTTTTGCAGGGCCACCATGAATGAGTGTGGGAAGTTGTTGGATATTTTGAATGATTATAAGGAGGCCTCGGGACAAAAAATAAACAAAAATAAAACAGCCATTTTCTTTAGCAAAACAACAGATGCCGCAATGAAGAATAATATCAAAGAAGCTTGGGGAGTTACTGAAATTATGCAATACGAGAAATATTTGGGCCTATCTTCATTTGTTGGAAAAGGAAAGAAAGCAAGCTTCAACTATATCAAGGAGAGGGTGGGGAGGAAAATCCAAGGTTGGGAAGGGAAGCTACTTTCACAAGTGGGTAGGGAAGTGTTGATAAAATCAGTCATCCAAGTCATTCCAACATACACAATGGGATGTTTCAAAATTCCATTGAGCCTATGCAATGAGATTGAAGCTATGATAAAGAAGTTTTGGTGGGGACAACGAGGTGACCGGAGGAAAATCCATTGGGTGAAATGGAATGAGATGACAAAATCTAAAGCAGTGGGTGGTATGGGTTTTAGGGATCTTGCTTTGTTCAACAACTCACTTTTAGAAAAGCAAGTTTGGCGACTCTTGCATGACCATAATAATCTCTTCTACAAGGTCTTTAAAGCACGTTTTTTTCCAAACACAACGATCATGGAGGCTAAGGACTCATGAATGGGTTCTTATGCATGGAGAAGTATACTCATTGGGAGGGATGTTGTTCAAAGGGGAGCGAGGTGGAGGGTCAACAATGAAAAAAAAAAAGAATTTGGCAGGACCACTGGCTGCCAAGGAAACATCCTCCCCTTCTATCTGCATGCCCAATAGCATATCATGAAGACTCAACTGTTGATATCCTTATTGATCCACACACTAGACAATGGAATGTAGAGATGGTGGAGGGGTTATTTAATGAGGAAGATGCGGAAATCATGAAGGAAATCCCATTAAGCCGAGTTGCTGCGGAAGATACTTTGTATTGGCCCTACTCAAGTAACGGACTGTATAGCTGCAAGTCAGGATATAAATACTTAAAAATGGAAGAGGAGATGATGGACAGAACTCATGTTTCGGTGAATACTGGAGATACACAGGCCTGGAAGCAAATTTGGTCCATGAGTGTACCACAAAAGGTGAAGACATTGCTGTGGAGGGCTTGCCAAGAAGCCATGCCAACTAAACATGCTCTGTTTCGGCGCAAAATTACAAAGGAAGATTTATGCGTGAGATGCCGAGTTGCCACAGAAGATTCCCTACATGCTTTGTGGTCGTGCTCTGAGCTGGACGTGGTGTGGGCAGAACCAGAGCTGTGGAGTTTCCGTGGAGAAGTGCAATTTGTAAGCTTTAAGGAACTCTTATCTTGGATAATAAAACACACTTAGCTGTTGGAATTATTTGCAGTTACGGTGTGGTCCATATGGAACCAGCGAAACCGAGCTCGACTTAATCAACCAGCAGATGCCATCCAGCAGATTGCTCATCTCTCCAAGACTTGGTTAGCTGAATTCCAAGCAAGACAGGCCAACCAAGTTTCAATACCGATTCACACTCAACCAGTGAGATGTAGGTGGAAGCCTCCCCCATCGGATTATTTTAAAATTAATTTTGATGGGGTGACTTTCCAAAAGGAGAAGAAATCTGGTATAGGTGTAGTCATCAGAGATAACAAAGGTCTAGTAATTGCATCATGTTCGAAGGTGGTGCACCAGATGCTAGGCTGTTCTGATATTGAAGCTATGGTTGCGGTGTGGGCTCTAAATTTCGCATCAGACGTGGGTGTGAGGAGGGCTGTGTTAGAGGGAGACTCCATGGCAATTTTTATAGGTTTAAGGGAGGATGAGAAGGTTTTGGTGCCATACGGACTACTGTTGGAGGATGCAAAGTTTTTTTCTCAACAATTTGATGAGCTGTTTTCTCTCATACAAAGAGGGAAGGCAACAATTTAGCACATAGTCTGGCTAGATATGCAATAGGCATTCCAGATTTTCTAGTTTGGATGGAGGATGTTCCATCGCAGCTTTATTCTGTATTTCAAACCGATTTATCGGGCTTTTATTAATAAAATACGTTGATGTGTTTTCCCCTAAAAAAAAAAAAACACATCTTGTAAACTTGCTATAATGTATTACAAAGCACAATTATGGAAAAATTAACGCTCTTTTTGGTTAGAGAATCATTAATGCCCACACTTAAAAAGACACATTTGAATTAAAAAATAATAATTTCTAAAAAGAAATTATTATTTTCAATTCACTTCATCTCCCAATATTTTGATTTAACTTACGATGTCATGTTTATTATATTTCCTCTCGAAGTGGCTAATGAGCACTTCACATAAATTCTATCATCTTATACCACCTTTAACAAATAAAGTTTAAAATGCTTCATCAAGAGTCCTGTAATTTAACTGATTGATACATTCTAATATTTTCAAGACATCCAAAATTTATTATAGGGTTTTAGTAGTGCAATAAGACTCATCCATAGACTACATTTGTTCTTCTTTTATTTGTTACTTTCCAATCTTGGGAAGTAAGTCAAATTCATTATGGGGATTCAACTACTTAATTAAGATCTTTTACAGTATTTAAGATAATTCTATGGTAAAGAGTTTTAAGGTAACTTCGTTATAAATTTTCTAAAATCTTATTCATCACTTATGAAATAAGTGAATTGAGTTTTATCACATTATTAATATTTAGAAAAAGATTGTCCGTCACAATTTTAGTATCTATTTAATTATTAAATTATTAATGATGTGGTAAAATTTAACCAACTTATTTTTAAATGAATTGATAGAACATTTTAATCTCTTTGGGCTCTAAAAGAATTCTAAAGATGCTCTCCGACTGGGTAAATCCCTTTTAGGTGTCAATGTTGATAATATGTAGGCAATTTGCCAGTTTGTGATGTAGTTGTGAAATTCATCATCAACTGATGAGTCCATAAAAACCATTAAGGTCGTCTATCTTAATGGACGATCATTGCGTCATAAGTAGGCCATCAAAGATAGATGAGTAACCACCCAACATATTCAATAACGACCATCAAAGGTCTTAAACTCTCTCATCAAGATAAAGAACGTTACAATTAGGGTAATAATCACCCTCATTTATGTCCAACAGTTACCTAAGTCACCTATAAAAGGGACAATCTGTCCATTTTCTAAGGTATGTCAAAAACCACTACAAATTGCTATCTATAGTAAAAAAGATATAGGCCGATACTAACTTAAGCATCGGAGACTCCCCCACCGGGCACAATCCGGTGGTCTCTTCGATCAACTCTCTTTATCTTGCAGGTCCTACAAGGTCGTCTAAAGCTCCGGATTAAACGAGTGATCCAATTGACGATTTTAGCATCATCAGTTTGGCGCTGTCTGTGGGAAAGATTTGCCATTAAGCCCTTCCTACAACAAAGGGTTACTCTTTTCAATTTGGAGTAATGGACACTAAAGTGCAATACCAAATAACCCAAAATCTCACTCCAATCAAGGAATCCTCCCATCTAAATCTCTAATACACTACTGGAGCACCTTCGTCGTTTTGCTGGCGAAGGACACATGTAAAGAAAAAATCCTTCTCATAAATGAATGGTAAATGGATGCATTCCATGGGCTAACCCACTAATCCGTCCATTGAGTACAATCGCTCAGGTATGTTTGATGGCTTGATTCTCCTTATAGTAATATTTTTATTTGGTAGAAACGTATTGCCTAAGATCTGAAAGTCTTACCGTTTAGGTGACTCTAAATAAGGCATAAACTTTTCTCGGAAACAATTACGTTATAGTTATCAAATCGTGTATTTACAATTTGGTATTGCATAACTTAATTTTAGGTAAGTCTTCTAGAAAATTTGCTTAAAAAGGAATGGTTCCAATTAAGCCAAGTACCTATTAAAGAGGTCAACTATAGAGATAATAGATACATGCATAACAATTCAAATTCTTTTAGAAACTTACCATAATTGTTGCTACACCAAAAATAGTGAATGATTTCACAAGAATAGTTTTATTCTCATATTACTTGTTTCAAATAGTCATAGAAATCACAAGAGATACACTTATCCAAAAGAGGGTTTAAATATTTTTACAACTATGAAGTTTAAGAATCTACAACCTATACACGAAACACACTATAAATATATAGTAAAAGAAAGAGGAATAAAAAATATTCATGGCCAAATACCGGCAAAGTATTATGACCTTGAATCCAATTTATGGCCATTAGAAAGGGTTTTATTACCTTTCCTAAGATTGTAATAGACCGTTTGTGTCTTCAATTGATATTCTGATAACATCCTAGTTGATATTCAAGCATTATGGCTTTTCATATCACTACTTTTCTTTCCTAATACATCTTGCTAAGATAGGAAAGATGGAAGCCAAGGATTATTGCTTTGCCAAAGATAATAAATCTTAACTTTCTGCATTTGAAAAAAGTAAAACTGAAATTTATTATCTTAATATAATTATAGCATGTCATAATTCTGAGCACTAAAAAGGTGTATTGGAATCTTATTGCCTGTCTAAATAATTTAAAAAAAAAAACTGCTTTAGGTATTAAACCCGAAGTTATTCAATTTCGATTTTTAAAGTTAAAGAATTTCTGGATGAAGAAAGTTAGTGAATACTCCTATATGTTTTTACTTTCTACAATTAGTTTCCTAATGTAAATTAATTTTATAAATGCTCCTTAGAGTAGTCAATTAAATGAATAAAATGTTATGTTTTTAGTTCCAGAGTGGTCAATATCATTAGATATAAGATGATTTAAAAAATATGATGACATTATTTTTGGGTCAAAGGATCCAGTTATATAAGGAATGCAAGTTTGTAAAATTTCATAATTCAAAAATCATTGGAATTTATGCCAATATACGTAAAGATTTATTTAGTATCAGTACATTTCTTCTTGAAATAAATTCCATCATCGTTACTAAGATATGAAATTTTATATCTTGAAATGTTCCACCATAGAATGAACAAAGTTTACTATTCAAACTTTTCCATGTATAATTACATGTTACTTTGACTTTGAGAATGGAGAATTTAAATTATTCCATTTATACATCCCACCATATGGTTTCATGAAAACTTTAGTGGTATCTATATGCTTGACAATATAGCTCTAAATCTAACACTTTATGCAGTAAGAGCACACTATAGTACAACAACTAGACTAGCTACTATACATATATTCTTTAAGTTCATAAGATTAAGAATGAGAACTTGTTAAGAGACCCTGCCAAGAAAAAGATCAAATTTTTGTCCCTCGATACTTTAAAGAAGCATATAATCAGTAGCTTTAGTATTCATATATCGGAGTATACTTCTCTATGATTCACATTTAGTTCACTTCGTCAAAAGATATCTATTATAGTTCAACATGCAATTTGCCTATTTGGATATTGTCATTCCTAACAAAATGCAACAAGAATTATTGAGGTGACTCATTTTGAGTACACAATTAAAGCTAAGATTAAGCCCCAAGAAAGAAATATACGGGTTCAAACCATGACTGTTCATTCCCTTGGTTATCATCAAACAAATGACTACAGCCTTCATGTTTAAATGGGGGCAAACCCTTTGGTCGACCTCAGATACCAAGGACAACAACGATAAAAGAACTTAGGATGACCTTCGTCGATCCTTTGAGAAATGAAATATAGCCTTGGAGCGACCTCGACGAAGTACAACAATGTGGCCTAGCTCTCATCCCTTCAAATGAATGAAGCAAGAGAGATCTAGGCCCTCAACATGAAATATCATGTTAAGCTTAACAAAAAAGATCTCAAAGGAGGAGAACTCGTCAAGGAGACTCCAATAGTAAAAAGATCAATGTACGTGTCAAAATAATGTCATGATCTAAGGTCTCTTATTCAGGTAACTTATTCATTTATTTCTTTTTAAAATGCATATGCATCTGACATGAAAACATTGATAGCACCCACTTTTACTTTGGTGCCTACTTCAAATCCAACAAATAAGAGCTCTATAAGTAAGAGTTCAATGACGGAGAGTTCGTCAAGAAGACTACGACAATGAAAAAATCAAGGTATGTACAAAATAGTATCGAGATTCAAGGTCTTCTATTGAGGTAACTCATTTCTTTCTTTCTGTTTAATTATCCATGCAAAAGATTATTTCATTGAAGCCAAATAAATATCAAGCTTGCATAATTATTACAAATGTGTATGTAGAACATGCTGAAAATATTGCTATAAAATTGTTACAACTATCACAATCAATATGACTATATTATTAATGGCATATGTTTCATCGTCATGAATTTGAGAAGTTCTTTTAAGTTTCCTAAACTTAAAATGCTAGATGACCGTGTTCACAATATGCTCATCAATTTAAGTCTCAATAAATTTCCGCTATCTCCATCAACTCACCAAAATCTTCTTAAATTGCTTTAAAAATCATATACAGTGCAAGCACCTAATAAAGACCAGTTTAAAGAAGCATATAGTCAAATAGCTTCAATTTTTATACTTCTCTATGATTCATATAGAATGCACTTCGTCTTGTATAGCATGCAATTGCACATTCGTACATTGTCATGCAACTAGCATTATTAAAGTGACTTAAGCATACCATTAAAGAAGAAGGAAGAGGAAATTGCTATTACAAATGGCAATGACCATAGTCATCAAAGCACGCCAAAAAAAAAAAAAAAGGATCCAATCGTGATAAACCATTTCTCTAGTCGTCAAAAAACGAGAATTGTACCTTTCACGTTTGAACGGGGGCAAAAATGTGGCCTAGTTTTTACGCCTTCAAAAAAAAAATTTGAAGCAAAAGAGATCTAGGTCTTAGACATGAAGTATCATGCCGGACTTTATAAAAAAAAGAAAAAAAATCTTGAAAAGAGAAGAGCTTGTCATTTTAAAAAGGGAAGAATTTGTCAAGAAGATCCTAGCAATAAAAAGATCGATGTATATGACAAAATAATATCGTCATTTAAGGTAACACATTTGTCTCTGTCTCTTTTATATTCATCTATAAAAATTTACACCTAGTAAGGTTTCATGCAAAAATGTATGTATTACTAGATAGATCACAAAAGAGGTAAAACTCTAGGATTACAAGGAAATAAGACAAAGGTTCACCTAGGCTATTGGTAACTTATTATTCATATATGAATTGTTCTAAAATTCTTGTTTAACCAAGTCTTGGCAAGTGCATGTGCTACTTAATGCAGATATCAACATAGCCTCAAGAAGGTCCAAAACGACATAGCATCAAGGAATCATTTCAGCAACAAGTGACAAGATTCCTTAAATAGATGTAAGTCACCAAAAAATGGCTAAGTGATAAGATTCCGCCAAGACGGATGTAAATCACTGACGAAGCCTAAGTGACAAGATTCCTTAAATGGGTGTAAGTCACCAAAAAATGGCTAAGTGATAAGATTCCGCCAAGACGGATGTAAATCACTAACAAAGCCTAAGTGACAAGATTTCTTAGATGGATGTAAGTCACCAAAAAATGGCTAAGTGATAAGATTCTGCCAAGATGGATGTAAATCACTAACGAAGCCTAAGTGACAAGATTCCTTAGATGGATGTAAGTCACCAAAAAATGACTAAGTGATAAGATTCTGCCCAGACGGATGTAAGTCACTAACGAAGCCTAAGTGACAAGATTCCTTAGATGGATGTAAGTCACCAAAAAATGGCTAAGTGATAAGATTCTGCCAAGACGGATGTAAATCACTGACAAAGCCTAAGTGACAAGATTCCTTAAATGGATGTAAGTCACCGAAAAATGGCTAAGTAATAAGATTCTGCCAAGATGGATGTAAATCACTAACGAAGCCTAAGTGACAAGATTCCTTAGATGAATGTAAGTCACCAAAAAATGGCTAAGTGATAAGATTCTGCCAAGATGGATGTCAATCGTTGACGAAATCTAAATGACAAAGCTTTGTAACTGGATGTAAGTCACCTAAAAGTGGCTAAATACCCTTAGATGAGTGTAAGCAAACAAGGATTCTCACACAAACGCAAGTCACACACAGATCAAGAATATTAAACGTGACAACCAGAGAATGAATGAAAGAAGAAGCATCAAAGTGATCAAAAATGGTCGTCCAAAGAAATTAGCTTGCTCTTTAGCAGTGATAAAAAGTGGTCGCCCAAAGAAATTAGCTTGCTCTTCAGTAGTGATAAAAAATGATCGTCCAAAGAAATTAGCTCACTTTCAAGATCAAGCTATGATCTCTCGAACGTCCACAAAGACCTTCAAAAGGCAGATACTAAGAAGTCGTCACAAAAATACTACCATTCTTAAAGAAGAAAGTAGTTGATGATAAAGAAGTCCGAATCTAAACCAGTCAAGAACATTCCCTAAGTCTGACCAGCATAAAGCAAAATCAGACTTGGGAATGGGGGGCAACTAATGAGTCCATAAAAACCATTAAGGTCGTCCATCTTAATGGACGATCATTGCGTCATAAGTAGGCCATCAAAGATAGATGAGTAACCACCCAACACATTCAATAACGACCATCAAAGGTCTTAAACTCTCTCATCAAGATAAAGAACGTTACAATTAGGGTAACAATCACCCTCATTTATGTCCAACAGTTACCTAAGTCACCTATAAAAGGGACAATCTGTCCATTTTCTAAGGTATGTCAAAAACCACTACAAATTGCTATCTATAGTAAAAAAGATATAGGCCGATACTAACTTAAGCATCGGAGACTCCCCCACCGGGCACAATTCGGTGGTCTCTTCGATCAACTCTCTTTATCTTGCAGGTCCTACAAGGTCGTCTAAAGCTCCGGAGAGTTGATCGAAGAGACCATCGGATTGTGCCCGGTGGGGGAGTCTCCGATACTTAAGTTAGTATCGGCCTATATCTTTTTTACTATAGATAGCAATTTGTAGTGGTTTTTGACATACCTTAGAAAATGGACAGATTGTCCCTTTTATAGGTGACTTAGGTAACTGTTGGACATAAATGAGGGTGATTATTACCCTAATTGTAACGTTCTTTATCTTGATTAGAGAGTTTAAGACATTTGATGGTCGTTATTGAATGTGTTAGGTGGTTACTCATCTCTCTTTGATGGCCTACTTATGACGCAATGATCGTCCATTAAGATGGACGACCTTAATGGTTTTTATGGAATCATCATCACCAACACACCTATTTGAAATATGCGAAGAAAAGGGGTAAAACAAATCAATTTTTTTTTTTTTGTTGAGAATCGGATAAAACAAATCAAGCTTAAAAAAGTGCAACATGCTAGTACAACAACTAGCAAGAAAGCTTTTTACTCCCAACTTTTTTAGGATTGGTTATGGATCATCAAGAGCATTCTGTATTAGATCTATTCATAATCTAATATACTAGTACATTCCCAAATTTATAGGATAATAAATAAGCATAATTACTATACTCAATTTCCTAGGTGGTGGTCAAGGCCGTGAAACAAGTATTTTCACCCCCCCAAAAAAAAAAAAATTTACTTTAACCAACGCAACTTTTTTTTTTTTTTGGTTGAGAAAAACCAATGCCACTTATTAATTGTTAATAACTAATTATGAAATGTAGTAAACAAGTTGGTTTTCTTATTGTCTTTGAGACTTTCGCTTGAACTTTGTGTAATTACTAATTACACAAAGTAAGAGTACTACTTAAATCCAACAGTACCAAACTTTTTTTTTGAGAAACCAACAGTACCAAACTGGTAACGTATACAATTTCTGTTATTGTAAGAGTAAAGTTTATATTTCCTACATAGTTAGAAAACATGCAAGAAACAACTAACATTGTTGCAGATTTCACATTTAGAATCTCCAACCAATGCATGAGTAGTCACAGTAGCACTCTTATCGTCTGTTGTGGCAAATATTTGGGTTACAATCTTGGTCAGAAGAAGAAAAATAAAAAACTAAGTGTTAGCCATTAAGTTTAGTATTCTAAATTTAATTATAATTTTTATGTTGTTTTTACAGTTTTACTTATGTATATTAATAGAGAATCGAAGAAGACGTAGAGAGTTTCTCCTGACTAATAGAACCATTGGAGCCCAAAGTAAATCGAACTTTAGCAACAGTAGTACAGTACTCTTACCACTTAATTGATGATTTAGGGTTACCGATTTTGAGCTTAAGAAGATCATCATCATCATTATCATCATGTTATATATGTAGGTTCGGTATTCCTTCAAATTAAAAGCAGTTCCCCAATTCATAATAAATTTAACAATTGCAATTTACATGCATTAACTCCATTTCATTCACAAGTGGAAGTTGAAAATTGAGTGTATGGACTATGGATACTGAGATTACTTAAACATTGAAAAAACTTTGGTAATTATTTATAAGAATATAATGTAAAAGAGCTATGTATTTTTAAGGTGGTTGTGGAAGGGGATTGCTTAAGGGTGGTTCAGGCCTTAACAGCTAAAGAAAGATGTAACGCTCTGTATGGGAACATAATTGAAGATGCGCACTGTCAAAGTATGTCTCTGCAGTTTTGCAAATTTCAGCATGTTCGACGGGATGGTAATAAGTTGGCACATGCTCTAGCTAGGAGAGCGGTTTCATCCGCAGATTTTGATGTATGGGTAGAAGAGCTGCCTAGTGAGTTGGATGCTGTATTCTATTCTGATTTGCCTGAATAAAATTGACTTACAATTTTCTCAAAAAAAAAAAAAAGAAGTGCATGTATTATTTAAAAGCATTTTCTATTTTAATAAGTTTTATGTAATATATGAAATATATAATGTATCATTTTGGTGAGTTATGTGTGTTTTAAGACTTGAGGACTTCTATTGTAATACAACTCTTTAGTTCTCTAATCAAATTCAATCACGACACAGAAGTGATATTCCTCTAAGGATTATTAAATTCAACCATGTATTGAGCAAAAAAAATCAAATTAAACCATGTGGCTTATTGGTCAATATAGTCATGCGATTGAACTTACTTGGAGAAATTACAAAACATAAGAAATTATACCTAAATCTTGTCCTAATTTAAATAGATACCAAAATGATGATAGTCCTAATTTAAATACAAAATCGTAAAAAATGCATTGGATGGGTCTTTACCATTAAACCACCATTGTAACTTAAGGTTTGAACCTGGCTTTTCTCCTATGATCCTCTTATTTTGCTGAATCTCATACTGGTCAGCTGCCACAACTGCCACCATGCTATTAACCTCTCGCTTATTTGCCAATCACCAATTAGAGCATCTTAACAACAACCTACCTCCAGCTACTAATAATTAGAACAGACCCAGTCAAGAACATGGAGTAAGAACTCAAAGCTTTTAAAATAATGTATAAACTAATAAATAACCCAGTAGTTCATATCATAGATACATTGTCCATACTCTAGTCCATCCTTAAACACAAAGTTACAAGTTCACTACCAGCACCATCTAATCAGGGAATGAATACACATTGTCACTCCTTGTTTTGCTGGTTTTTCGGTGGGATTATGAAGTAATTAATACTAATGCGTACTCCTAATTGATAAGAGACGAGAATTTACAAGCCAAATTCCCCTTAATCATTCAACAGTCAGTAAATTCCATGCCACTGGATGATTTTACTTAGCTGCATGAAGTTTTCCAGTTAAACAAAACTCTTTCAACATCAGCGCCTTGTGGTGGAGGTTGGCCTTGTCATTCATGAAGCCAATTCCAATTTTCTATCATGTGGCACAAGATTTGATTTTGTCCTTGCAGCTCGACCTGTAAACAAATCAACCATAGAAATTTAAATGGCGAAACTACACTATTGGTCCCTAAAGTTTACCCTGTGTGCGCAATTGGTCCCCCAAATTTGAAGCGAGCACAATTAGTCCCTTAGGTTTTAAAAGTGAGTTGTATTGGTCATTTTCCTAACTGCTGTTAACGGTGTTACTTATGTGGCTAACGGAACAATGACTTGGTATTTTTTTAAATGATGTGGCATGTTTTTAATTAAAAATTTTAAAAAATATTTTTCACGTTAGATGAAATTGAAAAATCATATTAATTGGATTAAAAACAAATCTGATATTTTAAATTCCTATCAACTGTCAACACCTTCCACCAAAACTCAGCCACACTCAGCCATCCAAACGCCACCAAATCTGATCCAAACCACCCAAATCTGACCTATAGACCCCAAATTCGACCAAAAACCATAGCCACCTCCACCTTAGCGAACCCATCCCCACCACCACCACCATCAAACCCATACATCCCACAACAAAAAATCAGCCATAAATCAAAAGCAACCACCATCGGCTACCCACAAATCAGCCACAATACCCACAACAAAAAATCAGAGCAAAAAAGGAAACCCCAGCAACCCCAATCCACCATCATTGCACTACACACCACCACCACTAGTAAACCTACTGCCAAAAAAAAGAAAATCATAGACCCAGCAAACTAGCACCACCACAGACCACCATAGGCCCACCACGCAAAATACCCATACCAAACCCACCACCATAGCACCGCCGAACTCCACAGAACAAAACCAAGCCACCAATTTGATAGAGGGAGAAAGAGAGCAAACCACCGAATCCACAACACTGCCGATCTGAGAGAAAGGGAGAACATTTGCAGATGCGATACCCATTTACTTCACAAAAAATGAAAAAAATCAAAACGTATGGGAAGCAAACATTTTCTGTTGATCTGAGACAGAGGGAGAAAGAAAGAAAGAGTAACGTTTGAGAGAGGGTAAAATCACTTAAGAGTAAGTCTTGGCCAACTAATAGTCCATTTCCATGCGGCAGTATTTGTCCACTTCATCCTAAATGGATAAAAAATTGCGCCACTTGTTATTGTTGTTTGCAACCACCAATTGTGCAACCACCAATTGCGCCACTTGATTCCCCCCTCAATTTGAAATTCAATTTTTTCCCGTCCTTTTTCCCTTCACCTATACAACCACAAATTAAATGCCCTCTCTTTAGAATTTTCCACTGCCCACAATAAAAGGGGGTGAGGCCTTCATTCCAAAACCTCCTCCTCTCTCTTGCTAGAGTTCTAGTAAAGTAGGAAAGGTTATCTCTCGGTCTTTCTTGGATTCGGGATTTGAGGTTGTACTTCTCCATGCCTCTTAAAATTCATTCTATTTCCCTTCCTAAATTCGAAGAAAGTAGGGAAAAGTTTTGTCATACCCCAAACTTCCTGAGATTCATGATATTGATGAGTGAGTACTTCCATAGCTTTCCCTTGGGAACACCTAAAAAAGCCATTCCTACACCATGATAGATTTGCATGTAGGTATACTTTCTTTCCTTAAAATGGTTGTGATAAATGGTATTAGAGCCATGCCCTAGCTAGAAGTGTGGACCCCACACGTGAGGACGCGTGTGACCGTAAGGGGGGTGGATTGTAGTGACCCAAAAGGGGGTCTTACATTTCATGGAATCCCACATTTCATAAGGATGTGCTTATAAGGAATGCCCTCCCTTGTTGTGTATGAGGCCTTTTCCCCAGCGCAACTTGGGGAAGAACAAAACCTTGAGGGACTAAGAAAGCCTTCGGGCCACCCAAAGAGGACAATATCATGCACACAGGGGCAGGGTGTGATAAATTTTTTCATATTGTTATGATTTTAATTTAGATCAAAGCATGCTAGTTGGTTGTCATGCTTTTTGAATATGGTTGAATATTCTTCACACGTTCTTAAATGTTCTTCACATATTCATGTATGTACTAGTTTTTTATCTTAGATTTATCTCAAACATAAGAAATAACATGTTTACTTCCAATTTCTCTCAAATGCTAGATTTAGAATAACACTAGCCACACACAATCACCATGTTATCTTTCAAGTTCAATTATATGTGTAAATCTTGGAATGTCATCGATCACTACAAAAAACACTAGCTATAGGGGCTTTTTTTAGGCGTGTTTACTAAAAATGTGGCAACAATGATAGACCTATAGCTGTGTTTACTAAATGCTGCTATAGATGACATTTGTAGCTGCGTTTTTTGGTTTTTTAGCGGCGTTTATAAGGGTAGGCTTATGGCCACATTTGAAAAACGCTACTATAGACATGCCGATTTTTATTTTTTATTTTTACAGATGTCCTATAGCTGCGTTTGGAAAACGCAGCCATAGGCACACCTAAAGCCGCGTTTTACAGAAACGTGATTATAGTTTTGTTTGTAGCCACGTGTTTTAAGCGCGGCTATAGGTTGAACAAATTTTTTTTTTTGAAAAAGGACCTATAGCCACGTTTTAAAACTGCGGCTATAGCCTACCTACAGCTGTTTTTCCCTAACCATAGCTTAAAGCGTGTCTATTGCTGTGTTTTATACATGAGAACATGAATATAATGAAAATTGGGATTCTCACTTTGCACACACATTTAATTTCAGGCAATAACATGCAATTAATTGATGACATATATAGTTGTAACCTGTATGGATGATGTGACATGATCATTGACCACCATAATCTAAAATACCGGTTTCATCGGGTAAGGTGGGTGCCTAACCCAATTTTAATTGTAGCCTAGCCTCCAAATTTAGATTAAGGGTAATAGATTAGTTTCTTATCCATGTAATTTTATCTTTGTAGAATGTAACTAGTGTATAAGATTATCTCTTTTAGGAGACTTTATGTGGCCCATATTTAAGTGATAGATGAAAAACTCATGTTTTAAGTTAACACACCTTGTAATAACCCCTATGGTGAGTAAACACCATAAAGTTACAATTGATTAAACTCCTTGATGGAAGGAGAGTTATTAAACAAATCTTAAATTAAGAAGGTCCCTAATCTAGCATGTACATAGCCTGTCTCCGTCTAAAGGTTATGTGTGGAAAATGCCATAGACTAAAAGACTGGTTTTATCAATTAATTAATTCCAAGTCTGGAAGAAAATGCCATAGACTAGAAGACCGATTTTTTTTAATTAATTCCAAATATGCGTGTAAAGCTCCCTCTTGCACACTTTTATTGGTTATAAGAATGTGTGTTTCATTGTAGCTGAATGGTTACTAGAATGATACTAAGGTTAGCCGTGTGTAATTGTTTGTGACTATATATGAAATTTTTGTTATTAGATCATAAAAGTGAAAGATATGTTTAAGTGGTTTTAGGGATTTTGCACTTCTCTTGAGTTGAATATATTATTTTTGTTATTTTGAGTGCATATTGCAATGATCAACATGAATTTTAGTTGATCTAGATCAGCTAAAATTCATTAATGAAAATAATGACTTGGCCCTATAGGGAGGTTAATTGGAATAAGATGTTGAATGTGGCATTAAGATGAGATTTTTCCTAGGCCTATAGGAATGGAAATTTTATCCTTAGTGTTATAGACACCTTATTTTGCAACTCTTATTTAACCTCACTTGCGTTGCACTATGCATCCCATTGCATATCACATCACATGGAAGAACTGTAATTTCAACCATTTGATTTCTAATTATTTTGCATGATATAAATGCTCATGTGTCTTAATTGGACATCTGGATTGAAAGATATCAAAGAAACAAGTTTTAACGATAAAATGCACTTGCATGAATAGGTTTCGACCATACTTGATCATGATCTCTTAATTCTAATTGGTCTATCTTTAGTCCAATTTTTTTTAAAGAAAGTTTCAAACTATGGCGTCCGCTCTTGATGATAGCTCTTTATCATCAGACCAAGACACCAATCGGTTTTTGGTGTAGACGGGGATTGAATCCCAGATCTCTTATTCAACCATCAGAGCCTTTACTAGTTGAGCTAACTGAAACCCACATATTTAGTCCAATTAAAATTGAATGATGTATCATAATGCTACTGATGGAGGATATAGTTTATGATAAAGTTGCATGCACTTGATTTAATCTTGAAACAAAATATTAATTGATTCCTTGCAAAATTGGTAAAAATTGAATAATTAAAAAGTCAATTAATTAATTAAACATATTTGGAATTAATATGCCGAACTTGACAACCAAGAAGGTTATAAAAAAAGGGTTGAATTTCCGAAAGAATCAAATCAAAACTGAATCAAAAATTGATGAACCAAACAAGGAAAAGGTCTGGGAGGATCTGGTCCAAGTGCCAATTGGCAAAGCAATCTCATAATAGATTGTGTTAAGCAATCAGGGATGGAGCTATTGTTGGACGTTTTTTAAAAGAATTTTTAGTATATATATAATATATTATTTTTAGCACTTTGTTTCAATAAAATTGAACTTTGCCCCCTCAACAATATTATTGATATTTTTAAAAGCCATAAAAAAATATTAGCCCAACAACAAACAACAAAAATTAAGCCCAAACAACACCCCAAAACACACGAGCAAAAAAAAAAAAAAAAAAATTCAAAGACGATTCTAATTAGGAGGAGGAGAACACCCTAAGGCAAGACACACATATAAAAGGGAAAAAGGAGGGGATTTCTAAGCCACTCAAAAAAAAAAAAAAAAAAAAAACCTAACTTAAGGCAGAATGCAAGGACCTCAGACTGAGGTTGACTAGCACACCATGCCTGATGCCACCGCCACCACTAGACAGGGCAAAACGGGTGGGTCGAGTCGGGTCAATCGGGTTACGGGTCAAACAGGTCACGGGTAAAAAACGAGTCATCTTAAGCGGGTTAAAAACGGGTTCAGGTCAATCGGGTTGCGGGTTGGGTCGGGTTGACCCGTATTTTTCACATGAATTTTTTTAAAAAAAATTTATAAATAAAACAACATGTATTTGTCATTTGGAAAGTTATGCAACAAATTATTTGATGTAAAATGCATTATTTTGACTTCATCACTTATATCAAGAATGAATTCAGTTAAACTTATTAATACTTATTCAATAATTTTAAAATTATACAAATCCTAACATTGCTATCTAAAACAAAATAATACAAACATAAGTAAAACAAATACACATGTTTTATTTCTACACAATATCAACATTCCAATATATAAAACAAAATTGCAAATGACTTATTGGATAACTCATTTGATAAAGAATAAAAACATATAAGAAATTTACAATCTTGAAAATTAATTTTATAATCTATTATCAATTGTGGTTGACACTCTATTTCAATTTGAGATATACATTAAAATTTGATTGCTTACTTATTTATACATGGTCTCTTTTATGAATATTATATCATTGTTAAGCAACATGCACTCTAGGAAATATCATAATTTATTTTGAAAAGCCGTTTATTTTGGACATAAATTGTTAAAAAATAAGTCTAAGCATTCATAATTTATGCTAATTTGATACTTTGGCTTCACTTTTTTTATACTTGTAAATGTTTCTCATACATGTCTACAATTTTAAATCTATATTTTTAACTCTACTGTAACCATATTATTTTGGCATGTACTTTATTATTTGATATCTAAAAATATTTACTCATTACAGAATGCTCAACCTTTTATCTTTCAATTAATTTGCATATGTAAATGTATCAATTGTTTCCTTAAAGCTCACAATAAACAATTAAACTACTATTGTCTTAATTTTACTTTTTTTTTACCAAAAAAAAAAAGCTTTAAAAAAGTGATTTGGGTTCGAGTTGGGTCGTGGGTCGGGTCGGGTTGACTCGCAAAAAACTCGAAAAACTCAGGTCGAGTCACGGGTTAACCCGTTTTTATTTTGGGTGAAAAAAATCGGGTTCAGGTCGAGTATTTTTCAGGTTGGGTTGGGTCGGGTTAGAAAATTTTGACCAATTTTGCCATGTCTAGCCACCACCAGTCCACCGCAGCACTGCCCAAACTTGGTAATTTTTTTGAATGAGAATATTGTATCCCTCTTATATCTAAATCTCTAATGCTTGTTTGATTAACTTAGATTGTGATTTGTGAAGAAAATTTAAAAAGAGGCATAGAAGAGAGACAAAAGAGAGTCCAGAGACTAGAAGACACTAGAGAGAAAGAGTGAAACTATGAAAAAGAAAGATAAACTTCTGAGTCTCTGTCTTGTCGTTCTCTTTCTCTCTTTTAATAATAAAATTTATATTTTTTTATGAATAAAAAAATTGTCCGGTGACTCCAGTCCTCTCTTTTGATAATTAAAAAGCTAAAGTACCTAGTTGTTTAGGCTTTTAGAAGCCAAAACGCACTTCTTGAGAGCAAAAAGTGAAAGTTCGGCGTTTGGTAATGTTTCAATACGTGCTTTCTTAAAAAAACTGCATTTTAAAACGCAAAGAATTGAGCCAAAACGTGCGGACAGGTTTAAGGAGCTTTTGCAAACGCAAAAGCACTTTTGATTAATATTACTATTGGATTTGAAGGTCAAGTACTAAATTGGCCACATGTTTTATTGAAACCCAATTTTACCATTTGATTTGACAACTGTCCATCTCTGTGTATCTCACGCCAGAAGTCTCATCTCTCTGCTCTGCTCCCCTCCGTGTTGCAAAGGTCCTCTCCGTGCTGCTGATCTCACTCTTAAATCTCAACATCTGATCTCACTTCCAATTTGGTTTTGGGGTTAGAGAGAGAGAGAGAGAGAGAGAGAGAGGAGTTGGTTTTGGGTGAAATTGAGAAAAATTAACTCACCTTAATTGATTTTTGGGCAAATAACACTCCCCTCCCTTGAGGTTTGGGAAAATGACACTTACCCCCAAACTTAAAGGGAAAAACATTTTCCCCATTTGACATTCATTTAACTAAACTCTGTTAAATTGATGTTAAAAACGTTGTGTACTAACCTACCCTTTGGTTAAGAATATATTCCTAAAATTGCCCTTAACTTATTCTTAAAAGTTTTACAAAACCCAAAAAATGTCCTTGTGGTATTTGGGAAATTAGTGGCTTGCCTTGTAAGCATGTAGAAAAATGTATCACATACAAAAGGGATGACATTCAAGATTATTGTGATCCATTCTACTCCATCAGCATGTATATTCGTGCCTATAGCCAAATCCTTCACCCAATGACTGATATTGATATGTTACCTAAGGGTGAGCTGGAAACAGGCTAAGACACCATGCTTCCTCCAAAATGGAAAAAGTTGATTGGCAGACCAAAGAAGAAGAGAAAAAGAGAGCAAGGTGAACTTGCACTACCAGGGCTACAAGAAGCAAGTAGGTCATGCACTATGAGGTGTACTTCTTGCAAAGAGTTTGGCCGTTCACCAATCAATTAAATTGACGCTGAAAGTTTTTTATATTGATAAGTGACTTTGAAAGTTTCAAACACATTTTTATACAATAAAAGCTTGAAAGCTTTTGCAAATTGTTTTATTTCATAAAATTTGATCCAAAATGTTGGAGAGATGTGCAATAAAAAAATCTAAGAGGATCATCAAACTTTAAAAAATAATTGGAAAGGTGCTAGAAGAGACTAAAAAATCCACTTAAGCTACATGTTCTCTTTTCATTTATTTTATTTTATTTTATGTGAATGCTCTTTTCACTAATTATAGTTAAACTTTGGTAAAGAGAATCTTTTAAAAAATTAGAATATTCCATTACTAATATTAACAGAAGGGGGGGAGTGTTATTTTTTTTCAAATCTCAAGGGAGAGGAGTGTTTTTTCCTTTCAAGTTTGGGGGTGAGTGTCATTTCTCCAAACCTTAAGAGAGGGGAGTGTTATTTGCCCTTGATTTTTAATTGGCATGCATGAGGTTGGATGACAAATTTGAGAGGAGTTTAGTTTGGTTCTTGGAAGCTATTTGATGAAATTAGAGAAAATGAGAAGCAGAAAGAAGATAATAGTGGATGGGAGAATATAAAGGTGGAAGAAGATAAGGGTGAAAGGAAACGTGTGGTTGAGAAAAAAAAAGAGAAGTAAAAAAATAAATAAATAACAAAGGTAGAGTGGGATACGGGTCCATGCAAAGAAATTTACAAAATGAAAATTACAACTGTATTAGGACACAAGAAATTATCACAAAAGTTTCACAACAGTTGAGGTATCAAATATTTTATTAGACTAGGATTGACTACAACTAAAAACAAATAGTATTGTGAAAATATTTTCACATTTTATTGTATCTCTGGACTTTTTAAATTAGTGCTATTTTCTTTAGAAAAAACATAGTGTTGTTAGGTTCTAAGTACTTAGGAATTAATGTATTAGAACTTTAATGTGTATTGTTGGCAAATCATGATCAAAACAGGTGTCTAGTTGTGTTTTAGACTTGCTCAAAGTATGTTATTTATGAAAAGTTGGAATTGAGTTAACTGCAGAAGTTACTGTGCATTTCTACCTGACTCGATCGATCGAGAATTAGACTTGACTGATCGAAAGCTGTGCAGATTGTTTTCTGCAGAATTTCCAACTCAGCCCTAAGCTCATATGATGTGTAGGGTTTTATGTTTTGCCCTAGGTATAAAAGGCAAATCCTAGCCACGTTTTTGAGGTTGCTCATATTGCTGTTTGTGTGAATCTCTTGTGAGATCTGAGAGGTGCTTGCTTTCACACAAACTTAGGATTATCGAGAAGGAGATTACTTCAAGAACTTCTTGATCATTCAGTTGCTGCCATAAGAGCTTAAAGATACACAAGCGGCAGTTTTTGTACTTGCTGGAGAATTGACAAAAGAAGGAGTCCGTAGTCTCGGAGCTTGCACGTGGTCGTATTAGTAAGTTTTCTACTAGTGGGTAGCAATAGGATGTTAGTGGTCTAAGTCGCTATTGTACAAATTTCGATTCTTTCATAGTGGATTCAGTTTTACCTTAAGGATAGCTAGGTTAAATCCTCCCCAAGTTTTTTACCGGTTTGGTTTTCTTGAGTCATCATATCTTTGTGTTTTATATTCCGCACTTTACATTGATATGATTATATGATTGTGTAAACCTAGATCTGAATTTGGACTAAGTAATAACTTGGCTTGCTAACTAAGTTAATCCAATTGTGTGTTTAAGGGTTCTAAATAACTCAACAAGTGTTATTGACACAATATTTTCATAACCATTTCATAATAAATTTTACACAATAAGTTGTTATTGGTTCTCATTTGGACTTGCTAGTGACATTATTATTTTTTTATCTACCATTAACAACTTATCATATAGACTTTATTGTGAAATTTTTGTAAAAATGTTGTGTACTAACTTGCATTAAGAGAGATAATTAAAACAAAGAATTCTATTATATATATATATATATATATATATATATATATATATATATATATATATTGTCATTTTTTGTAATTTATAACTCAAACCTCCACTTTTATAATTGTTAGTCAAACACTCAATTTTTAAAATTAGTCTAATTTCATACCAAACTTTTTAAAATTACCACTTTTTAAAAAAAAACACACAATTTGAAAAATCTGAACCAAACTCACCCAAACACGCAACATCTAATGCCCAGCAATTTAACATGTCAACACTTATTCACCAAATGCCCAGCAATTCAACTTCAACACGTCAACACCTAATCTTAATGCCCAACAGCCCATGTGATGTGTTGTTTTGTTCATTTTTTGTAGTGCTTTTCTTTTGTCTATTAGCCAAAGCTATTTTATCAATTATACCATATCATTTTACAATTCTCTAACATCTAAACTTTTATTTTACAATATAACACATTAAAATAATATAAATTATACAATAAAATATATTTCATTCTCTCTCATTTCTGTCTCCCTTCCTCTCTCTCTCTCTCTCTCTCTCTCTCAGCCAGTCATCACCTCACCACAAAGAAAACCCAATACCCCTAACACAGAAACTCATCCCAAACCCCAGACAAACACAGCACAGAAATGCATCCCAACTACCACCAATACAACCCATTTTAATAGTTGATTTTCCAAACACAAAATCAAACCAAAAACAACTCAAAATCACCCCAAACCCTACCGGAACACATCCTAAACCTAACTCAAAATCAACCAAAACCAAAATCAACTCAAAATCAAACCCATAAGAAAACCCAATGCAAAACCCACTAGAGATGCCGTGATATGACCTCACCTTTGTCGCCGGAGCCGCTACTGATGTTGCAAGAGTTGTCAATTTCGTTGAAGATGATGATCTGACCTTGCTGTGTGTGCGGCGGGTATGGGTTTGGGATGTGAGTGTTTTGCAAATTTTATGCAAAATTAGTTTGGCTTGTGTCGAAATAGGTTTTGCGTTTGCCATGAAAGAATAAGAATCAAAAAAAGAAAAAAAAAAAAAAAAAAGGAGATGAGAGTGACTGGTGAGAGAGAGGGAGAGGAGTTGAAAGACAAATATTAGTTAAAGCAAACAGTGAAAATTGAATAAAATGTTAATAATTTGTTTTATAATTGAGCGTGCGATTCTACATAGAATCACACCGTAGAACAATTGCAAAATTGAACCAATGTATGGCATATGCCATTTCTAATGTAAAAGCTCTTAGGCTTCGTTTGGGAGTTCATAAGGGAATGAAATAGAATGAAATGAAATGATCTTAAAGGAATGGAATGGAATGGAATGGAATGTATTTAAGTAAGAGAAATGAATGGAAAAGAATGGAATGAAATTAAGTAACCTTGATTGGATGTTTTAAAATGAGGGAATGGAAATGAATGGAATATAAATAATCTTGTTTGGGAGTAACATGGAGGAAATGAAATGAAATCATTTTATGACAATATTACTATTAGACCCCTATTTTAAAATAAAGAGTTAAATATATAGAGGTATTTTGAGAGTTTTAGTAAAAAATTCATTAAGTCTAATTTTGAGGTTTTAAGGGAGTAGAGAGGAATGAGTGTTCCCTCCTACCCATTCCATTCCCTCCCACTTAAACTCCCAAACAAGGGAATAAACTTTCCATTCCCTCCATTAAAACTTCCAAACAAAGGAAGGGAAGAATATTCTAATATTATTCTTTTAATTTCTTTCCATTCCATTCCAATCCATTCCCTTCTCCCAAACGAGGCATTAGTGTTTCTGTAATTGTATATTAATTTGGTATCTTTTAAAAAATTAAAGAGATTATTTGTAACTTTAAAATTTATTGGTTAATTGTTGAATGCTTGTGTGTATAGTGTTTGTCTATTGTGTATAATGATTGTATTGTAATATCTTTAAAACAATAATTTTGTGTATTTTATTTTGTTGATGGTTTATTAAATGAGTGTTTATTTAAAGTTTCATTTTTTTTTTTAATACTTCTGCCCCTAATTCTAAGTCGTGGCTCCATCCTGTAAGCAATGATCAATGAAGAAAATGAAATTGCTTTAAGAAGTGATTGTCTAGAAAGACGACAACTCTCAGGCACCAGTCGTCCAACAAATCACAATGCTTTTAAACGTTGGTTGTCCAAAACTCTATAAGAAGATCGCAATGATAGTCTTAAAGTTACCAAAAGGATCATCTCGCTTATATGCAGTAACCCACACACCCAATAATCATCCGAAAACAATCAACCTGCTTTTAAGAACAAGCAGTAATCCATGTGTTTACTCAAAAGGTCGTCCAAAGAGACTAGCTTGCTCACGTTTAGGGCTTGCTTATGTTTAGGGGATCATTAATGATCCCCTAAACGTCCAAAAAGACCTTCAAAAGGTAGACATTGAGAAGTCATTACAGATAAACCACCATCCCTAAAGAAGAAAGTAAATGAAAAACAAAGAAGTTTGAATCTAAAAAAATTATATTGATATTCCAAAAACAAGTCAAGAAAACTCCTTAAGCCATGGGAATGGGGGGAAACTGATGAGTCTAGAAAATTCATCAAGGTTGTCCACCTTAATGGACAACCTTGTGTCATTAGTAGACCATCAAGGAAAAAGACACAACCGCTCAAGTACATTCAACACATTAAATGATGACCATTACTCATCGGCCTTAAACTCTCATCAAGACAAATACCATAACACTCGGGGAAATAACCACCTGCAAATATGTAAAGGAAGACATTTATGAGCACAACAGCTAACTAAGCTACCTACAAAATGGAATTTGTCCACTTGCTAAGGTATGAGTAAAAAACAAAAAAAATACTATCTACATACAAAATACATAAATTGATACTAACTTAAGCATCGGAGGCTCTCCCATCAGCCACATCCCGGTGGTGTCTCTTCAATCAGCTTTCTTTTTCTTGCAGAATCCTAGAAGACATTCCAGAGCTCCGGATTTGGACGAATAACTCAACTGGTGATTTTTGGCATCAACAATACGTGTCAAGATAATAGTCAAACACAAATTCATATGTTATTTTGAAAAGAAAAGAATGCGAAAATTTTTAAATCTTGCAAACCAAAAGTTGACGGAGCAAACATTTCTACCATCTTACTTAGGAGAATTGTTGTGAAGAAGAATGGCTAGTTGAAGATAAATATTAGGCCATAACCTTTGTTGTTCAGTAGCATTTTTTTAATGAGTCATCCAATCAAACCATTAGTAATTAGTAAAGACGGTTTATTCAACGAGTCATCAACTCAAATGCTTTTTACTCTTGGAAGATCAGAAAGCACAAATCTTCAGACTTGGAAGCACAAAATTCGAACCCATAAATTATCTATTCAATTTCAAGACATTAATCCATTCTTGACCGTTGAAGATGAAGACCTACTCAATCATGCCATTGGAGAATATCATCTTCAAATTTGGATATCTGCATAAAATTAAAATTGTTAGTTGAGCCATGCTTCCAGCATATACAAGACCTTTTCAAATGCTTTTTGGAAGCAATATTTCAATATTGAGACAAGATTTTTCATTATTTAAAATATCATTATTACTAATTCGATTAATCAACAAAACACCTATATCATTCTCAAAAAAAAAAAAAAAAAAACCTATATATGGTAGGTTTGGCTACCCAAAATTAGAGTAAAGCAAGATTGCTATCTTCAACGATATAACATTTTTACTAGATATAGAAGGGCAAGGGGCAATTAATTCCTGGAAATCCATGCCTAGGCATTACCATAGCAGCATCTACATGCTGAAGATTGAAGAACCAATGCTTGGGTTGGGAGACCTAGGTTGGGTAAGGAGGGATGGAGTTTCGATAGTATAACTTAAATTTTAAAAAGTTTTCATTAAATATTTGAGACAATCATGACTACCTATAAGGAAGGTTGTAGTCCAACATATGTGTATATATCACAAATACTAAACAATGACACGTGATGTCAACATGATAGACAAACTCACAATGATATATATATTATCGAAAAGGGAAGAACATGAAAATTTTAAATCTTGCAAACCAAAAGTTGATGGAGCAAATATTTCTATCGTTACCTCAATAGAAGAACTAATGTGAAGAAGAATGAAACCAAAGGCGCTAGTTGAAGATGCATATAGACTGCAATCTTTGTTTAATAGTATCTTCTTTCCATTCCAATTCACTCCACCATGATTGATGGGCTTCAATACATCTCAAATTGGTTGCATTCTCATTATTGAAGGGTAATGATTTCAACAATTGGCACATGGAGATCTTAATCTTCTTTAGAGATAGCCACTTCAATGAGTCCTCAGTGCAAATGCTTTTTACTTTTGGAAGATCAGAGAGCACAAGGGTTTTTAACTTTGGAAGCACTTCAGGTTCCAACCCACGATTCTCAGACTTTGTTATTATCTCTTCAATTTCATGACATTCTTCAACATTTAAGTGTTCAAGTTCAAAGAGTTGTTCAATCATGTCATTGGAGAATATCTTTTTCAACTTCGCACATCTCCATAAAGTTAAAGTTGATAGTCGGCTTAGGCTTCCCGCATGTATAGGACCTTCCCAGATGCTTTCTAATTTTGAGACATTATTTATTCTCATCATTTCTAACCATTTCAATGCATTAATTCCTACAGTATTACCATCAACAATTGTTTCAATTTCATCACACCCTTCAATCAAACAAACTCTCATCTTGTTAATACTCTCGATACCAAAATCTGATAGATTTGAAGCTCCTTTGTGGCCAACCAATTCAAATACATCAGTTTCTTCAAGCACCTTTGAAATTGAAGTATTTACACCTTCACCATTTACAAACTTAAAATACCTTTGAAGTTCAGAATGATCAAACATTTTATAACTGTTTGAGTCATGACAACCGACAAAAAATTGGAATCTGAAGTGACCAACATTCCACGATGGGCTTGCCGAGATAAAATACTCGAGAAAATTCACATTAGGGAAGCAAATTGAGAGCGAAGTCAAACGTGTCAAGGTAGCCACCCCCTTAATAATACCCTCAACAACTGCCTCCCACCTTTGATTATTTGGATCCATATCAATCATTAGTTCTTCCAATAAAGAAAGACTTGAAAAGACATTTCGATGAAATTCAACCATCTCTGACCATCCCATGTCAAAATTTGGCAATGACATACGCAAACACTTCAATTGAACCAAACAACTAATCTGAATTGGTAATTGATTAATACCACTACCTCGAATATCAAGCACCTCAAGATGCTCAAATTTATCTAAGTCAGGGAGCTCAGTTAAACGAATGCAAGAATTTAAATACAATGCTCTCAGACATGTCAAGCGAGATATAGATGATGGTAATAATGCAATTCTAGTGTCATGTAAGTCTAGAACTCTTAGATTTTGCATGAATTCAAAGAATGTATCAGGAATTTTTTCCAAGTCACGATTTTTTTGTAGCAACAATGTTGAAAGATTGTTGCAACTTGGACTTTCTGGTAAAGTGCACAATTTGTTATCCATCAAGGAGATTCGATTTACCTTATGCCATTCTAAAGCATTAGGGGGTTCTTTGAGCCCCTCTCTGACTTTCACAAAAATCTTAAAATGGTCACTTTGGAAAGAAATTTTAACGGCCATATTCCGCAACACTTTGTTCATCCTTACATGATTCATCTTCTCACTCTTCTCTAGCAAAGACAAGCCAATAAGTTCATCTAATATTGTATGCCCTCTGCCACGTGCATCTCTAAACTCATTGACATCATAGATGAAACCTTCAGCTCTCCAACATTCTAACAAATAATCTATATATACCTCACATTCTTCAGGATACAATGCACCATACAGAAAGCAATCCTTTTGATCCTTGCATTCTAAATCTTTATAACAATACTGTAAGATCTCAATCAATTCATCCATGCCTTGGGTTCTGATATTAGGCCATATCTTCAAACTCCTTAAACCGTCTTTCCACAGGTAAATGTTATCCTTTTTTCTGAAGGTGCTTGCTACCTTATCTATCAAGAGCGGCAAACCAGAACACTGATCAACAACTTGCTCGGCTATATATTTAATTCCTGGAAGATTTACTTTTGGACCGACTTTCTCTATGAACATTTTCCATGCATCAGTTGAAGACATTCGTTTCACATTAATTGACTCATCAAGGCTCATAAAACGACAAATGTTACGGTTTCTAGTCGCCAATACCACCTTGCTATCCTTTTGGTTGTCAAGAATACCTATCATATCTAGATCAAGAGTCTCACAAACTTCATCCAATAGAAGTAGATACCTTTTGCATTCTAACTCCAAAGATATTCGCCAGGCTATTTCATCTTGGGTAGTGATGCCTTCCATATTCAATTTTAGCCGATCTGTAATTGCACGTTGCAACTCTCCTACACTAAAATCTTTTGATACAGGGACCCAAATAACAATATCAAACATTTTTGCAATATCTTCATTGTTATTTAAGTTCTTCATTATTGTTGTTTTCCCGATTCCTGCCATTCCCCAAAGTCCAATTTTTCTTACGTTCCTATCTCTTAGAAGGCCCAGTATTTCTTCAACATACCCATAGAGAGATGGCTTATCTTCTATTTTGGGTGCATTCATAGTTCTCACACGCTCTGGCAATTTCTCAACCAATACTCTCTCAAAATTTCCCTCTACCCAGAGGCTATGTAGTTTGTCGCACTTCTCTACCATGCGTTTGCTAAGTTTTGCCCGTGAAGATTTTAAAAACTTCAATTTACTACTTTTAGTTTTTTCTTTATCATACTTGGTTTTCAGTTCTTGCACCTCTTCTTTGCTCTTCATCACACTAGAAATCCAAACTTCGCATTCTCTAGTGAACTGCTTTGTCTTATGTTTGTTTGCTTCAGCAACTATACTTTCCTTCCTAGCATACAACTTCTCTGCCTTCTCCATTAAAAGTTTGAAGTTGCTTTCCAAATCATTTGCATACTCAACATTCCGTTTCACTTTACTTACCAACTCTTTCCCTTCATTGAACGCCTCAACTGCTGCTGCAGACGTTGCAGCAGAAGTTGCTGCCACCAACATACCTGTGGTAGAACAAATATAAATTTAATATACTGACAAAAACTCAAAATGCAAAATGAAGAAAAACTTTTCAGTTCAGCTAAGTAGAATGAAAATGTAGGTAACAAGACAAACAAGAGTTTTGGCATGTCAAAAGATGCTAACTTGATTCCGCTGAATTGTTAGTTGAGGGACTCACATGGTTTAATTACAAAATCAAAACAACAGTTTTCGCAGTCATTTTTTTTTTTTGGTTTGAGAATCGTTTTCTTAGTCATTGGAAAAGGACTTTGACCTTATTTTAATCAATGAAGAGTTATCCATAGATCGGCTAATGGGTTTTTTTTTTTTAAAATATCTTTTTAATCGTGTAATAAAGTAGGAAATGATGATTTGTTATTTATAATTAATGTTTCAAATCTAAAATAGTAGTAAATTAAAAGCCCTTTTTTCCTTCAAATATGTATTCATTCCATTTAGTCGGTCTATATATCAATACCCCAACTTTAGAGAAAAGTTAAACCAGTATGGCGTGCTTGCTCTGATGCCCTTCCAACAAAAACAAATCTCAGAAAGCGTACAATAATAGACAATCCCCTGTGCAGCCAGTGCAACAAAGCTCCCAAAGATACTTTGCATGCTCCATGGGATTGTATTCAAGGTATTTGGATTACGAAATTTACTTGGATTCCACGTGACTTTCCACACCTCACAAATTCCAATGATCTGGTCACGTTAGTGAGGCAACAGCTTCAGACTCTAGAGCTATTTGCCGTGATAGCCAGGTCCGTGTGGTTTCAATGCAGTAAAATTCAGTGTCATGAGGAAGCACTCACACTTCAGAAGACCTACGAGGCGGCCATTGTATTGCTGACAGAAATGGGACAAAAATATCTGACTCGCTTTACTCCATCACGATGGTCAGAAATCAAATAGAAGCCACCAGACCTTGAGATGTTGAAAGCAAATTACGATGGAGCTGTGTTTGAAGATTCAGATGAAGCTGGCATTGGAGTTGTGTTTTGGAACAGCAGGAGCGAGGTGACAGTGACTTTATCTGAAAAAAATTCCTTTACCCCCCACAGTGGAAACCTTGGAGCTGATGGCAGCTAGGAGAGCAGTTCAATTAGCTGTGGAACTCGGTTATCACTGGGCTGTTTTTGAAGGAGATTCTGAAACTGTTTTTAAGGCTTTGTCAAGCGATGTGGCTCCCCTCTCGTCTCTTGGTCATCTGTTAAAAGACATTTTAAGTCTTTAACAAACTCTTTACGAGTTCATTCTTTCTCTCATATTAGAAGGCATGTTAATTCTGTTGCTCATGCCTTAACTAGGATTTCTTTTCCTTTATTAGTCTAGATGCTGTCTGCTCCACTAAAGATTTTTAATCTTGTTGTTTCTGATTTTCCAGCTTAATGAATAATACCAGTCCCAATCCTCATAAAAAAAAAATGGTTACCATGTAAAAAATAATCTATTATGAGGCAATAAGGTGTAATAAAATATAGAAAAGGCATCTCTCTTTGTCAAAGGAAGTATGTACTTCATCTTCTATATGAAATTAGGCTCTTGGGTGCTTGTCTTGTTGATACTCTTATGTACTCCACTGTTAAACTAGATGGTGATCACAGAGAACCATTTCTGATTTGTGATACCGACCCTTACTTTGGAAGTTGATTGGTGTGGACACAAGGTACAAGCCCCCTATTATATGCATGTATGGGAGGAAGAGCAAAAAGAATATGGTCCAACCTGTGGCCTTATGAATGAAGCCTGTTAGTTATTGGGCTTGAGATTAAGCAAGCCTGAGCATTTAATAATTAGGGTTTCTTTATGCATTTTATTGTTAGCTATTTAAGCACTTTTTATTATTATTGTAAGACAATTTTGAGGATTATAAAACAACGTGTGTTTCTTTTACACTGGCGCCAACTCCAGTTTTTACTTGGTGCTAACTCCAAGTAGCCCTTAGGTGCTGACTCGTAGGGTTTATTTTGTTATTTACTTGTTCCATTGAAATAGTGTGGTTGTCCTACGCCAATTTTGGTATCAGAGCAAACTTCGATCTGTTTGAAGTATCATCGCAGTCAATCCAGAACCAAAAAGAAAAAAAAAATGTTGAACCACCGTCACAACCCATTAGAAATTCCAATCACCATTGCTTCTTACCACCACTAGAAGACCCCACAAAAAAAAAAATCCTGCCAACACCACCATCATATCGCCACCATTTACAATTTGACACAAACATCCCAATCACTCCAAGACCCCAACCCAACGGCAACAAATCCTAAGCCCATACTCAAATCACCAAACCAGTTGCAACCACGAAGACAGAGAAGTTCTATCACCGCTGACCCTGGTTCATTAATTTTTGGTCTTCCTCGTGTCGAAGATCCACCTCCATCAATTCTTGCTTGCCGTCGTGACTACCGCTATACACACTCGCAAGCCCCAGTTGCAATGACTCACCGCAAGCAGCTTTGATCCCTTCCATCCTTGTCTCGCGTTGCCATGACCATCACTTGCTCGCCGCCATGCCATAGCAAGTCCACCAGCAACCCCTCAACTCCATCTAAAAGGTAATTTGTCACCTAGATTTTTTGTTTTAACCTTTAATACTCCACCATTTCCTGACACAATACCCAAAAAAAAAGGGTATATCAGCCCAATCTCAATGTGGTACTTTTCAAGTTGAAGCAAATACGATGAATTCTCATCCCATTTCATGTCCTCAGCACACTTTTGAACAATTTATCAAGGAATTATCTACCAAGGAATTAAAGGAATTATCTGTAAAGCTCATGAAAGATGTTCAAGACAGGATTGCTCAGATAAAGCAAATGAAGACTCAAACCGATTCAATTGGGAAACCAAGGATAATTGATCACAATGAACTTATAGTTACCCTCATTGAAGATAACATTGATGATGATATCTTGGTCGTGGAGAATTCTCAAGCAACACCAAAGCCTAATGTTGACACAAACGTACATGCCTCGACAAGTTTGAAGAGCAGCAAGGTGAAGAGATGGTTTCTACAGAGAGTATTATGTTAGAGGGTGCACATGATGTGACATTGGAAGCTAATGAATCTGTTTTTGATCAGCCTTCCATAGTGCATGAAGACAAATAGTTTGCTAAAGTGGAGAAAGTGGATAACATAATGCTTCCAATGGTTTAAGATAAGATTATGTTGATTCCACACATTGATTTTGTTATTCCAGAAGAGTTTGACACGGTGAAATTCAAGGTTTTTCTTTTCTCTACGCTTCCTAAGGTGATTCCAAATTGGAAGCAAGTGTTACTTGTTAGTATCCTAATCCTTCAATGCTTTAAAACTCGAGGTTGGGTTTTCTTCAACCAAAGGAGAATGATGCTGGAGATGCAAGAAAATTATTATTTAATATTATTTATATTTGCAAGTCAATTGTATTTTTATGTTTTAGGTCCTAATAGTTTATTAGGCTATAGTATTTTAATTTGGAAGCAAGGTTATTTTTGTAATAAGGCAATTAGAGTTTCCTAACCAATTAAAATTAGAGTTTAGCAATCCTTTATAAGCAACCTATTGTACTCCTTGAGCAGATAGTAAATTTTTGATGAATGAAAAAATGGTCGTATGGTCTTTCTTTGGTCTGGTGTTGACTCCTAGTGGTCTCCCTGCTTGGTGTTGACTCCAAGTCAGGCCTAAGTGCTGACTTCAAGGTCATATCCCTTTATTTTTCCATTATTTAGTTTTGTTCTGGTTGTCTTGCATCACTGATTCATTGTCCTAACATCAAAAAGAGAAATATATATATATATATATATATATATATATATATATATATATATATATATATATAGGGTTTGGTTTACCTTCAGTACTTTTTCAACTGGAATCTCTTTTTATTTTAATGAGAGACTGCCACGTCATCCACTAACTAAATAAAATGTGGAGATTAAAACTTACTACCACTTATCATTATATATTTAAAACAAAAGAACACGTCCAGTTTAAAAAGTACTGGAGGTAAGCCAAACCTTAAAATATATGGGTCATGTTAATGGATGCCCTTAGGGCAATTATTAATAAACCATAATAGGAAAATTTTGACACCACTTTCATGAGTAATATAAAACGCTGTCAACAACTTTATTGTTTTATTATTCTCCCAATAAAATGTTTCTAAAAATAGCTATATATATATATATATATATAGAGAGAGAGAGAGAGAGAGAGAGATGGGTGTGTGTGTGTGTATATAATAGCAAAAGCCTAATCCTTATTTCCCTCCCATAAATATACGGAGCAAAAGTGGCCAAATACCATTTTTGGTAGAAATTATTAGTGTTCTACCACTGTTTGAGAAATAATTAGCGATCTAATACCTTTTTAAAACTCGGGTTTGTAAAACTCGAGTTTGACATGTAACTTGAGTTTCATAAAAATCTGCACAGTGGCACCCACTGATGTTGATTATTTTAATTAAAAACTCGAGTTTGACATGTACCTCGAGTTTCTTGTAATGTGTTACTCAAGTTTATAAAACTTGAGTAACATGTAAGAAAGAAAGGATGATAAATAAAAATAGCATATTCATTTGCATATTCATTAGGTGTGAGGATGAAAGCCAGCCCATCTGCATATAAAGGTTGATTCTGCGAACAAATGACGAAGGAAAAATGAGTAGTGAAATCTGTCAATGTTGTAATCAACGTAGTTTAAATAACTGGAAGTCTTCCACGAGCAAAGTCAGTCAATGTTGGTTTGCATGCTAATAATGCAGTGTAAATAGTATCTTTGAAAATTTTAAAAACACAATAAATGCCATAAACTGCCAAGTCCTGCATTAGAGCCCAGATCTAGAAAGGCATTAGGCATAAAGTGTGAAACTTTGTTTCCATTTTGCAAGTTCAGAGCATAAATAGTGACTTCTCATCTAACCCAAAAAAACTTAAAGTTCAAGACATAATTTTAAAGTTCAAGCATGCAAATTACACAGAACTCGAGTTTGTAAACCTCCAGTTCTATGTTCAAATTTTTATATAATTCAAGCTTATAGAGCTCGGGTCTTATTTACAAGGAACTCGAGTTTATGAAACTCGAATTTTCTAGGTCAGTGCGTGCCACTAGTATTTTTTAATGGAACTTGAGTTTTTGAAACTTGAGTTACATGTATAACTCGAGTTTCACAAGCTCAAGTTTGAAAAAGGTGATAGATCACTAATTATTTCTCAAACAGTGGTAAAACACTAATAATTTCGACCAATGATGGTATTTGGCCATTTTTGCCTAAATATACGTTGTATATGAAAACATACCTATAAGATGACGCCGTTTAACTTAATACGTTTCAAAAAAAAAAAAACCATTTAACTTAATACAAAAACCTGACAGGTTCAAGAGAGATTGAGAGTAACACCACCATCCATCTCCAACCACTAGAAAACTGGCTTTCCTCAACCATCGTACCACCAGATCTGTTACAGGTATTTTTTTTTTTTTTTTTGTAAAAATAAAATACTGCAATGGAGAGAGTCGCGAGGCACTAAAGATGTGTAGAGAGAGAAAGAGAGGGTTCATAAGCCAGGGAAAGCCAAAAGAGACCACAATAGTAACTCTTAATGAACCTCTGCTTTGAGATGGGTTTCTTCACCGGCTTTGCTGCCCTCTCTCTCTCCAATCTGCTTCCTCCTTTAAGTTGGCTCCATTCATTTTGGCTTTATTGCTTTCTATTTTTGCTTCATCTTCTCTACAATTTATTTTAGGCTCGTCTCTCAGATCCTATGAAGCACGGACGTGGCTGGGAGGGTGCTGCACCGGAGTTCGATGCGGGGTGCGGCATCCAACGTGGCTGCCCACGCGTTGGTGCTGCGTCTAGGCTTTTTATTTTTTGTTTCTTTTTCACGAATTCGCACCGACTCGGCTTGACTCACGCCGAACCGGGCCAATATTGGCCAGAGTAGGGCCGATACGGCCAAATCGGGTCGTATCGGCTGGCGACTGAAATGGCCGAAATCAGCCTTGAAACATGCTAGAACAGCTGAAATCGGCTTTGAATTAGGCCCAAACATCCTAAATCTATCATTCCTAAATTTTATTACGAATATTTGTTGCTTCTTTTGTGTTTTGTGTTTTGTGTTTTGTGTTTTGTTTTGTGTTTCTTGCCTTCTTCTTTCTTTGTTTTGTGACTCAAGGCATAGTAATGTGTTTTTTAAAAATATTTTAATAGTAAAAATATATAGAAAATATAAATAAAAATATTTTTAATAATTTTTTAATCGCCGCACCCGCACCCTACTTTTTCAAAAATTACCTAGTCCCGCACCCGCACCCGAATCTGGAAACACACCCGTGCTTCATAGCTCAGATCTCTAACCTTACCCTCTACTATAATTAATTAATTATATAATTTGACTTTGAAATTTTAGATAAATTTATGCTAAATGTTTGTTTAAATTGTCTTTGATTCGCATTAGGTTTGTAAATTACTTTTTTTTCTTAAGTGAAAGATGTTTCAATTTCATTGTTGCATAGCTAATTTGTTGCCACTAGTACTCTAGGTTTGGTTATTAAGAAAACTAGTCGCTAACCTGTGCGATGCACGAAAAGTTATTGACTCTGAAAAAAAATTAAGAAATATCTAACTTCTATACTTTTCCATAGTTTAGATGTCTAATATTTTTTTTGATAAGTAATAAAGAAATTTATTAAAAAAAAGAGAGAGTCACCCAAGTACACAGGAAGTATACAAGGGAGAACAAATCAAAGACGAACATTACAAAAATCAAGAAAATCCAAAATAGAAAGAAAAGGAAGGCTTCTCCACACAGAGAACCAATCTAGTAAGGTTCGGAAAAAAAGAGACTTAAGATCAGGCATGGAACTCTCGATGTCTTCAAAACATCTACTATTTCTCTCCTTCCAAATACACCACAACAAGCAATGAGGAACGGCCTTCCAGATATCTCCATTACGATGGCGACCAAAACGACCTTGAACATTATTGAGTTGCAAATGTATAGTTACCGAAACCTACTAAGTAATTTGCAATTATTAAATTAATAAAACAAAACTCTCAATAGTTTTATACACACACACACTTAAAACTAATATAAACTGCAAATATATAAACAAAAATCATGATATGGGAAGACACACCAAGTTTCAAATTTAAGTAGTAATATGATTTTCTTGTAGTAATAACAATATAGATAATTCAAAATATGGAACAATATCAAAATTATAATACCTAATTCTATTATCTTTTATGTTGAATTCAAACAAATAATTAATTGAAATTAATCCAAACAAATAATTAATTAACAAAAATCATAACTTTTAATAAGAAAAAAAAGATCACATGAACCTAAATAAAAAGCATTTAAGATGAAGAATTCAGATCAACCTACTGAGACACAAATACCTAAAATCTCAAGACTTAAAAACTTCAAAATTTATAAAATCCTCAAATTCTACTTTAAAACCAAACCAAATTCAACAAATTTATATATAACATACCAAATAAAAACTTATCGTTCCCTACGCTGGAAGATGATTTTTCTCCAAAAAAATAAAGATGTCTTATCTGCCATGTACAATATAAAAAAAAATTATTAGTAGAAAATCTCAAGCACATATGAAAGCAAATAAAAAATTCGACATAAAAGATAAAATTCATTAATAACAGTATAAACAAATATTCACATATGTTGAATTGAAATTTTATTAATAATAACAATATAAACAAATTTGACATAAAATTCATTGAAATTTTATTCGTGTCTTCTTTTTCCAACGTAAGTCTTTTTTTTTTAGTCCTATCAGAATTTTTGTTTATATATAAATTATTAACGTTTGAGTTTGTGTTTTAGTTGGACTTATTAGAGAGATAAAGTTTCACTCCTTATTAAGTTTTAATTAAACAAAAATAATTTTGTTTAAAAAAAAATGAAAATGATGAGTTTGAGTTTGAATTTGAGTTTAAGTTTAAGTTTAAGTTGAACTTGTTAGAGAGATAGATTTTCACTCCTTATTAAGTTTGGACTAAACAAAAATAATTTTATTTAAATATTATGCTGACGTGAAAAATTGTGGGAGTTTTAGAGGCTTCAGTTATATAATATATATATATATATAAGTTACAGACTAAGGCCAGTTGAGGCCATGTGCGGAAAATACAAAAGGCCGGTTGAGGCCATGTGATTACAATTGTGAAAACCGGTTGGGGTAATACAAGTGTATGTGGTTGTGTATGTGGTTGCCATCTATAACAATGCTAAAGGTTGAGTGAGGAATCTTGGCTCTGAGGTAATTGATGCTACAATTGGACTTGCCTCAGAATGGAGTCTTGGCTGCCTTATATAGACTAGAGGGAGCCTTGGATGCTATCTGAGGATTGCTGGAATCACGGACGGTGAAATGCTTTTACTGAGGTGAAAACTCTTTCCACCAAAAGCAAATAGTGCTTCTGAATGATTGTGTCTGTGAAATGATTGTGAATAGTAACTTTTACCGTTCAATGAATAGTGACTTGTCCCCTTGCTTTTCGGGCTACTGTTCATCTGTCGCTGTTGGATGAATAGTAATCTGTCGGGGAATCAGCTGAGTGCTGGTACTGTTCATGATGCGGGTACTGTTCATATTAGTGGCTGGTGCTAATAGTAACCAAATTGAAACCTTATCCTGAGTTGCTTGGTCAAGATGCTTTAATCACTATCCAAATTGTAACCACTATAATGATCTTGTGAATCCTGCAAGGGGTCAATTGGGCATCGGTTTACTGAGGCTTCTAAAGAGGCACGAGAAACCTTTTCTTCTGTCTCTAGTTGTTCTGACCGGTCTATGAGTTGCTGGGCAAGATCTTTTAATTCTCTGCTAGATTTTCCGGCGATCTGGACAGAATCTAGGCTGGACTGAGATCTTGTTCTATGAGCAATGGGTTGCTGGATTGGAGGAGGATAGTTCTTATAGACTTGTTTGATGATTTGTTCAATCCTTAGATTGTCCCACCATTTTACCGAAAATTCCCTGTCTAAGAGATTGGTATTGATTTTATAATCCCACTTACTAATCCAGTGGATTCTGAATCTTTGGGTAAAAAGTAGAATTATCGCAAACTGAGAGCGATGGCTTGAAGTCTTATATCTTGAATCAAAGTACCTCAGGGCATCCTATAAAGGTTTCGGAAAAATCTAAGGGATTAATCCAAACATTTCCCACCATTTGAGAAACCAAGAGGGAAGCTGACCGAAGAAGTCTTTGCTAAACATTAAGAACCATGAATGGTTGTAATTCTGATTCTGAATGAAGAGAACTTTCTCAAAGGCATCAATATAGTCATAATAACTATAACAGAGTGCTGAGCCTAAGGGAGATTTGTAATTCTTGAGGGTCCTTAATTCAGAAGGATGTTGCCCCAATCTTGGCAACTGACAAAGCCTGTGATGATGAACTTGTGATAGAGGACTACTGAGGGGTCCCTATTATTGAAGATGTTTTCTAATTGAACAGACTTTTCCTGGCTGAGGATTTTGTACAACTTGATATTTTTCTCTGGATGCTTTGGTAAGAAATGCCATCCTTGTCACAGAACTTCCATGGCTAGGGCAAGAGGATCTGTTATATGAACCAAGTGGGGCTCAATATAAAAGATATGCTGGAGATAAGATTTCTTAATATAAGAAGAATTTGCTTTCTTGGTTGAATATGAAGGCCTTTGGATAGGGCCAAAAGGTTCTTCTACCAAGTAAGGGTTGATTGCTTTTGGTGCTGGGGTGGCTAAAGCTGAACTATAGCTGAGCTGACCATAAGGTGGCCTTTCATAATTTGGTTTTGGAATTGTTGAAACCAAATAACGATTGGCAATGGCTGATGGTGAGGCTGGAGCATGCTGGCTAGGGTTTTTTGCCTGGCTAGGGGAGAATGGTACAATCTGGCTACGAGTGATTGGTACAAGTTTGGCAGGGTTTTGTGCCTGACTGGTACCACCAGGTGTTTGCTGTTTAGGCAGTTTTGGGGGTTGGGGTTGTACGGGTTTCTTCTCGGACATCTTGACTGTGATTCTGCAAAAATTCACGGGTTAGGAAATCATGGATGCTGTTCTGGCTTCCTTCTATGAATTCTAAATCAAAGTCAAAAACTGAAAGGATGGCTTGCCATCTTGCAAAAATCTGTTTTGATGCAATGTTTTGAACATTTTTTTCTAAAACATGTTTTGCAGATTTACAATCAATTCTTATTAAAAACTTTTGATTCAAAAGATCACTTTAAAATTTGGAGATGCATAGTACTATGGATAATATTTCTTTCTTAATAGTACTATAATTGATCTGAGTGGGAGTCTATATTCCCGAATGAAACAGACTATCTGTTCAGGGGAATTGGGACTAACACGCTGGAGGAGAATGCCACCATAACCTATGTTAGAGGCATCTGTTTGGACAATCTTGAAGGAATTATCTGTGGGAATTCCTAGACAAGGGAGGGACTTGACATATTTTTTGATATGTTGGACCACTGTGGTATGGGTTGGAGTCCATGGGGATGGATTGGTGCGAAGCCTATCAAAGAGAGGTTTGCACTGCTGTCTGAGATTTTGATAGAAATCTGAAATGTAATTGAGGGATCCTAGAAATCTTTGAAGCTGTATTTTGTCTAGAATTTCATCTGGAAACTTATCCGCAAACTGAATAGCTCTTTCTATGGGTTTGATAACTCCATAATGAATATCAAAACCTAAGAATCGAACTTTGGTTTGGAAAAGTTTAATCTTTGGAGCTGAAACAACAAGATCATTGAGCTTGATGGTATGGAGGAATGCTCTTAGGTGTTTTTGATGTTGTTCCAAGGATTCTGAAAAGATGAGCACATCATCAATATACACAATTGCATGGCTGGAGAATGGATTGAAAATTCATGATATTTTGGAATTCAGAAGGTGCATTCTTGAGACCGTAGGGCATTACATTCCATTCGTAATGTCTGAAGGGTGTAGTAAAGGCTGTCTTATACCTATCAGGCTCTCTGATTTGTATTTGCCAAAATTCACTCTTCATATCAAACTTATTGAAGACCACTGCTCTACTAAGCCTGTTGACTAAGTATTTCTTGTTGGGAATTGAGTACCTTACCCATTCTAAGACTTTGTTAAGGGGCTTGTAGTTGATAACTAATCTAGGGACACCTCTTTCTATTTCAGCGTTTTTCTGGACATAAAAGGCTGGGCAAGACCAGGGTGATCTAGACTTTCTGATGATTCCTTTCCTTAGGAGGTCCTCTATTTCTACTCTGCAAGTATCCATGAGTTCTTGGTTCATTTGGATAGGTCGAGCTTCGGTAGGGATATCCTTTTCATTGAAATCTTTGACATATGGGAGAGCTACCTCGTGTCTCTTTCTATGCCAAAAGGCTGTGGGTAGATCAGAACAAATTTCCTGCTTAAGTCTTCTTCAAACTTTCTGATCTTTTCTTGGAAGATTTTACAAGTTAGTTGTTCCTCAACTTTCTTGTACTTCATCTCATCTTGAAGATGCTTAAGGTGAAAAGTTCTTAGATACCATCAGCAGAATTAACTTCCACAAATGGTATTCCAAAGTCAGGATTGTCATCAGTAAAGATTTTGAATTTAAGGTCATCGCCTTAATAGACTCAGGTGCTGATCTTAACTGCATTGAAGAAGGAATCATTCCCTCCAAGTATTATATATATAGACTTGTCAAACCCACGCGATGCATGGGAATAAATAATTATTTTGTAATTGTAATATAATATGTAATTTGTTCTCTATAAAAATTAAACAATTGTTATTTGGTCCAATTGAAGTGGACTGAATGGACCGTATGGACCGGATTGAACCGAACTGGTCCTAATAGACCTAACTGGACCGAATTGGCCAAGTGGACCATATGGACCAAATTAGACCGAATAGACCTAACTGGACCGAATTGGCCAAATTGGACCGAATCCACTGAAATGGACCGAATAGACCTAAATGGACCGTATGGACCAAATTGGACTGAACAGAGCTTAGTGAACCGCATTGACCAAATAGACCTAATTGGACCGAATTCGCCAAATTGGACCGAATAGACCTAGGTGGACCTAATGGATCAAATTAGACCGAATAGATTGAAGTGGATAGAATGGACTGGATTGGACCGAATGGGCCGAACAGGACCAAATTGACTAAATTAAACCTAAACGACCGAACTGGACCAAATTGCCTATGCTGACCGTATGGACCAAATTGGACCGGATAGACCTAATTGAACCGAATTGGCCAAATTGGACCGAGTAGACCTAAATAGACGGAATGGACCAAATTTGACTGAATAGACCTAAGTGGACCGTATGGACCTAATAGACCTAACTGGACCGAATTTGCCAAATTGGACTGAATAGACTTAGGTTGCCCGCATGGACCAAATTGGACCGAATAGATCGAATAGATCAAAGTGGACTGAATGGACAATATGGACCGGATTGGACGAACTGGACCGAATTAACCAAAGTAGACTGAATGGACCGAATTTGACTGAATTGACCGAAGTAGTCCGAATGAACTTAATTGAATTGAAGTGGACTAAAGTAGACCGAATTAGACCAAAATTGACCAAAGTAGACTGAATCGGACCAAATTGACGAAATGGACCAAATGCCAATCTGATATTAGCATAGCCAAGATTGTGTTTTGATATAAATTCAAATTCTTACTTCCAAAATAATCAAGTACTAACTCAAACAAAAATCAAACCAAAACTATAAGAGAGAAAAATATGCTACTTGTAATGGAAAACTAAAAAATTCAACACCAAAACGTATGAACCCAAAATAGAATTTTAAAAATCACAATGATTCATCAATGTAAAGAAGGGTTGTAAGAAAGAATAAAAAAATGAAGAGAGAGAGAGAGAGAGAATAACCATGTTTCAAGAGAGAATGTGAGAGAATAACAAGAAATTTAAATGGAAAATAATATGAGAAGAAAAAAAAGTAAAAATAAAAATATTATAATAAACACCAAATTATCCAAGTCATATTATATTATGTAATAAAATAACATTATATTCTCATATACTATCTTTATACATAATGCAATAGGATAATATTTATGAAATCAAAGAAAAGAAAAAATATAACTTAATCACATCAACCCAAAGTAGAGTTTCAAATAATACAAAAACTTATCAACTTAAAGTAGAAATGCAAGAAAAATAATTTAAAAATCCACCAAAAAATAAAAAATTGAGAGAGAGAGAGAGAGAGAGGGAAAGAGAGAGAAATAACCTTATGTGTGTGGGAAAACTATGTATAGAATGAAATTGAGAATTGTAAATTTATAGGAAGAGAGGGAATAAGAAAAGCCAAAAATAAAGGAAGATAGAAGAATTGAGGAAAAGTGATATTAAGATAGATAGTAATAAAGAGACAAAAGGGAGGGAAAAAGTTGGTGAAAGTATAACATTAAGTTGAGAAATTAATAACAAAAAAAAGGAGTTATAAAAAAGAAGAGAGAGAACATTGGAAATGGGTGGATGATGTGGCTGCTGATATGGCACACTAGGAGCGTAGTAACAATAAATGCTACGTTTCAATTTTTAGATATATATATATATATATATATATATATATATAGAGAGAGAGAAGAGAGAGAGAGAGAGAGAGAGAGAGAAACCATATTTCAAGAGAGACTGTGAGAGAATAATAAGAAATTTATAGAAAATAATATGAGAAGAAAAAAAGTAAAAATAAAAAATATTGTGATAAATACCAAATTATCCAAGTCATGTTATGTAATAAAATAGCATTATATTCTTATATATTATATTTATATATAATGCAATAGGATAATATCTATGAAATCAAAGAGAAGAATAAAGATAACAACTTAAAACTTAACTTAATCATATCAACCCAACGTAGAGTTTCAAATAATACAAAAACTTATCAACTTAAAGTATAGATGCAAGAAAAATAATAAAAAATCCACCAAAAAATAAAAAAAATGATAATAATTTGAGAGAGAAATAACCTTATGTGTGTGAGAAAACTATGTATAGAAGAGAATTGTAAATTTATAGTTAGAGGGGGAATAAGAAAAGCCAAAAATAAAGGAAGATAAAGGGATTGGGGAAAAGTGATATTAAGATAGATAGTAGTAGAGAGATAAAAAGATAAAAATAAGGGAAAAGTTGGTGAAAGTATAACATTAAGGCTTGGCTTGGATAGTGCTGAACGCGTTTTCCTCCTTTTTTTTTTTTTTTTTTTTTGTTTCTGCTGCAGGGGACAACGCCTATGCACGTACTGTGTGCGCACTATTCACACACTTTTCAACAATTTTTTATTAAAAATGAGTCCTGCAGCACTATTCACACATTTAGAAATTATTTTGCTACAGTATTTTCAGTTTTCAGCTGTATTCAAACGGACTCTAAGTATGCGTTTGGGTTTTGCGTTTTTTTTCCCTGGACAGCGCCTCTTGCACTGTTCATTGTCATGAACAATGCTTTTAGACTTATGAACAATGTCAAACGCGTGAACAATAACTTTTTTATTATTTTTTTTATTGTTTTCAGTTTTTAGCAAAATAAGCGGTATCCAAATGGACCCTAAGTTGGAAAATTAATAAGAGAGAAAAACAAAAAAAAAGTTAAAAAGAAGAAGAAGAAGAAGAAGAAGAAGAGAGAGAACATTGGAAATGAGTGGATAATGTGGCTGCTAATGTGGCTCAACAGGAACATAGCAGCAGTAAATACTACGCTTCAGCTTACACACACACACACTATTGTATGCGTTAAAGTAAAATTTGGGAATTAAAAAAGATTTCTATTTGGCTACTTAGATAATGAGGTCTTTGACCAAGAAAGTAGATTTGTATATAATGAGTTTGACTAATTCTTGATATGTATTGAAATTCGAAGTTATTAGCCCAAACAAAACCTACACACAATTTGAGTGTAGAGTCTTGATTTGGAGTAATTGGGAAGCATTGGATCTATATACTAATCTTTGGTAGTGCAATTAGGCATAATTGCAGGATCTGAAAAGCTAATAAAGATAAGACTCCGTTAAGTCTGTAGGTAGTAGGAGCTCAGAGGGTTCAAGTACCTTGAGTAGCTTAGGCTTTTAGGGTCTTTATGTATTCTTGTGCTCCAAGCTTCCAACTGATTTACTAGTGGATTATTTCGGTTTTTCGGGCCGTAGAGATGTTTTGCCGACTAGGTTCTCCAGTTTGCCTCTTTGATAACACTTTTGGTATTATTTTGTGTTTGCACTATATTCTCCCTTAATACTCTTGTTTATTTACTTGTCAATTATGTATGTTCATGCTTTAGTTGTTGGTTTCGGTTGATTAATTTGCTAATCACTTAAATTCCACATTTGGTGTGTTAAGCTTAAAATTAATCCAGCCGTAATTAAAATTTGGGAGTCTTAATTAGCACCTAGTAATTAGATTAGTGCACTTTCATCATTGGCTATCCAAACCCTTTAATTCTTTTGCTAGCCATTATGAAATTAACTATTAGACTAAATTATTATTATAGTATGCCCTCTTTCTCTACCCATCTATATCTATATCTATATATTACTAAAAGCTGAAGCGTAGAGTTTAATATTGTTGCTCTCACATTGCGCCACATCAGCTGCCACGTCATTTTCTTTAAAAAAATATATATAATTTTTCATTCAATTTTAAAATGGTTTTTACAATTTTCAACCCTATAAATCCCAGCCCTATAAATGCACCCCACTACTTATTTATTTACTCCCACTATCACCCTATAATAAATTTGTATAATTAATCTAGCCCAGCTCTTATTTATTTAGTTCCACTATCAAGCCCAACCCAAAGCATTTTCAGTTCAGCTTAAAAGAAAAAGAAATTAAAAATATAAAACGTTCAAGCTAGTTTGAAATTAAAAAAAAAAACAAAAAAAACAAGGGGAAGCATTCAGGGTTTTAAGTTCAAGCAGGTTTGGAAGAGAAAAAAAAAAAAAAGGGAAGCGAGAGAGTTTGAAGATTGTAACGTGCTTTGGTTGAGGTATCTCCACATCTCAATTCTTTTTTTTGGGTGCAAAACTTTTATGCTCTGTTTAAATTAATATGAGACCCCTTTTTTTTCGTTTGTTTGTGTTTGTGTTTATATTAGACGAGCATCCTTGGCTTGCCTTTGATGTGTTTGTGAGATTGTTTGAATGTTGTTTCAAAAATAAAAGGAGCTGTTTATGCTGCTCAATAGTGCTAGGATCAAAGCAAATTTTTTTGGGTGTTTCAATTTTTGCGGTAAGTTTTCTGCATAATTTTACTGCATAACAGATCTATATGTACCTGAAGATTTGAAACATGGTGGTAGTTGAGCTTATCTATAATGGAAATCTAGCACTGGGAGATATCATTGTCGCTAATGATGATAATAGGACATTTATAATTCTTATATCAGATATTATCTACTTTGTCTGTTCTACTTGATACCTTCCTTGATTTTCACTTGAGTACCTTGGCCAACCCACAAAAGTAGTGGGGGAGAAGATAAATTTAAAGTCCAAAAAAAAAATCTGTATGACCAAATACAGGAGAATTTCTCTTGGGTCTAAAGTTCAGCTAATACAAACTGCTTATTAAAATGTTGTGATTTTGTTTTGGGAGACAAATAACTAGCTGATAGTTTCCTTCTATCTTTAATTTCTTTCTTCATGGCGTAGGTAGCTTGTGTGTGTGACATAACATTGAGCAGGGGCTCTTCAACACATGAAACATGTACCCGATTCTGGTAATTAGAATTTAGAACTCCTTGTCGGCAATGAAGCATTTGCAACAACATTCAATGTCTTAATTTTGTTCCTCTTTTTTCTTGATTTTATTGCGGTCATTGGTTGGTTAAGACTGTCCAGTCACTATCTAATTCTGATGCTTAGTAATCTAAGTTGCTGCACTTGCTTTGTGATTTACAATTGGGTTTATTTGATTTTGATTGGCCCTTTTTCTATTTGCTCCTGAGAACATGTTGGAAAACCAACATCAAAAGAGAAAGAATTAGAATAGTTGATATCTTTAATTCTTTTTTGTTCATGGTTATAAAACTTACTGCTGTATAAAGGAAAAAAATCTTAATGCTTTTTTAATTTTGCTTTTGCTTTTACTTGTGTAAGGTTGCTAGGAACACAACCCAGCAGGTGAGAGAATCAGTGGTTGTATTTACTTTAACTGTGGAACTTATATAATTATCTGTGTTATAGCATTGGTGTTTGTATTGATCCCCCTATTTTTGTTGTGTTTTATTTTTGTGTGTGATTTAGATTGGTAGTAGATTGAGTTTGAGAAGAAACTATGGGGTCAAAGATAATAAATTTGGGGTGGATGCCTAGGCTCTTATGCTCAAGGGTGTGAAGGAAGCTTACTTATGTTATCAAGGTCACCTTACTTCATAGCTGCTTAACCACAAAATTTCTTAATAAAAATTTACACTCTTGCTATCTATATATACATCTCATATCTTAAAATTCTTTCATTTATAATAAATATATTTCCTTGGTGGAGCTTAATATATAAATATATTTAGTACCATTTAAACACATTTCATAATATATTTAGTTTTCTTTGCCTTAAAGATTAAATTCTTTATGTATGTCATTAGATATCTATTTTTTAAAAGAAAACAAGTATATAAAGTTATAAAGAATTTTGCCAACAAAAAAAAAATCTGTATAATTTTAGGATTTTATCTATATAATTTCATCTATACATTCGGCCTTATAAGATAAGATTACAATGTAATTTTAGGATTTTGTCACTTAACCTGTTCTCTTTGTGAAGCACTTTGGTTTACTAATATTTTAAGATTATATTTTCTTTTAATTCAAAGTATTGTTTTGTCTTTAGCTTTTTTCAATTCAAAAGTATTAGCTCTATTAAGAAGCTTGGCTATTCTTGGCGCTATTCAAATTATTGGCTCTATAGCTTTGTATTATAGATATCATTCTTTTGGTTATTTGTTGTGCTTGCTATTTAGATAAAATAGAAAAAGTTATTTAGTACCCACTAAATCTAGATTATGGGAACTATATTATTATTTAATTTTTTTTTAATCCATAACTCTTTTGATTGATATAAATTATTAATACACAATGAATCACTGGATGCTATTAAAAGAGAATTGGATGTCAAATTATAGAATAGAAGGGATTGGTTCTGTCTTCTGATTCATTGGATTGGCTATCTAATTCAATGATATATAAGTAATTGAAGAAGGTTAATGATTAGGTATTTCATAATATCAATTTGTTTGTTGATTTTTTGCTTTGCTTTGTGGGATTAATGGCAAATAAAGCATAATTGGTGTAGTTTTGCTAAAGGACTTTAAGGTTGAACTAGAAGCATTTCATATATATATAATCTGCATGCATATTTTGGAGGTGGATTTTTGTGTCTTAGATCCTAACTTGATATTGCTAAGATATCTTCAATCAAAGGGGAAAGTGTATGGTTCAAATGGAAGCACCAAAACCCTAGGGGAGAATCCAAAGAGAAATTTCCTCAACAAGTTGCAATGTACCACACACGATAATTAAGATGTGAGAAAGTTTCAAGTTATCTACTTAGATAAAGATTCAAATATGTGATTCTCTTTTGAAAATCATTTTATTTTTTCTAATTATTTGTTTTGTGTTTTTTTAAAATGTGAAAATGTACTATCAACTTATGTTCAAAATGAAAAATACCAGCTTTCTAATTATTTGTTCATGAGAGTAAATTACAAACACAGATGTTCAAACTTTGTATTAGTTTGAACTACATTGCATGTTTGAGTGTTTCAGCTATATAATATTTCTTGCAATTTATGGATGCTATTATACCATGAAAAAAAAATTATGGACACCAAATCATTCTATAAGCTTGAACTCACATGTTCATAGCAAAACTACTCAAATAAGAGATAATTTATAAATCCGTGAATCGCATGAGTTAGCGACTAGTTTCTTTCAAAACTTAGGGTTCTTATAAGACCTCTACCAGAATTCTGTTTTCTAGTTTCTATTAGTGTACATTGAAACCCAAAAACATTTTGATAACCTTTTACCATCACTTCTCTTCATTTCTTTAACTTTTCTCCTTTTTTGTTTTGTTTTGTTTTTTTTTCTAAAATTTGGAATTTGTCAATGCCACAATCATCAGTATGTCATAGTGGTAATTCTAACATGCTTTTTAGCAAACACTGTTTTGCAACTCAAAATCTTACTGTGTTATTGGCCAAATTGTTCTTCAAACACAAAATCGTAAGGCAAAATCATGGTTTTATATTTTGGACTCCATAAAGTTCAAACATGAATAGAATGCGTTTGGGAGGGGCTGAAACGCCCAGCGTCTGCGTTTCAGCCCCTTACTTTTTTTTCTTCTCTGGGACGCGCTTTGTTCACTGTTCATTGGCTATGAATAGTGATTTTAGGCGTGAACAGTGTTTTTTCACATAAAAAAATTATTTTGCTACAGTATTTTTCAGTTTTCAGTTTCAGCTACATCCAAACAGACCCTTAGTAAGGGTTTACAATTTTATTCTTTTTCCCCTTTCGGGAAAAGTCATTGCGCTCTTGGGTAAGGAAGAGGAAAAACAAAATACAATGCTTTAACAAATATGAACTAAATTTATTTATTTTAAAATTTATATCTATATAAACCAACAGAGAGTTAGGGATGAATTGCAATGCTATTAATCTAATATCATAGTTTGCAAATTTGAAGTATTGAGTGTTTTGTTGGAATTATAATCAGAGAACAGGAAGACAGATATAAAGAAGTGGTTTACGAAATCCCATGACTATTAAAACTATGATTACATGATTAAATTTATTATTTCTTAATAGCTAAAGCTTTTGGGACAATTGTTAATTTAACATGGTATCAAAGCTGAAGATCATGAGTCCAATCTCTAGTTTTACTCTACCTCCTATTTAACATGTTAAAAACTCCACATGTTGGGCCCCACTTATTAAGGGAGAGTTTAGGCTCACACGTGAAGGGAGGTGTTAGAACTATGGCTAAATAATTAAATACATTATTTCCTAATAGTTTAAACTTTTGAGACAATTGATAATTTAACAATGATAAAGACAATGGCAAGGATTCCAAGCATTTCCATTTGGTCTTTATTTCTTCCCCCCCCCCAATTTTCTTCGGCTTTTTAATTGCATTGTTGATGGTTTGTGGCTAAATCTTCTTTTGGTGGGATGGTTAGGGTTTGGTTTTCCAATGATGAGAAGGGGTTTTTGGGATTTAGAAATCTCTACGAGTTTTTTTTTTTTTTTGCTATGCATGTTCTTTGTTTTACAATTTTTATTTCGTAACTATGTTTTACCCTTCAATTTGTTTAAATCTGACATTTTAAAAATAAACAAATTTATTTGTGTAAAAAAAAAACATAAAAGAGAAGGAAATTTTGATATATTTATTTTTTAATTGTAAACATGGAGCAGTGTTTAAGCAATAAAACTCTTGTTAAACAACATGTAAAGGTTTTGATAGATATTTTGGGGTAAAATATAAGCAGCAAAATGAAGCTATTGATCTTGCATTGCATATTTTTATTTTCTCCCTTTGTTGTTCAGTTTTTTTTTTTTTTTTTTCGTTATTCCTTTGGGATATTATTTTAATATCAGTAATCAAATGGGTTTCTTCATGCCACATTGCTTATGCACTCATTCCTTCATCACCTATTGGGCATTCCCCTCCTACAGGTAAACCATATAATCTTGCATGCTACCTCTCTTATTCTCGTTTATCTCCTAAGCATAAATGCTTTGCTTTAGCTCTCACTTCCAGCAACCTAAATCTTACGATCAAGCAGTCCAGCACTCTCATAGGAGGCATCAATGACTGCTGAAATCTTAGCCTTGGAAGCTAATCAAACCTTGACGCTCGCTAAACTTCCTCCTAACAAGACTACTATTCACTGCAAATGGGTTTACGGTTTATCACATAATACCACTTTGATGGTTTTATTAAGCTATATAAAGCCTTTTTAGTGGCTAAGGGGTATACTCCAAGGGAGGGGTTGGATTATTCTAGAACTTTCTCCCTACTGGCTAAGTTCATCACTATCAGAACCTTGCTCTTCGTGGCTGCTGTGAAAAGATGGCACCTCCTAATGAACAATGAGTTCCTTTATAATGGTTTAGAGGAGGAGGTTTAAACGTGTTTGCCACCTGGTTTTCACAGGAGGGGGGAGTCTTGCTTTCACTCCTAGCTATCCTTCTTTATCTGCTTATAGTGATGCTAACTGGACTGGGGATCCAGTTGATCGTAAGTCCATCATTGGTATTATTGTTTTCTTTGGTATTTTTCAAATTACCTGGTCTGCTAAGAAGCAAGCCACAGTTTCTAGGTCCTCTACTGAGGCAAAATATAGAGCCTTAGCATCCACAGCAACTGAGTTGTGTTGGATTTGCATGCTTTTTCGTGATTTGGGAATTTGTCTTTCCCAACCACCTCTCTTGTGGTGTGATAATGTTAGTGTTTTGGCTATAACTTCGAATCCTGTCTTCCATGCTCATACAAAGCACATTGAGGTGGACTACCATTTTGTCCATGAAAGGGTTCTCAAACATGATATTCAGGCGAAGTTTATATCTTCCCATGATCAGCTTACTGATATCTTTACGAAAGTTTTGCCTTCTCCACGTTTTCATTGGCTTACCTCCAAACTCATGTGGAAATTCCCCTTTTGTTTGAGGGGGGGGGTTGAAAGCCCCAGTTGCAGATTTGAAGAGAATGAAGACGAAACTGCTCCAATGGTAACACAGAAACAGTGTCGTCTAAGAAGGACAATACACGCGTCTCAATTAAATGCAAACGGTGCCATTTCTCTTAAGTAAAACGATGTCGTTTAGTATATGTGTATTAAGTTTGTCAGTGATCGTGCATGTGCACGTGGGAGAAGTTGTTAACAGAATTTTGTAACCGTTTCTAGATATTTTCTGTTTCTTGTTTCTCTTGGTATATATTGTACAAGCTTTGCTTATTTGTAAATTAAGTCATTAATAACAAGTTTTCTTCAATAGATAAAATTCTCTCTCTCTCTCTCTGTGTTCTCTGTGTTTTTACATGCACTATGATAATCTGGCAGCACTGGATATTGCAACTAACCCAGTATTTCGTACAAGAACATATTGAAGTAAACTGCCATATAGTTCAAGATAAAATTAATGAAGGGATGGTCAAAACTCTTCTTGTCTCAAGTTTTCATCAAGTGGCAGACATTTTTACAAAAAATTTTGGAATTCCTGCATTCTCAACATTGACAAACAAATTAGGACTTTTACATATCTGCACTGTTTCACATCAAAATGACCTTGTGAAGTCAGCAGCTGTCATTTTGAGGGGGATTAACAAAAGTGAAGTTGAAACATGAAAGCAAGATGTCAGTGAAGATCGCATGCTGTCCTGTAAGGGATAACGAGAGGTCCTATCATTGAGATCTAAGAAAACTACAACTCGGGGTGAAGCCCAAAACAACACTAATTTTAGCGAAGCAAGCGAAAGGCTTAAGTAATGGGCAACGTATCATAAGGTCATCAGATCTAACTAGCTTTAGTGGAGTTAGCTTAATTTAATTTCAGTTGTAACAGTGTATATATGTGGTTTGTTCTCATTTCTCTCTTGCTCAGGCTTAGCTATAAACAGCAGAGCTTCATTGAAATTATCCTTAACACACTCAAATCAATAAAATCGCTCCTGTTTTATTTAGAGAGAGTATTTAATGGTTTAAATTTCTTCTATTTTTGGTTTTGGTCTAGTGCTTGGTTACACAATGAGGTAGCCCTCCCTCCATCCTTAATCCCCGGAAAATTAAATTAGAATTTGATTCCAAGAGCCAAGAGCGCTCAAGTGACACCTCATGTATTTCCAACAAATTATCAATTCCACATATCTAATAGTGCGTTAAGAAATTTACCAGCTAACTATTACCCCCCATAAATTTTCATTTCATGATAAGAAATGGTAATAATGGACAGCTAAAAATCAGATAAGATTGAACAAAAAAGATCGTAATCCAGGCCAAATTGAACACCGAAGAGGCATACAATTTAGTAATTTCCCCAATTAAAGAGAAGGCATATAAATAATACTGTAATAAGTTCAAGCACTCTATTCCAAAAGCATAGCCTAAGCATGAATGAGAGAATGGTATATATTAATAAGAAAACTGACCTTGGAACAGCTCAAAGAAATCACCAACAAGGAGATCTGGAACTTCCGGGCCTCCGGCTCCCTCTACCTAGCCATTGACTTCTAAGAAAAAGCGTAAGGTTAGACGGCGTAAGTTTTGGCCCCCCAGTAATAATATAGCAATGTTACAATTATGAAAACTAACCTCGGAGCAGTTCAATGAAATCACCAATGAGTGTTTCTCTTCTTTTTTTTCAGAGTACAAAGAAGAAGATCTGGAACTTCCGACTCCCCTGCCTAGCCATTGACAAAGCATAAAGTAGACAGGGCAAGTTTTGGGGCCCACATGTTCCCCGAAAAAGAAAAAGTTTTGGGATCGACGTTAATAATAGAACAATGTTACATGTTACATTACAGCTACCAAAAACTGGCCAGCATTTTCGACGGTTTCTTTAAATCCAATCTCCTTGTTTAAATAACGCTTATTTTGCTGAAAAGTACACTGGTATAACATAAAGGGTCCATTTGGATAGAATTTATTGCTGAAAATTGAAAATACTGTAACAAAATAATTTTTAAATGAGTAAAAAATACTGTTCATTGGCCTAAAAGTGATTTTAGGCCAATGAACAGTAACAAACACGCGTTGAAAACAAAAAACAAAAAACAAATCTTAGACGTGAACGCACGTTTGGGCTATCCAAACGCCCTCAAAGTCACAAAAAGTCAAAAACGCAGTTCAAAAAAAAAAAAAAACGCAAAAGCAGAGGCAGATGCAGTAAACATGCTATCCAAACGGTACCTTAATCTTAGTTTAGTAAGTATACCCACAAAAGTTGCTCCAACGCACTCTTTAAATTGTGAATTCTATTTTTGCTGATAAATATATTCACTCTATTGGTTTGCAGAGTACTGTTTATTAGCAAAAAATTAACTTGAATAAAAAATCTAACCCAACTAACTAAAATATCCAACTTTTACATAACATTCACAACGGCTACAAACACAACCAAATCTCAAATTCTTTCTCTCTCCAACATTTCTAAATTCAAGCACAACTAAAATACAAACTCAAAAGACAAAAGTCAATTTGACCCATCTGGGCCGCAATGGGGAGAAAGATGAGCAATGGTGGAGCAAAAAGCACGGCTTGGCACAGCGAATGCCGATTCTCTGTCGGCCTGTGCCCTTTGAGCAATGGTGGAGAATTGTTTGTGAAGGCTTGATATAGCAAATGCTAGAGGTTGTTTAGACCCCCAATTCTTAATTGCAGCTTGATTAATTTTAAGCTTAACACACTTTATGCAAAATATACGTGTTTAGCAAATTAATTAATCAAAACATTCAACAATTGCATGGATGGGCACAAGGATGCAACACTAAAATGTAAAGTGCAGTATTATCAAAGAATAGCAAACCCAAGATAATACGGCGATGTATTATCAAAGAGTAAAACTGAAGAATTCAGTGTAAAAACTTCTCAGCAACCCTATAAGTTGGAGTACAAGGATAACCAAAAATACTCTCCAAGCCTAATCTACCCAAAGTACTTGAGTCCTTCAAGCTCCAACTACCAATGAATTTCTCGAAGTCTTTTCTTAAGTAGTTTCCCGAATCCTGCAATACCACTCGATTACATTGCCAAGCCTCACCGACTTATTTTGGCAAAGACCCAATGCTTTCCAAGCTCCAAAATACTATCTACACTTTGAATAGGTGTGAGTTATATTTGGGTACAAATCTCCTTTCAAGGTATGACAATGGGAGAGAGGAAGGAGAAGAGACTACAAAAGAATTCTCACTTAAGAATGAGTAGCTCTCTCTAGGGTTTTCTATTTGAATAATCTTCTTACAATTTTGTGGGTAATAAGAGTATATATAGTATGGGTGAAGAGTATAAAAGTTACACTTGAAATCTTAGCTATCAGTGCATCTTGCAAGTCATCTCGTGAGTTGACCAAGTTGCGAGATTACTCACAAGATACACTGAATCTTCAACTTTCAGCATGTGCTCTTCATGTGACCTTCAACTGTCTTGATCAAATTTTCACCACTTAAGACAAAATCCATTATAATTAAATCCCACAAAATACAAGAAAATAAATTAATGAAATTACAACACTTTTTATCATGGAATAAAGCCCACATAAATGTTACGTAAAAACCATAACTTTACAATCTCTTCCTTTGTCTATTCCATGACAAAACACATTATAACAGACTCTAAACTTAAACATAACTTTGAGAACAATGGCAAAACTCACTCACACTCAAATCTAAAACATGTGATGAACTTGGAAAAAAAACATCTGTTTCTTGAAACACTTGCACAAAATACATTAGACCATCAAGATAAAGCAAGCAATAAAGGACAAGAATAAAGTAACAAGTAAATTGCGATCAAGTAAACATGATGTGAAACATATGAGCAACTTGTTCAAACACATGACAGTCATATGGAATTTACTACAATGATCACTTAGCAAAACAAATGATCATCCTAACATGAAATCAATAAAGCATAAGGCATAAAGAATGTATGCATGTCCAACATATAAATACGATGTGTTGAGAACAACAAAGTATAGAAACTAAAAGTAACTCAAAGCACCATAAAAAAAAAAATAAAAAAAAAACGAGAATAGAAACATAAAGCAAAACAAAACAAAACTAAACAAGGTTTTCGCATAAAAAGATGTCTTCTCCCCTTGATATATGCATCTCCCCTAAGAAATTTTTCCCCCTAAGAATGTGCATAAGACCAGTATGCTCTCCCCCTTTTTGACATGAATAGACAAAGGCGCCAAGAAGAATGAGGGAAAAAATGAAGAAATGAAAAAGGATATGAATAAATATAGGGTACAAGATGAATGAGAAAGAGGCTCAAACAAAAGACAAAACACCTTAAAAACATAATGCAATAATGCATAAAGTAAACATGACATGTTAAGGATGTAGAAATAAAATATTTAGCAAGGCATGACAAGAGTAGCATAGGTATGTGCAAGAGGTGGCAATGAGCAAGACATGATAAATGCACATTTGGGGCAAGGTATGTAAAATACACAACCAATGAAGCAAATATGTTCCTAAAGAGGAAACATCCAAATCCCCAAAGTTTGGTACTCTTGAGAGTCCAAACGAGTAAAAAAAATGCCATAAAAACATTTTATCAAACACCTAACATACACCCTTAAACTCTATATGTGATGAAATACATGAACATGTGAAAATCTACCTCAATACATGTCCTAAATGCCACATGGGACCAACATCATCAACAAAAACACAAACGGGACTAAACCCAAGCAAAAAAAAAAATCAACAAAAAATTAAGCTTTCCCAAACCCCCATTCAAAATAAACCCAATCCTAGGTTTTAAGCAATCTAGAACTTAAACTAAGGATTTGAAAGATCAAATGTGTTAGAAATTACCTTAGAGTAGTCCAAGATGTGAAATCCAAGGAAGATTGGTTAGGTTTTGAAGAAATTTTTTGATTTGAGGAGAGGTAGTAGCGAAAAGCAAAAAGACAAGTTTTTTTAAAAACTGATTTTTTGAACCCTTTAAAACTATTAATTCGCGTATTTCACGAGTCAATGACTTGTGAGCTTACTTGCAACATGTGCAAATGCACAGGGTCAGTTTCACAAATTACAGCACTTTTTGTCGTGGAATAAAGCCAACATAAATGTTATGTAAAAACCATAACTTAACAATTTGAGATAAGATGAGACATGTGATATGGTCCACTTAAGAAGGGGTGCGGTTTAATTAGTGGTGTTTTTAGGCTTAATTAGCAGAGTTTTTGGATTTATTTGTTTGGTGTAATGGGTTTTATTTTCTTATTAAAAAAAGAGTAATGGGTAATGATAATTTTTGCTTAATTAGCAGAGTGTTTTAGATTTGATTGTTGACTGTAATGGGTTTAATTTAATTAAAAAAAGGGTAAAGGGTAATGATAATTTTTGTTCATAAATTAATGAATAAACTTCCTTAAACAAAGGATAGAGAGACCATATTTAATTGGGATAGAGGAAAATTAAAGAAATAAAAATTAAATGGGATAGAAAAAGGATAGATGGTTTGCTAGAAGGTGTATTTCAAAAAGTAGATAAACAAATGGAAAACTAACTCTTCACTCCCTAAATAGTGTAAAATTTTGAAAAGACAACTGAAGATGCTTTATTAGACCCCTTGGTGGTCACTACCATTGGCTTCCAATAAATTTTAAAAAAAATGTTAGGAGAAATTACATTTTACTATTCTAGACTATGCTCCAAATTATATTCTGCACCCTAAACTTTCAAAATGTACGGGTTGTACTTTGAACTATAACTCATGTTATATTTTGCACCGCGCTGTCAATTCTACCATTACCTTGAAAAAATCATGTGAAAAGACTTAATTTCTCATATTTTCAATCTCTTTTAAATAAAGGAGAAATTGCATTTTACCATCTTAAACTATACTTCCAATTACACTTTGTACCCTAAACTTTGGTTTTCCATCCAAGGTAATAGCAAAATTGATGACATTGTGCAAAGTGTAGCACGAGTTATAATTTATGGTGTTAGTCATGCGTTTTGAAAGTTTAGGGTGTAAAATATAATTTGGGATATATTTTAGAGTAATAAAATGTAATTACCACTAAATGTTACCAAGAAGGAGCTTGAAACTTTCAATTCGGGCAATAGTCAGCCCCTACCATTAACTTCCACGAAAAAAGATTTCGGCATTTTTTTTTTAATGTGAAGATTTTAGCATTGTTGAAAACATTGCTTTGTTGGCTGCTAAATGCACCGTTTACTTGCACTCTAAATCCCATGAAGTGCTCCTCAGAGTTGGCGGCCTGCATGTTAAAAACATTAGCATTGTACGCAATTTGCTGCATTAAGGAAAGAATTTAAATGAATTCAAATACCCTCTTTCTACCACTACTTGTTGCCTTGCCTTTGCCCTTGTCAGTTGCTACCTTGCCTTTGTCTTTGGCAGTTGCTACTCTTGGTGGTCTTTGATTGCTCTTGCAGGTCCTTCTGTTATGCCCCAATTGATGACAATGTGCACATCTTAAACTTGTTTGATTCCTCTTCATCTTGTAGGGGTTATGAACTTCATCTTTATCCATTCTTCTTCTATCAATCTTAGGCTTCCTTGGCTAAAATTTATAGATTGGAGGAAGTATTGCATCTCCATCTGCAGCCGACCACAAATTAGGACCATTGCATGGCTGAATGAGATGCAAATATAAAACAATATATGTATCCTTCTTATAGAAGTCATACACATAATCTTTAGCCCGTTCTTTCTTGAAAGTTATTACGTACACTTCATGCTTACAAGAGATCCCAGTCAAATCCTAGCAATTGCAAGCACATGAACGTTTCTCCACATCAACCACAAACTGCTTACCACAAACTGCTTACCACAACTATTCACCTCCTACCTTGTCTCACCTGATCAAATAGATTTGCAATCAATGCTAGCCTCTTTACATTTCTCCAATTTTTGTTGGATCTTGTGACAAATAGGGCCTTGATACTTAGCCATTGAATCCCTATTCTTACGGATCCTAACCGTGAGATATCTTCTAATGGTTTCAAGCATATTGACCAATGACTTTTCTCTTGCTTCCACGATCTTCGAATTAAAAATCTCATGAAGGTTATTTAATAGCAAATCACACTTTAGATAATAGGGGAAAGCATGCCTAACCCACTATAATGGAGACCTGCCCCTTTGCTCATCACAAACTTCCTTGCTCACTATTTCCATTCGCTACATATAACTTTCGAATGCTGCTGTTGTTGATGACTTAGCTGCCCCCCACATCAAGTCCTTTAACTCCTTTCCTTTATGGTTCTTCTTGAAGTTAGCAAACAAATGCATCACACAGGATCTATTGTATGCATTTGCGACCACATCAGTTAAAGTAAAAAGCAAACCTTTCTGTTGTCTGAAATAAAGCATCATCCATGGTCTCTCATAGGCCCTATATTACCTATTAAATTCTCCAAAAACCATGTCCAAGTCTCATTATGTTTTGCCTCAGCAATAGCATATGCAATTGGGTACATATCATCATTTCCATCTATAACCACAGCTGCTAGAAGTTGGCCAGCAACTACAACCTTCAGATGACAAGGGTTTAAGCTAATCAATGGTCTACAATGATGAACAAATCCCTATTTACATGCATCTAAGCACACATAAATGCTCTTGAAATTATGACCAAGGATAGCAACTGTGACTCTAACAGTGGTACTTAGGTTAGATCTTCTCAACTCCGCACAATAGCATCTTACCTTGGAGTATTGCTCACAAAAGTCTCCTCTTACCATGCCTCTAGCAATATCTCTAGCTCTATATGCCTTCGACAAGGCAAGCTCTACATTAAAATTTCGCTCCACTGCAGCTACCCAATCTTTTGCCTGAAATTCAATATTAGTTTGAAATTGGTCAACATACTTTTCTGCCACCCAATGTGCAGAAACCTACCTGCTATGGAAAGACCTACTGCATGTATGAGTATCGTATAACACTAATCCCGAAGTTTGCCTCCTTATCCTTACTTACAGACACCTTCAAAGGACAACCTTCAACACATTTATACCATACCTTAGATTTCTCATTTTTTGACAAATTGATGCCATATCCATACTTCAACTTGTAAGCTCATGCAAACTCTTTAAACTACTTGTTGTCCCTAAAGGACATCCCCAACACAAATTCAAGATCCTTTAAGTATTCAAGTTTGAATTCAGGAAGTTTTTTCTTTTGCTTACCATCAAAATTGTCAGGAGAATGCAACTTGTCCAAGGATGCATAGTCAGATCCACTTGGAATTTAATCTAACGACCAATTGAAAAGAGTTGGAACTAGATCTAGGTGGGATAATGAGGTTTGCAAAATTAGGTGGGTGTGACAATGGATGGTTGGCAATTGTGGGCTTTTATGAGGGTTGACCGTTATGGGTTATGATAGGCTGAAAAGTGTTGCCATCAACCTTATCCACAATAATTTCATATAATTTTTCATTGGCTGGGTCATCATAGTCAGAGTCATACCATTCATAATCTACATCTCCCACGACACGATTCCCATCATTGCCCCTTGCATAATTCCATTCATCAACCAAATTACCACCCTCCTTAAACTCATCATCAGCAAGAGCCTCATCCCCATCCCCATCCCCATCCTCCACATCAACTTCATTATCATCACCATCACCATCAATGTCATCAACGTCTACATCCTCCACACCAACACCACAACCCACTAAATTCGCAACATCTACAACACTGACATTTCTGACTAACAATTGGTTCTAAACAGGGGTTGCATGTTCTACATAAATGTCTATTTTTGGATTAATTGGGTCAAGGCACTTATAGTTCCTGAGTATCAGCATCAGTGGACAAATATTTTAAGCCATTGTGAAGATCCAACCTAGGCACGAGAAAATAAAACTGCACAATACCCCCAACTCTGCACAACAACGCTTAACCTTTGGTACTAAAAAGCATTCTGAATCCATATAATCATATACTTCCTCTTCTTAACCGAATGGTGCAATACTCTGTTGTAGTGAAAAAATAATGTAAAATTCTAACCAAGCATCTTTACTGTGAAAGTTTATAATTAAAAGGTCAACAAATAACACAATTATTTTAACCAACAAAAACAGTGTTAAGTACCCCACTCACACCAAAATATCAAAAAAAAAAATAAAAATAAAGTGCTAACTTCTAAGTACCCCACACAACAAACAACTAGTGGGGACTAAGTTATTTCAAAATAATAAAACTGCATGTGAAGATGTTTAGCAAACAGACAAATAAAGTATGTTATCCACAAAGAAAAAGGGGAAAAAAAAGAAGATAAAGTAGATCATTCCAAAGCATTTAATTTCATCTATCAGTCAACAAAGTCCAACAAAAACAAACAAAATGAAACAAAAAAACTCTTCAACGGAAAAAGTCACAAACTTTATATAACACACAACAAAATCTAGCACAACATTCATTGTTTTGCTACTACCTATGCAAAAAAACACAAAAGTTCAAAAGAGTTATATCATCAGTTACCCAAAACTATACTTGGTAGGAGTTAGAGCTAACGAAGTGCACCTTAGCAAGCTAGAGTGGACCCTATCTCGGTTTCTCTCTCTCTCTCTCTCTCTCTCTCTCTCAATCTCAGGTGCTCTCAATCTTGGTTTCTCTCTCTCCTAATCTCGATCTCACTTCATCATTGCTGCCAACCCAAACTTCTCCTCTCCCTTTTCCCCCAAAATTCACAGTTTAGGGCTACTAAGAAATTTTCCATGATTTTCTGTTTTGATCAGCTTAGGGGAATGAAGTTGTTCCCCTAACTATTTTTTTTTATAAATAACAATTTTTTATTTTTGTTTTGATTATGAAATTTATTTATTTTTTAGAAAAGAGACAAAATGGCATCATTTTGGCTCACCTAATGGAGATTACTAATTGAAGTATAATGAAATACTAAATTGACAATAATAAAAAATTGGAGTATTGAAATGACAAATCTTAGAGTTAAAGGACAGACAGGATAAAGAATGAAAGTTAGACTACAGTTTTAAATTTTTTCCTTTTTCTTATTATGTAAAAGTGAAGCGCATTTTAAAAATTGAAAAAGTTCTCTGTTCTCTTCCAACCTTTATTCTCAGTTTCCATGTCTGACATTTCTAAAAAAAATCCTCCATGTCTGAGACTATGATTTAAAATATAAAAGGAAGTTGTGAAACTCATTTGAAGTTGAAAATGCTCTGTCTCTACTGACCTCGTTGTCTGAAGACTTGCGCTAATCCACTAGTCTATCGTTATCTCTCGTCATCCATCACAGACGGTAAACCTTCTTTATTTGTGATGTGTTTCGTATTTTCTCGCTGTGGGTAAAAAAAGATCAGATTTGTCTTTCGAGTTTGTAAGTGTTTTGTGTCGATCCCGGCTTCTAAATTTAGATCTATAAGAAAGCTGTTTTATTTTATTTTATTTTAATTTTTTTTAAATTTTAAATTAGTTGTTTCATTTCTGAAATTGGTGAAAAAAGACACTCTGCCCACGTGTTTGTTGCAGTTGCTGTTAACTTTATCTTGTGCTTTCGTATTGGCTCCAGCATTTAATCTTTACTGATCTCTTCCAATTCTCATTTCATTACAGGCTTCTTTACTGTTTGCTTGTAAATCCTGATGGCGTCTGTGCCCAGAAAAGGAGTCTCATCTTCCTCTTTCACCCACCGCTTTGATGTCATTTTGAGTTTTAAAGGTGAAGACACCTTAATTCTTTTTACAAGCCACCTGCACAGTGCATTGTTGGGGAGAGGTTTTCAAACCTTCGATGATAACCTCCCACGTGGAGAAGGAAGTTCAGAAGTTTTTAACGCAATTGAAAGTTCAAGGATTTCAATAATCATATTCTCTATAAACTATGCAAATTCCAGCTGGTGTTTGGATGAACTTGCTAAGATTATTGAGTGCAGGAAGAATGGCCAGTTGGTGCTACCAATTTTTTACAATGTATGTCCATCAGATGTTCGTAAATTAGAGGGAGATTTTGGGGAAGCATTTTCTAAACATGAAGAAAAGTTAGAGGATAAAAAAAGGGTGCAGAGATGGAGGGAAGCTCTATATGAAGCGGCTAATATCTCTGGTTTTTGTTACGTGCATTGGTATGTATTTAAAGACTACTCTTTTGCTTTTACCGGTTTTAATGGTTTGCTATGAACACACAATTTTACTGTTAAACAAATTCTTCTATTTTTTTTTTTTTTGGTGTTATTCTTTATGTATTTATTTTTGGGGTGCGGGGAGTGTTATTTGTGAACATATTCATTTTCATCATATCTTCTAATAAGGTAGTTAGCTCTATAGGTCTGGTCAATGGTAGAAACAGAAGAATTTAACTTTGGATTATTGTACCAATTGGTGAGGATGTTCTTCTCTCACATATTATTTACTTTCTTTTGTTTCAATTGAAAGCCTTTTAACCATTCTTAACAATCTTGTTCAAGTATGAGAAGTGGGGTTTGTGTCCTTACCTAATAGGTCTAAGAATAATTTCCTAGCAAAACAAAACATTGCTAATGTAATCATAGCTCTCAGAGTTATGATACAGGTTCCACTTTCATTAACAATACTTTACTTGTAATGCACAAACTTAGCATCTTGAATTTAGCTCTTGTTTAATCTAACTCAATACATGTTGTTAATGCTCTTATAATGGACAGCTACCCAGAATATGAATTGATTCAACAAATTGTCGAACTGGTTGCAAGTACTAAATTAGATTGGTCGCCATTATTTGTTGCCAAGTACCCGATTGGAATAAATTCTCATGTAAAGACCATAAAATTGCTATTAGATATTGAGTCAAATGATGTTCGCATGATGGGGATCTATGGCCCTGGTGGAATTGGTAAAACAACAATCGCAAAGGCAGTTTATAATGCCCTTTTTTATCATTTTGAAGGAGGAAACATCTTTCTAGAGAATGTTAGAGAAAAGTCAAGTACAGTTGATGGTATAATCAAACTTCAAGAGGAACTTCTTTTTGGGATCTTAGACAAAGAAGTACAATTTAGGGTGGGTAGTGTATCTAAAGGAATCGATATGATAAAGGAAAGCCTTCCTGGAAAAAGGATTCTTTTAATTCTTGATGATGTAGATAAAATGAGTCAAATAGAAATTTTTTTTGGAGATTGTGATCTGTTTGCTCCTGGAAGTAGAATCATTATAACAACAAGAGACAAATACTTGTTAGCTACTCTTGTTAATGATAATTTAATCTATGGGGTTAATAAATTAGATGAATATGCTGCTCTTGAACTCTTTAGCATGCATGCCTTCCAACAAAACAAACCCAAGAAAATTTTTTTGGACCTTGCAAAAAAATTTATACATTGTACCAGAGGCCTACCATTAGCTCTGACCATAATCGGTGTTGGCTTGTTTGGAAGAACTAAACATGAATGGAAATTTGCGTTATCTAAGTTTAAAAGACTTGTTGGCAAAGATATTCAAGAACAGATGAGATATTTGCCAAAGGAATCGCTCCCACCGGGGTTCGAGTTTAGCCCAACAGATGATGAACTCATAAAACACTACTTGAGGCGGAAGTATGAGGGTCATTATTTCGAGGTCCAGGTCATTGTTCAAGTCAACTTTTACAAATACGAGCCTTGGGAATTGCCTGGTATTTCTCCTTTTTCTTTTAAATTCCCAAAGTTATCTTATGTCCTCCAAATATGATCTTTCTTGGTTCCTCATGAATATGTTTGTTTTTCCCCTTTTAGTAGTTCCTTTTTGGTATTTATATGTTGAAGTATTTTTATATTTTATATTTGGGGGCTAATTCAGAATTTTCGGTGAGGAAGTTGGGCAATCACCAGTGGTTATTCTTTTGCCGGCTTAAAATTGCCGCTCATCTGAATAGGGCCACTAAATACGGTTATTGGGAAGTTGTTGGTAAGGATTGCCACATCATGTCCTGGCAGGGGGAGAATAATACCAGATTGAATGGTATGAAGAGGACATTGGTTTTTTACTCAGGCCGTTATCCCCATGGCATACGCACTGACTGGGTCATGCACGAGTACTTTGTCCCTGAAGGTGGTCTTGATGCTCTCAAACATCACTCGGTAGGACTACAATTCTTTATTTTTACATATAAATGCTTTTGCTATTGTGCTTTTGGTTCATATATAATTGGTCAAATCCAAGAGCCTTGTAGCTCAACGCACCTTTGATGTTTCCGTTGGAAACATCTAGGGTAGGGTTCAAATTCCTCCTCTTTCTTGTTGTAACTATATATATATATATATAAATGAGCTCTAGCTCAAATGACACTCCTCCCTTAAGAGTGCGGTGGAATGTGAGGTCATTAAACCTCCCAGGTGGGTGTGATAATATATAAAATTGGTGTAATTGGTCAGTTGTAAATTTCAAGTTCTGTAATGCACTCCAAAGCTATAAGCGTTCTTGTCACTTTCTAGTTTGTACCCTGTCTAAAATCTTATCCTTTAATTCTTTCCTTAAATGATGGGGCATAGGCAGACTAAGTTACATTAATAACATTACTCTAAAACTAATTTCCATTCTTTCTAGAAATCGTGTTTGCTCAGATATTTTGTGACATTCTTATTGTATATCTCTCTAATGCAGTATGCCGTTGTGCTATGTCGTTTGTTCCATGAGGCAAGCTTTTCCCAAGAGAAAACATCCTTGATCTCAAAGGTAGACTTCGAAGAGGCAGACTGCGTTAGCTCGTCTGAAGACGCAATGTTAGATAAGCTAGCTGGGAACGAATCTGAAGGTATAAATCATTGGTTGATTGATAAGTTTGACAACATGGCCTCTAATGATCTAATGTTTACCAAAATCTACAAAACATTTTAGCAAGACAGGTGTTCTATGAGTGATATTTTTACTTTTACCAGCTAAAGAAAAGAAGCATTAGTTATGTCTCCATCATACATGTTTCTTTTTCAAAATCCACGCCATTTCATCATACTCTCCTTATTTTTCTCATATTTAACAATTAATATATAGTTTTGACCTTGTTTAATTTAGCAACCAACTCATTAATGTTACTTGCTACTATTTTAATAGTTATTGTAGTTACACCCCGTTTGAGAGGAGAGAAATGAATGGAATGAAAAAAATTATTTTGGAATATTCTCTCCATTCTTTTTTTTGGGGATTCAATGGAGGGAATGGAAGGATCATTCCCTTGTTTGGAGTGTGAGGGAATGGAATGGATAGTAAGGAACACTCATACCTTCATTTTCATTCAAAACGTCAAATTTTTGTTCCCCAAAATTGGTGAGATGGGATCATGATTTCAATTTGGTTGTGTTTGACCTTAGTTGTCCTATTTCTGGGGTTGGAATTGGTTGTGTGAAATATAAAAAACTAAGCACGATGCAGGTGCAGTTTGTTATCGCCTTAGTGATAATAAGAAATTAGTTTAGATTGAGATTTATCTCTTGGTATTTTCTTAACATTGAGTTTTCGGTCATTTAAATTAAATATTTCTTGAAGGAACTCTAACTCCCATGGAACTTCTTCCTCCGACAAGAATGGGTAGAAGGTAAGGTCGAGTGAGTGTATAATTTAATAGAATAAAGTATAGTCGGTGAATCTCACACTAATTTATTCAATAGAAATTCTTTTTAATTAATTAAAATTTTTTTTTGGGGGGGGGGGGGGAGGGGGTGGAGCTCATTTATTCACAAAAGGTATGAATTATGTGAAAGCTTTTTTTTTTTTTTTTTTTTTTTTTTTTGCAAAAGAAAGATTAAACAATTAATGTAGAGCCTCAAGGATTGGTATTTGATGTTGTAGCAGTCAAGATTTTATCTGATTTAAGTGAACAAAGTGAAGTTGAAAATGAAGAAATTGGGAGAGAAGCTTCACAGAGAAGACAACCAGAGGTTATCCAGGTTGAGGAAATGCAACCACAAGCAATGAATGCTCTGAGACCTCAAGGAGTGGTCCATGGTGTTGAAGCAGTTGCTGAAATCAAACAGAAAAGTATTGCAACGTTGTCAATGGAATCACTCCCTGTGGGGTTCAGATTTACTCCAACGGATGAACAACTTATAAACCACTACTTGAGGCTGAAGAATGATGGTTGTGATTCTGAGGTTCAGGTCATCCCCGAAGTCAACGTTTACAAATTTGGGCCATGGCAATTGCCTGGTAATGTCTCTCTTTTCTATAGACTTTCCAACTTGTTTTATTTTATCTGAATATGTATCTTGATTGGTAATTTCCTCATCAATTTTCTTGGATTATTTTTTCTTTTTCTTTTTCTTTTAGTGGTAACTTTTGATATTTATTTGTCAATGGATCTTTTTTTAGGGCTATATTCAGATTTGTCAGCGATAAAGTCAGACGGACAGGAGTGGTTCTTCTTTTGTAAGCGTGATGAGTACAACAATGCCTTACGTATGAAGAGGGCCACTAACTTTGGCTACTGGAAAGACACTGGCATGGATTGCCACATCAGGTTTTGTAAGTTGGGGCCTTTTTATAGAAAGAAGACCTTGGTTTACCATTTTGTCTCCAAGCTGTTGCACAGCAACTGGATCATGCATGAGTATCATGCCACATGCACTGACCAGGTATATGTACAATTCTTTTACATATAATGCTTTTTTAGGAACCGGATAGGAATTTCGCTTTGGAAAGGAAGGTCAAGTGACGGTATCAAAATGCAGTTAAATGAAATGCAAACCACAAATGCACACATACATGTACATAGTTATGTATGCATTTGTTTGAAATATGTGACTTAAAAGTTTCACACTTTGTGAGAGATGACTAAACTAACATCACATAGAAAACTCTTGATTTTATTTCTCTTTTGGATTTTTTGAGATTATATGTTTTGATTAGATACTATCTTTCATGTTTAATTAAATAAATCATACTGTTATGACCCAAGATGATATTTTGGATAAATTGTTATTTGAATTAGAAGTATTTAAATTTAGGCTTAGTGATAGATCTTTATTTGAATAAGGTAGTAGTAGATTAGTATTATTATTTGCTTGTATTCAAATTGATCCCCATGTTTTAGGATAAGATTAGTTCCTTTGTTTTAGTATTTGTTAATGAGGTTATCTTATCCTTGGCTATTTATGTACGTTAAATGTATTAATGAGAATTAAGCCGAAAACTAACCCAAAAATTCTATTCTCCCTCTCAAGTTTAGGATGCTAGTCACCTCGAATTGACTAAGTTATCTTTTATTTTTCTGGTTCACAACACATACATTATTGAGAAGTGAAAGATTTATAAAATTTATGTGTAGAAATGAATTTAAATTGAGCACTTTCATTTTTCATTGTGTATGTAACATATATTTAGTTTTATTCACGTTTTGTGAGATAGTTTTTGGTTCATTGAAACTTTTGACCTCTTAAGTATTTGGTTTTTACTTCAAAACATCACTGCCTTTTACATACTAGTAAACTTATAAAATATACTAAATGCCTAGTATATATAACAATTATTAGACCCATAAATAAGGAAGTAATGCACCAATCAATAATCATTTTAGGAAACTATCATTCTAATTAATCTTTCAAAAAATTCAATCTTTTTTTTTTTTGCCAAGAGCCTTGTAACTCAATTGATTGGTACCTTCTGGTGTTTCCAATGGAGACATCTAGGGTTCAAATTCCTCTTATCCATTGTAACTATTGAAATTTTTTAGTTTTCATTTTATTTTATCTTTTTTTTAACTGACATCTCATGGGACTATGCACTCTTAGAATAACAATAGATTGAGAAAAAAAAGAAGCTAAAAAGCCCTTAGTACTCATGGAATTAAAAAACTAAATGTCCTTTAGGGAGTAACTTATTTAGTTTTTTGTTGAAACTGTGTTAAAATGTACTTGTACTTTGAAAAAGTGAAAAAAGAAAAAGAAAAAGAAAATGAGGTTTTAAAAAGCTGTACATAAAAGCTAAAAACAAAAAAGTAGGCTTATAATCCAATGCCAAACAGAAACTAAGCATGTTGAGCTAAACCAAAAAAATCTAAAGCCTCTCATACAGCATTTTATTTCTCTTTTTAACAACTATGTGGTAAATTCTATAACTTTCTACATCTTGTTATGTATGATCAATTATATTTTAATTGTGTATACGATAACCAGAGAGATGCCATTGAACAACTAGTGATGGAAACCTCCAATTTGTTTTTGCTGTCTTAATAAATTTCTATTGAATTTGATTTTTGACAAACATACCATTGCGTTACATTGTCTTTCATCTATAATTTCATGTTTTTTCGTACTTTGAAATTATACTTGAAATTATACACAAAACATGAGTTTATGGACAAAATTGTCAATACATTATTGAAAGCCATTTTTGTTTGGTTAGGGGAACAAAATATTTTGGTATTGACTGATACTGTTGTACCATTTTGGGATATAAATAATGAAAATTCTTCAGCTTGTCCAGACCCAAAAATTACTATCCTAAACACAGTTCACGCCCAATTGTTGTTTCTGTTAACTCATATCACATAGGCCTAGACACAAATTTTAGGCCAATAGTGTTTGCATGTGAACATTTTATAAACAAGTAATAATGATTCCTAAATTTTTAATTTATATATATATATATTTATTTATTTATATCTTTCACATCAGACAAGGGATACCAATAGCATGATTTCCTTATTTCTTGCCTTTTGAGGTTGGACCACCTGATGTCTCTTTTCTTCAGTTTCTCTCCATCTTTCTTCTAGCATTCTTCTTCTTCTTTTTTGTTTTTTCCCCCCTGTTCTTCTAGAATGATGGTAGAGTTTTCATAATTTCGCTGAATAACTTCTTCACTGAAGAACTTTAATTTCGTCGGTTCTTCATTTTCTTCTTTGGGCTGCTGCAATTTGCAAAACCTCCAGCAAATTTTCAGTCTGATTTTTTCGTTACTTATCAAAAAAAAAAAAAAAAAAAAAATTCGGTCTGATTTTGATGAGGATGGTAGAGTTTTCTTCTGTTTTTGTACCACTCCAAAATGATTTACTGGCCCAGAATGACTGAAATACACTGAAAAAGAAAAAGCTGAAACTCATTCCTGGTGAAATTTACATTTCAGCCGAAATGACTCGAAATTGGTCAAATTGACTGAAATTTGATCCGAGGTGGACACATGGGGTATTACCATTCCGGTATGATTTTTTCCGGTGGCGGAAAGGAATTCATAACATTGCTAAAACCTATTAAATATGACCTTGGACCGAAAGAAAATAAACTTAAGATACTTAGATCTCCTAGAAGATTTTAGACTCAACCAAATTTCCCAAATAACCTTAATTAGCAGGAATTGTGGTAATTACAGATTTGGCCTGAATATAAAATTGCCCATAACTAATAAAATAAAACCCAAATGAAAAATCTGTTTTAACCCTAAAAGACTCTTACTTGGACAATTAAAACCACACAACTTTCACTTCAATTAGACTTCAAATTGTAAACCCATAAAATGATTCTTGAATAGGCGAATTTGCTAAGTAATAGCATATTAATCTTTCCATGGCTTCATCAAGGACAACTTCAAAGGCTAGAGTGGGCACATCTTGACTGGTGAAATAAGTGGAGTTCTTGATACAAAAAAGCCTATCCTTCCAACATTTCTTTCTTTCTTTCTTTTCTTTTTTTTTTTTCCCTTTTTTTTAAGGAAAATCTATCACCAATTCTGAAATAACGCAAAGTACGAAATGTCTCAGAACCTAGAAAATTTTTTCACTCTCTCTTGCTCTCTTTTTTTGGGCCCCCTCTTGTGGTGTGCATGTGTATGATTCTAGTACATGTTGTGACTCATTGATCTTTTACCATAAAAATAATTTCATGCTTTATCGAAGCATAAACAGTTTCAGCACACACACATGCAGAAATATTTAGAAAATTTCCTAATTTGGTCTAGGAAGACGTACAGATAAATTAGGATGAAGCACATCTTTAAGAGGCAGATGAATTTGTCGAGTTGTTTGTTTTGACACCTGAATCAAGGTCAAGAAGAAATTTGAAAGCATGTGGTTTTAGAGAGAGAGAGAGAGAGAGAGAGAGAGAGAAGTTGATTTCTTCTTGGTGTTTCCTCTCTCGTTTGCTATTGATGCTCTTTTTGACCATGCTTGGTTTGTTGAGGTAGGGAGACCATGCAAGTAAGTGACTGACCTTGACTTTTGGAGATATTTGAAATTCTTTTACACTTTCTGTGATCTAGGCTGTATTCCTTCTAATGGTTTGTATGGGCTCACAATACCTTCTAAAGTTTGTCCTGCAATATGAAAGATCCATATCTGTTACACTAGGTGGGTTTTAGGCTGAAAAATAAGACTAAGTTCTAGATTAGAACTTTAAAAGGGTTCCCGATTTTGATCCATATCCATATCTGTTCTGTTCCTTGCCTTTTTTCTCTTTACTTTCTAGCTATTTCTCTTCCTTTACCAATTGTTTGTTTTCTATCTTCTCACTTTCTACTCTCTCTATAATCCTTTCCTCTTATTACTTCTTAAAATTACTATAGGCTTGCCAATAACATCATATATGTATGCATGTCTATACTATTAGAGCATGTCATTTATTATTTTTTCGTGGTTAGTTAAAATTTGCATTCTTTCTGGACATTATGGGCGTGGTATATGCTTAGATTTATATAATGACATTCTTAGCATTCTTATGCAGAATGCCTTTGTTCTCTGTCGTTTGTCTTTCAAGGAATTCATGTTCCCTATGGTAGAGTTCCCAGAGCCAGATTTGTTCCCAAAGACACACATGATTGGCTCCTTTTGGTCTGAAGAAACAACAATGTGGGATAAGCTAGTTAGGAAGAAATCTGAAGGTATAAATCAATGGCTTCTTTCACTCTTCCTTTAGTCTTTCTATTTGATTTTTTTGTAGTTGTCTTCATCATCGTGAAGATGGAGTACTTTTTTTTTGTTAATAAAATCTTTACTACTTATATAAAAAAAAAAACCAATGGTTAATTTGATAAGTTAGACAACATGGTCTTTCGTGATGTGATATTTACCCAATTTAAAAAACAATTTTGCAAGAAAAGTTTATTTTGAATTATACTTTTACCATCTTACTCCATCATAAATATCTTTATTCGCATTAACATACTTTGGAGGTACTTTTTTTTTTGTTGCAATTTGACTAGGCCTTAGAAGTGGTAAGCATTAATGTGGCTAATGCATTATTTAATTATTATTTTTTTAGATTTATTTTATTTAATAATTGTTGTGAGTAAATGTGTGGTTAGGGTTTCTTGGTCAGCCCCTAACACAAAACTATTATATATATATGTGTGTGTGTGTATATATATATGTTGTACTATTACAATTATGCCCCTAACAAATATTCCAACTCGTAACACTCCCCCTCAAGCTGGAGATTATATATCATACAATCTCAATTTGTTACATAATAAATCTAAACGAGTTTTACATAAAGTTTGGTAAACATATCAATAGTTTGGATTCTTGTAGAAACACATGGAGTAGTAATTACACCATCGCTCATGGAACACAAGATATGAGGCAATGTGAATTGTTGCTTGATTATCACAATGCATAGTCATAGGCAGCTTTACATTAAATTATAATTCCTCAAGTAAATGCTTAATCCACTTAAGCTCACATGATGTGTGTGCCATTGCTCTATACTCAGCCTTTGCACTAGATTTGGCTATAACAACTTGCTTTTTTACTTTTCCAAGTAATCAAGTTTCCTCCAAGAAAAGTGAAATATCCAGTAGTGGCTTTTCTGTTTGAAGGTGATCTTGCCCAATCTGCATCTGTAAAAGGCTTCTATTCTTAGGTGACTGTTAGCTTTATACAAGAGACCACAACCTGGATGTGCTTTAAGATACCTCACATTCTAATAATTGCCTCCCAATGTGGAAGATGAGGAGCTTTCATGTACTTGCTCACAACACTAATTGCAAATGATATATCTGGGCTAGTAGTTGTGGGATAATTTAGGCTACCAACTAGACGATGATATCTCTCAAGATTAGATAACAGCTCCCTTTAATCTTCATACAATTTGACATCATGATCCATAGTGGTTTCTACTGGTTTAGATCTTAACAAGCTAGTTTCTTCCAAAATATCCAACGTATACTTTCTTTGTGATAAATTGATGCCTTCTTTAGATCGTGCTACCTCAATACCCAAGAAATAACCAAGTTTGCCCAAATCCATAGTTCAAAAGGAAGTTTGAATGTATGTCTTCAAATCATCAATTCCCTTCTTGTCATCACTAGTGAATGATATCATTAACATACACTATCAATAGAATCTTTCATCTTTTAAAGGTATGAGAGAACACAGAGTGATCAGATTGGCAATGTTGCAAGCCATACTTTAACATTGGTGCATTAAATTTACCAAACCAAGCCCTGGGAGATTGTTTAAGACCATAGATGACTTTATGTAGCTTTCCCAGACTCCTCTCTGAGCAACAAACTCAGGGGTTTGCTCCATATACACCTCTTTCTGTAGATCACCATTTAAAAACTCAATTGAAATAATGGCCAACCCAGATTAGCAACAAAGGTGATTAAAATTCGAACTGAGAAAATTTTAGCATCAGGAGAGAATATCTTTGCATAATTCACATGATATATCTGGGTATACCCTTTAGCAACTAAGTGAGCTTTCAAACGCTCAATAGAACCATCAAGTACTTCATAGTAAACACCCAATGACAACCACCAATAGTTTTCCCTGGATGTGGAACTAAAGACGAAGCGGATTTTTGAGACAAGGCATACATTTCTTCTTCCATAACAGCCTTCCAACTAGGAATGGACATTGCCTCTTGTATAGACTTAGGAACAACTCAAGAGGACATAGACAAGGTGAAAGCATGGAGTGCTAGAAATAATAGTTATGCTGGGGATGAATGGCTATAAGAGACAATCTGGGAAATAGGATGAGAGGTACAAGTACACTCACTTTAGCTCAAAACAATGAGATGAGAGTTAGGATGAGGAGGTGGATCACTAGGCAGGGAAGAAGTCTCAGCTAGAGGTTGTTGTTGACGACTATATACCTGGAGTGGTTTATGAGGAGGAGAGACAACAAGGGTCGGAGACACGGGGAGCAAGTGAGGAAGACAAGGAAGAGAATTGGCACTACTAGGTGAAGGAGAAAAATAGGGTTAAGACTCATGAATGGTGGCATCAACACTAATGAAATGATGACGAAAAGTAGGTGAATAACGCTGGTATCCCGCTTGAGTATGAGAATACCCAATAAAAACACATTTAATTGATTAAGGATCAAGTTTATCACCCACCTAAGAGATTAACATAGCATACACACCCAAAGATTTTAGGAAGTAAGGAGATAGCACAGTATAGGGGATCTGACCACCTTCTTGACTCGGTTTTAATTGCAAATGAGTGTTTAGATAGTAGGCTAAATGTAGGGGTTCCAAGGGTGTCGTGTAAATTGGATGTGGAGAAAGTTTATGATCACGCGTTGGAATTTTCTTATGTATATATGCTTTAGTGGTGTGGGTTTTTAGAATGGAGGAAGTGGATTATGTTACATATATCTATTGTTTGCTTTTCCATTTTGATTAATGGTAGCTTTAGTGGCTTTTGTGGGAGCTCTAGGTGGCTTCATTAAGGAGACCCTCTTTCTTTGATGCTATTTGGTATTTGGATGAAGGCTTTGAGTTGCATGTTGGATGCAATAGTCAATGATGGTATTTTATTGGGCTTCTTAATAGGCATTGCATAGCGTACCTTAATGATGGTGTCTCGTCTTTTGTTTGCAGATGATACTTTTATTTTCTGTGATGCTGACTTAGGAGAGATAGCAAAATTGCATGATGTTCTCTTGTTAATTTGGGAAAATTATAGTTGATACCAATTGTGGAAATGTGCAATATGGGAGAATTGGTGGCCTTGCTAGGATGTAAATAATCATCACTTTTGATGAAATATTTGGGTCTTCCGTTGGGTGCTAAATTTAAGGAGAGGATGATTTAGAATCCTATCCTTAAGAAGTTGGAGTGGGGGATTGTGGGATGGAAGCGGCTATATATGTCAAGGTAACTAATTAAAAGCACTCTCGAGTTTGCCTACTTAGATTCTTTATCTCTTTCCCATTCCGGTAGAGGTGGCTAACTGTATTGAATAGCTACAAAGACTGTTTATGTAGTGGGATTGGTGAGGAGCCTAAATTCCATCCTACTTAAATGGGCTCAAATTTGTGAGCTAGTTCAGAACGAGGGGTTGGGTATAAGGAACTTGAGAAGATTTTATCAATCTTTGTGAGGATAATGTTTGTGGAGATATAAGACTGAGAGGGAGCTTCTTTGGAAGAGGGTTATAGAGGCGAACTATAGGAGTGAATGAGGGATGGTGTACTAAGGGTCCGTTTGGTTGGGGAGATGGAAAAGTGGGAAGATAGAAAATTGTGGGAGAATGGAAAAGTGGGAAGATAGAAAGATTTAGTTTTCCCTCATTTGTGTTTGGTTGAAGGGGTGGAAAAGTGGAGGAAGAAATTTTTTTTTTTTGTTTAGTTGAGAAGAAAAAGGAGAGGATGGAAAATTAAGTTGGTATGAATTTACAATTATGTCTTTATTAAGCTAAAAAAAAGGTAACTTTTTTTTATCAAACAATTTTATATGGACACCTCAATTTTTTTTTATAAAATAAGCAAATGCCAAAGAGGATCCAAAACAAATGAGAAAAAAAGAAAAGAAAAAAGAAATAGATAAAAAGAAAAGAAAAGAAAAAGAAGAAAAAGACAAAAATGTGAAATGAGCAACCTAAAACCAAAACCAACGTAGAGCGTACAGTGCGAATACGAAGAAAAGATTTATCCAAAAAAAAATGGGTAAAACAAAAAGAAGAAAAAGACAAAAAGTTGGCTGATGTGTAGGGAAGGGCAATTTTGTCCAACACACACCTTCCCCCTTTTCTCTCCCATTTTCTCCTCATTTTGGGGAGATTTGAGTTTTGGTAGGCCTAGAGGGAAAACAACTAGGCCCCACCACTTTTCTCTCCCACTTCCCCTTCCAACCAAATATCATTCTCACTCATTTTCTCTCTTATTTTTCACTTTTTTTTTTCATCCTCCCCAAAATCCACCCAGCCAAACATATAGCCTAAAAGTGTGTTAGGTCCATATGGTGTTAGTCTTTGGAAATCCATAAGACAAGAATGGTTGACTTTTTCTCGCTTTCTATAGTTGGATGTGGGTGATGGAACTAGATTGAAGTTTTGGCATGATTTGTGGTTTGGTGATTGCTCACTTAAAGTGGATTTTTCGGAGTTATATAATATAAGTTGTGATAAAGAATGCTCAGTAGCAAAAGTTATGCAACTCTCATTGGGATGTTTTCTAGATCGGCCACAGATTGGGAGTTGGAGTCATTGGTTGATTTAATGGACTTAATCTATTCCAGGTTTGTGAGGGGTGAGGGGATTGATAAATTTGTTGGAGACCTGCCAGGAGTTGTGGTTTTGAAGTGAGAGGATATTCTTACTCTTTATCCTCGTTTAATGCCACCTTGTTTCCTTGGAAATTGGTGTGGTGTTGAAAGGCCCTACCAGGGTTGCCTTCTTTTCTTGGACTGCTGCCCTAGGGAAGATTTTATCTACAGAGAATCTCCGGAATAGAGGTATTATTATTTTGGATTGGTTTTGTATGTGTAAAAGAAGTGGGGAGTGAGTGGATCATCTTCTTCTTCATTACCCTATAGCACATGAGCCGTGGACAATGGTGTATTGTTTGTTTGGACTACAATGGGTTATGTCACATAGGGTTATTAATATGTTTGCAGCTTGGCTAGGTACTTTTGATTGACATTGAAATATAGCTTTTTTGGAGGGCTATGCCACATTGCATCAGTTGGTGTCTTTGGTGGGAACGAAATACTAGAGTTTTTTAGGGATGTGAACAATCTATCCTTGACATTAAATCCTTTTCCTTTTGTACTTTACTAGATTGGAGTATTACTTTTCATCATGTTTCATGTTTTACCTTTTTAGATATGTTTGAGTATTGTAATTTGAGAAATTGATTGTATTGCTCCCTGAGTACACACCACTTGTGTACTTTGGTTTGTCTTTTTGATTTCAAATAATTTTTTTTACTTACCCAATATATATATATATATATGTGTGTGTGTGTGTGTGTGTGTGTGTGTGTGTAGAACTTAAATCTTGTATATCTAATGTATTGAAATATAAGTGATTTTCGCTTGTGTTGCATGAAAAAACTTAGTCTATTAATTGATTTCAAAATAGGATTACCTTGGTTTAGGCTTTATTAGTTATTCTAACAACAGGGTCTACAACCAACTTTTATAAATTAACTAGTCAGAAACTCGTGCGATACACGGGAAAACTTTACCTAAAAGCTAAGAAGCACAGGTGCGTTTCGGGATTCGGGTGCGGGTGCGGCAGGGTGCAGCAATTAAAAAATTATTAAAAATATTTTTATTATATTTTATATATATATTTTTACTATTAAAATATTCTTAAATAATACATTACTATGGCCTTGGTTCACAAAACAAAGAAAGAAGAAGGCAAGATTGCAAGAAATACAAAACAAAAAAGAAGCAACAAATATTCAAAATAAAATTGAGGAAGGACATGGGGATTTAAAAAAAAAAAAAAAAGATTAAAATATTCCTTCCCACTCATTTAAAATTAGGTAGTTCCTCTCATACAACCAATGTAAAGTGGACTCACTTTTAAGATTGCAGGCAGTTGCCCAACCCATTATTGTTGACCCGACTGACCCATTTGCCCGTTTAAATAATACCGAATCTAAATGGGCATCATCAATTATTTATTTATCTAGGCTTTGTGCCGGGGGGGGGGGGGAGAGAGAGAGAGAGAGAGTGCCGAAGAAGAAATGAAGGATGAGGATGATGGCTCCGGCTCACCAAATAGGCTGCGGCGGCGGCGGCGGCGGCGGCGACGACGACGACTTTCTTTGAAGAAGACCTATTCTCACTTTTGGAAACACAAGGTCCCTTCTTCTAACACAAATATTATTTATTATTTTACAATTATAATTCATGATGTTTGTTGTTTCGGTAAGTTTCAGCCGCCGGCAATCCGATTCTTGCCGAATTGGCCCGGTTTGGCGTGAATCGAAGCCGAGTTGGCGCGAATCGAGCTTAGTCGGCGTGAATTGCGCCAAGTCCGTGTGAATCCCAAAAAAAAAAAAAAAAAATTCAGACGCAGCATCGACTTGCGGGCAGTGGTGTCGGTGGCCGCAACTTGGGTCGGACTCCGGTGCGGCACCCTCCCAGCCGTGTCGGTGCTTCCCAACCTAAAAGTATATTGGTCTCGAGCTTTGCATAAAAAGTTTAATTAAATTATATTGGTCTCAAACTAAAACAATAAATACTACTGAAAGACTTTAAAAAAAAAAATGGTGTGCATCTCACTAAAAAAAAAGTCTCTATAGTCTCTAGTTTCTATCATATGGGATACCAAAATAATTTTTTCTTCATAGATTATATGCCAAATATTTGTAGCTAGAATCCTATAAATTATTTAGATTTTCAGAAGGGACAAATACTATCAGAATTATGACCGCAGTATCTCAATTGTTTGTCAATATCTAAAGGGCAAATTATAACTTACCCATCTGTGGTTGGTTTGACTGAAATTTAAGTTGCTTATCTGTGGTTTGAAATTTGACACTTTACTCCTCTAAAGTTTGATCAAAATTTAAGTTACCTACTTATGGTTTGAAATTCCATGATGCAATTGTTCTGATGGGTAGTTTTTGATCTTATTTGATCTTGTATTTTTATGTATTTTTGGAGGAGAGAGACATAAAAGTGGAGGAAAATTACACGTTTAGCTCTGTTTTTAACAGAGGTGGGTTATAGAAATCTAACTAAGTTAACCTTAGGTAGGTAAAGTGTCAAATTTCAAATCACAGGTAGGCAATTTAAATTTTGGCCAAATCACAGATGAGTAAATTGTAATTTGCCCATATCTAAACCTATGATCATCTTTATACTCATGATGGACCTACCACTTTTCATGCAATTGTGTAAAAAAAAAAAAACACCTGAAATTCGAAGGCATCACAAACAGTTTGGTCCAATTTGCTGTGAATTTCTTAATCAACTGTAGGAGCATATCAAAAGTCATATTAACAAATTGGTCTTCATACCTAATACCATAGTATCATGGACAGCTCAAAATTCAATATGAATATAGTTGAATGCAATATGACTATTGGTGACTATGCCATATCGCATGCCACTTGACATTTTCTGTAACAAAGCAAGACAAACACTTGTTATCTTTGAAGACGATCCTTCCAATGTGTAGCCTATTGGTAAGATTGAATATTATCTTCAATTTGGGAAATTCTAAACAAACACTAGTTATCTTAGAAGACAATCCTTCCAATATGTAGGCCATTGGAAAGATTGAATATTATCTTCAATTAGGAGAATCCTAATATACTGCTTAATATGAGAGAGAGAGAGAGAGAGAGAGAGAGAGAGAGAGAGAATTTTTGGAAGAGGAAGAGAATACAGAGTGGTGAGACTATTGAGGTTAGATTGTACATTTCCTTTTTTTTTTTTTTTATAATAATTTTTTCAGAGTGATTTTATATCTTCCTTGACTGTACATCTCCATTAGTTCACACAGAAGGGCTGAACTAAGACTTGAAAAATGAGTAGGAACGTTGGTTTGGTCAAATGGAATTGTTGTTTTTAAAAAAGTTGAAGAGTGTATGTAGTCTGAAGGGAAGCTTGTATGGAGGAAGAGAGCTTCTAAGTGAGTTAGGGTCGTGGCTTTCAAGTTTCATCTACACGTGGGGAGGAGAAAGAGTTTGTAAGTGGTTGGGGTCTTGGCTTTCATCTACACATGAAAAAAGATTATGTTTGGGTCATAATATGTAAGGGAATAAGTGGACTCGGGATTTTATTAAGGTTAGGTCTGATGTGGTTTAATTTTCAATAGTAGCCCATTTTTTAGATAATAGTAAAAATAATTTAACGGGATGTTTTGAGTAACAGTAAAAAAAAGTTAATGAGTAGATGTTAAAGAGGCTAAATGCAAAATTAAAGCGTCACATGGGAAGACCTCATACTCTCCCACATGAGGTCTCTACTTTTATATACATATTGATTAATTTAACCATAAAATTTTCAGCAAGCTTTTGTAAATCAATCTAACAATGGGTTTTAGAAAAAGCTTCTGTAAAGTACGAATCTAACAATAGGCTTTAGAATAACCCTCTTTAAAAAAGTAAATAAACTCAGGCTCTCACCTTATCACCTTTTTCATGGTTTAAGGCGCTTCCCTAGGCTCTAAAGGCACCTTAATAGCGCCTCACCTTGCCTAGGTGCCTAGGTGAGCACCCGGCTTGTGAAAGATGAATTGCTAAGCACGATTAATATTCGCTTAGACACAATTACAGAAAATTCATCTGTTGGTATATTTCACTGAATTGATTTTATGTTCTTTTTTAATTAAATTTTTATGTGTGCTTTGGTGATTGTTATTTTTCTTAGAGGAAAATTTCTGTGACTTATATTATCATATTTCATTGCTATAATTTGATGGACTGAAAATCAATTTAGGGATACTTGGTGAACTTCACGTTTACTTTTTCAATATAATCTTAGTGAATCTTAAAAAAAAAAAAAATATTGCGGAATTTGCAAAAGATGTGAATTTGACTGGCCTACTTGAAAGCTTTTTTTGCAGAAGAAAGAAGTGAAGGACAAATAAAGTTAGAGTCTCAAGGAGTGGTGTTTGATGATGAAGCAGTTGAGATGACATCTAATTCAAGTGAAGAAATTTGGGATGAAGCTTTACAAAGATGGCCAGAATTTATACAGGATGAGGAACAGGAAGCGGAACAAGCAATAAGTACTCTAAAACCTCAAGCAGTTGATATGACATCTAATTCAAGTGAACAAATGAAGTTTGAATTTGAAGGAAGTGGGAATGAAGCTTCACAAAGAAAGCCACACTTTATACAGGATGAGGAAATGGAACGAGCAATAAGTACTTTGGAACCTCAAGGAGTGGTGTTTGATGATGAAGCAATTGAGACGACATCTAATTCAAGTGAACAAATGGAATTTGATAGTGAGGAAATTGGGAAGGAAGCTTCACAAAGACAGCCAGAGTTTATACAGGATGAGGAAGCGGAACAAGCAATAAGTACTCTAAAACCTCAAGCAGTTGATATGACATCTTATTCAAGTGAAAACACGAAGTTTGAATTTGAAGAAAGTGGGAATGAAGCTTCACAAAGAAAGCCAGACTTTATACAGGATGAGGAATTGGAACGAGCAATAAGTACTCTGGAACCTCAAGGAGGGGTGTTTGATAATGAAGCAATTGAGACGACATCTTATTCAAGTGAACAAATGGAATTTGATAGTGAAGACAATGAGATGGAACATAAAGCAGATCGACCAGAAGAAGCTCGACTATTTCTCATGCAGGGCGGTTTAGGATTAATTGAACCACCAAAGGATGAGGATTGGGAGAAAGCCAAGGTGATGAACTTGATGGACAATGAGTTGTCTGTTTTACCAAAGAATCCAAGGTGCCCCAAGCTGTCAGCACTATTCCTTAAAAGAAACTACAAATTGAGAATCATTCCTCCCTCATTTTTTGATTACATGCCTGCTCTTCAAATCTTGAATTTATCCAGGACTGGTATCAAGTCTTTGCCTGATTCAATTATCAGATTGGTCAACCTCAAAAGACTCTTTCTAAATGATTGTCACTGTTTCATGATGTTGTCGCCTAAAGTTGGAGAACTTAAGCAGCTTGAGGTTCTTGATCTTGAAGGGACAGAGATTATGGATTTACCTCAGGAGATTAAGAAGTTAACTAATCTGACATGCTTGGAAGTTTCATTTTGTGAATATATGAGTTATGGTAAGCAAGCCATGCAGTCAAATGCAGTGGTTCCTTGTGGGGTAATTTCCGAATTGTCTCAATTAGAGGAGTTGAATATTGATGTGAGTCCAGAGGATGAGCGGTGGGATGCACATTTGGAAGATATTGTTAATGAAGTTTGTGTCTTAAATAGGTTGGAAACGCTTAAGTTCTATTTTCCAAGAGTGGAACTATTGAGGCAGTTTCTGTGGAATAGCCCATTGCTGTCTCATTTTAGATTTACTGTTGGCCGCCATGTCAAGCGCATTATCTCTCGAGTCCCTCCTGATGTTGAGTTTGAGCTGGAAAGATGGGAGAGATGCTTGATATACATAAATGGTGAGGATGTCCCTGGAGATATTAAGAAGGTACTACAAAATGTTACTGCATTCTTCTTGGACAGGCATGCTACTGTTAAGAAGCTATCCAATTTTGGGATTAGAAATATGATGCAGCTAAAATGCTTAGTCATGGGGGAATGTAATGAGGTCCAAGTGATTATAGATGAAGCAGATGTTTATGAGGAAGATAATATCCGCAAAATAATATCTGATTCATATGCTACTGAAAAAATGGTTCTTGGATCACTTGAATACCTGTATATATATTATATGAAGAGTTTAAGGAGCATATGGGAGGGGTCAGTACAACAAAATTCTTTAATTCTTCTCAGGTCCTTGACATTGTGCACATGTCCCCAGTTGACCATTGTTTTCTCACAAGGGTTGCTTGCTAACCTGTGCAATTTAGAAGAGCTTAAAGTTAAAGACTGCCCCTCCGTCAACAGCATAGTAAGCTGCAAAAATTTTTCTGAGGATCGAACCTCTTATTTTCTCCCAAATTTGAAGAAGATTTCACTTCATTATATGACTGGATTAGTTTGCATCTCTAGCGGTTTACACATTGCACCAAAGTTAGAATGGTTGAGTTTTTATGATTGCCCAAAGCTTAAGAATCCATTAATTGATGAAATATCTAGTCAAGATTTGAAGAAGATAAAGGGTGAAAGGATTTGGTGGGAAGCATTGGAGTGGAGCAATGGTTGTCCAGCTTATTTGGACAAAATTTTTGTTCCAATTGATGACATATGGGATTGCTAAGCACCTGAAATTTTCCTAATCAATATCAGTTTGTGAATTGCCTTAATGAAAGCTCTCAGTGGTACAATCAACAACGTCAATGATTATGTATAATTGTAAACTGAGGCATCCTTGGACCACTTTCTGCTTGCTATGTTATATTCTTGTCGCTGCAATTGATTGGACCCTACTTACATTGAATATAGTCCCTCTAGCCCGATGTATCTTTCTCATGCCATGTGTCAAAAAAGATGTATTGTATGTTTCTCGTCCTCCAATCAAAAAGTGCTAAAGAAATCCAAGTCCATCGACGTCGGAAATTCTTTCCTGAAATCTTACAGAGTACATATGGTAAAGCTCTAGAGTAATGTAGTCCATTAGTGTTGGTTTTCCCTCTACACCATAGGTACATTGACCTTGATATTATTTTTTAGTTCACCTCAAATCATTATTTTTAACAAAAAGTAAAAAGAAATTAAAAGAATCACCTTGATTATATGCTTAGGTTTTCTAACAAAAATCATAATTAGTGAAACACATTTTGATGCTTATTCCTTCTAAACCCCCTAATTTCTCCCTCAAGTTCTCATGATTAGTTAGTCATCGCTCATCTTATCTAATTAGTTATTGTTAGAAAAAGTTTTACCTGCCATTTTCTAATTTTACGTTGGTTTGTTTTCGATCTTAGTCGTCCTGTTTATGGGGTTGGAACTGGCTGTGTGAAAGATGAAATGCAAAGTACGATGCCGGTGCTATTTTGTTGTTGCAAAAGTGATGAAAAAAAATTGACTACCACAAAATTTTGTGTTGGTATCCGCCGTGTTTTTTTTAAAATAAAATTTTTGTTTGCTTTACTTTTTAAAAATATTTAAAATTAAACAATGTTATGATTCACAACCTCTAATATGATTTAGAATAGGGGTGTCCAACTAGACTCGGCATCCGCCCAACCTGGCCTGAAAACTGGCCAACTCGACATGGTGACGGTCGGCGGTGGGTCTCCGTCCCCAAAACCCGATACCATTGGGTCAGATGACGGGTTTGAGCTCAAAAAACCGATCTCCAACCGATCCGACCGTATTTACACTGGAAAAGTAGCTGTTCTCCACCGATGGGTGTGTTTCGCCGGCGTTTTGGTCCGATTAGTCGAGATCTGGCTTGTTTCTTCGAGATCCATCGAAATCTCGTTGAGATTCAGAGAGATCTCGTCGAGATCTAGCCTGATCTCGGTAGATTTGGCCCAATCTCGACTAGAATCAATGGATTTTGACAAAATTTGGCATAGTTTCGAAGGTTTCAACTCCAACCAAGAACCGACTGGTATCCGACGAGTTCCGACCACTTGAACCAAATCCCTTCACTGGTCGGCGGCGGGTTCAGAAATAAGAGACCCAAACTGATTGGGTCGATTCCGGGTTGGGCACAAATCCGACCCGTGGACAGGCCTAATTTAGAATAAGGACCAACAACATTTCACAACATTATTAACAACAAAACGAAAGTATATATATATATATGTGTGTGTGTGTGTGTTTTTGATCCATCAAAGTAAATTTCTTCTTAAGCGAACAATATCGTCGATTCATAAGGTAGAAGTCATAGTCACGACAAAGCAACTTCTAAACAAAGCTAGACACAAAATTAACTTTCACCAAGTAATTCATAACTTTCATTACCAAAATCCTACGCACGTTCAAATCTTAACACATATCAGTAATTTGGATATCATTGATTAAAATATCACACAAGTATATGTTCTCCTATATCTTGTATACAAAGCTCTTTTTGTTGTATCTTTTTGTTAGCTCAAATTAATGAGACTAAACATTCTGCTCTAGCTTCCAATCTTTCCCAAATGTTGCTTCCACACTTTATTGTGAAAGATCACACACATAGACGCCTGCATATGACAAAATTTCTAGTCCACTGAGCACACCCATATAAACCAAGTGAAGGGAAGACAAGTTTCCGTGTCATGCATATTCTGTGAGAATGTGAAAGGTCTATCATAGTAAAAAACAATGAGATTCTATCACAACTGCCTTTGTCATTTAGAATAAGAAACAAAATTTTATTACCAACAAAGTATGAAACAATAAGTTATGTTTTAGTTACAGCAAAAATGCTTTCGAAAGCAGAGTCTTCTTTGAATAGTTATGAAGTGGGTAAGTCAAGTGGATTGAATCAAACCAACAATTAAGCGTCTGTTTGGGATCTGCTTATTTTGCTGAAATTGAAAACTTTTTGCTAAAAATACTGTAGATAAAGGTAAAAATTAACTGAAATAGTATAATGAGACCCATGAATAGTACTAAAAAGTACAGTGGAGCCCATGAATAGTAGTAAACATAAGCTGAATAGTTAAATAAGCTGGCTTTTTAAACTGAAGCCAAACACACACTAATAGAAGATAAAATTGAAAAGAAATAAAGCTTCTAAATGACTAATAGGTTTAAAAAACTTAGCTGCAAATATCTATCCAATTTTTTCTTAAATCAAGCTGTAAACATGCCACATTTTCCCAGTATAATATTTACAATAACATATAACAATAATAGACCAAAAATCTCATTCAGACATTTTCACAAACACTTCATAATGTATACATATATGCAAACTTACAGTTTTAATTAGCGTATGACATGATTATTGATCCCCAGTTAACATACACAAACTCAAACTATTACACTCAGGCAATATGCATGATTAGTGATCCCCAGTTAAGCAAAAGCAACAAAACAATCACATGGGACCATTTGCTTTCACTACTGACACCATTTGATTTCACTAACGAGTAACGATCGTTCGCTTAATTAAACATATCAATCGAATCTACAATTCAATTTGTCCCATCAAAATAAGTGACAAAGCCAAAAAAAATAAATAAAAAGAAAATGTAAACAAAGTTACGAGAAAGATATTAGAGAGTGGAAAGAATCTGACCATTTTGTTTGGTGGAATGTTCCTGGAAAATCTTTGGACTCGGGTCTCCCTCTCACTCTCACTCAGATTCTTTTCTATTTGTGTTTTTCTAGCAGTTTCGTTGGGATTTTTTTGAGAAAGGAGCGATTGGGATTTAGGATAGGAAAGGGAAAGAAAAATGTGCGGTGAGGAGAGGAAAGAGCAGAAAATCTGGAATTGATATGACCAAAAGGTCTAACAGATTTCTATTTCATCCATGCATTTACAAAATTGATAAAGAAGTAAACAGCCACAGTGCACACAAATTCCAATACATATTCTAAATTAGTACTACTAATATTTCTCAAAATTTCTATAATAGCAATTTCTTGGTATTATGAATCTTCATATAAGAATATATAGTCTACCCAAGAGACAAAGAAGAAAAATCCAAAACAAAAGGATTGAATGAAATCTTACCTGAACCTTCTCAGTGCCCTGCATGCAGCATATTCTAACTGCTTCTTCCCAGCTGACATCCAAGATAAACTTCAGTTGCTAATAATCCATAGTTTCCAATGTCTGCTGAGATCACATGCATTCTCTGAAGCCAACACACTTCAGAGTTACTCTTTACATCAACTATTGTGGGCTCTGCAGCCATGATAAAACACCATTGACCTTTAGATATGTTGGAAAGATGCCCACGTGATGATAGTGTCTCTCTGATGCAGATGATTTGGAATCTATTTTCATAGACATTTTCTTGTGGTTCTGATGCAAAAGTATCACATGTTAAGTTCCTATTATCGTTGATTATCAAACTGAAAGTTTTAATCAATGTTTCCATGTTTTATAGAGTAAATTACAAGGACCAGGTTCCAACAAGGAGTAAGTAATACATATGCTTTTGGGTTAAACGTAATTCTAATGGATTTCACCAAAGGCATCAAATTATAAAGATATTAACGCTAACTGTATCATTGACTTTTCAAATTTGTCGATGTACGTTTGGAGAAAGGAAAGGAAAGGGTTTTGGAGAGATGGTAGGGTACCTTTTATCTATTTATTTATTTCTTATTATTTTTGTACGGTGAAGTCAAGTGTTGTGTAATTTTTTTAAAATTGAAATTTGATATTATTAGATGGACCGAATTAGACCGAAATTCCGAAGTGGACCAAGTGAGATCAAATTAGATTGATATGGACTAAATAGTTTTTGTATTTTTTTTTTATTGATTAAATGAGCTATCTCTCCTTTTGGAAAATTTTTGGGTAATTATTAGGGACTCTATTAAAAGGAATATTATTATTATTTGTAATCCTTAGTTATTATGAATTTAATGATAATTAGTTAATTACAGTGGTGTTATTTAAGGAAATTAATGTCTATGTATTATAATGATACTTAATTTTTGTGGTATTTTTTTAATTATTAGTTCAGTCTTCTTTTGAGTTAAAAAAAAAAAAATAGACAACTAATGCATTTCAACAAAATTAACGTTAATTTTCCTAACCATTCCCATTCTTTTTTATTTATTTATTAAAGAATAAACGATAGAATGGGAATGGTTAGGAAAATTAATAACATGCAAATGGGGCCTACATAATGTGAGAAGTAAGGTTCATATATATGATGCGATCTAGATATGTAATACATTCTTTACGTACATTCATGATGTGTGGAAAAGATAAATATATCTTTTATTACTCTCATGCACATATCTAATGCACTATTATTGCTCTCATACACATATTTTGGCCAATATTCGGAAAATTCATTTCAAAACTTTACCAGTTGAATTAATTGGAATTCATAATTATAAGATACATAGAATCATTGAACTGGTGATTATAAAATAATATCATAAAAAAATGATAGAGAAACCGTAATCATGGGCAAGGCAAATTAAAGGCTTTAATCTCTTCATAATATGGCCAGTGTGTAGTTAACATTTGGTGAGAAAATTATAACTCTGGCTTTGAATTCCTTTTCCATTTACAAGGAAGAACTTGTTAAGTGCAGGAGCTCTATGATTGGCATTTTGCTCATTCAAGAATATTATTATCCAGTGCCAGTGGATTCCTAGTGCACGACGGGTTAATGATTGTGTTTGTTACAAGCATATACGTAAGAGTATAGTTGCAAGATCAACCAGGTACTTGTCTAAGTTACTAATATTAAAAAGTTGCATGTACATAGGATTAGTGAGCAATTCTGCTGTCACCAGTTCCTTTTCATTGGATTTTTCATCATCTAAGCTACTAGGACACCCCGTATATTTGTCCACATGAGAGGGAGAGTTGTGGCAAAAAAGAAGAAAAGAAAGCTAACATTTAAATTTACACACATATATATGATTTCATTGCCCACTCAATGAATGATGAGCATACTTCTTATGAAAGAGATTAATATATCAACACAACATTTCACATCTCTTCATGCCAAAAATCACAAATACAGGTCAGTTAATGACTTAAAGGTAGGGAAATTCTCTAGAAATCATATACTCCTCGTTGGTGTAGTCGTTGGTCATCCATGCAAATGGACAAACCATCTAAATCGACTTTCTAGTCTTGCCCCGAGTCCAATGTCCCTCCACTTCTAAATACTTTCTTGCATGGGGCGGTACCTCTTACAGCGAAAAAACCTGGTTGTAGAAAAGCATTGATAGCTAAATTTGAAGAAATTTTGTACTATCTCAAATTGCAATTGACATTAAGAAGAGCAAGTTTTAACCCTCATATGCCTGCAAGTAATAGAGCGTAATTAATCTATGTATTAAGAGATGATGCTGGACATGTCAAGTAAATATTCAGGATCAATTATTATAAGCCCCGAACTACAGAAGAAAACTCAAATTATTTTTCTTTCTTACCTGATCAGGAAATATCTCATAAAGTAATAATCCACTGGGAAGAATCAACTAGTCAATTAGCATCACAGGGCCTATGAGCTGCAAGTGCAACCATATTCAACCCAACAGGCGCTAATATGCTGTAACCCTGCCATTAGCCATGACAGCAAGTGCTGCACCTATAGCCATGTTTGCATGGGAAATCATGGCAAAAACTGCAGATTCAGTGATTAGTGTGGTTTAGACCTCTTGTGACCAATTTTTTTGGAAGAAGATGTCCCTGATGATACCTTGGAGCACCCTCTGCAACAAACATCCGAGATGATTTCTTTTTCACCTTTGTGATGCAAAGAAATTCCAAGACTGTTCTTGAACTTCCTAAAGTTAATATTACCTCATTTTGATGAATGCGCTCTACTTCTTGCCCAGTAATCTCTTCAAGGCAAGTGGCAATATCATGAATGAGTTCATTTACCTCCAGAGTTACATCATGCTTCAGCTTCCTACTTCTGGAAATATTATCAGAATCCCTAACTCAGGCACATCCTCCAGAAGAGTTTGCAAGGAAGGTGGACACAAATTGCTTCTTGCAGCAGCAACAACAACAGCAGCTAATAGAACTGGATGATTATCCCGCTCAGCATCGGTAATTTATCAGTGAAAGCTTCCAGAAAAATCAGAAGATCAAATAGATCTCTTGATGGTTTAAAGTTAAGCATTACCAATAATCAAGGCAAGAACATTTTCCCTCCTTGAAATGATGAAATCTGCTATAATCTCTCACTATAATTTCTCTCTCGAACACCTTGGAAATCGTCTTGCTCGCCTCATGACAATCCTCACAAACCCTCAAATTCTTCATGATTCGAATGCAATCCCCAACCTTTGTTACTAACATACCATAAGCACTTGCCAGCCTCTCACTATGCTCTTTAACTACATTCTCTTTTTCTTCTTCCCCAATATCATGCAATACAGATGAAATCTTTGGAGAGTAACCAGCTTCTGCTATTCGAGTTCCAATTGTTTCAAGCATTTTGTAGATCTCCAAAGAACGCTCATGCTCTCTATCCCCTGCAACAAATTGATGAACTCTGCCCTGTGCTTCAATCAAACTCCAACCTGCAACTTTATTAGTGTTTTGCTCCACCATTAATCTCCGAACTCGAACCACATCTTCCCATTTCCTTGCTTTGGCATATATACTGGCTAATTGAACATAATGCCCGTCATAGGTTGGATCCAATTGTATTAACTTATTTCCAATCTTTTCACCCAGTTCTACAGATCCATGAATCTTACAAGCACCAAGCAATGTTGCCCACAATACCGGATCTGGCGGAGCTTGCATCTTCTCAATCAATTCCACAGCTTCATCAACAAATCCAGCACGGCTCAATAGATCAACCATGCACCCGTAATGCTCCATCTCCAGCTCAATATCATACTTTTCTGTCATTAGCTTGAAATAATGCCTGCCCTCACTGACCAAACCTGCCCTGCTACAGGCATTCAAGACCCCAATGAAAGTCACACTCACTGGATGAAAACCTTCATTTATGAACCTTTCAAAAAATGCAAGTGCTTCCTTTCCAAGGCCATGTGAGGCCAACCCACAAATCATGGCATTCCATGATGAAATATCTCTCCGGGGCATATTGTGGAACAAGAGTTTAGACTGTTCAATGCACCCACATTTTGCATACATGTCAACCAGCGCTGTACCAAGGGAAACAGTCATCGGAAAATTCAAAGAATCTACAATGGAATGAACTAATCTACCATTTTCAAGCAAACCCATTTGGGCCGATGCTGAGAGCACTGTGACCAATATGGCTTCATTCGGCCTCAACCCCTTCTCTCTCATCTCCTTAAAGCACTCCAACCCTTCTTCCAACTGTCCATTTTGCACATAACCCATAATCATTGTGCTCCACGAGATAACATCTCTTTCAGGAATTTCATCAAACACTTTCTCCGCATCACCAATCCGCCCATCTCTTACAAACCCAGCTAGCATTGAATTCCAAGTAACAACATCTCGACAATGGCCATTCTCCTCGAACACCCGTTTTGAACATTCTACCCTACAACAAGCAGAATACAAATGAATCAAAGCATTCCTAACAAACACATCCTCACAGAAACCAAGTTTCACCACATGGGTATGAACCTGAGTCCCTTCACATATAGCCAAAGCTTTACTACAAGCTTGCAACAAAAACGTATAAGTATGGTTATTGGGTATCAAATTCCTTCCCAGAATACACGAGTAAAGTACAACCGATTCACGAGGCGACTCGCTCTTGGCGAGGCACCGGATCATGTTATTGGAGGCGAAAAGAGATGGGTATTGGATTGTTTGAAAAATGGAGAGTGAATAGGCAAATGGGGTTGATGGGGAGAGAGCAAGAGAGGCGAGGAGATGACCCGTGAAGCTGGCATTGGCGCCAAGGCCGGAGACGATGATTTGAGCGTGGGCTTGCTTGGTTTGGTTGATGGAAGGGCGTGGTGGCAGAGAAGACAGAGGCGTGTGAAGTGTAGTAGGTGTTGAGAAGAAGAAGTGAGGATTTGAGAGTTGTTGTTTTGGGAACGAAAGGAGGGGTTTGGGTCTCTTTGCAAACATAAATGCAAAGCAAAATCGCTCTGTTCTAATCTTACCAGAGATTTTGAAAGTTTGGTGGGTAAGAAGTGGCGGGTTTAAGATGTGAATTGCTCGGCATGTTCATCATCTTTCAATTATATATTTCTTCCTTATCATCAACATTTACTATATTTTCTTCTTCTTTTATTTTAATAATTTTTTTTCTTTATATTTCTTCTTGGTATAGAAAAGAAATTTGCAATTACGAAAGTAAAGGATCAAATGTGTAATCCAAATTTTGTAGGAAAAAGAGGGGGAAATAAAAACTCATGAACATGGTATCTTATTATGCACAATTAACTAATTGAATAATTATTGTGAAAAACAAGTCTAACAATTTGTTAATTTGAACTTTTTTGGTAAAATTTTACTTTGCTTAGTTGATCATCTTTACTGAAAATACCAAAAAGATAATAAAATAAAATATAATTTACTTTAGAGCATTATTATGCTATTAATGTTTTTATATATAGAAATTTAAGGAACTTTTTCTTTTTGCATTTTATTTTATTTTATATTTCCACTTTATCATATATGATTTATTGATAATTATCTATTGCATAGTTATCTTTATTTATTTTTTCACTTAGTACCCCTTTGGGTACAGTTGAAACAGACCCAACCTTTGCGTTTCAGTGTTTTTCTTTTCTTTTTTGAGAACGTGCATTGGCGCTTTTTTGCTTTTCTAGTGGGTCCCGTGCACTGTTCACAGGACCCATAAATTTCTTTGTTCAACAAAATTTTCATTAAAAATGGTTTTCATGACACTATTCACACATTTAAAAATTATTTTGTTGCAGTATTTTCAGTTTTTAACAAAATAAGCGGTATCTAGACACACCCTTAGTTTCAATTGTGAGGAAGAAAGAGACATGGATCTATGTTTTGGAAAAAAAATATATCTATAAGAATTGAATCACATACATCTGTATAGTAATAAATAAAATATACATAGTTACAACTTAGTCTAATAATTCCCCCACACTATCAATTTAAAAAAAAAAAAAATTATATATTGCATTGTGTTTTCATACATATCTCACTATATATAATACCTAACTACAAAATATATTTTGTTACACTACAAAAAACTTCTAATTTAAAATATAAATTCAAATAACAAATATTGATTTTTTTAAAATTTACAATCTAATATATTAATTTAATAATTATCCAATAAAAAATAATCATATTATATTTTTCCACGCATTGCGCAAGTCTGTGACTAGTTTAAATAATATGCAAGACGAAGTTGTGGCAAAATTAGGCGATCATGAACTATCAAAATTTCGATCTTTTCTAAACAGCTTAGAAATATGAGAAAAGGGTAGGTTTGGCTGCCCAATTTTATTTTATTTTTTGCTAACGGCTACCCAAAACTTAGTAAAGGCAGATTACCATCTAAATGGCATAATTTAAAATGTTAAAAAAAATTCACAAAAGATTTGAGACAATCATTAACTCCAATAAGGAAGGTTTGAATCTAACATTCATGTATCATAAATACTAAATAATCACACATATTAAGATAATAAACAAACTCACAATAATCATATGTTATATCGGAAAGGACATAATAAAAATTTTAAATCTAGCAAACCAAAAGTTGATGGAGAAAGCATTTATACCACTAGCTTACATAGAAGAAATGCTGCGAAGAAGAATGGTTAGTTGAACATGCATATAGACTATCTTTGTTCAATGGCATCTCTTGCCAACCAACGCACTCCACCATGACTGATGGCCTTCAGCACATCTCCAATTGATTGGATTCTCATTGTTGAAGCACAATCTTATCAATAACTAGCACACGGATATCTTAATTCTCTCTAAAGTTGGCCACTTCAATGAGTCATTGATCCAAGCGCTTTTTGCTCTTAGAAGATCAGAAAGCACAAAGCATCTTTAGACTTGAAAGCACACCAGTTTCCAACCCATAGTATTCTCTCAGATTTCAGGACATTATTCAATTCAAGCTATTCAATCAACTTTGGACATCTGCATAAAGTTAAAGTTGTTAGTCAAACCATGCTTCCAAATCCAACATACATAACCTTCTTAAATGCTTTATGGAAGCAACATTTTCCATAAGAGAAAATTTTCCATTATTCACAATATCATCATTGATAAAATACCTAAGGTAGTTTTGGCTATCCCTTTAATAGTATAATTTAAAAGTTCAAAAGTTTTCATTACAAATTTGAGACAATCATGACCACCCATAACAAAGGTTTCTTTCTAACATTCATGCATCACATATACTAAACAATCACACATGTCAAGATAATTGATAGACTCATATTCATATGATATCTTGAAAAGGAAGAACACGAAAATTTTAAATCTCACAAACCAAAAAAGTTGATGGAACAAACATTTCTACCATTACCTTATACAAAAGAGTTACCGTGAAGAAATCTGAAGCCGAAATACTAGTTGAAAATGCATATAGACCGTAATCTTTGTTCAATAGTATCTTCATTCCATACCAACGCACTCCACCATAATTGTTGGCATTCAATACATCTCAAATCGACTCCGTTCTCACAGTTGAAAGGCAATCTTGTCAACGATTGGCACATGGATATCTTAATATTCTCTAAAGCTGGCCACTCCAATGAGTCATCAGTACAAATGCTTTCCAATTTTGGAAGATCATAGAGCTCTAGCGTTTTCAGTTTGGGAAGCACCTTGGGTTCAAACTCATTATTCTCAAATTTTGTAATTATCTCTTCGATTTCAAGACTTCCTTCAATTCTCAAGTGTTGAAGTCTACAGAGTTCTTTAATCACACCATAGCAGAATATTTTTTTCAACTTCGGACATTTCATTAAAGTTAAACTTGTTAGTTTAGCTAGGCTTCCACTATGTACTGGACCTTCCCATATGCTTTCTAATTTTGGGACATTATTTATGTACATCTTTTCCAAGTTTTCTAATGCACTTCTTCTTTCGCTATCACCATCAATAATTGTTTCAATATCATCGCAGCCTTCAATTAAACAACCTCGCATTTTATTGATATTTCCAATACCAAAATCTGATAATCTTGAAGCTCCTTTATGACCAATCAATTCAAATGTTTCAGAATTTGCAAGAACCTCTGAAATTGCAGGATGTACACCTTCACCATTTGCAAGCTTGAAACACTTCCTGATTTGGTATTCAAAACAATCTTGAATATGAAAGCTTGATGAGCCATGATAACCAACAGAAAAGTGGAATGTGAAGTGCGTTTCCTTCCAAAATGGGCTTGTCGAGATAAAACTCTTAAGGCAGTCCACATCGGGAAAGACAATTGAAAGAGAAGTCAAACATTTCAAGGTAGCCACCTCCTCTGTAATAGACTTTACCACTCCCTCCCAGCTTCCATTGTTTGGATCTACATCAATTCTTAGTTCTTCCAATAAAGAAAGATTTGAAAAGACATTTTGATGAAATTCAACATCCCTAGTTTCCGGGCCAAAATTTGAGAAGGACATACGTAAACACTTCAACTGAATCAAATATCCAATTTGAATTGGTAAATGATTTATCCCAGTTCGTCGAATATCAAGCACTTCAAGATGCTTTAGTTCTTCTAAGTAATTAAGCCCCATTATATTGATGCAAGAATTCAGATACAATGCTCTTAAACACGTCAAGCAAGACACAGATGATGGTAATGCCGCAATTCCAGTGCCGTGCAAGTCTAGAACTACTAGATTTTGCATGCATCTAAAGAATCTATGAGGAATCACTTTCAGGTCATTATTTTTTTGCAGCAGCAATGTTTTAAGATTGTTGCAATCTGGCAATTCTGGTAAAATGCACAATTTGCTATCCATCAAGGAGATTCGATTTACCTGCTGCCATTCTTTCTCATTGGGGGGCTCTTGTAGCTCCTCTTGGGTTTTCACCAAAATCTTAAAATCTTCGCTTTGGGAAGAAATTTTAAGGGCCATATTCCGCAACACTTTGTTCATACTTACATGATTCATCTTCTTGCTCCTCTCTAGCAAAGATACTTTGATAAGTTCATCCAATATTGTATGCCCTTTACCACGTGCAACTTTAAAATCATCGGCATCATGAATAAAACCTTCAGCTTTCCAACATTCCAACAAATAATCTATATATATGTCATAGTCTTCAGGATATAATGCAGTGTACAAAAAGCAAATTTTTTTATTTTCAGCATCTAAATCTTCGTAACAAAACTTTAGACACTCAATAAATTCATCCATGCCTTGGACTTTGATACTGCGCCATCTTCGCAAACGAATTAATCCATCACGCCACAGGTGGACGTTATCCTTAAATTTGAAGGTGGTTGCTACCCTATCTATTAAGAGCGGCAAACCAGCACACTCACGAACAACTAGCTTGGCTATTGGTTCAACACCTGAAATATTTATATTTTGACCGACTATTTCCTTAAACATTTTCCATGCATCAACTTCAGACATTCGTTTCATTATAATCAACGCATCCATTTTATGACAAATCTGATGATATCTAGTCGCCAATACCACCTTGCTATCCTTTTGGTTGCCATAGATACCTATCTTTTTTAGATCCAGAATGTCCCAAACTTCATCCAAAAGAAGTAGATACCTCTTGCATTCCAACTCCATATATATTCTCCAAGCAACTTCATCAACGTTAGTGATGCCTTCCGTATTCAATTTTAGCCGATCTATAATTACATGTTGCAACTTTTCTACACTCCAATCCTGTGATACACGAACCCATATGACAATATCAAACATTCTAGCAATATCTTCATTGTCATTTAAGTTCTGCATTATTGTTGTTTTCCCGATTCCTACCATTCCCCAAAGTCCAATTTTTTTTACATTCCCATCTCTTAGGAGGCTCAATATGTCTTCAACAACGCAGTGGAGTGATGGCTTGTCTTCTATTTTGGGTGCATGCATAATTCTCACACGTTCTGGCGATTTCTCAACCATCATTTCCCTCTCAAATTTTGCCTCTAACAAGAGGTTTTGTAGTTCATCGCACTTCTCTGCCATGCTTTTGCTAAGATCTGCACGTAAATGATGATGAAGAAACCTCAATATCCCCTTTTCACCTTGTACTTTCTCGTACTTGGTTTTCAGTTCTTGCACATCTTCTTCTCTCTTCGTGACTGTAGACATCCAAACTTGGCATTCTCTTGTGAACTGTTTCGTCTTATATTTGTTTGCTTCAGCCACTATATCTTCCTTTCTAGCAGATAGCTTCTCTGCAATATCTGTTAACCTTTTATAGTGTTTCTTCAGGTCATGCGCATAATTAACAGTCTGATTTATGTTATTGACAATCTGTCTCCCATCTTTGTACACCTCAGCTGCAACTGCATCTGTTCCCAACATACCTGTGGTACAACAAAATAAAATTTAAGACATTGACAGAAATTCAAAATGCAAAATGAAGACTAACTTTTTAGTTCAACGAAAGCAGGATTAAATTGTAGTTAACAACACAAACAAGGGCACGGTTGGTCAAAAGATGCCAACTAGATTCCACTGAAATGTTAGTGGACGAACTCACAAGATTAAAATACAAATGTTAGAGATGTATTAGGGATATATTAGCCCATTAGCATAGGTCCAAGCCTAATTCTATTTTGTGTGTAAGCCAAGTTTTCTATTTGTACTAGAAGTCTATTAGTCTAAGGTTTAATCTACTATATATACACATGTTATGGTTCATTGTAACACAAGATTTGTACTATACTCTAATATATTTTTTGTTAATATATAGTTTTTCATATAATATTTATGTTGGCTTATTCCATGACAAAAAGTGTTGTAATTGCATTAATTTATTTCCTTGTGTTTTATGGAATTTTATTGTATTGAGTTTAGTTTTAAGTTGGTGAAGATTGCTTAAGAAGTTGATCTCGCAAATTGTCTCACGAGTGGTGCAACCCACAAAAGTCACATGAGAAGCACGTGCTGGAAGCTGAAGAGTCAAGTGTAAGGCTGTATTTCACGAGTCATTTCGTGACTCAGGCCATGTCGTGAAGTGACCCATGAAGCTCTCTGCTTGGAGGATTTTAAGTGTGACTCTTATACCCTTCACCCATATTATATATACCCTAATTACCTACGAAATTGTAAGGAGACTATTCAGTAGAAAACCTTAGAGAGGTTTCTACAACACACCCATCCTTGTTAGAGAGAGCTACTCATCCTTGAGTGACAATTCCTTAGTAGTCTCTTCTCTTTTCCCTCTCCCATTGTTATACCTTGAGAGGAGATTTGTACCCAAACACAACTCACACTTATTCAAAGTGTAGAGAGTGTTTTGGAGCTTGGGAAGCATTTGGGATTTGCCAAAATAAGCTAGTGAGGCTTGGCGGATGCAATTGAACGGTATTGTGAGATCTGGATAACTAGTGAAGACAAAACTCTGAGAAGTCCATTAGTAGCTGGAGTTTGGAGGGCTCAAGTACATTGAGTAGATTAGGCTTGGAGGGTCTTTTTGATATTTGTGTACTCCAACTTATTCACTAGTAGATCAATTTCGACTTGGAGATATATTAGCTCGTTAGCATAGGCCCAAGCCTAATTTTACTTTGTGTGAAAGCCAAGTCTCCTACTTGTACTAAAAATCTATTACTCTAGAGTTTACTCTACTATATATACACATGTTATGATTCATTGTAAAACAGGATTTATACTACACCATAATATATTATTGATGTAGCCCTTTATGGTTTCCTCCGTAGAAGTAGGCCATTAGGCTGAACCAAGTAACTCTCGTGTGTTATTGTGTTCTATACTTTATGCTTCTGCTTCTACATCCACACTAGCATATTCAATATGATATATCAATGCTAATATTTAACATGAAATATTAATGGACAAACTCACAAGATTAACTACAAATTCAAAGCAACAGTATTTCACAATCTTAGAAAAAAGACTTTACAGATGAGACTCTTTTCATCAATGAAGATTACCCATACATGGGCTTATAATTTATTTTTGAATAGATTACATAAATGGTTTGTAATCTTTACACCTTGTGTCAATTTGGTCCATAACCTTTAAATTGTGTCAATTTGATCCTTAACCATTTGTTGTTGTATCAATTTATTCCCTACTGTTAACTCTTGGACACAAGGTCGGCCCAAGATAATTTGAGGCCTAAGACGAAAATTATAAAGGGGTCTTTTAGATCTAAATATCACTTCAATAATACAGTTTTTAGTTTATTTTTTATTATATTTTTTTATTTCAAATTTATTACTAATTCATATTTATTAATATGGATAATTCACCCAAAGTGAGCTAATGATACTTACTATATAGGTTTTACAAACTAGCATATCACCAATTAAAAAAAATATTTATTCAAACATCCATTTATTATGCTGTCTAAGTGACACCAATCATATTAGGTTGTATTTCTATTAATTCATATAAATATATATATATTTTTTGTGGAGAAAATACTAAACTTACTATAAATTTTATTACAAAAAACTTATTAACTGATATGATAATGAGGTGACACTTCAACAAAAGAATAAATGAGTATTCAATTATTTCATGTGATTGGTGACATGTTAATTTATAGGACTTTATAATAAAACCTGTAACATACTAGCATTACTCTAATATCTTAGGCCTTTGTGTGTCAAATAATATCTTAGGCCTTCGGAAAAAATGTACACTTAACTCATATTTTTTTTAATTGAAAAAAAAAAAACACTTACTGCCCCATATTTGGGGGCCTTTCCATGTTAGGGGGCCTTAGGCCATGGCCTAGGCCTAGGGCCAGCCTTGCTTTGACAGAATTTGCTGACGTGTCTAACGGATTGAATAAAAAATTATTTCTTTGGCATGTAGGTGGACACCTGGAATGCTACATCATATTACATTTATAAAAAAAAAAAAAAAAAACAAAACAAAGAACAAAATAGAAGCATGCCTTGCCTCTCGCAAGTCCTATTTGAGATCAAAGTTTAAGAGCCTGTTTGGATGAGTGGGTTTTTGGATCATATCACTCATTTTTCATAACTGAGTTCTCAAAACACGTGGGTCCCACAAAAAATTTTATGTTTGGCTTGGTTTTCAACATTTGTTTCCATCACTCAAAACTCAAAAATTTGAGTTAGAGTGATGGAAACAAGAAACAACAAATAGGTGTTTTCAAAAATTGATAACTGAGTTATGAGTTTTGAAAACTGAGCTATCTTTAAACCAAACGGGCCCTAAAAATCCCCAACTCTCTCATTAGATAATCACACCATCCCTCATCACTCAAAACCACAACCCAAAACAGCCTCTTCACATTTTGGTCGATAACGAAGGATGTAGATGGCGAGGACCGGCGGCTCTGGTGAGGACTCTCTCTCTCTCTCTCTGTTGCTATTTTTTATTGCGGTTTTGTTTTGGATATTTGTGATGCGGGATTTTACTGATTTGGCACAAAGATGGGAGATTTTGGTATTGGGTTGAATTGGGCATTGGTTGAAATTGAGCTTTTGTGCTATGTGTGTGGAAATGTGTTGATGTGATTGTCTACTTTGAATTTGTGGTCTTGGAGTTTGTGTTGGGACTAGATTTTGTTTAATTTGTTGATTGGAATATAAGCTTTTGAGCATTTGTTCCATTTTACCAAAAATGAAGAAGAAGAGCATTTGTTCTTATTCTCTGTGTGCATTACAATGGTTTGAATTTGTGATTTTGGGGTTTGGTTTGATTTGTTGAGGCAGAGGCATGATTCCATTTTGATCTTTGGATTTTGTATTATGAGGTGGCATTTGAGATGTCCGCTTACGTTGCAGAGAAATAATTTTTTTTATTTAGTCCGTTAGACATGTTAGTAATTTCCGTTCAAGAGTTAATAGCAGAAATCAAATTGACACATCGTTGAAAGGTTAAAGACCAAATTGACATAAGGTGTAAAGGTTGAAGACCATTCATATAATTTACCCTTAATTTTTTTTTATGGAAAAAGTTACTTCTTTTTTTCATCTGAGTAATAAAGCAAGTAATGATAATTTGTTATTTATATTAATGTTTCAAATATAAAATAAAAGTAACTCAAAGGTCGTTTTTCCAAACGAATTTAAGTAGCTCAAGCACGTATTCACCACGCGAATTATAAACTTTAGAGAAAAATTATACTAGTATGTCACCAGTGATTTTGTGATACATACATAGATGAATTTGGGTTGTGGGTCATCAGAATGCATGTAGGATACTAGGAGTGATATGTAGTGCATTACGTGCTTGGTTCCCACTTAGGAGATGTGTAGTAATGGGGGCTTCTTTTGCATGGGATTGGTAGAGTTGTTTTAGTCGATATTGATAGAATAAGCCCGAGTCTTTAGTTCGCAGAGTCGTCATTGTTTAATCTATCTTACTACTATTTAAGGGATTTTCCTTCTTTGGATTCCTAATTTTTCATATGCAAATTAAGTACCCTCAACTTAATCTATTTAGAAGATGTAAGTATCTATACTACGATAAAAAAACTTCTCACTCCTAGACACCCTTAGGTCTTGAAAAGTCGAAGCCCCAACTTGTGTCTTTTCACGCAAGATCCAAACTCTTCCAATCTGTGATACCAGATTGTCATAGGGGATTTTTGTTCTTTGTTTGATCTCCCATCCCCCTTATCCATTCGGTGATACCTGTTGTTGTAAGGATTCCTTGCTAATCTCCCTTCTCTATACCTCCCATTCTTGCAACAATTAATATCTTTCTTCAAATTGAGTAATCTTCGAAAATGGATGCGTCCTTGGAGGAGATGTGGAAACGCTTTCGTCTCTCTCATGTTGAAAAAGAAGTGATGTCTGTTAAATCAGAAGAAGTAGCTTTTTCACAACAACAGACTCAGTATTAGGAGATAAGTTGGTAAGTTCATCCATATATGTCAAGGAAATTTTTGAATTGGATAAGGATGAATATATGGCAATGATTCCAACTGTTCATGAAGAGAAATTGGGCTGTACCAAGTCTTCCTTAAGGACTTGGAAATGTATGTTTAGAAGTAGTGGAAAAATTCCAACAGATAATTCCTTCTCCCTTGGTGTCACCACAAAAAAAATGAGGTGCTGAAAAAAGTTTAGAAAATGCTACTGAAGCTTATTACAAGAGGAAAGCTATCAGTGAAGAACAAAAGCATTCAATGCATCCCGCGGTCGAGGTTGGTCTCCAACCCCTTTCACAATATGAAAACTCAGAGCCTGAATTTGAAAAGAATTTGCCCACTAGAAGTCGCATGGATTCTTGAGGATATTAATTTGATTTGTGAAAGTTTTTTTTAATGTATTTTTTAGTGTTCCTTTTATTATATTCGTGTTACTCTAGCACTTGATAGTTGTAAAAGAGAATGATGATGTTATTGTTTAATGCCCCCTCTTTTCTCTTTCTCCATTGAATAGTGTATTTTCAATTGATAAAGTCTACTATCGTTATTATTATTATGGCAGGAGGAGAATAGAGAAACAGTGAGTGATAGAAAGATGCATTAATGATTAATGTAAAGTAGTAAGTAGAGCTGTAAAGACCTTACGAGCATGACAAGTGAGTCCGCCGTTAGGTCTAGGGAAGATGACGAGGAATTACAGAGGAGCATGAAGAAAGTTAAGGAGAATAACCAAGATAAAAACCCATCAGAACCACTCCTTCAAGACTCCATGGGGGAAGGAGGTTCCTATAAAGAAAAGCTTCTTGGGCTTATTCTTGGTGCATATGAGTAAGCTTTTGCCTTTGAAAATAGCATGGAGACTGAAGTGGAGTCCGACCATGAAGAAGAAGGCCTACTTCCAAGGAAAGCAAGAATCCGAGCTGCCTAGAACAATGCCATTATTGTCAAGCTTTTCGGTAAAACGATAGGCTATCATTTCGTAGTCTCACGTCTAACAAGCCTATGGTAGCCTGAGGGGAAGATGGATTGTGTCGGTCTCGGCCATGATTTCTTTCTCATCAAGTTTTCACAGATGGAGGATCATTCGAGAGTCTTGAAGAATGGCCCATGGTTTGTGGGTGGGCATTATCTTTCCATTAGATGATGGGAACCCAACTTCATACCGTCGTCAGCAAATCTTTCCGCAGTCACCGTTTGGATTCATTTACCGGAGCTACCCATAGAATATTATGAAGAGTCAGTCCTTTGGAACATCGGTAGAGCCATAGGTCTTGTCCTTAAAGTGGACACCCACACAGCAATGGAGGCTAGGGGGCGGTTTGCGCAACTCTGTGTTCAAATAAATCTTGATGAACCTATAGTTAAAACTATTAGAGTTAGAGTGATCAGGAAAATAGTTCAATACGAAGGCAACAACTCGCTTTGTTTCGCTTGTGGAAGGGTGGGGCATAAAGCTGAAGGTTGTCCTTACAAAATTCAAAAACCAGAGCAAACACAAAAAGACGCCGGCACGGAGCAAGACACCAGAACGAAGAATCAAATGGCACAGGAAGAGACAAATGAGAAAGTTGGACCTGACGAAAACCCCTTTGGGCCTTGGGTCATTGCTACACGTAAAAGGAAATTTGGAAAAAAAGGGGGTAAAAGACATTGAAACTCTAGCCCATTCTAGTTATGTTGACCATAACCCGGTCAGGCTCATCAGTGTTTCGAGCCCATCAATGGGATTCTCTGCAATAGGCCTAGAGGCAGTAAATATTCACCAATCTCCTATAGCTGCCGAAGGGCATGATGCGTCACGATTAGAGAAGATCTCAAGCCATAATACCCAGCTGACCAAAATAAGTGGCCGTGCCCCTAAGAGTAAAAACATAAGAAGGAGTCAGAAAGCATTGACAACCCAGAAAGGCAGTTCGGGCAGAAAATTACACGCCAAAATCCTCCCCTTGAGTAGAAAAAAATTAATTCTAAGCTGTTTGAGGTCAAGCCAATCCGAAGTTTGGAGATGAAATCTTTAGGTGATTCGAACCCAGTGATGATCTTTGAAGGATTTAAACTAGAGGATCTCTTTTGGAGAAATCTTCACCGGTGGGTCTACGTTCCAAATCTGTCGATGGTGACCGGGAAGTAACGGAATCCATGAGAGAGATAGAGACGAGAAGAGCTTCCACCATTGACAAGAACGATGACAAGATTTATGAGAAGCAAGATCATCTTTGTCAAACCTATGAGCGGCGGCCCCTGTAAAAAATTTCCAATTGCCACTCCTCCAGTGAAGGCAATACTAGCTGTAGTATGGAGACAGATACTCTTAAAATCCCCAAAGGGTTACTCAAGAGAATTGACCCATCCCTACGAGCTAAGAAAATGGGGAAGCCAGATGAGGAAGGAGAGGCATGCTTCTTGGACAGTTAAGATCATTTGTAGGGGAGTAATAGGACTAGCCTAAGTGATGTAGTGGAATCAGCTGAGGCAGGCATGCAAGTTGATCAAAGAGGTGATGTTCCTTTGCCCCCTTGCTAGTTGTACTTTGTTTCCTTCCTTTGTATTTTAATTATGAATGTGTTAATTTGGAATTGTCGTGGGGCCCTAAACCCCACTTTTGCGATATTGTTAATAATCAAATTCAAAGGCACTCCCCTACTATTATGGTCATTGGTGAGACCAAAGTTAGTGGTGAGAGAGCTAAGAGGATCTCGGATAGAATAAACCTTGATGAGGCAATCTTTGCGTATTCTATTGGCCTGCTTAGAGGGTTGTGGGTTCTTTGGGACTTTGACCAATTTGAGATTGCTAAATTAGCTTCCACTGAGCAAGAAGTTCATTTGATTGTCACGTCCACAGCGAAACCTCCCTGGCTTCTTTCAGCCATTTATGCTAGCCCGAGGTATGCTGAGAGACGGCTGCTTTGGGAAAATCTAGAGTCTGTGGCTACCCTTCATTCCATGCCCTGGGTTATAGCAGGAGACTTTAACGAAGTGCTTATGGGGGAAGATAAGTTTGATGGGTGTTCGGTCAACATAAGTGGAGCCCTTTGTTTCTAGGATTGCTTGAACAATTGTAGAATGATCAACATTGGGTTTTCAGGGCCACGCTTTACCTGGTCCAACCACCGCCCTTTTTCGCAATTGGTCCAAGAGAGAATCGATAGAGTTTTTGTGAATGCTGAATGGAATTCCCTATTTTCTGAAGCAGTTGTTCTTCACCTAGAAAACACTCACTCGGATCACTGCCCCATTAAACTATGTTTTGAGAAACAGGGGGGTCTTCAATTCCCCAAGCCTTTCCGATTCCAAGCTATGTGGTTTTCGGATCCAAGCTTTCCAAGGGTGGTAAGGGAAGCTTGGAATAATACCCCCTCTCTGCAACAGGCTTTGTCAACTTTCTCTTCCAAGGTAAGCAACTGGAACAAGAATCCTTTTGGTAGCCTTTTTCATAGGAAAAGAAGGATCATAGCCAAACTTAAGGGGATTCAAGAAAGTATGTCTCTAAGACCCAATGCTTTCCTGGTTGATTTAGAAAGTAAGCTGAGATTGGATTATGCTGAGGTGGCCAAAATCGAAGAGGAATTCTAGGCTATGAAGGCTCGGATCCTTTGGTTGGTAGAGGGAGATAGAAATACTTCTTTTTACCATACTTCAGCCCTTGTGCACCGGAAGCGTAATAAAATTCTCTGTATGAAGGACAAAATGGGCAATTGGCTGAATGGTGAAATTGAGATTGTGGAGTTTATCAGGCAAGGTTTCTCGGATCTTTTCACCTCGGGTCAGAACAGTTCTTTTTTGGCTGTATGGGACCCCTTTACTTGGAATACTTGTTTTAATGCAGAAGCTAATCTCATTTTGAACACTCCGATCACAGATAAGGAGATCTCCGAGGGCCTTTGGGTGCTTAAACCCTTTGAAGCACCTGGCCCTGACGGTTTCCATGGGGGTTTTTTTCAGCGTTTCTGGCTGATTGTTGGCGACTCTGTGAGAGAGGAGGTTAAAAGGGTTTTCTCTTCAAGGGTAATTCCAGACCATATGAACCAAACCCTCATTACCCTCATTCCTAAATGCAGAAGCCCTGAGTCTGTCCAACTACCGGCCAATTAGCTTGTGTAATACGATCTACAAGATTGTGACCAAAGACTATTGTTAACAGGATCTGCCCCTTTTTGCCTAAGTTAGTTTCTCCGCTCCAAGCAGCTTTGTCCCAAGAAGAAAGGGTTTAGATAATGCTATTATAGTTCAAGAGTTAATCCACACGATGTCAAAGAAAAAGGGCAAAACAGGTGTTATGGCAATAAAACTCGACTTGTAAAAGGCTTATGATCGCCTTGAATGGAGTTTCATTAGAGATACCTTGAAACTTTTCAACTTCCTTGATCAGTTGATTTCCCTAATCATGAGCTGCGTCACCACCACCTCAATCTCTATTCTTTTTAATGGGGGGGCCCTGGATGCTTTTCAACCTTCAAGAGGGCCGCGTCAAGGCGACCTTCTATCGCCTTACCTTTTCATCTTATGTATGGAAGTCCTTGGGGCTTTGAATGAGGGTAAATGTCGGGAGAATCTTTGGAATCCAATTAAAGCTTCTCAAAGGGGTCCAACTTTCTCTCATGTGTTTTTTTGCTGATGACCTCATGTTGTTCGCCAAAGCTGATCGGAAAAATTGTGTTTCCATTAAGGAAGTTTTGGACTCCTTTTGTGAGCTTTTGAGGCAAAAAATTAATGGCAAGAAGTCTCATGTCTTCTTCTCTCCCAATGTAGATCAGAATACAAGGACCGAGCTATGTGATGTGCTGGGATTTAGATCTACCCCTTCCCTTAGGAAATACCTGGGATGTCCCATTAAGCATAGAGGTTCTCAGCAAGATTTTGGCTTTATTTTGGACCGTATTCAGAGCAAGAAAGCCAACCTTCTATCTCCTGCGGGTAGAGTTGTCCTTACTCAATAGGTCACCTCCATTATTCCTAACTATGTGATGCAATGCACGACTCTACCTCCTAAAATTCTTCAGGGAATAGACAAGCTGAACAGGAATTGTTTCTGGGGTTCTTCTGAGAATAAGAAAAAAGCCTATATCATAGGCTGGAACAAAATTACAAAAGCAAAAGAGGAAGGTGGGCTAAGTATTCAAGCAACCAAGCCAAAAAATAAGGCCTTTCTAGCTAAACTTAACTGAAGGTTCCACTCGAAAAAATCCTCCTTATGGGTAAGAGTCTTGCAAAACAAATACTGAGCTCAACGTAGAAATTTTAGGAGCGCAACAACACTTACATCGTGCTCACATACTTGGGCTGGTCTTAGAAAAGGGGAGGAGATTTTTTCAAAAGGCTCTAAGTGGATAACAGGGAAGGATAACTCTTTATCTCTTTGGTTTGACAAGTGGCTGAACAAAGGGCATTTGAGAAGTCTGAATTCTGGACCACTGAACAGAGGTGAAGAGAATCTTAAGGTGATGGGCATTGCTAGCTTCTTGGGATGGAAATGGGAGGGATTATCCTTTGTACTCCCTGCCTCCATTCTTTTGGAAGTTAAAGCAACCCCTTTCCCTTTCTCAAACCATAGTGAGGATCGGCTCTCTTGGTTCTCCTCTCCTAATGGTGAGTTCAAGCTTAAGGAGGATTATTGCCTTGCAAACTTGGATGTCAATAGTAAGGTGAATCAGATATTCGAGGAGATTGGGTGTGGAAAGTACAATCCCTTCTGAAGATCAAGCATTTTCTCTGGCAATGCTGTCATCACAGCATACCAGTCTGGGCCATTCTTGCAAAGAGAGATATGGATGTTCCTTTTCTTTGTCCTATATGCAACAATGCTCCTGAAACAATTATACACACCTTAAGAGACTGCCCTATGGCGCAAATGTATTGGTACTCTTTTTCTCCACCGATCCACAGTTAAAGTTCCAAATCTAGCAGCTTTTCGAGTATGGAGTGGGGTATCCTCTTCCCTTTCGCTTTATGGACTATCTAGCTTCATCGCAACAATGTAGTCTTTGGAAGACCCCACCTCCAAAAGGATCCCAAAGCTGAAGCTGTAGCCAAACCAGCTGAGTTCCTGCACCTAGGAATTAATGGGAAGCAGATTAGAGCCAAAATAAGAATTCAGATTCATTGGCACCAGCCTCCTCTTAGCTGGTTCAAGTTGAATACAGATGGATCTTTGTTGGGTAACCCTAGTCTGGCTGGCGAGGGTAGTTTAATTCGAAATGATAAGGGTGAATGGGTCAAGGGATTTGCACAAGCAATCGGGTCTACAATAAGTGTTGCTGCAGAACTTTGGGCACTTCGTGATGGCATACGCTTGTGTCTTACTCTAAAAATTCCAGCGGTTGAAATTGAGCTTGACTCAAAATTGGTTGTGGATCTTATGAAGAAGGAGCTGGATCATCCTAATGGTATCAATGTTTTGGTGGCTAATTGTAGGAAGTTTTTGAAAGACATTCCCCTAGTTAAGATTAAACATTGTTATAGAGAGGCGAATAAATGTGCCGACGCCCTTGCTAAACGAGGTGCACTCCTTAGTCAAGATTTTATCATTTAGCTTGAACCCCCTTCTGATGTAGCTCTCCTTCTCAACCTTGATTTGGCTGAAATGATGTATGATCACATTGTAACCTTTGTTTTAGAGGCCGGTTAGTTTCTGAATGAAGTTCCTTTTAACCACAAAAAAAAAGTCTACTATCGTTTCCTTCAAAAAAAAGTATCTATACTCTATACTTCTATTATTTAAGGATCCTTCAAGCCATTTAAGCCATGGACTCTAAGCCATGGACTCTATTTAAGCCATAGACTAAGATGTGGAGTCTAAATAAAACTCCTAAATTTTAGGTAAATTTAAAATAATAATAAAAAAACTTTTTTTTTCACCACATTTCTCTATATCCCATAAAATTAGGCACCACCTCTCCTTACACCTTCTAACTTCTTTTTTATACTATAGATTATATGAACTTGGGTTTATTTTTGATAGAGTTGAACACGTGCAAAAATGAAAAATGAAAAAGAAACAAAAAACGAGCATGAGCGCATAGTCAGAGGCTAGTGTAAAATTAGTAATTTAAAAACTCCTAAATTTTAGCTACATTTTAAAAAATAGTAATTTTTCCTACTATAGTTATACATACATTTTTTTTTTCTATGTTCTTCATTTGATATGTCTCTCCCATCTTTTTCATCTTCTCTCTCTTCTTCAAATTCTTTAATAAAAAAAAAAAAATCAATCCTGAACATCTATTCCCATATTTCCACTAATTTCAAAGGAAGACAATTACTCAAAACTCAATTACGAAGGTATGAACATACCATTGTTTTTAGTAAATTTCATTATATTGTTTCTCTTTCCATTTGTCTTTCTCTTTATCTCTCTTTCTCTAATTGCTCCGCACAAAAAAAAAAAAAAAAAAAAAAGCCTTATCGCATGTGCAAAACACGTGTGATGAGCATGGACGGAGGTAGACTTGGGTATTGGGGGGCAGTGGCCCCCCCTAATTTTATTTATAAAAAATAGTATTATACATATAACTACTAATTTTAGCAATTTCGTTCGATAAAATTACACTTTGCCGCCCTTAATAATATCATTGATTCTTTTAAAAGTAATGCTATACTCACAAACTTTTTTACAACATTTTTACAAACTGTTGAGGTAGTAAATTCTTATTGGTTTGCATCTAGACCTACCACTTATATCACTTTTTTACTTACCAATAACCACTCACCACATCAATAATTTGTTAAAAAAAAATTGTAACTCCAGCATTTTCCTCTTTCTAAAGGCCATAAAAAAAAAATTTATAGGTACAAGCCCAAAAAATTAGTCCAACAACAAAAATTTCCAATAATAAAACTAAAAACAATTAAGTTCAATCAACCAATTTTACCCAAAATAAACAACCTAACTCTTTAAAAAATTTTAGATAAAATAATTTTGTCCTCACCTAGTAACAATGCACACATCAAAACCACAAAAAAAAAAAAAAATGCCTTAGCAATTAGTTAAGCAGCAGAGCCAGAGGCCAGAACTGCCGCACATATCCAACAGTAAAGTCACCCCCCTTAACTCTAAGTCCTAGCTCCGCCCCTGGTGATGAGGCTAGTCTTCCATAAAGCATTTGAGAATTTTAATCCAAATTGAATCCTAGAGGTTAAAATTTGTTTGGTCAAATCCAAAATTATCCCCTATTTTCTTTTGTCCTCATTACACACTAAATATTTTCCAAGCAACTAGCATTTTATTTCTTCCATCTATTCTAATATAATCAACTGGGTATTTTAGGGGGAAAAAAAGTTATTCATACTATTGTCTATCTTTTTTTTTTTTATTAATTTTATTAGGGATGTAACTATGATTATTTTTGTTGACAATACACCCATTTTCTATGATGCAAGCCCAACTCAACTTTGCTATTTGAGATGTATCCTTATTTGTTTTAAGGCAGTATCAAGTTTGAGGATCGATGAGAATGAAAGTGAAATTGTGCCAATTGGAGAAGGGTTGAAGTTTTTATGAATTTTAAAGCAATCATCATGGCTGTCGTGTTTCCTCCTTTCCTATGAAATATTTGGGTTTGCCTCTGGGAACTTGCTTCAAGGCAAGGCACATCTTGGACATTATCAATTGATCATATTGAGAGGATGAAAAAGAGATTGGTTGGCAGGAAGAAATTGTACTTATCAAAAAGGGAGAAACTTATTACCCTTTTTATAATACATAAGTTACACATGCACCTTCTCTTTTTTTTTTTTTTTTTTTTTTTTTTAAAGTTACACATGCACCAAGTGAGTCTTAAACTTATAACCTTACCCTTATTAAAAGTAGTTTATCACTTTATTTTCACTTTTCTTATCTTTAATTTTGTTGCCTACGGCTACAGGAGCAAGGTAGTTAATTTGTACCGTACCAGCTGGTATGGCCGAAATTTTCCGTTCCGGTGGCTAAACCGGTACTGAAACATAGTAATTTCATGCCGGCTTAAATACTGGCTATACCGGCGTTGTTTCGGCTATACCGCTATACATACTGGATTTCGGCCGAATAATGATTACCGGGCCGGAATTGAAATTACACCAAACGACCCAAAAACGCCATCATAGTGACTATCTCTCTCCTCCTCGCGTCGAATATGGCCTTCCTTGTATCTTTTTCCTCCTTAAGCCATCATTTTCTAAGCTTCACATTGGCAAAGATGATGCTTAATGGTGTTGCTAAGTAGAGTTGAACACAGAGAGAGAGAGAGAGAGAGAGAGAGAGATGAAAACAAGTGAAATGAAAATAAATAATGTTGATGGAGTAAGACATGATAAGTCAGTCAATACTGTGCATGTAGCAGAAAAATTGGTTGAACTCGTAAAAATTTGAAAGAAAAAAAAACATTGGAACTTGTAAAGATTGAAAAAGCAACAGTCTTTGGTTTTATCACCCATGCCCATCAATCAAATACCAAATGGATTAATTCATTTTTCGGTTTTACTAACAACTTTCTCCACCCCCACTTCACTTTTTCTTTTTCTTTTTAAAACTTGTAACATTTTTTTTTTTTTTTTTTACGGTTGTAATTGAGCTGAGACTCTAAGTTTTTTAATAAAAAATGGGCTGTGGCATATTGAAATAGGTATGAAATTTGCATTTGTAAGATTTTATATGGGTTATTATCAAATAATTAAATTTATAAACATGTAATTAATATATACTATTAATATATAAATATATTTTTTAAGTAGGTAATACTGAAATTCACATTTACTGTTAGTTTTATATATATATATATATATATATATATATATATATATATATATATATATATAAAATAGCGATAAACCCGAAATGGTATACCGGTATTGACTGATACCCGAAATATATCGTAGCGGTGGCTAAACCGGTATAATCTCCGGTACGGTATTGACTTCCTTGTACAGGAGTGGCAAAAGGCATGGAGAATACAAAGGGGCTTTCTCTAGTGGTGGCTTTGTTGAGGTCAAACCGCAAAAGGGCCTTATAGTGTGGGCTTGTGGAATAAGATTTGAAGAAGATGGAACAACTTCTCACTTTTATCTGATTTGTTGTTGGTGACAATGCTAGAATACGTTTTTGGCATGATTTGAGGAATGATAAGACCACTCTTTAAGGAGGGGAAATTCTTGTATGCACTCAGTGAGACATAGGTCTTATATGCTGGTGTATAAGATCCCACCTCCTTAAGGAGAGATATCTTAGCCTCTTTCCTTTTGTCTGGGACAAAGACACCGTGGTTACGGATATTATATATATAACACAAATGGGAGCTTTTATTGGAATCCATTATACATTAGAGAGGTGCAAGATTGTGAACTAGAACATATGTTTTAATTAATGGAGGATATATATATACACATACTAAGAAATTACCTAATGGGGAGGAAGACAAATTGGAATGGATCCCGTTGAAGTTTCAAGGCTTCCAAGTGAAGGGTTATTATAAGACACTGAGAGGAGATAAGAACCCATTTCCTAGGCAGAGAATTTGGAAGCTCATGTTCTACCAAGTGTGGCTTTTTTCATACACCTAGCTAAGAACTTGACTACAACTCTACAAGAAACCTTCGACAATAAGGGATAATCATCATAGAATGGTGCTTAATGTGCAAAATCGGGGAGAATGTGACACATCTTTTTCTTCATTACGCGGAAGCTCAAGATTTGTGATCTTTGATTTTTTGCTTATTTGGTGTGTCATGGATAATGTCTTGTTTTGTGTTTGTAAGGGTCATATATTTATGTATTGGCAAAACCCATGTTAGTAATTGAGTCTTAGTTTCTAGTGTGTTCAAGAATATTTCGGTTGACTAAACAAGTGATATTATTGAAAACACAAGATTGCTTAAGAAACTGATCAAGAAAAGATGTCAGAACAGGACTTAGATACCTTTTGATACCTGTCAATCTATCGAGACTTACTAGATCTCGATATCTCTCAATCTATTGAGTTACTGGAATTTTATTTTTAGCTAGCAACATTTTATTTAGGTGCCTATTTTTTATGGGTTATTTAACCTAGTTGGAGAGCTATTTAAAAGCCCATTAAGCTCCTATTAAAATAAGGTGGTTGTGATAGAAAACCTAAGGCATTTCATATTAAAACTCTAGCATTGACTTATTGAACCTGTGAGTAAAAATAAGCAAAATCTCTAGTACTAACAATTGAAGATTTTATTGGGGTTTTGTGTAAAACTGTTGCAAAAATCAGCTACAACAATCAAAAGAGTTGTTGTGTTGTTAGTCATAAATAGGATATTTGTGCAAAGGAAAGGTCTATTACAATAAGTAGTCCAACTGGGGATTGTAGCTAAGGTTTTATTGTAGGTAGGTACTTTGGGATAGTGTAAGATTCTTTGTATTTGTAACTTCTATTATTGTTAGTGGATTATTCGGGAGTGATAACCTAAAATTCATCCAGTAGGGTTTTGCCTACAATGATTTTTCCCATCTTGATCAAATTACCATGTCAAATTTATTTTTCGTTACATTTAATTTAGTTTGGTGATTTTATTGTACCTTAATTTGCATGTAATTTGGACTAATTAATCAACTTGGGTAATTAGTTAATTTAATGAATGTAATGAATGATGATGATGACCTTCAAGAAGCTTATAATAAGCTTTATAAATTATTTTTTCAGACCTCTTAAAAGAAAACAAAATTAGAGGCAAAACTTGAGGAGATCAAACTTGAAAAAGGTGAATTGATTGTAAAATTGGATGAAGCCAATAAATTAAATGAAACTTTGAAAAATAAAATTTCATCTCAAGTGGATAAAATTAAAAGCTAGGTAGAGCAACTAATTGAATTTAAAGTTGAAGTAGAAAAATTAATTAGTGTCAAGCCTATTGATGAGCCTAACTCAAAAGATACTTTTTTTTTTAATTTTTTTTTATATTCCTCCATTTAAAAAGAATAATGAAGAAGAGTTGAAGGCTAATATAGCTAGGATAGACAAAGGTAAAAAAAATTATGTCGACTCTGAAATTTCTAAAAACCTATGTCTAAATCCTCTCCTAGGCTACAAGAAAATATGAATTTGTCCCACTTGTCATCATTATCATGTTGTTGGTCATATTAGGCCAAATTGTGCTAAGTTGATGTCTTTGTCAACCTCCAAATCTAAACACCCACCTAGGAAATCTAGTAATGCTAAAACTACTCATGTTTGTCACCATTGTGGTGCTTCTAGTCACACTCATCTTGATTGTTTCAAGTTGTTTCCTTTTAAGCAAGTGTTTGATATATCTCATCCTTTGTCTCAAGGCTCTATACCTATTCGTGGTAAGTTATTAAAAGTTAAGTTTTTTAACTCAGTTTCTGGGGAATACTATTTCCTCTATTTTTTTTTCTAAAATAAAATACAGAAGCATGAACAATTTGTATTTTTTACTAAAGAATATTCTTACAATGCTTTTTTAAGAGTTAACAAAATATAATAATAACTATATTTGGCTTATGTTGGAATTATAAAATGCATATAATTGCATATTTTAAAATGTACCCATGCATATACATGGAGTTACAAGGTAGTATAAATATATGTGTGCGTATGTGTGTAACTTTTGAAACCGCAAGGTTATTTATGAAACTCTTTTCTTTTTTTTTTAATTATAAAAAATATTAATGAAAATGTAAACATGATATATATAAAATGTCAATTAATTTTCGTTATATCCATGATTTTGTTGTCTCAATTCTATGCCGAATTAATTAACTTGTAATTCTGCTTAGTTTTTCATGTATTTTTGGGATTACATTGTAATTGGGTAGAGTACTTGAGCCTTGGTCACTGTTGCTGGCTGAAGAAGTTCACTTCCGTGAAAGTAGGGGAGTTCAAGCAGCCCGCCCACCTACCCAACCCGCCCAAGTCCAATCCACCGCCACCCAATCCAATAACTTCGGTGGTCAGACGCAGGTTCCAAACTCTCTAACCCGACCCTAGTGGGTTGGCTGTCAGTTTTCCCTTTCAAAACCCATGAAACCCGACCTGCCCATAAGCTTCACACTCATTCTAGCGATTTTAAGCATTTTGGACCAAATCCGATGAGACCTCATCGAGATCTGTCGAGATCTAGTCTAGATCCCATGAGATCTTGCCGTTATCCAACAAAATCTAGGCTAGATCTCAATGAATCTAGCCAAATATCGGCCCTGATGATAAAACTTGAGACCGACCCAATACAACTTGAAACCAACGAGACCCGAACTGAAAGATCCGACCAAATCATTTGGGTCAGTTTTGGTTTTTCATCCACCCGAATTATTCAGGTCGAGTCCAGGTTGGGCACAAGCCTGACCCGTGAATAGCCCTACGTGAAAGTAAGTGTTGCCCATAAGATGAACATGTGGCAGAAAAAGAAGCAAGCTTTTTCTTTACAAATTGGTGGGTTTTCATGGTTTTCGTTTTGAGGACAAACTTCTAGCTTTTCATGGTTTTGGTGTCTCTGGTGGTGGGTTTTGATGGTAGTGGTATGGAGATGTGGGGGTGATAGACGGTGGTGCTTGGATTGAATTGGTATTTGTTTTTGTTAACTTTTTAATATATTTGAATTTATTATTATTATTATTTTAATGTGGTGTAATTTTAAAATAGAGTATGTGATGTAGTGCGTATTTTGAAATGATGTGCTAAAATTGATAAAGTAAGTTATTAAAGTAAGTTTTGATGTGGTAAATAGCATTTGGTATGATATTAGTAAGTATTAACGGTATCAAATCACAGTCAACAAGTAACACCTATAACAGAAAACGCATTTAATGGTTCAATTTCATTTTCTAATAGAACGTTGAGAAACTATACCAGCTAACTATTACCTTCTTAAATTATTTTATTTCATTATAAAAAAATAAATTATAAAAAAAACAGTTTAATAATGGACAGTTTAATCCTGGCCGAATTGAACACCCAAATGGCATACAGCTTATTCATTTTCCCTATCAAAGAGAGAGGGCATATATGTATAGAGTAATTTAATAAGCTTTAAGCAGTCTATTCCAAGTTCCAAATGCATAAACCTAACCATGAATGAGAGAATAGTATATGGGGATAAAGAAGACTAACCTTAGAACAGCTCAAGAAAATCACCAACAATGAGATATGCAATTCCGGCTCCCCTTACCTAATTCCAAGAAAAAGTACTAGACCATAAAGTTTTGGCCCTCCAGTAACAATAGAGCAGTGTTAAAAACTTAAAATTATGAAACTACCTTACTGCAGCTCAAGAAAATCACCAACAAAGAGATATGGAACTTCCAGCTCCCCTTATAAGCCACTGACAAAGCAAAGACTAGACAGGGTAAGTTTTGTCCCCACCGGAGTCATAGAACCGCAAAGTTACAATTATGAAAACTCGCCTCTTTAGTACAGCTCAAGGAAATCACAAATTAAGAAGGACATTTTTTTTTTCTTTGAGTACCAGGAAGAAGATCTGGAACTTACTGCTACTCTACCAAGCCACTGACAAAGTATAAAGTCCTGCTTCTCTAGTCATTGACAAAAAGTATAAAGACCAAACCGGCCCATATTAATAATAGAGCAATGTTACAAATAATGAAAACTAAATTGGAAAAAAAAAAAAAAACAGTAAACTGTGGAGACGTACATGTAAGAAATTAAATTTACTATAAAATAATGCATATTGAAAGAATGATTCTAATGTGTGGCCTTCACCTTAGAAATTCTTCCAATGGAGAACAAATGCTTTTTTCGAATGCTAGAATAATTTAACGTTGCTTTCCTATTGAACAAATGCTTTTTTCGAATGCTAGAATAATTTAACGTTGCTTTCCTATTGAACAAATGCTTTTTTCAAATGCTAGAATAATTTAAAGTTGCTTTCCTATTTATACTTCCTTCATCAATAAGTATAATTGATTTTGATTGACAAGTTGTTCACCAAAAGTAACGTCTATTAATTAACCATATGATGTTTTAAGTGATGGTTTACAAATAGACTCTTGATAGGATAAAATAAATCTTTTTTTTTTTTATAGAAATAGTTTCAATTCATGGCATCTGCTCTTGATGATCTCTTTTTTAATCACAAGATACTTTACCAGTTGAGCTAACTGAAATCCACTAAAACTAAATATATAATAATTAATGGCCTGTTTGTTACTATTTATAAGTCCTATTGCATTTTTTGGTACTGTTCATGGGTCCTACTGTACTATTTCAGCTAACTTTTACATTTATCTACAGTACTTTTAGCAAAAAGTTTTCAGTTTTAGCAAAATAAGCGGATCCCAAACAGACCCTAAAAGTTAAAAATTGTGATCATCCCTAACTCTGATTCTTTGATGGTAGTGGACCTTGTTTGTGGAGTTGTGGTTATAATAGAGAAAGAAAGAGAAAGCAGAGTGGAATGGGTCCAAGGAGCCTTTCATTTTTGGTAATATCATTGTTATTGCTTTTATATCGATCACAAGAGCTGAATTTGTTTCGATGCCAAACCTGGTCACTAGAGTAAAGTTGTGATTTACAACTATGTTTTATGTTGGCTTTATTCCATGACAAAAAGTGTTGTAATTGCTTTAATTTTGTTCCTTGTATTTTGTGTGATTTTATTGTATTGGGTTTAGTATTAAGTTGGTGAAGAATCAAGCGTAAAATGAAGAATCAGTGGATTTCGCGAGTGTCTTGCTAGAAGCTAACCCACGAAATTTAAAGAGCCACATGAAAAGCATATGTCGGAAGCTGAAGAGTTATGCTAGCCTGGAGAATTTCGCGAGTTTCTCGCGGGTAGGCCTTCTCGTGAGATACCCACGAAACATTCTGCATGGAGGATTTTTAAGTGTGACTTTCTTACCTTTCACCCATAATATATATACCCTTATTACCCACAGAAATTGTAAGGAAGCAATTCAGAGAGAAAACCCTAGATAGGTTTTCTACAACACACACACCCATCTTTTAGAGAGAGAACTACTCATCCTTAGTGAGAAATCATTCTAGTCTCTTCTCATTCCCTCTCCCATTATCATACTTTAAGAGGAAATTTATACCCAAACACAACCCACACATTTTCAGAGTGTAGAGAGTGTTTTGGAGTTTGGGAAGTTTTGAGGATTTGCCAAAAGAAGCCGGTGAGGCTTAGCGGATGTAATTGGGCGTATTGTGGGATCCGGAGAGCTATAGAAGATAAGGTTTCGTTAAGTCAGTTGGTAGCAGGAACTTGGAGAGCTCAAGTACATTGGGTAGACTAGGCTTGGAGGGTCTTTTGTTATTCGTGTACTCCAACTTTATTCTCTAGTGGATTGATTACTGCTTGGAGGGAGGCGGAGAGGTTTTTCGCCCAGTTCTTCGGTTTCCTCTTCGATAACACGTCTCAGTGTTATCTTGTAATTGCATCTCTCTTCCCTTACTCTTGTGTTTTACTTTTATTGTTAGTTGTTCATGTTTATGTTCTAGAGTAGTTATCGGTTTATTGCGCTTCATTTACTCTTGTTCCGCACTTAGTTTAAGTTAGAATAAAAGCAATCTAGCCGAAGTTTTTAATTAGGGGTCTAAACAAGCTCTTGTGTTTCACACAAATTTGAGCTTTCAACTAGACATCATCAGATTTGGAACTGCACTTTTGAGGACCTTTAATTCTTTTGGGGAAGAACACACTCATATTGTTCTTCCAAAATTTTAGTTAAAAGAAAAAAAATTTTAATTTTAATTTAATTGCTTTCTTTAATTAGATTTTAGGATTTATTTTAAGTATTTTAAAGATTTTTAAAATTTATTTTATTACATATAATAAATAATCCACATGTCACAATTTGATTGAACCCATTGATGCATGTTATAAGCTGATGTGGCACTTAACTAACACATCAGAAGAATAAAAATAAAAATAAACTAACAGAGGCTAAAAACCTAAACAACATATAATGTTAAGGTCCAAAATCAAATTCTAAAATTTTCGAATGTAGAATTTAAACACCCTCAAATTTCAGAAGTGTATTTTGCAATTTATCTTAAAAAATAAATAAATAAAAAATGATAGCTCCCCCTACCGTTAACATCCAATATAGGTACAAAGACTCGACAAGGTAAGGTTTGGTCCCTCGTTAATAATTGAGAAAGAAAAAAAAAAAAAAAAAAGAAGGAAAGAAATGTTAGAGCAGTGTCTTTTACCCAAAAAGAAAAAGAAAAAAAAAGATAGAGCAGTGTTACAAATTATGAAAACTAAAGTCGGAGCAACTCGAGGAGACTGGAACTTTCGCCTCACCCTGTCGTTGACATCGTCGACCTCGAATAAGGATAAAGAGTAAAAGACTAGACGATGTATAAAGTTTTGGTCCCACGTTAATCATAATTGAGCACTCTTTTCTTAAAAAAAGAAAAAGAAAAAGAAAAAGTAATAATAGAGCAATGTTACAAATTATGAAAACTAACTTTAGCTCAACTCAAGAAAGTTACCGAGAAGGAGACTAAAAGCTAGGTCTGTAAATAAATCAAACTATGCTGGAGTTCAGTTTGGAAAAAGATTTGTTATTAAACAAGCTAAGTTTAAGCCTACATTTAGACTTAACTATTAAACGAGAGGAGACAAATATAATAATGTATTCATGAACAAGCTTATAAATACAAGTCTCGATTTAATTATATATAGCACTCTTTTCTCCAAAAAATTCATTTTATTGAACTAGATTTTTATGTGATTCAGAATATACCCTTATTAATAAATAGTAACTTCTGTTAGAATTAGGAGCAATAATTTCAAATAAAAAATTTAAAACACACATTTTCTACAAAACCTACAGCTACTATTGTTTTGATAAATTGCAAAATAACATGTTTTGATAAAAAATTTAAAACACACGTTTTCTTACCCTTCACCTATAATATATATACTCTAAAAAACAGAACTCCTAAAATTTAGATTTTTTTTTCTTTACATTCATCTATTTTTTTCCCCTAAAATTTAGCTATTTTTTATTCCTAATAAAATATCTCCAGTTAAAATATTTAATAATATAAAAAAAAAAATTAAAGAACTCCTAAAATTCAGGCTTCTTTCCCCTCACATTCATCTTATTTTTCCTAAAATTTAGCCCTTTTTTTATTCCTTTTTTATCCAAATAAAACACCTCAAGTTAAAAAAAAAAATACTACTCGATCATTTAAAAAATAATTACTTATCCTTATCCCAATTTTTTCTCTATATCACTTTTATTATTATTGCAGAGGCCCCACTACACTTCCAAATATACATTCAAAAAAGAAATTATAGTTACAACTTATCTCTAAAGTTTATCACGTTTATCTTTAAAAAAAAAATCTCACGTCATAGGTAGTTCGAATTAATATAAAGTTACCTTTCTTGGATTGGACTTTTTTGTGGTTCCAAAACACCCTCATCAATAAATGATAATTTCTCTTAAAAATAAGGTAAAAAATGTCAAATACCACTCAACCTCCCCCTAAAAACATGAACTCATTCAATACACAATCATTCACCTTAAGTCTCCTTATCTATTTAATTTTTAGTATAGGTCTATCAATTGAATATAACTTTATAGTATATTTAGAGGTATTTTTAATCAGTTTAGGAATTTTCTATGCAATCGATTTGATTTCTCTTTTGAGGTATGTGATTTTGGCTTATATGAGTATTAATTGTATTTGTGTAATTTAACAATATATTTCCACCATATTATTTTTATCTAGAGTAGCACAATTTTGTTGGTATTGTTTTGTTCATAATTTCTTGATCTTATTCCTTCTCAAAACAAAAATTTCTCGATCTTATAAACATTTTTTTGCATTCCAAATATAAATGAATGACAATGAACATTGAAAGAATTCATCTTTTAATTTTTAATGAATTCGCCCCATTAATTGATGCCATATGATACTAACTGATATTCATATGAATCTATTCCTTGCATTCTCCCCATAAACATTTTTGGTAGCATTTCTCTTTTCGGTAGTTCAATAAAAAAAAAAAAAATCTAATTATTGATCCAATGACGAAGACAGTTAATGCTCATATCAAAATTTTCATAAACATTTTTTGTAGTCCCAATAGAAAAATATGAATATGAAAATATATACTAATATAAAATAAAATATGGTCCCATATCAAATTTTTCATTCACGTATTTGGCAATCAAAGTTTTTGTTTTTGTTTTTTTTAATTTTTTAAATTGACAATGAAAATGGAAACCCTCATAAAATTTTTGGTAATCCCAAGAAAAAAAAAAAAACTTACCATGAACAAGGATATATGTTTATTACATTATAAACTTGGTATTATTCCTACTACTTCTTTAAAATGTCTTTGTTGACAAATATTTATAAGCTTATAAATATGTAAGACTCATGCAAAGCAATGAAAATGAACATAGAAATATGTATTGATTATATATACCAAAAAAAATGTATTGATTATAATTTAATTATAAATTTAATAATGAAGAAGAAAAATTTCTCACATAAACATTTTAGGTAGTCCAAGTAAAATAGAATTTCAGTATTACTCTTCCGTACTTCTTAAAACTATATATCTCTGTAAATAAAGTTAAAAAATAGCTGAAATAGTATAGTAAGACTCATAAATAGTACCAAAAAGTAAAAAAAGTATATTGAAACTCATGAATAGTAGCAAAAATAAATTGAATAGTAAAAAAAAACTAATTCTTTAAACTAATTAATGCCAAACTCACGCTAAAACTAGTAAAAACTGAAAAAGTAAAGACTACCCTCTTTTCTTTTTCTTTTTCTTTTTTTTTTTTCGGAAACTGAATAGTATAAAGACTGGACAACTAAAGTCTCGGTCCCACATATATAATTGAGCATTCCTTTAAAAAAAATAAAATACAAAAACCAAAGCAAAGAGGAAAGTAATAATACAGTAATAAAGTCTACAAATTATGAAAACTAAAGGAGATCTGGAAATCCCGGCTCCGCCCCACGTTTTTCACTTTTTCTCAACAAAGAAAAAAAAAAAGTTTCCACCCCATGTGATGTCAGAAATAATTGGAGATATTTGGTGCTTTTGTCTAATCCACCGAAAGTAGTCGAAATCAGACTTATTGTTAATAAATTATTTTAGAAAAATTTTGATATCATTTCTATAAAAAAAAAATTAGTATAAAAAAATGACAAAATTTGATTACAAACTTAATTATAGTTTAAGTATATTACTTTATTTGAAAATTTTAATATGACTACATATTTTGAAAATTTAACTAGTGAAGTGCATATTTTGTATACTTATAACATACATGTCAAATTTTGTGTCAATAGGATGTTATTTATGATCCATTAATTTATTTTTTAGGTATAATTTTAGATTACAAAACCTTGCACTTTATATAATTAATTGATAACATAACTATTATTTTTTTATTTTCTTGAAATTTTGCAAATATGAAGAATATAAGAAGAAATGTAATCTAATGGTGAAATTATCAAAATTCATATCTAATAAAAAGATATTGAGTAATGTTGTAATCTTAGGCTACAACCAAGTTTGTAATCAAATTTTGTCAAGAAGGGGCTATCCCAGCGCTTTCAAAATCGCTGGGATAGCCTCAGAAAGAGTATAATTCATTAATTCTCATATGGATCCCGAAAATCTTCCTAATAATTTGGGAGATATCTTCTTGATCTTCATCTTCATTTGATTTTTGGGCTAATGCTTTTAATAATTGCTTTCTTATATTCTTTCTTTGATTGAGCAATTAAAGGAAATGAATAGAATAGGAGAACTTAACTCAAGATTCAAGGAGAGAAATGAAAAAAAAAATGGAAAATAAATATTCATTCCAGCATTCCACACTAATGGCTTAAGCCTGTACAAAATTATATAGGGTTGTAAATAAAATAAGTTGTTCATAAACAACTCAAGTTTGGTTCAATAAAAAGTTCGTTCATATATATATATATATATTGAGAATCAAACACACACACACATAAGGGGGAGAGAAAGAGATTCTAATACAAAGACACATCATAAACTCCACTGAAAAGTTATGGTAAGTTAATTCATATTTGTTTGTTTATTAAACAAGTCAAGAATAAACCTTAGTTTTAGGTTTTTTTAATAAACGAGTTGAGTGTAAGAAAAAAAATAAAAATAAAAATGTTGATGAACAAGCTCGTGAACATTAGGGTTCAATACAAAAAAAGAAAAAAAAAAAAGCCAAGTCTTTGCTCATTTATGAGTTTGGTAAAATAAGTTTGACATGAGTTTGACAAAAAAAAAAAAAACACATATTAACTAAGACTTTAATTAATTGGGAGTTGAGACCAATTGTCTAAAACAAATGAGCTTGATATGAGTTTGATGATGTACATTTGTTGGATCTCAAGCACAAAAGTTTATTATATTGCTCAAGCTAAGCTTGACTAATGAATCAAGTCAAGCTGAGTCAAACTCAAAATTTTATACTGTAAAGTTGTGATTTACAACTATGTTTTTATGTTGGCTTTTATTCCGTATCAAATTTGATTGTATTTTTATTCAATTATTTTCATGTATTTTTTGTGGGATTTAGTGTAAGGGTTGAGTGTGAGAGTTTGGTGAAGATCTGTTGAGAAAGTGATTTCATGACTGGCTCGTGACTAGCTCGTGGGTGGACAACTTGCGAAAGGCCACATGATAAGCACATGCTGGAATTTGAATAATCTCATGCTAGGCTGGATTTTGCGAGTCACTTCGCAACTCAGGTCAAGTCGCGAGTAACCTGCGAAACCCTCTGCTTGGAGCTTTTTTAAATGGTGTTTTCCTCATTTATTTACCTACACTATTTAAGCCCAAACCCATGAAATTGTGAGGAGTTTTTCTAAAGAAATTTTGAAAGAGAAAACCCTAGCTATACACTTGAGAGTTAGAGATTGTAAACCTACAATCATCTACACAATTTCTCATAATTTTCCTTTACTCCTACCTCTCCATTTACACATCCTTGAGAGATTCTTAGTTCAAACACTTACTTCACTCATTCTAAGTATTGAGAGAAGTTTTGGTGTCTATGAGAAGCATTGGAAGAAGCCATTGATTGGTGGATGCAATTTGAAGCTAATTATGGGATCCGGATAACTAGTGAAGACAAGGCTCCATGTAACCCATTGGTAGCTGGAATTTGGAGGGTTCAAGTACATTGGGTAAATTAAACTTTGAGGGTCTTTTTGATATTCTTGTACTCCAACTTTATTCACTAGTGGATCAATTTTGGCTTGGAGGGCCACGGAGAGGATTTTCGCCGAGTACTTCGATTTCCTATTCAATAACACTTCTCGATATTATTTTGTGTTTGCATCTCTATTTCTGTACTCTTTAAGCTTTATATTTATTATTGCTTGCTTGTGGTTATGGCTTAGAGAGTAGTTCCGGTTATTATGTATCATTTACTCTTGTACCGCACTTAAATAAGTTAGAGTAAAAGCAATTTAGCCGTAAATTTAAAATTGGGAATTTAAACAAGCTATAATGTTTTACACTATTTGAGCTTTCATATACTTTTTGACAAGGTCAAGCTCTACATTATTTGTAGGCTTGATTCAAGCTTGAGCCGAGTTTGAACATTTTACTGTTGTCAAGCCGAACACGAACATTCATTATTCAACAAAACTTGGCTTGTTTACAGAAAGTTAATGCACTCTATTACATTGACCTAAGGAATGCTTTGTTCTAACAAACTCAAAACAAAGCATTTTTTTATAATGATTTTTAACTACAATACGAGTCAATTCCTCCCCCCCCCCCCCAAATACTCATTTTGGCATGAGAAATATTCATCTTTTCTCATTCCCATCGTTCACATTAATTCTTTATAAATGAAATCCTATTGTATTTGACTAAAAGAAATGGCCAAAACATGGATTTTCATATCCACATGTGAATGCTATCGAGACTTTAGAGGGACAATATAGACAAAGGCATAAAAGTACAGTTTTTTGTTGTTAAAAGCATTTGTGATTCCATTGATACTTTATGGTATTTTTCAAGGAAGACATTGTTCAAATCTCTTATCCCTTGTGAGAAAATGATTTTTTAAAAACATAATTTCTACATGTAATAATGATGGGAAATTCCACTCGAATTTGGCTTGGGTGGACCTGACACCTGCAAGTAGGTATTAAAAAATTGTCACATGCCTGCATCGTAATCAAAAGAAGTTATGAATCCGCATCGAATCCAGCATACTAATTCCGTGTACAAAATTAATAATTCTAGGGACATATTCTTTCTTTCATATTCACACCACCTGCTTAAGTGTTAACTCGTAATTGGTGGCATAAGTTGACAAACATGCTTAATGGTGGGTTTATGCGAAAATATTGAAATCCAATCTTGAGTTGATATCTAAACAAGATGTGAATTTAGGTTTGGGAAGGGATGTGCCCGTAGGCTAGAAGAAACACCAAAAGCACACTCACATCCGACCATCCATCGTTGTTCAAATTTTTCATTGTTGATATAGTAATATATATTTTTGCATCACCATCCCAACTTATGCATATCAATCTTTTCTATTATTTTATGTCTTTCCAACCGTTCCCTGCTTCTCTCTCTCTCTCTCCCCTCTTTGAAAGCTCTCTCTTGTTGAGCTTGGGCATCTGAAGAAGCGGATCAATGCCTTTGCGGTGGTGGCAAGATTGGAAAGTGACTTAAAGGTGGGTCTCTCTCTCACTGTCTCACAGCGACTTGAGGGTACCTCTCTCTAATCAGCGTAGGCATGGCTTTGTCATGAATCTTGTCGATTTGAGGTTGGGTTTCAATGATTTTAGGGTTGGCTTGTGATGTTGTTGGGTTTTTTTATTGAGTTCAGACTATAGTTGATTTGAGTTGTGTTTAGGTTGCGGTGGTGCTGGGTTTTTCATCGAGTTCAGATTTTAGATTTGAGGTGGAAGTGGTTCTTTACTAAGTTCTTGTGGTGGCGGTTGGCTACGTTGGGTGGTGGTGGGTTTTTTTTGGGTGTGTGATGATATTATATTATTATTATATTAAAGTGATGAATTGCAAAATAAAGAATGAAAAGTTGGGTGTGTTGTTAAAGTGAAAATGTAAAAAAATAAAGTGACACTTTATGATACAAAATACATTTTTTCATGCATAAGCTGATTGGAATGATCTGAGACTTAAAAGTTTCACATTTCTATTTTGGAGTAATTATACTCTTAATCCTTAAGGTTTGGGGAAATGACTTTACACCCCAAACCACACTCCCCTCTCTTAAGGATTAAAGAAAATAACGCTCTCCTATTTCTTCAATATTAGTAACATAATATTCTGATTTTTAAAAATATTTTCTTGACCAAAGTTTAAGCATAATTAATAATAAACTGATAATTTTATAATAAAAATGTAAAATTTATCAAGTACCAAAAGATTCACAATGACAAATCTCTCAACAACTCGTTAAAAAAAGAAAAAGAAAAAAGAAGAAGAAGCAAAAGTCATACTGGATATTTTAAAATACTCTTCAATTAAAACAATTGGCTTTAAAACAGGGAAGTGAATAAGAAATAAAAATAAGTTAATTATTCTTTCTTTTTGGGAGGGTAATTTTGGAAACATTCGCTTAATCAAAGGATAGGTTAGTACACAACATTTTTAACATCAAGTTAACAAAGTTTTATCAAACTAATGTCAAGAGGAAGTGTTTTTTTTTTTTTTTTTTTTTTGGTTTTTCCTTTCAAATTGGAGTGTAATTACCCATTTTATTTTTAAAGTTAAAATTGATTGGAAAATTTTATTTGATAGTTAGAATATTCACATAAGCTTAAGCAAGTTTTTTTTTGTTTTTTGTTTTTTTTTGTTTTGTTTATTTATTATAAAGACCTACTTTTTTTTTTATTTAACGTACTTTTACTTTTCAAAACACTCTACACTAGATTATTTATTTTACATTACATTTGATTAAAATATCAATTTTTCTTAAATTTTTCTCTTCTTTCATACACAACAACTACCATTCATTCTCTTCATTTATTATCGGGATATATAAAAAAAAATGCAAAGTAAATAGTATCAATGTAAAATACAATGTTTTTCTATTACACAAGCACTCTCATCAAAGCATTAGCATCAAATGTTCTAAAACAATTCTATTTTAATGTACTAAAAAGTTATTTTATTTATTTTAGCATAGAATTTAACTTTTTTTTTTGGTAAACAGAATTTAACATTATACCTTATATTTCATCTCTTATTTTAACATGTCCCCTGTTAATATAAGCTAAAATAACATCCACAATCTATTAAAGTGTGTTTAGATACCATTTATTTGTCGAAAACTGAAAATTTATTACTAAAAACATTGTAACAAAATATTTTTTAAAAAGAAAAATAATTTTCACTTGCAACTGTTCACGCAATTTTGTATTTTGACTGTTTTATAAACAGTACTATGGGACCCATCAAAAAACGCAAGCGAAGCTTCAACGCAAAGGCATTGCCAAACAAATGCACATTAATAAAAGTTAGTAAAGAGAGGAGAAAAATTATTAAATATTCGAATCAGGTTATCTACAAAAGGAGATTCGGCTGTACCGAGCTACATCCTCATGAGAAAAAGTCATTTTAAAATAATAAAAAACCTTGTTAATTCGATCATTTCAGCTCAATCTTTACCCACCTCCTTGTCTGACGAGTGCTGCTCGTCGATCGTTCTCTCTTCACCCATCACCGCCGGTAAATCGTACACCCATCACCGGCAGTGACTTTGTCGGGCAAATGGTGTTTTTGCTTTTATTTCTACATATATATTTTTATGGTTTTCGTATTTTCTCGCTTTTGGGTAAAAAATATTTCGGATCTGGGAAGTTACTTTGTGTTTGAAGTCTGTAGGTGTTTTGTGTCTATTTGGGCTTCTGAAATTCAGATCTACAGGAAAACTCTCTTTTTTTTGGTCAGTGCCCTCTCTTGCCACGTGTTTGTTGCAGTTTCATCTTGGCTCCTGTATTTAATCTGTATAAATCTCTTCCAATTTTCATTTCTTGACATTTTTCTTTCTCATCCTTCGTTTAGATCTTCTCCACTGTTTGCGTATAATTTGCAATGGCATCTTTGACCAATCAAGCGCAGTCATCTTCCTCTTCCTCTTTCACCCGTCGCCAGTACGATGTCTTCTTGAGTTTTAGAGGCGAAGATATTCGCTTTGGTTTTACAAGTCACTTGTATCAAGCCTTGTGTCAAGAAGGTCTTAACACTTTTATTGATAATGGCCTCCAATTGGGAGAAGAAATTCCTGCAGAACTTCTCAAAGTCATCGAGGACTCAACAATTTTGATAATTGTATTTTCTAAAAACTATGCATTTTCCAGCTGGTGCTTGGATGAACTTGTCAAGTTTATTGAGTGCCTGAAGAATGATAAGGTGGTGTTACCAATTTTTTACAAAGTGAATCCATCAGATGTACTTTATCAAAAGGGAAAGTTCGGAGAAGCATTGGCTAAACATGAAATAAAATTCAGGGATATCAAAAAGGTGCAAAGATGGAAGCACGCTCTGAAAGAAGCAGGCAGTCTTTTTGGTTTCCATTACAAGGAGGACGGGTATGTATTTAAAGACTATTCTTGTGCTTTTTTGATTTTTAATGGTTTGTTATGACCTCAAAATTTACTTTTTAACAACTACCACTAATTTTTCAGGGTTATTCTTATTATTTTTATTTTTTTGGGTGGGGAACATGAGAGTATTATTATAATTATTATTTTTCTCAAATATATCGTCTAACAAGGTAGTTTTTTTTTATTTAAATTTTTTATAATTTTTATAATAATTATTATTATTTTGACAAGTAACGATAAAATTTTATTGAAAGAAAATAAACCCAATTACACTGGGGTGTACTTAGGAAGGAATACAGTCAAATTACAATGTTCCAACATATCTAAGAAAGTGTAACAGAGAATAGAAAATAAAAAAGGATTTAATTTGAAGGATATATGGTTCTTATTTCTCAAAACTCCTAGCATTCCGTTCCCTCCAAACTCCAAAAGCACCACATGATGCAAGGCGGCACAACCCTCCGAAAAGCTATGTTATGATGTTTGCCAAAGGCACCCTACCATGCAGCAAACATATTGGTGACCCTCAGTGGCACAACCTATTGGAGTCCAAACAAGCAACGCACCATTGTCCACATCTCACAAGCTATAGGGCAATAGAGAAGAAGAAGATCTACTGATTCCCCACTCCTTTTACACATACAACACCAATCCAACATGATAATCTCTTTTTTCCAGAGGTTATCTATAGTTAAAATCTTCATTAAGGCAACTGTCCAAGAAAAGAAGGCAACCCTAGGAGGAACCTTTGAACACCACAATACCTTCCAAGGGAACACCATATCGTTAGGCTATATTGGCATGATAATATCCTCGCACCTCAAAACCTTGATTCCTGGTTGGTTTCGAACAAAGATTATCAAAGTTAGAAAATCCAAAATCATATCGTCTAACTACCTTATTGTCTAATAAGGCAGTTAGCTACAGGTCAATGGTAGAAATAGAATAATTTAGCATCACATTATCTTACCAATTAATGAGGATTTTTCCCCATATGTTATTTAGAAAATATTCATAAATTTACTTAATAATTTCGTTCAAGTATGAGAAATGGGGTTTTGTATCCTTGCTAATTGGGATTTCCATGCAATTACATGACTCTTACCTTAATTAACAATACTTTGGATGTAATGCACAAATTTAACTTCTTGAATTTAGTTCATCCTTATTATTTTCTAATCTAACTCGTTGCATGTTTTTAATGCTTTGTAATTGGCAGTTGCACCGAGTACAAATTTATTCAAGGAATTCTTGAATTTATTGGAAGAACTATAACAAAACAGATGCCATTATTTTCTGCTAAATACCTTGTTGGAATAGATTCTCATGTAGAGGCCATAAAATCGCTTTTAGATATCGAGTCAAATGATGCTCGCATGGTAGTGATCTATGGCTCTGCTGGAATAGGTAAAACAACAATTGCAAAGGCTGTTTATAAAAACATTTTCAAGCATTTTGAACAAAGCAGCTTTCTTGAGAATGTTAGCAAAAAGTCACAGACAAACGGTGTGATCCAACTTCAAGAGACACTACTATTTGAGATCTTAGGAGATAGCAACTTAAAGATTCACAATGTATCTAAAGGAATCACTATGATAAAGGAAGTTCTTTCCCATAGAAAGATTCTTTTAATTCTGGATGATGTAGATAAATTGGATCAAATAGAAAAATTGCTTGGAAAATGTGATTGGTTTGCTTCTGGAACTAGAATCATTATAACAACAAGAGACAAATACTTGTTAGATTCTCTTGTCAATGTTGATTTAAGGTATAAGGTTAAGGAATTAGATCACTGCAGAGCTCTTGAACTCTTTAGTTGGCATGCCTTCCTAAGAGACACACCCAAGGAAGATTATTTGGAACTTTCAGAACAAGTTATGGTTTATGCTAAAGGCCATCCATTAGCTCTAACAATAATGGGTGCTAGTTTTTGTGGAAGAACTAAACAAGAATGGGAAAATGCCTTCGATAAGTATAAAAGGATTCCTAAACTAGAAATTCAAGAAATATTGAAATTAAGTTTTGAAGCATTGGATACAAATGAACGGAAGATTTTCCTCCAGGTCGCATGTTCCTTGAATGGAATGAAGAAGGTTACTGTTGAAGATATACTCAAAACTGTAGGTTTAGATACTGTTGATGGTATTCAAAAACTTATTGATAAATGTCTCATTACTGTTGATCAATTTGGCACATTGTGGATGCATAACCTTTTACAACAAATGGGTCAAGAAATTGTTCAACAAGAATCACAACAAATGCTCAAGGATTGTAGTAGGGTATTAATAAAAGATACAGTAAGTTCTCCTCATTTAACTTATTTTTTTTCTTTCTCTTTTCGTTGGACAAACGTCATGATTTTTTTTTTCTTTTAGTATGCAAGAAAATTTAAGTTATCAGTATGGCTTTGAGATTAGGATTACTTATGCTTGTGGGTGAATTTTATTGTTCTATGTGATTCACTTAATGCTTTGTCTAACTAGGAGTTAAAATAGATGGAAAGGATAATTGCGTAGAATGAGAAATCCCAAGACAATCTCCAATGATATTGGTTCCTTATTCTTTAGAACATTTGAATCTAAGTGAAAATAATTTTGTTTGCCTTCTAAAGCATCATTCAACTACAGAATTTGAAAAACATAATGTTGAATTATAGTACAAGACAATCATTGCCAAAGTTTCCATTGAATATTAAAGGGAAATGCTAATGAATGTCTTTAGGACACTGGTTAATAATCTATTTAAAGAAAGTTTTTATGGGAAAAAAAAAGTAATATTTTGACAGTTTTTTCCATTTCCCATAAAAGTGGTGTTAAAACTTTCTTAAAATAGATTGCTAACCATTGTCCTAAGGGCACCCGTTAGCATGACCCAATATTAAATACATTAATGTAGTGGAACCATCACTCTATCTTGGGATTAATGATAGAAAGTTAAAGGCTTGAGGAAAAGGGGTTTTAAGTGGAGTTGTGACGTTCTTTTGTGTTAGAACTCATTTTCCTTTTTCTTGTGTGTGTGTTTGTTTCTGAAAAAAAAAAAAAAAAAAAGTCATATTAGTCCGTTAAGGCTAATTAAATTGCATGGACATTTTTTTATTATTATACAAGATAGAATTCTACTCTAACTTAATTTGTATGTAAATGTATGTGAAGCTTCCTCTTAGAGACAGGAATCCCGACCCTTACCTTCCACCCCACAAGCGCTCGTATTTATGGAGTGACAGCGACTCATACTTAAGGAGTGACCACGGTGCGCGGTGTGGACGTTGTCTATCTCCTCTCAAAATGTACCAAAGTGACATTAAGGTACATTATTTCTTTAAATTTATATTAATTTTCTTTTGTTATTGTTTTTTAAAATCTAAATTTAAACAGAGAGACAAGGATGCCTCTTGGGTCAGTGCGCACTATGTTATAAAAGGAAACAGACCTTTGTTTCTTGATCGAAGTAGAGAGAGAAAGATGGCGAATTTGTCGCTGGAATCATTGCCTTTGGGGTTCAGATTTAGCCCAACAGACGAGGAACTCATAAACCACTACTTGAGGCTGAAGAACGAGAGTCATGATTCCGGGGTCCAGGTCATTGCCGAAGTCGACTTTTATGAATTTGATCCCTGGGAATTGCCTGGTACTCTCTTTTTTTTCCCGACTTAGTCTATGTTTCTCCGAATATTTATCTTCCTCGGTTCTTTTTAAAGATATTTGGTGCCTTTTGGGATTAAATTCAGATTTGTCAGCTATAAAGTCGAGCAATGAGCAGTGGTTCTTCTTCTGCAAGCTCAAGATTGCCTCTCATTTTAATAGGGCAACTAAATCCGGCTACTGGAAAGCCACAGGTAAGGAGCGCCACATCACGTCCAGGAAGTGGGGGCCCAGTAATTCCAGCTTGATTGGTATTAAGAAGACCTTAGTTTACCACACAGGTCATGATCCCAAGGGCAAGCGCAGCAATTGGGTTGTGCACGAGTATCATGACATTGCTACTCGCCAGGTATGCTTTCTCGAGAAACAAAATTTTTCTTTGGAGGGTCAAGAGATAGCATGAAATGCAATTGAATGAAACTCAATTCACACGTGTGTAATATTTTCCTCCTTTTCATTAATTGAAAGCTAACAAAAGGGTCGATTCAGACAATTACCAATGTTCAAGGAGATGTTTTCGCATTTTTTTTCCCATCTTTTGCACTTACAACATGCAACGTAGCCTATTGGTTTAGAGAAATCCTATGTTTACAACATTTTAACAGCCACAATTAATGATAATGCATTGTCTTTCTTCTCTATATATATATATATATATATATATATATATATATATATATATATATATATATTTTTTTTTTTTTCACTACAAATCTTATATAGTAGGTTGTTACTTGGCTGTTACTAATGATAAGAAAATAATTTCAATGTTAAATTTAAATTAAAAATCTGTAACAACCTGCCAACTAGGATTTGTTATGAAAATGTTATGGACGTAGCCCTTGTTTAAGAATGAAGTAGCCTGTTTTCAAAAAAGAAAAAGAAAAAGAAAGAATGAAGTAGCCTTAGAAAATAAATAATTAAGGCATTTATACTCTCCAATTATATGAATTTTCTTTGTAAAATATATCAAGGCACATTAACAACCTATAAATGTATAGGAATGAGTATTAGGTTAGGGGAATTTAGGGATGGTCATGGATTGGGTTTGGGTTTGGGTTTGGGTCTGGTTTACCCAAACTCAATCCAAATATTTTACCCTTAGATATCTAATATTAATGCCATATCAGTACCCGGATTATTTACCCATTTATCCATACCCAACTTGAACTTGATTTTTTGGGCTTTTAATTTTTTTTTTTCAGTGATGAAATTTTAAATTGTCAAAAAAAAATCTCTATTGGAAAATTTTTAATGGTTGTGACTAAAACATCTATTTCTTTTTTAGAGAAATGATTAAAAATATAAAATCTATTTCTAGAACTCTATGAGAACTCCTACTAATATGGAAATTTTCCTTATAAAATATATCCTTAATATTACTATGAGAAAACTTATCAAAAATCACTAATTGATTGGAAATCAATAATCATGAAAAGTCCTTAATATTACTAAGAAGACTTGTGATTTCTTATTAATCACTATTTGGCTTAGTATCCGTTTGGATACTGATGATAATCCCAACGTTCTGCATTTTGGCTTTTTTTTTTAGAAATGCGTTTCAGCTTTTTAGTAAGTCTCATGCACTGTTCACGGGACTTACAAACCTCTTTTTTCAGCAAAATTTTCATTAAAAATGGATCTTACAGTACTATTCACACATTTAAAAATGATTTTGCTACAGTATTTTCAGTTTTCAGCAAAATAAGCGGTATCCAAACAGACCCTTAGTTAGATTTTTTCCCCAAAACATTGGTGACATTTTTAAACTATCAACTAATAAATTTCCTTATTAGACATTTTCAAATTTACTACTTTAGCCTTGTTAAAAATGATTCTGAAATGATATTATGGTATGTACAAAGATAATCAATTTGTGATTCATACTAAGAAAAATGAAGTAATATGTGCTTGTTTAACATATCATACTAAGAATCATGATATAAATGATTTGACTTTACAAAGAAGGAACAATTAGCGACCACTTAAATGGTGTTTTAAATGTTAATAATAAATTTTCTTTTTATCTAATGTAATTGAAGATTACTTACAGCTATTGTTTTTAGCTGAAAACCAAATTGAGAAAGGGAAGTTTTTAATTAAGGATGGAACAATTAGGAGAGTAATTAATTTGATCTCATTCCATTTTATAGTATTATGATTTTTTGTGGATAAAGTATAGTATTATTAAAATGGTCTCACATAGGAGTACATAATGAAGAATTAATTTAAAAATTATATAAAAGGAGATGGTTTTGATACATAAAAGAAACAAATCATAAGAATATCCTTACCATTAATTTAGATATTCATTTTATAGTATTACTAGCCTTATCACACGTGCAAAACACGTGCGATGAGGCTTTGATTTTTATTTTTAGTCTAGTGTCATAATTTTTTTTTTTTTTTAATTTTGGATAAATTTTTTTTGAAGATATGGATTAGTAGGAAAGTAAGCTATTTTGTAGGCATTTTAAGTGGAATTGGAGATATCTTTTTACCGGGTTGTTTTCAAGTTTTCCTGTTAAACATAAGGTTTAGGGGTATTTCTGAACCACATAAAAGTCCAATCCAAAGAGCTTATTGATAGTAGAGATGAATCTTTTTTTGTTAAATATATAAGTTTGTGTAATTTTTGTTTTTTTTATAATTTTTTTTTGTGTAAAATTAAAAAAGTTTGAATTAATCTTGATAATAAATGCATTTTGGCAGTAATTATTGAAGTTATACATTCCTTTTCTTATTCCTTTTCTTAATACTTTTTTTCACTTTACAATATTGTCATCATTAATATTGTACTCAATCAATATTAATATTGTAAGGACAATTTGCACCCGAACTTAACAGTGTGAAGGGAACATGCCCAAAAAGCCCAATACAATGAAATTTGTAAAGAGTGAGCTTGAAATCTAAGTTCTATAGATACTAGATAACAAAAATGATGGGCTAGATCCCCAATTCACATGCAACGAATTGTTTATGTAACACAAATTCTCCTCGAACGTATGCCGATGACGATTTGTATTGCTCTTCCTTGTTCTCAAGATAGATTACAATTAAGGGTGGTGTGTACATTGTTTCTCCCTTTCTTCCCTAATACCCTTTCTCGAATGCCTTTCTTTTTCTTTTATATCATTATTCTTCTTTCCTCTATCTTCCACCGTCCTCTTGAAGTCTTCAAACAATAACTGTAAGGCTGACAGCCAGAGAGGTAGATGCAGAGTCTTTAATACGGTGGTAATAGCTTTCTATAAGATATTTCTCATTTGTTGTTCCTCTTTGTGCTCTTGTGGAATACATCTTCATCCATGAGACCTTTTAGAATATCATTCTTATCACCATGCTGTATCATTTGACCTTCACTTCACTTAGCCGAGGAGTTGTCTTTCCTCGGACTATTCCCATCAGCCTCTTTCGTAGTAGTTTACTTATTGGCTTTTAAGTTTGGTACCGTTACTTCCAATAAACCCTCCTCGGACATATTAATTCCCTCGAATCAGGCCCAAGGCCCAAGAACAAGTCCTGGGCCTTTTGCCCTCACAAATATAAATCTCAATATATATAGAAGATGCAATTCAAATTTAAAAATCTGGTCAACTAGCAATTAAATAATGAATAATAATAATAATAATAATATACATTGGGTTAAAGTGTTAAATTAGTGCTATATTTCTATATGTTCTTAAAGCAAAAATCACCAGCTAAAATGGAGGACCACTTATTAACTAACAACCATATTAGATGCTATAATAGAGGAGCCAACAACAAAAGACTAAACACCTGTGCTATGTATCCAAGAGTTAGGCCCTTTTGGATATACACTATTGTAAGTTTCTTTAAAAAATCTTTTACCCTCTTCCCGTGTGTGTTAAAAAATACTTAGTATTCGCAAAAAAAAAAAAAAAAAAAAAATCCTTACAAATCTTTGAATAATTAAAAAAAAATCACCTAACATGAATGCAAAAAATCCACCCAAGTAAATCCATGAAATACTGAAAGAACTAATCAGCTAACGTTTTTTTTTTTTTTTTTTTTTTTAAATGTGAGTTGGGTTCGGGTAATTTTCAAACCCGACCCAGAAATTTTGGAGAGTATCCAAACCCTACTCAATTACCTTATACCCATGATGAGTCGGGTATTACCCGAAACTTTCAGGCCGGGTACGACAGGGTATCCATTACCCAATGGATTTGGCCATCCCCAGATATATTTGGGGAGTTGTCTCCTCTAAAATGTAAGACTAGCTTTGAAGGCTATAGTGGGCACATCTTGGCATGTAAAATGAGTGGATAGTCTATATACAAAAAAACTGTGCTCCCAACATATATTTTTTAATTCATCCGTTGGCTCATTGATGTTTTTCCGTAAGAACCATTTCATGCTTTAACAAAGCATATACAGTTTCATCACACATACACATGCAGAAATATTTGGAAAATTGCCTAATTTGGTCTAGAAAGCTTTCAAATAAATTGGGGAGAAGTACATCTTTAGGAAAATTAAAATCATGTATTTTTTTAGAGAGAGAGAGAGAGAGAGAGAGAGAGAGAGGATGGTTTCTTCTTGTCTTTATCTCTTCATTTTCTGTTGCTACTCTTCGTGACTGTGCTTGGTTTGTTTGAGTAACGAGACTCTGCACCTCATACGAGTGGCTCATTCTACCTTTAAAGTGTGCCCTGCACTTTATATGATCCATATCTGTTAGGCTAAGAGAGTTTTAGTGTGACTAGTTCTAGGGAAGGCAAATAAGTCAACGAAAGGGCTAAATTAGGACGTTAAAAGGGGTGATGATTTTGACGTAAACAAAAAAAAGGAAGAGCTTGTTTGTTATGTTTTCTTGCCTCTTTTCTCTCTACTTTCTCCCTCTTTCTCTTTCCTTAGTAGTTGTCTGGTTATTATCTTGTCACTTTATAATCATTTCATCTAACTACATTTGTAAAATAACCGTATGCTTGCCAGCTTGCATCAACAATGTTATACTTGTCTGCATATCAATATACTATAAGTCTATTACATATTTTTTCATGGTTAGTTACTCAAAAGCTTTCATTCTTTCTAGAAATTATGGGCGTCATATATGCTCAGATTGAGTGACATTCTTAGCATTTATCTCTTGAATTATTACATATCAATGTTTAGTATGATGTACCTTTAGAACACTTTCTGTGTACTTGTTTCCTTCTTAGTATCTAATAAAGTTATTAAGAAATGCTGTCCACAACATTACTTTAAAAAAATTATTACATTCCCATTTTACCTTTTACAGGATGGCTTTATTCTTTGTCGTTTGCTTAATTACTTGCACCCGACATCACACAGGATTGGCTCCTTCATGTCTGAAGAAACAAGTTTAGATAAGCGAGATTGGAGTAGATCCAGAGGTATGAACTATGAACCAATGGTTGGTTGATAAGTTAGACTGCATTTTTTTTTGAGGAAAGATAAGTTAGACTACATTTGCCAAAATCTAGAAAACATTTGGCAAGAAAAGTTCTCTTCGAGTGACATTTTTACCATCTTACGCTCTGTCATACATATCTTAAATCACATTAATATACTAGGAGGTAAACTTTTTCCCCCAAAACACCACATTACCTTTTTAGTTATCTTATAATATCTTTTCTCTCTTTTTTTGCAGCAAACATTCTGTCAGGTCTCCAAGCTTCTTGCTCCCACCTGATGCACCTAAGCCCTCTAAGTTTCTTGCCCCAACAAGGTTAAGCCTAACTATGTCTTTTATAGCTTTCTGGATCTCGCAATAAGCCCATTGCATCAACCAAATGAATTAGTCCTCTTTGAACTGCTTCCTAAGCACCAAATAACCTTTTCACTAATATGAGTATGGTGAGGTAAGGATTTGGCTAAGTATTCTCTCAAGGGTATGACAATGGAAAGGGTGAGAGTAGAGAAATTTAGAGAATCAAATGTCTAATATTGTGGATGAGTCAATCTTGTTTTTCTCTAGGGTTTATCTATCCAAATTCTCTCTGGAAGCTCTCTACATTTCATGGGTATAAAGGTATTTATAGTAGGGTATGAGATGGAATGTGAAAAGTCACTTTTCTGCAAAACAAGTGGTTTTGGCGAGTGACTAGCGACTGGAATGAGTCGCGAGTTCCAGTCGCCAGATAACTGAAAGGTCCAGACTGTACTTTTTGTCCTATAGTGCTCCAGCTATTGTGACCCTTTAACTTCCTGCTTGCTTCACATGTGTGGCACTTTAGCTAGTCATCAGTTGCGAGTCACTCGCGAGTTCCAGTCACGAGAATGCTCTTAATTGCACACATACTTGAATTCTTCACACTCTCTCACAGATAACCCTTACATGATTCCCACCTAAATACAAAACATCTAATTACTGAATTACAAGCAAATTTGGCGCGGAATAAAGCCAACATATGGTTGAATAAATTCAACCTTACAAGCTCCATCTTCTTTCTTCAGCTTTTCATTTGCAACCAGGGGTAGGAACAAATTTGCAACTAAGCATCTTGAATTTGTCGAAAATGTTTTCAGCATGTTTCTTTTGAGAAATGAAGATCCTATATTTTGTTTGAGGCATTTCAATTCCCAAAAACCAATGTAGTAGCCCCAAATCACTCATCTAGTAAGTTTTCTTCATGTCTTTCTTGAAATCTTGGAGCATCTTTTCATCATTACTGGTGAAGATTAAGTCATCAACATAAACAGAAACAATGAGAATACGGATTGCCTTCTTCATGACGTAAAGTGTAGGCTCACTTTTGCTTATTTCAAACCATTTTGAGGTGAACTATTAATTAATTTCACTGTAACATGCTCAAGGAGCTTGCTTTTATCCCCCTTGTCTTCTTCCCCTTTCACCAAAAATCCTTGGGTTTGCTCAACATATATATATATATATATCTTCATTCAAGACTACAATAGTTTCTGTTGTCTCTTCTCTTTGATTTTGTTTGTTTTCATTTCAAGTGCAGTGGTTTTACTATAGTAAACACTGTACTTTTCTAATCAATAAAATTTCGATTATCTATCAATAAAAAATTATTGTTTTTATAGTTTCGAGTCCTGAAACAGGAGCAAAGGTTTCAAAGAAATCAGTTCCTGGCTTTTGAGTAAATCCTCTTGCCACAAGCCTTGCTTTATGTTTTTGAATACTCCCATTTGAGTTGAGCTTGGTCTTGTAAATCCATTTTACTCCAATGACATCACGTTCTTTTGGACGATCATCAAGCTCCCATTTTTTATTTTTCACTATCATGCCAAGCTCCTCTTTCATTGCCTCCATCTACACTCCTTGTTTCTCAGCTTCTTCAAAACTTTCCGGTTCCATTACAGAATAATTACATGACTCGTATATTTCACTCAACCTTCGCATCCTTCTTGAGGAGTTTCTGGCGAAGATACTTCTTCTCTGGAATTTGAACTCTTCTCTGGAATTTGAACTTGATGGAGCCATCGGTGACTGTGGAGAAGCTTCTTCATATTGTACTGCTGGAATACTTTCTTGCACTTCAATCACAAAGGCATTTTCCGGCACCTTATTCTCTTTCAATCCCCAGAAGCCTTCTCATAAAAAAAAAAAAAAAAAAAATCTTGGCTAATGATTATTTTTTTACTTTCAAAATTATAAAGTCTATATCATTTTGTCATTGAACTGTATCCAACAAGTATGCATTTTTCACTTTTATTATAAAATTTAGTTCTTTTTTTCTTGAGGGATATGAAAATAACAAATATTTCCAAAAATTCTGAAGTGCCTTACAAATGGCTTGATTCCACTCCATGTTTCAACTGGAGTTTTGCTCCTCACTTCCTTTGTTGGACATCTATTGAGAATGTACACGGCTGAGTGAAAAATTCTTTGGCAAGACTTTCTCATTGAGAATCAATCTTGTCATTTCCACAGTAGTCCTGTTTTTTCGTTCAGCAACTTCATTCTATTGTGGACTGTATCCAGCAGTTAGCTGCTTCCAAATTCCTTCATCTTTGCAAAATTCTTCAAACTGTTCTGAGTGTGCTTGCCTATCATTATGAATAATCTTGATACTGCTGCCACTTTGCTCTTCTACAAACACTTTAAATCTCTTGAAAACTAGAAAGGTTTCTGATTTCTTCTTCAGAAATGCACACAGGTCATTCTCGAATAATCATCCATGCAGGTCTGAAAACACCCATGCTGGCTGAGAGAAGGAGTTCTTGTTTTTCCACATGTCGGTATGAATGAGATCTAATGGCTCCTTCACTCTCTAATAGCTTTGTTTAATGAAGGGCCATTGATGTTGCTTTCCTATTATTCATTCTTCACAAATTGACTTCTATCTTTGGTAGTCCATTCACCATTTTTTTTTCTTCAGCAGCTTCAGCCCATGAAAATTAAGACGACAAAATCTTTTGTGCCAGAACTATCCTTCAAAACTTCAGCTTGACATTAGCAATCACAAGATCTAGTTCCTGTTATCATCATAGATAGTGCAGCCACCATCATCAGCTGCCTTTTGTTTCAGATCAGGGACAAAAAAATATCACAAACATTTTTTTTTTTCCTTTCTTTGTCTATACAGAAACACTTCCTCTTCCCTTGCTGTTGCAATTGTTCCATTACCCATGTATACCTTAGACGTAACTGAAGTGTCCATATCAAGAAATCTTCTTTCATTTCCTGGGATGTGATAACTACAGCCACTATCAAGGTGCCAAATTCTGCTTTCTTCTTCGATGGATGAATGACAAGCAAAAAATAGTTTTCCTTCTTCGGCATCCTTGTTCTCTGCGAAATTTGCTTGGTTATTAGCCTTGAACCTGCAAAATTTCTCAATATGGCCAAACTTTTTGTAGTGATGGCATTGGGACTTTCCACTGAACCAACACTTTGAAGTTGCATGATTTGTCTTACAAATTTTACAAGGAGGTTTGGAGTCGGAGGCAGTACTTTTGTCAATTTTGTCATCTTCCATCTTGCTGGAATCAATTTTCTTTTATCTTCTTTGATTGTCATCTTTTGCTCCTCTCTTGAATTGCCCTTCTTGAATGATCTCTGCGATTGGACAGCATGCCTAAATCTTCCTTGCTCACGAGACTCTATAGGGCCCATCAGTTGTTCAACAGTATAGTAGCAAGATCCTTGGATTCTTCAATTGCAAGCTTAACAATCTTCTGATCTGAAATTTCTTCTCCATAGTTTTCATATGATTAACAATCTCAATGACTCTATAAAAATAATCTTTTATGGATTCAGATTCCTTCATCTTCAGATTTTCAAGTTCTCCAAGGATTGAAATTTTACCGTTATTGCCTTGCTATCACCTTGAAACTCTCGCAGCAGACTTTCCCTCCCAAGCTTGCTTTGCTGTTGTGGCTCTAATAATTCTTGGAAAAACAGTGGAAGAGACTCCATTTTTCAGCTTTGAGAGAGCTTTGGCATACATCATTCTATTCACTTCAAGTGACTCCTTTTCTGCCTCTGAAAGTTGATTCTCATCAGCAGGTTTATTGAAACCTTTGTCAACAATGTTCCACAGCCCTTCTGACAAGAGCAATGTGTCCATTTTAACCTTCGAAAATTTGTAAATTTCTCCTTCAAATATTGGAATAACAGAGAGTGAAACACTAGAACTTTGTCCAGTAAAAGACGTCATCTTCTAGTTTAAATTGTCCTTCTATGACTGCTGAAATTGCCCAAATAAGATTGTCAAACGTGGCTCTGATTCCACTTGTTGGTTTGGAATAAATGTTATGTTGGAGTTGGTTTTGATAAGTTTTAGGAAAATATATATTTGGTTGAGTTGTTACTGCAGAGCTCAATAATTGGAAATGCAGATAATTCACTGTGAATCCTTTTTCTATTTAGCTGCTTCTGGGATCATAATTTTACGTTGGTTTGTCTTTGACCTTAGTTGTCCAATTTATGAGATTGGAATTGCCTGTGTGAAAGATGAAATGCTAAGAATTATGCAGGTTGAGGAAATTTAGTTAGCACCTTAGTGATGAAAAAAATTGGCTTAAACAGAAATTTATCTGTTGGTAATATTTTCCACTGCGTGGATTTTGTTTTCTTTTAAAATAAATTTTTATGTTATTTTTGGCGATTGTTTTGTTCTCTTGGAGGAGGATAATTACTTTATTTGACTTCTATTTATCAAGTTCCATTATTTTTATTTTATAAATTGAAAATAATCAATTTAGGTTTACTTGGTGAACATCATATTTACTTACTGTATATCTTTGTGAATCTTAGTTAATTTTTTATTGCAAAATCTGTGACAGATCTGGATTTGACTGACATACCTGAAAGCTTCTTTGCGGAAGAAGAAAATGAAAAACAAATACTGTTACCGCCTCAAGGAATGGTGTTTGACACTGAAGCAGTTGAGATGACGTCTAACTCAAGTAAACAAACAAAATCTGAGATTGAAGATATTGAAAATGAAGCTTCACAAAGATGGCCAGAGGGTATACAGGTTGAGGAAATGCAACAAGAAGCAATAAGTACTTTGAAACCTCAAGGAGTGTTTGATGTTGAAGCAGTTAAGATGCCTGAATCTAGTGGACAAATGAAATTTCAGATTGCAGACAAAGAGATGGAGCCTGAAGCAGATCAACCTCAGGAAGCTCTACAATTTCTGATGCAGGTCGGTTTAAGATTAACTGAGCCACCAAAGGATGAGGATTGGGAAAATGCCAATGAGATTTACTTGATGGACAATGAGTTGTCTGTTTTACCAGAGAATCCAAGGTGTCCCAAGTTGTTAGCACTGTTCCTTCAAAGAAACTACAAATTGCGATTGATTCCTCCCACATTTTTTGATTACATGCCTGCTCTTCAAATCCTGAACTTATCCGGGACTAATATCAAGTCTTTGCCCAATTCCATTGTCAGATTGGTCAGTCTAAAAAGACTCTTTCTAAATGATTGTCATTGTTTCATGGTGTTGTCGCCCGAAATTGGAGAACTCAAGCAGCTTGAGGTTCTTAGTCTTGAAGGGACAGAGATTATGGATTTACCTCTGGATATTAAGAAGTTAACTAATTTGACATGCTTGGAAGTTTCATTTTGTGAATTTCAGAGTAACTGTAGGCAAGCCATGCAATTAAATGCAGTAGTGCCTTCTGGGGTAATTTCTGTCCTGTCTCAGTTAGAGGAGTTGAGCATTGATGTGGATCCAGGTGATGAGCGGTGGGATGCGTGTGTGGAAGATATTGTTAATGAAGTATGCACCTTAAAGAGCTTGTACTCTCTTAAATTCTATTTCCAGGGGGTGGAACTTTTAAGTTGCATTCAGTGGAATATCCCATCGCTGTTATATTTCAGATTTACTGTTGGCCGTCATGTCAAGCGCATTATGTCTGGAGTCCCACGTGATGTTGAGTTTGAATTGGAACGATGGGATAGATGCTTGAAATACATAAACGGTGTGGATGTCCCTAGAGATATAAAGAAGGTACTCCAACATGCCACGGCTTTTTTCTTGGACAGGCATGCAACTGTTAAGAAGCTATCCAATTTTGGGATTCAAAATATGGAGAAACTAAAATGCTTAGTCATGGGGGAATGTAGTGAGGTTCAAGTGATTATAGATGAAGCAGATGGTTATGAAGAAGATGATAGTGATGAAATAGTATCTGAATCATATGGTACTGAAAAAATTGTTCTTGGTTCACTTGAATACATGTATGTATTTTATATGGAGAGTTTAAGGAGCATGTGGGAGGGGGCCGGGCCACTACAGCCGGAGTCTTTAGTTTGTCTCAAGTCCTTGACATTGTGCACGTGTCCCCAATTGACCACTATTTTCACACCAGGGTTGCTTGCTAACCTGTGCAACTTAGAAGAGCTTAAAGTTGATGACTGCCCCTCCATCAAAAGCATAGTAAGCCATGATATAACTGCTGAGCATAAAATCTCTTATTTTCTCCCAGAATTGAAGAAGATTTCACTTCATTACATGCCTGAATTAGTTAGCATCTCTAATGGTTTACACATTGCTCCAAAATTGGAATGGTTGAGTTTTTATGCTTGCCCAAATCTTAAGAACCCTTTAGTTGGGGAAGTATCTAGTCAGTGTTTGAAGAAGATCAAGGGTGAGACGAGTTGGTGGGAAGCACTGGAGTGGAGCAATGGTCATCCAGGTTATTTGGATGAAATTTTTGTTCCAATTGACATATGGGATTGCTGAGCACCTGAAATGTTCCCTAATAAAAAATTAGTCTGTGCATTGCCTTAGGCAAACTCAATGTTTCAATGTCAATGATAATGTGTGAAAACTGAGGCATCCTTAGACCACTTTCTGTTTGCTATTCTTATACCCTTGTAGCTGCTATGGCGATGAGACCTTACTTACATTGTATATAGCCCTTCTAGTCTGATGTATCTTTCTCATGCTGCTGTTGGGGCTTTTTTCCAACAGACATTTGTAAAAAAAAAATGAAAAAAAAAGATTAATGTGTTTTTAGATTTCTGATACTCCAAACGCAAAATGCTTATGAAATCCGAGCTCATGAACATGTGGGGAAAGTCCATTCTGGAATCCTACAAAGTTGGATACGTAAAGCTCTAGACTAATGTAGTCCATTAGCGTTGGTTGTCTGTCTGTAATTGTGAGCCCTTCATTTTTTATTGGAACCAGAATTCTATCATGGTTAAATGGTCAAAACTGTTGTATGTGCTAATGGCCTAACATGAGTAATCTTTTCCGATCAATTTATTTAATGGATTATAAACGATTCTGTTGTTTTGTTTCACGGATGTTAGTTTCTTGGATGTTACAGGCCTTTTACCAAAAATTATCTTTGAATTCTATTGTCACATTTCTTTAGCTAGGTTGAAAGTCTATGCTGAGCTCAGAGCATTCCCGTCAGCCTAACTAAACTAACATTTAATCAACAAAAAAAAGCTCAACTCACCAAAATTTCAATACATCAATCTCAATATTTTGTCTCAAAAACTTAATAAACAACGTCCTCACATCTATGTGGAGTACTGTTTACTCAATACACCAAATAAAATTCTTAATTCACTTTGAGAATGATGGGTTAAAAAAATATATTTAAGGAAAAAGAAATAATATTAAAACAGAATAGTGATAAAGTATTAAAGTTGATGTAATTGTAGATTAGTTAAACCAATAATAGTGAGGTTTTTAGACTAAATTTGGCTGTGTATAATAAATTAGCTAAACTAATAAAAGTGAGTTTCTTATACTAGATTTGGCTAAAAGCCTACAGAGGCTGATGTGAATACTCAGAGAGAGAGAGAGAAATTTTTGCTATGATTCTCAACTTTTTATGGCTGATTTCATTTAATCATTTTGCTTCTTAACAAATTAGTAGTCCCAATTAAATTATTGGCTTTTTTAGCACGTTTAATTGTTTAAATGTTACACTTTTCTTATTAAAAAAAAAAAATTCACCTTCTGCTATCATATGATGCATAAAAATTGCTGCCCTGTGTAATGGAGTGTTTATGAGTCCTATCATCAGTATAGAAAATACTTTACATAAAATGGCCACCTTTGTAGATTTTTTAAATTTTTTTTTTTTTTTTAAAGAAGAACCTCAGTAGCTTAGTGGCCATTTATATGTCATGTTAGTATTTTATTTTATTTTTTCGTTCTTTTCTATCTCTCATTTTTCCAATTTCAATTTCGCTTGTAACCAAACAGACAACAAAATTAGAAAAAAAACCACTCACAGAAATTGTCACCCATCCATCTAGTTGTACGTATGGGCATCCAGTTCTTCCTCTTTAACGAACAAGGTTGTTGTGACCACACTTGCTAAAATTTCTCTCTCTCTCTCTCTCTCTCTCTCTCTCTCTCTCTCTCTCTCTCTCTCTCTCTCTCTCTCTCTCAGCATTCACATCAGCCTAAGTAGGTTTTTAGCTGAATTTAGTCTTAAAAACTCACTTTTTTTAGTTGAGCTAATATATTATTTACAGATAATTACATCAATCTCAGTACTCTATCTCTATTATGTTTTAATATTATTTCTTTTTCCTTAAATATATATTTTTCAACCCATCCTTCTCAATGTGTGCATAAAATATGATTCTTATTTGGTGTATTGAGTGAATAGTGCTCAATAGATGTATAGAGGATATTGTTTATTGTTAAAGTTTTTTAGACAAACACAGGTCAGCAGCATTTTTTTATGGAATTTGAGTTTTTGAAATTCAAGTTACAAGCAAAATTTGCTGAATAGTAGCTTTTTAGAAAAAAATTTGGTACATAGCATGTGTTTGAAACTATTTTGTAAGTTGGACTGTTTTTGGAACTCGAGTTTGGGCTGAAACTCAAGTTTGACAAACTAGAGTTCCAAGCACTATACATCAATATTGAATGGAACTTGAGTTTGACAAACTCGACTTCCAACCCAAACTCAAGTTCCAAAAACAATCTAACTTGCAAAATAGTTTCATCGGTGTGTTGGTTTCCTAAAATTTTTTTAAAATCATGTTATCTGGCAAATTTTGCCCTGTTACATGTAAAACTCAAGTTTTAAAAAGGTGGTAAATCATTAATTATTTATCAAACAGTGGTAGAACACTAATAATTTCAGTCAAAGATGGAATTTGGTCACTTTTTGCACTATGATCAATACCAAATATTTTGGAAATTCTTGGAATTTTGGAGACTCTTGTTTATCTTATGCATTTTGAAGGAATTGTGGAGACTTTAGTCAATCCTATGAAGGAATTGTGGAGACTCTAGTCAATCCATTACCAGAATGGCAGAATGATATGAAGCAGCCAAAAAATGTGAGTGCCCCTGTGCAAGCTTCAATAAAGGGCATGTTACCGCTTTACTAATAACATGAAAAGGCTTTTCTAGCTTCCTCTTGTATCTATTGAATTTGAAGGAATTGTGGAGATTTTGGTCAATCCTACCACATCTGTTGATTTTGAAGGGATTGTGGAGACTCTAGTCGATCTAATAGAATCTATTTATCAGTGCCAGAGTTTTGAAATACGTTTTTAAGAGTAAATTTATGAACTTCAGAGGATCCTTATTCCATGAAGTCTCACCTTATTAAGCAAATGCAGAGAAATATTAACATAATGTAACTCCAACATAAATTTCTTAAAATCTTTACATTTCAATGTTAAATAAGTGGTTTAATTTTTGGTCTCGATCATTCAATGAGACAAACATTCTTGGTAAACCTCATATATTATTTGAGACAAATAAATTTATAGGTCTTGACCATTTATTTTATTGTTGATAAGATGATCTTCGTAAATTCTTAAATGGAACTCAAGATTGATCATATATATATGTTAAAGCAACCCCAGTTTAATAATATTGGGGAGAGACCTTCGGGCCAGTTAAATCAAGCCTAACACCAACTGTTTCAATTTTCAAACAAAACACTAATGGCTCTGCGCTAGGCAACCTGAGGAGAGTTGGAGGAGATAGCATTATTAGGAACCACAATGGTGACTAGGTCAGTGGTTTTGCCCAATCAATTGGTATTGCCACTAGCATGGTTGCAGAACTGTGGGTGCTTAGAGATGGCCTAAATCTTTGCATTCAACTTCACCTCTCCTCAGTTGAAATTGAAATGGATGCTTCCTTGATTGTTAATTAGATAAATAGAGGAACCAACACCTCTAGATCCATATCTCCTATGGTTGATGATTGCAGGGCCCTTCTGAGGAGGAATGTAGGATCCCCCCAGAACCAAGTAAAGCATTACAGCTACAGGGAAGCAAATGGTGTGGTTGATGCTCTAGCAAGGAGTGTCACTAATCTTGGAGAAGACTTTGTTATTTTTGATGCCTCTCCTTTTAATATTTTGTTGTTACTTAAACAAGATGCTTTAGGTTATGTATATCTATGGCGTTGAATTTGTAGTTTTTCCTCTTTATCCATGCCATATAACATTAACCCAAAAAAATAACAATTTTTTTAAGAAAAAAATTCTTTGTGTTGTATGATAAATAAAATGTTATGCTCATGGCATTTTCATAACAAATCTTTAGTCGAATATTGTTATTATACAAAAAAAAAAAAAATGCTCACCAAATGTTAAAGTCATTATAAATATTGAAGTTATCAATTGATTTGAAGGACAAATTTTTTAATAATATTAATTTAAATAAATCTTAGGAAGCAAGTAAAGAAAGCAGAAGAATATACAAGGTTCGACATGATTTATATGTCTAAATGATCATATTTACTATGCTCAACTTCTTAATTCAATTTCTCACTATTGAGAACTCTCTAATCTGTGTTTTCCAGTGTGACACATTCATAGGGTTTCGCACAAGAGAAAAATATACTCTTTTAAGGCTTATAATGTGTTCTCTAAGTATTGAAAACATTTCTGTCTCTAAAAAAAAAAAAAGTATTGAAAACATATTTGACAAAATAAGTTAATTCATGGATCTTGATCATTCAATGAGACAAATAAATTTATAGGTCTTGACCATTTATTTTATTGTTGGTAAGATGATCTTTGTAAATCTTAAATGGAACTCAAGTTTAATTATATGTGATAATGTGAAAGCAATATAACACAAGTTATAATATGGGGGTAGATATCTTTGGGCCAGTTGGATTGAGCCCAGCACCAACTATTTTAAACACACCACTAATGATTCTTCCTTAGACCACATGAGAAAGCGGCATTATTATTTTCCTTGGGAACCACAATGGTGACTGGGTCAGTGGTTTTGCTCAATCAATTGATATTATTTTTCTTCTCAAAAAAAAAAAAAAAATTTTACAAAAGGAGAATACAAAACAAAAGAACCGTTCACCAAATGTTAAAGTCATTATAAATATTGAAGTTATCAATTGGTTTGACGGACAACTTTTTTTAATAATATTAATTTAAATAAATCTTAAAAATAATTCCAAATTCTAATTCACCTAAAATTAAACGGTTCCTTGATTTGAAATTTCTCCTTTTTTTTAATATATCTTAATTTCGTCATTTATTATTATCTTCATCATCAAAAATCTGATTACAATGTCTTCCTATAAAAAAAATAAAAAAAAAAAAAAAAAACTTGATTGTCTTTTAAATTTTCAGCATGAATTCACCGTTTTCTTATTACGTTATCCTTTTTCAATTAAACTGTTATTTTAAATTCTCCAAGTTACACTTTCTTCTTAAATTAAAGCTCAATTTTCACCATTTTCATTACTCTCTCTCCACCCCCCCCCCCCCTCTCTTTATTTTTCTAGCAATTTATCTATGTTCTCATCTTTCATTTTGGTATATATTTTTTCAAAAACTTTCAAGTTCATGAACAATTTGATTAGATATTTGATGCACCAAATCTGTATGGTTTTCATAGTATTCTTTGTAAGTCAACTTATTATTTTATTCTCACATTTCGATACATTCCAATATCTTGAATTTTTTGTGTCATTGCAAAATTTGCATGCTCTAATAGTGCTTTCACATTCTAATTTGTTCAGGTATAAAAGAAAAAATAAATAAAGAGAGATTTTACTATCTTGATTATACTATTGCTTAATTTAAAGATCATATCACCATGTTTAAGGTTTGCAAAATCTTCTCCAAGAAAAATGATGTAAAATATTAAAATACATGTGAACGGGGATTCCATAAACAAATGCGGTATTGATAATGCAATACTGGAATTAGTAGGGAAATAAAAAAAAAAAAAAAGATATTTTAGAAATTTTTTCTTTTATAAAAAATTAAGACTTACACAGAAATGGTTTGGTAAAAAAAAAGCGAAGAGGATTGATATATATATATATATATATATATATATATATATATATATATCCTAAAAGAATAAACTCAAAGAATTGAAAACCTTGACACTAGAATCAAGAAAGAGAGTGCAGGACAAAATAGTTTAGCTTTCTATTCTTCATATTGATGAGGAAGAGATGAAGTTGTTTACTTTTGTTTACCAAAAAAAGTTGTTGTTTACTTTTAGTTCTTGAAAATAGCTAAGATGCCTTTATTAGTAAGTCGATCATACATATGATTCAAAATACTCGATCCCAAAAAGAGGAGATGCTGCGGTAGTAGTAGTAGTAGTGGTGGCGACAAGAGAGTTAATTTCGTATTGGAAGCTATATTAATTTGGCTAAGAAAACGATATATTTTGGTACTAATCAATACATATGTATCGTTTCAGTTACTGTTAATTCTATAGTAATAATAATAATAACAATAAGGATAAAACTTAGGTATAATACTTTAGATGTTGTTCCTTAGGTTCTCCTCTTAAAATTTAGTCATGTGGTTATTTAATTAAAAAATGCACTTTCATTCTATGAGAAAAAATTCATATGGCAGAATTTTAAAATGAAAACCTAAGGAACAGTACATAAGTACTATATCTAAGTTTTGCCCTAACAATAATAAGTATACAATTATTTCAACAAAAAAAAAAACTATTTAACTAATGTACAATATATATATATATATATATATATATATATAGTTTATTATAATATATAGTATTTATATTATATACACTAATGTACTTTTTTTTGAGTTAAAGATCCGAATTGTACTATTACCAAGTTAAAAGGAAAAAAAACATACACCACAGGTCACGTGAGTGAGACGTGACCATTTGGATGGGGTAAAAGTGAGCATAAAAAGCCTTGTCTTTTTCACTACCCATCACTGACCACAAGTTTCAAAAGTTTGCATTGAGATTCACAGGCCGTTAAAACAAGAAAAAGAGGGTGAAGTGCCAAAAGTGTGGTAGAAAAACATAAAGAAGAAAAGAAGTAAAAAAGAAGGAGAAGAAGGCCACATCAGAGAACTGAGAAAGAAGCAGAATCTGCAGGTGAAGGAAATTTTCAAAGATTTACAAAAGCCTCAACTGCCTCAATTCGATATCTCTTGTGGTTTACACATTGCACCAAAGTTAGAATGGTTGAGTTTTTATAATTGCCCAAATCTTAAGAACCCATTAGTTGAGGAATTATCTAGTCAATATTTGAAGACAATTCATACAAAGTACATCTTTGAATGGAATAATCACCATTCATAGTAATAATAATTTGAAATTGGAAGTTGTCAATGAGGAAAAATATGAATTTCTTTACATTTTTCAAATTTATTCTTTAAAGAAAGGAATTATTACTGTTTGCGTAATACCCCAGAAAGCCATAAAATTATTGAAGAGTTTACATTGTTTGTACATATATTTCTATGATTAAAGGCATTTGTCCAAGCACCCTCCCTTTTCTCCAAAAGAATCATCAGCACTACTTCTGGGGGTGTTATTCAACTTCTATAAAGAACTTTCTTCTAGATAGATGAGGGATATTTTCAATCCCTCTAGACATTTACAGGAGTTTTTACAGATATCAGGGCATGATTTACATGGGTTTAAACTAGTCAAGAGCCAGCATTTGTTATCTCAGCTAGCTTGTTGTCTACTGGAGAGAAATATGATACAACGATCCACTAATGATTGCTGTCACATGTGCCTATTTACATAATATTGATTCTTGAAGAAAAATATCATAACTATGATCATCACAAAATGATGAAAAAGACATTTACAGGTATAAAAACACATTTTCCTTCAAGTAAAGGCCTCGTTTTCCTGTGTCTGCTGTATTCCTTCCTTAAAGGGACCAGACTCATGCAAGAGTTTCATAACAAACCTGACCTGCAAACAGAATAACTAACTAGATACTGTAAAATCACGCAAGGCATGTATGTAAGAATACTAAATCTTCTCTTTCAGCAAAAAGAGTACTTAATCTATGTAGACAAATATTATCAGCACAAAGGGACAATTAATTACACTGAAATTTCACTGCTCAGAAGAGAGAGAGAGAGAGAGAGAGAGAGAGAGAGAGAGGGGAAAGAGGTAGAGGTTGAAGGGGGGCATTGGAAGAGTCTAAAAGATTAGAGTAAAAATCAAGTTAAGTAGCTTCCTATAGAGAAGAAGGGTCGCTTGGAATATTATGCACGTGACAGAAGAAACTACACCACCACTAATCCACAAAAACTATGCTATATGTATATGTAGTCTTGCATCCACCATAACACTGGTTACCAATTTGGATTATGTGTATTTGTGTACTCAATTTCCTGATATTCAACCCTCATACGCATACTGTCGTGATTTTTCCGGTTAGCTTGAGCTTTGTGATAAAGTGGGAGAACAATCACCCTGGGCTCAAGGGTTCTAAAATGCACTATCACATTCATAGCTATTTTTCATTTTTTGACAAGTAAACAATTATATTGAAACAAGAGCAAAGAGGAGTGCAGCCCTAATACACATGATGTGTACTATCATGTTCATAGTTATAGTCCAACATTATCATAGATATAGCTGCTTTTTGGTAACATGGAAAATTTTCGAGATTGTTCTTCTGGTTATAGAACTGAAGGTAAGGAGTTGAGAATTGTAGATTATTTAGGTTCAACAATCAGATACAAACCTGGTAATAGCATGCTTCAAAATGCAAACTTGGATAGTAAGCTTGTGGCTGACATCCCCATAGCTGCCCATATAAAGTATCTCCTCCAATAAGATTTAGAGCTCCAGCAACAAGTTCTTCCCTTCTTCAGCAACAAGTAGTACCTGATCCCCACCTTTGATCCCATATTGTGGAAGAACTCTCTTGTTAGATAAGGACTACCCCACCTATGGATGAATCAATGGCATATCTAAGATGCAGCATCTCAAGTTTTTTGTATAATTCAACAAATCTTTGACAAAATAAGGTACAAAAAGCATATTGAAAATGGTCTTGGAAATTATATACTTTCACTAAAACCCCAAAAAAAAAAGAAAAAGAAAAAAAACCATTGGTTGAGGAAGTATCTTGTCAGTGTATTTGAGAAAGATCAAGAGTGAGAGGAGTTGGTGGGAAGCATTGGATTGGAGCAAGAGTCGTCCAGGTTATTTGGATGAAATTTTTGTTCCAATTGGCATATGTGATTGCAGAGCACTTGCGATGTTTCCTAATCAAAAGTAGACTGCACATTGCCTCATGCAGCCTCATTGGTTCTTGTCAATTGATAGTATATGATTGTAACTTGTAAGCTGAGGCATTCTTAAACCACTTTCTGTTTGCTATGCTTATACTCTTGTCGCAACTATGGCGTTCAGAATCCTATGGAATTGCAATGTAGATCTTTTGTATGTTAATCTTATCAACATATCTAAATCTCATATAGTGTAACTCATTCACTATTTATCAAATGAATGCATAATGTCCAAAGATCATACAATCTCATTATATAAAATACTTTTATTAATTAAAATCATCATACAAAATATATTTTATGGGACAAATCCCATCAATTATAATTATGAAGGGTTTAATCCCAGGTGAATTATAACTACAAAGGGTATGATTGAGGTGAATTAGAAGTTAGAACTGCGAGGGGTCCTATAATCAAGGAGGGTGTGATTCGAATGTATTGTTAAGAAAACTTTTACATGTTAAAAACAACCAATATTTTGGAAGTGGAAAGTTGTGCTAGGGATAATTTTATGCGTTGAAACAACCTAAACTTTGGAAAAAGAAATGTTGTACTAGAGAAGATTTTACCTGTTGAAACTTAACTTTAGAAATGAAATGTTGGGTGTGATAGAAGGAACGGTGGAGGCTTTGATCAATCCCAAGGATTTCGGAATTCTTGGAATTTTGGATTTTGAGGGAATTGTGGAGACTTTAGTCAGTCCTATTGAAAGAATTGTGGAGACTCTAGTCCATCCATTGCCAGAATGATATGAAGCAGCCAAAAAATGCGAGTGCCTCTGTGCAAGCTGCGATCAAACTAAAAGCTCGTTAATTAGGCTGTTTTCAATAAGAAGCACGTTAACATGAAAATTGAAACAGGGCTTTTCTAGCTTCCTCTTGTATCTATTGATTTTGGTCAATCCTACTGCTTCTGTTGATTTTGAAGGGAATGTGGAGACTCTTAAATCTCTATGTTGATTGCGCTCTCTTTTCTCTCTATTTCCACTAACAATGATATTGCTTAGATCAAAATTTTCAACATACAGTCTAGTCATTTTCCAAAAATAAGGCATATAATCAGTGTGTAACAGGCTCAAGCAATTCCTTCCAAAGGCATAACTTCACCATTAACGAGAGAATACAATAGATAGATAGGAAGACTTACCTTTACTAGAATCAGAATTGCAGCTCTAATTAGGAAATCACCACCATGGAAATTATCAGGACCTTTCAGCTACCAAGCGTTGACTTCAAAGAACAGAAAAAGTGACCTCCTAAATTTTATTTTACTTCTATTATCCCAAAGAAAATAAAATCAGAATTGAAACCCAAGTTTGTAATCAAGTCAAAAGCACAAGCCTCACCATAAATGAGATAATTTGAGTACAGATAGATCGGAAGACGTTAGAATCGGCACAGCAGCTCGAAGCAGCCATACACATGAAGATTAAAGTACTTGAACTTTTGGGTCGAAGTACCTAGCGTTGACTTCTTTTCTTCTCTTAGAAACCTAGTGTTGACTTCAAACGGAATAAAAAGTGAGCAGTGGGCACCAATGGGCGAGAATGATAGCCGTAAAAAGCACCTTTTAATCTAAATCATTAATTAAAAAAAGTTAACAAAAAAGTTAACAAAAGTAAAAAATAAAAGTTTAAAAAGTAAAATGTAAAAAAAAAAAAAAAATGTGAGAGAGGGGAAGGTGAATTGCACTCAGCACCGAATCCTAATCCCCATATTTTATCTGGACCCGACAAACGTGTTTGCTTGTCGGGTATAAAATATAAATGGAAACTAAGCGGGTGCTTTTAAAAGAAAAAAATTGAATAACGCATGCTTGAGTCTATAATTAATTGCGGATCAAATCAATCCCATAATGTAATTGTGGGGGTTGGAATCTCAAACACAAACAGATATTTAATATATGGCCTAAGTAAATGACTTGCATAATTAATTTATCATTAAAACAAGATAGAAATTCCACAATAGAAAGCTCAAGCAACTGATTAAGCCAAAAGGAATAAACATGAGATGTTTATTTATATACAAATTGTTTTTCCAAGGAGTGGAGGATGAACAAGAAAAGGAAAATACAACATGACTCTCTCCTTCCTTCTATTCTAGAGTTTCTTTTTTGTATTTCGTCATCCTCCTCTCTGTTGCAACCTCCTCTACTTTTATAGGCATTTTTCCTTCCCTTATCTCTCTAGTTGGCGTGCTTCCAACCGGATTTTTTTGGATACTTGTCCCATTTTCCATTGGTTTCCCTTTTCATCATGATATAGGACTTTTGGGGGGTGTTGTACTATTTCGATTGTCCTATGTGTATTTAATGCGGAAGAGATTAAGTAGAGAACATCTCATTAATGCGGAGGTAACAGTCTCTGTGATCCTTATCCCTTCAGGGGGTTTCCCGAGGTATATCTAGTAAGAGTGGCATCTCAGCTAAAAGGGAGAATTGATTCCTTGGGATCCTTCCTTTGTCCACTATAGGGTCACCCGTGTTTATGACCTTGGACAAGAGTTTCAATATTGGTGGCATACATAGATTCGTAGAACTCCGCAAAAATCGTCTAGGGATGTTTCCCTTTATTACTCATAGAGATGAGCCTAGCCCATCTTTTCAAGTATGATCTTCCAAGCCCTTTGAGCCTTGGCTCGGAATTGAGTTCATCCCTCCTATAGTAATATAAAATGAGTAAAATCATATCATATTAAGTGGTATTTTTTCTAATGAAATGAATATTTTAAGTAATTGTCAAAGAGTATTAGATAAATTATTTCCTTATAAGTTAATTTATTAATTTATTTTTTACTATTTGATGATCCATCTGAACTACCTACTTATTTTATTTAATATTTTTTATTATTATATGTGATCTTAACTTCATAAATAAGTCAACTATTTATTTTATTTAACTTTTACTTTTTATTTACAATACTTTTAGAAAAAAAAAATTAAATATTTTTTTTTTTTTTTTTTTTTTTTTTTTTTTTTTTTTTTTTTTTTTTTTTTCCAAATGGACACAAAATTTGTATGCAAAACTTAGATATATAGAGGGCGTTTGGATCCCACGTTTGCGTCCCACATCCGTGTTTTGCTTCCTTTTTTTTTTTTTTTTTTTTAAACCCAGCCGCAAGATTTGACTATTCAGCCATGAACAGTGCACAAATGCACTGTTCATGGGTCCCACAAATTTCACTTTTCAGCAACTTTTTCATTAAAAATAGGCCCCACAGTACTATTCACACGTTTAAAAATTATTTTGCTACAGTGTTTTCAGTTTTCAGTTTTCAGTTTCAGCAAAATAAGTTCTATCCAAACGGACTTATAGTATATCATATTCTCCCTTCACTCTTTAATTTTTGGCATATATCTTCTTCTTCCTTTTTTTTATTTTATATTTATTTATTTTTATATAATCTGCATATATCTCTATTCAACCGCAAATACTTCCCCCTTTTCAATAAAAAAATTATAAAAATTCAACTGACTAGTTAACGAAATCACCCTATGGCGCGATATAAGTTCATGGTGTTCTTAACTTTTTTTTTTTTTTTTTTTTTTTGAGAATACATGGTGTTCTTAACTTAATGCCCACTTGCGTTTGAACTCGAGAGACACTTTCTCTCATCAAGCCTTTAAAATTCAATGTCTTTACAAGTCAAATACAAGCGCATAAAAAATGCAAGCCACCAAACACTACATTTTTGTTTCAGCAAAAAAAAGAAAAAAAAGAAAAAAAAAGAAGTTAACCATGATTGAAAAAAAGCTTTAAATTGTTGGCTATAAAAGATTCAATCTTTCAAGACCCAACCTTGCAAAAGCAAATCTTTTGCTCTCCGCAATTTTAAGTCCTGATCCCGCCTGTCAAGATGCCCTTGCTCGAGGACTTTGGATGCTGATTGGTACGTTTGCGATGACCCCTCTCTCGAGCCTGAATGTTCTTCTCCTCATTCATGCCTTCTGTCTTCGTTCCTTTTATGCCTCCTTTCTCGCCAGCTTGAGCCTCGGGACAAGCCCTCAAAGCCGCTACCAGCATAGATTCCCAAATGATGGTCAGACATGCTTTTTCAAGTAGCTTCTGTCAGAACTATATCTCCGTATGAGATCCCCACAGATAGCACCTATTGTGCGCGCCTAAATCCTGTCTAATAGACCAACCAAGCTATTGGGCTCACAATTTATTTAGTATTGTGGGTTATGGATTGTTACAATAGGTAATTCCTTTTAGTAAATCAAAGCCCACCAAAGTAGATTATCTCCTTTGCCGAGCACACCGACAGTAGATTCCTTCACTCAATTTCTCTTTCTTCTTCAATCCTTACCCTTAATTATCCAACGCCTTGTTCTCTTTCCTTTCTCCTATTTATAGCCTTTTCATAGTGGGTTAATGATGATTGTTTTCTAATGCCGCTCATGTGGGTGTGATCCATTTTGATTATTATTGACAAGAACAAACCGCCTTGGGAATAGGAGCTAGGACGTTGGAAATGGCGCTAGACGCCGGAGGATGCTCGGTGGCGATATTTCCCAAGGCACTATCAACGCACCGAGGTTCAACAGAACTGTGGCAGCACTGAGACCATCCTGCCGAGCATAGGACTTACCAATGGGCTGGTGCTCATAGGCTATTCAAAAATTGGCCTCCTAGGATAATGGGCCTATGGCTGGATACTGCTCATGGGCCATTCCGATTTGGGCCCAAGGGAAAAAAGGGCCTATAGCCGAATATCGTACACTACTAATAAAGGATTCTCCTATATGAGTTTCATCATTTTACATATCAAAATATCCTCAAACTCATATGTTTAAAAAGTTTAAGTATTAGGGTTAGATATGTAAAAATACTAATTTAAATCCTTAGTTGTTTCTTTCTCTTTTTATTTTTCTAGAAAATTTGACACTAAAAAAAAAAAAAGCCTCACCATACACGTGAAGCGCATGTGGTGAGGCTAGGTCAATATGGCATTTATCTTTCTCTCATATTTTTTGGCAAGACAATGCGTTAGCCAAGAGAGTGAGACTTTCTTTTCATGTATTAGTTTGAATGGAGTTTGTTCCTATTGATCTATTAGTTTTATTACAGATCTTATTGCTATGAAATAAAAAATTAGAAGTGTTTTTCTTCTAAAAAAATGTATTTTCTTTTTCAATGAAGTGAATATCTTAACTAATTGTCAGGAGTATTAGATAAAATTTATATGCAAAACTTAGATATACTCCCTTATAACTACCGGGGTGGTTGGTCTATTAGTTATGGGCTCACTCTTAAGGGTTTGAAAGGTGGAGATCCCAAGGTCCTACAATGAAAAGCGCTTGGAAAATAACTTCATGCTCTCGGTTCATACTCACTGGCGTTCTCAGCGAATAGAATGTTACTTTGGTCACTCCCACCCATTTTTTTCATTATATATATATATATATATATATATATATATATATATATTCTCCCTTATAAAAATTCAGTCATTAACGAAATCACCATACAGCACGTGAAAACCCACTTGCGTTGAACTCGAGAGAAACTTTCTCTCTACTTTCTCGCTTCTCTCTCTTTACTAGGGAAAAGTCTAGTGAAAATATAATTACACAACTTTTTGGCCACAACGTGCAATTGAAAAAAAAAAATAATAATAATCCATGCGTAAGCAAAAGAAAGCATTCACCAGGCCATGTAAGTTTTTGTGTCACTGTAACGACTCATTTACTGGTAATCAAAGTCAACTATTAGCTCACCAAACAAACGATCAACATTTAAAATTTGAAGTCCGTATTTGTCGCAATCGGTGTTCCTTAAGAAACTTTCTCTCTACTTTCTCGCTTCTCTCTCTTTACTAGGGAAAAGTCTAGTGAAAAAATAATTACACAACTTTTTGGCCACAACGTGCAATTGAAAAAAAAAAAAAAAATCCATGCGTAAGCAAAAGAAAGCATTCACCAGGCCGCCCCTGATTTGTCGGTAGTTAAAAGTCAACTATTAGCCCACCAAACAAACGATCGGCATAAAATTTTCTCCATGACAAAAAATGCAAGCTAGCAAATACTAAACTTTGTTGTACAAGAATTTCTCAGCAGAAAAAAAGCTAACCAAGATGGGAAAAGAGCTTTGAATTGTTGGCTATGAAAGCTTCGATCTTTCAAGACCCAACCTTGCAAACAAACTCAAACTGATTGGTGGCTCTTCCTTTCCTCAAACAACGTTGTTGGCTCTTTTTTCACAGTGAGTCAAACCCACGATGGAAACCCTAGCCCCAAACTTAACTAGCCTAAAGGATCCGAGTAATACACACGGATCCGTTAACCCAGACCCGAAACCCACGATGGAAACCTCAGCCCCAAACTTAACTAGCCCAAAGGATCCGAGTAATACACACGGATCCGTTAACCCAGACCCGAAACCCAAGGAAATCCATTATAGAGGCGTGAGAAAGCGGCCCTGGGGAAGGTACGCAGCTGAGATCCGCGACCCGGGCATGAAAACCCGCGTCTGGCTCGGCACCTTTGACACTGCTGAAGAGGCCGCGCGTGCCTACGACGCTGCAGCACGCGAGCGCCGCGGCCCCAAAGCCAAAACTAACTTCCCCAATGCTATTGACTCCTCTCAGAACAGCTCCACGAGCAAGGAGTGCAGTACCGTCACCTTCTTGTCCACAACACCGCCTCAACTCGACCTCATCTCCTGGTCCACACATCGGCTTCAACTCGACCTCAACTCCGACATCACACCATCGCCTCCACGCGACCTCAATCTCAACCTCACTCTCGGCCCCAGCCAGTGGAGCACCGTTGGTGAGAAAGAAAATTTTGCTATAATATATATATATATATATATATATATATATATATATATAATATGTGAAATTTTATATTCTATAATTGAATTGCAATTTTATAACATGTGTTCTAAATTATTTTTTTAATTTTTGTGTTAAATATGAAACTATATCATAAATATTCATCAACGAGAGTTATTGAATACAAAAATTAAAGAGTTTAAAATAATATTCTTACAATGTTTCTTTTAAGAGTTAACAAAATTTAAGAATGATCATCAATGATATTTATATTATATATGTAAGAGTTATATTATGTATCTGATTGTTTATTTTTAGGTGTATCAATACATATGAATGAGGTTATAAGCTAGTAATTATTGAAAATAGTAAGTTCAAGTTATACATGTATATCTTTAAGTAATGTTATATTACTCAAAATTTCTTTATTGGATGAGAACTTTGACAAATTCATCGTTAGATTTTATTATTTTTTCATATTCTCTTTGCTTATAAAATTTCAAGACAATCAAAAATCAATAACTAGATCATCGATCAAATATTTATGGTGCAAATTTTTGTAATTTAAAATTATGTTTTTATTTTTTGACAATTATTCTGTTTTTGTAAAAAAAAAAAAACAACAAAAAATTTTATTGAGAAGGCTCTGCTCAAAATTATTTAGTTATATAACACTTTTTTGGAACTCAAGTTCCAAGCATTGTAGAAAACAAATGCTACACAACTAAAAAAGTTCCAAAATAAGTCAAACTTGAGCTTGGAAGTTGAGTTTGGTAAACTCGTGTTCTAAAAATTTGTTACATAACTAAATAAGTTTAAGTTTGGATGGATGCTTTTCAATAATTTTTTTTTTCTTTGCTGCAAAAAATGAATGTTTGGCAAACAAACCTTAAAATGCATGAAAGATGAATTTATTGATTAAATAGTAAATAATGTTTGATTAATAATTTGACATGTGTGTTAAAAATATAGAGAATATGTAATCTAACAGTTAAATCTCCAAATTATTTATCCAAAAAAAATTATTAGGTGGTGTAACTCTAAACAATATTATCATATTTTGAAAATCTTACCATTTGATTATATGTTTTATATGTTCTTAATATGCATGTTAATTTTTTTTGAAATGCTATTTATAACAATTAGTAAAAAAAAATTATTTTGACAAAAAGACCTTGTTTTTAGTGGTTTGTATTTGTTTGGTTGGTGAGAAAGTGAAAAAAAATGTTATATATGTTTTTATTCATTTTATAAAAGATTTTATTGTTTTAAAATAATTTTATATTTTTTTATGAAGTGAAATTTTATGATAAAAGACATTGACAAAATTTTAATTTAAGGGTCAATATGGTGGATATGAGAGTTATAAGAAAGAATTGAAAATGTAGAGGTCACCCAAGCACAAGAGGTTTTTTTTTTTTTTTTTTTTTTTTTTTTTCAAATTTTAATTTTTAATTAAACTTTCCTTACAAACTCAAATAGGCAACCCGATATAAAATATTGTGGCAACATTCTGAGTTTGGTTTAGTTAAAAATATTCTCCCACCTCTCTTCAAACAGACCTATGCACAATCCAATCTTTAACGTTAGTTATCCTATTTTTGGAGTTGGAACTGGCTTTGTGAAAGATTAATCACTAATCATGATGTGGGTGCAATTAGTTATCTTGGAGCCTATTTGGCATTAGCTTCAGCTTTTACGCATTGAGTTTATTTTCTTTCCCAATTAGAATTTCATTTGTCAATTGATGATTAGTAAATCTCTTTAAATTCTATTATCACATTTTTTTTATAATATTAAAATCAATGGACGAACAGCTTAATCAATTAATTTAGGGATAATTGGTGAATCTCACATGTACTTATTCAATATAGATCTTCTGAATCTTTTCTTTCAACTATTTACACAAGAAGTATAGATTTACTTGAAAGCTTTTTTTGCAGAAGAAATAAGCAGCGAAAATGAAACAGAAGAAATAAGCGAAAATGAAATAGAAGAAATAACTGAAAATGAAATAGCGTTAGAGCTCCGTGAGGGTATGGTGATTGATGTTGAAGCAGTTAAGATGACTGATTCAAGTGAACAAAAGAAATTTGAAATTCAAGTAATTGGGAATGAAGCTTCACAAACAAGACAACCAGAGGGTTCACAGGTTGAGGAAATGCAACCACAAGCATTAAGTACTCTAAAACCTCAAGGAATGGTGTTTGATGTTGAAGCGGTTAAAATCCTTAAATCTAGTGGGCAGGTGGAATTTCAGCTTGAAGACGGTGAGATTGAACCTGAAGCAAGTGAGCAATCATTTCTCATGCAGAGTGGTTTGGGATTAACTAAGCCACCAAAGGATGAGGATTGGACAAATTCTAAAGAGATTTGCTTGATGGACAATGAGTTGTCCATTTTACCTGAGAATCCAAGGTGCCCCAGTCTGTCAGCTTTGTACCTACAAAGAAACTACAAATTGAGAATAATTCCTCCCTCATTTTTTGATTACATGCCAACCCTTCAAATACTAAACTTATCCAGGACTGGCATCAAGTCTTTGCCTGATTCCCTTATCAGATTGGTAAGCCTCAAAAGACTCTTTCTAAATAATTGTCATCGTCTCATGAGGTTGTTGCCAAAAGTTGGAGATCTCAAGCAGCTTGAGGTTCTTGATCTTGAAGGGGCACAGATTATAGATCTGCCTAAGGAGATTAAGAAGTTGACTAATCTGACATGCTTGGAAGTTTCATTTTATGGATATGTGAGTAATGATAGAAGAGCCATGCAATCAAATGCAGTGGTTCCTTGTGGGGTAATTTCTGCATTGTCTCAGTTGGAAGAGTTGAATATTGATGTGAATCCAGATGACGAGCGGTGGGATGCATGTGTGGGAGATATTGTTAATGAAGTATGTACCTTAAAGAGGTTGGAAACTCTTAAATTCTATTTTCCAAGGGTGGAACTTTTGACGCACTTTCAATGGAATAGCATATTGCTATCTCATTTCAGATTTATTGTTGGCCGCCATGTCAAGCGCATTATGTCTCGTGTCCCTCGTGATGTTGAATTTGAGCTGGAACGATGGGAGAGATGCTTGAAATACATAAACGGTGTGGGTGTCCCTAAAGATATTAAGAAGCTACTCCGACATGCAACGGCATTTTTCTTGGACAGGCATGGGACTGTTAAGAAGCTATCCGATTTTGGGATAAGAAATATGAAGCAACTAAAATGCTGTGTTGTGGGGGAATGTAATGAGGTCCAAGTGATTATAGATGGCATAGATGTTGATGAAGAAGATGATATCGGCAATATACTATCTGATTCATATGGAACTGAAAAAATTGTTCTGGGATCACTTGAATATCTGTATATATATTATATGAAGAGTTTAAGGAGCATATGGGAAGGGTCAGTACAACATAATTCTTTATTTCTTCTCAAGTCCTTGACATTGCGCACATGTCCCCAGTTGACCACTATTTTCACTCAAGGGTTGCTTGATAACCTTTGCAACTTAGAAGAGCTTAAAGTTGAAGACTGCCCCTCTGTCAAAAGCATAGTAAGTTGCGGAGGCTTTGCTAAGCATAGAACCTCTTATTTTCTCCCAAATTTGAAGAAGATTTCACTTCATTACATGCCTGGATTAGTTAGCATCTCTAGTGGTTTACACATTGCACAACAATTAGAATGGCTGAGTTTATATAATTGCCCAAATCTTAAAAACACATTCATTGATGAAGTATCTAATCAAGATTTGAAGAAGATAAAGGGTGAGAGGACTTGGTGGGAAGCATTGGAGTGGAGCAATAGTTGCCCGGGTTATTTGGATGAAATTTTTGTTCCGATTGACATATGAGATTGATTAGTGCCCTAAAATCCTATTGTACGATATTGTGTATGATATTATGTATGACATTATGTTATAAATAATGAAGTTGTTTTATTATCTAAGATAGTAGTAGCATGAATATTTGAACATTATCATATAGTCATTGAGATGCATAGTATATGATTTAGTCACAGAAGATATAAATCACAATTTCTTTGTAAACTTAAAACCTTAGTTCGTAATCGGTGATAAAATTGGGCATTTCATCTGTGAAGACTATAACGTGTCAATTAAGATGGTTTGTCTTGATCATGGAAGTGGAGACTTCTAGTTGATATATTAATGTGTCTTAAGTATATACTGTTGGTGTATGTGCGTTTCAAACACTTTAAGTATGCTTGTGTCCCACATTGGTTAGAGATGAGTTTTCATATATGTTTATAAACCGTAAGTGTTAGCTTGAAAGATAATGGGCTAAGGGTTAGAGTTGGGCTTGGGTTGGGTTTAGGCTTGTCTCTATCTCTCTTGTTCTTCATTCCTTTCTATTTCTTTTCCTTTAGCCCAATTTGGTTCTACCCGTTGGGTATTAAACAAGCAGCCCGTTGGGGCATTTAATGTGCTTCCCGTTGGCTTGCACAATGACCGTTGCATGTAGCCCATTAGCCCTCATATCAGTTAGTATATAAAACCCTCTTTTCCCCTCTTTAGCTCTTAAGTTTTTCAGCTACAGCAGTCGCCTCTTCCCTTTGTTTTGCTCTGTTTTTTTTTTTTTTTTTTTTGCTCATCTCCACTAAAAATTTCAGCATCAATTTTTAGTTTTAAGGAAAAGCAAATTAAGGTTGTTCTTAGTTCTTATTGCTTGAGTGTGTGATCAACTTGAAGAAAATCACTATAATATAATCTTGGGGGGTTGTTCGGTCAAGAGAGCCATTCACACCGAGTTTTACTCCGGGTGGCATGAATCAACATTTAAAGACAACGCATTTTGCGTGATTCTATAGTTTGTGAGATCTTTCTAACTCTATCTATTTATTTTTGTCATTGCTAATTTTTTAAGGTTTGTATTGCTGAATCAAACTTGTTCATTTAGACTTATTTTCCTACAATTTTAAAGGTTAATTAGTGTGTTTTAAAAGTGAAGAAACAAGTGGTAAATTCTCTTAAGGTCATTTCGGAAATTACAAAGCTTGAGGCTTTTGATGGAAATAATTTTAAGCATTGGAAAGAAAGGGTTTTGCCCATCTTGGAATTTACCAAAATTGACCGGGTTCTTTATGAGCCTAAACCCGAAGATGATCCTAGCTAAAAATATAGAAAAGTGGGAAAAAAACAAATAAATTATGTGTTCATACTTTTAAGTGTGGTTTATCTAATAAGTTGTTTAATAATTATAGTCATTTTACTTGTGCTAAAGATTTATGGGATGAACTTAATGGTCGTTATGGGTTTGAGGATTAGGGTGCTAAAAAGTTTGCTATAGCTAAATTTATGTCTTTTCAAATGGTTGAGGAAAAAAGTGTTTCTAACTGAATTGAAAATTTTCAAAAATTAGTATCCGACTTAGTTAAAGAGGGTGATGTCTTACCCAAGAGGTTTGTGGTTCATGGCCTTATGTTTAAGTTGCCGGACTCTTGGAAAGAGTATAAACACCGGTATAGCCACCATAGAACCTATTTGAATCTTCAACAAAATATTGTTGATATTCAAATTGAAGAAACAAATAGGATGTTGGAAAAAGTTTCTAGAGCTAAGGAATTTACTTCCAAGGCTAATGTTCTAGAGGGAGAACCTTCTAGACTTCCACAACATAATAAGAAACATGATTTCAAGGGAAAAGGAAAATTTCATAATAAAAATGGCCCAAATCCTTAAATCCAAAAGAAAATGGGTAATTGTTTTATTTGTGGCAAAGTAGGTCATTATGCGGCAACATGTAAGGCAAGAGGCAACTTCAACAACAATAAGAACAACAACAAAGGTTCTACATCAAATAAGGCAAATGTGGTGTAAACCGAAGAGATCATTACGGTGGTGGTGTGTGAGGCACACTTGGTGACAAAAGTGAAGGGATGGGTAGTTGACTCGACTTGCACAAGACACATTGGTGCATTCAAAGAGGAGTTTAGTTCCTACACTCCAATGGCGGAAGACACCGAATATGTCTATGTTGGGGACAATAGGTCCGTGCCGGTGAGTGGTAAAGGGAAGGTACTCTTGAAGCTAACTTCCGATATAACGCTTTCACTCAATAATGTCGTTCATGTACCTCGCTTTCAACACAATCTCATTTCAATAAATTTACTTGGTAAGGCCGGTATTAAAGTTTTATTTGATGGTGGCATAGTTACTTTAACTAAGAATGAAGTCTTTGTTGGTAAGGGCTATGATGATGAAGGTCTCTTTGTACTTAATGTTGATCAAGTTATTAATTAAAGAGGTTCATCTTCTTGTGCTTACTTAGTTGATTCCATTGATGTTTGGCATGGAAGACTTGGACATGTTAATCTTGGCTATATAAAGAAAATGAAAGAATGTGGAATTATTAACTCACTAAGTGAAGCTAATATGGACAAATGTGAAATTTGTGCCGAAACTAAAATCACCAAGAAACCTTGTAAATCCATAACAAGAGAAACCGAGCTTCTTGGATTGGTACATAGTGACTTAGGTGATTTAAAACACACCATGACTAGAGGTGGTAAAAGATTTTATGTGATCTTTGTTGATGACCACTCTAGATTCACTAAACTTTATTTACTAAGAACCAAAGATGAAGCTTTAGAGATGTTTATAAAGTATAAAAGTGAAGTTGAGAACCAAAAGAATAAAATGATTTAAAGACTTACAACTGATAGAGGTGGTGAATATGAGTCTAATCATTTTAAGGAATTTTGCGAACAAAATGGCATCATACATGAGGTAACTCCACCTTATTCACCGGAATCTAATGGAATAGCCAAAACAAAAAATAGAACTCTTAAAGAGATGATGAATGCTATGCTTGTTAGTTCTGGGCTATCTTCCAACGTGTGGGGGGAGGCCATTCTTTCGGCTTGTCATATTCAAAATAAGGTACCCCATAAGAAAACCGGTAAAACTCCTTATGAACTTTGGAAAGGGCGTAAGCCTAACTTGGAATACCTCAAAGTGTGAGGGTGCTTGGCTAAGGTCATGCTACCCGAGCCTAAAAGGAGAAAGCTTGGTTCTAGAACATGTGATTGTGTGTTTATTGGTTATGCTTGCAATAGTTCATGCTATATATTTTTTGTCATCAAAAGTGATATATTAGAATCATACACTATTATTGAATCTGAAAATGCCATATTCTTTGAGCATGTGTTTCCTTTGAAAAATAAGGAAAAAATATTGTATGATTCTATTGAAATTTCTAATGACTTTGTTGATAATGTGCAAGAAATAAGAAGGAGCAAGCGAGCTAGGAAGAAAAAGAATTACCGTAACGATTACCTTGCCTACATTGTTGAAAATGAACCTGTAAGTTACTATGATGCCATTAAATCCGTAGATGCACCTTTTTGGTTGGAAGCAATTAATAATGAATTAGAATCTATTATGTCTAATCATACTTGGGAATTAGTTGAGCTTCCACCCAAAGTTAAACCTATTAGTTGAAAATGGGTGTTTAAAAGGAAATTAAAACTGGATGGTACAATTGATAAGTTTAAAGCTCTCTTAGTAGCCAAGGGCTATAAGCAAAAACATAATGTGGATTATTTTGATACTTATTCTTCGGTTACTAGAATTGAATCTATTAGAATTTTATTTGCCATTGCTTCTATTTACAAACTTGTAGTACATCAAATGGATGTTAAAACTGCTTTTCTAAATGGTGATCTAGAAGAAGAAGAAATTGAAATGGAGCAACCCGAGGGTTATGTAGTTCTTGGACAAGAACATAAAGTTCGTAAGTTGGTTAAATCTTTATATGGTTTAAAACAAGCACCTAAACAATGGCATGAAAAAATTGATAATGTTATGTTTACACATGGCTATGTGATCAATAATGCTGATAAATGCATATATAGCAAGTTTATTTATAATGAAGGTGTTATTATATATTTATACGTTGATGACTTACTTATATTTGGAACTAGCCTTGATGTTGTGCATAATGCTAAACACTTTCTTGCCTCTAATTTTGATATGAAAGATTTGGGTGAGGCAAATATAATCTTGGGCATCAAGATCCTTAGGGATAATGATTGCATTACACTATCACAATCTCACTATATAGAGAAAATTCTTAAAAATTTTGAACACTTTGATATGTCACTTATGTCTACTCCTTTTGACTCAAAGGTGCACTTGTTTAAAAATCGTGGTGATAGTGTTTCACAAGATAAATATGCACAAATCATTGGCAGTTTGATATTTTTTGACAAACTGTACTTGCCCTGATATTGCATATGCTGTTGGTAGATTGAGTAAATATACTCATAATCCTAGTATTGACCATTGGGATGCAATGTCTAGATTGTTGAGATATTTAAAGGGTACTTTTGATTATGGTTTGTCATATTGTGGTTATCTTGCTATATTAGATGGATATTGTGATGCTAATTGGATCTCTGATATAGATGAGGTAAAGCCCACTAATTGATATGTGTTCACACTAGTTGGAGGGGCTGTCTCTTGGAAATCATCCAAGCAAACTTGCATAGCAAGATTCACCATGGAATCAGAGTTAGTAGCCTTAGAAAAGGTTGGGTCCAAAAGCGAGTGTCTTAGGAGTTTGTTAATTGATATACCATTGTATACTAACTCTATTGCCTCTATTTGCATGCATTGTGATTGCCAGGCTACCATAGCACGTGCTAAGAACAAAATCTATAATGGGAAAAGTCGACATATCCGATGGAGGCATAATATTGTGAGGCAGCTCATTGATAATAGTGTAATGTCCTTGGACTTTGTGAGGTCAAAAAGGAATTTGGCCGATCCTTTGACCAAGCCACTAGCAAGAAGGCTGGTGAGTGAGACATCAAGGGGGATAGGACTGATACCTAAATTGTGACACTATGACTAATGCCCAACCTCTATGATGGGTGATTCCATGCAAGGGTTTAAATGAGTAAAGGTCATTTGTGTGGGCACTGTTAGTTATTATGTATTCCGCTATCTCATTGAGGAGATTAGTGATGAGTCCATCCTTATAGTGTGAGACAGTGCTAAGTTGCAGATTGTTGGAGGTTGAGCTTTAGCTCTTAATGGATCCATAGTCCCTACTTGTTGGGATGGGGTGTACTCCACACACTCTTGATGGATGCCACCTATGTGGGAGTGGAAGTTGTGCCGCTTCCTATGAGACTTGGATAGGTCTCTAGAGCTCTCATGAAATCCAATGACGCATGACCTGTATAAGGCGCCAACCCGCTTATGGAACAACCTTGGTAAAGAAAGGTATGTGGGTGGTAAGTTTGGTTATCTAATAGCTTAGTTAAAAGAGTCTAACTCTACCATTGTCTAGTAGTTCCTACTTATTTACCTTAAGTATGGTTAAAACCTTAGGGTACCATATTGATGTATGCCTTCTTGAGTTTATTGTCTTTCCTAGTTTAGTGTTTGTAACATGTGGGGGATTGTTGGAGTATGTGTGTTTCAAACACTTTAAGTATGCGTGTGTCTCACATTGGTTAGAGATGAGCTTACATATATGTTTATAAACCATAGCACCACTTAAGTATTAGCTTGAAAGATAATGAGCTAAGGGTTAGAGTTGGGCTGGGGTTGGGTTTAGGCTTGTCTCTATCTCTCTTGTTCCTCATTCCTTTCTATTTCTTTTCCTTTAGCCCAATTTGGTTCAGCCCGTTGGGGCATTTAAAGTGCTGCCCATTGGCTTGCACAGTGACCGTTGCATGCAGCCCATCAGCCTTCACATCAGTTAGTATATAAAACCCTCTTTTCCCCTCTTTAGCTCTTAAGTTTTTCAGCTACGGCAGCCGCCTCTTCCCTTTGTTTTGCTCTGTTTTTTTTTTGCTCATCTCCACTGAAAATTTCAGCATCAATTTTTAGTTTTAAGGAAAGGAAAATTAGGGTTGTTCTTAGTTCTTCTTGCTTGAGTGTGTGATCAACTTGAAGAAATCATTATAGTCTAATCTTGGGGGGTTGTTCAGTCAAGAGAGTCATTCACACCGAGTCCTACTCCGAGTGGCATGAATCACCTTTAAAGACAACGCATTTTGCATGATTCTATAGTTTGTGAGATCTTTCTAACTCTATCCATTTATTTTTTATCATTGCTAATTTTTTAGGGTTTGTATTGTTGAATCAAACTTGTTCATTTAGCCTTATTTTCCTACATATAAGACATATTGAACTAGACTGCTGTGAGATGAATTATTCTATTAATGATTGGCAACTGAATAATAAATTTCACGCCATTAATTTACATAAACTCTCAATCCTGAAAGGATAGTGAACCCGGTCATGAAATGTAGGTTGCTTTGATATATTAGGAGTGAGATCTAATTTAATGGTCAAAATTTCAGTATGTTGGGTAGCCACACGTAATGTTAAAGGAACACATATTCTCAAGATGAAATTCATAGTCTTTTTGTAGAGATATAAAATATTTCATTGAGATAAGTTTAATGAGTTTGGTTATTCAGAGTGTTAGGCCTAACCATTTTAGTAAAGAGTTATTAAAGTTTATATTTTATGAAATTTGATTTCATAAATAAATATATATATATATATATATATATATATATATATATATATATATATGAACAACTTAAAAGATTAAATCGAGTACTCAAGGATCAAGAAGTAGTAATTTTCAAAGTGGAAGTTATATATTGTGACTCTGTATTACTATAAATATTTTCATGAATGAGTTAATTGTTTAGATAATAAAGTCTAGGGATTTAATTTTATTAATAAAGCCTAAAGTGCAATTATATTTATATAGTGGTATTAAATATAATTAATGGTAACATTGGACTTGTCAAGAGTTGACAAATAAGCCTGAAGTCTATTGGAGTTAGAGTTTTATTTGTCCTTTTGGTCCCATCCCAAACCACACACTAACGCTCAATTGGACTGGCATTGGGTTGGCCCAAAAGGCTAGCTCAATTAGATAATCAGTTATTTATTTAATAAGAGTTATTAAATAAAATAACTGCTTTTGGCAATTATAAACGTATGTACGATTAAAAGAGATACATACAGTTTTCTCTAATGACATTCTCTCTTGAATAGGTGCATACATAACTGATTGAGAGACCACACATCTTGGACATATGTGAAATTGGGGAGAAGATTGAAGGTCTTCCCAAGTTCAAAATTCTTTTGTTTTGAATTTCACTGCATTAATGTACGCCTTTCTATTCTTTGTTTCTAAAATTCTAGATATTCCATGTTATCTCACATGAATGAAGTAGATACTTGTGTTGCTTCTGCTGTGGGTTTTGTATGATATGCAAAACCAGTTTTCCAACAATTGGTATCAAAGCCGGGTTTTAATATCATGTTTGTATAACATGTTGGGTGAGTTTTAGAATCAAAGAAAATCATTTTCTTGGTGTTCTGGCATTCTGCAGTGATTATTCTGTATAATCACGTTTTTTATTTTTTGAACCCACACGCCATTTATTATATATGAGATATATATATTGGTTCAAATAATTGGTTTGTGTTATTCGAAGTGGTCATGATTATGCCTCTTAATATATGTCGTTTTTTGATAGTGTTTGTATTAGGCATGAACACGATAGTCTTTGTATTAGGGATGAACACATAAACCTATAATGCATTGATAGAGTTTGATGTGTCGTTCTCTTGTCTTCTTGGAATGCATTGATATATATATATATATATATATATATATATGGATTCATATGCACGCGAATGATTGATAACCTTGGATTGATATTATATAGGATTCAAGGCCTAACTTCATTCGGATTGATAATATATAGGATTCATGGCCTGACTTCATTAGTTCATATCCTTGGATTGATAATATATATATACACACGGATATAGATGCTCTCATGTTAATGCTAGGATTAAAGTATTCCTTTTATGAAATTTATTTCTAATGAGATTAGGATTTTATTTTCAAGGGTTTCTAGCATTTTAGGGTTCTTGATCTTGATCTTGAAACCCTTCATGTTTAATCTATAAATCTTCATTTATAAAATCAAAAGGTGTTTTTGATGGAAAATAATAAAAACCTTACTTTTAAAATTTCTAAGGGGAGAGAGATTCAATGGTTGAATCTCACAGCCTCCATTATCGATTTATAGTAGTGTGATTAGCACCTCGCCTTGGCGTATATGCCTTGCTCTCTACGGAGGGTGTTTAATTCACGGTACTATAGATTAAACTTTTTAATGATGGATGATATGTGTTTTTACATTGAGAACGACCATGCTACTGTAGAAATACTTGGTGACTCACATAGAGTCTAGGAAATGGTGTAAACTAGACTAAGTTTAATATTAACCTCCCTACGGAGTTATGTCATTATTACTTAGAGGCTAAAGGAAAAATGAAATATTATTAGTGTTTGGCAAGAATTATCAAGATAGCACTAGTAATGAGAATAGTTCTTAATCAATCATAAAATTTATTATTTACTTGCTACCAAGGAATTTTAAATATGGGATTGGGTTGTCGTTGCATATTTTTATATTATGGCTTTGTTAAGGTTCCATACTATGTGCTAATATGCTAAATTGATAATGTCCTATTTACTTATTGTATTTATGTTTATTATTTTCAGATGTAATCATAGCATCTTTTAGCCAACTTATTGCTATTCTTAACCAAAACAAGCTGACTGGACCTAACTATGTTGACTGGAAAAGGAATTTAGACATTGTTCTTATTGTTGAAGAGCACAAATTTATGCTTAGTGAACCATGTCCAGACTTTCCTGCAATAGATGCTCCTTCTGAGGAGAGGCAGTGATATAATCGTTGGTGGAAATCTAATGAGATGGCTAAGTGCTATATCCTAGCATCTATTTGAAATGTTCTACAACATCAAATGCAGGATATAGAACTAGCTTTGGACATAATGTTTAGTCCAAAGGAAATGTTTGGTGAGCAAGGCCGTTTTGCTATGCAAGATATTATGAGGCTTTTTCTGAATACCAAGATGGCTTAAGGGACTCCAATTAGAGATCATTTTCTTAAAATGATCTTTTATCTAAATACACTGTAGGTTTTAGGTGCCGACATTGATGGAGAATTTCAAGTGGATATAATATTCCAATCCCTGCCAAATTGATTCAAAGAATTTAAACTTAATTATAATATGAACAAAAAGATTTATACTTTTTCTAAATTGATGAATGAATTGGTGGTAGCGAAAAGCATCCTTGTGAAAGCCGGTGTTGATACTAATATGGCTGAAACATCTTCTTCTAAGCCTAAGTCGAAAGGCAAGGGTGGTTAGAAGAAAAAGAATTTCACCAAACAAGACGGTATGCAAGTTGCCTTAGGAGTTGCCAATAAGGCAAAGAAGAAAGCAAAGGACTACACCAAAGGAAAATGTTTCCATTGTGGTGAGAAAGGTCATTGGAAGAGGAATTGTCTAAAATTCTTAGCTACCAAGAACAAAGGTATGACAAGATCATTCCTTCTTGAAACTTGTTTAGTACAAAATCCCACAGATTCTTGGTGTGTGGATTTAGGATTTACTAATTATATATGCAATGTTTTGCAAGGGTTCCAAGAGACCAGAAGGCTGAATGAAGGGAAAATGTCCCTTACTTTGGCTGATGGGAGCAAAATTCCAATTGTAGCATTTGGGGTGTTTAATTTGTGCTTTGGTTTTGAGGTTTTAATATTGGAAGACTGTTTATATGTTCCTAATGTTTGTAGGAATTTGATTTCTGCAACTTATTTAGGTAGACATAGATATTGTGTTATCTTGAAATGCAGTGTTGTAATAAAGAAGGATAAAGTGTTTATCTATTCTGACACTATTGTTAATGGTCTTTATATTTTAACTCCTGATAAGCATGAATTGTACAATTCTAAGTTAGATGGTAATTCATGTGTAAAATCATTAAAGAGAAAATTTCCTTCTACTAGTGATGCATATCTTTGGCATTTGCATTTGGGTCATATTAATCCAAATAGGATTCAAAAACTAGTGAAAGACGGTTTTATAGAAAAATTGGATTTTGATGAATTCCTTGTTTATGAATCTTGTTTGGAAGATAAAATGACAAAAAGACCTTTCAATGCAAAAGGGCATAGAGCCAATGAACTACTAGAGCTAGTACATTCAGATGTATAAGGTCCTATGTCAACCCAAGCAAAAGGAGGTTATAAGTATTTCATTACTTTACGGATGATTACTTTAGATTTGGTTATGTGTACCTAATGAAATGGAAGTCTGGAACTTTTGAAAAGTTCAAAGAGTTTAAGGCTGAAGTGGAAAATCAATTAGGTAAACACATAAAGGCCATTTGATTTGATCGTGGTGGCGAATACCTTCTTGGGGATTTCAAGGATTACTTAATTGAAAATAGGACTATATCCCAATTGACTGCACTTGCAACTCTCTAACAAAATAGTGTGGCAGAAAGAAGGAATAAGACTCTTTTAGAAATGGTAAGGGCCATGATGAGTTATTCAACTTTGCTTACTTCTTTTTAGGGGTATGCCTTAGGAACAGTAATGCACCTCTTAAATTTAGTTACATCAAAATCTGTTCACAAAACACCCATGGAATTGTGGAGTGGGCGTAAGCCTCGTATGAGATACTCCATATTTAGGGTTGTCAAGCACATGTGTTGAAAGAGGAGCTTGATAAATTGGAACCAAAATCAGAAGTGTGTTTGTTTGTAGGTTATCCAAAAGGAACTAGGGGTTATTTATTCTATAGTCGTAATGATAACAAAGTGTTTGTTAGTACTAATGCCAAATTTTTGGAAAATGACTATATGAATAATTTTACTTCTAGAAGTAGAGTTGTCTTGACTGAAATGAATGAACTTGTTATTGATCAATCAATGGATAAAACTAGGGATGATGTGGTTGTATTAGATTCACCACAAGACACTACTCATGAAATAACTAGTACACTAAAACCTCGTTGTAGTGGGAGGAGTATTAGGTCACCTGTAAGATTTACACTTTTGGAAAACTTTTGAAGCTATCTCAGAAGGGCTTGAATTTGATCCTTACACTTATGAAAATGCAATAAAAGATATAAATGCACATCATTGGGTCAAAGTTATGAAATCTGAATTGGAATCTATGTATTCCAATCAAGTTTGGGATCTTGTAGAGGCGCCTAATGGCATTAAACCTGTTGGTTGCAAATGGGTCTACAAGAGAAAGTGATGGGTAGATGGAAATGTTGAAACCTTTAAAGGAAAACTAGTGGCGAAAGAGTAAACACAAAAAGAAGACATTGATTATGAAAATTTTTTTTCACCAATAGCCATGCTTAAATCTATCAGAATTCTCTTATCCATTGTTGCTCATTTTAATTATGAAATTTGGCAAATGGATGTCAAGACTACTTTTCTAAATGACAATCTTGAAGAAGAAATTTAATTGAAGCAAGCAGAAGGATTCATAGCAAAGAACCAAGAGCATATGGTATGTAAATTGAAAAGGTTCATTTATGGACTTAAGCAAGCATCTAGGTCATGAAACATTAGGTTTGATCAAGCAATCAAATCATTTGGTTTTGAACAAAATCTTGATGAACTATGTGTGTACAAGAGATATCAAGGCAAAGTAGTAATTTTCCTAGTGCTTTATGTTGATGACATCCTACTCATTGGGAATGATATAGGGGTAATGTCATCAGTTAAGATTTGGTTGTTAAGCCAATTTGATACGAAGGACTTGGGTGAAACAAGCTATATCCTAGGGATCAAGTTTTAGCGAGATCGAAAAAATAGGATATTAGGCTTATCTCAAGCTAGATATATAGATAAGATTCTAGAAAGGTTTAGCATGCAAAACTCTAAGAAAGGATTACTTCCTTTCAGGCATGGAGGTCCTCTATCTGATGTCCAAAGGCCTAAGACTTCAAAAGAGGAAAAGATGATGAGACAAATTCCCTATGCTTCAGCAGTGGGAAGTCTCATGTATGCCATGCTATGTACTGGGCCAAACATCTGTTATTTAGTTGGCATGGTCAACCGATATTAATCAAATCTAGGATCAAAACATTGGGAGGCTATAAAGCATATTATCAAGTATCTAAGGAGAACGAAGGACTATATGCTTCTTTACCATTGTGAGGATTTGATACCTATTGGTTACATAAATTCTGATTTTCAGTCAGATCTTGATTTCAGAAAGTTCACTTTGGGTTATGTGTTCACCTTGGGAGGTGAAACCATTAGTTGGAGGAGTGTTAAACAATCTTGTATTGCTGACTCCACCATGGAAGCTGAATATGTTGCTGCTTCTGAAGCAGCAAAGGAAGTTGTTTGGCTCAAGAAATTCCATTATGATCTTGGTGTTATGAGAATGGAACAAGTTCCAATCACATTATTTTGTGACAATAGTGGAGCAGTTACATAATCCAAAGATCCAAGGAATCACAAGAAAGAAAAGCACATAGAAAGAAAGTATCATATTATTCAAAACATTGTGATTCGAGGAGATGTGGTAGTCACAAAGATTGATGGCGCAAATAATTTGGCAGATCCCTTCACCAAAGCCTTGCCCCAAAGGACTTTTGAGTCACACCTAGAGGGAATGAGAGTTAGATTGGTACGCAATAGTCTTTTAGGGCAAGTCGGAGATTATTAGGATTAGTGCCCTAAAATCCTATTGTACAATGATGTGTATGACATTATGTTATAAATAATGAAGTTGTTTTATTATCTAAAATAATAATAGCATGAATATTTGGACATTATCAACTAAGATGATTTGTCAACTAAGATGATTTGTTTTGATCATAGAAGTGAAGACTTCTAGTTGATATGTTGATGTGTCTTAAGTGTATAAGACATATTGAACTAAACCGCTGTGAGATTAATTATTCAATTAATGATTGTCAACTAAATAATAAATCTCACGACTTTAATTTACATAAACTCTTAATCTTGAGAGGATAGTGAATGCGATCTTGAAATGTAGATTGCTTTGATATATTAGGAGTGAGATCTAATTCAATGGTTAAAACCTCAGTATGTTGGGCAGCCACAAGTAATACTAAATGAACACATATTCTCAAGATGGAATTCATAGTCTCTTTGTAGAGATATAAAATATTCACTTGAGATAAGTTTAATGAGTTTGGTTATTCAGAGTGTTAAGCCTAACCACTTTAGTAAAGAGTTACTAAAGTTTATATTTTATGAAATTTGATTTCATAAATATATATGAATAACTTAAAGGATTAAATCGGGTACTCAAGGATCAAGATGTAGTAATTTTCAAATTGGCAGTTATATATTATAACTTTGTATCACTACGAATATTTTCATGAAGGGGTTAATTGTTTAGATAATAAAGTCTTGGGATTTTATTTTATTAATAAAGCCTATAGTGCAATTATATTTATATAGTGGTATTAAATATAATTAATGGTAACTTTGGGCTTGTTAAGAGTTGATAGATAAACCTGAAGCCCATTGGAGCTAGAGTTTTATTTGTCCCTTTGGTCTCATCCCAAGCCACACACTAAAACCCAATTGGGCTAGCCCAAAAGGCTAGCTCAATTAGATAGTTAGTTGTTTATTTAATAAGAGTTATTAAATAAAGTAACTACTTTTGACAGTTATAAATGTACATACGATTAAAAGAGATACATACAGTTTTCTCTAGTGACATTCTCTCTTGAACAAAAGCGTACATAACTAATTAAGAGACCACACATCTTCGGCATATGTGAAATTGGGGTGAAGATTGAAGGTCTTCCCAAGTTCGAGCTTCTTTTATTTTGAATTTCACTACATCAAGGTACGCCTTTCTATTCTTTGTTTCTAAAATTCTAGATATTCCATGTTATGTCACATGAATGAAGTAGATACTTGTATTGCTTCCGCTGTGAGTTTTGCATAAGATGCAAAACTAGTTTTTCCAACAGCTGAACACTCAAAATATTCCCTAATAAAAATTAGCTTGTGCATTGCCTTATGCAAAGTCATTGGTTCAATGTCAAGCAGCTATGGCCTTCAGATCCTTGGTACATTGAATGTAGTCCTTCTAGCCTAATCTTTCTCGTGCTATCTGTGAAAAAAATGAAGTGTGTTTAGGTTTCTGATCCAACAAACACAAAATGCTAACCAAATCCAAGTTCATGAATATGTAAGAGGGAAGTATAAATAAGAATCAAAGTGTTTGATTAGGTCAATTTGGTTCCATACCGGCTGGAGAAAACTCATGAGGCCAACATTAAAGATGTAATTGAATGGGTGATTCAACACATACATGAACGACTATGAGCAAGTGTTTATGCTTATGTGGTTGATATGGGAAAGCATAAATGAAGTCAGGGTAGGGGCAATTGGGAAAGGTTCAGCAGTCATATTGGTTAGAGCAGGCAACAGTGTGCAACAGAATTGTTGGAGGAGTATACCCAAGTTGTGAAGATGCCTGAGCCACAACAATGAATGGGTGGACGCCTCTGGCAAGAGGTCAATACAAGGTAAATGCAGTAGTAACTAGAAAAAAAAAAGGAGAGTGATAAGGGAGCCATGGCAATCATAATTCGTGATCATGACGATTTTTGTATTGGGGCCATATGCAATGTCATTGAGCTAATTGCACTCAGGGAAGAGACATGTGCCCAAGCTGTGTATTGGGCTGTTGAGTTTGCAGTTGACCTTGGTTCTCAAAGATTAACTATTAAGAATGAAGATATCTCTCTAATGAAGATCCTATGTGAAGGAGAACCCACATTTGCAGAGTTTGGCCACTTGGTGTTTGATATTAGATGGACTAGTCGCAGACCGGCGCGTTGTGCGTTATAATTTTTTAGGTAAAATACTATTTTAGTCCCTAAACTTTATAAATAGTTTTTCTTAAATTTTTTTTTTTTATCATATTCATCATAATTTTGTTTATAATGTTTCTTACCATTATCATATATTTACTAGTTGATGATTTGCATAACATAGATATTAAATAAGAGGTAGAATTGTTCTTTAGATTTTTTTAAGTCATGGTATATGAAGATTATGATTATATATATATATATATATAATCATGGGTCCCACTATATTGTTTAGCTAACTTTTACCTTTATCTATAGTATTTTCAGTAAAAAGTTTTCAATTTTAACTAAATAAGCTGTTCCCAAAGTCCTCTTAGAGTTTGATTAGTTTTAAGTTCAAAATTTATATTATTATATTTAATTGTTGATTATTAATTTATTTAAGAGAATGTAATGGTTGCTTTTATTGCAGTATAAAGTTTTCAATGTCCTCTATATAGTCATTTCTATTTTTTTTAATGGTTATCAATAAGAAATAGATATCATGGATGACTTAAATAATTATAGATGTAATTATGTTAGTGGTATGTTAAAGGGTTTTTATGTCAATTTCTTTTCTCCCTCTGAATTTTCAAGGAAATATGAATGACATTTCTCTAGTTTGGTCTTAATCAATAAGACATCCATAATATCTTAATAGAAGTAGTAATAAGCCTTAATTTTTTTTTTTTTTAATGTATGAAGTGGTTAGGTTAGTGGTATGTCAAAGTAAAAAAAAAAAAAAAAAAAAAATCCAAGGAAATGTAAAAGGTCTTATTAAAAAAAAAGAAAAAAAGAAATGGTGGCCTTTTGAATTGTAGAAATATGATTGTTTTAATTACTTTGTTTATAGATTTCATTATTTAGTTATAAACATCTAAATTAAAGTTGATAAATATATAAATGCAAAATTATATATAAAGTTACAACTGCACAAGATAAATATGTATATATATATATATATATATATATATATATATATTTTTTTTTTTTTTGGGTTTTTGATTATTCATGAATCATTATTTCATTATTTACTTATATATATCTAAATCAAAGTTTTTATTTGTTTATTTATTTTTTATAGAAAAATCTAATTAAAGTAGATGAATATGTAAAAAGGTAAAATTATATGAAAAGTTAAAAATACCCAAGATGAACGTTTAATCATTGGTAGATATGTGTTTTTTGAAGACTAAAAGTATGCTTAATTGCTTTAGCTAGAGCTATATAGCTATGCAAATATTGTTGCGAGTGGTTCCATCATTTGCAAATTATCAAGTTTGGTAGTCTTACATAATAAATATTTCATTTTGCAAAAAAATTTACATGAACTCCTCTTTCGTGACAACTTTTTTTTAATATTTTTTTTTGAAACAACTTAAGAATATTAAGACTTAAGTTACAACATTTGGTTGCTGTTAAATACGTCAGTGATATAAAAAATAGCAAAAGTTTAAATATTTTAAAAAACAATTTTAGTAGATTGTAATATAAAACATTTTTTTTTTCCAATTTTTATGTAATTTTTCCCATAAGATCAATATTGTTGGCATCCTTTAAAGATGATACATAATATTTTTGAGAAGAAGAAGAAGAAGCAGAGACGATGCGAACACATGATATAAAATTATTAAGTTTGCATGATTTAAATTTGTGGCATATATATATATATATATATATATATATCTACATATCTATTGTAAAGGTTTTTATCTAAATAATATATAGCAATCCATATTTTTTTAGTCTTGAATCAAAAAGTCCATTCTCAATAGCTTTTTAAGTCTACAAATTGCTTAATCTATAGGCCTAGACACATTCAAAGAGTGCTATCTAAACTATAAATTATATGACCCTTTATCACACAAATATTTTGATTTCTCTAAAGGAAAGTATGTGTGTGTCTGGCCATTTTCTTGATTTGTGCTGCATAATTTAATAGTGCAAAGGATGTGACTAAAATTTAATGTTGAAGAAAATAAAATGAGAAGAAAAAAGAGTAAAAATAATATATATAGCAATAAATATAAAATTATCCAAGTCATGCTATGTAATATAATAGAAGCATTATAATAATATTTAATAATAAAAGAGAATAAAAAAGATAACAACTTAAAACACAAAACTAAATCACATCAACCCAAAGTAGAATTCTAATTAACACAAAAGTACATCAACCTAAAGTATGGATACAATAAAAAGAAAAAATCAAACAAAAAATGAAAAATAAATTGAGAGAGAGAGAGAGAGAGAGAGAGAGAGAGAGAGAGAGAGAGAGAGAGAGAGAGAGAGAGAGAGAGAACCAGGGGGAGGGGGGGGGGGGTAACCTTTTTTGTGTGAGAAAACTATGCATTGGGACCCTTCTATTTATAGAAAGGAAAAATGGTCCAATATTCCTAAGTGTGACTTAGTTACATGGAATTTTTATGCAAATGTGTCTAGATTTCTTTTAAAAATTTAGTTATAATTTTAAACACTAATTTGACGATTTTTATATGATTTCATATGTTTATAAATAATCTAAATGTTATTTCAGTTTGTGCAAATTATACAACATAGAATCGGTAATTTAGCAACATAGGCATAGGAGAAGGCATGTAGTGGTTTAGGAAGAGTAGGCATTTAGTTATAAGGGAAGAGGAGTAGGTATAAACATAAGAAAACCTTAGGATGGAGGAATAAGGAAAACAAAGAGTTTTTGATGATTAACATCCCTCTATCTTATCTATTAGTCTTATTTATTACTAATTAAAATCTGTTGAGTTAGTAAATAGCTGATGTGGCATCTAATAAGTGTAATAAATTAAAAATGAAGTATTTTATTTCAAAAAAAAATTCAATTATCTTTTCAAATAAAGTGCCACTTGACAAAACTTTGTGCTCTCCCACATGAGGTCTCTGCTTATATATATATATATACTCATTCCTTGAACTGAATAATTATAATGGTTATGTGTGTGCAATTTATAACTGTTGTTTCACTGGATATTTATAGCCTTCTCAAAGTAAGATTAATTTTTCACCCTAAAAAAAAGGTAAGATTAAGTTTTTTTAAAATCATGAAACAAAAAATAAATGCAAAAGAATAACAGGACCGTGAAAATTAAATAATTTGTGTTGTCTTCACATATTTAATACTATGAAATAAAAGTATGTCCAACTGTCTCACTGTCTTCTACTCATTGATAGTGAAACATTAAAACATGGTGTGGGCAAGTGTGTATGCACGTGTCTTATAAATAATTTCAAAGCTTGGTAGAATATGGCTTTACATTGCGTACCAAATATTCTTTCTATTTATATACCCAAAACAAAAACTATCCAATCAAATTACCCAAACCTAAATCATATTTAATCTCCTAATTTAAAAAGAAAAAAAAAATACCCGTATAGGTTTAAGGTCTTGATGGTGGTGGGAGGCCAATATGACAGAGGCGACGTCCCCTCAGATTTCTCTTTCTCTCTCTTTCAAATGTTTTGTCAGTCTCAGGTCTTTTATAGTGAAACAATGTGTTTTGATTTTATAGTGAAACAATGCGTTTTATTTAACAATCCATAACATTTTTATATCTCTCTATCTCTCTCCAAGGCCTTATATGGTAAGTTATTACTATTAGTCCTTAACTATTATTTTTTTACTTTTTTTAAAAATATTAAAATGGTGGGGATGCTAAAAGACATGAGAAAGAGAGAAATGTATGATGTAAGCTTAGGCAATTAATGAGGGACTAATGAGATAACAGTAAAATAAGTTAATGTAAACTTTTGGGTAATAGTTAAAAACACTTAATGAAAAAGGTAAAAAAAAAAAAATGCTAAATGCAAAATTAGAGCATTACTTGGCAAGACCTCACGCACTTCTACATGAGATCTCTACTTTTATATATATATATTCATGATTATTCCTTTATAATTTCTAATCACTAATCAACATGAGTCTCAAAAAACTTTGTGATAGGACTTTATCATACGTACAAAATAAGTATAGATTTTTTTTTTTATCTTTATTTAAAAAAAAAAAAAAGATATTGCTATTGTGTTCATCCTTATAAGAATTTAAGCAAATTTTCATTATTTTTGACAATTTTTCTTTGATTCCTTTATAATTTATATGTTGTGTTAGTTTAAATGAATTTTTTCTTAAGCTTTCAGAGGATGGACTTTAGATAAGATGTTCATCTTTTATATGCCAAGCATTGACTATAAGTCTTGTACATGGAACAAATAGAGATAATAAATTAAGAATATGGTCCATTTTGGTCGGCCTTAGCTTGATTTGTCTAGACATCAATTTTCTCTCTTGCCAAAAGTCTGACTTATTTTAGGTGGAAGTTTCCTTGATTATTACTTGTATACAAAATTCCAGAAACATTAAATTGGAATAGGTCCCTTACTAACCTAACCAATTGGAATTGGATGAAATTTCTTCCCATTCACACTAAACGTTGTATACACTCCAAATTTTTTCTATATTTCATAATGATACATTGTTGATAGGTATCATCCAAGTCCAACATGATTGAGAGTTGTAATTGAGACTAAGGGCCAGAAGCTTTACTATTTAATACTTTGCAAGAAAAATTAAACACTCATTTGATGTAACAGGAGACTATGAAATTTGACATTGTATACACTGAGATTTGTTCTTGATGTTGTGAAATTGCTGTAGGTACTAAAAACTTTAGTTTGCTTAGTTGGCAATTCATGTTCTTTAATCGTGAAAAGTCTACAATGGAAAACTTTTTTGTTCCTACAATAAATGTTTTGGAGAGAAAATTGTTAGCTCTTCATCCCATTGGGACCCTTCTATTTATACAAAGGAAAAATGGTCCAATATTCCTAAGTGTGACTTAGTTACATGGAATTTTTGTGCAAATGTGCCTAAATTTCTTTTAAAAATTTAGTTATAATTTTAAATTCTAATTTGGTGATTTTTATATGATTTCATGTGTTTTTAAATAATCTGAATGCTATTTTAGTTTGTGCAAATTATAGAACATAGAATCGGTAATTTAGCAACATAGGCATAGGAAAAGGCATGTAGTGATTTAGGAAGAGTAGACATTTAATTTTAAGGGAAGAGGAGTAGGCATAAGCATAAGAAAACCTTAGGATGAAGGAATAAGGAAAATAAAGAGTTTTTGATGATTAACACCCCTCTATCTTATCCATTAGTCTTATTTATTACTAATTAAAATCTGTTGAGTTATTAAATAACTGATGTGGCATCTAATAAGTGTAATAAATTAAAAATGATGTATTTTATTTCAAAAAAAAAAAATCAATTATCTTTTCAAAGAGAGTGCTACTTGGCAAAACTTCGTGCTCTCCCACATGAGATCTCTGCTTTTATATATATATTGATGAATTGAATAAGTAATTGACATTCTTAATGTTTTGCTATCGTACATTTTACTCATCAAATTAATGAAGACTTTAGTTTTCTTATTAAGAAGCAATGAAAATGCAAGGAAAATATGCTAAACATGAAAAAGATTATAAAAAAAAAAAAAGTACAATTACTTTAAAGTTTTGGCATGGTCAATTCATCGAATGTCCATCCATGTAACTACATGGAGCTTCCTTGTCAACTAGATTCTTAAAACTTTACCTTTGTTTATTTTCTTTGGATCAGAAAGGTGAGGAGGTAACATGGATTATGCTTCATCTGTGAGGTCGGGATAAATGAGAGAGGGAATAAAATCTGGTGCCTGAAAGAAAAAGGGGGGGGGGGGGGGGATGGTGTACGTAGGTACATTAACAAGAAAACTTTTTATTGCCATGGCTCAAATTGCTTTGGACATTGAAATTTTAAGCATGTCAGGCATTAGCCATGAACATTCATATTGACAAATGATATCTCGAAGCAATATTTTATGAAGACAAAAATTCCTGTTATTCAGGATATCGTCATTCCTAAGGTTGGCTAGTTTGCTGTCTAATAACGAAAATAGCTATGCTGAATTTGCACCAATTGTTGATGATTGCAGAACCTGTTGAACCAAATTCCTTTGTGGAAGCTGAGCCACTGCTATAGGGAGGCAAACCCGTTTGCTGATGCTCTAGCAAGAAAGGCTATTCAGACGCAATATGACTAATGACTTCCTCATTTTGAGTACTCCTGTGGAGTTACAACCTCTTTTGATGGATGACCTGATGGGACTAGCCGTCTAGGTTGTAACCGTTTATGCACTGATACAGCTTATATAGCTGCTTCTTATTGTTTTATAATATTCCCATATTACCAAAATAATAATAATAATAAACACAAAGTTGTGGCAAAGATGATCATGATCTAAGCTGAACTCGAACGTTTCCAAACAAACATTTGAAAGTAGGAGGCATATGAACAAGGGTAGTTTTGGCTACTAAAAATCAAGTGAATTAGCAAGATTGCATCTTCTATTATTAATATAGAAAATCAAACTATAAGGAAGGGTTTCCTTTTTTTTTTTTTTTTTTTTTTTTTTTTGAGAAGAGGAAGGGTTTCGGTCTAACATTTTATTTTAATCACAAATACAAAACAATCACACGTCAATATAGTAGACACTAGCATTCATGTCATGTTAAAAAGGGGAAAGAAAAAAAAGGAACATGAAAGTATTAAATCTTACAAACCAAAAGTTGGAGCAAGAATTTTACCACTACCTTAGATAGGACTGTTGTGAACAGGAATGAAACCAAATGCACCAGTTGAAGATGCATATATATCATAATTTCTGCTCAATAGCATCTTCTTGCCATGACAATGAACTACACCATGATTAATGGCCTTCAATATGTCTCATATTAACTACGTTCTCATTCTTGAAGGGCTATTTTGTCAACACATAAATATCGTATTACACTCTAAATATAGCCACTTCAATCAGTCATCAATCCAAATGCATTTCCAAATTCCAACCAAAAGTATCTCTTTGATTTCAAGTCATTGTTCAACTCTAGTCTTAAGTGTTGAAGTTGAAAGAGCTATTCAACCATAGGAGGATATCTTCAACTTCAAACATCTGCATAAAGTTAAAGCTATTAGTTGAGCTAGGCTTCTAGTATGTACAAGAAATTTCTAAATTGCTTTTTGGAAGCAATATTTTCTATATAGCGACAAAAATTTCTGTTATTCACAAATCAACAGAAATTCATGAAATGCCTATGTAAGGTAGGTTTGGCTACCCAAAACTGAAGTGAAGCAAGGTTGATATCTTATATGGTATAACTTAAATGTTCAAAAAATTTCATTAAAGATTTAAGATAATCATGACCAAATATGAGGAAGGTTTGAATCCAACATTCATGTAATCACAAATGCTAAACAATCACACACATTCATAAGATATCTTGAAAAATAAAGAAAATGAAAATTTAAAGGAGGAGTAAACATTTCTACCATTACCTTATCTAGAGAAGAACCTCTATGAAGGAGATTGAAACCATAAAGACCTTAATCTTTGTTCAATAGCATCATCTTGGCATGCCAATGCACTCCACCATGTCTGATGGGCTTCAATACATCTCAAGTTGATTGCATTCTCACTGTTGAAGGGCAATTTTGTCAACATCTGGCACATGGAGATCTTAATCTTCTCTAAAGATGGCCATTTCAATGAGTCACTTGTCCAAATGCTTTTTACCCTTGGAAGATTAGAAAGCTCTAGCATCTTTAATCTTGGAAGTGCGTCAGGTTTCAAGCCATTATTTTCAGACTCTGCAATAATCTCTTCAATTTCAGGACAATCTTCAACTTTCACGTGTTGAAGTTGAGAGAGTTGTTTAATCATGCCACCAGAGAATATCTTCTTCAACTTCAAACATTTGCACAAAGTTAAAGTTGTTAGTTGTGACAGGCTTCCATTATGTACAGGACCTTCCCAAATGCTTTTTAAGTTTGGAACATTATTTATGAACATCTTTTCCAAGCATGTTAACGCACTTCTCTTTACTCTGTTACCATCAACAATCGTTTCAATTTCATTGCATCCTTCAATCAAACAACCTCGCATCTTGTTGATACTTTCGATACCAAAATCTGATAGTCTTGAAGTTCCCTTGTGGCCAATCAATTCAAATGCATCAGTTTCCAAAAGAACATCAGAAATTATTGGATCTACACCTTCACCATTTGCAAACTTCAAACATTTCCTAATTTGATATTCGAAGCAATCAAGAATTTTATAAAGAGTCGTGTCATGATAACCAACAGAAAATTGAAATGTGAAGCGGAAATCCTTCCACAATTGACTCGTTGAGATAAAACTCTTAAGACAATCCACAGTAGGGAAGCAAATTGATAGTGAAGTCAAATGCGTCAATTTAGCCACTCCCTCAGAAATAGTCTTCATAGTCACCTCCCAACTTTGATTATTTGGATCCACATCTATTAGTAGTTCTTCTAGTAAAAGAAGACTTGAAAAGACACTTCGGCAATATTCTATGTTACTTGAATGCCTAATGCCAAAATTCGACAATGACATACGTAAACACTTCAACTGATTCAAACGTCCAATCTGAATTGGAAAATGATTAAGGCTAGTGTCTCGAATATCAAGCACCTCGAGATGCTCAAGTCCTTCTAAGTAACGGAGTTCCATTAAACAGTTGCAAGAATGCAGATATAATGCTTTGAGACGCTTCAAGCAAGATATTGATGATGGTAATGATGTAATTCCAGTGCCATGTAAATCTAAAACCCGTAGATTTTGCATGCATCCAAAGAATGTCTCAGGAATCACTATTAGGTCTTGGTTTCTCTGTAATAACAATGTTGAAAGCTCATTGCAATCTGGCATTTCCGGTAAAGTGCACAATTTATTATCCATCAAGGAGATTCGATTTGCTTGTTGCCACTCTACCTCATTGGGGGCCTCTTGCAACCCTTCACGGGGTTTCACCAAAATCTTGAAATTACAACTTCGGGAAGAAATGTTAAGGGCCATATTTCGTATTACTTTGTTCATCCTGACATGATTCATCTTTGCACTCTTCTCTAGTAAAGAAATGCTGATAAGTTCCTCCAATATGGAATGCCCTTTGTCACGTGCAACTCTAAACTCACTTGTATCATGAATGAAACCTTCAGCTCTCCAACATTCCAACAGATAATCTTTATATATCTCATAGTCTTCAGGATATATTGCACCATATAGAAAGCAAGCCTTTTTAACCTCATCATCTAAATCTTCATAACAAAACTTCAAGTACTCAATCAATTCATCGATGCCTTGGATTTTGATACTTGGCCATCTCCGCAAACTTCTTAATCCATCACTCCACAGGTGAAAGTTATCCTTTCTTCTAAACATACTTGCTACTTTGTCTATCAATAGCGGCAAACCAGCACATTCACTGACAACTAACTTGGCTATCGGTTCAATACCTGGAAGATTTACATTTCGACCCACCTTTACCTTGAACATTTTCCATGCATCAGCTTCAGACAATCGTTTCACATCAATTTCCAAATCAGTTTCCATATCACAACAAACATGATAATTTCTACTTGCCACTACCACCTTGCTATCCTTTTCACTTTCACACATTCCTATCAGAGGCAGATCAAGAACTTCCCGAACTTCATCCAAAAGGAGTAGACACCTTTTGCTTTTCAAGTCTCTACATATTAGTTGGGCAATTTCATTAGGGTCAGTGATGCCTTCCATATTCAATTTTAACCGATCAGCAATTTTGTGTTGCAATTTTTCTAAATTCCAATCCTTTGATACAGTTACCCAAATAACAATATCAAACATTTTAGCAGTATCTTCATTGTTATTTAAGCTCTGCATTATGGTTGTTTTCCCAATTCCTGACATTCCCCAAAGTCCGATTCTTTTAACATTTTTATCCCTCAGATGGCCTAGTATTTCTTCAACATATGATTCAAGAAATATCTTGTCTTCTGATTTGGGTCCATGCATAATTATCACACGCTCTGGCAATTTCTCAACCACTATTCCTATCTCAGACTTTCCCTCTACCCAAAGATTATGCAGTTTCTTGCACTTCTCTGCCATGCTTTGGCTAAGATCTGTGCGTAACTCGCTTGACCCAATCAAACGTTGACTCCATGTCCTTTTTTTGCCTTTTTCTTTCTTGTACTTGGTTTCTAGATCTTGCACCTCTTCTTCACTCTTTGTGACCTTAGAAATCCAGGCTTCATATACTTGAGTGACCAGCTTTGTCTTTGCTTGAGCCAATATATCATCCCTGCAGGCATAAAGCTTCTTTGCTTGCTCTATTAACCTTTCATAGTTGTATTCTAGATCATAATCAGCTTCATTCTCAACTTTGCAACTCAGGTTAGTGATAATCTCTTTTGCATATTTGTAGGTCTCATCCCCTGCTGCAGTACCCACAGCAGAAGCTGCAGCTGAACCTATACCAGAAGCTGCTGCCCCCCACATATCTGTGTCACAACAATAAAAAATTTTAAACATTAACAAAAACTCTAAATGCAAATTGAAGAATGAATTTTCAGTTTAGAGAAGTAATAAGTATAATATAAAACCACACAAAAAAGGACTTTGTTATTCAAAAGGCGCAAACATGGTTCAATTACAAAAATTAAAGCACAGTTTTCACAATCTCGTGAATGGTCTTTAGACATGGAGCTTATTTTTGATCAACAACAACCAAACCGTAATTCCAAATTTGGGGTCAGCTATGGATCCTCAACATACTTGTTAGAGTCAGCCACAAGTGTTCTTTTTTGCCATTTCTATTCAATAAGAAGTTATACTTTCAGTTACTTAATTGATATGTCATTTTTTAAAATTTCTATTAATTTGGTATTCCTCGACCTTTTTTCATTCCACTTAAATTAACTCACTGTTTCTCATTAGTGCATTAATTGCTTTCCTCTAAACATAACTAAACCATCTTAAGGAGAATTTTTAATCGATGAAGATTTATTCATTCATGGGCTTATGACCCTTTTTTGTAATTTTCTTTTCGAAAATCTAATATTAAAACACAGTCATAATATATTTGTGTTATTGTTTTAAATATAAAATGGTAAAAACATTAAAGCCCTTTTTTCTTGTGGATTCAATTTGCTCAAGCACATATGATTTCCATATCAAGTTGGTATGTACATCAAAATAACCCAACTTTAGAAATATATATATATATATATATATATATATATATATATATATATATATCTCATACCAATACGTCACTGTATGATTATGACATCAGTTCACCATGGCAAAATTAATCTATTCTAACATGAGCTTTTTTTTTTTTTTTTTTTTTTTTCTTTTTTCTTTTTTAAGAAAGAGTAACATAGGTTATTATAGAAAGGGGCTTTGCTTGTTTCACATCCAACTGTGTCCACACTCTTTCACATTGTGTCCACATTTTTTCTATATCATGTGGAAAATGTGGACATCAGGTGTGAAAGTGTGAACATTTGGGAAACATTTCATATTTGGGAGTGTGAAACAATAATTACCGATATAGAGGGTGGTGTTAGGGGATACAGCCACATTTGATGAATATATTCACATTATAGAGGTAGCAATCTATGTGGAATGTGCCACATCCACTACTTTAGCCGTGCTATGTTGTTAATTGATTTTTCTTTATTGTGCTTCAAAAAAACACCCATGATTAACAAGAGCTGCAGCAAAAAAGAATAGCCTCTCAAAGAAGACCTCTTTGACAAGGTATCCAACACGATCTAACAAGAAATTGTGAGTAGGAGAAGACCTCAATCACAACCTCAACACCTAAACCATACCTTCAACCTATACCAAACAACACCCAAGCCAGAGTCACACAGCTCAATTCCCACCACACATGAGAACAAAGCCAAAACTAAAGCATCAGCAACAAATCCAGCCTGCCCAAAATGACGAAAGACAAAGGGGAACATGATCAAATTTAGAATTTTTTAAGAATTAGGGATAAAATTTAGTGGAAAAAAGGCTTGACAATTGAAAGGAATATAGGATTTCTAACGAGTAAAACCTAAGGTTTGGGTTGCTATTACAGGACTGTGAATAGTAACCCAGTGCAAGGTTTCGAACTGTTGAAAATTTAAGGACAAAAAAAAAAAAAAAAAAAAAATTCTAAGCATGACACCTAGCATTTCCTCTCATTACACCTTTTTTTTTTTTTTTTGTTGAGAAAATCCTCGCATGACACCTCATAGAAGATTATATCACACAAACCTCAAATTTGGTTTCATAACTTTTGAAAATTTATTCTCCTCTTTTGATTTGAAAAACATTATATCCATATACATAGATGATTAATACCTATTCCTAATTTCTAATCGAACTTGGACTTCTTCAAAACTAAATAAGATTTTTTATTTTTTTAAATAATTAGAAAAGAAAAGGGAGGGTCACACAAATCCCTTTCCAAAGAGTAAAATCACAAGGACAAATCTACAACATTAACGAAAGACAACAAGGGGATGGTACCTAAGGCAGTCATCTAATCATACAAGAACTTAAAAAAAAAAAAAAAAAACACTATTTGATTTCAAAATTAGATTACTCAGCACCATAAAAAAATCCTCATATTTAATTCACGCCAAAGACTTCACATAACAGTAGTGGCTTGCTAGGCAATGGAATCATCCTTGCCAACCTTCCAAGAACTCAATCACAGATTTTGGCATCATCCAAACTGTCCCAAACAATGCAGAAACAAATGACCAAATATTTGTTATAAAAAAGAAATGGAAGGGAAAATGATTAATTGATTTCCCACTCCTTTTAACCGGACAACACTAATCAAATTATCAATAAGTGCTGCCTATGGAGATTATCAATTGACAAAATTTTTCCTAAAAATGTAGTTCACACAAAACACACGCTGCCTTTCAAGGGACCCTAGCACCCTAAATGCTCTTCCATGGAAAAGAGTGGCATGTGAAACCCCTAAAGGCATTATAATAGGAATGAATCTTAAATATTCCACTCTTTGTTGGAATCCATAAAACTCAATCTCCACCAAGAGATGGAGGCAAGCACTTATAGAGCAACTCAAAAAAATTTATCACTGATTCTAGTTCTCAATCTTGAAAAGGCTGAACAAACGGAAGCTTCCCTGTCAACAACTAAGGCATAAAAATCTGGGAAAAAATGTTTAACCCGCTCCAGATGTCCAAAACCTCACTCTAGATCCTTCTTGTACGTCAAGTTTTAAGAAGTTGAAGGAATCTCATCCCCCACTTATACTCTTCCATAAACACACACCATAAGGTCCCTTAATCCGCTTCATTGTCTATCCTCCCCATTCTTCTCCATATTTCATCTAAATGACTCTTCTCCAAAGATGATTATTTTCCACTACAAAAATCCAAAGCTACTTTCCTGATAGCACTTGATTAAAAGAACTAAGTTTTTGAATACCCAAACCACCCTTGTGGGGTTTTGGTATTTGTAACTCGTTTAGGTGAAATATGGACAACAAACCACCCAAATAGGGTTGATTTTATGATGAAGGATTATGATAACAACCATAAGCTCCCACAATGATAACGAGTTACATACATCTGATGCAAAGCATTTGAAGCAAGAAAATTCATATGGCTGAGTAATGTCTTGAGGAAGCCAAGTGAACAAGTTCCATCTCCTATCTTTATGACATGTGATCAAACAATTAGGCATATTCTTAATTGATTTATAAGTTGGTTAGACATGTGGAATAAATGTTGTGTTAGATATAGTTTGTGAATATTTTAACATGTAACTAATTCAATTACACACTTGCTTAGGTGTAGTTAGTTAGTTATGATGTTGTCATCATAAATTAGTCTTTGTGTCATTGTAAAGATAGCTATTGACAATTGAATGAAGAAATTAGTCTTTGTAAATTGTGTTTTGGGTAGAGAAATACCTCCCCGCCACCCGCCACTCATAGAATTTCTGACTTCCTTCTCATGCAACTTTGATGGTTCTGCATTAATTTCAACGTTCATAAGCAACTGTATGACATTTAAATAATGTTTCAGAAAAAAATAAAAATAAAATAAAACATGTTCCACAAGGGCATTATAACTATGTAGTTTTGAATCTACATTATCAAAGAGAATACACACCTCCATTTGCTCTTGTAGCTTTACTTGAACTAGACTTCTTTAAGAATCTTCTATATCCTTTTTTCTTCCTTTCGTTCTCCTCTGATATTAAATAGTCTCCATTCTCCACTAACCTTTAGGCAGAACCTGCTTAGATAAATAAAAACTATTAATTTATCAAAACATAACCCAAATCAAGTTTGGGGAAAACAAACATACAAAAAAAGACCTTGTTGTCTAAATCAATTGGGAAATTCAATGTGTTGGGCTAGGATTTGTTCGGGCCGTATAAGTACGTTGAAAACCCTTATTTTTATTTTTATATAGTGGAATTCTAGAAAGTACAGACACGGACACAAACACGGGTACGTCATGGCAACACAAGCAATTTTTGAAAAACTATAACATGGCAGATATGACACCGGTATTACACAGGTACGGCACCAGTACAACAGCCCAAATGAAGTGTCTGTGTTGTACCGGTGTGGTACCTGCGGATGTAGGCACAGTACCAAGCCACATAAATTGTTTTGCTCTTTTTTCTTCCCATTTCCACTAAAATTTCTTAGATTAGAAATCTTCAACATACAGTCCAATCATTTTCCCCAATAAAAAGGAAGCCATTGTAAATACTGTGTAACAAGCTCAAGCAGTTCCTTCCAAACGCCAAAGGGGTAACTTCACCATTAATGAGTGCATTCTATTACTATATATGGATGAGAAGACTAATCTAACCATTTATGAGAGAGTACTATACATAGATAAGAAGACTAACCTTATAGAATTAGAGTAGATACTGAACTTCCAGCTACCACTAGCAAGCGTTGACTTCAACAAAAAAAAAAAGTAAAGTAAAGATGAGCAACAAAATTAATTTTACTTACATAATCAGAATTGAATTCCCAAGTTTGTAATACAGAGTTAAGATAAGAAACCATTTCAGCTAGCTAATCTTAAATAGGAGTAGAGTTTGTGCTGTACAGAGTGATAAGAAGACTAACCTTAAACAGAGTATTCGGTATAGCAGCGTGAAGCAACCACCCAGACGGAGATGGCGATCTTGAACTTCTTGCTCAGAGACTCAGAGTAACTAACGTTGACTTCAAACAAAACAAAATATAAAGGGAGCAACCAAATTTTATCTTACAAGTATATGGCTGCAACTTGCAAAACTAAACGCGTGGTAAAACTTATAAGTATGGATCGCGTCAATCCGGGACTGCCATGTCAGTTGTCACCTACTTTTTTTTAACTTATAAAATCTTCTATGCCACTTTTCTTATACTATTATATGCACTATAAATAAAAAACTGCCAAGCGTACATCTACTTAATTAAAATTTTATTCTTCTTTTATTTCAGTTTCCTAAGGTAAATAAAATAAAAACCAACACATCCCCTCTAGCCATTACCACTAGTCCACCACCACCAACTAGCATCGCTGCCACTTCATCAACGACCATCCACCACCACCAGTTATGTTTATGTTTCGATATACTGTACAATTTTTCGAATATGTTGGATGTCTATTCAACCAAAGTATTCTCAAGGGGTCAATGTTTGTTTTATTATGAAATTCTTCTTAAAATCAACCAAATGGACCTATGCATGCTCCCATATCATGAAACACTCCCCTTCTATTTCAAAAGCAAATGTAGGATCCTAAATTCCTAAGATAATAATATCAAAGTATATACCCAACGCAGTTTATGTTAAATACCAAAAAAAAATCACAGCCACAGAGCCACTTGATATTAGTTTTTTGTTTTCTAATATGTGTTCGGGGGTCTTTTTCGGTTGCTCGGCCACGTGTGGTCCTTTAAAGGGTGACCTTGCTAGACCCGGGATCGTTTGCGGAGCTGCGTCCCGAAACTCAACATTGGGCAACGTGGTCCAATAGCTACCAGTGTACTTTTAAGCCTACCAAACCATTAAAGCCAAAGTCTAAAAATCATGATAATGGTTGAATAAATATACAATATGCGTTTGATATGATAGCTTTGATTAGTAGTTGAAATAAAGTAGTATTTATTTAGAAGTATAGTAATCATGCACTCAATGATATAAATTTAAAGATATAGAAGCAACGTCACTTATCTTCATATGATTTGTAACCTAGCTGTGTAGCATCAGTGAGTTGATAAGATTCCAGCAGAATGCCAACAGTAGAGGCTAGTTAAGCTTGTCCCTCTTATCGTGCATTTAAATGAGTTTAAGCCTTAGTTAATAGTTGTAATAGTAGTTGGAATAAATTAATATGTATTTAAATGTGAAGTAATCATGTACTCAATAAATGTAAATTTAAAGATAAGGATGTAAAGTCACTTATCTTTGTATGGTTTGTAGCCTAACTGTATAGCTTTTGTAAGTTGATGATATCCCAGCAGAGTGATCCTAGCGGTAGAGAGGCAGTTTGCCATGACAGGTTCAAGATTGAGGGGGAAAAATGGGTGCAACTAGAGGGAAAGAGAGTATATCTAGTTGTGTGTAGGGGTTGGTTAAGCTTGCCCCTTTATCATGCACTTAAATGAGTTTTCCCATTGACAATACTCTTTTAGTTGTTGTGAAATTATGAATAGTGTTATCTTCCATGAGAAGGGCTTTTGTATGGAGTACTTGTGCCTTCTAAGAGAAGGGCTTTATGTAAGATGGATTTGTGTCTTCCATGAGAAAGACTTTGATTAAAGATCTTGGTGCCTTCTAGGAAAAGGGCTTTAGCATTAAAAGTTTATGCCTTCCATGAGAAAGACTTTTATAAGAGAGATAGAGATGAGTATTGATATGTATTTATGAGCAGCAAAACAGTAGAACTTCAAAGTGAAAGAGTATGGAAGTGGAGTTTAGATGAGTGTAGTGTGTTATATGTAATAGTGTAGTAGATGTGTATGAGATTGTGTAAGAGAAGTGGAGAAAGAGATGTTTAGAGATATGAGTGTTTTGTGGGATGTAGCATTCGTAATATGTATGGTATATGGAAGTATGAGAGATATGGTAGTTAAAGATAGTAAAAATATGAGATTATAACTGTTGGCGAAGTTGTAGAGATTGATTTCCATGATGAAAGATCTTGTAAGAGAAGAGTATGGAGATGTGTTTAGGTATTTGGAGATAGGAGTAGTAAGATGAGTGTATTTTCAGAATATGGAGAGTGAGAGAATGAGCATAAGAGAGTAATGGTGTTGTAGTGTGTTTAGCAAAGTTGCTAGGATTTGCTGTTGGGATTTTCTTCTGTAGGGTGTATGAAGGCTTATGAAGGGCATTTGTGAGCTAAGGCCTGGAGGGTTTAGTTCCTGGTTTTGAAACTAAAAACTCATAACTTCTTTAAGAGCTTGATAAGATTATTAGGGAGAGAGAATAAAAAGGTTTGTGAAAGAGTTGCTCTTCTCCATTTTGTGTCCCCTTTAAGGTGTTGATGAGGGTCCCATTTTAGCTGAGTTTAAGGGGGTATTTTAGCAAAGAATCTCAACCAAAATTTGTCCCAAATAGCAATGAATCTTCAGAAAATTGATTTTAATATTTGGGCAAAAAAAGTAGGTTTAGCTTTAACGTATTCTTGTTGTTTTGGGTAAGAGCTGCTAGGGAAAGAGTAGCAGAAAAGGAAGGTATTTTGGCAACAAAAAAAAAAAGATGGTTAGTTTAGCTGGTTTTGGTTTTAGTCAAATGTGGAAAAAAATCAGTAATGCTCAGGCTGCTGGGTCAGCTATCACAACTATTCTGAAAAAGCTGTCCCAGTTGTCAGGAAAAGCTGTCCCAGCTATCATAAGACAGCTGTCACAGCTATCATAAGTCAACTGTTGCTTTGGACAGAAGCAAATGAGGTCAGTTGGGTGGTTTTAGACTGTTGAAGAGGACATTCAGCATTTATTATATAGATTTGGCTAAAAATGGTAAGATATCTTTCAAGGGTATCTTGCTATTTTGGGTATAGCAGTTGGCAGCTGGGATTTCAACATTAAATGGCTGATGATATCACTTCCAGCCAGGTGTCAAGTGCTGAATACACTGTTGGAGTTCTGCTGGAAATATTTTCCCTTTTGGATGTTTGTGTTTTTGGTGTAAGGTTCTATTACAACACATTTCTAGCAAGTAATAGAAGGATTGGTTGAAAAATAATGAAGTTTTAGAGATTTAGTTGAGGTCTCAATGTGTTGTGACATAATCTTAGTGAGCAAGAAGAGTATTTTATACTCTGCTCTGGTAGCTGGCAGAGAAATATATGGTCTGATTATGGCAGATAGAAGCTGGGTATCAGAGATATCATGAATATTTTGCATATAGTTGGAGATTAAAGATAGTCAATTGGATTAGGCCATGTGTTTGAGTTGGATTTTAGCTGAAAGAAGTAATAAGATTTATGTAGAATAATATAATGAAGTTTTTAAGTTTGTATAGCAACAACTGAGAATTGAATGAATAGTTATTTTTTCAGCAGTTAGATGGTTAGGGATATTGAGTATGTGTCACATGATGAATATTAAGTTTTAGGAAAAGAGCAATTGGGAATTTTATTATCTAAAGTGCTATGTGATAAAAGATGCTTACTATATATTACCTGCTACACACGGACTCGTCAGAGTTCAGGGAGTTAAAAAAAACACGCCAAGTAACATGTCTCTTTTATCAACTTTAAACCACTAGAGCTTTACTGAACATACTATTAGGATTAGTGCCCTTAAATCCTATTGTATGATGCTATGTATGACATTATGTATGACTTAATATTGTGATTGATAAAATTATTTTATTATTATCTAAAATAATGGTAACATGAATATGGGACATTATCATATAGTCCATGAGATGCATTGTATGTGATTTATGTGAAAAGTCACAGAAGATGTAAATCACAAGTTCTTTGTAAACTCAGAATTTATAGTTCGTAGTCGGTGATGAAATTGGGCATTTTATCTGCGAAGACTATAATGTGTCAACTAAGATGATTTGTCTTGATCATGAAAGTGGAGACTTCTAGTTGATATGTTTTAAGAGTTAAAACATATTGAACAGGATCGCTGTGAGATTTATTATTCTCCTAATGATTGCCAAATGAATAATAAATCTCACAACTTCTATTTGCATGAACTCATAATCCTGAGAGAGTAATGGACATGATCATGAAGTGTAAGTTGCTTTGATATATCAGGAGTGAGATCTAAAGTTACGGTCAAAACCTCAGTATGTTGGGCAGCCACATTTAGTGTTGATGGAACGTATATTCTCAAGATGGAATTCATAGTCTCTTGATGGAGATATAAAATATTCATTTGAGATAAGTTTAATGGGTTCAGTTATTCAGAGAGTTAGGTCTAACCACTTTAGTAAGAAATTGCTAAAGTATATATTTATGAAATTGGATTTCATAAATATATAATGAATAACTTTAAAGAATTAAACCGGGTACTCAAGAATAAGATGTAGTAATTTACAAAGTGGCAGTCTTCGTTCATGACTTTGTATTACTATAAATATTTTATGAAGGGGTTACGTGTATAATAAAGTATTGGGATATAATTTATTAATAAGACCTAGAGTTCAATTATATTTATACAGTGGTATTAAATATAATTAATGGTAACTTTGGATTTGTCAAGAGTTGACGGAAAAGCCCAAGGCCCATTGGAGCTAGTGTCTTATTGTTCCCTTTTGGTCCCACTCCAAGCCACACACTAAAACCCAATTGGAAAGGCCTAATAAGCTAGCCCAATTAGATAATCAGTTAGTTATAAAGGGAGAAACATACAGAATTTTTTTTTTTTAAGATTAAAAAAGTGAAAAAGTGAAATAAGAAACGGTGTGTGAGAGAGTGTGAGACACACTTTCATTCTCCCTTGAAAACTGATTGAGAGACCACACATCTTGGGCGTAAAGTGGAATTGGAGTGAAGATTAGAAGTGTTCCCAAATGCTTCTAATCTTTGTTTTGAATTTCTCCACACCAAGGTACGCTATCTTGTTCTTAAATTCTGAAATTTACATTGTGCACGTTATCAATCATGAATGAAATAGATCCTTATTTGTTGCTTCCGCTATGTGTTTTGTATGAGATACAAAACCAGAATTTTTCCTTCACATACCTCTTGGCCTTCCAAACCACGACTTCCAAAATTTCCCCAAAAAGACTTATGAGCTTGGATCATAAGCCGAAGATGAGATGATATACCTCGAATTTTGTTGTCATTTTGTGTAAATATGGGCTCTTGTTGAAGAAGCCGCTTGCCATGAGTGTAAAAAAGGTAATATGAGCTGTGAGCTTTAATTCATTGCTTAAGTTCGATCTATATGTTGATGTTGATGATGTCGTAGGGTTATGCTCCCAATTGATGAAAAGGAAATGTGGACCATGAATTCACCTCTTGAAGTAAGTATCTCGCGGGCCATGTGAGCCCAATTCATGTAGTTGAATAAGATATGAGCTTATTTTGGGCTTTAAAGAGATTTACCCAAAAAATTAATAATATGTTGATGTGACATAGGTTGCCAATGAAGTAATGCCATGTAGACCGAAAAAAAATTCCTCAACAATATGCTTTATCAATTTACCAAAATAGACCATTGGTTGGTGGATTTGATGAATAGATGCTAGTTGATGAAAGGACAATGCAATTTCTCTATACTTGTTCCTAGTCATGGATTTGAAAACAACTGAGGCGTTGATAGATGGCTGTGGTAGACTTGGAGTGGCACCGGCGTTGGTTGGTGGAGGTGGACCAGTGGTAGTGATCGGTGGGAATGTTTTGGTTTTTATTTTAGGAAACTGAAATAAGAGAAGATAGAAAATTAACATTTAATTAAGTAGGTCGACACTTTATAATTTTTTATTTGTGGAGCATAAAGTGGGATAGGAAAAATTGGACAGAAAATTTGAACTCTTACACTTTGTAATCCAATACTTTGTAGTTAGGTTTATAAGTTACGGGTCCAGTTAACTAATCTCCTGAAAATAAAAATAAAAAATTCGATGCAGTTCAGTTATATTTTAAAGGACAAATTCATATGTTAGTTAATTTATACTCCATTTTTATTACCTTTCAATACAGGTGAAATCTATCAATATTTCGGTGCCAAACATTTAAGAGCACGTTAACATAAACTTATTTAATTTTATTTTTTTCCAAAGTGGAAAAATCAAAAAGGCATAGGCAAAGCCATTGGCGCCGTAACAAATTACCAGCCAACTAATGCAAAAAATTTCAACGGACAAAAAGATTGTGCGGACGAGAAGGACCCATTTATATCCGCATTTGACGGTCCACGTATCACGCCATGCATTAGCCGTACATGCAATGCAAGTAGACTCTCCAGTCTCCTGACCATAATGTCTTATGTTACGGCATAAGTCTTCATTCTTCAAATTTCAAAACAATGCACATTTTTTTCCTATTACCTTTTTAGTATTTTCTACTCAATAAACTACATATAAGTCAAGGCTTGATGTGAAATGAAACTATGAAAGGTGGTTCGTTATCAAGTTTTAGAAATTTAGTTGAGGTCTCATTGTGTTATGACATAATCTTGGTGAGTAATAAGAGTATTTTATACTTTGCTCTGGCAGCTGGTAGAGAAATATATAGTCTGATTGTGGCAGATAGAAGCTGGGTATTAGAGATACCATGAATATTTTGCATTTAGTTGGAGATTAAAGATAGTCAATCGGATTAGGTTATGTGTTTGAGTTGAATTTTAGCTGAAAGAAGTAATAAGATTTATGTAGAATAATATAATGAAGTTCTTAAGTTTGTATAGCAACAACTGAGAATTGAATGAATAGTTATTTTTTCAGCAGTTAGATGGCTAAGGATATTGAGTATGTGTCACATGATGAATATTAAGTTTTAGGAAAAGAGCAATTGAGAATTTTATTATCTAAAGTGCTATGTGATAAGAGATGCTTACTATATGTTACCTGCTACATACGGACTCGTCAGAGTTCAGGGAATGGGAAAAGACACGCCAATCAACATGTCTCTTTTATCAACTTTAAACCACTAGAGCTTTACTGAACATACCTCTTGGCCTTCCAAACCACGACTTCCAAAATTTCTCCAAAAAGACTTATGAGCTTGGATCATAAGCCGAAGATGAGATGATATACCTCGGATTTTGTTGTCATTTTGTGTAAATATGGGCTCTTGTTGAAGAAGTCACTTGCCATGAGTGTAAAAAAGGTAATATGAGCTGTGAGCTTTGATTCATTGCTTAAGTCCGATCTATATGTTGATGTTGATGTTGATGATGTCGTGGGGTTATGCTCCCAATTGATGAAAAGGAAATGTGGACCATGAATTCACCTCTTGAAGTAAGTATCTCGCAGGCCATGTGAGCCCAATTCATGTAGTTAAATGAGATATGAGCTTATTTTGGGCTTTAAAGAGGTTTGCCCAAAAAATTAATAATATGTTGATGTGGCATAGGTTGCCAATGAAGTAATGCCATGTGGGCAGAAAAGAAAGTCCTCAACAATATGCTTTATCAATTTACCAAATTGGTTGGTGGATTTGATGAATAGATGCTAGTTGATGAAAGGACAATGCAATTTCTCTATACTTGTTCCTAGTCATGGATTTGAAAACAACTGAGGCATTGATAGATGGCCGTGGTAGACTTGGAGTGGCACTGGCGTTGGTTGGTGGAGGTGGACCAATGGTAGTGATCGGTGGGAATGTTTTGGTTTTTATTTTAGAAAACTGAAATAAGAGAAGATAGAAAATTAGCATTTAATTAAGTAGGTTGACACTTTATAATTTTTTATTTGTGGAGCATAAAGTGGGATAGGAAAAATTGGACAGAAAATTTGAACTCTTACACTTTGTAATCCAATACTTTGTAGTTAGGTTTATAAGTTACGGGTCCAGTTAACTAATTTCCTGAAAATAAAAATAAAAAATTCGATGCAGTTCAGTTATATTTTAAAGGACAAATTCATATGTTAGTTAATTTATACTCCATTTTTATTACCTTTCAATATAGGTGAAATCTATCAATATTTTGGTGCCAAACATTTAAGAGCACGTTAACATAAACTTATTGGCTGAAGCATGTTAAGGGCAGTAACTATCCACTAAGCTACTACAAATGTACTTATCCGAGTTGTCCTGTGAAAAAAAAGGTTGAGCGTTCACCAGCAGGACGCATAACTGAAATTGTCTACAAAGGCTCTCATAATCATCCAAAACCTCAACAACAACTTGCTATTAAGCCTGCAGAAGAAAGTAGTAGTGACAGTGAGGGTGAAGGATCACAATGCGTTGTTGAGTTAACTGGACCAAGCGACAGTGAGAATGAAGGTGATGCAGCAGAAACCAGAGAAGAAGAGAGGGTTGGTGACGGTGATGAACCAAATCTAAAGAAAAGGCATGTTCCCAACCTATTATTGTACTTTGTACATATTCATCTTTTTATTTATTTTTTTGTTATGATTTTTGGAAATTAAAAAAAAAAAAAAAAAAAAAAAAAAAAAAAAAAAAAACTTTGGAGTGTAGGATGAGATATGGTGTAACAGAACCAAAAATCACGAAGCAAACAAGAAGTGAAGAATGTGGGAGCAATGGCAATCCTCATCAAGGTGGTAACTTATCTGTTTTTGTTTTTGTTTTTGGTATTTTTTTTCCAATCATTGCATGGTGCAAGTAGATTCGAAGAATATTTCAACATGACATTTGAAAATCATATAAATTGTGACAGAGTTACATCAACTTTGGCCCCAGTCAAATGGCACAAGAACAAAAAAAAAACAGAGGGTTGTGTAAATAAGTTACCCCATTTTCTTGATGAGAGCATTATAATAAGTTAAGATTAATTCTCATTTCGTAGGCTTGTCTTTCCTGCTGTATGGTGATTACATAATCAGTGATGACCTATGAGCCATACCTCTAAACAGCTATCAGTTAATTAAAAGAACTAAAGTGTGTTTCCTTTGGCGCTAACAATTTGATCTTCGCATGTTTTCCAAAGCTAGTTTAGTCTTATCTTCCTTCGAAGACATGTTGTCGTGGCCTGAAATGTGGCACAAGCTCACTGCGAATCCAACCACCCAGGTCTACCTTCAAAATAACGATTTTGTGAGGATGATGCATGAGCTCCATAATAACTATCTTAAGGACAAGAGGGTTATACAAGCGCTTGGGGTTTTGTTGAACGTCAACATCTGGACACCTACTTCTGTGGACGCAGAGATTCCTCAGTCTTCTTCTTTGCTGTCGCTGCAGCCGGAGAGGAAGAAAAGCGCAGAGACTGAGCTGGCAAAGGAACTGGATCTGATGGAGTTGACAGCAGATGAGGGGATGGATAGGGAGTCGCAGGCATGTAAGGAACAGGAAATGGGCAATGTAGCATACACTAAGAATGATTTCGATACTGCAATTGCGCATTATACTAAAGTGATGGAGTTGGATGATGGGAACATTTTGTGTCTCATGAATCGGGCTGTTGCTTATCTGGCAATAGGACAGGTATGACAAATCTGGTTACAACATTTTCTTGGCCAGACTGGTTTACTTTTGATTTTGATTGTAATTTGTTTGTTTGTTTTTTTTTTGGTTACAATTGAGTTTATATATATGCTCATTGGTATTATTTTACTTGTAATTTTGTTTGCTTTTGGTTACAATTTAGTTATGTTGTTGTACTTGACCAGGTTGATGAATGTCTCACTGATGTGTGTGTGTAATTTGAACTCTGTTGCTCCTTCCTTAGTGTCAAAAAGGCTCAAAAATAAAGATTGGTGGAGTTATTTAGGTTTGATTACTTGTGACAAGATGGGTTTGATGTGGAACAGCAATAATAGGGAGGTCTAATTTGTTGTTAATTTTTTGCCTTTTGTCGACAATGTTTTTCTTGATATGCCAAATTTAAAACCTTTATGTTGATGACTTGTGTGGCAGCTTAGTGGATTGGTCCACCATGGTTGCTCTCTCTTAGATTAGGGTAAAACTTATTACACACAAGTGTTCAATAATACTAAAATCATGTGTTTATATCATGTTTTCAATTTCGAAATTATGAGTTAGACTCACTATTTTAGTGTTATTGCACACGTGGATACACACACTGCCCCTTAGATTATGTTGTCTGAACTTGAGAGTTGGGTATGTATGCTTTGTGTTTAGAAGTTATAAAGTTCTCTCAATGTGGGCAGCTGTTACCAAGACTGGAAAGTGGAAAAGGTTAGAATTTTGCAATGTGTGACTCCTACCATATTGGTTCTTTAGTTTGGTGAGTTGGAGTTCATATGGATGTGGACATTGGGGCATATTATATGATTTCCATTAAGGCTCTACTAGTTATTTCTTTATCACAACGTCATTGGATGAAGAGGAATAATTCTATTTGATACACCTCAGCTAGGTCCAACTTGCTGAGTTACCTAAATCGTATCATCTTGTCAGCACTGATGAGTAACTATTATATAAATCCTTCTTGGCTTTTTCATATGCTACTTTAGTTAATGCTGAGTCTGGTATTAAGATATTTTTTTAGAAGTTGCTGTTTAAGTTTTAAAGTTTTACCTATTTGGCAACTTCCAAATTTTTGGGACTGGGTTCTTCTAGAAGCCCATTCTTTATTTATTTCTTTTTACATCTTGAGACCCTTTTCAATTTGGTTTTGAAGTTCTTAATTACCTTTTGTTATAATTAGGAGTTTTAGTCTTTTAAGGAAAAAGTTAGGGAAAATTACACTTTATTACCCTAAACTATATCTTGTATTACACTTTGCACCATAAACTTTTCAAATGGATGTTTTGTAGTCTAAACTATGACCCTTGTAATACTTTGCACCCCGACGTCAAGTTTGTTGTTAACTTGGATAGAAATCCAAAGTTTAGGGTGCAAAGTGTATTCAAAAGTATAGTTAAAGTGGTAAAATTTAATTTTTTATTTGTTTTTAAGAGATTGAGAAGATGTGCAATTGGATCTTTTCACGTGATGTCATATTTTTTGTTAGGACATATGTGGAACTTGTTAGAATATATGTCATGTAGAATTGACTAATCCTTTGACAAAACGCATTTTACTTGTAATTGGGTAGATTTATGATGAGTTTAGTACTTTAAGAAACAAGAATTCAAGTCTAGTATTGAAGCTATGCAAAATTGTCCAAGAAACAATTAAAGAAGTGTTGTTCATTAAAGCTCGACAAATAAATCTATCGAGGTTTAATGTTTAATTCTTGACAGCTCTCGACTAAATCTGTGTCTATCGAGAATTACGAAATTCAGATTTCTAGATCTGTTTTTCACGTGTATCCAAGTTATTTGTGTAGGGTTTCTTTTCTCATAACCCTAGACATATATAAGGATTATTTTAAAAGCCGTCTCAAGTGATACAACTTGATACAAAGTGATTATTCTCTCAAATTGTGACTGGAGACAATTTGTCCTAGTTCATCTTTATCTTGTAGAAGCTGTTGCGTCTTTGCTCCGAGGGTTTTGTAACTAAGGAGCTTCTTGATCTGAATCGTCTGGATGAACTAAAGAACTTTGCGGCTAACATCTGTCTCAAGTTGGTGTGTTAGTGACGTACTTAGATCTGTGCATCGATTGGTTAGTCATGTAATGAGAACCGTGCATTGAAATGAGAAATTGTCACTACATTACGAGTCCAATTGTTTATTGGGGTAAGGGTTCAACTGTAGGTTGGTATTAGGTATTAGGATTCCGTTTACTTGTAAACACTTGTTTTAATAATAGTGGATTCTTGGGTGAATTTCTAATATGAGTGAATTTCTCCTATGTCATTTAAGAAAAAAAAGTACACTCACATGTGGTTTGGGACAGTTTTATATCAGCTACCTATGGTTTGGTCTTTGACAAATACACCTTAAAACTTGAGTATGTGACACAAATCACTAGAGGGTAAAATGATGCAACCTCCCCCCAAAAAAAAACTCTACCGAAATTAATTTTAGCCAGGCCAAACCTACTGAATCACCCAATGACCTAAATCCTATCATCTTGACAGCACTGATGTGTATATAAACATGTAATCCATTTAATAATAAGGTAATATGGCTTTAATTGTGATGTGTTTGGAAATTTTGAATGCTCACATAGAATTGGCTCATGTGCCATTGTTTTAGCTTATAGATGGAGCAGCATCAGAAGGAGATCGTTCATTCTTTTTATATCTTTTTGAGCATCAAACTGTTTTTCTGACAATGTTTTGCCACCATCTAAAATGGTCCTAGTTACTGGCGACACTATACTTGTTGCCATGCAACATATGCATTGATTCTGAAACATGTGTTCTAAGTTCCATTCCTGTTATAGTTTGATGCTTACACACAGCCAAGATATGATATGAATACTGGATGTATTAAACTGTCTAATATTGTAATTTATTTATTTTTAACACGCTCTGATCCAACTACTAACATTATTGTTGGTTCAGTATGTGGAATGTATTATAGATTGTGATAAGGCTGTTGAAAATGGAAGAAAGCTGAGATCAGACTCTAAGATGATAGCAATAGCTTTGACAAGGAAGGGAACTGCCCTGGTGAAAATGGCAAAATGCTCTCAGGACTATGAACCTGCTATTAAGATTTTCCAGAAAGCTCTTACAGAGTATCACAACCTTGACACATTGAAGGAGCTAGATGATGCTATAAAAGCAAAGAGGGATCTAGAGCTACTAGAACACATCAAACAAAAAATAGAGCTACTACTAGAATCCTTTGATCCAAAATCTGCTGATGAGGAACATAAGAAAGGTATTCCCTCCCTAGAACACTAAACCTATTGTTTTATTTGTCTGTTTAATAGGGACGGAACCGAAATTGTAATCTAGGGGGCCAAAGTATAAACAATTTTTTCTTTTATGCAAACTAAAAAAATTATCAATAAGAAAAATGCTAAAGTTGCCACTAATTTTATTAAAAATGTACAAATTGATGTAGTAATGAATGTAATTAGTACCACATTAATAACATAATAAATAAATAAATAATACCAAAACTGATACAGGGTTATGGGGCGAATTTTTTGAGTTTGAGAGGGGTTTAGGAAAATAGAGTTGTAAAACAAGCTCAAGGCAATGTCAAGCTCTCTTAAGAGAAATCCATCTCTTAAAAATAGCTCTAGGCTAACCTCTCAATTTGATTATCAAAACTGTTTTACAATTTATGAAAGTCAAGCTTTTATATTACACAAACTTTGTTCTCATCTGATTGGCCCATGGTAATGCCTGTACGGCACGAACCTGTCCAAGCATACTTGGGCCTTTGGCCTAGATCTCCAACCTGGTGCATGACCCACGGACCTAGCCTTCCGATCTGATGGCTTGGTCCTGAACTGGGTAAAAACCACGGGGAGCAAGCCCCATACCGTCTTGTTGAGCCCACGACCCGTTGAGCAGGCCTTAGTCATATGCGCACATCATTGTTCATAGCCGTGGAGGTGCCCGACAAAACACGTCTCAGACGAAAACGCGACTGACCGAGAACGTAATATCTTGGGTACCTGACGTTACCTTGGTAGTGTTGCTGCCGCACATTCATCCAGAAGTGGGAAGCAATTCCCAATGCCACTCTTACCACGCTCCACTCCCAACTAAAACACCCATTTTGCAGCAATAACATTGGACTTCCAATGCCACTAACGGCCAGAGTAATCATAACAGACCACTAACCATGAGGCTATAAATATGAGAAACTTGGGGAAAGAAAAGGAATTTGGGGGGGGGGGGGGAGAGAGAGAGAAAGTAGAAAGAGAGATAGAGAGAATTGTAAGAGGGGTGGTAGAAGATAAGAGAGCATACCTAGGAGGGAGATGTACCCATATTAAGTTTCCATATCTCGAACTACCCAAAATAAGAAATTTAAAGCCCACATTATAAATAGATTGTGAGCCCAAGTGAGAGTCGGCCCATCTACCTCACTTTTGGCGCACACAATGCCTTCTAATTGTTTAATCAATAGCCTCCCTAAGTGGTTAAAAAAGAGCTATGAATCTTGTGCTGTTACAAAAGACTTAACAACTAACTAGTTAAAAAAAGGAAATTAAGCAACCTATTACAAAAACTACAAAACAGCATTTCACAATTACAAGCTTAGATGCTCCTGCATCAAAAACTGCTATCAATTTTATTGCAAAATGTTTACAGTTTACAAACTGACATGGAAATTTGTGACTCAGCTGGTTAAGTGGGGTCACATGTCAAGTGTGATGCACGTGTGTCACTTTTTTGTTAATATAACACCAACACAGACAGCAGGACATTGCAACAACGTTATAAAATTGGGGGGTCATTAATGAATCTCGAAAGCATGGAGGACATTGTAATTAGAGTAAAAGATTAGGATCGAACAGTGTAATTTATCCTAACAAAAAACTTTCTTTTCAGAGATACCCAGACCCAACACTGGCATCAATTTTCAAAGATTTTCCAGGATGGAATCATCAAAGGCATCTCATTCTGATAAGAAATACCAGGATAGTGAGCCTACCGTTGTTGTTGCTAATCCTTTCAATTCCAATGATGGGTACAACTGGCGTAAATATGGGCAGAAGCTGGTTAAGGGCAATGAATATCCACAAAGCTACTACAAATGTACATGTGTGGGTTGTAATGTCAGAAAATGGGTTGAGCAATCCCCTGCCGGAGAAATATCTAAAATTAAGTATGAAGGCAAACATAATCATGAAATGCCTAATAAGCTTGCAAAAGAAATTAGTGATTTGCAATGTCTGGCCGGAAATATGAACATTCGAAGTCAATTGGAAACAGCTTCTTCAGTTCTTGAGAAGGATCAAGAATCCACAGCATTCACTCTAACAGAAAGTGACTGTGAGGAGGAAGGTGTTGCAGAAACAAGAGAAGAGGTCTCTCATTCTAATAGGACATACCAGCCTACTATTGCTGTTAATAAGCCTACCAATGATGGCTACAAGTGGCGTAAATATGGGCAGAAGAATGTTAATGTCAGTGAATATCCACGAAGCTACTACAAATGTACATATTCAAGTTGTCCTGCCAAAAAAAAGGTTGAGCGTTCTCATGCAGGACATATAACTGAAATTGTCTACAAAGGCACTCATAGTCATTCAAAGCCTCAACCCAGTATTAAGTGTGCAAAAGAAGGTAGTGATCTAAGTGGAAATATAAATTCTCAAGCTAAGCCAAATCTGGGTTTGCAAAACCAGGCTGGAAATAGGAACAAGTCAAGTCAAGTGGTACCAGCTTATACAGTGCCTGAGAGGGATCAAGAATCTACTCAAACAGCACTCACTTGGTTAACTAGATCAAGAGACAGTGAGGGGGAAGGTGATGCGGAAACAATAGAAGAGGGGGCTGGGCCAAATCCAAAGAGAAGGCATGTTCCAACCTATTATTGTACATATTCATCCTTTTACCCTTTTTTTGTTTTTGTGATTTTTGAATATATATATTTACCTTGGAGTGCAGGATGAAAGATGCTGGGATATCTGGGGTCCCTTTGTCACACGAGACTGTGGCAGAACCAAAAATCATGGTGGGCAAAGGCAATCCTTATCAAGGTAGTAACTCCATCTGTTTCTTTTCTTTTCTTTTTCTTTTTTTTGTGTGTTTTGTTCCCACAATTGCATGTTGCAATTGGATTCTAAGAATAAATCACTATTTTTCTGACAAGAAAACTAAAATCAGATAAATTGGGTGACAGAGTTGCATCAACTTTAACCCCAGTTAAATGGCTTCTTGTATAAATAAATTACCTCCTCTAAGATGAAGCTTTAGGGTTTATATAATTTGAAGTGTGGCGAGCTTTTTATTTTTATTATCTGATCTGATTTGCAATCAACTTTTAAAAATGATTTATTTATAATTTGTCTCCCAGTTGTTTTTAAATTTAATATATATTAAAGGGACTGAAGCTTACAATCCTAAAATATGGTTAAACATGTCAGTGAGGCTGTCTCTTAAAGTTTAAGATTATTTTTGTTTTCTTTTTGGGATAGGTAACTAGTGCGTTTTTATTGGTCAATAAAAATATAAACTTTGAGTTTACAATGATGAACACAAAGGAACAAGGAATACATAAATACAAACAATCAAATTACTGGTATAACAGAAGCTAGCAAATCAAGAATGGATGAACAATCCGAGGAACCCCAATACCTGGACCAATCAAAGAAATTTCTCTAACGCCCCCTAGAAGAAATTTCTCTAAATTCTTTCCAATCTATCAGCCACAAATTTAGGGATGGTGAAAATAGTATGTTGGAAGGCTTGACAGAGTGCTTTTCAACAAAGTGAGTCTACCTCCCTTTGATAAGTAGAGTCGCTACCAACTAGAAAGTTTCTTTTCCATCTAATCCAAAATGGGACTCCAAATAGAAGTTGCCTTAAACGGTGTACCCAAAGACATTCCCAAATATTTCATTGGCAAACTACCCACCTTGCACTAAAGTATACCAACTTAATCATCCAGGTTACTCACCTTCCTAATAGGGACTAATAGGCTAAGAATGTATTGACCCCTTGTGATAAATTAACTAATTAATTAGCCAAGTTAATTGATTAATTCAATTAACATGCAAAACGAGTGGTAGCCCAAACAAATCACCAACTAAGTTAAATGCAGCGGAAAATAAAGTTGACACGGTGATTTGTTTACAAATGGGGAAAACCTCCAAGACAAAAACTCTACCGAGTGATTTTAAGGTCACCACTCCCAAGAATCCACTATAATCACAACAAGCGGTTACAAGTAAAGGAATCTCAGTATCTTATATCAACTTACAGTTGAACCTTTACGCCAATACATAATTAGACTTATTCTGTAGTGACAATCTCTCATTTTCAATGCACGGTTCCCAGTACGTAACTAACCAATCGATGCGTGGATCTCAATACGCGGCTTACTCCTTTGCATGAATCCAAGTACGTGACTAACACACCAACTTGAGAAAGATATTGGCTGCAAAATTCTTCAATTCATCAACATGTTGAAGATCACGAAACTCCTTGGTTACAAAACCCTACAGCGTACAAATGCAATAACTTCTTCAAGACAAAGATGAATTAGGAAAAATTCTATCTCCGGTCATAATTTGCATGAACAAAACCTTTGCCTCACACTTGCGCAACCTTTGACGACCACTAAAATAATCCTTATATACGTTTAGGGTTGTGAGAAAAGAAATTCTAAACACATACACATGAATATGCGTGAAATTAGATCTGAAAAGCGAATTTTCGTAAATCTCGATAGATCGGTTATCTATCGAGCAGCTGTCGAGCATCGGGCTGAAGTTCCCTTTTAAACCTCGATAAATGCTATCTGTCAAGTTTTAAAATAAAACACTTCTTCACTTGTTTCTTGGACAGAGTTTCATGGCTTTAATACTTGAACTTGAACTCTTGTTTCTTGAAGCATTAACACATCCTAGATCTACCCAATTACAAGTAAAGTGCATTTTTCATAGGATTTGCTAATTTTAAATGACATATGTTCTTAACGTAATACACATATGTCTTAACAGGAACAATTTTACTTTTCCCCACATTAACTTTCAATCCAGTAATTGCTTGGAAACATATAAGAGTCATCATGATGTAAAAAAGTCATTCCTTAGAAGCATCGCAAAATAAGATAGTGTTATTAGCAAAAAGATGTGTGATACACTCTCCATCTGTGTTATTAAGCCTCGCATGAAATCCATGTATTAAACCACGCTCCTCAATTTTCTTCAATATCTTGCGCAAAACCTCCATGATCAGATGAAACAAAAGAGGTGACAAAAGATCTCCTTGTTTCAAATCCCGTGCGCTTAAACCCAACAGGGGGAGCCATTAGCCAATGTTGAGAAATGAAAAGTGGTGACACAGGGCCTAATCCACCTCCTCCATCTATCCCACAAACCCATTCTGCTCAAAATATTAAACAGAGAATCCCGATTCACTTGATCATAGGCTTTTTCTATGTCCAGCTTGTAGGCCACACTCGGGATACAATTCTTCAATTTTCTATCTAGGCACTCATTAGCAATGAGTACTAAATCTAAAATCTGCCTACCACAAAAAAAAACAAAAAAAAAAACATCCATACTAGGTGTTCAACAATCTCAACCAAGTATCAATCACAACAGTAGCATCCACTTTGAAATCACAAATTTCGCCACAGAGATTGATAAAAATCACATAAATTCTTCATAATTACATATAACTCACATAAATTATGCCAATAAGCATGCCATGAAAAAATACACAAAAATATTACAAAAGTAGGAATTAAATTGAGATTTTGAGAGAGAGAGAAAGAGAGGTCGTGTGGGTTGGCAGTGATAGTGGGGCAGGGTGGGTTGGTCGCTGTGGGGGATGGGAGTGGGCAATGGATTGGGAACGAAAAACAGCAAAAATAATTACAAAAAAATGTTCACTGTGGATTATCTTGGCTAAAACTGGTGCATTGCTGGTCTAATCTGTTGTGTTGGAAGAGCTTTGTTGGTGGGCTCGTGTGATGGTTTCTCTTGTGGTTTGGAGTGGTTAGCTAGTGGGAGGGAGTTGGCTACTTACTCGGGGGTTGGAGAGTGTTGTGTTGTGCTCTCTGAAAATGTTTTATGTGTTAAGGCCAGGCCTAAAACATTTTAGGCCTCTCTCAATTGTGTTTTCCCACTCAACCTAAAATATTTTCAGGAAAACCAGGATTCACTTGCACCAAACACACAAAAACAATGAAAACATTTTTGGAAAGAGACAATCTTTTGCGATACTGTCTAACATATAAGGCTTCACGAACTATTCCTTGCTGGAACAAATATACAACATTTTTTCTTTGACAAGAAATACCAATTACTTCTTTAAAACAATACTAGTTTTTATTTATTTATTCATAGAGAATGCATTTTTTATCTTTTTTGTTGTTGGCCATAACAGAAAATGTTTTTTTTCTTTGGGGGGGGGAGGGGGGTTATTTAGGTCAGACCACTGAGTCGAATCCCGCTATTAACTTCAATGACCTGCTGCCTGCCGGTTGTTGGCTGGTTTTTTGGCTGCAGTTTGGGAGTTCTTCCAGCCAACTAAGGTTGGTTCAGTTAGTAATATTCTCCCCTCCCTCTCCGAACTGAACTGTGCCCAATCCAATCTTTGACCTTAGAACTGGCTTTGTGAAAAATTAACTGATAAGCATCATGCGGGTGCAGTTTATTATCATCACTTGGTATTTTCCACTGCGTTGAGTTTGCTTTCTTTAAATTAGAATTTTATGTGTCCTTTGGTCATTGCTCTTTTTCTTTTAAGATTTTTTTGTTTTGAATTTCTATTATCATGTTTCTTTATAATTTTAAAGTGGATGGAAAACTTACTCAATTAATTTAGGGATACTTGGTAAATCTCACATGTGCTTGTTCAATATATATCTTCTCAATCTTTTCTTTTACTTTTTTTTTTTTGGGATCATTTCTGTATAGGAAGTATAAATTTTCTTGAATTTTTATTTTTTATTTTTATTTGGTGCAGATGAAAACAGTGAAAAACAAATAGCATCAGAGCCTCATGGTATGGTGTTTAACGTTGAACCAGTTAAGATGACTATTTCAAGTGAACAAAAGAAAATTGAAATCGGAGAAATTGGGAATTTAGCTTCACAAGAAAGACAACCAGAGCGTATACAGGTTGAGGAAATGCAACCACAAGCATTAAGTACTCAAGGAGTGGTGTTTGATGATGGAGCAGTTAAGATCCTTAAATCTAATGGGCAGATGGAATCTCAGATTGAAGACGTTGAGATGGAACCTGAAGCCAGTGAGCAATGTGGATTATTTCTCATGCAGGGTGGTTTAGGATTAACTAAGCCGCCAAAAGATGATGATTGGAAGAACGCCAAAGAGATTTACTTGATGGACAATGAGTTGTCCATCTTACCTGAGAATCCAAGGTGCCCCAATCTGTCAGCTTTGTTCCTTCCAAGAAACTACAAATTGAGAATGATTCCTCCGTCATTTTTTGATTACATGCCAGCCCTTCAAATCCTGAACTTGTCCAGGACTGGTATCAAGTCTTTGCCTGATTCCCTTATAAGACTGGTTAGCCTCAAAAGACTGTTTCTAAATGATTGTCATCGCCTCATGACGTTGTCACCAAAGGTTGGAAATCTCAAGCTACTTGAGATTCTTGATCTTGGAGGGGCAAAGATTATGGATTTACCTATGGAGATTAAGGAGTTAACTAATCTGAAATGCTTGGAGGTTTCATTTTATGGATATATGAGTAATGGTAGGAGAGCCATGCAATCAAATGCAGTGGTTCCTTGTGGGGTAATTTCAGTGTTGTCTCAGTTAGAGGAGTTGAATATTGATGTAAATCCAGATGACGAGCGGTGGGATGTATGTGCGGAAGATATAGTTACTGAAGTATGTACCTTAACGAGGTTGGAAACTCTTAAATTCTATTTTCCAAGAGTGGAGCTTTTGAGGCACTTTCACTGTAATAGGCCATTGCTGTCTCATTTCAGATTTACTGTTGGTCGCCATGTCAAGCGCATTATGTCTCGAGTCCCTCATGATGTTGAGTTTGAGCTAGAACGATGGGAGAGATGCTTGAGATACATAAATGGTGTGGGTGTCCCTAGGGATATTAAGAATGTACTCCAACATGTGACTGCATTTTTCTTAGACAGGCATGTAACTGTTAAGAAGCTATCTGATTTTGGGACTAGAAATATGAAGCAACTAAAATGTTGTGTCGTGGGGGAATGTAATGAGGTTCAAGTGATTATAGATGCACAAGATGCTTATGGGGAAGATGGTATCAGTGAAGTAGTATCTGAGTCATATGATGCTGAAAAAATAGTTCTTGGATCACTTGAATACCTGTATATATATTATATGAAGAGTTTAAGAAGCATATGGGAGGGGTCTGTACAGAAAAATTCTTTATTCCTTCTGAAGTCCTTGACATTGCGCACATGTCCTCAGTTGACCACTATTTTCACACAAGGGCTGCTTGCTAACCTATGCAACTTAGAAGAGATTAAAGTTGAAGATTGTCCCTCCATCAAAAGCATAGTAAGCTGCGAAATCTCTGCTGAGCATAGAAGTTCTTATCTTCTCCCAAATTTGAAGAAGATTTCACTTCATTACATGCCTGGATTAATTAGCGTCTCTAGTGGTTTACAAATTGCACCAAAGTTAGAATGGTTGAGTTTTTATAATTGCCCAAATCTTAAGAATCCATTAATTGATGAAATCTCCAGTCAAGATTTGAAGAAGATAAAGGGTGAGAGGAGTTGGTGGGAAGCGTTGGAGTGGAGCAGCAGTTGTCCAAGTTATTTGGAAGAAATTTTTGTTCCAATTGACATACAGGATTGCTGAGTACTTGAAATATTCCCTGGTCAAAATTAGTGTGTGCAAGCTCATTAATTCAATGTCAAATATGGTGTATATATAATTGTAAGCTGAGGCATCCTTGGACCACTATCTGTTTGCTATATAGGTTTATACTCTTGTAGCTGCTATGGCAACGAGATCCTATTTACATTGAATATAGTCCCTCTAGCCTGATGTGTCTTTCTAATGTTATTTGTGAAAAAAAAATGTATACCGTTCGTTCAGGATTAGGATCCTCAGAACACAAAATGCTAACGAAATCCAAGTTCATGAACATGTGGGAAATTCGTTCCTAGTTTCTTACAAAGTGCATATTATAAAGCTCTAGACTAATATAGTCTTTTTGTGATGGTTGTCTATCTGTGATTGTGCGCTTTTTAATTTGGAAACCAGAATTCTATCCTGGTTGCATAGCTAAAACTATTGTATATACTAAAGTAATCGCCTAACATTATTAAACTTTTTCCATCAATTGATTTTATGGATGATAAACGGCTCTGTTTGTTGTATGGACCACGGATGTTAGTTTCTTAGATGTCACTAGGCCTTTCACCGAAAACTATCTTATGAGCTCCGCAGATATATATGCTAGTTTCTTGGATTTCACTAGATCTTAAGGTTTTCAGCGTAATACGCATGCCAATACCATAGGAAGCTTGGCCTTGGTACAGTCACCACTCACTGCTCACTATGCGAATACTATTTTTGAGTTCACCTCAAATCATTATTTTAAACAAAAAGTAAAAGAAATTAAAAGAATCACCTAGGGCATAGCTTAGTCTTCCTAACGCAAATCATAATTAGTGAAACACACTTTGATGCTTATTATTTCTAAAAACCCCAATATCTCCCTCAAAAGTTCTCATGCTTAGTTAAACATCCCTGTTCTTAACTAACTGTTACCGTTAGAAAAAGTTTATTTGCCATTAGCTGCTTTTATTTTGTTTTGTCTTTGACTTCTATTGTCATAATTTATACGCTATACATCTATATTTAATTAATTAACATCTAAAAGTTAACATAGACTTTATTTATTTTTACTTATTACGCTCTTGAGCTATATTAACATAGTATTTTCATTTTGATTCATTCGGTCCATTATGTCCAGTTCAGTACATTTGGTCCACTTTGGAGATACTTTGAGAGGAGAGATTTGTGTAGAAAGAGGAAATGCTTCATTGATGATTATGCATGGTTTGAAATACTAAAATGGTCAAATAATTGGAAAAGAGATCAATTCCCGACTTTTTTTTTTTTGTTGTTGCTAGTTTGGGGAGTTTTACGGCTCCGGATTGGTGTCTAGGTCTGATTCTATTTTTAAAACTATGCAATTATATCACATTCTTAGCATAATGTTGGTAAATTCTTGATATAATTACATTTTTCTTATCTATATATATATATATATATATATATATATATATATATATATATATATATATACATACACACACATAAAAAGTTGAAGCGTAGCTTTTATTGTTACTATATTTTAGTTAAGCCACATCAACACCATGTCATCATTTTTATAAAAAAAAATCAAGCCAAATTATAAAAACTTTATCATATTTAATGCACAAATTGAAAGGCAAAAAACCAACCAGTAGCAGTTCTAGAGTGGCAGTAGACGTTGGGAGGAGGTAGGCCTTTTTGTGAAGTCTAATCTTCATTTTAGTGTAACTAAGATGAAGGTTTTTTTTTTTTTTTTTTTTTTTTTGAGAGAATAATTGAGAGACGTTATCTATTTTCTTAAAAAAAAAATTTTGGGTAGGAAAGGATTAGAACTTAGATTAGCAGTTAACAAGTTTGTTACAAAATGTATTAGCCTTATCATAGGCCAATAATCTACCCACCACATGTGGTAGTTCAACAAAAACAACAAAGGAGGTAAGAACACTTGACCCCATTCTAGTTAACTCATCTTTTTTCTTGATTACAAACTATGGATATATGACAATGGAAGCTTTTGTTTTTCGTTTCTTCTTTATATCAGGTTGATTGGGATTGAAGCAGGGTCTTTAGACTAATACACTGGTCCTTAAAAACGGTAAGAAGGTGGGCCAAACCAACTGGTCTATCGCTTATGTGGCAAAAATTTTATAAAAAAATCTCCTAGGTAGCAGTAGCATCACATGAGACATTGTAGGAGAACTTTTTCTTAGTTTCTGTTTTTATATATAGTATATGAAGTTTATAATATGAAATAAAATGATAATGATTTTAAGCTAAGGCATCCTTGGACCACTTTCTGTTGCTATGCTTATACTCTTGGAGCAAATTACGCGTTGAGACCCTACTTACATTGAATACAATCCCTCAAAGTTTATGAAACAAAAGGTATTGCAATTTAAATCTTCTATATATTAATTTTATCAACGTACCTAAATCGCATATAATGTAACCCATGCACTATCTTTCAAATGAATGCATAATGTCCAATGTTCATACAATCTCATTAAATTAAATATTTTTATTAACAAAATAATCATAGAAATTAGATTTTATGGAACAAATCCCAACAATATAACCATGAAGGATGTAATCCCAAGTACATTATTACTACAATGGGCGTAATTGAGGTGAATTATAATTGCGAGGGGTGTTATTTGGAGTAAATAATAACCACGGAGGAGGGTGTGATTCGAAATTTCTTGTTAGGAAAGATTTTCCCTGTTGAAACAGCCTAGATTTTGGAAGTGGAAAGTTGTTCTAGGGATGATTTAATGTGTTGAAACAACCTAAATTTCAGAAAAGAAAATGTTGTACTCGGGAAGATTTTACCTGTTGAAAATACCTAAACTTTAGAAAAGAAATGTCGTTTGTGATAGAAGGAATGGTGGAGACTTAAATCAATTCCATGGATTTAGGAAATTCTTGGGATTTTGGAGACTTGTTTATCCCATGGATTTTGAAAGAATTTGGAGATTCTAGTCATTACAAGAATGATATAATTCCAGAAAAAAAAAAATGTGAGTGCTCCTACGTGAAGCACAACACATGTCACTAGTTCAAGGGATTAGGTGTCGAGATCTTAGATATATTGTGGCTCAAGTGGCATAAACCAATTGTAGACTCATGTACTTGTAGAACAAGCAACTTAACATTAGATTAGTTTAGGATTAGTCAAGTATTATCTGGTATATAAACCTTATATTGGGTTCCTTGTAACATAAGTTCTTAATATCAATATTTAATCATTAAGAGCTTTCTCACAATGGATATAAGTACTTTAACAACGTTTACAGAAAATCTAAATGGGGTTACTTTATAAACTCCAAAGGATTCCTATTAGGTTCTAAAAATTTAGGATAAATGTTTAGATTCTAAATTTATGTATGTTAGCAAACTGAGAACAAAAACACGTCTATATTAGGTGTTAGACATTGCTCAAGTTTGTTTAAGTCAAGATTCAAGAAAAATTAAGTTGCAAAAAGAAGAATTCAGATTATGTGAAGCTCAATCGATCAAAAGAAAGACTCGACTGATCGAAAATTGTATTCTGTAGATTTTAGATCAAACCCAAAGCCAGTGAAAACATTTAGGGTTTTAATCTAACACTACTAGGTATAAAAGCAAAACCTTAAATACGTTTCAGAAGTTCTTGGAAGTCTTGTGAGTTACTCTTGTGAGATTTGTGAGGTTTCTGTAGTCTTCAAACTCAACAAGCATATACTAGAACAAGATCTACAATCAAGAACTGGTGGAAACAAGTTGCTGCATAAAGATCTACTACTAATGGTGATCTAAAACTTTTGAGTAAGATCTCAAAGTTACACACTTGGGTGTTTGTGCATAGCAAATTCAAATAGAAGAGTCTGTTGAGTCGGAGCTGCACGTGGTTGTGTGAATAAGTTCTACGTGAGCTAGCTTTAAATTTTAGGAGAAATTCTATTGTAAACTTTTATTCTATCATAGTGAATTTGTTTACCTTGAGAATAGCTAGGCTAAATCCTCTTCAAGGTTTTACCTCGAAACTGTTGGTTTTATTGGTTTTCCTAGGTCATCATATTACTCTCTTCTTTACTTTTAGCACTAAATAATATGATTCAAAAAAAAAAATATATATGATTGCATGAGTTTAACCTAAATCTGAAAAATCAAAGTAAGTAACTACCTGGTCAATTAATTAGATTAAACAAATCTAATTTATAGGGGTCTAAACGAACAAACAATCCTCATTCTATGAAATCTCACCTTATTAAGCAATAAAAGAGAGGAATTGACATAAAGTAACTCCAAAATAAATTTCTTAAATCTTTATGCTGCAATGGTAAGTGAGTAATACTACAGACACAAACTAATTTATAATATTTTTATAAACTATTGATGAGCCTTTAGCATTTTCCAAATAATTATTGGTAAATAAAAATGTAATATTAGTGGTGGGTCTTGATTAGAACTAGTAAAAAATTTCTTAAAATCTTTTTGCTGCAATGATAAATGAGTAATGTTACAAATACAAACTAATTTACAATATTTTTATAAACTACTGATGAGCCTTTAGTTTTTTCCAAATAATTATTGATAAATAAAAATGTAATATTAGGGGTGGGTCCTGATTAGAACTAGTAAGAATTTGTTAATTCAATAGTTTGTAAAAATATTGTAAAATAATTTGTGACTATAATATTACTCATGCTAAATAAGAGGTGTAATTTTTGGTCCACATCATTATTTAAATAGTAGATATTAAAAATGTATTATTTAGTCAGTTAATATTTAAATGCAGATGATATGATTAACAATAAATGAGATTTTGAGAACTCTAGATAAGAAATAGAATGACTTTTTTGACTGGGCAAATTCATTTCGTTCCTTTTTTCTTTTTCTTTTTTTTTTGTCCCCGCTTGTATGACATAATCCTTAACTTTTTTATTCCCTCTTTTCCACGAACATTTGTATGAGTAGTGATCATTTTTGAATGTTTTGCTGTCGTACATTTTACTCATCAAAATTAACGAAGACTTTAGTTTTCTTATTAAGAAGTAACAAAAACGCAAGGGAAAAAAAATAATAAATAAATAAATAAGAAGAAGAAGAAGAAGAAGAAGAAGAAGAAGAAGAAGAAGAAAAAAGTTGCCTCTTTCTAAAAAAATTAGTGCAATTACTTTAAAAGTTTTGACATGGAGGCTCTAAACTGTACCATTGTCTGTTTTCTTTGGATTAGAAAGGGTGAGGAGGCAACATGGATTTTGCTTCATCTGTGAGGTAGGGATAAATGAGGGGAGGGAACGAAAAAGGAAGGGTGTACATAGGTCTATTAACAAATTGTAACCTTTTTTTGACAGATCTCAAATTGTTGGAGATTGAAATTTTAAGCATGTCGGTCATTAGCCATTACCATTCATATTCACAAATGGTTCTCGAAGCAATTTTTTTACGAATGGAGTCAAAATTTCCTGTTATTCACATTATCATTATTACTAAGAAGTTAAACAAACAGAAATACACAAAACACCTATACATCGACAAAGCGTAGTTTACCACCTTTGTTCAGTCTCTAATAAACACAACTTTTCATGCCTCAATTTTGGATTAGTCACGCTCATATGTTTAAATCATACTCTCATAATATATCGAACAAGACAAAGTTTTGGGAAAGATGATCATGAGGCAAACTGGACTCGACCATTTCCAATCAAACAATTAAAAGCTGGAGGTATGTGAAAAGGTAGATTTGACTCAAGTGAAATTGCAAGAAATTGCATCTCAAACAGTATTAACTTCATTAGAAATTTTAGAAAATCATAACCAACTATATAAAGGGGTTTCAGTCTAATATTTATTTAAATTACAAACTCTAAACAATCACATCACATGTCAATATAGTAGTCTTAGTAGATGCTAACATTCATATGTCATTTTAAAGAGTAGAAAAACATGAAAGTTTTAAATCTTACAAACCAAAAGTTGGGAGCAGACCCTCGACCACTTCCTTACACAGGACTGCTGTGAACAAGAACGAAGCCAAATGCACTACGTTAAAAATGCATATAGATCGTAATCACTGCTCACTAGCATCTTCTTGCCATAATAATCAACTCCACCATTGCCTTCAATATGTCTCAAATTATCTACATTCTCATTGTTGAAGGGAAATTTTGTCAACATTGAGCACATTAGATATTGCAATCCTCTCTAACTATAGCCACTTCAATGAGTAACCAAACCAAATGTATTTCCAAATTTCAACCACAATTATCTGTTTAATTTCAAGACATACTTCAACTCTTAAGTATTGAAATTCAAGGAGCTATTCAGCCATGCCATTGGAGAATACCTTCAACTTCAAACATCTGCATAAATTTAAAGCTGTTAGTCAAGCTAGGCTTCTAGTATGTACAGTAGATTTCTAAATGCTTTCTAGAAGCAATACTTTATATAGATAAAAGTTCTTATTATTCACAAATCAAACAAAAATTCATGAAATACCCATATAAGGTAGGTTTGGCTACCCATAACTGAAGTGAAGCAAGATTTATCTTACATGGTATAACTTAAATGTTCAAGAGTTTTCATTAAAGATTTAAGGCAAACATGGCCAACTATAAGGAAGGTTACAATCCAACATTCATGTAATCTCACACAGATTCAAACGATATCTTGAAAAGGAAAGAAAATCAATTTAAATTTTATAAACTCAGAGATGGAGCAGATATTTCTACCACTACCTTATCCAGAAGAACCGCTATTAAGGAGATTGAAACCATATAGACCTTAATCTTTGTTTAATAGCATCATCTTGGCATTCCAATGCACTCCACCATGATTGATCAGCTTCAATACATCTCAAGTTGATTGCATTCTCATTGTTAAAAGGCAATTTTGTCAATATTTGGCACATGGATATCTTAATCCTCTCTAAAGATGGCCATTTTAATGAGTCACTTGTCCAAATTCCTTTTACTCTTGGAAGATTAGAAAGTACTAGCATCTTTAACCTTGGAAGCACGTCAGGTTCCAGCCCAATATTCTCAGACTCTGTAATTATCTCTTCAATTTCTGGACATTCTTCAACTTCTAAGTGTTGAAGTTTAGAGAGTTCTTTAATCATGCCACTAGAGAATATCATCTTCAACTTCAAACATTTGCATAAAGTTAAAGTTTCTAGCTGAGATAGGCTTCCATAATGTACCGGACCTTTCCAAATGGTTTTTAAATTTGGAACATTATTTATAAGCATCTTTTCCAAGCATATTAACGCACTTCCTGTTATGCTATTACCATCAACAATTGTTTCAATTTCATTGCACCCTTCAATCAAACAACCTCGCATCTTGTTGATACCATCGACACCAAAATCTGATAGTCTTGAAGCTCCCTTGTGCCCAATCAATTCAAATGCATGAGTTTTCAAAAGTACCTCTGAAATGATAGGATCTACACCTTCACCATTTGCAAATTTCAAACAATTCATATTTTGATATTCAAAGCAACCAAGAATTTTATAAAGGGCTGTGTCATGGTAACCAACAGAAAACTGAAATGTGAAGCAGCAAACTTTCCATAATTGGCTCGTTGAGATAAAACTCTTAAGACAATCCACTGTAGGGAAGCAAATTGAAAGTGAAGTCAAATGCATCAAGGTAGCCACTCCCTCAGAAATAGCCTTTACAGTTAGCTCCCAACTTTGATTATTTGAATCCACAATTATTTGTAGCTCTTCCAATAAATAAAGACTTGAAAAGACATTTCGACAAGATTCTACATCACTTGAATGTCTAATGCCAAAATTCGACAATGACATACGTAAACACTTCAACCGAATCAAATGTCTAATCTGAATTGGAAAATGATTAAGCCCAGTGTCTCGAATATCAAGCACCTCAAGATGCTCGAGTCCATTTAAGTGGAGTTCCACTAAAAAGATGCAAGAATGCAAGTATAGCGCTCTGAGACACTTCAAGACGGATATAGTTGATGGTAATAACATAATTCCAGTGCCATGTAAATCTAGAACTCGTAGATTTTGCATGTATCGAAAGAATAAATCAGGAATCTCTTTTAGTTCCCAATTTCTCTGTAAAAACAGCGTGGAAAGCTTATTGCAATCTGGCATTTCCGGCAAAGTGCCCAATTTACTATCCATCAAGGAGATTCGATTTGCTTGTTTCCATTCTACCTCATCAGGGGCCTCTTGCAACCCTCCAGCTCCATGGGGTTTCACCAAAATATTAAAATTACATCTTCGAGAAGAAATGTTGAGTGCCATAGTTCGTATCACTTTGTTCATCCTCACATGATTCATCTTTTCACTCTTCTCTAGCAAAGACACGCTGATAAGTTCCTTCAATATTGAATGCCCTATCCCACGTGCAACTCTAAACTCACTTGCATCATGAATGAAACCTTCAACTGTCCAGCATTCCAATAGAGGATCTGTATAAATTTCATAGTCTTCAGTATATAATGCACAATAGAGAAAGCAATCCTTTTGAACCTCATCTTTCAAATTTTCATAACAAAACTCCAAGCACTCAATCAATTCACCAATGCCTTGGATTTTGATACTAGGCCATCTCCGCAAACTTCTTAATCCATCCCTCCATAGGTGAATGTTATCCCTTCTTCTAAAATTACTTGCTACCTTGTCTATCAAGAGTGGCAAACCAGCACATTCGATAACAACTTCCTTGGCTATTGGTTCAACATTTGGAATATTGAAATTTCGACCCACCTTTACCTTGAACATATTCCATGCATCAGCTTCAGATAATCGTGGCACATTTAATTCCAAATGAGTATCCATATCAGAACAAACATGTAGATATCTAGTTGCCAATACCACCTTGCTATCCATTTCACTTTCATACATTCCTATTAGAGACAGATCAAGAAAGTCCCAAACTTCATCCAAAAGAAGTAGACACCTTTTGCTTTTTAACTCTCTCCATATTTGTTGTGCAATTTCAGGCTCAGTGATGCCTTCCACATTCAATTTTAACCGATCTGCAATTTTGTGTTGCAACTTTTCTAAACTCAAATCCTTTGATACAGTTACCCAAATAACAATATCAAACATTTTAGCAGTATCTTCATAGTTATTTAAGCTCTTCATTATGGTTGTTTTCCCAATTCCCGGCATTCCCCAAAGTCCAATTCTTTTTACATTCTTATCTCTAAGATGGCCCAGTATTTCTTCAACAGTTGAATGGAGAAATGGCTTGTCTTCTGGTTTGGGTCCATGCATAATTATCACACGCTCTGGCAATTTCTCAACTAGTATTCCTATCTTAGACTTTTCCTCTAACCAAAGATTATGCAGTTCATCACACTTCTCTGCTATGATATTGCTAAGATCTGTGCGTGACTTGCTTGACCCATGCTGACTCCGTCTCTTTTTATTACTTTTTTCATCATTGTACTTGATTTCTAGTTCTCGCACCTCTTCTTCACTCTTCATGACCCTAGAAATCCAAGCTTCGCATACTTGATTGACTAGCTTTGTCATTGTTTGAGCCAATATATTATCCCTTCTGGCATACAGCTTCTTTGCTTTCTCTTTCAACCTTTTATGGTTGTCTTCTAGATCATTATCAGCTTCATTATTAGGTTTGCGCCTCATGTTATTGACAATATTTTTCCCATAGTTGTAGGCCTCCTCCCCTGCTGCAGTACACACAGCAGAAGCTGCAGTACCCACAGCAGAAGCTGCAGCCAAACCTAACCCAGAAGCTGCTGCCTCAAACATATCTGTGTTACAACAAAAGGGAATTCAAGATGCTAACAAAACTCAAAATGCCGGATGAAGACTTTTCAGTTTAGAAAAGCAATAAATAAAATATACAACAACACAAACAAGGATGTGGTTAGTCAAAAGATGCTGAGTGGATTTAGCAATCATGTTAGTAGATGATTCTCACATGGTTAAATTATAGAATCAAAGCACAGTTCTCACATTCTCATGAAGCATCTTTAGACATGGAGCCTATTTTTAATCATTGACAACCAAGCCTTAGACCCAAACTTTTGGGGTTTACCACATGAATTTTTTTCACCATTTTATTTTCTATTCAAAATCATATTTTCTGTTACTTAATTGACAAGTTATTTTTTACCACATACTTTTATTCATATTATTTTAGCATTCCTTTACCTTTTTTCTTATCAAAAAAGCATTCCTTTACTCCTTTTTTTTTTTTTTTTGCATTAATCACTCTCCTTTGAGCATTACCAAACATTCTCAAGTAACAATTTTAATCAATGAAGAATTATTCATTCATGGTCTCTTTATTTTTTTAATTTAATCTTCTCTTTTTCTTTTTTTGAAAACTTCTCCACAAGAGGATAGATGGGGCAATTCAGGTGACATCTAATGTAGATTCAACTTTTCATTCAATTGTGGGATCCAGACGGTCTGGGGGGGACCACCATGGCTTCTCTCTTCTTGAGAATCCATACATCAAATAAATTTCTTGTTAAGTTATGGACTTATTTAAAAACGAATAAACCAGCAATTCCAAGAATCATATCTTCTACCAAAATCTCATATTAAAATACATACTTCACTCATGGAGCATTTTTAGTCATAATTTATTTTTGCACTAATGTTTTAAATATTAAGGCCCATTTTTTCCTATGGATTTAATTGGCTCAAGCACATATGCATTCCACTTCAAGTTGACGAATAAATCAATAACCCATTAGAAATATATATATATATATATATATATATATATATATATATATATATATATATATACACACACACGTCACTGTATGATTTTGACATCAGGTCACCATGCAAAAATTAATCCCTTTTAATATAAGCAAGACTTTTTTTATAGAAAGAGTAACATAAGCAATAGGGGCATTATAGAAAGGGGCTTTGATTGTTTCACATCTAAGAGTGTCCACACTCTTTCACATCCTGTCCAAAGAATTTCATATCATGTGAAAAATGTGGACAATTGGTAGGAAAGTGTGAACATTATGCAAAAAAATTTACATCCAGGAGTGCAAAACAATAATTAGCCTATGTGGTGGGGTCAGGTACAACCAATTTTACTGAAAATTTTCACAAATAGAGGTAGCATTAGCAATCTATGTGGAATGTGCCGCAGCAAACACCATTTTCTTAATTTATTTTTCTTTACTGTCCTAAAATAAAATAAAACCCGCTCATGACTAACAAGGCTCGACCAAACTAACTATCCAATCAATCTCCAAAAGAGGTGGCAGGTTCATTATTAAGATTTTGCCACCAATAGTTGTGGCGGATATGAATTGCCTCTCAGAGAAGACCTCTTTGACAAGGCATCCAACATGATCTCACAAGAAATTGTTCAGTAGCGAAGACCTCAATCACAACGTCAACACCTAAGCCATAGCTTCAACCCAGACGAAACAATACCCAAACCTGAATAACATAACTTAATTCCCACCACACACACAAGAACAAAACTAAAACTAAAGCATCAAAACAAATTTAGCAACATAAGGCAAAGGAGAACAATCCAAATCAAATTTAGAAGTTCTGGACAGCTAGAATTTTTAAGAATTAGTGTTAGGTTTTTGTAGAAAAAAAAAAAAAAGCTGGAAAAATTGTAAGGTATATAGGGTTTCTAACAAGGATAAAGTAACCGTCTTGGAAGAGATAAAGGGAAAACCTAAGGTTTGTGTTGCTATTACAGGGCTGTGAATAGCAACCCGAGCACAGAACTTGAACGTTTGGGGGTTATTTGGGTCTCTATTTCATGTATGCGTGGTTTAGGGTTTGAGTTATTTGGTTGTAGGGATTTATAAGTGACAAATTATTATGAATGTGTTTGCAAGGTTTCAAGTTGTTGAAAATTTAGGAAGCAGCTTTCGTCCAATGTCCAATGACACTGGACCTGCTACGATTGTGACACGTGTCCATTTTTGGACACGTGTCACTATATCTATACTGAACATAATCCGCACCCGAAAATTTAAGGATGAAAAAAAAAAAGACATAAAAAAACAAAAATACATTCCAAGTATGATTCCAACATTTCCTCGCATCATACCTTAGAGAAAGTCATATCACATCAACCTCAAATTAAGTTTTATAGCTTCTAAAAATTTATTCTCGTCTTTTGAATAGAAAATATTAAATCCACATAAAGATGATTAATACCTATTCCTAATGAAATTTGGGCTTTTTCAAACCCTAAATAGAGGGTTTTTTTTTTTTTTTTTTCTCTCAAGTAATTTTCTTAAAAAAGAAAAGGAACGACCACATATAAATTCCTTTCCAAAAAGTACAATCACAGAGACAAAAAAATCTACAAATTAACGAAAGACAATGAGGGGATGGTACCTAAGGCAGTCATCTAATCATACAGGGGCCTCAAAAGAAACTTTGATGACAAAATTGGATTGCTCACCACCATCAAGAGTTCTCATATTTCTTTCGCTCCAAAGATTCCACATAACAGTTAAGGCTTGACACGGCAATGGGCATGTCCTGGCCAACTTTCCAAGAGCTCAGTCACAGATTTTGGCATCACCCAAGGTCCCAAACTATCCCAAACAATGCAAAAATAAATGACCAAATATTTGTTGTGAAAGAGCAATGGAGTAGCAAATGATTAATTAATTCTCCACTCCTTTTACACATACAACACCAATCAACCATCAATAAGAGCCTATTATGGAGATTATCAAATGTCAAATTTTTTCCTATAGTTGCAGTCCACACAAAAAAAAAAACACCATCTTTCAAGGGATCCTAGCACCCCAAATGCTCTTTCATGGAAAAGAGTGGCATGTGAAACCCCTAAGGGCATTATGATAGGAACAAACCTTAAATATCCCCTTCTTTGTTGGCATCCACAAAACTAAATCTCCACCATGAGATGAAGGCTAGTGTTTATAGAGCATCTCAAAAAAAAAAAATATAGCTGATTCTAGTTCTCAATCTTGATAACGCCAAACGAATGGAGGATTCCAATGCCTAACCTCACCCTCGGATGGGTTGTCTAGATAAAAGGTACTGCAGCTTCCCTGTCAACAGCTAAGGTATACAAATATGGGAACAAATCTTTACTTCACTCTAGACATTTGTCCAAAACCTCACTCGATATCCCTCTCGTACATCAAATATTAAGTAGTTGAAGAAATCCCATCCCCCACTTATACTCTTCCACAAACTAACATCTTAATGTCGCTTAATCCACTCCATTGTCCAACCTCCACTCTTCTCCATATTACCTAAATGAGCCTTCTCCAAAGATTATTCTTCTCCACCACAAAACTCCAAATCTATTTTCCTTATAGGGGTTGATTAAAAGAACTAAGCTTTTTCAAATACCAAAAGCACACCATAAGCTTCCACAATGAAAATGAGTAACAAATATCTGATGCAAAGCATTTGAAGCAAGCAAATTCATATGGCTGAGTATATCTTGATGAAGCCAAGAAAAAAAGTACCAACTCCAAGCAAGGCTATATTTAGAACATATTATCAAATATTTTAGGCATGTGATTGATTGATTTAAAAGTTAGTCAGACATGTGGAATAAGCGTTGTATTAGATATAGCTTGTGATTATTTAGCATGTGCTAGGAGTAGTGAGTTTGCTAGTTATGATGTCATCATAACTAACTCTTTATTGTATAAAGAGCCATGTTATGTCATTGTAAAGATAGCTTTTGATAATTGAATGAAAAAAAAAAAATATATATATATATATATATATATATATATATATATATATATATATATATATATATATAGTCTTTGTGACTAGTGTTTTTGGTTGAGCAATACCTCCCCACCCGCTACTCATTGAATAACTCTCTTCCTTTGCATGCAACTTTGACGTTACTACATCAAAATCATAAAACCCACATTGTATCAGCTGTAAGTCATTTAGATAATAATTTAGAATAAAAAAATAAAATACAACATATATTTTATTATCATGTATGTATCTACAACATTTTATGAATCAACAACATTATCAAAAAGAACACATACCTCAATTTGCTCTTGCAGCTTTGCTTGAATTAGACTTCTTTAACAATCATCTATATCATTTTTCTTCCTTTCGTTCTCCTTTGATATTGACTTCTCTTCATCATCCACTAACCTTTAAGGAGATACTGCTTAGATAAATAAAAACTATTAATTTATCAAAATCCCTCAATGTTTACATGTGGCATGATAATTGACACCTAGATGGCCCTCTCTATCAAAATTTGGGCATAGAATAGTGTTTGATGATGCCCGCTCAATAAATGCAAATCTATCTAGTGTGATTCTAGACAAGGCTTGGAATTGGGGCTATGCAAGGTTTGATGAACTTGTTACTACTCTAAGTAAATTGCCATGGATTTATATTGGTGAATGTGATAAGTCTGTATGAACTCTCTCTAAATCTGTAAATTTTTGTCTCAAGTGTTTGGGACTAAATTTGGCTAAGGTGACCTATTGTTAATTGGTATAAAATTGTTTGGTTTGTCAAACTCATTCCAAGGCATACTTTCATTAGTTGGTTGGCTTTGAGGGACAAATAATCTAGTAGTGAAAGGATAGTTAGTTAGGGAATTATTTGTGACATTTTATATGTGTTGTGCAGAGCAAGCATTGAAAATAGAGATCACCCCTTCTTCAGGTGCCCATTTTCTAAAAATATTTGGAGGACAGTTAAAGCTGGCGCCGTCAAAGAAGGCCTTGATGATGAATGGGATAACCTCAATACCTGGGAAATACATAACTAGAATGGGAAAATCTTTAAGGGCTGATTGTTGCAGGCTAGGTTAGTGGGTTTCAGTGCTGGAATATACCACATTTGGGCTCGAAGGAATGCTGTTAAGCATCAGGGAACTATGTAAACAGAGGAACAAATTTTAAGGGTCATAAGGAATCGGGTGAAGACCAGGATTGAAAGTAATGGTGTATATCCCAACTGTAGTGTCAACAAAAAAAAATCTACACAAGATGGGGTCTCTCAGATGTTGAATTCAAGCCTAAAGCTTGATCTGTGTGGCAGTACAACGCTCTAGTAGATTTGCAGAGTTCTTCTTGCTGATCTGCTGTGTGGATATTTGGTTGTTAGCTTTATTGCTGTGATTACCTTGTGTCTTGGTTAGTTAGCTGCTGAGATCTTGTCCCCGGTCCGTGTGTTTGTATAATTTGACTTGGTTGGGTAGTTTAGCTGGCTCTGTCTAGTTGTTGTCGATAGAAGTACGTGCTTAAATTGTAGCCTTTGGCTGTTGTGGCTGGTTTTGTTGCTTAAAAAAAGTCACTAGATTATCTGGCGGGTGTATTGGGTCTTGTCTGGGCAGCGTAACTACGTGGAATTCTTAACCGCTCACACCTGAACTACATCTCTACGTTGATTCTGCTCTTTTTTCTTTCCATTTCCACTGACATCTCTTAGATTAAAAATCTTCAACATACAGCCTAGACTAGTCATTTTCCACAACCAAAAAGAAAGCCATATAAATACTGTGGAACGGGACAAAGAAGACTAACCCTTAATAGAATCAGTATTAGCGCTAGTAGCTGCAGCTCGAAGCACCCACCAACAAGGAGATAGCGATTAGGAGCCCGTTACAGTGTCCAATCTTCAACTTCTGCCTCTCACTGCGTATACTTGTCTGGAATGTTGACTTCAAAGTTCAAACAAAAGAAAAAAGTGAAGCACTCCAAATTTTATCTTACGCTGGTCATGACAAACGTGTCGGCCCGGTCGGCTGCTAGAATTATACAATACATTAAATTATTTGAAATCGTGAGTTCAACCCAGTTGTAATTTGCAAAGTAAAACAAGCGCAGTACACATATATTTTACCCACCTCCAAAGTACAATGCATGTATGCCAATTGAGTTATAGAGGTTTAACATTTTTGCTGTGTATTTAAGAATTAAACAATTTTAAATATACACCACTATTAGCTTATTTAAAATTTTTTTTCCTTTTTTTTTGTATGTGTGTTAAAATACTTAGTATTCTAAAAAAAAAAAAAAATTTTAGCCAATTAATAAATACAAAAAGACAACTTGTAAAATTAAGGATCTGTTTGGTATATGTGTTTAAACATAGGTTTTCAGTTTTTAAACAACATTATACATATTTTCACACACTTTTTCACTCATACGTATTTTCAAAAAATACAAACAACGTTACCAAACGACCCCTGAGTAAGCTCTCTACTATGGTGTACAATATAGATCCCTATCGTTTGTATCAATTTTTAATTGTTAAATTATATAAGTATTTTGAATTCCTTTAGGGTCCGTTTGGTTGGAGGGGTGAAAAAGTGAGAAGATAAAAAATGATAAGAGGATAGAAAATATTTTAATTTCTCTCATTTTTGTTTGGTTGGGAGTGGAAAAGTGGAGGAATGGAAACAATGGATTTGTATAAATTTACTCATTCACCCTTGTTAAAAAATGATGATCAATTAAAACAAAAAAGTGACTAAAAAAAAAAAGCAACCACCTAATTTATTAAAAAATAAAAATCACGTTCTAAAAAAAAATCATATCTAGTTAAACAAAAAAAAAAAAAAAAAAAAAACTATCACACCTAGAGCCCAAAAAAAAAAAAAAAAAGGCAACGTGCCCACCCTACAGCACAAGAAATCAAAAAATGATAAAAAAAAAAAAAAAAAAAACCAACGTCCATTTTTCCAGGAAAGAAAAGAAAAGAAAAAGAAAGGAAAAAGAAAAATAAAAGAAGAGGTTGTAACGCCCCCAAAATCATAAGTAATAAAAGTCTATTCAATTTGAATAATTCATAATAAAAAATATTAAATAAAAGTAACCAACAACCTAAAATCTCCTCACAAATGTCAGAAATCTAATCCACCAAAGACAAAGCATCCTCAAAATAATTCCCCAGTACAATGTTTAATGCCATAAAAATAATAATAAAATCCTCAGTTTCACAAAATAATTCATAACTGTTGCCTTCCAAGAATATCTACTCCAATAATCTCTCTAATGTATCTGTAAAGAGAAAATAAAGGGGGGTGAGATAACTCAATAAGTGGAATTCCCCAACATTAGGATATGGGAACAAACTTTTCAAATAAATAATTCTTACAACAAATTCATAACTTATAATTCATCAATATTTTATCATCAAATATTTCATATATAAAAAAATATTTTTTTTTATTGTGAGCCATCATAATACATGTATCAATACCATCATATAAATAATTTTCTAGGCTTTTCTCGTGGTCAACGTTTACACCTCGTTGACAGGGTTGTGCTATCCCCTTTTAAGACTAAAACCTCATTTTCATTCATTTTCTTAAGGATGGCTCCTTTGGAACCTAAATGTGCACTCCCTTGCTAAGGAGCTTCCTTTTTAGATTCTCAATAGTATATTCCCTTGCTAAGGAGCTATCAAATGTGCACTGTCCCATTTTCTGGGACCATCCCTTGCTAAAGACCAGTTGCAGTATGATTGTCTCTTACTAAAAACTAAATACAATACTGAGTTTTTAATTACGACTTGCCATAGGTTTTCAAAACATGTTCAATATGCTCACAAAAATAATTCATTCATAATTCTCAAAATATAAAGATATATTCACACATACAAGTTTAAATAAATTTAGGTTGTCCCACAAGTTTTTCATATAATGAATAATCAATGTGCACATCAAACATTTATAAAATATCAATTTATATATAGAATATCAACATATTTCTTTGATATAGAATAGTTTAATAATCGACACTATTTTGGGAAAACCCCCAAAATTAGTAAGCACGACTTACCTTTGTAAAAATATGAAACCAACCTTCCTTGAATTACAACAAATCAGTAGAAGTAGGATCTAGCAACACCAAAGATTTGTCTATTAATACACAATTTTCTACTTAAAATCAGTTTTCACACTTAAATAGTTTAATCTATCATCGTTCAAGCCTATGGAGATGTTAGATTCTCGTACCACTCTGATTGTGGTCCTGAGGCTGCAGTATAATTCAAACAATATGTAGGGCCTACTTTTGCTCAAATTTCTTGTCCCTCTCTACTACGCAATTTCATTCCTAGTTAGTGGACGCTTTCTTTGCTAATATAGAAAGACAATGAAAGCATTATTTTGATGTCATTGTCATTGGAAAGGATATAAGAAATATCTAGATATTTTCTTTGTTGGAAATTTCTTGTTTTAAGAAAGCATCTCAACTTGCTAGTGGCTGAAAGGTCAAGACCATATCTGACGATGAGAATAGGGGAAAACAAAAATAACAATTATAAGTCATCTTCTCCATTAATATAAAGATAGGTGGAGATCGGCAAGTCAAACATATGCATAGAAGTCTTTTTTTTCTTTTAATATATTGATAGGTTAGGTTTTATAAAGTGATGCCTATTATCCTATTAGCTACTAAAGTAATTTCCAGCACAGCTCTTTCCTGCAAACGTGGAACAAGTCTAGCCATTGAATATTCGACTCCCTAAATTTAGAGCTAAAGGAAACCATACCTGGTGTAGTCTCATGTTCAGCCGCAAAGCAGAAAAAAATAAGTGGTTCAACCGTGTGTTGCGGCTAAAACAAAAGAAAATCTTATATATATATACACACACACACATATCTTAAGCAAGGTTACCGATATCGTACTGGTATCGGCTGGTACATACCGTACCAGCTAGTGCACCAGTACCGGTACACTTTTATTTTGTACCGGAAAAAATACCGGCCATACCGGTACAGAAAAAAACCTTTTTTTTTTTTTTAGTTTTGTAATTTTTCAATTTTTGTAAGGGCATAATGGTAACTTATTTACATTAACTTATTAGTATTATTTGTTTTCTTAGTATGCAATGAACAACTAAGCTTTCTATTTTTTATATTGTGTTTTTTTTTTCCTTTTAATTGATACTAAAGTCTAAAACTATGAATAATTTGTTCTGAATTGAGGTAATGTTTTATGATAAACTTTTATATTTACTATAATATAAGTGAAATATTATATGCTTATAAACATGGTTCTAGAGATTTTGGTGTGTGTGTGTATGTGTGTGTGTGTGTATATATATATATATATAAAATAGCGGTAAACCCGAAACGGTACACCGGTATTAACCGGTATCCGAAATATATCATACCGGTGGCCAAACCGGTACAGCCTCCGGTACGGTATTGACTTCCTTGATCTTAAGAGATAAAATGTTAGAGTTTTTAAAAGCTTATTAAGGCCTATATTCTATAGTATTTATCTTATTTTTAATATCGTAGGCCCAATTCAATTAAATCCATTTAATTGTAAGCCTCCTTTTTTTAATTTACATATAATAATTAAATTGGTATCAAAATCATGGGGTGTTACAGAAGCAACGTGCCCAGCACACACACACACACACACACACACACACACAAAAAGAGCAAAAAAAAGAAGAAGAAATGAACTGGATATAGGCATTTTTATCCATTAAGTAGCCTCATTTTCTCCCTTCAGTTTTCTCTCCATTTTAGGGAGAAAACTTTTTGGTGGACCTAGGGAGAAAACACCCAAGCCCCACCTATTTTCCTTCCTCCCCACCCAACCAAACATACTCAAAAAAGTTTTCCTTTCTATTTTCTCTCCAAAGTTTTCCATCAACCATATTTCACCTCCAAACAAACATACCCATAGGTTTTATGCCTTTATCTTATAAATTCCATTCTGATGGGTCCAATCTTAAACTTCTTCTTCCCTAGAAGGGAGCATTTATGCTAAAAGTCTTATAATTCAATAGGTCACCATAGTCTATTCCCTCTTCCACCATTGTTTTTTTATTTTAATGGATAGACGAAGAATATTATTTAGAATTGGAAAAAATAAAGTATATCATGGGAAGAGCTTGTTCAACAAAACAATGATTCTCTTTAATTCAAGTAGGGAAATCATTAATGCCTAAAGCATGTTTAGCTAAAAGATGGTCAGATCTATGACCTTGTCTCACGTGTAAAAATTCAACTCTATGAAAATCATAAGTAGAAGACATCAAACCAAATACAATGGTGCAAATGAATGAGGTAGGAAATGCTCACTCAAAGGCTGGAGGATGATCAAGGAGTCGCCTTGAAGAATAAAATCTCTAATTCCCACGTCATGAGTGAAAAGGAGGCCACTCAAAAGCTTTTGCCTCTTGAACCTATAGTATCCATAGGAGCTTTAGTCTTTTTGCTTAAAGCTACTACCACACTTCTTGTATCGTCCCTGATAATAACACCAACACCTTCACCATTGTCTATTATGGTATTGTACTACTATTACTTTGACATATATAAGTATAATATTGTATATATATATTTTACAGGAGTATTGTATGTAATTGAACATGTTATTTTATTTCTTTTTATCAACTTCGTTTTGTTAAATTCTAAAAATATAGCGCTATAAGTTGTAACTTTACACTCTATTTGTTTCAAAGTAAACTATTTTACATGTAAAGTTTTTAGTAAAACATTTTCATTTTAGTGTGCCTGATTGTAAACTTGAAAATATCGTGGGAATAATTTTAAGTGTTTGTTTTGTTTTACCTAGTTCTCAAAACCCACCAAATGCAAGCACTGATGCACAAACCACCACCCACCACCCCAAATCCAAATTGGGAAGGAAAAAAAAAACCACCAAAACCACCACCAACCATTCAAGAAATAGTCACCCAAAACCAACTGCTAACAACCCAAAAATCTAGATTAGAAAGCCAAAAAAAAACCCCAAACCGAAATCAAAAACTCAAAAAGAAAATCCATGAACACAACCTATTCTGAAAATCTAAAAACCCAACAAACTCAATGGCAGCAAGATCAGAGCAGCCACCAAAACCCCATGATCGTTGCTCGTCAATCGAATCCTAAGGAACAATACGAGAGAGAAAAGAAGAGGGAGGATAGGGGTTTGTACGAGGAAAAGACAATGATGCATTGGCAAGTGGTGGTGGTTGGTGGGTGAGGGAGAGAAGAACCAAGGTGAGAGAGTGGGAGACGGGTTAGTCAAGCAAGAGAGGAAGGGGGAGAAGAGTTGGTTGTGTAAACAAGTAAAATGTTTTGTGCTTGTTTTAAGGGTAAAATTTTTTATTTATTTTAGGCTTGGTTTTACCGTTTGACTGTAAAACATTTTACATTTAACCATATTTTACACCAAATCAAATATTGTAAAATGTGTAAAATATTTACTTCAAAACAAACGGAGAGTTAATAACATGTTTGTATTAATTTTCTGTATTATCAATTAATTGCAAATATGAATTTGATATTATATAAACTTAATTACATACTTACAAAATATATTCTCAAGTCTATTTCTTTATTTTTTGGAGAGAATACATAAAGGATATAATATTGTATATAGTTAAATTGAGAATGTATGTTCACAAGTTTGTTCACCAACAAATTATTATATATGAGCTTCGATTGTTTAATAATTAAGCTTATACTTGTGCTCAAGTTTAGCTTATTTGTTAAATAAACAAACATGATCAAGTTTAGTTGTTATACCCTTCACTTTAAGGTTATGCTTAATTTGAATAGAGAGATGTTATGTCTGCAACATTTTTACAACAAATTATAAGTAATTAGTTGTTATTGGTTCAAATTTGAACCTAATACTAAGATTACCTTTTTGCTCTAATAATAACAACTAGTAACAACCTGCCACGTAGGATTTGTTGTAAAATTATTATGAAAATGTTGTGGACATATCATTTCTCATTTGAATAACTTCGATTTTGCATTTTGTTAGTATTTACTTAAGTGCTAAACTTGTATTGGGGTTGGATTTGATAACAAGAAAAAGATGTGAATAAAAAGTGCAAAAGGCAACATGGGTCCAGCTCATGTTGACTAGGAAGCCTGCGTTGAAAATGGGGTTAAAGCATTCGCATCTGGAATGCTAAATGCCATATGTAAGGTTTATTTAGCATTTTTCCCTCAAAAACCTCCCACATCTGGAATCGTAAATGCTCAGAATTGTAAATTTTTTTACAACCTTCCTACAGTGTCATTCTACATGTAGAATGGCACTATATCAAGATTGTACAAGTTTAAATAATATTTTATTCTCTCATATGTATTACTTTTCTCTCTCTCTCTCGTTTTTCTTTACATTCCTTCTCGATGTGGTCTTGTTCTGTTCTCTTTCTCAACTCTCTCTTTCTTCATCGTTTTCTTATCTACCCTCTCTCACTTTTATTCTCTTCGGCATGATAATCTTTGGGTGGATCATTTTTAGGGTATTTTCTTCATCATTTTCTGGGTATTTTTTGTGGTTTCTAGCGTTGGAGATCGATGAGAGGGCGTGGGTCAGGTGGAGATCAGCGAGTGGGTTTGTGACTGATGTGGGCGTGGGTCAAGTGGTGCAACGGCGGCGTGGGTTTCTTGCGGTGGTGGGTTTGTGATTGATGTGGGCGTGGGTCAAGTGGTGCAGCGGCGGCGTGGGTTCTGGCGGTGGTGGGTTTCTGGTTTTGATTTTGGATTTTGGATTTTGATTTTGATTTTGGAGTTGGATTTTGCATTTTGCTATGGATTTTGGCTGGATTTTGGATTTTGATTTTTTGGCTGGATTTTGCTCAACGGAGGTGAGTGGTGTGACTGAGAAGTTGGACGGGGGTGGTGGTAGTGGTGGTGGGTGGTTGAGAGAGTAAGAGAAATAGAGATCAAAGAGAGAAGTAAGAAATATTTTTATATTATTTTAATGTGTAGTATGGTAAAATAAAAGTTGGGATGTTGAGTGTATTGTAAAATGGTATTGTATAACTGATAAAGTGATTTTTTGAGATGGTAAAATAGAATAGTATGAAGATATGGGATGCGAATGCTCTAAAGGTCCGTGTGGAAAATGTTGACTAAAGGTCCATGTGGAAAATGTTAGGATTGAGCTCAAGTTACCTAGCTCATGTTGACTAAATGAGCGTTTAGATAACTGAAAAGCATCCTGCGTTTTGCGTTTTTTTTTTTTTCTTCCTCTTGGACCAGCGCCTCTTGCACTGTTCATGATCCATGAACGTGCAAATAGGCAAATGAACAATAATTTCATTTATGAAGAGTAACCGAAAATTAATATTTTAATGTTTTCAATTTTCAATTTTCAGCAAAATAAGCGGTATCTAAACAGACCCTAAAAGTCCCATGCTCTAAAGATTGGGGATGAAGAGTAGAATTAATGGGTCGTAGCTTATGTTGACTAAAGGTCCGTGTGGAAAATGTTGGGATTGAGATCCAAGTTACCTAACACTATGTTTGGTTCTAGCTAGGAAAAGGGAAGAAAAAGGGAAAAAGGCGGGGAGGGGAAAGAAAAAATAAAATATTTCGTTTTGATGTGATTGGATGAAAGAAAGAAAAAATAGAAGAAAATATGAGAATTCTATTTTTCCTTTGTTTAGTTTCCATAAAGAAGATAAAGGAAAAATGCATGCTTTTACCTTGGTGCCCTTTTAATAATAAGAAAATTCATATATTACAATACTTACAAATTCTTAAAGCAGGAGAACTCAAGAAATTAGTGCTATCCCTTCCTCCCATTCACGCCCAAATTGGACCGATACCAAAACAGTGGGCTCCATGGAGAAATTAGCACTCCTCCTCGTCAACTTCTCTTTTCTCTTCGTACAACCAAATACTAGAAATGAAGGGCCTTCCTTGTTTTTTCCTAATATTTTATTTCCAAACACAGTGTAAGTTATTACACGTTAATGCAATACTAGAACACTTTATCTCCATCTGCTGCTCGCAGTTTTGTGAGATGGAGTGTTCTATTAATCAAAAAAAAAATTGGGCTTGTGTCCCACGTCGGGTGTGTGAGTATAGTTGTTAGTGTTAATATAGAACTTCGCGTCTCTAACTGCGGCTAGCAGTTCTGTAAGATGCATATTCTGTTCTGTTAATAAATAAAAAAAACTGAGAAAAAAAGAGGGAGACTTCAGGGCAGAGAGTAACGGTGTTTCTCTTATAGAGAGAGACAGCAACAGAAACAGAAATTGAGATTTCTATGCACCGTAGAGATCAAGAAGAGAGATGAAAACGTTGTTAGCTCTTTAAAATAGCTTGGATGCTTTGATTTAACTCAGTCATATACATCACCCAAAAAGCTTAAAATACTCAAGTTCTTGATTATGGCTTCACCATCAGTTGCCGGTAAATCCAAACAGAGTAAATCCGATCCGAATAGGGGAGACGGTCCATTGGCAACAGCCCCATCAGATCCGAACTCATCACCTGCGCCACTGAGTCGGTACGAGTCACAAAAGCGTCGAGACTGGAACACCTTCTTACAGTACCTACGGAACCATAGGCCCCCCTTAACTCTAGCAGGGTGCCGTGACAACCACGTGATCGACTTCTTGAGGTACTTGGACCAGTTCGGAAAAACCAAGGTCCATACCACTGGGTGCCTATTCTTCGGCCACCCGAACCCACCAGCACCATGTACCTGCCCACTAAGGCAAGCGTGGGGTAGCCTTGACGCGCTCATCGGACGGCTCAGATCGGCTTACGAGGAGCACGGTGGACGGCCAGAATCGAACCCGTTTGCAGTCGGAGCTGTAAGGGTTTATTTGCGAGAGGTCAGAGAACACCAAGCCAATGCCGGAGGGACTCGTCGTTATAACAAGAAAAAGGGGAAATGCCTATATACTGTACCGGACAAAACTGTCATGGCGAGTAAAGAACAAGGAGGTAATGCTACTGGTACTGGTACTGGTGGTGATGGAAGTGGTAGTGCTGCTCAAACAAAATCTACTACTACAACGAGTGACGCAGTATAGTTTAACTCATCTCTTCTTCTTTATCTCTTGTTCGATTTTCATTACTGTTTTAGCTTTTGATTGCGATTATTATGAGTTATTAGTTATATACATATTTTATATATCCGGCGATTCTCTTATTATTGGATCGACCGCATAAAGACTTCATTTTGTTTGCTCGCTTTCTTCGTACCCAGCAACCATCTAACTCATTTGACATCAAACCCAATCCAAGAATGCCTAAGTTCATTGAGTCATGGATAGTCAATTAGATAGGATTGGGCGGAGCTAGAATGTGAAATTCTATAGAGGTTTTCATGATTGAGAATTGGAGTCAATGAATTCACTTCTAGACCTTTTACACTCAAAAGTCTTAACTCTTTCCCTTGGTGATAAGGCCCCAAGGAAGCTTGAGGAAAGATTATCGTTTATGATAATCTCATTAAGCAAGGCTTCTCATTAGTTGGTTGGTGTTGCATGTGCTGGTATTAATGAGAGACGGTGGAACATTTGTTGATCCATTGTGAAGTGGCCTATGGTTTGTGGAGCGTAGTCTTTAGAGCCTTTGGGATTCAATGGGTGTTACCAAGGACAGTAGATGATCTTCTGCTTGGGTGGAGAAATTGGTTTGGGAAGCACTGATTGGATATTTGGAACTATGTCTTGTTACGTTTGATATGGTTATTGTGGAAAGCGTGAAATAGTCGTATTTTTAACGATATGGAAAGATCAACAGCTCAGTTGGAAACATTTGCTAAACATGAAATAACCTCTTATTTTTATAAATTTTATTACTTCATTAGTTTTTTATTTTTTATTTTTACCCTTCAAGATCTCATCAAGAACCCTAATTTAGTACTGGATCCCTAAAGATCCTACATAAAATTTGGTATATGAGCTCATTCAATCTTTTGTCCTGTGCCATTACTAACTGTATTAAACTGTCTGATATTTGCATTTATATTTTCAATTGCACTTTAATCCAACTTCTAATTTTTTTTTTTCAAATTGAGGAAGCTACTAAATCAAATCAAGTAAAGACAATTAACCTCCAATTAGTATGTTTACTAACCTAACCTACAATTAAAGATAATTGATTATGTGCGTGCCTGATTAACTACCTAAAAAATAAAAAAATAAAAAGAAGATGACGTTTGTGCCTCTATCATCTTATTATTATTATTATTTTTTCAGATGGAGGAAGCTATTGAAATGCAAAGGCGGATTCAATTAAACCTTGAGGTGTTGAAAAAACGACTAGATGCTAGAAAAGCAGAGGGGGAACAATGGCAGAAAGAGTGCTTTGTTACAAAATTAGCTAATGATGAACATGAGAAAGGTATTCCCTTCTAGAACACTTACCTATTATTTTATTTGCCTGATGCATGATGTTGCGGCTTGTTTCTCTTAATATAGATTACATTCCTACAAGCAGGTTCTTCTTATATACGTTGTCTTCTTATTGACTCATTTCATTCCTATTTAATTTGTTTCTTGTTATATTCATTCGAATTTGATTGCAATCATTAAAAAAAGTCTTATCCATTACATAATTAATTTGCTTATGTTGGGTTTGGGAGACCTGGTAGGTAGGTTGCCTTAGTGCCTTACCCCAAATTTTAGAGAGACTAAGACATGGACTCAAACCCGCAGCATATTGCTTGGGCAGGGGAATATAGATTTTCCAAATTTTTTAATTTATCCCCATGTCCATATTGTGTTGTATTTGTATCCTGTATAGGGTATTTGAGCTTCACAGTAGGAAAGTGTATTGGCACTTTTGGGCAACTGAGAATTTGTCGCATCAAATTTAATCTGAGTTAGATTGTTAGGCCACTATTCACTAAACTTGGATTCATGTTTGAAGTTCCAAAAAATTTTCATAATCCCCTTATTATATTGGAAAGTTTTGAAATATTCCCAAGAGAGTCTAATGTTTGTGTTGAGAAATGCACCACAAAAAGCTTGTAAGATCCAGCTAGGGCTAATGAATTTCATTAAACATTTGAGTCTGGAAAGTTGGTGCAGCAATTGTGAATCTGAGATAGGCATCAGATGGCTTCGGCAAAATTTTAACACTCACGTTGTCTGTATTGACATGAAATGTTTTCAGCTAGGATAATTGCTTATATTTCGGTGTTTGGTTGTGAAACTGAAAATTGCAACATATTTTTGGCATTTGGCTCGTAACAAAAAATCATAATTTTTTTTACATCATTACCTCCTCTATCAAATATCCATTCCAAGTGCTCAGCAATCTCAGCCAAGTATCAGTTACAACTCAAGCATCCAATTGAATATCACAGATTTTTCCCACAGATACACTGATAGAATTCACATAAATGATCATAATTGCACATATAGTTCACATAAATTGTGCCAAGAGGCCCAAGACATATGCCATGAAAAAATTCACAAAAATGTGACAAAAAAAAAAGGGAATTAAATTGAGAGTTTGAGAGAGTGACGTAGGACAAATAGGTGAATTTTTCTACGTGTGGTTGGGGTGGGTTAAGAGGTTAAGGAGGATTTATGGAAATAGGATCTAGAGTTGTTGCGGGTGGGTTAAGAGGTTAAGGAGGATTTATGGAAATAGGATCTAGAGTTGTTGCAGAAAGGGTTACGGGGTTGTGTAGGGAATTAAAAGATGCTTCGATAAGCTATTTGATGGCCATTTGGTAGAAGAAAGTATTTGAGGATTTAGGGTTTTGATAGGTAAGAGAAAGGGAATGATTTGGGGTTGTAAGTAAAAAGGAAATGGGTAGTTTTTATGGTATTTAGGGGCTATATGAACAATATCCGTGAACTATATCATAAGAGGAGGAGGAAGAAGATGGGAGAAAGAAACCAAATAGGCTGTTGTGCCTCTATGCTTAAAACATTCAATAATTTTATTATTCAATTCCACCTCTTTTGAATACATTGAGCACAAATATATATATATATATATATATATATATATATATATATATATATATATAAATAAAGACACTTTCTTGTACTAATAGCATTAGGACTCCAATTAGGACTACTAATTTAATTAGTAAACTAAAACCTAATAAAATACTAACTTGGGCATATGTCTATAAACAAGCCAAGTTGGTAATTGAACCTATAAGGTCATTGCTTGATTAATTTATTCTTTTCCCACATATATAATAAAACCATAATTAAATCTTTTTTATCCCATCATAAATCTATAAATTTTTACTACGAATGGTCTATTTATATTATCAATGCACTACAAATAATTATTTTATATCATATGAACCTATTTACAAACTTATACATTTCAATCTCAAGTCTATATGAGTATATTTTTAGACAAGTATACATATAAAAATGTAATGATTATTCATAATTAAATCGGGCCTTACGTTTAGAGCCTAAACTTGAAGTTGAGCTTGGCTAGCTTGCTAAGCAAACAAACACAAATAAGCTTTTTCATGAGCCGAGCTGAAGTTGTTCATAAATAGCTTGATTCATTTATAATCCTCTTGGGCCCAAAGAAAATAAACCTAAGATACTTAGAATCTCCTAGAAGATTCTAGACTCAACTAAATTACCCAAAATACCCTTAATTCACAAGAATTATAGAAATTACAGATTTGTCCCTAATTACAAAATTGACCATAACTAATGAAATAAAGATCCAAATAAAAAAACTGTTTTAACCCTAAAACTGTTTTAACTCTAAAAAACTCATACTTAGACCTTTAAAACCACATGATTTTTACTTCAATTGGACTCGCACATGAATCCCATAAAATAATTCTTGAATAGGCAAATTGTAAAATATCCATCTTCCATGGTTGCACCAAAGAGAGGGAGATGGATTGCAGCAGCCATTACATTCACTTATTATCAACATAGCATGGCTAAAGTAGTTGATGTGGCACATTCCACATAGATTGCTACCTCTATATGTGGAAATTTTTGTGAAAAGTGGCTGTATTCCCTAACACCACCCTTTATATAGGTAATTATTATTTAACACAATGTTCACACTTTCACACCAAATGCCCACATTTTAATTTCCACATGATATAAAAAAAAATGTGGACACAATGTGAAAGAGTGTGGACGTAGTTGGATGTGAAACATGCAAAGCTTCTTTTTATAATAACCTATGTTACTCTTTCTTTAAAAAGAAGAAGAAAAAGCTTATGTTAGAATAGATTAATTTTGCCATGGTGACCTAATGTCGCAATCATACAGTAACGTATTGATATGATAATTGACGTATATACCAACTTGATATGGAATTCATACATGCTTGAGCAAATTGAATCCACAAGAAAAAAGGGTCTTAATGTTGTAAGAAAATTACAAAAAAGGGGACATAAGCCCTTGAATGAATAAATCTTCATTGATTAAAAATGCTCCTTAAGATGGTTTAGTTATGTTTAGAGGAAAGCAATTGTAGGGTCATTGAGCCTAGGAATATGCGTGGGGTGGCTCAAGAGTATTCTTTGGGCTAAAGGCCCAATCCGAAGATCCTATAGGGAAGGGTAAACATGGTATATATAGAAGATAAGAGTTTCAAAATATATTCCTTGGTAGGCAAAAAATACAACATTACTTCTTTGACAAGCAGTACCAATTACTTTTTTGACTAGGAATAAAAACTTTTCCTACACACCAAGAAAACTCAAATAGGTAACCAAGCCAAAATAAAAATTTGAGGCCATTTCCAACACTTGTTTATGAGAGAATGTTAAAATTGTTCTTTAAAAATTACCTATTTTTTGTTATTATGACAACCAACTGGTGGTTCGGTGGCGGTTTGGGATTTTTTCCAACTTGCTAAGGTTGGTTTAGTTAATATTCTCCCCTCCCTCTTAGAAATGACCTGTGCACAATCCAAACATTGACCTTAGTTATCCTATTTTTGGGGTTGGAAATGGCTTTGGGAAAATTTAACTGCTAAGCACGTTGCCGGTGCAGTTAGTTATCATCACTTGGTATTTTTCTCTGCATTGACTTTATTTTCTTTGAAAATTATAATTTTTATGTGTCCTTTGGTGATTGGTCCTTTCCTTTGAAAAAAAATTTCTTTGAATTCTATTATCATATTTCTTTATAATTTAAAATGGACAAAAAACTTAATCAATTAGTTTAGGAATACTGAATGATACATGTAAAGTATTCAATATAGATCTTATGAATATATATTTCTTTTACCTATTTTTTGGGGTCATTTCTAAATAGAGAGTATAGGTTTACTTGGAAGCTTTTTTTTGCAGAAGACAAAACTGAAGATGAAGGAGTGTCAGAGCCTCATGGTATGGTGATTGATGTTAACAAAGTTAAGATGACTAATTCAAGTGGACAAAAGAAATTTGAAATTGAAGAAATTGGGAATAAAGTTTCTTCACAATTAAGACAACCAGAGGGTATACAGGTTGAGGAAATGCCACTGCAAGCATCAAGTACTCTAAAACCTCAAGGAGTAGTGTTTGATGTTGAAGCAGTTAAGATCCTTAAATCTAGTGAGATGAAACCAGAAGCAAGTGAGCAACATGGATTATTTCTCATGCAGGATGGTTCAGGATTAACTAAGCCGCCAAAGGATGGGGATTGGAAGAACGTCAAAGTGATTTACTTGATGGACAATGAGTTGTCTGATTTACCTGAGAATCCAAGGTGCCCCAATCTGTCAGCTCTGTTCCTTCCAAGAAACTACAAATTAAGAATGATTCCTCAGCCATTTTTTAATTTCATGCCAGTCCTTCAAATCCTGAACTTATCCAGGACTGGTATCAAGTCTTTGCCTGATTCTCTTATCAGATTGGTAAGCCTCAAAAGATTGTTTCTAAATAATTGTCACCGTCTCATGATTTTGTCGCCAAAAGTTGGAGATCTCAAGCAACTTGAGGTTCTTGATCTTGAAGGGGCAAATATTATGGATTTACCTAAGGAGATTAAGAATTTAACTAATCTGACATGCTTGGAAGTTTCATTTTATGGATTTACGAGTAATGGTAGGAGAACCATGCAATCAAATGCTGTGGTTCCTTGTGGGGTAATTTCTGCATTGTCTCAGTTAGAGGAGCTGAATATTGATGTAAATCCAGATGACAAGCGGTGGGATGCATGTGTGGAAGATATTGTTAATGAAGTATGTACCTTAAAGAGGTTGGAAACTCTTAAATTCTATTTTCCAAGGGTGGAACTTTTGAGTCACTTCCTGTGGAATAGACCATTGCTTCCTAATTTCAGATTTACTGTTGGTCACCATGTCAAGCGCATTATGTCTCGAGTCCCTCCTGATGCTGAGTTTGAGCTGGAACGATGGGAGAGATGCTTGAAATACATAAACGGTGTGGGAGTCCATAGGGATATTAAGAAATTACTCCAACATGTGACTGCATTTTTCTTGGACAGGCATGCGACTATTAAGAAGCTATCTGATTTTGGGACTAGAAATATGAAGCAACTAAAATGCTGTGTCGTGGGGGAATGTAATGAGCTTCAAGTGATTATAGATGCAGCAGATGCTTATGGGGAAGATGGTTTAAGTGAAATAGTATCTGAATCATATGATGCTGAAAGAATTGTTCTTGGATCACTTGAACACCTGTATATATATTATATGAAGAGTTTAAGGAGCATATGGGAGGGGCCAGTACAACAAAGTTCTTTATTTCTTCTTAAGTCCTTGACATTGAGCACATGTCCCCAATTGACCACTATTTTCACGCAAGGGTTGCTTGATAATCTATGCAATTTAGGAGAGCTTAAAGTGGAATACTGCCACTCCATCAAAAGCATCGTAAGCTGCGAAATCTCTGCTGAGCATGGTACCTCTTATTTTCTCCCAAATTTGAAGAAGATTTCACTTCATTGCGTGCCTGGATTAGTTAGCATCTCTAATGGTTTACACATTGCACCAAAGTTAGAATGGTTGAGTTTTTATAATTGCCCAAATCTTAAGAATCCATTAATTGATGAAGTATCTAGTCAAGATTTGAAAAAGATAAGGGGTGAGAGGCGTTGGTGGGAAGCATTGGAGTGGAGCAATGGTCGTCCAGGTTATTTGGATGAAATTTTTGTTCCAATTGAAGCCAAGGATTTCTGAGCACTTTTAATGTTCCCTAATCAAAATTAGTCTGTGCATTGCCTTATGGAAGCTCATTGGTTCAATGTCAATGACTGTATAATTGTTAGCTGAGGCATCCTTGGACCACTTTCTGTTTGCTGTGTTTATACTCTTGCAGCTGCTTTGGCGATGAGACGCTACACTGAATATAGTCCCTCTAGCCCGATGTATCTTTCTCATGCTATTTGTGAAAAATGTAGTGTGTTTAGGTTTCTGATCCTCTAAACACAATGCTAATGAAATCCAAGTTCTTGAATATGTGTGAAAATATTTCCTGGAATCCCAAAGTACAGACTGTAATGCTCTACTAACGTAGGCCATTTGTGTTGGTATTCTATCTGTGATTGTGAGTTTTTTTTTTGGAGCCAGAATTCTATCTTGGTTGCATAGCCAAAAGGCCGAAAACTATTGAAGTAATGACCTAACATGAGGAAATTTTATGGATGATAGAGTCTTTGTTGTTTTGTTTCAAGGATGTTAGTTTCTTGGATGTTGCTAGGCCTTTCACCAAAAAAGTTTTCTTATCAACCAGGTCCACTTTTCTCCCAGTTTCTTGGATGTCACAAGGCCTTAAGATTTGTAACAGAAAACACATACCAGTAGCATAGGTACCTTGACCTTGGAGTTGGAATAGTCAGTATGCGGATATTATCCTTGAGTTCACCTCAAATCGTTATTTTAAACAAAAAGTAAAGGAAATTAAAATCATCATGTTTAGTATATGCTTAGTCTTTCTAACACAAATCATAATTAGTGAAACACGCTTTGATGCTTATTATTTCAAGGGTAAGACTTAAGTATAGTACTTAGGTGCTGTTTCTTAGGTTTTTCTCTTAAAATTCAGTCATATGAATTTTTTCTCATAATATAGAAGTATATTTTTTAGTTGAGTAACCACATGACTGATTCTTAAGAGATGAATCTATGGAACAACACTTAAAATACTGTATAAAAGTTGTCCTTATTTCAAACCCCCTAACTTCTCCTTCAAGTTCTCATGCTTAGTTAAACATCTCTCCTCTTAACTAATTGTTACTGTTAGAAAAAGTTTATTTGCCATTAGCTAATTTTACATTTTTGATCGGTTCCTCGAACTAATTGAGATCAATTCTTGGAAACAATTTGTTATTCTTGTTGAATGCATACATGACTCTATGGGGCCACATTATACCTGACAACCACTGCTTTCCCTTCTGGTGTATAAACTTCAATATAAAGGCATAAGAAACCATTTCATACATTTGAGAAAGAAAGACCGATATAATGTTCTTTTTAAACAATTGTCTTGCCTTCAGGAAGTTATGCAAGGGCACCCTGTATTACTAAATAGAGCACCTACATTGCATAGATTAGGCATACAGGCATTCCACCACATTTTAGTGGAAGGGCACGTTATTTGTTTACATCCATTAGTTTGTAAAGGGATTCAATGCAAATTTGAGAAAAGCTAATTTTACATTGGTTTGTCATAGACTTCTATTGTCATTTTTATACACTATACATTATATAATAAATAGAAGTTGGATAAGTCATATATTGCACCAAATGACTTAGCGTATTGTATTACATGTTGTATAATGAATTTTTATTATGTGTCTCATTAATTATTGAAATAGTTTATTTTATATGAAACTATATTACAAACTCCAAAAAAAAAAGCCTATATTACTATATCAAGTAGCTTATTAGTTGTTAAAATAGTTTATTTGAGATAAAACTCTAATACTACGTTTTAAGAAATATAAAATATTATTCCAACTAAAATTCTATACAAAAAGTTCTAAGAAATTCAAAATAAAATTTTTAATTATTCACATCATATATTATAATTGTGTACTTTAATTTAATATAATAAAAGGTACATTCTTGATCCTACATATTGTTTGTGCTTGCTTCAAAGGTTAGGTTCTTACAGGTTACTTGCTGGTCACAAGAAACACCACTTCTCATCCGACTTGCATGTATTAAGCATGCCACGAATGTTAATGAAAAGCCACAAGATTGAATTACCTGAGATGTTCATATTCATAAGAAATCGTGGAGCCAATCTATATCTATAGGTATCTAAAAGTTAAAGCGTAACATTTATTGTTGTAACGCTCTTGTTGAGCCACATTAGCGACCATGTCAACTACCTATTTCTCATTTCTCTCCACTACTTCCAACCATGATTTCTTTTTTACCTTTTCATCTTTCCACCACTCTCAACCTTCATGTCACTCTTCATCTATCCCTTCCTCTTTCTTTTATTTTGGCTCTTTTTATTCTCATTCTATTACTATAAATATATCATTCTCTCTTCCATTATATACATCTTTTCTCACATGAAAAAGGTTTGTGTGAATTTTTTATTTTTTGTATCTCTACTTTAGTTTGATGAATTTATGTGTTCTTTAGAATTTTATTTTGGGTTGATGCAATTTGGTTTTGTGTTTTTAAGTTATTATCTTTTTTCTTTTCTATGATCGTTAAATGTTATTCTATTGCATATAAAGATAGTTTAAAAGAATATAATGTTATTCTATTATATAGCATGGCTTGGATAATTTGGTGTTTGACTTATGAATATAAATTTTATTTTGATACTTCTTCTTCTCATTTTATTTTATATTTCTCTCCCGAAAAGGTGATTATTCTCTCTCTCTCTCTCTCTCTCTCTCTCTCTCTCTCTCTCTCTCTATATATATATATATATATATATATAGTATTCTTTTTTCAACTTTACTTTAGGTTGATGAATTATTGTATTTTTTTAATAATATTATATTTGGGTTAATATGATTTAGTAGCACGTTTGATTTTTTAAGTTTTCTATCAAGTCTTCTCTCTCCCTCTTATAGCTTTTGTTTGATTTTATTTTTGACATAATACTTAGTTATTTTGGAAGTGAGATTTTAAATTTATATCAAAATACAATCTTGGCTATGAATTTGAATGTGTTTGTCAACTATTAAAACCGCCCAAGATGAATATGTATAGACAATATGTTTGTTTTAATTTTTCATTCATTTATTATTTAGTTGTAACATTAAAATTAGAGTAGATGAATATGTAAAGTTAAAACTGCCTAAGATGAATTTGTAAAGCCAATATATTTATATATTTAATATTTTCAAAAAATTTAAAGTAAAAAATAAATAATAAAAAGAATAATGATGTAGCATGTGGTGGATGAGAAAACTTAACAAGAGCATAGGCTACGTAGCAAAAAAAAATGCAATATGAAGATTGTGGGGGGCTTGGGCCCAGAAAGTTGGTACTGATTCGTTTAACTATGGCCCGAGATTGGCCTGAGTAGCCAAAACCAGCCCATAAGAGGGAAGTGGATCTCAAACTCGGTTAGAGTGGGCTCAGCCTATAACGAGTGTATTGGGACATAGAAATTATCGTTTGGGGGAATCCAATTGATGAAGAATTGGTTAAACTAAAGTCGATTATCGAGAGTTGTTAGTGCCTTTGGGAAACTCGCTACCGAAAACCATTTGACATTTGGAACAAGTTTCAAGAGAATCCTCAGAAGGCATAATGATTCCTTAGGATTCTGTCGAAAGTGGAAATGCATGTGAATTGGTGAAATGATAATGAGGAGTGCCCCACTAATGAGAGACTATATAAGAGGTGAAAAGGCAGACAAAAGAGGGTGATTGGAAAAACACTGGGAATAAACTGGAAAAACATTGGGAATACATTGAGAAAACACAGGGAAAAGAGGGAATACACACAGAGGGAAAGGAGTGCGAGTAAATAGAGAGGAAGAAGAACGGAAAGAGGATGAGGTTTGTAGGTCAAAAGGTTTTCTAGAATGATACAGCCTGGACTGTCTATTTGGTGCTTGGAGCTCTACCTGTAGGATTGCTAGAAAGCCCACAAATAAATAAATTAGTGCCCAAATCCTTAGCTTGGTACCATAGCCCAAGCAGGTTTGGGGACCACAAAGATCTATTTAAAGGCAATTCAATCTTAATAAATGAAAGTGTATGTAATTTAAAAAAAAAAAAAAAAAATATATATATATATATATATATATATATATATATATATATATATATATATATATATATATATATATCAATAGATCATGTTCTCTTTATGTTGTTATACAAATTATTTTCTTTCATTTCGATAGGTGAAGTGTTCAATTTAAGACATGAAGTCTACTTTTTTCCTATATATTATTTTAAATATTAAATTTATAATATAGTATAGTCTCTTAAGAATGTCTAAGAATTATGTAGTTCCAAACTCTTGTGTCTATATTAATAAAAAAAACCAATCAATAGTTCAAAGCTACTCCAACTATAAGAAAAATTATGAATATAATAATCTCTTTTTAAGAGAATGAAAATTTTGAATAATATATTTGAAACTCAAACTGTTTAGTTGTACTGGAAAATAAATTAGGAAAATATAATGCATAATAATATAATTTATCAAAATATGGACTGCCTAAAAAATGAATAATATCAATCAAACAAATCCAAATAATAAAATGATGATATATTTTTTGAGATAGATAAATGAAAAATAATTTTAGAAATTGCTTAATTTTTGGGAGAACAAATTATTTTCCACAAAATTTAGAGAACATGTGAGGACCTAAAGATCCAAAGACCCGATGACCCAAAAATCTGAAGACCCGAAGATATACTGAAAGGCATAAGGAGTAGAGGAGAATAAAAGTCACCTGCCCGAGGATGAAGTGGGATGGCCGAGCAAAGGACGAAAGATAGATTGATGATATATGGGGTATATTGCAAATATTTAGGTGGGGGTTGGATAACTATGAACGTTGCATTGAATGTTCTGCACCAACCATTCTGGCCGCATTGAATAGGGAGTACCAGCTTTATCCCCTGCATTAATATAGAAATGACCTGAACAGTACAAATCACAGAGCTAAAGCTTCTCTCCATTACCGACTACAAGGGAATGGACAAGTGTCAATAGAAGGGGTTGAGTAGATGGAGAGGTGTAGGGCTGAGATAGTAAGGGCAAAAGGTATGAATAAGAGAGGAGAGACACAGGAAGATGGGGACGTCTAAAGCTTTTTTGTTGCTACCCTCTCTACAAATTCATTGTATTAGGATCTTTAGTCATAAAAACGTTGTTGTGGTTGTTAAGTCTTTTACATAATTTTTGGTCCTTACAATTGGTTGTTAAGTCTTTTACATGATTTTTGGTCCTTACGATTGGCGTCGTCTGTGAGAACAATAAAGTGAGGCGTTCTGGTTTAAAGGTATATGGTGGAGGCAAATCAAGAAAGGGAAGAATCAGTAAGTTCATAAAGGAGAAACCTAACCGTATATATACAATGGGGAGTAGGAAAGAAACACACCCCAGGTATGGTGGTGGAATCGCATCGTAGTGGTCAAGTGGCTGGGCAACAATCACCGACCGAGAGGCAAATGTCTTGCGATGATGTGTTGCAGCAAATGCAGTCCGAGATAGATTACCTGCGCAAGCGCTTAGGTCAAAAGAAGCGTGGTAGAAAGAGCTCTTCTTACTCTTCCAATGATAGTTCTGAGGAAAAACTTGGAGGAAAGGAACTTCCAGCACTTGAGTCTCTTCACAGTGAGGCCCGTTTGAGTACTTCTTCGGGTGCTAGGACAAAGAGGCGGGAGGAGACGCAAGGTGAAAGTGGGGCATACCACGGTGAGGGGAATGATGCAATGGGTAAAGTTTTGAGGCAAATTTCTAAATCCCTTTTCATGGCCAGGATAAATAAGGCAAAACTCCTCCGCAGATTTTCTCAACCTATATTTACTATTTATAATGGAAGGACTGATCCTGTAGAACACGTCAGTCATTTTAATCAAAAGATGGCAGTCTATTCGAATAATGAAGCGTTGATGTGCAGAGTGTTTCCCTCTAGTCTGGGACTAGTGGCCATGTGGTGGTTTGATGCTTTGGCGGAAAGTTCCCTAAAGTCCTTTGAAGAATTAACAAGGGCATTCGGGGCACGGTTCATAACTTGTAGTAGGATCCCAAAACCCTTGGATGCACTACTATCTATGGCCATGAGGGAAGGAGAAACGCTCAAAACTTATTCTGATCAATATTGGGAAATGTATAATGAAATTGATGGAGATGTTGAAAATATGGATGTAAGAACTTTTAAGGTGGGGCTCCCCACGGAGCATGGATTAAGGAAGTCCTTGACAATGAAGGCAGCTGCAGACATGCACCAGCTTATGGACCGTATAGACAAATATAAATGGGTGGAAGAGGATCAGACTCAAGGCAAAGGAAAAGCGAAGGTATATTCGGAGAAGAAAGATCTTCAGGGAGTGGGGTTTCAAGGCAGTCGGCCTAGGCGAGACTTTCCAAGTCGTCCATTGCTAGCTGAAACTCCTTTGGTTAATTTATTGTTCAAGGAGCCTATACATCACATATTGGAGAAAATTTTAAATGAACCATACTTTAGACCACCCAACAAGATGAGTGGAAATGCATCTACGAGAAATCAAAATCTTCATTGTCATTATCATCAAGACAAGGGACATACCACAGAAGAGTGTCGAACGTTGCGTGATCATTTGAACCAATTAGCCAAGCGGGAAAGATCAATCATTTCTTGTCTAAACCGGACGGGCAAGTGGGACATCAAGGTACGCGAATGTATTGGGGAAATACTCCTCAGCCAGCTTTAGACACCATTAATGTTATTTTGGCGCAGCCAAGAAAAGAAGCCAGGGACCCTTCTCGGATCATGTCCGTGCATAGTAGTTTTGGAAACGAAGTCATGGAGGGAAACAACCAATTGGCTAAAAGAATGAGGTTCTTGGCGACGCTAGTATTGGGTTTTTCTGAAGAAGATAAGGAGGGAACGTATCAACCCTATGATGATGCATTGGTAGTAACTATTAGTATTGGGGGATATGACGTGAAAGGAGTCTTGGTGGATGATGGAAGTGGTGTAGAAATTATATATCTTGACTTGTTTAATGGTTTAAATCTGAAAGAAGAGGATTTGGAAAAGTATGATTCCCCGTTAGTAGGCTTTGACAGGAAATAGGTAATTCCTCGGGGGATGATTAGGCTGCCTGTACAGGCGGAGGATACCGCGGTCCAAGTTAACTTTAAGTTAACTTTATAGTCGTCAGGGCGTATTCACCTTATATGGCTATTCTGGCTAGGCCTTGGCTCCATGCAATGGGGGCAGTTTCTTCAACTTTGCACTTAATGGTGAAATATCCTATCCAAGGAAGGGTGGGGATATTACACAGCAGCCAGTCGGTAGCCAGGTAGTGTCTGATGTTTGCAAGTATTAGAACAGGGCAAGGTTTATCAACGGGGGCGACTCCGGAAGCATTATAGCAATTAAAGAAACCTACTCGGGGAATAGGTGTCAATGGGGATGGAGGTTCCGCCGAAGAGCTGGACAAGATATTTATAGGAGAAGATAAGGAGAAATATTTTCAGGTGGGATCCCAATTACCAGTGCTGGAAAGGGAGGAATTAGTTAAGTTCCTACAGGATAACATTGATGTTTTTGCATGGACGACCTATGATGTCCCGGGAATTGATGCAAAATTCATTTGTCACTATTTGAATGTTAGTTCCAATGCAGTGCCCCAGAAGCAGCCTCCTTGGCGTGCGTCCCAAGAGCATGCCAAGGCCGTTAAAGAGGAGGTTAACAAGTTAAAGCAAACGGGGGCAATCAAGGAAATTTTTTATCCTGAGTGGCTGGCCAACACTATTGTGGTTAAAAAGAAGAATGGAAAGTGGAGAGTTTGCATTGAATTCACTGATTTGAACAAGGCATGTCCAAAGGATCCTTTCCCTATTTCGAGAATTGATCAGTTGGTGGATGCAACTGTTGGGCACCCCCAGATGTGTTTCCTGGATGCTTTTCAGGGTTATCATCAGATCCCTATGTCATTGAGTGATTTGGAGAAGACAGCTTTTCGTGCTCCTAATGGAAATTATCATTATCGAGTAATGCCCTTTGATCTTAAGAATGCAAGCTCCACTTATCAGAGGATGGTGACTAGAATGTTTGAGTTGCAGTTAGGGTGTAATATGGAGGCATACATCGATGATATGGTGATTAAAAGTAAGAAAGTGGGAGACCATTTGAAGAACTTACACGAAACTTTCTCAGTCCTTAGGAGGTATAAATTGCGTTTGAATGCGTCCAAGTGTTCTTTTGGAGTAAGTTTGGGAAAGTTCCTCGGGTACATGATAACGCACTGGGGAATTGAAGTTAATCCTGAAAAAATCAAGGTTATCTTAGGGTTGCATCCTCCTCGAAATCCGAAGGAGGTACAAAAGCTAGCTGGAATGTTTGCGGCCTTGAATCGGTTTATATCGCGGTCTGCGGATAGGTGCCGACCTTTTATCGCCTTTGCATAAATGAAAAGATTTCTAGTGGACAAATGAGTGTAATTTAGCCTTTGAGGATTTGAAGCAATATTTGGCGAATCTGCCGATACTATCACGACCGGAGAAGGAAGAGGTGTTGTATGCCTATTTAGCCGTCACGAACTATGCTGTAAGTCTTGTCCTAATACGGAATGATGATGGGGTTCAAAAACCGGTCTATTATATTAGTAAATCCTTGCAAGAGGTCGAGCGGCGATTTACCTTTGGAAAAGGCTCTTCTAGCCGTTGTACATGCAACAAGGAAGTTTCTCCATTATTTTCAAGCTCATACGATAGTGGTACTTACCCAATTGCCTTTGCAGGTTATCATGAAGAAATCTGACTACACTGGTCGCGTGGCTAAGTGGGGAACTAAGCTTGGAGCTTATGATGTTAAGTATATACCCCGGACGGCTATTAAAGGGCAGGTTCTTGCCAATTTCGTGGCTGAATTCACAGAAAGTGGCACTAAGCAAGAAGATGTTATGCTAGCCGTAATGTCTATTGGGCTTGAGAATGTCCTTCTTTGGGAAGTATAAACGAATGGAGCATCAAATCGAAAGGGAGCCGGGATTGGAATTGTGCTGATTACTCCTGAGAAGTTAGTTATGGAAAAGTCACTAAGGCTAGGATTTGTAGCCACTAATAATGAGGCCGAGTATGAAGCTTTCTTGGCAGGCGCTCAAATGGTTAGGCATCTGGGAGGAGAAATAGTGGAGTTGTATTGTGATTCCAGATTAGTTGTCGGGCAAGTTAATGGAGAGTTTGAGGTAAGAGATGAAAGAATGAAAAAAATACCTCGAACGAGTCAAAGGGGTGTTAGGTCTATTTAAGAGTTTTAAAGTACGACAAATTCCGAGAGGGCAGAACGCTCATGCCGACTCGTTGGCCATGTTAGCCACATCTTTGGGCTCAAAGTTACCACGGACGGTAATGGTAGAGGACTTGTTGACCTCTAGCCTTACTGGCATCCCGGTAGTCGGGGTTCACAGCATTCGCATTGGCCCGAGCTAGATGGATCCGATTGTGACCTTCCTACAGTGCGGTGTGTTACCTGAAGATAAAGTGGAAGCCGAGAAGGTAAGGAGAAGTACCCCCCCCCCCCGGATATTGGCTTTCTGGGGAACATAAGTTGTACAAACATTCCTACTCGAGGCCATATTTGCTCTGCGTACATCCTAAAGCTGTTAAGCCTTTATTGGAAGAGTTACATGAAGGAATATGTGGAAGTCATACGGGGGGAAGATCGTTAGCCCACAGAGCCATGACTCAAGGGTATTGGTGGTCAAACATGCAGAAGGCCTCCCAAGAGTATGCAAGGAAGTGTGATCAGTGTCAAAGGTTTGCACCAAACATTCATCAACCAGGGGGTGTCTTGAATCCATTATCTAGCCCATGGCCTTTTGCTAAATGGGGCTTGGATATCGTCGGACCCTTTGCTTGGGCAATTGGTAATAGAAGATGGCTCCTTGTCGGCACAGATTATTTTACTAAGTGGGTAGAAGCCGAACCATTAGCTAATATCAGGGATGCAGACGCTAAGAAGTTTATTTGGAAGAATATCGTAACTCGCTTTGGAGTCCTGCATACTTTGATTTCTGATAATGGACTTCAGTTTGATAACAAGGCTTTCCATAGGTATTGTGCGGATATGGGAATAAGGAATGGATACTTAACACCGGCCTACCCTCAAGGAAATGGTCAAGCTGAGGCTACAAATAAAGTTATTCTGGCAGGATTAAAGAAGCAATTAGACAATGCTAAAGGAAGATGGGTAGAAGCGTTGCCTCATGTGTTGTGGACTTATCGTACTACCCCCCCCAAGATCAACATGTGAGACACCCTTTTCAATGACATATGGAATGGAGGCGGTAATCCCATTGGAGTCAGGCTTTCCCACCTTGAAATCTGATCAGTATAATGATGCGAGTAATCGTGATATGCTGTGCGATAGTTTGAATACCATTGAAGAAAAAAGGGAAGTAGCCAGTGTGAAGATAGGTAGCTACCAACAGAAACTCAAGCAAACATATGACTAGGGAGTGAAGTCAAGACCTTTAGTACCAGGAGATTTGGTATTAAGAAAAGTGGTGGGGACAGTGAGAAATCCTGCCTGGGGTAAGTTAGGGCCTAATTAGGAAGGACCGTATAGAATTACGTCTGTAGCAGGCGTAGGGGCTTATCGTTTAGAAGATTTAGATGGAAGGGTAGTTCATCGCCCCTGGAATGTAAATAACTTACGACGTTATTACTATTAAAGGAAAAGCCTTCTTTTGTATCAATTGTAGGCTTATTTTGTTCCATTAGTCTGTGTGTTTTCTTTTACTGGAATAAAATTTAAGTGTTAAGTTGACCTTAGGCCTTGTTCGGCTCCTTGGGCCACAAGTCTAAGAGAAATTAACAACTTATAAAAATTTAAGTGTTAAGCTGACCTTAGGCCTTGTTCGGCTCCTCGGGCCACAATTCTAAGAGAAATTAACACCTTATAAAAAGCCAAGTGTTAAGCTGACTTTAGGCCTTGTACGGCTCCTCGAGCCACAAGTCTAAAAAATAATAACCCCCTAAAGAAAAGTTAAGTGTTAACTTAATCTTAGTTCTTGGTCAGCTCCTCAAATTATAAGTGTAAGACAAAAAATGAATACTGTTTACTGTTGGCTTATATTGCAAAACTGATCATTGTGATCCATGTTATGTGTGCATGAAAATTTATTATCTTAGCGGTAAGGCATTGTACTTGGCAAATGAGTAGAAACAAAGTAAATACTTGAGTATTGCAATATGTTAACAATAAACAATATGCACGGCATGGCTATTAATTCCTTCCATTCAGTTCACAAAAAAAAAAAGGCAACAAAAAGAGCAAAACGAAAAACAACAGAATCAAGTGCTTGTTTGTTTGTCTTTAGGGTTCTTCTTCTCTGCTTCTTTCTCTTTTTTCTTCTTTTTTTCCTATCCCATTTCCTTTGGATTGGCTTCATTTCCTTCATTCATTGGCTCGGCATTAGGAGAAGGGTTCTCGGCTATTTCTTGGCCCTAGGGATGAACAGAAGATGGATCAGGATCCGGAGTGGTTGCAGCTGCGGGAGGAACGGAACTAGAGTCACTTGTAGGTTTAGGGGGAGCAGGAGCTAAATGTAAGGTAGAAGGGTAATAAACAATGTCAGGAGCTTGAAGCTCAAACTCGGTGGATACTCCGGCAGAGTCTAAGGCCCGACCCCACACTTCTAAATAGAATGCACGGGCAACCCCTTTTAGTTGAGCGGTGAGGTTGTTAGTAGCTTTCTTCATTCCAGCATCATATGCTGCTTGCTCAGCATCAGCCTTCTCCTGCTCCTTGGAGGCTAGTTCCCTTTGTGCCTGCTTAAGCTCCACCACAGTAAGAGCAAGTTTGTTTCGAGCTTGTTTTTGGGCTTCAAGAGCAAGATTAGCCTACGACTCATAACTCTGCAAGGCAGACTCTGCGTTTTTGTGAGATTTTTCTACCTCAGCTAGGCGAACGAGGGTTTCCTTCAAGTTTTGTTCCGCTTCGTTCTAAGCCCTCACAGCTACCTCGGCATTGTGCTTGGCTTTCCTGGCTAAGTCTAAGGAATGATCCACCCATTCCTCAGCCATGAATGAAGCCTAGACAGCCTCTATTGTACATAAATTATGAGAGTTATATGAGTAATGCTTTTAATAATAATGAAGATAAAATGATATAGAATTGGAAAAATACCTTAGCTAAGTCCTGTTTTAGAGACAAGAAGACTTCTCTTTTGCGGAAAGACCGTAGTTCAGCCATGTCCTTGGGAAGGCATAAGGCCTTTTCCAAGCACTCGGCCACCAAGCTTGAGCTTCCCTTTTTCGGGTCTTTAAGATTGGCATCATCAAGAACGGGGCTGCCTGAACTTAGGGTAAAGTTAGGGCGCCAAACCGATGCTTTCCTTGTTGGCTCGCTACTAGTGTCCTTAGAAGATCCAGTATGAGCGGGCTTTTTGGAAAGGGCTTTCCCTGCCCTAGTATCTTTAGAAGGAAGGTCATGGTTCTCTCCTTCTTCGATTTCTATGACGTTTTTACTACTCTAACCCCTTTTTCTTTTTTTGTCCATGACCTCAGAGGGAGGCGTACGTGTCACGGCGGGGGTGATTGGACGAGGGGGTACGACCATAGCAGGGGAAGAGCTGCCTGCATGAGCTTGAAGCAAGGCCAAAAGATCGGGTTCTTTCTCTTGGAAGCCCATATTGTTGGTTGAAGGATGTGAATTGCGAGGGGCGTCTTTGCTGTAAAAAACTTCAAAGTCTTTTTCCGTCACCTCGGGGCGACTAAGCTCAGGAGTTGAAGTTTTTTCTTCTACCCCTAGATCAGCGGATTGCTCTTGGGGGTAAAGTAATTTGGCTGCGAGAGGGGCGGGAAGTTGTGCGTCTTGAGTTCCTACTGGAGGAGGTGCAAGTAGTAAGAAGCTAGGAACTGCAACGTCAATATGAGCTAGCCTGAGATCCTTGGCTCGGATTACGTTCTTTGGACTTTGAAAGCGCTTGGTGGAAGGGGTGTAGCCGAGGATGACGTGGGCTGCCCAGAGCTGTCCGTCTTTGTGCAAGAATATTTCTGATTGGAGAATTCTGTTCAGATCTTGACGGTTCACAGCAGCTTTGTTTGGAGCAGTATGGTAGTCGTCTGCAGTGAGAAATAAAAACTATTAGGAAGAATTAATCAATGTTAGATCGTAAAAAGAAGACGGTTATTCCTAAGTATTATGTCGGTCCTTGGGAACCCTACTTGGCACCCCATCTTGGGTAGGGTAATGTAAGCCGTCATGCCAATTCCCCGAGATGATGAGGTAATTCTCGTCCATGCCTTTGCTTGAGTCAGGCAAGCAGGAGATCAACCTAACAGCTGGGACCCTACACTTCATGTAATATTTGGTTTTTTCCCCTTTTTGGCAATTGTACACCCAGTTTACATCATACCAAGTCAAGTTGGTTTCCATTTTACGATTTAGGGCATCTACACATCCTAGAATCCTAAGGACATTGGGGGAACATTGGGCTGGGGTAAGTCTATAATTTATAAGAAAATCCCGGGTCACCTTACCCATGGGAATTTCCATTCCGCCTTCGATAAAAGCGATCATGGGAATTAAAACTGACTTGGGTGGCCGGGATACAAGTAGACAATCTTCTTCCCCACAATATTGAATGTCTACATTGTCAGGAATCTTTGGGTCTCAAAAGCGGCCTTCGCCTCATCTGTTTTTACTAGTTTAGCGTACGTACCCATTAACCCTTACGACAGGAAAAGAAAAATAAACAATCAAAAAGAAGCAATAGGAGAGCTGAAACACCTCTGAAGAATGCTTAAAACTGCTCCTCGGGTGGTCCTTTTTCCTTTAATCCTTCAAAACACCAAAATGAACCTTAGCCAGCCTGAAGGTTTGCTTTTATAGAGGTAAAAAATAAAAATAAAAATGGAAGGGCGGTAATTTTCCCGCTCATAATTGAGATCGCCATCTAAGCCATATGATGCTCATCCAGCCGTAGAACGTGCGTAGGTAAGGAACCGCCTGATACCATAAATGCTCCATCGTGGACTACGAGGCGTCAGAAGCTTGTCATGGGCAGCGAAAAGACGTTCGTACGTGTGAAAGCAAAATGCACGTAAGAAGCGTGTCTGAGAAGTTAAAACTTGGCTATTAATTCGTGGTTAATAACCCAAGTGTTTAGGGGCTGTTGTGAGGACCCGAAGATCCGAAGACCCGAGGACCCAAAGATCTGAAGACCCGAAGATATACTGAAAGGCATAAGGAGTAGAGGAGAATAAAAGTCACCTACTTGAGGATGAAGTGGGATGGCCGGGCAAAGGACGAAAGATAGACTGATGATATATGGGGTATATTGCAAATATCTGGGTGGGGGTTGGATAACTATGAACGTTGCATTGAATGTTCTGCACCAACCATTCTGGCCGCATTGAATAGGGAGTACCAGCTTTATCCGCTACATTAATGTAGAAATGACCTGAACAATATAAAGCACAGAGCTAAAACTTCTCTCCATTACCGACTACAAGAGAATGGACAAGTGTCAATAGAAAGGGGTTAAGTAGATGGAGAGGTGTAGGGCTGAGATAGTAAGGGCAAAGGGTATAAAAAAGAGAGGAGAGACACAGGAAGATGGGGACGTCTAAAGCTTTGTTGTTGCTACCCTCTCTACAAATTCATTGTATTAGGATCTTTAGCCATAAAACGTTGTTGTGGTTGTTAAGTCTTTTACATGATTTTTGGTCCTCACAATTGGTTGTTAAGTCTTTTACATGATTTTTGGTCCTTACAGAACAAATTATATATTATATAATAACTAAAATATAATTATCTATTTTCACACATTGCGTGGGTCTACGACTAGTCTCTCTCTCTCTCTCTCTCTCTCTCTCTCTCTCTCTATATATATATATATATATATATATCTAAAATCTGAAGCGGAGTATTTATTATTGTTACGCTTCAATTAAGCCACATCAGCGTCATGTCATCATTTATTTATTTTTTTTAGTTTTTAATTTTTTAATTTACTAGTTGACATTTATTGAGCATCTTTTTAAATTCATGTGTTACTCTATTTCCAACTCTACTATGTGTCTCTCCATTAGCTCAAACTCTTTAGATGCCATTATCATATGGAATTTTGATAGTCACTGGTAAATTGCAACCTCCTCACCTCCTCACCTCTCTTTTCTTGTTTTCTTTATAAATTCTCAATTGTTCTCTCTCCACAAATTGATTGGTATGGCCTACAATGAGATATTTTTCTTGAGTGTTTTTCCTGTTCTTTTGGTCATGGCTCAAGTCCATCTGCCAAAACCCAATCAAATGAGTGCAAGAGACAGAGAGTGACTCTAGAGCTTGCAAACGAAACTGAGGCACATGAGAGGTGAACATTAGTAGCTCATGTCCAAAGGGTATGAACTCAATCTAAGTTTTGTTATTTGTATTATTCTTTTTTTATTTTTTATTTTTTATTTCCATCTCATAACTAGGGAAAAAATGTAATTCAAATTTGGGATTTTAAGATGAATGAGTTTGAATTTTTATGGTCTCAAAACTATTCAAATATATTTTTTGCTTTTTCAAAATTGATTTCAGCTGGGCATTTGATCATGTTTATTATAAATTGCTTTATAGTTGCCTTTCTTGAGACTGCAGGAATGTTACTCTCAATATGTTTGCTATTATGTTTTTCTAATTGATAATTAACTTCAATGTGATGTTTTCGTTTTGGTTTTTGTTTTTTTATCTAAGAATTGAGTTAGAGGAACAAATAAAAAATAAATATTTTTATCAATGATTTGAGTATCTCAACTTTGATTCAAATGAACTTTGCTGGGTCTGTGGTAAATAAATGACTATCTACTACCTCCACCAATCTGTGAAATGGGTTTTGTTTTAGGCAAGATCTGCAAAATGGGTACATGGACTAGAAATGGGTTTCAATTTTGGGGTTCTCTTGCTGTATATTTCTTTGTTGGTGTAGTGATTTTGGTGTTTGATTCAGGGTCCTATTTTGTTATGGGTATTGAGCTTGGAAATATTCGTAGAGCAATCTACCTGTTTAGAATAATTTGGTTGGTTTATGGGTACTGTGGTTTCTGTCAAGGCCTCATGGAGATTCTCAAATGATTCAATTTGGTGCACATATAGTACTTGTACTTAGATATTTACTTGCTAATGAGATGAAGGATGCTTTTAGAGATAAAATAATGAGTGCTGGTGATTTCATTCTACATATGTCTTAACTGTTACGTTTATATTTATTTTTCTAAAACTCCTCAAGTAACTGCATATTTTGGGTTTGGGAAGAACATTGTGAGAAAGTAAAATGAAATTCTATTTGATTAAAGAAAATGTAAGAAAATAAAAAGGAAAAATAAAGAAAGGAAAAAAAATTGGTACCAAAAAACAAAAAATTTAAAAGCTGATGTAGCATTTTCTGCCATCTAAGCGTTGATAGGGCATAGCAACTGATACAATCTAATTATTTCCCATAGCCATTTAAAGTTCATGACCTAGAATGCTAATAGCCATCTTCTCCAATGCAAAAACAATTGGCCCAATTCAGCAAGTTTGCCACCAAACCACAATGTCATGGCAATACAAGTGACTCACTTAGTTATAATTTGCATACTCACTATTTTGATTTTCTATAGAAATTTAGAACATTGACAAAATGAATGTAATGACAAGTGGGTGATTTGTATATGGAAACATTGATGAATGTGTGTAGTGGACATGGGCGGGTGGACATGGGTGGAATCAATGACACATTACTGTTTTACAATTTGGTCTTTGATGGAAATTGGTATAAGTAAGGGTTTATTAAATTTGATCATTTTGCTGAAGTAAGGTTTGTTTAAACATATTTTATTTATTTACCTTATCGTAAGTAAGTTTTTGTACATAATGATTCTAACCTATTAAACGTTACTTTATTTTTATTTATTTTTTATCTTATCCTTATATGTTGGCATTTAACTAAATATCACGTTTAGGAATTAAGGATGCATGTAGCTGGTACAAAGAATGCACCTAAGGAATCAAAAGAATTAAAATATGATACAATCTCATCACATGAAGAAAAAAAAAAGGAAATCTAACATTATATTGGCATGTCCCTTGATTATTGGGTTATAAATATCAAATCTAAAAATAAATTAAAAAAAAAAACCAAAATAATAAAATGATATATTTGTAGAGATAGAAATTTGAAAAATACTTTTAGAAATAGTTCAATCTTTTAGGAGAATAAATTATCTTCAATAAATTTTAAAGAGAATGAATTATGGATTATATCATATTACAAAATAATTATATATTCTCATGTGTGGGTGTATGACTAATCAATATATATATATAAAAGCAGAGACCTCGTGCAGAAGTGCATAAGGTTTTGCCATGTGTCACTTTGTATAAGTACTTTTTCGTTTAGCCTTTCACCTTCCATCTTCTTATTAACGATTAGTTTAAGCCATAAATGTAGAAAATTACTAAAGATTTAGTTCTACTCCCTTTTCCAACTTTTTGAACTCTTTCATTTTTAATATCATTAATTTAAGAAATGAAAGGTTTTCTCCATTCAATGTTAGTTTTCATGTTCTTTTATATATTCCAGTTTCACAAAATATCAAAATGCCACAAGAAAAATAGGACTGGAGAGATAGAGAGACAAAAAGTTAGAAATTAGTGTCAAAAAGAGTATGAAATTGTCTTTGGTTTCAGGTGCATATGCTCTAAACTCCTTAACAATACTATCAAAACTTGATACAATGCTTTCATAACATAAGAGGTTTCTAAAAGGTATGTGCTTTTTGTTTTTATTTATATTTTTAGAAAGTGTTTAATCTTTGTAAGTGATTAAGGTACTCAGACGTAAGTAAACTCATTAACAACACTATCAAAGCTTGATACAATCTTTTCACAACATATGAGGTTTCTAAAAAGTATGTGTTTTTTGTTTTTATTTATATTTTTGAAAAGTATTTAATCTTTGTAAGTGATTAAGGTACTCAGATGTAAGTAAAATTAAACGTAAGATACGAAATAGTATAAGTTTATATTTCCCTATTCAATTATTGTTTTATTTTTAATCTCTTGGCATGTATATTTAGTTTTAAGAATTAGAAATTATAAACCTTAAATTTTAGATGTTTAGCCTTCAAAAGTTTACGTGTTTTCTTTAAAAAAAAAAAAAAAAAACTTCTAAAGAAAAGAAAAGGAAATAATAAAAAAATTTATATTGGAAATAGTCAAATGTAAGAACTAAATATACATGTACATCTTATCAAACATAAAAGGGCATATAGTGATATTTTTAAAGTCTAATTAATTATGGTTACTTATGGATATATTGTGTTACAATTTTTTTCATTCATTATATTTTAGTGATGTATAATACATAATCGAAATTAATTTTTTAAACATTATAACACATATGAGTATTATAGAATAACTAATAACGAACACGCGCATTGCGCGGGACATCCACTAGTTATTATTAATAGTGGAACAATGTGTAAAGTTTCCCCCCAAAGTGACTCAACATGTGTTGCATGTTGAAATGTATAGATTATTAAGTCATGAAACCATATTAAAAGAAAAACTCCACAGTGTGTATGAGTTGGTATCTCATGCGCCTAGCGTATAAGAGATTTTTCCTAGTGTATATATATATATATATATATATATATATATATATATATATATATATATAATCTATACTGTTAATAGAATATATTTTCTTATTAAGATAGTCTCAACTTTCAAGTGATTCACTGATATATAAAGACAATTTCGATTATATTAATAAAATATTTTTAAAATTACATATATTTATAAATAATCTGAGGGATGACCATATGTATATTTTTCACTTGGTCTTGGTGTGAAATGATAATAAGGTGCACCACAACTTGATGTTCAAGCCGGACCAGCCCACACGAAACCAAAGCCCATGTATGAACTTCTCCTTTTTAATTTCGCTCGCTTTCATGTCTCTTGTTTCAGCGTGAGACACAATCCCGTTTACTTTGTGGCCAGGGTTAGTCTCTCTCCCACTGTTTCGAGCTTTCCTTCTACACCCATCTTTAATTCAACGCTTATAGCAAGTCCCTTTGATTACAAATGTACCCTTTTCCCATAACTCCCAAAATTTTATATCAATGAATCTGTTTTTTCATACTGCACGTTAGGTGTTTTACAAAATGCTTGACTCACAATCTTTTGCATTTCTCTTTGTATAAAAATTATTGACTGATTATCTTTCATTTCCTCATACCCTTTCCAATGTTATGTATTCGACAAATGTTATTAGTTTTGGATTCTAACATTAATTTACAATTTCTGGGTATATTGTGAAGCTTTTGGCAATTGTAATTTTTTGGTGATGTTCTATTGTTTTTTATTTTTCAGGAGGATTGCATTGGAACTGAAATAATTTGTGTTTGTTAGAAAAGGGTGCTGGGTGTTTGAAATCATGTTGAAGCATGTGCTTGGCAAGGTGTGTAACAGAGGGGTTAATGCGTATGGAGGAGACAAATTTAGGCCTTACTTGTATGTTCTCACGAGCGATGTTCATAATGGACAGGTATCTACTTTACATGTATTCAATTTTTTTTTTTTTTTTTCTCAAAATGTTTCCTTTTGTTGATTACTGCCTGTTGTCAACATTGCACGCACTAAAACTGGCTAAATGTTGAAAGAAAAGTAATATATAGATTGATAGTCAAAACTGCTTAATCCGATGTCTCTACTTAGCGTAGTCAAACAGTTGTTCTTATTTGTGTTGTGGACTGGCACTACTTGTGGCTAGGTGGAATAACAAATGGTTGAAGTGTTAGGAGCACTTATAATGCGTTAGTATGAGTTAATTGGTATCCAATGAAGTTCAGGAACTGCAATGTTGAAACTTTTTCAGATACTTAAAATTTAATATAATTGTTTGAGCTTAAATATACAGTGAATTCCTATTTAGTTATGTATGCAGTCGCCCCTACTAATTTGTTGATGGTTGATTTAATTTCTTTTCTCAAGGGATAAAGTCATGCCCCCAAAGTCCACCATTAAGCAAACTAAGAAAGGAATAGAAGGCATTCATAAATAAGAGAGAAATAGGCACTGTATCAGACACCTCATCAATAAATTATCTAAATAGCTGCACAAATGGAGCCTAGAATAGAGCAAAACATATCAGGTCTTTGTATGTTGCATTATTGGAGTTATTAAATTAAAGAAGCATGGTTGACAGTAGTCATATACACACTTTTAGGTCTACTTGGGACTTGTAGGGTTACGTTACTTGTGTCCTAGCTCCTACTTGTATGAGATATCAAATTCTCAATAGGTTTCCCTCCATTGGCTAAAATGATGAATGATGGTTTTGGAAATCACAATTGCTAAGTTGCTCATATTGGTATCATTTGAAGATTTTTCCAAAAATTGTCACAATTGAGAAACAAACATTTTTCTAATATTGCACTTTTACAGGTTCATTGTGCACCAAGAAGCTTTTTTGGGGTAGAGGATTTCCTAGATGATGATAATAGCCGGCCATACACTTACCAGAAGGAGAAGAAGTCAAAAAATCCAAACAAGCATGTATCATTCAAACAACGCACTGTAGCGTACATGGAGCCATTTACACTTGATGTGTTCATCTCAAAACGCTTTGTGTCAGCCTCACTCACCCACAGGGTGACAAGCAAGCAGGTTGCAGTTGCTGGTACCAACTCTAAGGACATTAAAGCTGCACTCAAGTCCCGATCAGATATACCTGCATGTTTGGCCATTGGTCGGATATTAGCTGACAGGGCAAGAGAGGCTGATGTCTACACTGCTTCCTATACTCCAAGGGATAGGGACAAGTTTGAAGGGAAGATCAGAGCGGTGGTTCAATCCCTTATTGATAATGGGATTGATGTAAAAATATATCTTGACTAAATTCAGTGGTTTTTGTATGTTAAATAACTTTCATATGGATCCTTGGAAAAATGATGTATGTAATTCTAGTTTATGAGTTATGAAGGCATTATTTCTAATTCTGCGAATCAAAGAATTGTGGAGTGGCTTGGTTTTCTTTCTCTTGGGGTTGGGGTGTCAGGGTAATGATGCATGCATAAGCTTTGGTTGTTTATTTGTGAAATCCAATTCTCTCTCTCACTCAGCAGAATTCTATCTTGGTTGCTTTCCCACATCTAGTGCATATACTCGAGAAGTAATGGCCTAATATGATTAAGCGTTTGGTCCCCATCAACTACTTTTTATGCAGATGTCACTGGGCTTTAATGCTTGAAACCTTACACACATACCACAGGTGTCTTGACTCTAGACCTTGGTGCAATAAAATAAATTATCAAAAGAAAAAAAAAAAAAAAAAAAAAAATTCACTATGCAGCTACTATAAATTTAGATCATGATTTCTATCCAAAAAAATTAAAGAGAAGATTATAGAACTTCATTGAGATTGAGTGCAACCCAACACTTTGATCCTTTCAGTTTTAAAACTCTCTAATTTCTCCCTCAAATTATGGTAATTACCTACACTTACCTCCTCTTAACTAATTGTTAGCCAAAGATTATTTTCCATACTCTAACCAATAATTTATGAAAATGTCCCATACTGCTCTTAATGCATATTGAAATAAGCTTTGTTGCTATTAAAATTATTGAGTCACCTGAAATTGTGATACGCATTAAGAAAGTATGAGGTTGGAGAACGAAATGAATTTCTACAAAACAAATAAAAAAAAAAGAAAAAAAAGGGAGTTAAAAAGATTAAAAAGGCCATGAAGGAGATGACAAAATTGACAACCTCTCTCTTTCTACTAGTAAGCTGTACATTCAAATATATCTCTCTTATGTACATTCAAACTTTTCTGTCTACATTTGCACTGTCTCTAGATCTACATTTGATCCAAATGTGGCATCTATTTTACAAGCTTCCACCAGACCTGACAGTAACCCAAATCTCTGATGAAGCCAAGTCACTCTCTGCCAGCTCTCCTCTTGTTGTTTCGTTGATTTCACTACAACACCTTGAAAATGGGTTTTTGCTGGGGAACTCATTTAAATTAGAACTCTCCGAAACATCCGAATCATCTGAATCATAATTTCCAATGTCCAAGATACTTGCTGGTGAGCATATATGTTCCTTTCTTGTATGCATCCTCATTGAATTCCCAGAAACAAAGGGATGGTTAAGCAATTCCTCAGATGTCCACCTTTTTTGGGGGTCTCTCTCCAAGCACTTGGCCAAAAAATCCTCACCATCCTTTGAGAGTTGAATTGGGAACTGAGGTCTCTCATTGCTACATGCAATCTTCAAAACTGCAGCTTTTGGATTTGAAATCTCTTCACTCCAAGGAGGCCTGCCAGTTGCCATTTCAATAACTGTGCATCCCAATGACCAAATATCAGAAGCGAAGTCCAGCCCTTCATTTCTCAAAACTTCAGGAGCCATCCACAATGGAGTCCCACCAATATAATTCCATAAACCTGATATACCCTCATTAGCCTTGATTTCCTTGATTCTCTTTGCACAACCAAAATCAGCCAATTTGACATTCCCTGATGAGCCTAAAAGTACATTCTTGCACTTTATATCACAATGCACAATCCCATTCTCATGAAGATACTTGAGTCCATGAAGAATCTCTCTGGTATACAATCGAATCACCTCCTCTTCTAGCACCCCTCCAAATTTTTCTGCCACATCCGACAAACTACCTCCTCCCATGTACTCCATGAAGACATTGAGTTTGTGTCCACAATTCGATCCACTCAACGTATCCCTCCCTATACAATGGACAACATACTGTGAATTCAAATTCTGGAGGATTTTAGCTTCATTCTCTAGGGCCTTAAGTCCAGCCCCAGACTGTGCGGACTTCACAACAAATAGTCCTCCAGTGGCCTTGTTCATGGCCAAATGGACAGTGCCAAAAGATCCTGATCCAACCAACTTGCCCTTCACCCATTCATCAGGCTGAAGAGTGGCACATTGACATTGGCAATCTCTGGCCATTTTTTCTGCTATTTCCCTCTTGGGAAATGTGATGTGGAAAATTGTTGTGTCTCTTGAATTGGGCTCCAAAACCCAACTCAAAACAGGAATCTCTTAGTCCTTCAAAATGCATACAGATTTGAAAAAGTTTCCCCCTTTAAAATTAAATATAAAGAAATGTAAAGAAATATCTTCAGAGGATTCAAAAAACGACAAGCAGAAAGAAACAGGTTGATCAATCTTTTTATCCAATACCCAGAATGAAATGTGACAACAAGGACAATTTAACAAAAACAAAAGACAAAAAAGCTTATATATCAAAGTTATGCTTTTCACTATGATAAAACAAATAGAAAAATACAAGTTCTATGACTTCAACATACACAAAATTCACTAAGATTTGAAATCTTACTTTGTTCCCTGCTGCAATTTTAAACATAAAAATACAAAATCAAATGTTTTGAGCGGTTTCCGATTAATCGGAAAACCGCCCTCAGGGCAAAATATAAATATATGTAAACCCCCTTCTTTCACCAGCAGGAGTCTATGTTATTTTGTTTGTTTACAAATGTTTTTGTTGGAAAAGATGATAATAATTTTGAAGTGGGGATTGAGCTTATATAGAGGTAGTTTAGTGGAAGAAAAAACGGTTGGTGATCCTAGTCCTAGACTTTTGGAACCTGATTTGGACATGCCAAGAATGAGGGTGTAATGGGTGGCTGCCATGTGGCATTCCTGTTATTTTAATGTGTGATTGGTAATGTTGTACTTTGTCTTTGGAAAGAAGGGTATTCTAGATAAAGATAAGAGTTATGGTGGTCCTTGTATTTCCGAAAGAGATGGGCCTGAGGTGGTTATTACAGTTTTTGTTTTGTTTGTTTGTTTTTTTTTATTTATTTTTTTTTTTTCTGGTAGAAAAAAGTTAGAAAATTTCAATAGGATTGCGATTTAGTGGTAACTAACAATGTACTCAATTGAAGACCACTTTTCACCTCTTAGTTCACATACCAATTCCATATAATGACAAAATTAAGAAAATTGCTATATCTTAAGTGACAAGTTGTTATTGACTGAAATTGATAGGCAAAAAAAAAAAAAAAGTAACAACTTACCACCTAAAATTTGTTAAGAAGATGTTTTGGAAGTAGCATTTCTCAAAAATTAAAGGAGTCGGTCTCACATTTTAATTGATCCTGTCAAAAGATATTCTAAACCTCTTTTTGTTTTGTAGAAAATAACTTCCAGCCAAAAAAAATGAATATGTCTCATTGAAGTTCATTCGGCACGTCTATCAAGCTCGATACAGGCATATGAGGTGCATTGCTTGATGCTTGCAAGGTTCACCGTAACATATAGAATATAGATTGGTGAATATGTGTCGTATAATCTCTTTGAATTGGCACATAGTGGCAGTTCCATATGTGGAGAAGACTAACATATATGCATGAGTAAGAGAGTGAGGTGGGATTGCAGTAAGTAGAACAATGATGAAATTACACAGAGATCAACATGGACAAAGCCTCACATGAATGGGAAGACGGGTATATTTACGGTTGCTCTTAACTTAATTTTTCAGTTTTAGTTTTGATTTTGTTTACAATTCTCATCATCAAATATCAGAGCCAAACAAGGAAAGTTATAAATGATGGGATTTTAAATAGAATAATTTACAAGCCTCTGCATAGTTATGGAACCTGATTTAAATCATAATTCTTTTGAGGTATAGTGTAAATCTGTGACTAGCTCTTTTTATGTATAAAACCAGTGAGAATCAATAGAACCCATAGTTGTAGTATAATATAAATATATATATTACCAACACAAAGCAGGAAATTCATGTCACTGTTACGGTACGAAGCTCAAATCTTTTCTGGTTCCTTTCAGCAATTTATGCTAGTCCTAGGTACGTTGAAAGGCAAGTGTTATGGAATAATTTAACCAAAGTTGCAGAGCTTCACAATTTGCCTTGGGTGTTAGCTGGGGATTTTAATGAATCTATTATTGGGGAGGACAAGTTTGGGGGAGGCTTGTCAATGTGAACAAATCTTTGTTGCTGAAGGAGTGTCTAGACAAATGTGGCATGATCGATTTAGGTTTCACTGGTCCACGTTTCACTTGGACAAACCATAGAGACGTTAATGGTTTAATCCAAGAGAGAATAGATCGGTTTTTCATTAATCCAAGTTGGTGCCTTCTATACCTGGAGGCGAGGGTGTCCCATTTAACAAGATGCCATTCGGATCACTGTCCAATCCTACTTGAAATGCAGCCTACAGTATGGGCTAATTGGCCTAGGCCGTTCAAATTCCAACGGTTTTGGTTGGCTGATGTAACTTTTCCTAAGGTGGTGGAGAATGTGTGGGGGCGAAATTCGGGTCTAATGGAAGCAATTGAAGTCTTCCAACACGAAGCGGGGGTTTGGAATATAATACATTTTGGGAATATTTTTATGAAGAAGAGGAAGATCTTGGCGAGGCTGAATGGTATTCAAAGAGTAGTAGCAATTAGGCCATCAAGCTCCCTTTTACATCTTAAGAATGAACTCCTTCAGGAGCTGGATGTGGTTCTTGGGCAAGAACAAGAGTTATGGGCCCTTAAATCGAGAATTAACTGAATGGTTCAAGGAGATAGAAACACCACATTCTTTCACGAGTCCACTTTGGTCAGACGGAAGAGGAATCAAATCTTGGCTATTAAGAATGGGGTTGGAGAGTGGTTGTATGCGGAAGCAGAGATTATGGATTTCATTAAGAGGGGTTTTAATGACATATACACTTCTTCCTCAATGTTTTCGGACAAGATACAGTCGGATGGTTCTCAATGGCAAGCCCGACTCCTAAAGGAGGAAAAAGAGAGCTTAGGAAGCCCGGTGACAGGAGATGAGATTAAGCCAGCCCTTTGGTCTCTCAAGGCCTTTAAAGCCCCTGGACCGGATGGCCTGCATGCGGGATTTTTCCAGCATTTTTGGCCTTCAGTGGGGAATTCCGTGGTAGAGGAAGTCAAGAAGATATTTAGGGAAAGGAAAACGCCGGACAAGCTAAATCAAACTCGCATTGTTCTTATCCCTAAAATCCAGGGGCCGAAGACTCTTGGGAATTATCGGCCAATTAGCCTTTGCAATGCGACGTATAAGATAGTCACTAAAATTATTCCTTGCTCTCGGGTTTGGTCAGCCTTGAAGAAGGGGGCTGACACTTTTAATCAGGGTATCAAATGGGTAGTTGGTAGTAATATTAACCTTAAGTTTTGGTTTGATAATTGGGCATTTGAAGGTCCGGTTCACCAAATGATTCAAGGTCCCTTGTCTTTAGAAGATCAGCAGCTAAGGATTTAGGATGTATTCAAAAATGGAATCTGGGATTGGGGATGCCTTTCCTTTAAGATTTAGCAAAATATCAAGTTTGTTATTCAAGCCACTCCGTGTGCTCTAAATTCCACAGGTGGGGGTAGGTTAGCTTCGTCTACCTCGGCCCAAGGTAAATTTAACCTTAGAAGTGCCGATAAAATTGCTATGGGTGAGTTCATGCTGAGGATTTTCCAGGTAAGTGGATATGGAAAGTGGATATTATTCCTAGGATCCAAACCTTTATTTGGCAATGTTTTCACAATAGCATTGACGTTAAGGAGTGTTTAGTGAAAAGGGGTATGCTGGAAGATGATACTTGTCCTTTATGTGGTAGGTATCCTGAAACAATTACCCATGCTTTGCGAGATTGCAGGATTATTAAACCCGTGTGGATCCAGTTGGGAGTGCGATGGATTGATCAGAGATTCTGGGCAAATGAGTTACATGAGTGGCTTGAATTGAATGTGAGACAAGGGAGCTGTAGGGATACCAGCGAATCTCCTTGGAGAACAATTTTTTTATTTGCTATTTGGTGTATTTCTAAGAGCAAGAACTAGGTGGTGCTCAATGGGAAAACTCAAAACCCCAGACTAGCGAGGGAAATTATGCACAGAGCTAGGGAGTTCACCTTTTGTGCATCTTCTGCTATTAATCCCAGACGCATGGTGATGAAGCAAATTAGATGGGAAAAGCCTCAGACTGGGTGGTGTAAACTAAATACTGATGGGGCAGTTGGGACAAGTGTAGGCAGGTCGGGATGTGGAGGCATCATTAGAGATGAGCAAGGGTAGTGGATCACGAGTTTCTCCAGGAGGATTGGTGTTTCGAATAGCCTCATTGTTGAGCTGTGGGGGTTGCGTGACGGTTTGGTTTTATGTTGCTGCAGGAATTTTGATTCAATAGAAGTAGAGATAGATGCTAAAGCGATATTAGATGTGCTTCTTAATCCTGGTTGTGCAAACAATTTTGTGTTGCCTATTTTGGATGATTGTAGGGTGTTGGTCTCTCAGTTTCGCTGGATTTGCTTTAAGCATTGCTATCAAGAGGCGAATCGGTGTGCTGACAAGCTTGCTAGGATAGGGGCTAGCCAATCTTTAGACTTTATTGTATACCATAGTCCGCCTGTGAACATTGTATCCTTCCTTGAGGAAGATGCCAATGGGTTGTATCTAACCAGGCGTTGTTCTGAGCTCTCTTTGCTTTAGTTTTATGTTATTCCCCTGTTTACCATATATATATATATATATATATATATATATATATATATATATATATATATATATATATTACTATAGAACTCTCTACCAAGTAGCACATTTCTTAGAACTCTCTCACATTCCTTGAAACTCTTGCTTAGGCTCCTACCTTATTAAAGTTTGCATTTTTGTCAAATTTTTAATTCATTAAATATTTCAATGAGTAAATACACATATTAATCATTTATAAGTGTGCACTAAGCGCTCGTGTGCATGCGCGCACACACACGTATTATATATATTTTTAAATGTTATATAAAAAAGCAAAGACCTCATATGGAATATTATACAATTCTGCCATGTGGCGTTTTGTTAAAGTAATTTTTCATTTAACTTTCCACCTCACCACTCTTTACATAATTTGGATTACAATAAAATTCTTTTAATAGAATATTATTATATTTACAAAGTGTTTAACCTATCATTATCATACTTTAATATCATAAATGTGACATCATACAACAAAATTAACAATGATATTACAAAAATTAATAATAACTCCAATGCATTGAAGGAATAAAAACTATGATTAAACAAACAATCAAACTTATTAGTTACACCCCCATCCAAAAAAAAAAAAAAAAACCTTATTAGTTACACAACATAATAACTAATTTCTAATTTATTTGACATTTACTCTATAGTCCAAATTCTCCACCCCCTTAATTTTGTATTACATCATTAATTTAAAATAAACCTCATCATATTATCGCAACACTACTTCATGTTATTACTTTAAAATATTTTGAATTGAAATATTTTGAATATTTTATATAATCTTCTCAGATAGCAACTTAAAAAATGATCTACACATTGCGCGGGCCCATTACTAGTACATCAAATACCTGTCTCAACTAAGATTCAGGGTGCTATATAGTATATACAACAATCAAATAGAATGATTTACAGGCCTCTGGATAGTTGTGGAAACCTGACTTAAATCCCAACCCTAGTCAAGGCGAACTCATATAAAGCCTGAACAAGACTTCTAGACTTTCCCTCTTCAGGCAACTTTAAAAGGCGAGCAACTTTTGAGAACCCATAATGGTGCACAAACATAGAATCTTCCTTCACTTCTTGTCTCACCTCTGCCTCAAGAAGGTTTGGTCTCGTTAGTGCCCACTGCATAGCCCATATGGCCAAAGGGCGCATGTAAGATATAGATCTGTATTGGTCCTTGCTGTTCCAAGCTTCCGGAGTTTGAAAAGAATAACTGTGCACAAAATGGTAACTTGTTAATAATCTAAAAGAAGGAAATTTAGGTATCACCTAAATGAATTAACCAACAGTTAACTAAAAAACTCTTCCAAGAATAAACTGGGCAAAAAATGTCTTGAATGACATCATGAATATCCAGTTTTGTGTTGTATTTCAGAATCAAGAAAAGAACTAATGGTTTGAGCAAGTAAAAAATATATATGGTTCTAATAAACAAAGATGTGAAGTGCAAGCAACCATTTAGGTTTTCTTTTTTTCTTTCCTTTAATTTTTCCCTTCTATACTTTTGCCTATATCTTGCTGCATAAGATGTCATGACCTCAAGGTGACAGCACAGAGCACGATTTATGTCAAAAAGATCATATGGGCTTTAGTTTTGAATAATAGGATTAAAATTATTACTGCGAATGGTTCAAAATGAAACTCTAAGCCAAAAGAAATATTATCAAGAAAATAAGCTAATAGCATGCTACATCCACATCCTTTCTTTTTTGATGAAAATATCCTCACGCTTTTGGCTCTTGTAAATAAAGATATAGTTATATAAAGTTGCATAAGTGATATGATTTTATCAGGCCACAAAGTCAAAGACAATATCAATTTGATTTAGGCAAACTATTGAATCTACTAACAGTTAACGACATAGATTTGCAAGAAAATTTGTACAAGATTGACAATTATATATATATATATATAGAGGGGGAGAAGTAATAGGAATATAGGATTAACCAAGCATCCTTATCAAAAACAAGGAAAACGAAACGAGCAAAGTTCACTTCTGTTCGAAACGAAACAAACAGCATAATAGCTTTTGGTTATTAATCTTGAGCTGCTTGAGTTAATAAAACAAACTAATTCTAGAAGAAAAGGCAAGAGAAGAGCTAACTCACCCAAGTCCTTCTTTAGACCATGCAGCTTCGTAGACTCCAATTGCAGTCTGAAATGCCATATCAATCATATCTTCATGGATCATTGTTGCAGCAACAGCATATGTGACTCCAGGCCATATTTCTCTTGATTGCATGCAAGACATGTCAACATTTCCATCAGGTAACATTCCATTGACAGCTCCCCACCTTCCATTCTTCAACTTTGAGACATTGTAATTAAAGACCTTTTCTAGTGCACTTTTGGCCTTGTCTTCGTCAACAATTGGTAAAAGACCGCATGCTCTAGCATACCTACAGAGTTAATAGGCAGAAACCTCTAATCCACCACCATTGTTACTGAAAGAAATAAAATAACCATGCATGACACAGTACAGGAAAAAAAAAAAAAAAAAAAGACCATTTTAAGGTCAAGAGTATGGACACTTTAGTTCTCCCACATTTTTTTTTTTAAAATACAAAAATTATTTTTTACACAATACAGCAATAAATCCATAGTCCCAAAATTTTGGAGTTGGCTGCTAGTAGAGAATACCCCAACTTGTGTCTGTAAGGGTTCTAATCATAATAAAGTGACTAAATTTTATGCTATCTGTCAGCCTACAACCCCCCCCCCCTCCTTTTCTGGGCTTAGGACTGGCTATGAACAAACTATATAAAATCCAGAAATTGTCCCACATGGAGACTATTGTAAGTGTAATGTATTCTAGAAACCATTTGGTACACATGCTAAAGATATTTCCCTGGCCTTGGATAAGAAAAATCAGAGGATTTTATCCTGATTTTAAAAGCAAAAATTGGATAAGCAAGCACACGCGTACACATGCACACACATGCACACGCACACGCGTATGCAAGCATAAATTGAAAGAACCATTCTTAATGTTCTTAAAGAATATGATATTAAAAAAAAAATATCTAGAAAATTGCTTCAGTCACAACATACCATTGTCCAGCTAATTGGTCAGCTTGAATGGAGGAACTTGAACTTCTGCCACTGCTGTCATAATTGAAGTAAGAACCATTCCATAATTTATCATATACAGCTTTTGCCTTCTGAAACTTAAACCAAAAGTAATCCTCAGATGCCTTATCACCTACTTCACGTGCCATGGCAGATGCAGCCTGCAAGGCTGCCACCCACAACCCTCCACTGTATGCACTCACACCAGAGACAGACCATGTATCATAAGTTTGATCAGGGAAGCCTTCGTTCTCAATCATCCCATCTCCATCCTTGTCAAATTGTTCCATATAAGCCATTGCAACATAAACAGAGGGCCAAACAGCTTGTGCAAAATTCTTATCACCTGTGGCAACCACATCCCTATAAATTTGGAGGACAAATTTTGGATTCAAGTCTTTCCACCTGTCAGTGTTATAAAGGCTATAAGCATTTACTTCAAACCATGGGTCATTCATTCCAATATCATGAGGAACAGCTCCAAGCACCTTTCTACCAACCCACCCTCCATCATGTAAAAGTTTCATCTTACTGGGATCATGCATCATTACTGCCGCTGCAAAGTCTCTTTGGATGCTAAGTTCAAGTTTTGGAAAAAGCATGACTAATGAAAAAGATGAGTAGAAATGGACATCGTAAGTATTCCACATGTGATATTCAATCCCTTCAAAATAAAGGAATTGCCCAATGTTTTCTTCTCCTTTCTGAAGAAGATTTGGCCCAAATGCAGAGTTTGATGAAGTTGTGGTGTGGATTTGATCAAGTACTGAAGTCATCCTTTCAAGAATATTACCAGCGGTATCATTTTGATGGGGTACATCGATTATGTCTTTCAAACCTGGCCTGGAACTATCAAGGGAAAACTTCCTTTGTACAATGCTTGCTAAATTATGAACCGGCGGTGATCCATCTGCAAAAATAAAAACTAACTCGTGGTTACTTACTTGAGTCAACAATCACAAAAAAGTTTTTGATAAAACACCACCCAAGTCTTAGTCCCAAAACTTTGGTGTTGGCTACGCTTTATTAGAATAGAGAAGAAGCCTCATGTAAACAGGATGTGCACACAATGCTGTCCTAAAACATAAAGACAAGCTCCACAATACCTGTCCAAATTGTCCCCCCTGAATTAAGATAATAGAGCTCATTGAAGAGAGTAATAGGGTACCTGTAGAAAACCATCAGAATAAGTTAGAACCTGATTATACATGCACAACAAATAACACGTCAAAACTCACCATTCAGGAAACCTCTTGTCCTCAAGAATAGGTCTTTGCCATGCATCTATCTGGGACTCCCAATGGCCATTCTCTATATTCAGAAAGAATAAAACAAAAATAAGGGCATTGAAGTAACAATTTCTTCAAAATAAAAACAATTTATTTTGTGTATTAGAACTCCCTATCAATCAAAAATCTTATGAATGTACGGGCATTATGGCCAACTTTATTACATATAAGTTGAACTATAGTTTATATTCTTGCTTTCAAACATGGAGTAAAACTTTAAAATCCTAGAGTTGAAACAAATCATCAATGTACAACACACACACTGGAACATTACCAAGAATAGCATAATGTGCAATCTTTGCAGCAGCATCCCCATGGGTACCATAGAATTTAGTGTAACGCCTGTTGATACAAATTTTCAACATATAGATAACTTTTTGAAATGTGATATTTCTCAAACAAAATTTTGGCTAGCCACCTGTAATAAGTTTTTCCACTCGAAAAGTTTACTTCAGGGCAGTCCCATGCCAATGAAAATGTTACAGAACGTACTGCATTTGGTGGAATTGTAAGAGAAGCGGCAATGGCTGCCCCAATAGATGATCCTGGTTCTGAAGGCACTGATGTTTCAGTGGAACTAAGGCGGTCAAAGGATCCATACTGTTAGAAAGAAATATGCATATCAAGTTATGTGAGAAATGAAGATAAAGCTTTTTCTTTTTATGCATAACAGAAGAGAAATAAAGATAGGTCAGATTCCTTTGAGTAAATTTGATGCCAGATGGCTAGGTTGAAAAATAGAGATAAGGGAAAAGAAAAAAAAAAAAAAAAACATGACAAATTGTACTATTCACTACCTAGAATCTGCCTAACTTCAGCACCTATGTTGCTTGCAATCACCACCAAACTTAGAGAAACATCTCAAATGAAAAAAAAAATTATTTCAAATTCCAATGCTTCAAGCCATTCTTGGAGCCTCTCTTTAATAGGCATCAAGGAGTACATCAAGCCTCAGTTACATTCCATAAAATCATGAACAACATTAAATTCAAAATTCAATAGTAAAACTCTAGAAAAATATGAAATTCAAAATTCAAAAAATTAAATCTGAGATTTCAAACAAAATTTAAATAGAAAATAATTTTGGTTGTGCTCCCAGCATCAAAATATAAACATCACCATGTACCCGAACAACCTCCCCCCCCCCCCCCCCCAAAAAAAAAACAACAACAACAACGACAACAAAAGAAAAAAAAAAAAAATCCTTAAGACTGAAGATGTCCCTTCGACAGTGGGACGGGAGAGGCAAAACTACCAAAGGTGAAAACACAAAGAAAATTCCTTTTAAAATAATTGTTAAATGATTATATCACCTATACCCAACTTAAGACTTTGAGATCAATGTTGTTTATCAAATCTCACTTAGACAGTAACAGTTTCATATTCTTAAGGCATAATGCCAAATCTTATAGTTTCTGATCTACAAACCCAATTGTCAGATTTGACTGAAATTGTAATTTATCCAAACCAAGTGCAACAGGTCTAGTCCAACCCAATTAAGGACACGTGTGGATATGACCAAAGAGCAAGACAAAAGCCACGATAGTTAAATAGTTACAAAGTAGTTGTTCAGTAGTTGGTTAAAAGGACAATCTTGAGCTTTTTACTTGATACTTGCTGTGTAAGATCCCTAGTATAAATACTAGGAGCCAAGTAATCGGTCTTATATTGAACATTGATACAAATTCCTCTATTTTCTCTCTAGGCTCTCTACCTAATCCCCTTTCTTCTTCTTTGGAGGCTGGCTACCTCAAAGAAAGTCAAATCCCACTTGATTCCCACACTTTCCTCAACCAAAATCATCAAGATATGTTATTCTTCTTCAAGCTCATGATAATCTTAGATAAAAAGGTGAAAATAAGATGATTGGTTCAGGTAAAGGAAGAAAAGATAAGACAACCAATCTGTCACCAAGAAAAAGCCAGGCAATATTAATTAATCAGGTTACAATCTGCTGAAACCAAAATAATTCTTGAGTTGTGAATACACAGTAGGATTAAAACTTAAAAGCCTAGCACAAATGTGCAAATGTAGGAAATTGATGAGATGTCTTTTATTTTATTTTTTATTTTGGTAAGGAAGGGAAAATTTCTAAAGAAGAGCCCTATAGACTTGTCTCTAGCCTGTAAACCCTACGGACAACTGACTACACCCACCAAAACCTTTCTAATGAAATGTGCATGTCAAATATGGGAAGTCTACCAACCTCCTTGATTTCCTGCCACATGTCTTTTGCAGTGATACCCTGAGAGTTACCGGATATCACAAAGTAAGGGCACTCAGAGACATGAACACCATCAGTCTCCTCTGCTGCAATTGCAAAAGTCACAGGTGGTTGTTCATTTGCAGTCCTGTAGTGGCATGTGAGGGGTATTGCATTGAGAGTATCAGAAAATATACCATATAATGATTGAACTGATCAAACAAAGGGAAGATTTGAAAAGAGCATACTTGTGATGTAGAAGTACACCATGCACACCATCCTTCATCCTAGAAGAATAAATAATCTTATGGGTTAGCATAAACAATAGGCATGCTATAAAATAGATAAGCAATCTTCACACACACGTATGCTGGCACAAGTATCTAATCCTTCACAAACAAACACGCACTCATATGTATCTAACTATAATTTCGAAAAAAAAATAAAAGAAAAGGTAAGATATATAAAGAAGAAGTCATGCAAATGCCAAATTTCTTACATTATTTTTGAATTGAAGTGCTGACCAGAAAATTCAGAAAGCCCCCCAACAGAATTCTAAAATGGAATTGACAAGAAGATTTTGCATTAGTTTTAATGACTTCCGGCACATCAGATTCTTTACAGGAATCTATATAAAATATACTCGGTAACTCCAAGAAGGAAAAAGCTTTAAAGAAATACAACTAACATAAGTATGGAACCAAAGGACATAAATTTGAAAGTGATGAACACATGAAAAGGAGACATACTGCCCATGTGAAAAGCAAGGTAACATCTGCAGCAGTCTTTCCAGAATTGTCCAGCTGAAGAAAATTAAAACCACAACTCAATACTGAGGCTAACTATATATCTGATATAGACAACCATGTATCTAATAGATCCTTTCCTACCGTGAAAGTAAAAACTGATACAGGGAAGCTGCTCTCCTTGTAATTATGGGGGATAACAGGTGAAATTTGACGACAAACCATTTTAAGTTCTGGATCAGGTTCTCCTGGATTTAAAAAGAACCGGGTGACCAATGCATGAGACAAATTATCCATGATAAAGATCATTGTAGACTGAGAAGTATACCACTTAATGATTACCCTCATATACAGTCCATGACCTTGGGAATAAAGCATGATACGTAGAGTTGCCTCCATTCAGATTCCAGTCCCAAGATCCAATCCCTGAAACATCAGTTTCTCTGTCGAAGACATAGTATTCAGTAAGTTCAAACACAAATGAAATGGGGCTCTCGAGAATTTCTGAAGCATTCAAATTAACAGTGCAGCTAATAGTTGCTTACTTAAGCACCTCTGGGCTCCCTGGGCACAACACTGTGGAATATTTTTCACCACTCGAGCGCTTAACAAAAACCTGCACAAGTATTTGTATTCCAAATTTTGCAGAAACTTGATAATAACCAATGAAAAGATACTAAAGATAACAGATGTTCTGTTCTTCATTTTATTTCCATCCAATGAAAGATCAACTATAAAAAATAGAAGCAAATATTTATCTAAGTAACATTAAGTGCTTCAACGAACTTTTCATCAAAGACTCATCCCAACATTTTCTGATCAACCAATGAAAGTCTTTGACCATTTCCCACCATCTAGGGTCACATATCCTGTATATTGTATAAATTTCTCATAGCCATGGATGACATCATCCTTCATATTTCTTTGTAAAACGTGTAAACTAGGACCAAATCAGCCACGTGCATTTTATTTAAAGATGATATCAGAACTAAATACCAAACCAAAGATCCATAAAAAAAGATATGTGTTAAAAGTCTCCTTTAATTTCTTTGTTTTGACAACAATCAAGCCTTGGTTCCAAAATTTCGGTATCACCTATGGTCCTATGGACCTTCAACAAACTAGTAAAGATTGACCACAAGAACTCTTTATTGCCATTCTATTCTATCCGGTGTCATACTCTTTGTTACTTCCTTGATTTACATGTCCTATTTTACTACTTCTATTAATGTTATTTTTTGTTTTCCTCCATCTCTTTTTGTTCCCTCAACTTAAATCAACTTACTCTTTCTCACTGCTGCATAAATCACTCTTCTTTGAACAAAGTAAAACTTTAAACCTATTTCTTAAAAGTTCAAAAACAGATTAAAACAGTTGAATCTGTCCTCAAAAGCATTATGATAATAGCTGTTTTAGGATAAATGGACCAGATAGGGCCAGGGAATGCCTCAACATATCACCCCTTTAGTTAAATTGGGAAGACAGATACAGCCTTGCATTTTGACAGCTACACAAGGTCTCTAACACTAGAAAAAACATAGCCCTATATAAAAGAATATTTATAATATCTCCTTCAACATATCAATGAAAAAAATACTTGAAAAATATATTCATTGAACTTACCGAAAATTGATTTGCTAAAACTGGTTTCTCTTCACATATTCTAGGGAATAGTTGCCAGCGCTGAAACTCACCTCTGTAACTCCTTCCTATGCTTCCTGAGCTGAACATTATATTTTTACAAGAGATGATTATGTTCTAAAACTCACTAAAAAGAAGCAATATACAATAATTTGGGTAAGATCCAAAAGTTTTCAGCTGGTTATAATTAGTAAAGATAATGCCAAACAATGTGAGGAAATATTCTCAGCTTCACATTTTTTTTCACATAAACTGCTTTTTAATCGGTCAACTACAAATGCACCTGGTGGCTCTTATACCCATAACCTCACCCTCAAACCTACTTTTACAAGGGGAGAAGGTGTCATTTGAGCTAGAGCTCATTGGCATTTTCTTCACATAAAGTTATATAATGTTCAATAATAAATATCTTCTACTAGAAACACAAATGTCTAGTATACGCATTAAAGAATGTATAATATGTATGGCTTTTATGTTACATTATATAGTAATAAACATCTATCATGAGTGATTAAGATTGAACACATACCCTATACCACCTAAGGGAATACCATGACATGATGTTACAAGGCGTCTAGCAAATGGATTGAAAGCAGACCCCTGCAAAGAGAACAGAAAGATGCTCAAGGATCCCTTACCATAACCAATGCACCAATACAAGCTGGATAGGTAAAAAGAAAGAAAGTTACATTTCCTTTAGCAGCCTCTTCTCGGACATGGCGCCACAGCCGAAATCCTATTGGAGCCTACCAAATATAACAAACAATATAGTTGACACCCATGAAACCATAATAAAGGGGCTAAGGTCCTAATGTTTGTGAATTTGTCATGTGATTCTGATGCATCAGCAAGACCATGGTAAGGATGCAGAAATATAAGCAAATTAAAAATATCTGTGAAGGAAAGCATAAGCACATACATACACAACAGATATGTGTGCGTGTGTATGGTATGTACAGATCTGCATGTATGTGTTTGTGTGTGTATATGTCCTTAGGCCTTTCAAAAAAAAAATTAACACATTTATGCGCTTGATTATATAAAATAAGGGAAGCAAAGGATTTTAAGGGTCCAAAGAGAAAAGGTATTAAATCTAAATCTGTAAGCATACCAACTGAACTATCTCTTTCAAACTTAGGGTGAACTCAGAAAGGACACTTCCCTCACTGTTTAACTTTCGCTGCCAGGTCAGTAATGCAGGCTTACCAGGGTCAACCTTAGACAAACAAAAGAAAAAAATATTAGACAAGCAATTAAGGGTTTGAAACATCAAGCTTAAAACAATCGCCAGTTAGAGTCATATCACAAAATATTGAAAAAGAATACTTGAATACTTTCTGTAATCTTAAAAGTAGTTGTGTCATCCATAGTTTTCATAACTGGACCAGCCAGTTCGACTGGGTTCACCAGAAACTGGAGGTGAAGCCGGTTTTTTCAACCAGTTTAGGGGAGTGTGTTTTGGAAAAAATTTGATAAAATGCACCTGTGGGAACTCGATGTGTCTTTATGTCACAAACTATTACATTTATATTATGTAACTGAATTAATTATTTTTATTTTGTCATGGTTTGACCTCGGTTGAACCTCAATCCGACCTCAAAAACCTTGAACCTCTACCTTTTTCAGTTCTTTGAATGCTCTGGGTTTCAAAACTGTGGTGTCATCTACTGCATCAACGATTGTGCTAAAACAATTTCAGAGATCAACTTAGAAAATGATAACTTGATGGCAAAGCTCACCTATCATGCCAATTACATCCATAAACGCATTACCTGTTGCAACAATGTCTTTACATACGTCTCTAGAACATAACCCATAGCAGTTAATTTTGCAGCTGAATTAATTGGAACAGACCTATGATCCCCCAGAAGGATTTGCAGCTTGGAGACTATAATTCTTATAAAAAAACCTTTGCAGGGTGACTTGTGAAAGATTTCTAAATAAATAAAACCTCCATAGTATGTTTTAAACAGATTTAAAGAGAACCTTTGCAACTCTTTCAGAGACAACAAACATCTTTGATGTCTAAAATGCTGAACTTTTCTGGATAAAATTGCATATGACAAACCAGAACCCTATGAAGCTGACTAAGGATAGAGATGGTAAACTGCACAGAAAAATCCAAGTAAAATACACTTTTGTACTTGTATCTACTTCTGCTATTTCTAATGGCCCGTCACTTCATTCAATGGAGTAGATGCCCAAGCACTTGATTTAGCCATGACTTACTACTCACATATTTAAAAAGCCTAAATTTCAGGGTTGATGTAGTTGTTTCCAATGATGTGAAGATGATTTATAGCATCCCCCCCCCCCCTCCAAAACTAGAGAGAGAGAGAGAGAGAGAGGTGGAGATGAAAAGATAGAGGAGCAGCAAAAAGTAAATACAAAGACAATGAGCTCTACCTCAACTTCAAGACCCATTAGGTGCATGTGTAATTTACCAATCAAAAGAAAAGGTAAATATAAGCATTGTATGCAAAAAAATCATTCAACAATCGGCCAAGTATGGGATAAACCATATCTCTGCCAACAAAAAAGATGGGATTGATTATCTGGCCTCTTGTAATGTAGTTAAAATTTTATGTTAAGTTAACAAAAGTATGTGCTAACACCTGTACATTTCAGTGTTGTTTACTTAACAGTATTCATGCCTAGGAGTAATTCTATACTCATTTGTTCTGAAAACTTACAGAATTATAGATAGCAGATAATAAAGTTAAATAAGTAATAAATAATCAAAATGACAGAAAAAATACCTAAGGTTTGCTGTTTTCTCTCTCTATAAACATAACTAGCATCATTACTAATATAGAATAAGCTATACTCATTAGCTTACAACCAAACGCAGAAAGACAAGAAAGGAATTTCTACCACTGAGTGCAACACATCTAAATGTTGCAGCAGTTTAGAAAGTAGGCAGAAAAGCTAATCAAAAAGCTTGACAACTGTAAACAGAAATCACTTCACCTTTTCAAGAACAGTATACACCATTTAAACCTTTCAAACATATAGAGAAAGTTCCATTGCAGTCCTTAGAAAGTAAAAGGGAGAAGCTGTCCCAGTATATAACCAAGTACCTTATTAGTTGAAGACTTAGAAAGTTCCCTCTCTTCTTCAACGAGACCATTTCCCAACACCTTCCCCTCAAACATCTTTCCTGTATTAAACAAAGAACAACCACATCAGGCCATTTGCATTTTATATAATTCATCACACAGTTCATATTCTTTTGAAGCCCATTTGGTTACCAAGAAGTCAGAAGACAAGGGTATAAACATAGAAATCTTACAAATATTCTAACCCCATGTGTACAAAATTCCAATTCTCTTTTCCTTTCTCCATTGTCTCATAAACCACAAATAGCATTATAATTTCTTTCCCAAATCAATTACTACAATATTTCATAGGCTGAACAGTTGTGGATGGCCTCTAGTTATAAACTTAAAACTATCATTATAATTCGTGTGAACTAGTTTGATTCTGTACAGTGCATTTCCCATCATAAACAGAGCTCAATTGAAGTTATGCTCAACATTATTTAAGTATACTGAATGCGCAGCACTGGAAATCACATTAGCAGCATATTTAAACAAAGAGTGAAAGGTTATAAATTCCAATTCTATTGCTCAATAACACATTCCCATGAATGCATATATCAATACAATAAGTGTTAAAACAGATTTTTTTTTTTTTTTAACGTTGAAAGTAAGGCAACCTACAATCACCTTTCACAGATCCCACAAAAGTGGGAGCTTTGTGTAGTGGTTACAACTTTTTTATGCCTTCAATTCACCAAAATAATATCGCAACTACATCAAAACTTCCAACTTCTGTAAAATTCATAACAGCGTGATCTCTCTCTCTCTCTCTCTCTCTCTCTCTCTCTCTCTCTCACACACACACACACACACACACATTCACACACACGCTACATATTCATAAGAATCATAACCCATTTCATAGCAAAATTCATCTGATTACTTTGCATCATAGAAACTTCATTACTCACCAATCACCTACAGTCACACACCCACAAAACCATCATATATTATCCAATAACCCATTAACTTCACATACTATTCATAATCCATTTCACAGCAAAATTCATCAGATCAAAACTCACCAATCACCTACACACACACACACACACACACACACACAAAAGCATCATATACTATCCAATAACCCATTAACTTCATAAATTATCCATAAACCATTTCCAAACAAAATTTCATCCGATTATTTTGCATCACAGAAACTTCACGACAACTCACCAATCACCATACAAACATGAACAAAAATGCACATTTACAGCCACACAAATACCCACAAACGGTAACACAAACATACATACATACATATATATATATATATATATATATATATATATATACATGTCGATTTTTTCCATAACCCATTTCCCAGCAAAATTCATCTGATTAATTTGCATCACAGAAACTTCATGACAACTCACCAAATCACCATAGACACACACATGTACAAAAATGCATACTTTCAGACACACAAATACCCACAAACACTAACACATACATACATATATGCATGTCGAATTTTCACGTCAATTTTCAATTAGACCATGAAAAATGAAGTGGGTCAAACCAAATGATTAATCCAACAAACTTAAGACAAGCAAAGATTTAACATTGTCCAATGCAACACCCATAAATCATAAATGCAAAACAAATTGGAGGATGAACCATACGATATCTAACCTGAGAAGTTTAATTGTCAGATTGATGAAACTAAGAACTGGTTTGTGCAGAGAAAGAATGAGTTTGACGAATAGTTGTTGAATCTGAGTCAGATGCGTTTGCTTGGTCTGAAAAACTTATGTAAGAGTCAGGTTTTGACCGTTTTTTTTACAATGACAGACTTTTATGGTTACCTTTTTTTCCTGTCTTTCTTATTCCTTGCGTTTTTTTTTTTATGACCGGATTCTTTTTTTAACCCCTAAATTAGAAACACACCAAATTTCACTATTAACTGAAATGAATGACTTTTATCTCAAAAAAAAAAAAAAAAAAAACTGAAATATAAGACTTTTTTGTTCATTACTTTTTATATGAGACGATCACCTACAGACTTATAGTTGACCAATTCAACAAATCAAAAGTGTTAGTTTCTTTTTCTTTTGTTTTTTTTTTATTATCAAACATCTTCGCCGTGTGATTTTACTTAATGGACTATTTAATGAGTTATATGACTTATTTAAAAGTATATATAAATTTTTTTTATAATTTGATAATTACAACAAGATGTAGATGTTTAATAAATTATCACATAATATGATAGATGATATTCTTCCAAACCAATTTGGAGGCGAATTTATAACTTTTTTGTTAATTTTTGTTTGTTTTAATGAAAAACTTGATCTAAAGATAATTTTTTGCGTTTTTCTATGTTTAGTAATATCAGGAAAAATAGTTTAAAATAAAATTATTTCTTGACTTTCCTTATATAGTTTGACATGAGATAAAGTTATTTTTCTATAAAATTTTCTAAAAAAACGACTCTATTTTACCCTGAGCTGAATAAGTAAAGTAAAAAAATAGTTTCCAACTCATTTTAAAATTACTATTTTTTTTTTTTTTGAGATAAAAGTTGCTATTAAACATAAGAGAATGAGATATTTTCAAGAAAAACCTTTTTGAACAGTGATATATTTTAGAAAATTTTAATGTCAAAACAAATGGAAGGAGACAATTTTTTAAACGAGTTTTTAAGACAAAGTTAAATCTTTGAAGTTCCAAAAAATAACACTCTTCAAAAATTCCTATTTGGTAAGGGGGTTGGAGGTTCAAACAATTTTGTTATCGCCGTTGTCTGTATATAAGAGTAATTATTTTGTTTTTTCACTATCATATTGGAGGAATTTTCATCAACAATAGTGTGTATGTATTGGGTCTACACTCATAATCAATGGTGTAAATTGACCATTTTGAACTTGGGGACTAGACCGCAAACACAAATTAAGAGGTATCAAAATGTATTTCTGCTGATCGTCTTATCTCCACACAAAAAAAAAAAAAAAAAAAAGGAAGTATTTTTGCCAAAAACAAAGTAAAAGAAACCAACTCAGTTTATTAATGTGGTATTGTGGTAATCATATACCCACATGCGCTGTGATGTTTGAAGTCTTGAAGTAAAACGAAGGGGTGAGGGATATAAGAAAAGAAAAGAAGGGTGTGATTCATGGGGTATGATCAGGGACAGACCCAGGTGGGGCCCAAGGGGCCCGGCTCCCCTGGGTCCCAAAAAATAAAATATTTTTTAGTTATAATATTTTTCATTTTGTAGTTCGGCCCTTCCAAAACCTTAGGCCACTCTTCATAAGTCTAACTAACTTTACTCAAATAGCAACTATCTAACCAAAAAATTTAACAAAAAATAATAAAAATATTCATAATGGTGATTATATTTTAGCAAAAAGAAAACTTATTTTACTACCAAAGAACCAAAAAATTATGTGTTATTGGAGAAGCTAAAGCTAAATTTTTTGCAACTATAGTAAATTAGTAAAAATACCAGTTGACTATAGCAAGTTGTTAAAAATGAAATACAATATTTTATTAAGATTATATCTCTTCCTTCAATTAAAAAACTCAAATTATCTCGATTCCTTTATTATTTCAATGAATTGTTTATATTATTTTAAATGAAGTTATAAAAATAAAAATAAAAATTTGATATTGGGTGTATTGTAAAGTGAGGTGGTAAAATAAATAAAGTAACTTTTTGATGTGCCAAAAACTAACACCTTTAGCACCATCAATATGAATGCTCTAACTTCAACAACAACAACAATAATCCTAGACAACCTAGTGTTAAAAAAAGACATTATTTTGTTTTTGTTTGTCTTTATTGGTAAATAATGTATTTAGAAACAACAATTCTAAATATTTATAATTTTTTTAATACTTTATGGATGCTTATTTGGATTTTTTTTTAATATTTCGACCCTTGCTAGTTTAAAATCTTAGGTTTGTCCCTGGGTATGATATAAAATTTATTTAGCACCATGTTATTTTTCTTATTATCTTTTACTTGACATATCAAAAATTTGTAAAAATATATTTTAAGGATGTTTAAATGTTTTTTCTTTACTTAATTTTACCATGTTATAAAAATTTACCATATATATATATTCATACTATAATCACAATTAATTACTAAATCGATTATGATTTAAAAACCTTGGTAATACATTGAATATAAATCTTTGCTAATTTCTTTTTTCTTTTTGGAAGGCCTCGACATAATATATTTAAGGACTGGATTTGACTCCAAAGTCCAAACGACTGAAGGACCTAGGCCCAAATAGCTCAACGCAATGAATTTGTTAGAGAGTGGGCTCCAAGACTAGGCTTTTATGGGTGAAATAGCGCTTACCATGGGCCAAGAATAACAATGAGACAAGGAAAAACAGAAGACAATCACAGTATTGAGAAGGATCATTCTCCTCGGCTAAGTCCGAGGAGGTTTGTTCTTGGAAATATCCCTATGAGATTTGTTTACAGTTTCAATTCTTTGTGCTACAGTGTTTTTCTTTGCTATTTCTCTGATCCCTCTCTCCGCCGGGGGGGGGGGGGGGAGCATTCTATCTTATATATCATCTTTTAGATAATCCTGGTCTTCCATTTGTTGATCACACAGGCCACCACTCAAGTGCTAGTCCCATCAGGCACATTCCTTGAACCCCTGTGAGATACGACAACCAAGGTAGCACTGTTCAAGGGTTTTCTCCACATAAATGCGGTCAGGAGGTTTGGTGAGATGCATTAAATGTGGTGGTAGCCACCAACACTTCAATTACGTCAGTGCTGGTCCCCTTTCCAAAGCTCTTTATGTACTGTAAGGCCTCTTTTTATGACGTATTGATTACGTGATCATAGAATCCGAAGACGTAGACTCCTCAGCACAGTAATTGCTTGGCCTTCTCAGCCATGCTATGACATGTGACGTAATTACCTTACTCGAAAATCTAGTACCCCACAATATATATAGACGCATGTTGGATTTTCTTATTAAACATTTCAAGAAGGTTGCTATCTGGATAACGTTAAATCTACATTAAAAATTTATTAATTTATATGGAATTTTTTAACACAAAAGGTTGTTTTAATATAGGTTGACTACGATATGGCATGATAACCAACAATGACAAGTTTATATCAGTAATGAATTATTCTAAATTTTTATAAAAATTATTATACAAAAGTTTAACAATAGTTAGTAAAAAGAATTGATAAATTTAGAATAAAAATGTAAAATTATCAAGTACCAAATCACTTTTAATGACAAATCTTTCCATAACCCATTGAAAAAAGGAAGAAAAAAAAATACTAAGTGAAATTCACACATAATTTTTTTTAAATACACTTTAATAATTAAAATTTGAGCAATGAAGTTTGGTCAATCGAATGAAATTCACACATAGTTTTTGCTGTTAACTGTCATGTTATGTTGCTAACAGAACCAAACTTTATGGTGTAAAATCACAGTTCCGAAACGTTGGGGTGTAAAATCCAATCACCCCCAAACGCTAGTACTGTACTTTGCAATTTACCTTTAAAATTTTAAAACAATGAATTTAATTTTAAAATCCAATCACCCCCAAACGCTAGGACTGTACTCGGCAAAAAACCCCTCCACCATCCTCCAAGCAGTCAATAACCCACTAGAGAATGCAGTTGGGATACATGAATAGCAGATGACCCTCCAAGCCTAATCTATCCAGTGCACCTAAGCTCTCCAAGCTTCTTGCTCCAACAGGGTTACATCGAACCTTGTCTTCTCTAGCTTACCGAATCCTGCAATAAGCCCATTGCATCAACCAAATGAATTAGTCATCTTGAACTGCTTCCCAAGCACCAAAACACCTCCTCACTGATATGGGTATGGTGAGATAAGGAATTGGCAAATGTACCTCCCAAGAATATGTCAATGGAGAGGGTGAGAGTTGAAGAATTTGGGGAATCAAATGATAAAGATTGTGGATGAGTCAATCTTGATTTTCTCTAGGGTTTCTCTCTCAAAATTCTCTTTGGAAGCTCTCTACATTTCGTGGGTATAAGGGTATTTATAGTAGGGTATATGGGGAATGCGAAAAGTCAGTTTTCAACAAACAGGGCATTCTGGCGACTCAACCTCGCGACTGGAACAAGTCGTGAGTTTGAGTCGTGAGCTAACTGCCTGGCCAGACTGGAAGTTTTGTCCTGTAGTGCTCCAGCTGTCGTGACCCTTTAGCTCCCCTGCATGCTTCACATGTGTGCCATTTTGGAGACTTGCCAGTCGCGAAATCCAATTGCGAGACTCCTTTGAATTGCACACATCTTGAGGTTTTCTTCATACTATCTCGCACACAACCTTTACATAAATCCCACCAAAATACAAGGTATCTAATTGCTAAAATACAAGCAAATTTGGCATGAAATAAAGCTAACGCATGATTGAATAAATTCAACCTTACAATATGCTCTCTCAAAATTTGGAAGGAGTTCCTTGTAATTCACTCCATGTACTCCATTTACCCATTTTCTCTATTAACCACTCATATCACCCATGATTGTGGTGGAGCCGAACAAGTAGACCAACTTTTAACTCTCTATAAAAGGATCAAGTCCTATTCGCCCAATGTAAGTCCCACCATTTACTATTTTCCCTTTCTTGTGTTCTAGAGAGAAAATTGACTTAATCGTTGGAGGGTCATTAACCGGGTTACACTAGTCACCCTTAACAGTTCTTTCTATTCTTTTCAACACCAAAAAGTTATCACCATAGTTCGAAGTATTCTAGCTTACTGATTTTCATGCATCATCAGTATCGGTTTCATAATAATTACTTTTTCTTATAGATCAAGACATCAAAAAATTCTTTTTTTATTAGTTTTTGAAATAGGTGGGATTGCTTTGATCACAATTTTTTGGAGTACATATATTTATTTAACTACAAGAGATTTTATCATATTAAATCATGCCAAATTTCAATCTATAATATTAATTTACTAATAATGAACAAAAGAAATTAGTATTGTGCATACATAGTGCATGGTTATCCAAAAACAAAGAAAACTCAGATGCATTCATTTAAAAGAAAAAAATGAAATTGTTGTGCAAGCTTTTTTTAACTTATTTAAGAAGACTGTGTTAATTTATTTAAGGGTAAACTATATATTTGATCTCTATCATTAACAACATATTTCAATTTGGTCCCTAAATTTTCAATTGGGTTAATTTGATTTCTAATATTTCAATGTCGTGTCAATTTAGTTATTACCATTACCTTTAGATGACAATTGTTGTAGTAGCAAATGCCTAAAATAAAAAAGTAGTTTATTGTCACATCAATGGAATTTTTTTTTTTTATATATAAATTTTGGTCATTTGTCACGTCGCAATTTCCATGCAAATTGCTGCTATAGGGTATGAACCTATAGTGGCATTTTACAATACAATAGTTACGGTACAATAGTGGTGTTTTGTGGCGCCACTATAAAAATTTTTAGGACATATGTGGTTCAATGTTAGGAACATATGTCACTATTTTATGTAATTGGGTAGATCTAGGATGTATTTAATACTTCAAGAAACCTTGTTTCAAGACCAAGTATTAAAGTCATGCAAGTCTGTCCAAGATTCAAGTTTGAAAAGTATTGTTCATTAAAGCTCGACAACTAGCATCTATCGAGCCTTGAAGAGCTGTTCCAGCCCGTGGCTAGACAGCAGCTCGATAGATAGGGTATCTGTCAAGGTTTATGAAATTTAGCTTTTCGAGTCTGTTTTTCCTCCAATTTGTGATTATGTGTTTGGGCTTTCTTTTTTTACAACCCTAGACATATAAAAGGATTATTTTAATGGTCATATCAGGTTACACAGTCAAGAGCACAATTGCACAAGAGCATAATTCATCAAGTGTGACCGAAAACCTAATTTGCCCTAATTCTTGAGAAGCTACTGCGTTTATACACCATAGGGTTTTGTGACCAAGCAACTTCATGATCTTCTTGTGTTGAAAAATAGAAGAACTTTGTAACCAACATTCTTCTTTAGTTGGTGATTGAAGTCGCGTACTAGAATCCGCGCAATTGGTTAGTCACGTATTAGGAGCCGTGCATTGAAAAGGAGAGATTGTCACTATAGAACAAGTCTAATTGGGTATTGGAGTAAGGGTTCAACTGTAGGTTGGTAAAAGGTACTGAAATTCCTTTACTTGTAACTGCTTGTTGTGATAATAGTGAATTCTCGGTAGTGGTGACCTTAAAATCACTCGGTGGGGTTTTTGCCTTGGAGGTTTTCCCCATTCGTAAACAAATCACTATATCAATTTATTTTTCGTTGCACTTTAGTTTATTGGTGATTTGTTTGTGCTACCACGCATATTTGTATGTTAAATTGATTAATTAATAAATTTGGCTAATTCATCAATTAATTCATCGCAATGGGTTAATACGTTTTTTGCCTATCAAGTGGTATCAGAGCAGGCACACTCTGATTAGAGTTTAATCTTTGTTGTGAGATCCATTGACCCCTATTTGTCATGGATAGAGGACAGTCACTTATTGTATCTCATTTATTTGATAGAACTAACTATGCATACTGGAAAGTATGCATGAGAGTTTTCTTGCAGTCCTTAGATGAAAAGGTGTGGCAAGCAGTGGAGATAGGCTGGACCAAGCCGAAGCAAGAGTCGGCCGATTGAGATGATGCAAAGATCAAGGCGACTAACTTCAACAGTAGAGCATTGAATGCTCGATTCAGTGCGGTCACAAATGAGGAGTTCAAGAAGATTTCCTCCACTGAAACTGTAAAGGAGGCGTGAACTATTCTCCAGACAACCTAAGATGGAACTAAGGCTGTCTTCAAAACTTCAGAGGCTCATTACTAGCTTCGAAGAAATCAAGATGTAGGAGGATGAGTCTTTTGATGAGTTCTATGTCAAGCTCAAGAACATTGTGAACTCAACATTTAATCTTGAGGAAACCATTCCCGAACCCAAGATTATGAGAAAGGTGCTCAGATCCCCGCCTGAGAGATTTCATGCAAAGATCACAGCAATTGAGGAATCCAAAGATATTGACAAGATTCCTCTAACAGAGCTCGTTGGAAATCTGCAAACCTATGAGTTAGGTTTGACAAGGCTCGGGAAGTCAAGCAAGAGTAAGAACATGGCACTAAAGGCCAAGAGCAGTGACACTAATGAATCTTCCGATGTTGAAGATTCTAAATTGAAGTCCTACATCACTCTGCAATTCAAGAAGTTCATGAAGAATTCCAATGCAAAGGGCTTCAACAAGAACCGTAGACAATCCAATTCTTCTTAGTTCAAGAGCCAAGACAAAGGGAAGAAGGATGCAAGGGATGGCAAGCAGTACGCTGTTCCCTCAGGACCCAAGTGTTTTGGGTGTCAAGACTTCGAACATATGAAACAGGAGTGCTCCACATATCTTAAGACCATTAGGAAGAACAAGGCACTTGCTGCAACATGAAACGACACTAAACCTGAGGATGATTCGGACAATGAGGATGACGGCATCCTAAATGCCTTCATTACTACTGTCAATCCTACTGAGGGGATTATTGAAGATGTGGATGAAGAAAAGGACTTGGTGGAATCTAAGTTGAGAAGATGGATGAACAAGATGACATCCATATAACTTATGCATAGTTATACAAGGTCTCGGAGAAACATGAAAAATTGTATAGGTTGACCACCAAAAAGCTTAATAATGTGGAGCTTAGTGATGTGGAGCTTGAACATGAAGAACTCTCCACAATATTTGATGAAGCCAATCAGACTATAGGAGCGCTGAGGTTTGAGAATAACTTCCTAGTTAAGAAGACTAAGAAGCTTGAGGCAGAATTGTTCCAAGTCAGAGCTCAACTGGAAAGGACTTAAAGTGCTAAGCTCAATGAGATGCTCAGTCTTCAAAAATTTACTTCTGATTAAACCAGTTTAGGGTATAATTTCTCTTCTTCTAATGTTGCTTCTACTAGTACTATTGTTTTTGTTCCTCCTAGTAATAATATTGATATTGAGAACACTAATATCAAAAATAATATAGCTAGTGAGAACATAGACAAAGGTAAATCTATCTTAGGAGCATCTCTTGAGCAGAATAAGAAAGAAGCTAAAAACCTTAGGGCTAAGAAGGCTAACTCTCAAAAGCCTAAACAGAAGAAGCAGCATCAGTTTCCACCCATAGAAGAAGCAACGGCATAATCGCATAAAGAAACCAGAATCAATTTCCATCCTTTCTTGCACCTCTTGGAGATCTTCTCAAAGTTCTCATGTTCCTTTCAAACTTGAACGGTTTCAATTCTTCCCCCTCACTGCCAACTCAAGGCTTTGCTCGAAGGAAAGGTTCTTCCAAGGTGTGGAAGGAAAAAGGCTCCAAGTGATTTTATCACTTCTTTTCTCTCCCTTTATGCTTTTGATTGCATTACTTGTGTGCTTTTGATTTCTTGTTTTGAGTTAGTCTAGTTTTATGCATTGCTTTGCTTTGTTTAACATGTTTTTGTTGTTTATTTTCAGTTTCTTTTATTTGTTTTCATAAAAATAAATTAAAAAATTAAAAAATCAGATTAATACAAAAACAGTGTGTGTTTGTGTACATTGGTACTTGTGTACCTTAAATGACCAATGAAATAAAGTTTTCTAAACTTTGTATCATTTGTAGCTTAGATGAGCAATTCTGTGCATAACTAAGCAAGTAAGTTTTGTGGCTCGTGTTTGTGATGAGTAAAGTTAAGTAATCTCTTATACTTAACACTCGTATCATTCTATTTGAAGGGAATGACTAAAAAATCTTAAGAGAAATGCATAAATAACCATCTCACCACTGTTACCCGCCAATTATGAAATGACATCTGTATACTTCGGCATAAGAAAAGTGCAATGTCAAAAAACTTAACATAATTTGGTATTTCTTTCCTCTTTTTTATATGCCCATGCATAGTTTGCTTAAAAGAAAAATATGCAAAGAAAAATAAAAGCAAAAAGATCAAAATGATTTACCTATGATTGCCAGCATGTATTCTAGGAGATGTGGGAGTTATAGGATGTACCTCGAAGGTAATAGTCTCCATCAAACAGTTATGATCGTGTGTGAGTTAAAATTGATTTACTCATATCTCAAATTGTCATAACATAGAAACACTCATACAATCTTGTGATATTTTTCATACATAACACGCAATATTCTTTGCTACATTTGATACATGTGTAGGTACAATGTGATTTGACTATCACAAGGCTTATATGTGTTAATGTATACTCACTAAACTGTCTTAACTTATTTTTAAAATATAAAATTGGTTAGACTTGTTTAGTGTGTGTGTGTGTGTGTGTGTGTTTTGGGATTTATGTGCTTCACAATGTTTGTTGAGAGAAGTTTTTGAGAGATCAAAATGTTGTTTGGATCCTTGATTGAGTTGCATACTTGATTGCATTCATATCTGTGTTTTTTTTTTTTTTTGTTCTTTGAAAAACTGTTTTAAGCAATCTTGACAGCTCCTCGACACCTCTTGACAACTGGCTTATCTATCAAGATCATTAGTTGATTTCTTATCGCTATCTCGACACCTCTTGACAACTAGGTCGATTGATCGAGAATCTTTCTATCACCTCGATAGCTCTTCAAAAGATCTTCGATCAATCGAGCTTTTTTTTTTTTTTTTTTTTTTTGCCTTGGACACCTCTCGATAGATGCATCTATCGAACCCTTTAAAGCTCGACACCTCTCAACACCTCTCAATCTGTCAAGAATTACTGGGTTTCTATATAAAGGGTCGTCGCGATTCTGATCTCACTTTCCTCAATCTCTCTCGCCTGATCTCAACCGTTTCACCTCCCAAACACACTTTTCTCTCTCTAAACCTCTTCCTCAAGGAATTTTTGGCCTTAATCAAGTTTTTCTTCACTTGGTATGTGTCCTAATCCCTCATATTCATGCATTTCATGTTTTTAACCTAAGTTTTTGGGATTTTTAAAAATTTTGGAGTTTTTCAAAATCAAAGAGGTTTTTGCTAAATTTTTGGGATGGGTTTTGTAGTTTTGATCTTGAAACTTCATGCGTTGCATCTCATTTGCATTTTAAATATATTGTCATGCATTTTAGATGTGTGCTATATATGTTCTATGATTGTGTGCTGGTAGGATTGGATTGAGTTGAGCCCATGATGAAATTACCTTTGCATGTCACATGTTCATGCATTCCCATGTATGCGTTCTTTCTTTTCTATATTTTGATATATTTGAATTGCTTGGGACTCTTCTGATTGTCTCCTTCTCCTCTCTCTCTCTCTCTCTCTCTCTCTCTCTCTCTTGTTTGCATTAGTCTGCTTCTATGGCACCCAAACGTAAATCTACTCTATCCCGAAACCCTCTACATTTCGAGGCATCCACTTCTTCCCATCTTACTCCCTTTCACGTCTGGTTCCATGATGAAAAGGCCAAATCGGACTTCTTTGAAAACTTTTCACGATGAGACATTTATTCAAAACGTTAAGTCATTTTGTCGGACTTTTCCAACACTGACCTACCCACAGTCATTCACAGTAGGGGTTGGGAGTCATTATGTAACATCCTGATCACTTGTCCATCCGTGCTGATCCAGGAGGTCTACTCCAACATGCATGGATTTGATTATTCAGTACCTCAGTTTTTCACTCGCATTTGAGGTACGCGCATCATGGTCACTTTGATTCTTGTAGCCGACGTGCTCCATGTCCCTAGGGTAGCGCATCCTGACTACCCTAGTTGTGATCGTCTTAAGACTGTGTCTAAAGACGAGCTTATGTTTGCCTTCTATGCGCCCTTCTGATTGGGGTAAGCGTCAGTTCACTTACTATTCGACCTTTTCTAAAGGTCCTAGGTTCATGAACATGGTCATGACTTTTGTGTTACATCCCTTATCTTATTATTACTCTATTACAGAGCCCCATGCTAGGTTTTTGCTTTCCCTTCTTGAGCATCTTAGTATAGATTTTTCCTCTCATTTCGTTCTTTCTATCATAGATGTGTATAGGGATACAATGACCCGTGATAAACTCATCTTCCCTTCTGCTACCACGAGGCCCTTATGCCATTTTTCTATTCTCTTTCCCGTGTCCGACCACTTTTCTACTATGGGTGTTATAGATGTCGCTACCGTTAAACGGAGCAAGGCATAGCTTCAATCAAGGCGGTCTGGGTCAGCAGCTCCTCCCACTCCTTTAACTCCATCCACATCCTCTCCCTCTTCTTCTATGAGCGTTGTCAAAGTCTTCATTGCCATAAACTCTCTTCTTGAAAATTTTTTCAAGAGTTTGTGTTACAATAGATTTTATTGTATTCAACAAGTGAGTATGAGTTGAGTAATTTATGACTCCTCTCATATGTTCATTTGTTTGTAGTGGTTTTGTCACGGATTGCCAAATGGGAAGATTGTTAGGACATATATGATTCAATGTTAGGAACATATGTCACTATTTTATGTAATTGGCTAATCTTTTGATAAAATGTACTTTACTTGTAATTAGGTAGATCTAGGATGTGTTTAATATTTCAAGAAACCTTGTTTCAAGACCAAGTGTTAAAGTTATGCAAGTCTATCCAAGTTTCAAGTGTGAAAAATGTTGTTCATTAAAACTCGACAGTTAGCTCGACAGCTAGCATCTATCGAGCCTTGAAGAGCTGTTCTAGCCCGTGGCTCGACAGCAGCTCGACAAATAGGGTATCTGTCGAGGTTTATGAAATTCAAATTTTCGAGTCTATTTTTTCTCCAATCCGTGATTATGTGTTTGGGCTTTCTTTTCTCACAATCCTAGACATATAAAATGATTATTTTAAGGGTTGTATTAGGTTACACAGCCAAGAGCACAATTGCACAAGAACATAATTCATCTAGTGTGACCGAAAACCTAGTTTGCCATAATTCTTGAAAAGCTGCTGTGTTTGTACACCATAGGGTTTTGTGACCAAGCAACTTCGTGATCTTCCTATGTTGAAGAACAGAAGAACTTTGTAGCCAACATTCTTCTCTAGTTGGTGATTGAAGTCGTGTACTGGGATCCACGCAATTGGTTAGTCACGTACTAGGAGCTGTGCATCGAAAATGAGAGATTGTTACTACAGAACAAGTCCAATTGGATATTGGGGTAAGGGTTCAACTATAGGTTAGTATAAGGTACTGAGATTCCTTTACTTGTAACCGCTTGTTATGATAATAGTGAATTCTTGGTAGTGGTGACCTTAAAATCACCCGATAGTGTTTTTGGTGTTTTTGCCTCGGAGGTTTTCCTCATTCGTAAACAAATCACCATGTCAATTTATTTTCCACTATACTTTAGTTTATTGGTGATTTGTTTGTGCTACCACGCATATTTGTATGTTAAATTAATTAATTAATAAACTTGGCTAATTAATCAATTAATTCATCACAATGGATTAATATGTTTTTGGCCTATTAGAAAATGTCACTGTAGTCCAAAAGGACCTATAGTGGCGTTTTTAGGACTTATAGTGGCATTTGAAAACATCACTATAACTCTTTTTTTTTCTTTTTTTTTTTGTAGTGAGATAATTGTATGGACTAAATTGACATAATTGAAATGTTAGATATCAAATTGGAAAAAAGTGTAAAGGATGGATACCAAATACATAGTTTACCAATTTATTTAATCCCTTAACTTAGTCTATTGACATTAGCAAACCCATTAGCCTTTTGACAAAGAATAGCATTTTCCAAGCCAAAGACACAATGGCATAAAATATAGGAAGATCTAGAATTAGTCTGTCCAAGTTAAGACAAACACAAATTAATAATACAATAGTAATAAAAATTGAAGAATAGGAAAGATCCCTAAGTCCTAACCTAGTGTGCTTGTTTTCTCCTGTGGTGGTTGATTATTATTGTTTTTTGGCTTTCTCCCTTGGATGTATTATCATATGTGGGTGATCCTTCTAAACCTGATAGATTTTGTTACTAAATCGTGTAAAGCTTGTGTATTGTGGATACGTTTGTAGTTTATTTTGTTTATTGGATAAAAAAATATTTATGCATTAAAAAACCCATTTATTCTTTATTATTGTGAAAATAAGCTTTGTCTTCTTCGGGTGTTGCACCTCTCCCCCTCCTCCTCCTCCTCCTCCTCCTCCTCCTCCTTCAAGTGATCCTGAATGCTGAGGAGTCTGTTGATCCGACTGTTACTGCTATTGCTGATCCTCCACCTTCTACTTCGGATGATCCTAGAATTCATTGTATGTTGGACACTGTCATGACCGTTCAGGCAGCTCATGGTCAGCTTTTGGTGGATGTCCTCACAGAGTTTCAGGGTTTACATGCAGAGTTGGTGAGCCTTAGACGGTCCCCTCCACCACCTCCTTTTGATGATGAGTCTTGATTGCCCTTTGGCAATTCATCATAAAAAGGGGGAGTACATATGGACATATGTATAGATAGCGACAAGGGGAGATTTTTGTTATGGAGGGAGTGTTGTTTTTTTTTTTTTTTTGGAGCTTTGGAGCTTTAAATTGTATCTAGGTGCTTCATTTTGTACTTATTCTTTTTGGCTCATGATGTATTAATTTTGTTGTCTTTCCTTTTTATAAGTTGTATATGATAGGGGGAGACATTATGTTTTTATTTCTGTTTCTTGTTTCACATTATGCTACATTGATTATTGATTTATATTTATGAGGTTATTCATGATATATGTCTTTTATTTTATGTTATGTGAAATCAATAATTTACTTTGTTTTACTTGTATTTTTCACAGATGCGTTTATGTGTTTATTAAGTGTTTCAGGAATATATAGGTTGATTCAGTTATGCTGCTTTCTACACTTGCAATTGATAGATAATGGTTAGGTTGAATTGTGTTTGGTTAGGCTGTTTATTTAGCTTTGATCATTTTTTTTTTATTTTGTGTTTTATCACGGATTGCCAAATGGAGAGTTTGTTAGGTTCTAAGGATTTAAGATTTAAATGTATTAGAACTTCAATGTGTAATGTTGGCACACCATGATCAAAACTTAGAGTCTAGAATTAGGTTGCTCAAAATGTATTTATTTGTATAGTTGGAATCGAGTGTACTGCAAGATTTATTATGTAAATCTGCAAGGCTCAATCGATCGAAAATTAAACTCGATCGATCAAAGCTCGTGCAGATTATTTTTCTACAGAATTTTCCAACTCAACCCAAGCCTGTTTGACGTGTAGAGTTTTATGTTTTGGCTAAGTATAAAAGGAAAAACCCTAGCCACGTTTTGTAGTTATTGTTTATGCTGTATGTGTGAATCTCTTGTGAGATCTAGAGGTTTTTGCCTTCATACATACTTAGGGTTATCAAGATCGAGATTGATGTCGAGAGCTTGGTAATCAATTCAGTTGCTACATAAAAAACTTTCAAGAGATACAAGTGGTATGCTTGTGGATGCTATGGATCTAAGAAAGTAGTCTGTGGACTCGGAACTGTCACGTGGTCTAAGTCACTATTGTAAAACTTCAATTCTTTTATAGTGGATCTGTTTTACCTAGAGAATAGCTAGGTTAAATCTTCTCCAGGTTTTTTACCAGTTTAGTTTTCCTGGGTTACCATATCATGTGTTATTTACTTTCGGCACTGTTTTACATGATATGATTTGTTTGTGTTAACCTAGATTTGAATAATTTACCTAAGTTAATCACTTGGTTAATAACTAGGTTAAACAACTTGTGTTTTAAGGGGTCTAAAAACGTACAACAACAATCAAATAGAACGATTTACAGGCCTCTGGATAGTTGTGGAAACCTATCTTAAATCCCAACCCTAATCAAGGCAAACTCATATAAAGCCTGTAAAAGACTTCTAGACTTTCCCTCTTCAGGCAACTTTAAAAGGCAAGCAACTTTTGAGAACCCATAATGGTGCACGAACATAGAATCTTCCTTCACTTCTTGTCTCACCTCTGCCTCAAGAAGGTTTGGTCTCGTTAGTGCCCACTGCATGGCCCATATGGCCAAAGGGCGCATGTAAGATATAGATCTGTATTGGTCCTTGTTGTTCCAAGCTTCCGGAGTTTGAAAAGAATAACTGTGCACAAAATGGTAACTTGTTAATAATCTAAAAGAAAGAAATTTAGGTATCACCTAAATGAATTAACCAATAGTTAACTAAAAAATTCATCCAAGAATAAACTGGGCAAAAAGTGTCTTGAATGACATCATGAATATCCAATTTTGTGTTGTGTACGTACAAGTTAGATTTGAGCTTATTTATGTAAGTGAGATAACTTATCTAAAAGTACATTTACATAAAAAAGCTCGAAAAGACGCAAGCTTTGACATCACACTCAAACACAAAACAAAGAAAGCAATGGTAGGACATGAAAAAGATGCACATTTAAATAAGAAGGAGAAGCTGATTAATAAAAAAACACAGTATGTACGTGAAAAACCCTAGAGAACGGATCAAAAACTACAATTTGAGCAAGAACACAACATTCTTGCTCAGCTCAACTTGTATTATGTATGGGAAAGAGATCGGTTTACAATGAAGTTGTCTTTCTTTCCTACCAACTCTCTACTTCATCTTAAAATATCTAGTTGGGTTCTTGCCCTAATAGCACAATTACATGTTCCTTTTATACTCTAAGGAACATGGTTGAATACAAGGACAGGTGTCAAGTCATCATATTCTCTCTTTTGAATTTTTTCACAACTGTGATATTATCTGCTAACTAAGGGATAAGAACTGTGCCAATGTGGCATTGGGACTCGTAGGTAGGTAGCTTTGCCACTGCTTGTGAGACAAGTCTTGAACATTAAGAGAGACATCAGGAGTACTGTGATAGGTACACGTGTTCTTAAGATGACTCATTGTGTATTTGACCAATAAGGGGTGTCCTTATAGCTTCTTACCTTTAAAGTCATTATTTCCTTTTTTGTGAGTACTTGGGTACCATGTCAGGTGTACATCTTACTTCTTTCCCAAGGCAGTCACACCTTTAGCACAGACCAAGACAAGATCTCTTAGCCAGTGCTTCCTCTCCCTTTGCTCACAACCACTCCACGTGTAGAGTCCAGATTTAACCACTTACGCATTCTCTCATACCTTAGTGGTGTTATGTACATGTATTTCAGAATCAAAAAAAGATCTAATGGTTTGAGCAAGTGCCCTACATCTTAATATAAAAAAAATGGTACTAATAAACAAAGATGCGAAGTGCATGCAACCATTTAGGTTTTCTATTCCTCTTTCCTTTCATTTAGCCAAAAGAAATATTATCAAGAAAATAAGCTAATAGCATGCAACATCCACATCTTCTTTTTTGATGAAAATATCCTCACGCTTTTGGCTCTTGTAAATAAAGATATAGTTATATAAAGTTGCCTAAGTGATATGATTTTATCAGGCCACAAAGTCAAAGAAAATATCAATTTGATTTAGGCAAACTATTGAATCTACAAACAGTTAACGACATAGATTTGCAAGAAAATTTGTACAAGATGGACAGCTTTATATATATTGCAAGGAGGGGGAAGGAGTAATAGGAATATAGGATTAACCAAGCATCCTTATCAAAAACAAGGAAAATGAAACGAGCAAAGTTCACTTCTGTTCGAAACGAAACAAACAGTCATAATAGCTTTTGGTTATTAATCTTGAGCTGCTTGAGTTAATAAAACAAACTAATTCTAGAAGAAAAGGCAAACGAAGAGCTAACTCACCCAAGTCCTTCTTTAGACCAAGCAGCTTCGTAGACTCCAACTGCAGTCTGAAATGCCATATCAATCATATCTTCATGGATCATTGTTGCAGCAACAGCATATGTGACTCCAGGCCATATTTCTCTTGATTGCAAGGATGACATGTCAAAATTTCCATCAGGTAACATCCCATTGACAGCTCCCCACCTTCCATTCTTCAACTTTGAGACATTGTAATTAAAGACCTTTTCTAGTGCACTTTTGGCCTTGTCTTCGTCAACAATTGGTAAAAGACCGCATGCTCTAGCATACCTACAGAGTTAATACGCAGAAACATCTAATCCACCACCATTGTTACTGAAGAAATAAAATAACCATGCATGACACAGTACAGAAAAAAATATATATATAAAAAAATAAAATAAAAAGACCATTTCAAGGTCAAGAGTATGGACACTTTAGTTCTCCCACATTTTTTTATAAAATACAAAAATTATTTACAATACAGCAATAAATCCATAGTCCCAAAATTTTGGAGTTGGCTACTAGTAGAGGATACCCCAACTTGTGTCTATAAAGGTTCTATTCATTATAAAGTGACTAAATTTTATGCTAGCTATCAGCCAACAATCACCCCCCTCCTTTTCTGGGCTTAGGATTGGCAATGAACAAAATATATGATACAAAGCACTGACATAGGTGGAGTTATGCACCGGTATATGTATTTCTATACAAAATATAACATAGGCTCTAGCTAAATCCAGAAATTGTCCCACATGGAGACTATTGTAAGCATAATGTGTACTAGAAACCATTTGGTACACATGCTAAAGATATTTCCCTAGCCTTGGATAAGAAAAATTAGAGGATTTTATCCTAATTTTAAAAGCAAAAATTGGATAAGTAAGCACACGCATACGCATGCACACACACTCACACACACATGCACACACGCACACACATATGCAAGCATAAATTGAAAGAACCATTCTTAATGTTCTTAAAGAATATGATATTAAAAAAAATATCTAGAAAATTGCTTCAGTCAAAACATACCATTGTCCAGCTAATTGGTCAGCTTGAATGGACGAACTTGAACTTCCGCCACTGTTGTCATAATTGAAGTAAGAACCATTCCATAATTTATCATACACAGCTTTTGCCTTCTGAAACTTAAACCAAAAGTAATCCTCAGATGCTTTATCACCCACTTCACGTGCCATGGCAGATGCAGCCTGCAAGGCTGCCACCCACAACCCTCCACTGTATGTACTCACACCAGAGACAGACCATGTATCATAAGTTTGATCAGGGAAGCCTTCGTTCTCAATCATCCCATCTCCATCCTTGTCAAATTGTTCCATATAAGCCATTGCAACATAAACAGAGGGCCAAACAGCTTGTGCAAAATTCTTATCACCTGTGGCAACCACATCCCTATAAATTTGGAGGACAAATTTTGGATTCAAGTCTTTCCACCTGTCAGTGTTATAAAGGCTATAAGCATTTACTTCAAACCATGGGTCATTCATTCCAATATCATGAGGAACAGCTCCAAGCACCTTTCTACCAACCCACCCTCCATCATGTAAAAGTTTCATCTTACTGGGATCATGCATCATTACTGCCGCTGCAAAGTCTCTTTGGATGCTAAGTTCAAGTTTTGGAAAAAGCATGACTAATGAAAAAGATGAGTAGAAATGGACATCGTAAGTGTTCCACATGTGATATTCAATCCCTTCAAGATAAAGGAATTGCCCAATGTTTTCTTCTCCTTTCTGAAGAAGATTTGGCCCAAATGCAGAGTTTGATGAAGTTGTGGTGTTGAGTTGATCAAGTACTGAAGTCATCCTTTCAAGAATATCACCAGCGGTATCATTTTCATGGGGTACATCGATTATGTCTTTCAAACCTGGCCTGGAACTATCTAGGGAAAACTTCCTTTGTACAATGCTTGCTAAATTATGAACTGGCGGTGATCCATCTGCAAAAATAAAAACTAACTCGTGGTTACTTACTTGAGTCAACAATCACAAAAACGTTTTTGATACAACACCACCCAAGTCTTAGTCCCAAAACATTGGTGTTGGCTAAGCTTTAATAGAATAGAGGAAACCTCACGTAAACAGGATGTGCACACAATGCTGTCCTAAAACATAAAGACAAGCTCCACAATACCTGTCCAAATTGTCCCCCCTGAATTAAGATAATAGAGCTCATTGAAGAGAGTTATAGGGTACCTGTAGAAAACAAATAACACGTCAAATAAACCATCAGAATAAGTTAGAACCTGACTATACATGCACAACAAATAACACGTAAAAACTCACCATTCAGGAAACCTCTTGTCTTCAAGAATAGGTCTTTGCCATGCATCTATCTGGGACTCCCAATGGCCATTCTCTATATTCAGAAAGAATAAAACAAAAATAAGGGCATTGAAGTAACAATTTCTTCGCAATAAAAACAATTTATTTTGTGTATCAGCACTCCCTATCAATCAAAAATCTTATGAGTGTATGGGCATTATGGCCAACTTTGTTACATATGAGTTGAACTACAGTTTATATTCTTGCTTTCAAACATGGAGTAAAAATTTAAAATCCTAGAGTTCAAACAAATCATCAATGTACAACACACACACTGGAACATTACCAAGAATAGCATAATGTGCAATCTTCGCAGCAGCATCCCCACGGGTACCATAGAATTTAGTGTAACGCCTGTTGATAAAAATTTTCAACAAATAGATAACTTTTTGAAATGTGATATTTCTCAAACAAAATTTTGGCTAGCCACCTGTAATAAGTTTTTCCACTCGAAAATTTTACTTCAGGGCAGTCCCATGCCAATGAAAATGTTACAGAACGTACTGCATTCGAAGGAATTGTAAGAGAAGCAGCAATGGCTGCCCCAATAGATGATCCTGGTTCTGAAGGCACTGACGTTTCTGTGGAACTAAGGCGGTCAAAGGATCCATACTGTTAGAAAAGAAATATGCAAGTTATGTGAGAAATGAAGATAAAGCTTTTTCTTTTTATGCATAACAGAAGAGAAATAAAGATAGGTCAGATTCCTTTGAGGAAATTTGATGCCGGATGGCTAGGTTGAAAAATAGAGATAAGGGAAAAGAAAAAAAAAAATGAAAAATTGTACTATTCACTACCTAGAATCTGCCTTACTTCAGCACCTATGTTGCTTGCAATCACCACCAAACTTAGAGAAACATCTCAAATGAAAAAAAAAAAAAAATTTATTTCAAATTTCATTGCTTCAAGCCATTCTTGGAGCCTCTCTTTAATAGGCATCAAGGAGTACATCAAGCCTCAGTTACATTCCATAAAATCATGAACAACATTAAATTCAAAATTCAATAGTAAAACTCTAGAAAAATATGAAATTCAAAAAATTAAATCTGAGATTTCAAACAAAATTTAAATAAAAAATAATTTTGGTTGTGCTCCCAGCATCAAAATATAAACATCACCATGTGTGAATATGACCAAAGAGCAAGACAAAAGCCAAGATAGTTAAATAGTTACAAAGTAGTTGTTCATAGTTGGTTAAAAGTACAATCTTGAGCTTTTTTCTTGATACTTGCTGTGTAAGATCCCTAGTATAAATCCTAGGAGCCATGTAATTGGTCTTATATTGAACACTGATACAAATTACTCTATTTTCTCTCTAGGCTCTCTACCTAATCCCCTTTCTTCTTCTTTGGAAGCTGGCTACCTCATAGAAAGTCAAATCCCACTTGATTCCCACACTTTCCTCAACCAAAATCATCAATATATGTTATTCTTCTTCAAGCTCATGATAATCTTAGATAAAAAAGTGAAAAGAAGATGATTGGTTCAGGTAAAGAAAAAAAAAAATAAGACAGCCAATCTGTCACCAAGAAAAAGCCAGGCAATATTAATTAATCAGGTTACAATCTGCTGAAACCAAAATCCTTCTTGAGTTGTGAATACACAGTAGGATTAAAACTTAAAAGCCTGGCACGAATGTGCAAATGTAGGAAACTGATGAGATGTCTTTTAAATTATTTTATTTTTTATTTTGGTAAGGAAGGGAAACTTTCTAAAGAAGAGCCCTATAGACTTGTCTCCAGCCAATAAAATCTATGGACAACTGACTACACCTACCAGAACCTTTCTAATGGAATGTGCATGTAAAATATGGGAAGTCTGCCAACCTCCTTGATTTCCTGCCACATGTCTTTTGCAGTGATACCCTGAGAGTTACCAGATATCACAAAGAAAGGGCACTCAGAGACATGAACACCATCAGTCTCCTCTGCTGCAATTGCAAAAGTCACAGGTGGGCGTTCGTTTGCAGTCCTGTAGTGGCATGTGAGGGGTATTGCATGGACATTATCAAAACATATACCATATAATGATTGAACTGATCAAAAAAAGGGAAGATTTGAAAAGAGCGTACTTGTGATGTAGAAGTACACCATGCACACCATCCTTCATCCTAGCAGAATAAATAATCTTATGGGTTAGCATAAACAATTGGCATGCTATAAAATAGATAAGCAATCTTCACACACACGTATGCTCGCACAAGTATCTAATCCTTCACAAACAAACACAAGCACGCATATGAGTCTAATTATAATTTTGAAAATCAATCAAAAAAAAAAAAGGTTAGATATATAAAGAAGAAGTCAAGCAAATGACAAATTTCTTACATTATTTTTGAATTGAAGTGCTGACCAGAAAATTCAGAAGGCCCCCCAACAGAATTCTAAAATGGCATTGACAAGAAGATTTTGCATTAGTTTCAATGACTTCCGGCACACCAGATTCTTTTCAGGAATCTACATAAAATATACTTGGTAACTCCAAGAAGGAAAGAGCTTTAAAGAAATACAACTAACATAACTATGGAACCAAAGGACATAAATTTGAAAGTGATGAACACGTGAAAAGGAGACATACTGCCCATGTGAAAAGCAAGGTAACATCTGCAGCAGTCTTTCCAGAATTGTACAGCTGAAGAAAATTAAAACCACAACTCAATACTGAGGGTAACTTTATATCTGATATAGACAACCATGTATCTAATAGATCCTTTCCTACCGTGAAAGTAAAAACTGATACAGGGAAGCTGCTCTCCTTGTAATTGTGGGGGATTACAGGTGAAATTTGACGACAAACCATTTTAAGTTCTGGATCCGGTTCTCCTGGATTTAAAAAGAACCGGGTGACCAATGCATAAGACAAATTATCCATGACAAAGATCATTGTAGACTGAGAAGTATGCCACTTAACAATTACCATCATATACAGTCCATGACCTTGGGAATAAAGCATGATACGTAGAGTTGCCTCCATTCAGATTCCAGTCCCAAGATCCAATCCCTGAAACATCAGTTTCTCTGTGGAAGACATAGTATTCAGTAAGTTCAAACACAAATGAAATGGAGCTCTCAAGAATTTTTGAAGTATTCAAATTAACAATGCAGCTAATAGTTGCTTACTTAAGCACCTCTGGGCTCCCTGGGCACAACACTGTTGAATATTTTTCACCACTCGAGCGCTTAACAAAAGCCTGCACAAGTATTTGTATTCCAAACTTTACAGAAACTTAACAATAACCAATAAAAAGATACTAAAGATAACAGATGTTCCGTTCTTCATTTTATTTCCATCCAATGAAAGATCAACTGTAATATCAACTATAAAAGATAGAAACAAAAATTGATCCAAGTAACATTAACTGCTTCAATGAGCTTTTCATCAAAGACTCATCCCAACATTTTCTGATCAACCATTGAAAGTCTTTGACCATTTCCCATCATCTGGGGTCACATATCCTGTATATTGTATAAATTTCTCATAGGCATGGATGACACCATCCTTCATATTTCTTTGTAAAACGTGTAAACTAGGACCAAATCAGCCACGTGCATTTTATTTAATGATGATATCAGAACTAAATACCAAACCAAAGATCCATAAAAAAAGATATGTGTTAAAAGTCTCCTTTAATTTCTTTGTTTTGACAACAATCAAGCCTTGGTTCCAAAATTTCGGTATCACCTATGGTCTTATGGACCTTCAACAAACTAGTAAAGATTGAACACAAAAACTCTTTACTGCCATGCTATTCTATCCGGTGTCATACTCTTTGTTACTTCCTTGATTTACATGTCCTATTTTACTACTTCTATTAATGTTGTTTTTTGTTTTCCTCCATCTCTTTTTGTTCTTCGACTTAAATCAACTTACTCTTTCTCACTGCTGCATAAATCATTCTACTTTGAACAAAGTAAAACTTTAAACCTATTTCTTAAAAGTTTAAAAACAGATTAAAACAGTTGAATCTGTCCTCAAAAGCATTATGATAATAGCTGTTTTAGGATAAATGGACCAGATAGGGCCAAGGAATGCCTCAACATATCACCCCTTTAGTTAAATTGGGAAGACAGACACGGCATTGCATTTTGACAGCTACACAAGGTCTCTAACACTAGAAAAAACATAGCCCTAGATAAAGGAATATTTATAGTATCTCCTTCAACATATCAATGAAAAAAATACTTCAACAATATATTCATTGAACTTACCGAAAATTGATTTGCTAAAACTGGTTTCTCTTCACATTTTTTAGGGAATAGTTGCCAGCGCTGAAACTCACCTCTGTAACTCCTTCCTATGCTTCCTGAGCTGAACATTATATTTTACAAGAGATGATTATGTTCTAAAACTCACTAAAAAGAAGCATTATACAATAATTTGGGTAAGATCCGAAAGTTTTCAGCTGGTTATAATTAGTAAAGATAATGCCAAACAATGTGAGGAAATATTCTCAGCTTCAGATTTTTTTCACATAAACTTCTTTTTAAATGGTCAACAACAAATGCACCTGGTGGCTCTTAAACCTATAACTTCACCCTCAAACTTACTTTTACAAGGGAAGAAGGTGTCATTTGAGCTAGAGCTCACTGGCATTTTCTTCACATAAAGTTATATAATGTTCAATAAAAAATATCTCTACTAGAAACACAAATGTTTAGTATATGCATTAAAGAATGTATAATATGTATGGCTTTTATGTTACATTATATAGTAATAAACATCTATCATGAGTGATTAAGATTGAACACATACCCTATACCACCTAAGGGAATACCATGACAAGAAGTTACAAGGCGTCTAGCAAATAAATTGACAGCAACCTCCTGCTAAGAGAACAGAAAGATGCTCCAGGATCCCTTACCATAACCAATGCACCAATACAAGCTGGATAGGTAAAAAGAAAGAAAGTTACATTTCCTTTAGCAGTCTCTTCTCGGACATGGCGCCACAGCCGAAATAATATTGGAGCCTACCAAATATAACAAACAATATAGTTGGCACCCGCGAAACCATAATAAAGGGGCTAAGGTCCTACTGTTCGTGAATTTGTCATGTGATTCTGATGCATCAGCAAGACCATGGTAAGGATGCAGAAATATAAGCACATACATTCACAACAGATATGTGTGCGTGTGTATTGTATGTATGTATGGACAGATCTGCATGTATGTGTTTGTGTGTGTATATGTCCTTAGGCCTTTCAAAAAAGCAATTAACACATTTATATGCTTGATTATATAAAATAAGAGAAGCAAAGGATTTTAAGGGTCCAAAGAGAAAAGGTATTAAATCTAAATCTGTAAGCATACCATCTGAACTATCTCTTTCAAACTTAGAGTGAACTCAGAAAGGGCACTTCCCTCACTGTTTAACTTTCGCTGCCAGGTCAGTAATGCAGGTTTATCAGGGTCAACCTTAGACAAACAAAAGAAAAAATATTAGACAAGCAATTAAGGGTTTGAAACATCGAGCTCAAAACAATTGTCATTTAGAGTCATATCACAAAATATTGAAAAAGAATACTTGACTACTTTCTGTAATCTTAAAAGTAGTTGTGTCATCCCTTGTTTTCATAAGACCCAGACAGCTTCACCAGTGTAAAGTTGTGATTTACAACTATATTTTATATTGGTTTTATTTCATGACAAAAAGTGTTTTGTTCCTTGTATTTTGTGGGATTTTATTGTATTGGACTTAGTATTAAGTTGGTAAAGAATTTAGCATAAAATGAAAAATCAGTGAATTTTACGAGTATCTCACTAGAAGCTTACCCGCAAAATAGCCACGTGAGTAGCACATGCACATGCTAGAAGCTAAAGAGTCATGCTAGCCTAAAAGATTTCACGAGTGTCTCGCGGGTAAGGCCTTACCCGCGAGACACTAGCGAAACTTTCTGCCTGGAGGATTTTTAAGTGTAACTTTCTTACCCTTCACCCATATTATATATACCTTCATTACCCACAAAAATTTTAAGGAGACCATTCAGAGAGAAAAACCCTAAATAAGTTTTCTACAACACACACCCATCTTTTAGAGAGAGAGCTACTCATCCTTAGTGAGAAAAACCCTTGATTTAGCCATGACTTACTTCTCACATATTTAAAAGCTTAAATTTCAGGGTTGATGTAGTTATTTCCAATGATGTGAAGATGATTTATAGGATCCCCCTCCAAAACTTGAGAGAGAGAGAGAGAGAGAGAGAGGTGAAGATGAAAGGATAGAGGAGCAGCAAAAAGTAAATACAAAGACAATTAGTTCTACCTCAACTTCAAGACCCATCAGGCACATGTGTAAATTACCAATCGAAAGAAAAGGTAAATAAAAACATTGTATGCAAAAAAAATCATTCAACAATCGGCCAAGTATGGCATAAACCATATCTCTGCCAACAAAAAAGATGGGATTGATTATCTGGCCTCTTGTAATGTAGTTAAAATTTTATGTTAAGTTAATAAAAGTATGTGCTACCACCTGTATATTTCAATGTTGTGTACTTAACAATATTCATGCCTTGGTGTAGTTCTATACTCATTTGTTCTGAAAACTTACGGAATTATAGATAGCAGACAATAAAGTTAAATAAGTAATAAATAATCAAAATGACAGAAAAAATACTTAAGGTTTGCTGATTTCTCTCTTTATAGACATAACTAGCATCATTACTAATATAGAATAAGCTATACTCATTAGCTTACAACCAAAAGCAGAAAGACAAGAAAGGAATTCTACCGCTGAGTACAACACATCTAAATGTTGCAGCAGTTTAGAAAGTAGGCAGAAAAGCTAATTCAAAAGCTTGACAACTATAAACAGAAATCACTTCACCTTTTCAAGAACAGTATACACCATTTAAACCTTTCAAACATATAGAGAAAGTTCCATTGCAGTCCTTTGAAAATTAAAAGGGAGAAGCTGTCTCAGTATATAACCAAGTACCTTATTAGTTGAAGACTTAGAAAGTTCCCTCTCTTCTTCAACGAAGCCATTTTCCAACACCTGCCCCTCAAACATCTTTCCTGTATTAAACAAAGAAAAACCACATCAGGCCATTTGCATTTTAAATAATTCATCATACAGTTCACACAGGCCATTTGATTTTGTACAGCGCACTTCTCATCATAAACAGAGCTCAATTGAAGTTATGCTCAACATTATTTAAATATACTGAATGCGCAGCACTGGAAATCACATTAGCAACATATTTACACAAAAAGTGAAAGGTTATAAATTCCAATTCTGTTGCTCAATTACACATTCCCATGAATGCATATATCAATACAATAAGTGCTAACACAGATTTTTTTTTTTTTTTTTAACGTTGAGGGTAAGGCAACCTATGATGGGTGCAAGTATTGTTTTAGGAGTAGAATTTAGTGTTTTACTTTTGTAGAGATGTTACTGTTATGCTAGATATGAAGGAAAAACAGAATATTGCAGCACAACTATTTCATTGTTCTTTTTCCGGATGTTACATACATCATTTTACAACTCACATCTATATATAGATGAGTTAGGAGTTTAGGATGACTACAAGCTTCAAGAATACTACAGAAGTTTGCTTCATTTCTCTTTTAATTAACACTTGTCCATGAGGTGTCCACTTGCATGCTTGTTCAATTTTGCTGCTGCTGGATTCTTCGTTTGTTGACACCTAGGTTTTCAGTTGCTTCTTTCTTTGACACTAAGGGAGCCACTTGTCAATTACAAATTACATTTTAACAACCTACAATCACCTTTCACAGATCCCACAAAAGTGGGTGCTTTGTGTAGTGGATACAATTTTTTTTAGGCCTTCCATTCACCAAAATAATATCGCAACTACATCAAAACTTCCAACTTTTGTAAAATTCATACCAGATCTCTCTCTCTCTCTCTCTCTCTCACACACACACACACATGCTGCATATTCATAAGAATTAATTACCCATTTCATAGCAAAATTCATCTGATTACTTTGCATCATAGAAACTTCATTACTCACCAATCACCTACAGTCACACACCCACAAAACCTTCATATATTATCCAATAACTCATTAACTTCACATACTATTCATAACCCATTTCACAGCAAAATTCATCAAATCAAAACTCACCAATCACCTACACACACACTCACAAAAGCATCATATACAATCCAATAACCCATTAACTTCATAAATTCTCCTTAAACCATTTCCAAACAAAATTTCATTTGATTATTTTGAATCACAGAAACTTCATGACAACTCACCAATCACCATACAAACATGAACAAAAATGCACATTTTCAGACACACAAAAACCCACAAACAGTAACACATACATACATATATATGCATGTTGATTTTTTCCATAACCCATTTCCTAGCAAAATTCATCTAATTAATTTGCATCATAGAAACTTCATGACAACTCACCAAATTAATCACCATAGAGACACACATGTACAAAAATGCATACTTTCAGACACACAAATACCCACAAATACTAACACATACATACATATATGCATGTCGAATTTTCACGTCAATTTTCAATTCGACCATGAAAAATGAAGTGGGTCAAACCGAATGATTAATCCAACAAACTTAAGATAAGTAAAGACTTAACATCGTCCAATGCAAGACATAAATCATAAGTAACTAGCCTCTGAGCAAGCGCTTAACAGCTCTTTTATTTTTTTGGGTAAAATGAGTGTGTGCTCAATGGCTCTTTTATTTTTTTGGTAAAATTTAATAATTTGCATCTATTATAATTTGGGATTATTACATTTTTCTAATCACAAAAAAAAAAAAAAAACCAAGGGGTGTGATGAGTATTATGCATTTGTGGGTGAAATATTTTTTTCATCACACCCCTAGATTTTTTTGTGATTAGAAAATGTAATAATCCCAAATTATAATGGATGCAAATTATTTAATTTTACTCAAAAAATAAAAGAACCTCTGAGCACGTGCTCATTTTACCCAAAAAATAAAAAAGTCTCTGAGCACACGCATGCTCAGAGATTAGTCTCTTTTAATTTAGATAGCAGTTCTAACTTTTAAAAAATTCTTTAACAAAATTAATGAAATCAAAACTTAGGATATAGTTCCAACTTTTTTTAAAAATTATTTAACAAAATTGATGAAATCAAAACTTAAGAAATAATATGCATATGCTAACAATATTATTAGCATATGTATATTATTTTTGGGATCTGTAAACCATTTGTGTCTACGCACGACCTTTTTTAGGTTTTTTGTGACGTTTTACAAATAAATAAGCAAGGTAAAAGGGCGGATTTCTTGTAGTGCCAGTCACCGAAGTTTTAGGTTAGCTTCCAGAAATAATAGCCTGTGGGGGCTAATAATTCACTGTCATCTGTGGCCTAATGAGAACAAATCCAGTTCTGGTTTTCTGAAATTATTACTTCAATTCAGCTCAAGGAAAAATGTATTAAATTTTCAATCCCAAAGAGCACATATATGGTATGTACTAAGTTTCAAGTTAAGTTGATAATTTTACAAAATAAATAAGCAAGGTATATAACTCTATATTTGATGTAAATGTTAAGTTTTATGGTTCTGCCTATTTTATCGTTTGATGTCTTTTTTAGCCACACATGGTTTATAAAGGTCTTGAATTCATGTCTTTGAGCTAGCTAAACAACACCCTGGGTTACCCCAAGGGATTCATCCCTGTAATTACATAATGTATTTGGGACATAGGGACTATACAATGTTAAGGAATTAGTCAAGTGATCTAAGAATCCTGGACACCCACATTAGGGGAAAAATTCCTTATAACAAGATTAGTGTAAGTGTGTAACTATTTGGTTATTGGCATGAACCATTAATTTTTTAGTAGGAAAGAAAATGGCGTTGCCTATCACAACTTCTCTTTTCGATAAGCGGTAAAATGATGTGAAAATAAGTTATATTCCTTACATTACTAAAAAAGAGTAATGTGATAGCCACAAAAAGTTAGGGTATATTTAGTAACTATATTTCCCTTTATTTTCTGTTTCCTAAAACAATTTTCTATTTTTGAGATTAAAAAACTTGTTTGTCAACTCAAAATGGACAAAAAACAAAAACTGTTCTGAAAACTTAATTTGTGAAAAAAACTGAAAAGATGCAAAAGACTGTTTTTAGTTTCTAATTTTCAAAGTTCAATGAAAATAAGCATTCAATTTAATGAATTTGTCTCATTTAATGAGTTAGCATTAGAGTTTAATCCTAGTAACAACATATTTTAGTATTTTCTATTTTTTTCTTCATTTTTTTTTAAATTTTAACTAACCAAACATGTTTTTTATTTCAAAAATACAAGAAACTATTTTTTCTTTATATTCCCAAAAATAAGTTTTTGAAAATAGAAAACAAAAACTGTTACCAAACATAACCTTATATTCCTTTTCATATTTATATTTATATCTATATACTAATGAAAATGGAAGGTAATTAGGTCACCCGTATACCACATAATCATTAATTTTCTTATTTATTTTATACTCTATTTTTTTTTTTTTTTGCAGTACTAAAATTATGAATATATTGATGTTCCACATTTATTTAGGGATGTTTAATTTAACTATACATATAACTTTATATTTTATCTACTTTAATTTAATTTTTTAAAACTAAACATTGAAATCAATGAAAAATAAAAAATTTGCCTATACATATTAATCCACTTTAATTTAGATGTTTATAAGTAAACAATGAAATCAATAAAAATAATTTCTATAAAAATGTATTCACAAATCTTGCTTAATCTTTGATGGTGGAAATGATACAACCTAATACCTGCCTCATACGAGGAGCTCGGATCAAGCATGTTATAGATTTACAATATGTTTGTACCCTTATTGTCTTATCCTTTCTTAATTCATATATGTTCCATCATGCAAGTATTTGTTTTATCATTTTATTTACAATGTTGAATGCTTTTAATGAATGATGTTTATTATTGACCTGATTTGTGGGAAAATTTAGATTATAATATATCTTATTGTTTGATGTTGTTAGCTTTTAGTTTATTTGAAAAACAACAAGATGGTGAGGAATTGTTTGTGCAGTTGAAGAAGATGGTCTACACAAATTAATTTTGTGCGGTTTTCATTCACAGTTTTTTAAATATTTTCTTTGAAAAATTAGAAACAAATTGTTATTTCTTCGCCATGTGATGTTCCTAGATGTTTAAGTGATTGTTTTAAGTGTTTACGAATATTTTATTTTGGTTTTTTTGTCTTCCTCATCTCATTAGTATTTTCATTTTTTTAAGAAAATAAATTCATTCTTGAGTTAAAAATTTTATTTACTTATTATGTATTCATTATTCACATTTTGGTTTAATTTATGACAACATTTACAATTTTTTTATTTCAAAAATTTTCCTCTACCTTTTTTTTCCCATTTGGACTTGCACTCTAGCATGTTTTATTTATTTATTTATTTAAGGAAAAAGAGTTACGATTATTATGTATAAGGCTGTAACCAACACTATCACTTAAGATCGGCCACCTACTTCTATTGTGTGGCTTGAAAGCCTTACTACAAATTCTAAATTTAATTATGCATTCTTGCAATTTTGTGCACAACAATATTTCCAAATTTTATTTTCCTATTGTTTAATGATGGTACATTTTTAATGAGAAAATAAGAAAATAAGGATATCAAAACATACTAAAGTCTTTTCCCCCAATTTTTTCTTCTCATCACTTATTTCAACTTCTGTCTTATTGTCCCATGAGAGGTGTTGAAGTAAATCTTTTTGCACTTTGGTTTTGAATCGTAGTTCTATTGAGTTTTATTAATTTTTGAGATATGTTTTCGGTGTTTTAGATTGTAGGAAGAAAAAAATGAGTTTGAGAAAGTTAGTTTAAAACTAAAAGAATAATTTTTAAGTTCTAATATGCTTTTTTAATTTGCTGGATTATAAATATTTTCCGGTGACCATTTTACATGAAAACCAAACACTAGAAACCATTTTCCGGCATATTTTCCAGAACACAACCAAACAATTAAAAATATTTTCCTTTCCAAAAAATATTTTCACCTGAAAAAATTTTACACTTGGAAAAACATTGAGCCAAATACAACCTAAGAAATGAAAATTTTCCTTAACTTACCTTTTGCATTCTTGAGAAAGAGTATACTGTTTTTAATTTTGGTAAGATAAAATTTGTTTTACCATATTTGATAAAACTTTGCTGAGCATTGTGCATGTTAGTAACTAGTTATTATTAATAATAATAGTCAAATACTCAAAGAGGTTAAAGACCCTCATTTAATTTCTCAATGAAAATTACAATACAAATAAACATAAATAATATAACAATGAACATCAACATAATATTAAAACTAATAATGATAATAATGATGATGATGATGATGATGATGATACTTCTTGATTGTGATTTTGGTTTTAAAGCAATATCCTTAACCTCAAGTCTTTAGTATTTAATTATTTTTACCAATAATTATAGGCTGGCAAGGTGTGCATCGGAATATGGATAATTAATTATTCCTTCTTCATGCGTTTTCATCTTTAATAATTTGTACTTGAATTGGTAATGTTCATGGCAATGGCAAATTGAATGGACTAGTTGATATCAATTTAAGTGCATTTGTATTTGAGAAATAAGTACCATGTACAATTAAAAAGGAGATTTCCAAGCAGTAATTTCCAAGAAAGTTTTTTGAATTTGATGGTTATTGGAAAACATGATGATTTTTAAGGGACTATTTTGTAAATCATGTAAATTATTGAATTTTATACCGCAAATATTGCAATCCCACCCGAAATTTAATCTGCTAACGTTCTCCATTTTTTCAACTATCAAATTCAATTTTTTTTCTTTCACAAAATATTACAAAGTTAAATTCAAATATTTTAAGAGAAAACTCATACGGTTATTATCTCTATTTTTTTAAGTAGAAAACTTATACAATTATAACAACTATTACAAAGGTTTATCTATAAAAAAAATTATTAAAAAAAACAATTGGATAGAATAACTCCCATCCATCTTCCATGATTCAATCCACAACACACATACACACACACACACACAAAACCGACCCATTTTTTCTTTCAAATTCAAAGTTAAAAGAGAAGAAAATTTTTGTGGAGAAATAGAACTACTTGTTAAAAACTCTAGGCAAATAAAAAAATGACTTCCTAAAAATTAGCACACTATTAAAAAGAATAACCTGTTGACAACAACAGAATTATGGCAAAAGCTAAGAACAATAGAAGACACATTCTGTCCAAAATAAAACTAACCTTTGGAAATCTGGCACTCATTAGCAAAATCGTAATTGCAAGAAGTAACAATTCGATGTAAGCAGCATAACGTAGTGTTCTTAACATGATCGATTCCACGCCATCCTCGTGTACTTCAAGATTATTTTTGGAAAAAAGAAGAAATTAACATGCATAGATGATAGCTGGTAAGTAAAAGCCATAATAAACTTCTCTTGTCCCTTTCCAAAATGGCAGTCTATGCATATATGATAGGGGTGGCAAAATTGGACACGACTCATTAACTCGACATGACACGATACAAAATTAGCAGGTTATGGGTTAAGATTTAACGGGTTCATGTCATATTCGGGTTAACATAGATGACCCATTTAATAAACGGGTTGGGTTAGTATGAAACACATAAAACCTGTTTGACCTATCTGACCCGTTTAATTAAATGACATTTTATTAATATACACTTCAAACTCTAAGTATATAAACTTATTAGTTGTTATGGTTTATTTTCTTTGACATATTGTGATTGGTTATTTGTGATATTGGGATATGCCTTAGTTTTGAATGATTATTTGTGATGTAGTTACTTGTTAGTTCTAAATTTTATATTAAAAATATTTATTTGTTAGTTTTTTCATAATTTTTTTTTTTCCATTTTGATAAAATCTGATAAACTGGTCAACACAACTGACTAGTTTAATAAATGGATTATGTTAAGGTTGAGGAATCTTGACCCGTTTAATAAACATGTCGGGTTAGTATTGACCTATATAGTCGAATACTCATGAGTTGACATAACACGAACTTGACACGCTAACACGAATTGCCACCCCTAGTATATGATTATGGAGGCACTTAGGGACTCTAAGCCTTTTATTAGGGTTCTAACAAAAATGCTTTGATTCAAGATAATTGCTGATGGACCTTAATGCACTAGCTATCATCATCTACTGACACCCCGCACCTACTAACAATCTCAAATTCAATTTCCATCTCAATGGGACTAGTTCCTTTTGATTTGAGGCCTTCCAAAAGGATTGATGAAATACCTTGGTATTTGCATGCTTCACCTTTTTCAGTTTCCTTGATATGAAGGTTGCCAAGATGTGGGCAATGACTATGGGAAGCCATCCTATTAGTAATATTAACGAGACTAATGCATCTCCATAAATCCCCCCCCCCCCCTCCCCTCATAAACCCCCACCCTTACAATGTTCTTATTTTTTATTTTTTTTTATTACCTTTCTTAGAATTAAGTTGAATTCTTTTTTCTTACTTATACTTGGAAAAATCTAAAGGTATTTAGATCCCCCTCTTAACCAACAGTTTGTCCAGAACACTGCCTATAATCTTTTTGGCGAATCCCAGAGTCATCGCGGGTCTTTCCGAGGGGAGATTAATCCTCGGACGAATCCTCGGACCTTCGCCCTGTGGGCCGACTTACAATCTTAAAGGCCTTTAGTCAAAAACGGTCTGGAACCTGTCAATGAAGTCCAAGACTCAAATACTTTCTCAGGTCCCTTTACTCCCCATAATATATATATATATATATATATATATATATATATATATATATATATATATATATGATTTTGCGTTTGATGTATATGTAACAGATCATTAATATACTTTTTTGTTTTCTTCTTAAAAAAAAAAAATAAAACTTTTTTCTGTTTTTGTTGTTTGGGTTACCTTGCACATTTTTCTTTTTGTGTTGAAAATAAATTGTCCAGATAAATACATTCTTTTCTTCAAAATTGGTGTCTAGCTTCTATTCCCTATGTAATATGTTTTCGGCTAATATCATGACACGTATAGAAAGGCCAATGTAGTAAATCCCATAAATTTTCAATTCATAACGTTCAGGTCCAAACTCTATTTGCCAATTACAAAAAACTCTTTACTGTTTCATTCGTCATCCTTGTCCGTGTTTTTTAAAATGTCCTATGGGATTATTTTAGGGCGCACAAACAACTTAACTTCTTGTTTGTTCCAACATTGATTTATACAAATTACTCAATCACACAAATGTGGCCATTGATTTTTTTTTTGAGATACTATACTTATTGATATAAAGGGAAACATTATAAATCTACTCTATGCAACACTATAAACTTAAGATTAAAAGGAAGAAAAAAAATTAATTAATAAAAAAAGAAAAGACATTGAAATAAATAAAATAAATTTTTTTTTTACTTGTAGACAGGTTTTGGGAAATTTTTAGCACTGTACTTTACGATGTGGTTTGACCAAAACTATAACCACATTATACATTAATTTTGCGGTAATATATGCAATGCAATGCGGTGCAATCTAATTGTGGTGTAAATGTGCAATTTGATCGGTTTTGGGATGGTATATTTATCAAGATATCATGATATGATAGTAAGTTTTTTAAAAAAATATAACTTGCGTAACAAAAAAAGTAATACAAATATATACAAGACAAAATCTAAGATATATTGATGGTAAACTAAAAATACCACAAATATATAGTGTATACAAAATACACACATACTAGCCTCATCACACGAAGCTTGTGCGATGAGACTTTTTATTTTTTATTTTTTAAGTTTACACATTTTACTTATGACAGTTTTATTTTATTTTAAGAAGAAATTGTATTAGTACTTGGCTATTAATGTGAGAGAGAAATATGAAGGTGGAAAAAAAAAGTTTAGTAATAAAGAAAAATGGTACGTGTGTAAGGGAAAAAAAAAAAGCAGTTTTATTTTATTTTTTTTTTCAAAAAGAAGTTGTATTAGTACTTAACAAATAACATGAGAGAGAAAGGTGGAGGTGGGAGAAAAAACTATTTTTAAAAAAAGAATTTTAAATTTAGCTAAAAATTAGGAGTTTTTAAATTACTAATTTTATATGTCTAACCTAATGATTTAAGCCCTTAGAAATGAATGAATTTGAGGATATTTTGGGTATGTAAATTAAGAATCCCAAACAAGAAAAGTCCTAAAATAGTAGTGTGTGTCTATATATATAGCTTTTGAACTATTGATATTGTAATATTGAAAGTGAATGATATTTCGAACTTATGATTTTATATTTAACTAAAATGAAGTCTTTCTAACATAAAACCGGAGTGCACTAACACTATACTCACCACTTATTTCATATAATATTAAATTATTAATATATATATATAAAATAAATAAATATATATGAGTGCAGAGTGATGCAGTTTTCTTCTCCTAAAACCACGTTCCATACCACACAATATGGCACTGTATGATTATTTTATTTTGCGGGTGATTTTGGTTGGATGCGGTTTGATGAATACCTCTGGCTCTGAGTGTGTGATTGTAGACGAGTGGGGGGACTGAGTAATTAAACGAGAAAACGAAGGGTAGATACGTCAAATTGAAATCCAAAACCCCACAGTAGTTGGAGCTCAGAGACCAAAAACCCTAATAACCCTTTTGTATCAGAGAGCGATCAAAACCTGAGCACCAAAAAAAAAATGGCGAGCTTCGCAGAAGCACCACCGGGAAATCCCAAGGTCGGCGAGAAAATCTTCAAGACCAAGTGCGCTCAATGCCACACCGTCGACAAAGGCGCTGGTCACAAACAAGGTCTCTCTCTCTCTCTCTCTCTCTCTCTCTCTCTTAGCATTTCGGAGTGTTTGCTCTGTGAAATCTAAGTTTGAGTTTCTCTCTGATTTGTCCTTATGATTCTGCAACTTATTCTATGGAATTTCTGTGTCTGTGTGTGTGTAAATTTTATCTGTAAAAATTTTCGTGGTGTTGTTTCCTGGGTAGTTTTTTGTTCATCTGAATTTAGTTTTTGTGTTAACCTTTTTCGCTTAATCCTTTCTGTTTTGTATCGAGTTTTATTGGGTATTTCATATATATATATATATATATGAATGTGTGTGGATAGTTCTATGATGTTCACACTTTTTCACTGTGCATTCAATAGTTAACATGTTAAAAGTTATATATGGTTAACATAGAATAGATTAACGGTTAAAATTGGCTAGGAATGGTACATACAAAAAAAAACGTATGTTGTATATATATATGCTGGTGAACAATTCATAAATGTGTGTGTACAATTTGATGTCATTTGTTATATTATTGTTAAAAAAATGTTCCTGAAGTGTTGGGTTTTGTGGGTTTACCTTTGTTTGTTTGCTGAGAAAGAAAGGATTTTTTTTTAAAGAACAATTTTTTGGGTCATTGAATAGTAGCGGTTTAGAAACCATTGATTTGTTGTAGTATATACATAATGGAGTAAAATGGTTCAGTGGAGTGACAAGGAGGTATAATTTGAATTGTCAAGAAAAAAAAAAATTTATGGATTTATTTGTGGAAACACCAAATTGTGATGAAGTAATGGAAATCCATTTTAAAATGTTCCAATTGTGGTGCAAAGTTTTGGTTGATGATTTGGGTGGAATTTATGCCATGGAAGTATATATTGTATTGCTGGATGTGCAAGGGAATTGTTGGATTTTCAGAATATCTTTGTGTGTTTCCTATTTCTCTTGGCTCCCCATTTTGGATTGGTAAGTTATGCACGCACCCACTGGGTTTTCAGCCCGTGACCTCATGCTCCAACCATTCTTGTCGGAGGAGGAAATGCCATTTGAGACAGATCTCATTGGTTTCTTTGTGTATTGCCCTGTTCTAATTTTCTAAGGCTGTTATGTGTTTCAGCCAATGACCTCACACTCCATACTTTATTGTGGGAGGAGGAAATGGCATTCTAGGCAGAGCTCATTGGTTTCTTTGGCTATTGTCATTTGGTCTCATGAATTATTTGATATATCAATGCAATGTGCCTATAATTTTGTACATGAAAGTGATTTGTAGCTACAGTGCAAATTCTCTTGTTCTTTGTTTCAAGAAAATAATCATTTGAGCAATACTTGTGCAGGACCTAATCTAAATGGTCTTTTCGGAAGGCAGTCTGGCACAACTCCTGGGTACTCCTATTCTGCTGCAAATAAGAACATGGCCGTGAATTGGGAAGAGAAAACGTTGTATGACTACTTGCTTAACCCAAAGAAGGTATGTATGATTCAAGTTTTCCATTGTTTGCATTGCTTGAAAAATGTATTTTTAATAAAAGAACATATGCTTTATACTTGTCACACTTGATTATTCTATTTGGTCATGGCTCAAAATGGTGTTGCATATGAAATGCATGGTGTGTCTTGCTATTATGTCAGCAATTGCATTGCTGTATTTCATACAGTGTTTTAATTATTTAGTAGAGTTTAACTGTTTCACAGTATTCTTATCCCAATAAGTAATGGTTAGAGTTCATGAGTTCAAGTGGGTTTAACATGGGGGTGGTGCACATCCTCTGTTAATGCGAAATGTATATATTTCTGAATAAGATCTATTTTATGTGGTTTGACAGTTTAATATTATGAAATTTAGAGCAGTGTTTGGATAGTACTTTCATAATTATGTTTTCGGGAGGTAATGCATTATTGTAGTGTATTAATTCCTAACATTTTTGTTTCTACCTTTTGGTGATAAACTTCTACTGGAAATTGGGGTCTCCAGGGATTTTGTTGCTCATGAATTGTTGCTGATTTGATTATGTTTGATATGTGAACTAAATTGATGAAATGGCTTGCTAGTATGTCTTATGAGGAGTGTTTTGTGGGAGGGGAATGCTATAACTTTTGGGAGAATTTGATTCTTAATGATGAGAGTAAGGTCATTATTTCTGAGATCTCTATTATATAAGATGAGGGTTTTCAGGGTTTCCTTGCTTTATCTACTTCAATTTTTTAGATCTTTGTAATTCTGAATCTCAGCTTTATTTTTATGTTTCTTTTTCACAGTTTTGTTTGTGTATCTTTTCGGTGCTAGGTTTTTTTTTTTTTTTTTAAATTTTATTTTTATGAAGTAATAGAACTTTTTATCTCCAAAAACAAGAAAATTCATTACACACGGGATTGTACAAGACGGTCCTGTAAATTAGTATAATGAGAAATTCATACAATCTATGAAATAAAAAAAAATATGTATTTTGAAGAGAGAACTATAAAAGCTTGCATTTAATCATACATGATACAACTATCACGAGAGAGAGTTAAGATCCCTTCCAAGTAGTCCACACAAGTTACAATGGAACATGATGTAGGGAAATAATGATGGGTTATTGATTATTTTAGCGAGCGCGTAAGTGATTTGAGTTGATTAGAGTAACATACAGGTGGATAAGCACCTCTGCAAGAACACACGGTTCCAAGAGAAGCTATCAAGCTTATTTCATTTACCAAAATCAACTAACTGTTTTACAAATACAAGTAAAAGGCTATTTATACAACTGATTGATACTAACAGCTAAGACCATTTAGAGATATGGCTAATTCTGATTGGTTAATGCTAAACCAATCAGTAAATCCATTAACTAATTGAGTAGCAACACTATCTATGGTTTTCCTTGGAAAAGTATTTGGAAGCAGAAGATTCCCTCTAGAGTAGCTTTCTTTGTTTGGACCGTTGCCTTAAGGAAATGCTTGACGATTGATAATTTACGAAAAAGGAAGGTGTGGATTTTGGATTGGTGCTACATGTGCAAAAGAATGGTGAATCGGTTGACCATCTATTCCTTCATTGTCTTATTGCTATGGATCTATGGTCTATGGTTTTGGATCTATTTGGAGTAACTTGGGTTATGCCGCACACTGTTTTGGGGCTGTTAGGGTGTTGACAAGGCAGTTTTGGTCGTCATTGAAATGGTTATATTTGGTCTATCATTCCACATTGCTTAATGTGGTGTTTTTGAAGGGAGAGAAATAGTAGATGTTTTGAAGATATTGAGAGATCTATTCCGGACCTCAAGCTATTCTTTTTTAGAACTTTGCAGGATTGGTTGTTTGCTTTGCAAAAACAATCATTCCCTTCTTTTATTGATTTCCTAGACTCTTGCAATTTTTGTATTTGATTTCTTGACCCCTTGTACACTCCCTGTGTACTAGGGTGTTCCTTTTTTATATCAATAAAACTTATTACTTATCAAAAAAAATAAAAACAGCCTTAAGCTTGCTGTTTGGACACAGGTCTAACCAAATGGTCCAAATCTGGAATCTCTAACTAAATGTCACAGCAGAAAACTCCAGCTCTCATATTCTTTCCATTTGCTTCTACCTGACTTGGAAATGCATTAGGAACTTAGCTATCCATCTAATCTCAATCCTAGCTGGCTGCTGGAAATGTTTGACTACACTAGGATAGACTACTGCACTGCTGACATGGCTGTCTCAGCTGCTACAGCTTGCACTGGCTGTTGTTTAGCTGCTGATGCCCTGTACCAAAGTTGCAATAAGAGATAGTTGTTTGATGTTCCTGCATCAGACTCCCCTTCTTAAGAAACACTTGGCCTCAAGTGTTCTTGGCTACCCTAGGCTAATGGTAGGCTGACAGATGCTGCACATTGAAGGTATTTGACATTGCCATGTGTGAAGGTAAGTCTACTTCATAAGCATTGGGGTTGATCCTCTTCAAGATTTTGCACCCAATCTTTCTTGGAGATTGGAGTACTGCCCTTCTGGCCTCCTTTCTTTAGAAATGAACACCCATACTAGGTCGCCAACATCAAAGACAACCTGCTTCCTGTGCTAAAGTGGAGGAATGCATTCAAGAACCTGTGTACATTTTATTTGTGAAAGAAGTGGATGCTAATATAGAGGAGTAAGGAGGTGAAGTTAGAGTTTTAAGAGGGTGCTTAGGATTCTTATCAATAAATAGCTTTCAAGATTGTGTTCTTTGTGATGGGAAGACCATGAATGTTTGTCATCTCTTACTTCCAAGTGGAAGACCATGTCAACAGGATAGGCAAAAACCATCCATGGTAGAAGCTGCAGCACACACATTTTGTAAAAGATGGTGCAGCCCTACTGTTTGCAATCAAAGCAGGAAAGTAAACCCCAAGCCAACAGTCAAGATGAAGGTTGATTCAGCTGTGGGACTTCACTGTGCAGAAGCGGCAGGCTTTGGTGTGCTGCCAAAGCAGCAAACTCTTTATACAAGGCAACTGTATCATCCTAGAAGGCTAGAACTTTATACAAATCTTGTGGCAACCAAGAGCACTTGAGATCAAGTGCTTCTTAAGAGGGAGAGTCCTGATGCAGGGCATTTCAAGTAGTTGCATTTGTAATCAATTAGTTAGTTAGTTAGAGATTACTTAAGCATTGGCCAATAGGATCTAGACACTTGTCAAGCATCTAGAAGGCTGCCAATGCCAAATTAGTATAAGTACCAGATTGTAGTTACGTTGTGATCAGTTTTTTAATACATTTACTCAGATTAGCCTAGTGATATTTTCAAGAGATGGATTTCTCTTAAAAAGGCTCTGTCACACCTTGTTCCTTGTGCTAAGCAACTCTCATTTCCCCTAATCAATTCTAAGCCTAAACAGCAGCCCCTTAAAACCCCTGCATCAGAACAGCAATCCAAATGTTATGACTATTGTGTCAACCGAACTTGCCTTTCAAACAGCTCATAATCTATCTGACATCACGCACTGGACTCTGAATAAAGAGAACACGAGGGATCACAACTTTTCAGCCACCGGACAATGCAGAAGTAGATGATTAACTGTGTGCTAGGGTTACACCCTCTCTTTTGAATGAATCTTTATTAGTTATTCAGAAAAACGAATATATAAATGAAAAATGAGTACTTGACCACTCATGAAATTTTCTGTGTGCAGTACATTCCTGGAACGAAGATGGTTTTCCCTGGTTTGAAGAAGCCACAAGATCGTGCAGACCTCATTTCTTATCTGAAGGAATCGACTGCGTGATCCTTTTAGTTAGGTTAGACTAATACTTTGTCAGAAGTTGAAGAGTTTGGCTGATGGAGCGAATTTGAAAATTTTTCATTGAAATAGTAGAAAACAATGTCTATTTTAAATAAAACCGTCAGGGGTTTAGTGTATTTCTCTTGGAGAATAAGCTAAAATTCAAAACAATTTTGTGCTAGACCTTTCTCATATGGCATTTCACCAAATATGGATGCTATTTTTTTGGGGGGCTCTGATATATATACTGCTGTTTGGCATTCTATGATATTCTTTGAAATCATTTCTTTTGGCTCCTTGGTGTTTTATTTTTTTTTAAAGCTTGAAAGGTTCTATTTGGTTTGCAAGATGGATGAGGTGCAATTTGTCAACCCCAAAGAATAAAACTATTAGCTGGGGACCGGGACCATGCTGTGAAGGTCATTAGTGTGAATATCTCCTTTCCCCTGCCCTTAGGTTATAAACTCATTTATAATAATAATAGTAATAAAAAAAAAGGGGCAATATGTGTGCTTACTTTGATCCTGGTTTAGCACATTTTTATATGAATATTAAGTTTGGTGGGGTTTTCCCCACACACACGCTTGAATTTTGCTGGGCAATATGTGCCGCATGCTTTATATCAATATGACAGATAAGTTTACATCAAAAAAAAAAAAAAATCGATAGATGATAAGCTTATGTGCGGTTTTCTCTCTTTAATAACTAGTAAGTAATTCACTAAAAGCTTATATAAAAAAAGGGTAAATTCTACTAACATACTTTGAGGTTTGGATTAATGTCAATTAGCTCCCAGACTTTTTAAAACTAGTCAATTTGGTCTTTAAAGCCAACTTAGTCCCTAAACAATTTGTTATTTTTTCTCAACTGTTTTAGGGATCAAATTAGTTATGAAAAGTCTTGAACCTGGTGGTATTAACCCAAACTTCAAGGGGGTGTAAATGGAATTTATCCAAAAAAAAAAGAAGTAATTCACTAAACAAGGGGTGCTACCAGGTACACTGGGTGTATATAAAAAATAAAAATAAATAAATATATAAACATTAATGAAGAGACTTTTCGCTATTCACACAACAAAGAAAAGAACAAGAAGGAATTAATGAAAGTTCAAACAATCCAAGGTTCCTAGAATTCATGAAAAGAACAACACGAATTTTTTTCCTACCAATCGAATATGACAAAATAGTATTGATGGAAAGAAAAATTTCTTTCTATTGGTGGTTGGGAGATTCTCATAAAGGCGGTAGCCTAGGCTATCTCCACGTATGCTATGAGTTGTTTTCAATTACCTAAGGGGCTGTGCGACAATATTGAAAGTATGATGAGAAGGTTTTGGTGGGGACAACGTGGTCAGGAGTCTAGGTTGGCTTGGGTGAGTTGGAAGCGTTTGTGCTTCGGGGTGGGATGGGTTTTAGAAACTTTCAAGCTTTTAATCTTGTCATGTTAGCGAAGTAAGGTTGGAGGCTGCGCATGAACCCAAACTCTCTAGTAGCTCGAGTATATAAAGCCAAATACTACCCCCATGGTGATGTTCTTAATGCCAGTTTGGGTTCTAGGCCATCCTATGCGTGGAGGAGCATTATGCAAGGGTTAGAAGTTGTTAAAAAGGATTATTAATGGAGAGTGGGTAATGGAAGATGGATTCATATTTGGAACGATAAATGGCTGCCTACCCCCAAAACGTACAAGGTGGTCTCCCCGCCCCGGGATTTTGATGATTACCCAATGGTTTCAGCTTTAATTGATTATGATACTAGAAGGTGGAGGGCTGATCTTATTAACTCGATATTTCTGCCGTTTGAAGCAAGAACAATTCTCAATATTCCAATAAGCTATAATCTTCTGGAGGACAAAATTGTTTGGGCTGCCAGCAGTAAAGGTGTTTTTTCTGTCAAAAGTGCTTACTATGTAGCCTTGGATTTGGTGGACTCACTTGAGGAAGGAGAAAGCTCTTGTGGTGACCCTAGAAGACGTTTGTGGAAGAGGATTTGGCACTTAAATACGCCCCCAAAGATTAAAATCTTTGCTTGGAGAGTATGTATTGACGCCCTTCCAACATTAATGAATCTGAGGAAAAGGGGTATTGGTGAGAATGAACTTTGTCCTTGTTGTGGAAGGGAAGTGGAAACAATTTTTCACTCTATTATAGGATGTGAAGTTGCGAGAAGAGTTTGGGATATGTGGGATGCTCAAATTGTTCAAATTGGGCAGAGATTGTTAGACGCAGAGATTGTTAGACATTTCTGATATTGCGTTGCAAATTCTTGATAGTGGAGCAGTCCGAGACCTTGAAATTTTCTTTGGTGTGGCTTGGTCAATATGGCATAATAGGAACTCTATTGTTTTTGAAGCTACCTGTAAGCTGCCGAGACATATTTGGTGTTTTGCTCACAGATACCTCCATGAATTTTGGAACGCAAGGGTGGCTTTGAACAAATCTCAAGTTGAAGAAAATAATTGCTGGATTCCACCGCCGGCTGGTTTTTGTAAAATCAATGTAGATGGCGCTACTTCTGTGGATAGGAGAAATTCTAGTGTTGGGGCTATTATTAGAGATTCGGAGGGAGCAATTATAGCAGCTTGTAGCAAATATTTTCAAGGCCAATTTTCAGTTGAAGAAGTGGAGGTTCTTGCTGTGGAGGCTGGAATTTTACTTGCTAGAGATTTGAAGCTCACCCAAATAATTGTTGAGTCTGATGCTGCATCAACTGTGTCTGAGGTTAATGAAAGGTTAGTGGAAGGTTTTCTTGGGCATCTATACCAAGGAATTATTGACTTGCTGAGTGCATTCACAAGCTGGAAGATAAAACATGTGAAAAGGGAGTACAACAAGGCTGCCCGTGATCTTGCTCAATATGCTAGAATGAAGAAGGTTTCTCAGGTGTGGGTAGTGGATTTTTCTACTGATATACTAGGGATGATTCATGATGAATGTAGTTGGTAGTCTCTTTCAAGTGTATTCCCTGTTTTACTTCAATTTCATTTGTTTGAATACAAGTCAAAGATTTGCATAAAAAAAAAAGAATTGATGGACTTGCCCTGGTGCAAGTCTGCCATATATCCTTTTGTTTAAAAAGTCTCGAGAATATTTTTATGGGCTTTTTGAGTTATAACCTCTAAGGCCCATTACTCTAGCTTCGTAGTAATCAAATTCATATGGCCTGTGATTGGTTAGTTTAGGCCCAAATAAGTAGCTTGATTATTTTAATGGACTGACCAGTGAGTGCTAGTCTTTAGTCTTTAGTTAAGTCACAAGTTCGAGTAAACTGGAGCCTGAGTAAGCCCAACCAATCAGAACAAAACCTTAAAAAGACATAGAAGAGAACTTGATCATTTCTTTTTGCTTCCATTAGTGTTTTTTTTTTCCCTACAGACGAGGGTTACCAGGACGAGGTTCTTACCACCTTCGCTTTCCTGGTCTTGTCCTGGACGACCATGGTCCTCATGGACGAGGTTTACCACGACGAGGTTCTTACCACCTTCACTTTCCTAGTCTTCTCCTGGACGACCATGGTCCTCATGGACGAGGGTTACCAGGACGAGGTTCTTACCACCTATGCTTTCCTCGTCTTGTCTTGGATGACCATGGTCCTCATGGATGAGGTTTACCAGGACGAGGTTCTTACCACCTTCGCTTTCCTGGTCTTGTCTTAGACGACCATGGTCCTCATGGACGAGATTCTTATCACCTTCGCTTTCTTGGTCTTGTCTTAGACGATCTCCATGGACGATATTGGAGTTGCATTTTATCATACCCCATCACTTTCATTAGTGTTTTTTTTAATGCTTGAAAGGTACTATTTGGAATTTTGGATTGCTGATTAATAAGGTGTGCTGTCTGCAACAATTGCAAGATGAATGAGATGCAATTTATCAATCCCAAGGAATAGAACTATTGGCTGGGAACCATGCCTCCTGAAGTGAAGGTCACTAGTTTGAATATCTTCTTTCCCCTTCTCTTAGTGTTAAAACTTAAAACTCATTTATTAATAATAATTATAAAAAAAAAAAAAGAAAAAAAGAGAAGAATTGCAATATAGTCATGATTAACCTAGTTAAGATAACTTGATTTCACATTCTATGTATTCTCATCACATTTGTCGAATTTATGTTACGCAGTTACGCTTTGGTAAAGTCCTTCGTGAGACATTCCTACTTCGTAGACACATAACCCTAAAACACAAAGCTAGATAACATTCTTGAGACTAAAGTGAGATGTAAAACCATATGGGCTTGTACTTACCAAGACTCGAATCCTACAAAACCCTTGGCTTCAAAGAGAAACCCTACGTTAGAGGAGGAAAACTTTAATATAAAAATTATACTTAATATATTAATTTGTTGTTATTACATATTCAATTGCATTAAAGCTTCTAAATTAAGTGAGAATTTACAAAATAAATCACAAAGGAAAGGGGAATAGAAGATACATAACCATAAAAATGAACACATAAACATAAAAGATTAGGAGTTGTTTTCAACAGGTTGGAAAGAAAGTGAGCACAAAGAGATCCTAATTTTCACTATAGAATAGACATAAATATATATAGGAGAATGTTGATTTTTTTTTTTTTTTTTTTTACTAAAACAATCTATGTTTCAGTTTAAATATTCTACTATTTCTCTCTCCAAAGAGTATGTATTTCTAGTTTCTATTTAAAAAAAAAAAAAAAATTTCCTTACATTATTAATAATAAAAAATGGCAAACATTTTTTGTGAAAGTATTTTAGACCTACAGGTTTAAGTTTGAGAGTCGCACTCTAAAATTCGGGACATGGCACATACCTACCAACCACCTCTTTCAAACTGTAAGAGCTGGTTGGCCATTGGGTACAACCTTCTTATAAATAAAAAAATATATATAAAAGAAAGAAAGTTAATGAGTCCATGTAATATTTGAATCACATTGGCTTGAATCTTGAAGCTATATTGCCAGGAGAAGAGAGAGAGAGAAAGAGAAGAGTTAACGGAGAGAAAGATAAGTACTGGGAATTTTGTTGGTAATGGCTAATGAGGTGAGGCATAGTTGAGTTGGATTTTTGATTGAGGTGGCAAGCCCTCATTAGACCAACTAGTTCATATTGTAGGGATTGCACCTTAACACATTGCAGGCAATATAATCCAATATTTGTTGTACCACAATGGAAAAAAACAAATCTTTGCAATCAATCTTTACAATTTACAATGAAGTTGAATGCATTAATCCATTCTATTGAAATCTGAAACCAAAATTGGAAATATTAATTCCCTTTCTATGAACGTCTTTGAAAATTATCATCAAGTAAAAAAGAAGAAAAGGCTGATATCAGTCATTTGAACTCTGCAAAGTTCATTCTAGTTAGGATTATGATTTTGCAAGAGATGTACATTTTATTGGCTGCAGTTCAATTTTGATAGTTCTCCACAAGTCTCCATGTTCATGCTATCGTCTCCCATATGTATTAACGCTACATTCATCTAGGACGCAATTCTTCCAATGACTGCAGCTACAATGGCTTTGCCTCCTCTATCTATCAGAGCTGATTTTGGAGTTCTTTCCACTGCTGTAGCTTTTGTCCAAATGAGACAAAGGGCTTCTCAGACCATTCTAAGAGATCATTGACTGACTAATTGGATCTAAAGACCCTTTCATACGGCTGGAATTGGGTGGTCCTACGTACTGTCTTTCTTGCTTGCTGGGGGTGAAAACAAATGATATATTTTCAGCTGAGACGGTAACTATTATGTATTTGGAACTATTCTAGCATATACTCCTCTAGATGCTTGTTTTGAATGCATTCTTAGTATGCAAACAGTGACTTATGCAAATAGTATAGGAACAATTACAATGCAAACTTATATCAACAAGTTATACCCAATGATTACTACTTTTTACCTGTTAAAGCTACATCAAAAACACTACTTGATATCTGGATAACTTAAGTTGCAGTTGCCAAAATTGTACATTCGATATGGAAATGCTAGGTCCGGAAGAAAGTCAAGCAGCTGCGCCATGAGCAAAATATTGGATACTTTATTGTCATGATCTGGTCGTTGGTGCGTTTGCTTTGGCTATAGTCATGATTTTAAGTTTTCAATTAGCAGCCAAAGCAACAAGCTTAAGGGCTTACTTTGGAGCATATAATTCATTAATTCATCTTTACAGTAACCTTATTTTTTACAACATCACATACGCACTATTGCAGATTTTTTTTTTCTATCCCACCACTCACAATTAGCCGTTTTGATGATAATTACGAAAATAAGTGTAAAATTTATTGTGGTCCTAAAAATTTTTATGAGGAAATCACAATATGCATGACCAAACAAGCCATATGAATAGGTTGCTTGTCCATCTTAATTCTTATCACTATTTTGAAATTTCATTAGGACTTTGTTAACAGGTGCCGGCCAGCACCTGTTAATGTTATACGTGTACTTTTCAGCTGCATAGGAAATTAGCAAACTTTTACTTTTCAGCTGCAGTTGATGTTAGACGTGCGCTTCAGTTTCTACAATAATTATAGGACAAAAATGCCCTATCATACCTTTAACACATTTCCCTCCATTTTACTTTTTACTTCCTACCCAATTTCACTTTATCAATATTTTACTCTACGGGTCCGTTTGGATAGAACTTATTGCTGAAAACTGAAAACTGAAAACTGAAAACACTGTAGCAAAATAATTTTAAAATGTGTGAATAGTACCGCGGGACCCATTTTTAATGAAAAAATTGCTGAAAAGTGAAATTTGTGGGTCCGTGAACAGTGCACGAATGCACTGTTCACAGAAATTGGGTCAACACTTACGGCTGGGGGATAAACAAAAAAAAAAACAAAAAAAAAAAAAAACTGAAAACGCAGACGCAGGAATAAGTGCAATCCAAACGCACTCTACGAGGGCGTTTGGATAAACTTATTCCTGCGTCTGCGTTTTAAGTTTTTTTTTTTTTTTTTTTCTCCTCCAGCCGCAAGTGTTGACTAAATCTTCTATGAACAGTGCATTCGTGCACTGTTCACGGACCCACAAATTTCACTTTTCAGCAACTTTTTCATTAAAAATGGGTCTCGCGGTACTATTCACACATTTTAAAATTATTTTGCTACAGTGTTTTCAGTTTTCAGTTTTCAGCAATAAGTTCTATCCAAACGGACCCTACATCTTCTCTTACTTTACCAATATCAAACCCACTTCCAAAAAAAAAAAAAAAAGAAGAAAAGTTCAAGTGTTCAATGAAGGATTAAGTAATTATTTGCAAGGTACAATAATTTTATTTTATTTTTAAATATATTTGAATATGAGTTTAACCTTATTTTATTTGTATCATGTTTTTTTTTTTTTCCATTTATCCTAAAATATGATGTGGATTGTTTTAATCTTGTTTTAGTATAACACCAATGGATGAGAATTTAGTTATAAGTGAGACTCATCAAGTTGTTAAAAGGAATTGTTTTAACTTAAATGAATTACTTCAAGAATGAACTATTATTTTATTTTATTTGTATCATTTTTTTTTCATTTATCCTAAAATATGATATTGAATATTGATTGTTTTAATCTTATTTTAATGTAGTACAAATGGATGATAATTTAGTTGCAAGTGAGACTCATCAACTTGTTTCAATGAATTACTTTGACTTAAATGAACTACCTCACGAAGGTACTATTATTTTTTATTTTATTTGTAATCCATATTCCATTTAACGTATAATATGATATTGATTTTTTTTAATTCTTATTTTAATATATCACAAATTGATAATGATTTAATTGCAAGTGAGATTCATGGAAGTGTTTTAAGGAATTGTGTTGAGTTAAATGAGTTTCTGAATGATGGAAAAAATAATAACACATGTGGAGGGGAAATATTGATTGGAATGAATGTCCAATAGATGAGACAGGGGTTGTTGAAGAATATGAGGATATAAATTAAATAGAAAATGAATTTGAGCCTTTTGTTGGTCAATGTTTTCTTAGTGAAGAAGAAGCTTTCGTTTTCTATAAAAATTATGCAAAACGAAATGGTTTTACAATTCCAAAAGGTCGTTCGGAGAAAAAAAAAATGAAAAAATAGGAAGACGTAATTTCTTTTGTCATTGGAAAGGTAGGCAACCACTAAAAATGGTGGATCCATCTAAGGAGCAACGAAATAGGAAATCTTTAAAATGTAGATGCAAAGCTCGTCTAACTATTGTATTGCGAAAGTCAATAGACATTTTTCCAAAAGAATGGCATGTCACTATTTTTGTTGCAGATCATAATCATGAATTGTTGTCCCCTTCGAGTGTACTATTTTTTCCGGCCAATCGAGTTATCACTGAAAATGATAAAAATTGCATTCTCTTATACAAATAAGTTGGACTTTCAATTAGAGAAATAATATGTGTCATGGAACTTAAGAAAAAAGTGAAACATGGACATCTTATATTTTTTCAACGGGATATTAGTAATTTTTATGTGAAAATGAGAAAGATGCATGTTGTGAATGATGCTATAGATCTCTCACAATTTTGTAAAGTTGCTAAGGAAAGGAATTCTAAGTTTCAATATGCATCCACAACCGATGATGAGAAAAGGTTAGAGCATATTTTTTGGTCGCACCCTCATAGTTTTGATTGGTACCAAAAATATGGAAATGTGGTTGTTTTTTATACTACTTACAAGGTAAATGCTTATGATATGCCTTTTGGTATTTTTGTTAGTGTCAATAATTATGGAAAGTCGATTTTCTTTGGTTGTGCACTTCTTCGAAATGAAACAATTAGTGCTTTTCGATGGCTAATGAAGGTACCCTACTTATCTTATAAATTTGTACAACTATTTTTTCATTTTATTTAATTAGTGTTTTGTTTCTTGGGTGAAATGTTTACATATTCTAATAATTTTTTTTATTAGCAGAATTTTTCATGTTTAATAAATAAACAACCTAAGGCAATTTCGACAGATCAAGATCCATGGATTACGGAGGAAATATCAAAAGAATTACCACTCACAAAACATGCCTTTTGTATATGGCATATTACCGTTAAGTTTAGTGGTTGATTTACATCTATTCTTCGTAATCAATATTCAAATTGGTGCATAGAGTTCTACAAGTTAGACTTATGTGAAAAATTTGAGGGTCAATAGACTTAAGTTATGGAAAAGTATGACATGCTTACTAACAAGCATGTAATTGGTTCATACCAAATCAAGCACTTTTGGGTACCATGTTACCTTCGAAGACATTTTTTTGGTGGAATGACAACAACCGGAAGATCGGAAAGTATAAATGTCTTTATTAAACGGTTTGTTAGTTCTCACATAAACTTGATACAACTCATTAAACAAGGAAGTCAAAACTTACCCTTGATTTCTTTTGTTGTATAATTTGTTTTATTTTTTTTTATTTGTTAATATTTGTAGTCTTTATATGTCATATAAAAGTTTTTAATTTATTTTATTATTTACAACCTTAGGTTGATCTTGCCATTGAAGATATTGAGCAAACACAATCACATGATACGGTGTACATGTTAGAGACATTTAGAGGTTCTTCTTTAAGAACATTGTCGCCATTAGAAAACCAAGCACACAATGTTTTGACACCTTATGCTTTCAAAATTTTTCAAAAGGAGTTTGAGAGAGCAACACAATATTTAGTTCATTAAGAAAACCGTATTGAATTTGTGCTACAATATTATAAAGAAAAAACTAGTGAAAAGCACAAGGTCTTATGGGATGGTGAGGTGACTAATTGTAGTTGCAAGCATTTTGAATTTTAGGGTATACTTTGTCGTCACATTCTTAGTATATTCCTTCACAAAGATTGTTACCATATTCCACCATTGTATATACCATCTTGTTGGTGTTGTAAAGCCTCATTAAGTGAAAAATAATTGCTAGTATTGGATGATGAAAATTTAGTAGGAAAGGAAAATGTGGTTGGTGCCAATGTAAATGGTGTGATTGATAGAGATTGTTTCATTAGTTGTCCTCCGCTATCAAAGACAAAAAAGGCCGTCCAAAGCAAAAACGAGTGAAAGGCGGAAGAGAATTAGGAAAGCAAAAGAAGACTTGTGGGCTTTGCAAGCATGTTGGTCATAACATTTCTACGTGTCCGGAGAAAGAGACTTGTACTTCCTCAAATGGTGCAAAAAAAGAAAAAGAAAAAAAGGAAAACATGTACTTCAAGTAAAATGGGATTGAATCCAATATTTTGTTTGAAATGTTAGGTAGAAGCTCTTGAACTTGTATTTTTGAATCCAAAAAATTCAGGTATTCATTTCCTTAATTAATTTATGACAACTTTGTATGAATTCATTTTCTTAATTATTTTCTATATCTCTATTGTAGTATTGGTGGATTCAAGATTATAATTAATGAACCTCATTCATTACTTTCCTTTATTAATTCAATTGGCACAAAATTAAAAAGAAAAAAAGAAATTTGATTATAGATTTTGACAACTTTGATGGACAAATCTGATTACAGATTCATAATGAGATTTGTTTTGGTCCTTAAATATTTTTTTTTATTTTATATATATATATATATATATATATATATATATATATATCCCTTTACCCAACACCCACTAACACACCTCTTTTTTTTTTATTTTTTTCGGTTAACCCCACTGACCCACCCATGTATGACCTTCTTTTTTTTTTCTTTTTTTTTTTTCCTCTTCTTTTCTCAACCACCAATTTCTTCACAAATATCCACTTTCTTCATCTTCTTTATTTGCTTTCCTCCACACTTTTACCTTCTTTCTTCTTCTACACTGTATTTTCCTCCACGTAGACACATCTTCTACAATATCCACTTTTATCTTCTACAATATCCACTCTATTTTCCTCCACGCAGACACATCTTCAAAAAACCCACTCTCTCAAATTTCTCATCCTTCCTCTTACCTGCCAATTGAAAAGCACTAAGAGTTAATTTTTCTTAATTTCACCCAAGACCAACTCCTCTCTCACTCTGTAGCCCCAAAACCAAATTGGAATTGAAGTTAGATGGATACATTGGAGCTACTCCTCATCATCTCGATCCAATGGTGTTAGAAGATTCAAATCTGATGTTAGAATGAGATCAGTGATGGTCAGATGGAGGTCCTTGTCCATACCTAGATGTTGCTATGATTTTCTCTATATGCCATTTCTGTGTATTTTGTGGTTATAGAGTGAGGATAAATTTGGGAGTTCATAATAAGGCTAAGGGTAATTTAGAGATAAAGAACATGCTTTTTCAAGTTTGGATTCAAGGGCATTTTGGTCAAGTTGCAAAATGATTTGACTTTCTTCATCTAAACGGACACACATTTAATACATGTCCAGCTTTTTCCATATCCCTAAAAAAAAGTGAACACTTTATTTTAAATTTTATCACACTAACGGGTGCTGTACAACACCCGTTAACAGCACCCTTATTTTTTTCATCTAAAAAATTGTGTCCGTGGGAATAGAGTAGTAATGAATAAATTGCAGAGTACTATGTGATTGAGAAGTAACTTTTCTGCAGATAAGTTGATGAACTTGGTTGTTGAATTTACACATGGAAAAGACATAACAAAAGGATGAACCAAAACAAAAGAAGAGAAGATGACAAAACCCGAAAAAAAAAAAAAGAAAAAAAAAAAAAAGAGAAAAGAACTTTGCAACTTGCAATGGAGTATTTCAGTAGAGCTTCAAGAAATTCAAATGAAATTATTACCAAGTGTAGGCAATGATGTTAGGAAATTTGTAAAGAAAAAAATTCTAAAGTGAGAAAGGCAATGCTTGATTTTTATTTTTTAGTGATTGTTCATTTCATTCGTTCTTGAGTTGCCGATTTTCTTTCTCATGGACTTATTCTTATTTGGTATTTACATATTGATTATTTGATATGTGAGGCCGTTTAGCAAATGATTATTTGGGTCTATGTATAGATTTCTTTATTTTGGATTCACAAATCTTGTGGTGGAAGGTGAAAATCAAAGGCAGGTGAGTGCTCTTAACAAGGGAGATAGTTATCTTAGTGAGGAAGAGTTACTGTTAAATGATCTTAGGATCATAGATATTGTTTTTATAAGGAGGAAAAAAAATGAAACCAAATCTGATTCTTAGAGATAAAATAAACTTATCAAGTTGTAAAGATTATAATAAGATTGAACTATCAAAATTTGATCCGTAGTGAATAGAATTTGTTTGTATTTCAAATTCTAATCCCTACCATATGACATGGCAACAATAATGCTAGGAGAGTAGGAGTTCTTACCATATTAAATCAATCTCTCTCTCTCTCTCTCTCTCTCTCTCTCTCTCACACACACACACACACACACAACATTTAAGGAGCCAATACATAGATATTCTTAGGTTAGGATTATCTAAACTTCATTTAATATCAGATAGGAATTCTTGCTAGGGTATTGTACCTGTCTCTTTTAACTCTCAGTTTCAGTAATTGAGAGCTATTGCATCAGGTGCAATACTACCAAATCTTAATCCCTACATACTTATCAATTATATTCAATATGTGATGCATGATGTAAAACGGATTGACATGGCTTTAACTGATACTTTTGCATCTATTTTAAATGGCAAATGGATTGACATTACTTATCAACTTTACTTTTGTTTTGTTTTCACTATATAATTATTACGTAACTCGAATATCACGGCAACTGAACTATTAAATCTAAGAAAATTTCACTATATGATTATTACATTGCCCGAATAACATGGCAACTGACCTTTTAAATCCAACAAAATGAACTTCTTATTGTATCTTTGTGGAGCAAACGTCAAACGTTAATCACTTTCATTGCAAGGCATGTACCCAAAATATTCACGCATGTTACACGAATAAACGAGGTGAAAACCATATTTTCATCCTTATATTTTCACGAGATTTTTACTTTGGGCCTTATCTTTTATTTTCACCGTTTTTACTCCTATTTAGAAAAACGTCATCTATTTTAGTCCTTTTTGTCAGTGTCCTAACAGCAAAGTCCTACGTGACAGACGGAACTATTAAAATAATAATAATAAATTTTATTTTGGCATTAAAAAATGTCACGTCAGCATCTAAATTTAAAAAAATAATTTATTAATTTTAACTAAATAAAAAAATTAAATACAGAATTAAAAACCAAAAATTACATGAATTGAGATCTAAGTGTGTCTTGAACAAGAACACAAACCCAAAAATTAAAATCCAAAAATTAAAAATCTTAAAATCATGTGATTTTGAGATCCTTCCAAATGCAAATCGTTAAATAATTAAACAGAGGAGGAGGAGGGGATGAGGAAACCAACGACGACCTCACTCTCCACAAAATCCTTAAACCTGTCTTTCAACTTCCCCAATTCCTCATTTGAATCCTCCAACTCTCTGTGTCCAGGAAAAACCACAAGATAAGCTAACGAGTACCCTCTGCTTCTCTTGGGAGAAAAGTTCTCCCCATAACTCAACTCACTAATTTGTTTTTGCTGCCCCAACAACAAACCATCCTTCGTTTCTTTTAAAACCCAAAGTATCTATGATTTTTTACATCTTTGCCCTCTTCTTCTTCCTTTAGTTTGAAGAAGTTGACTCGAGTTGCGGACCCGAGTTTGGGTTTGGGTGTGACCGCCAAATGAAGGTCGGGGGTGACCCAATCGAAGGCCATGATGTTTTTGATTATCGACAGGCCATGATCTTTGACGGTGCTTTTGTGGCGGGGGTGGATAGTGTAGGCTTTGAGGTCTTGCTTGGAGTTGTAGTAGTTGTGGAGAATGTGAGTGAAGTTGAGCGAAGTGGGTTTGATGTGAGGCTCTGTTTAATTAAAATCCAACTTGCTTTCGGTGGGTTTGCTGGGTTCAACTTGCTTGAGATGGATTTTTTTAAGTTTGAGCTTTTTTGTTTGGCTTGGTTGTGTTGTATTTTTGGATTGATTTGGTACTTTGGGGCTTTAAGATTTGATGATTTTGCTGGGTTTGAGAAAATGGTAATTTTGAGATTTTAATTTTTGGGTTTGTGTTCTTAGATCTAGGTTTGTGTTATTGTTGTTCTTGTTCAAGACATGCTTAGATATTAATTCATGTTATTTTTGGTTTCTAATTCTGTTTTTAATTTCTTTTATTTAGTTAAATTTAATAAATTAATTTTTTTTAATTTAAATGTTGACATGACATTTTTTAATACCAAAATAAAATTTTTTATTATTATTTTAAAAGTTCCGTTTGTCGCATAGAACTTTGCCGTTAGAGCACTTATGGAAATGACTAAAGGAAATGACTAAAATAGATGGCATTTTTCTAAATAGGGAGTAAAAGTGGTGAAAATAAAAGATAAAGACCAAAGTGAAAATCATATAAAAATATAGAAACAAAAATGTGATTTTCACCAATAAACTAACTTTGTCAATTCATCATCCAACTCTTCCAACGTCTACCAAACTAGAAGCTGTAAATTCTCCCATTGCAGACCCACACAGTAACTTCCCTTTATCTATTCGAAAAATTATTTCTTCATTGTTTATTAACAATGACAGAGTCACGGGTCTAAATGATAGAATTCATTGTTTTTCATTGTGCAGGATGTGTACCCTTTCATTCCATCCAATCAAGGGCCCTCTAAAAGGTTGGCATATGCCTAAAATTGCACCGCATTGGGTTGTGAAAATTTTATTTTCATATCTTTTTTATAGAAAAAATTTATCGTGTCAGATTGAATTGGATTGAATTGAATTGAATTTAGGTATGTCGGTAGTATTGGTTGAGTGCTCAGTTATTGTCCAATGCTGATCATGGTCGACATACACTCATACGGATATAAAATTACTTAAATTACTGCCCAATGATCTGAAAAATCCTAAAATTACAAGTATAAATTACATATTTTTCAAATAAAATTTCAATGTTAAGTTCTATGAATCCAAGAAAAATATCTAGTTTTATTATCCTCTATATATATTCTACATGCATTCTTCTAATATTAGCATTAGTATTTTGACTTATAGTACTACTAATCAGAACTAATGTAACAAAAATTTAAAAGAGCAGAATGGAGGAACGCTAGATATAAATTTGTATAAACCTATATATAATTTACTGATGTGTTCAGATTGTTACTTTGCTCAAGCTACAGCCCGAACAGGGCTACCTTTGTGGCTTTGTCTCAGTGTATTGATGAGTTTCTCAACAAGAAGCTAAACTCTAGTCTCGGGCAAAAGATGGAATTTCTAAATTGCTCGATTTTCTTCATCACTAAAAAATGTACGTAAGCTGTCGGTAGAGGTTTCTCAAAAAGCAGCCAAACTCTGGGGAGCCCATATATACATGTGGGGTCAGAAAAGGTAAACAAGACAAGATAGCATTCACATGAATGAATTGATGAGGTTTACTGTGCATATATAGCAATGAAAAAATGATGAGAAATCTTTGTCAGTTCTCTCTCTTTCAATTATTCTTTTTTAAAATGGAATGTTTCATTTTTTTCCATACTCTCTAAATAAGGAAGGAGCTTCGCCTGAATTAAAAAAGATTTTCTTCGTCACTACAAAATGGACGTAAGCTGTCGGTAGAGGATTTATCCTTCTCAAAAAAGCAGCCAAACTCTGGGGAGTGCATATGTACGTGTGGGGTCAAAAAAGGTAAACAAGACAAGATAGCACTAACACGAATGAATTGATGAGGTTTACTGTGCATGTATAGACAATGAAAAAAGTGATGAGAAACTTTTGTCAATTCTCCCTCTTTTAATTATTCTTTCTTAAAAAAGAATGTTTCATTTTTTCCATACAATCTGTGTTTAGAGTAACTAGAGCAGCTCGTTTATTTTACACATCAATTTTTATATTAAAAACTTACTTTTTTTATTTTACATATTTATTTTTACAAAACACTCACATCAGTTCATCTATTCTACCACATCTTTTAATTAAATAATCAATTTTCTTAAATTTTTTATTATTTCTATTAACTACCTATACGCGCGCGCACTCTCCCTCTCACTCTCTGTACCCATTTTTTTTTCCTGATTTTGCTATCTCTCTCTCTCTCTCTCTCTCTCTCTCTCTATACCCATCTCTACCCATCCATAACCCAATCCACAGCCTGATCCGCAACTCCGATCCGCAACTTCGCCGATCCATAGCACCGATCCGCAGCTCCGCCGATCCACAGCACCGATCCATAGCACCAATCCACAACACTGATCCACAGCCCGATTCGCAACTCCGATCCGTAGCTCCGATCCACAAATCAGATCCACAACACCTATCTCTCTAGCTCCGATCAGATCCACAGCACCGATCTCCCTAGCTCCAATCAGGCTCGGATCAGGCAAGACCCAACTCCGATCAAGCACCGATCTGTCTCTTTATTGTTTGTTCGTGTGAGTTTGTTTGTATGTGGGTGTGTTTGTGTATCTGTGTGTTTTTTTTTTTTTTGAGCAAGTGTATGTATGAGTTTGTTACTAAGTATCTCTGTGTTAATTTCTCTATGGATGTTACTGAGTTTGTTGAGTTCGTTGAGCACGGAAAAGAGAAAGGAAAAATGGAGCGAACGGGAAAGGAATAAAATAATCTATACACGAGCTATAGTACCCGTGTAAATATACAGGGATACTATAACTCGTGTATGAATTTTCACATTTTTAGCTATTTATACACCCATTCATGTTGGTGCTTTTTTGCATAAAATATATAAAAGTTATACTTTCTTTTATTTTAAAAGATTATGGTTGAGCTTGTGTAGATGCTCTAATGAAGGAGTTTTGCCGGAATTAAAAAAGATTTTCTTCATCACTGCAAAAAGTACGTAAGCTGTCGGTAGAGGTTTCTCAAAAAGCAGCCAAACTCTGGGGAGCCCATATATACGTGTGGGGTCAGAAAAGATAAACAAGACAAGATAGCATTAACATGAATGAATGGACGAGGTTTATTGTGCATGTATAGGCAATGAAAAAAGTGATGAGACACCTTTGTCAATTCTCTCTCTTTTAGTTATCCTTTCTTAAAAAAGAATGTCATTTTTTCCATACTCTCTCTCTCTCCCTAAATAAGGAAGGAGTGAATGGAAATTATGACCAAATTCTCAATAAGTTAGAAACAGAAAATAGAAAAATACACGTCAAAGAAAAAATAATCACACGTAAAAATAATCACACGTACAAGACAGTATTTATGTGATTCGGTAATTTGCTTACGTCCATGAAGTTGCAAGAATTTCATTATTATCTGAGAAAAATTACAAAGTGCGCCTAGTCTTTTTCTCTCTCACACGACAAAAAAAAAAAATCATAATCACCAAAATAACGTTTTTTCTATATCCTGCACACAGGATTAAGCCTGTCGATTCAAGCCTCCGTTTTATAGATTAAGCCTCAAAAGATCTCTCATTAAAAATTACACAATATTTTTCAAGTCGGGTCAAATTATCAACTGAATTAAACACAATTAAACTTCACAAAAAACAAAGGTGTTTTTGCCTGAATGGCTGGAATGAGCTTGATTGGTTATTGGCTATTTCATTACAGGTTGATGGAAAAGATGAGGATCAGAAGCAAGTCAATTATTCATAATATAAAAATGATTTGAGAAGAGATTTTATTTGAGATATGTGTAGCCCTAGCCCCCACATACTTACTTTGACAGGGTTCTCTAGAAGATCTGAATCCGGGTTCTTTGTACTTCAGTCAGCATTGTATCGAATGAGACAAGGTTATTGAATGCAATTATTGTATTTCATCATTCATTGAATGAGATTTCACTGCCCCACTCAATTATTATTATTATTATAATATGTACTTTGTTACAACTAATTTGTAATTTTGATAAAAAGTTTCTAGATGACGGTGTCAGTATTTCAGGGTGATAAACTGTTTGTGTCCTCAAGGGTCAGTTATTTGCTTCTAGTACTTCTAAAAGCCTCTTTCGAGTATAAATAAGTGTTATTATACTACTCTATGCAAATTAGAATAAATCTGTTCAGCGTTGTGCATGAACAGCAGCACTGCATCACCCAAAAAAAAAAAAAAAAAAAGCACAGATTCACAGACGAAAGAGGGAGGAGATGATCTAGATCCTCCCCAAACTCCAGCCCTCTCACAAACACACACACACACAGATCCACAGTTGTGAAGCACTTCTTTATAGAAAAGCGAACTTATATGCACTTTTCCTCTTATAAAAGCACAGATTCACAGACGAAAACACAGAGATCCACAGCCGATCTCCATGAGAGAGAAGTGGATCCACCCGCATATGTATATATGTTTTCTTGTTTTGCTGAAAACATTTAATACTACAATTTGATTCCCTTCCCTGGGGTAATGCTTTATGTAGTTTGTGGTTATTAATTATCAACTTTAGTTACAATTCTGTTCAGTCTATTTTTTTATTTTATTTATTATTATAACAGATCATTTGTTATTGTTGCAGTTTCCGTGCCTTCTGATTAAAGGCTCTTGAAGGCCAGACTATTTCTAAGGTAATGAGTCATGCTTATAAACTCATAAGTCAACCTGATACAAGATTGAAATGCCACGATAATATTGAAACACTCTATAGTTGTCGTGCTACTATTGGTCTAAAACACATTACCACTTACATATAGAGTCATAATGACTAGTGACTCATATATCTTACTACTTATTAATATATGACTTATTAACAAGTCCTCATCTTACTACTTTTCCTACAACTTTTCTACCTACCTACCATTTAGCCTTCCAATTCTATTATAGATAAAAAAAAAAAAAAAAAAACTTTCCAATTCTATTAATAATTAAAAACATTCTAGTATCCTACTCAATCAAAAAAAAAAAAAAAACCTTAATATTAACAATGAAATATACTCTAAGGTAAAATGGAAACCATAATTTTGTCAAAAGAGGACTTCTCGAAAAATGCACTACCCCACAAATTGTAAGTGCAGATACAAGAATTTTACTAAAGTGAAGATTGATTTAGGAGATAGTTTACATTTGCTATCAAAGTAAAAACCTTAAGCTTTGTACAATTTGACTTTTGCAATTTTCGTGTTCTAACATGCTGACTAGTCATCGCATAAGAAAAAATTTTTTCTATGTAATTAATGATGATACAAGCTCTAATCTTGAATCTTGTAAGAAATTGCACTCCTAAAAGCTCCTTTGGCCATAATTCTCCATGCGAAGGATGACTATTATTATTATTATTATTATTTTAGCGGAGGATTGATTTTGGTTGATAACATTATATCTCGAAAATAAAGTGAAACTTGAATATTAAACTAAAGTTGATTTGGTGAGCGAAAAAAAAAATCTACCTATATAGGTTATATTATACCAATAAGAATTTTTTTTAATTACACTTAAAGTTTTATTGTAATAATATTTTGTATTAATCCTCATAATGATGCTCAACCTTCATTATGTGCTAACAATAAAATAAATAATCCAGTAAAAATTAGGCAGGTCACTCATTCTTCGAGACGTCCTCTTTTGACAAGTTGCGCCGCTTGGCTCTCACACTGTTATTTATTAAATTATTTATTTTATTTTATTGGCTATGAAACATTCCTAACTGTTGAATGGACTCAGTTATTGGCTATGAGCTTGACATCACTAACTAGATGGAAATGACATGTCCCCGACCTCCTCTATTAAAAAATATAATGAAGAATACATATACCTAAAATAACTATTCAATTAGCAGGGTGGATATTTGCTTATCTTTTAGAGTTCAGTCAAGTTAATGTACTCTCTTATGACATATATTAATATTTTATGACCAGGCCTGATTGTCGAATGGACTCAGTTATTGGCTATGAGCTTGACATCACTAACTAGAAGGAAATGACATGTCCCCGACCTCCTCTATTAAAAAATAAATAAAGAATACATGTACCTAAAATAATTATTCAATCAACAGTGTGGATATTTGCTTATTTTATTAGAGTCCAATTAATGTATGCTCTTATGACATATATTAATATTTTATTTTATAAAAGTTTTATGCAAAATTGAAAAAATTGTGAATAACATTAGTCATTTTTTCAAATAAAAATCTCTTAAAATGATGGGAGGAATTAAACTTTACCCACCTATGGTTTGCCCCAAATTTAACTTACCCACCCTTGGTTTCATTTTTGACACTTTACCCACCTGTGCTTCACTCCATTACCATTCTGTTACCCCCCTCATATTCTACCATTACTCTAACAAGTTTCTTATAAAAAACACCACTCACGAAAGATCAAACACGCCTCTTTCAAAAAAACACTTTCATTTTTTATTTGTGGGTATCGATCAATCTCCTTATTTCTGGTGAGTTCCTGACATTTGAGAGTTTCAAGTTTGGTTTCCTTTTACTTTAATATGATCTATCTATCTGATTCTAGGTGGATTTTTAAAACATAGGGTTTTAAAAATAAATAAAAAAATTGTTCGAATCTGGGCTTTTGCAACACACAAACTTTTTTTCTGCAGTGTCAGGTTTTGTGTTTTTTTCTTTAGATTGTTCAAAAGGGCTGCACCTGGGTTTGTCTAATATTATTTGTTTTGTGCCTTTTTCTACATTCCCTTTCCATGGTTTTATCTCTAAAAAACAAAACAGAAGCTTTTAAGAATATTGTCTTTTTCTTTGTGGTAGTTTGTGTGGACCACATGATACATACCCAGTTGGTTGCTTGAAATATAAAGCATTTAGGTCTAAGCTAAGTACGTCTTCAACCTCATTATCTGAACTCTAAAGCAAATTGAATTGGACCTTATAAACAAGCCCTATTGCATAATGGTTTGCACTTATACACCTTTTGGTGCTGTCATGTACAGTGGAAACTATCATGCTTATCATTTTTTGTTCCTGTCATGTACAGAGGATACATACCCAATTGCTTGGCAGCAGGTTGCTTTCTAATATAGTAATGCTCAAATTCAGGCAATGCAATGGGCATTCTCAAAACTTTTTAGTTCACTATTGTTAGTGTTTTTAATGAAAGGAATTTCTTAAAAATTGATCTTAAGTTTCATAGTGTAGTTTTTACTTAGTCTACGTGGTTTATTTGTTTGTATTATAGACAAATGATGTTTAACTTTGCTTTGTAACAGAATATATTATACATGTCACTGGAGGACCTCAAAATATTGGCATTTTAAGTTCTTTATATAATTGTAATGCTTGAAAGTTTGATACTTCTGCCTGGGCATGATTCAGTGGCACATTATTCACATCAAGTTTTTTTTCCCCTTGTTAACTTCAGTTTGTGGATTTTGTCATTAATATTGTGTTGTATTTTATATGTAGATGGCTAACTTGAGATTCACTTTGGAGATTCATCATGGTGGCTACTTTGGGTGGAATCCAGATTTGGTATATTTAGATGGCTGTGTTTCTATTATTGATGAGGTTGACCCCGATAGACTGAGTTTATTTGAAATACAAGATATTTGTGGTGAGTTGGGGGCACCTAGTACAAACACATTTCATTACCTTATTCCTGGAGGTAACCTAGAACAGGGGTTAATGGTTATAAATGGAGATGATGATGTACTTAATATGTGTGACATTCATGATGCATGGCCTTTAGATAGGATAATACTATATGTTGAGGGTGGTGAGGAGCCACTTGTAATTGAGGAGCAAATTGGTATTGAGGAAGTAGGGGGTCAGGATGGTGGAGATGAGCATGAGGTGGGTCAAAATGATGGTGATGTGCATGAGGTGGGTCAGAACGATGATGATGTGCATGAGGGAGGTAATGTGGATGCTAAAGGAGGTGGTGGGCAAGATTGTCTAGATTTTGATTGGTTGGAGGAAGGGTTTGAGGGGCCTGGTTTTGATGATGATGTTTTTTGGAATCTAGATGATGGGCGATCTACCCATGGAGTTCGTGACAGTGCAGCCCCACATAGGCCTACTATAGCTGAAAATGACAAGGAATTAGCAATTAGGTCTAGTGCAATAGAGAATGAGTGTGTGGAAGAGGGTGAATGGATTGACCCACCTATTAAAGATGACATGGAGAGTTTGGTAGGGTCTGACGATGATCAGCTAGCCCTAGCTGCTACAAAAGAACCTGAGTTTAATATCCAAACTGACATGAGAAAATCGGTGTTAATGAAGGGAATGAAGTTTCCAAATTCTAAGGTTTTTAGGGAGGCCTTGAGGGAATATGCCATAAGGAAGCCAGTCGATATCAAGTTCAATTCGAACTGAATGAAAAGAAGAAGATATCAGTTTATTGCATAAATGAATGTGGATGGAGGTGTTATGCATCTCAACTACCTAAGGAGTTGACATCCAAAATAAAAACATTCAATCCAGAATGCACCTGCCCTAGATACTTCAAACACACCCAAGTGACTACAAGTTATGTTGCAAAGAAGTTTGTGCAGGATTTTAACAAAAATCCCAATTGGAAAGTGGCTGGTGTTCAACATCATGTGAAGGAAAAACTTAAAGTTGACATAAGTTACAGTCAGGTGTATAGGGCAAAAAGAATAGCTACTGATTTGATTACTGGGGATGAACAACTGCAATATGGGAAACTTAGGGATTATGCAGAGATGATAAGAAAGAATGATGTAGGAAGTAGGGTTAGGCTTTTTGTTTGAAAGTTGTGCATGTCAGATGCGTGGTGGACTAGTAGTTAGGCTTTTTGGTTGTAAAATTGTATGCATGTGACTTAAAGTCACAATGGCTATGGACCAGTAGTTAGGCTTTAGGCAGATTATGACATTAATGTGCATTGACAAAGGCATATGTGTTCATATATATTATGATTTACAACTGGTGCTCTTTATCTAATCAAATTCTGTATTGGTATGATTGGAATTCTGTTTTGGACTTGGGTGTGAGGAATTTTACTGATGCATAGGTCTGTTTTGGACTTGTGTCAAAATGCTTTTATCTTTGTCATTTTGTGAAATGAGATTATTTACTTGTGGCAATATATATATATATATATATATATATATATATAAACAAGTATAGCATCGAATAGATTTCATCTTTGGATTGCTAAGAAAGGAATTTCATTATTTCTTTTTTCCTTTTTAATTTTCCCATGTTATCTCTATACCTTATTCCTAATTTTCATTACTAGGTGTCATTTTATCTTCATCTAGTATGTCAATTGCACATATCCATGAGTATCCACTTTCACCAGTCTATAATAAAATATTTTCTCCTTTAGCTTTTTATAAGGATTGACCCACTTATCCATGAGTATACACTTTCACCATTCTATGATAAAATATTTTGTCCTTTAGCTTTTTATAAGTATTAAGATATTCATCTTAGGGCTTTCATTGGAAATATGCCCTCCTCCACAGCTATCTCTTTTATTATTATGCATGTTTGTCATACCACTTCGTGGCAATATATATCCAAATCCTAGAATGAAGTAAAAAAAATTAAACTACAGAACATTTGCACAAAAACCACACTTTGTATTTCAAAAGATAGATACAATAAGATTCTTCATGGCAGACTAAGATTCTTCACCCTTATATTGTTGTTCACTGAGGCAAAACACACCAACAACATTACAATCATGAAAAATAACCATGACAAAACCAACTTGTATATTCCCTCACTCTCTCTAACCCTCTTAAGTTTCTCCCTAGCTTCAACATAAAGCTCATGAGCTTCTCTTTGCCTCTGAATTTTACTGATGCATAAGTTTGTTTTGGACTTGGATGCATAGGTCTGTTCTGGACATGTGTCAAAATGCTTTTAACGTATTCTCCATATCTGACCCTAGCCCTTTCTCAATATCTACAATGAAAAGTAGTTGTTTAAATATAACCAAAATTAGGCTCAATTTGAACCAGAGAAATCACAGATAACAAAAACTAAACTTCTTCACAAGCAAAGAAATCACTATAATAGAAGTAGTAAACTAAACTTCTTGCTATCAGTAATAAATTCCATCCTCAGTGCAAAATTCTGTTGAACCAATCACAGAAATAGGTAATGCCAGTGGATAAATATACAAATAGATAAAAAGGATAATAAGTTTAATACAATAAACATTAAGTTCTTAGGTAAAACACAAAAATATTGTACCCACACTTTTTAGAGAAACATATTGGGCAAAACAAGTAAAAACCATTATCAATAGTGACAAGGTTAGTCAACAGGCAGAACCAGAAATCCCATATTATTACCAAAATAGGAGAAAATAAAATCAAGTTAGGGGACTATCAAAACCTTCCTATGAAGCACTATGATGGTTTTACATAATATCTGTATTCAGAGTAGTATGACCAAATTTAGAAGTAACTTTCAACTCTTTATGTATATTTTCAATTAAATTTCAGCAACATAAGACCTGTAGTAACAAGAAAAAAAAACAGAAACATTCTCTAACCCATTACTCAACTCATCATTGTCCTTCAGCACCAACCATCCGATAAGTACAACTGCAATAACACTTCATTTTGCAACAAAAAGGAATACAAATTTTTATGTCAAATTTAAAATCAATACCACGAAATAGAGCTTAAACATCTCCAATTTATCATTCCGAAAAAAAAAAATTAGAACCCTAGGTTTCAAAAACCAAAGGAATCTACCTAGAATTGGATAAAGAGAGCATATGAGAGTACAAGAAAACCAAAACTTGAAGATATGAACCCAGAACTCACCAGAAAATAAGGAGATGGATCGATACCCACAAATCAAAAATACTATTTGATGGAGATGAGCCCAGACTTTGCCTTGTTCTTCCTCGATGTAGTTGCACGATCAAACCCCAACTGGGTCTCAGTCCAATCTCTCAGGAAAGATGCATTGTAGCCTCTAGATCATCGTCTAGTAAGCACTGTAGGCGTGGGAGCGTGTTTTTTTGAGAGAGGCATGTTTGATCTTTCATGGGTTGTGTTTTTTATAAGAAACTTGTTAAAGTAATGGCAGAATATGAGGTGGGTAATGAAATGGTAATGGAGTGAAGTACAGGTGAATAAAATGTCAAAAATGAAACCACGAGTGGGTTAGTTAAATTTGGACAAACCACATGTGGGTAAAGTGTAATTCTTCCTAAAATCATTGATTAATGTACACTTTAAGAATATACATTGGTAAAGCCCATCATATTATTATACAATCACCAGACGTGTACCTAACTTCATCATAGATATGGCCATGTCCTGTGGGATTGAGAAACCCCAGAAATATCAAAAGTAAAAAGTGATGCCATTGACTTATAATCTTCGTTCTGTCATGACAATGTTGTCGCTCAAAAATTCCAAGGTTTCTGCGTTCATAACGCTGTTGGTGTTGGTGGGGAAAAGTTGTAAAAACTAGCAATGAAGTCCACTTTATTCACTATTTTCTCCAATGATGATATGGCATGGATGAAGCACGGAACAAATGATATGGACAGAAGAGCAGAAGCCTTTAACTTTTATATACTTTCAAAATAGGATTTTACTAATGTGTGCCTAAGGACACACATCAGTATATCATTTTTTTTAAAAAAATTTATTGGAAATTGAAAATTTTTTACAGTTTTTTCAATTTTTCATAAAATGTTTTCAAAAATAGATGACTTAATATGTGCCCTTAAGGCACACATTAACTGGACCCTTCAAAATAAATTGCTACAAACTATATAGAAAAAATGCATTTACACTTTCCTAGGAATATCAATTATCATGTGCACCAAAAGATTTCTCAAAAAAAAAAAAAAAAAAAGTGCAGCCAAAGACTATATATATATATATATATTAATATTGTTTTTAGTATATTAATTAATAAAAAAAAGTGGTTACTTTTATATTAATTACTATAACAAATTTATCACTTATGTACTATTTATTAGTTAGTAAAATAATGATAATAATGAATTTAATATATAATTTTAAAATAAATAAAATTATCACATTCATTATCATGATTGTTAGAAACCACTAAAACAATTTGGTTTTTTTGATAAATAAACATGGGCGTTATGACATTTGTAAATTAGAAAACTTCCAAGAAATTTCCCATGCATCCACGTGATTGGCTTTTTATTTCAACTTTGTCTGTCTTTCACCTGACACCCTAGTCCAGTCCTCTCAAGCTTGTTTCTCTCACATTATCGGAAATTTCTCTCAATTTTCTCATTATGTTTTCTTTCTCACATACTGGCTCTTTAATTAGACCCTCAACCTTAAAGGCTTCTGCTCGATCTAATGACACTTACAAACAGTGTGAGAGCCAAGCGGTTCAACTTGCCATGGCGTTGTGAGAGATTTTAGGGCAGAAATTGTCAATATGCAAATGGAATGGAATTAAGCAAACAATTACATGAAGCGGATAAACTGACAAGGTGAGGGTTGAAGGTTTAAAGCAATACAATTCCATTAGTTGTTAGATAATCTTACCTGTTACAAATATTCACCTTGACTTCAAACAAGGTCAAGAAGAATCTATAGTAACAAAATATATTAAGTATTAACCAGTAAAAAATAAAAACCCTTCAACCTGCAATCCTAATCATAAGTTACTGTTTTTTTTTTTTTTTTTTGAGAAAAAGTTACTGTATAATATAATACTACATTATTAAGTAATTTGACATTGTGAAAAGAAAGGGTGAGAATACTTTAATTTGTAACTTAAGATATTCGCATTCAAAAAGGTGGTTTGGATGTACTTTGCTTGCCCAAACAAAAGTTGGCCGAGTTGTGGCCCCAACCTGATAAGAAACTCTCCAGCAATAATTTGTAAGTGTAACTAGCTAGGTGACCATGATCATCAAAAAAGAATTGGAACAATTGACCCAAAAAATTGACCCAAAAATTCATAACAAATTCCCCCAAAAATTGACCCAAAAAAGAATTTCAAATTTTTAAACTTCAATTCTACACAAAGCATACCCCCATATCTGAATTGGAACAATTGGAATGTCACTAAAATCCCAAGGCGGAGCCAATATGCAAAGCAAATCATGGGTGTGGGATCATACACATTAAGAATTTAAGATAAACTTAAGTTGTTCCCTTCTTTTCCTTCTTTGATAGCAGCATTACCAATCTGCACAACATTCGTCAACAGCCCACCACTCCTCAATATGCTACTTTCACATAAATTTCCAGGGGCAAATCGGAAAGAGACGGAATGTGAGGGAAGAGGACAGCACCGGTGATGACTGGGAGAGGGGCTTAACTGAGTATCCCGTCAAAATATTAGATTAGTTAGGATTTTAGTTGCTAAGTTGGCAGTCCATGTGGGCATAAAAATAATATTTTATATAAGCTGTTAGCTATGTCAGTATTTTTCATCCATTATTTAACGGTGAGAACTATTTTAACACATTATCAAAAATTTAGGGACTAAATTGACACATTTAAAAGCATAGGGACCAAATTGACATATAATGAATAAGTTATGGATCAAATATATAATTTACCCTATAATATTAATTCTTAAAAAGCAATATTTCATTTCAAGCCTCTTAGTACTTATGCTTTCTTAAAAGGGAATGAGCTTTCCCACACTTAAAGACCAGGCGTGAAAGTCAAATGGACTCAACTCTTGGCTGTGAGTTTGACATTACTAACTAGATGGAAATGAAACATTCCTTTTTAAGAAGGAATATTATATATATATATATATATATATATATATATATATATATATATATATATTGGCTAATGTGTGCCCTAAAGGTACACAATAATTAATTATTTTGAAAAAAAAATTTTTGAAAATTGAAAAAGTATTGACAATTTTTTCAATTTTCGAAAAAATCTGGAAATGCAAAGGCTGTTTGAGGGATTTTTTTTTTTTTTTTTTTGTGTTTTCTCTCCATAATTGGCTTTAGAGAGCCTATTAGAGATGCTCTAAGAGAGGCATGCTGTCTTTTCTTTTAGAACCCCACTACAACTTTATAACTACTGAATGAGTCTGAATCTCGTGTATGTGGAATAATTGAAGGCACCTGTGCCTAATTATCGTACTATGGTTTTGATTTGATAGGAGACGTACACTAATCTATTGTCCCATGCCATTATGCCTGTATGCCTATAGGACTTTGCAATTAATTTCTCTCTCTCTCTCTCTCTCTCTCTCTCTCTGTGTGTAAATATGAACTAATAATTTATAACCCTGCATAGAGATAGAATGAAGAAAAATGACTATTAGAGATTATTTTGATATTTTCATGATCACCCACTCGATAAATTTTTTTATTTTAAAGCTATAATTTATTAAGAGAAAATGAAGAACAGAAGCGAAAAGTAAAATAGAGCTCCCAAGAGTACAACTAAATTTAAAATTTAAAAAAAAAATGTTTGAGAAGGTTTCAGCACTTTACTAACTCTAAGCAATCGTAAATTTATCATCTTTGAGAAGGTTTCAGCACTGGCTTCAACATCCAAGTCTTCCATGACAAATATGCCTTCAACCTTTTCTAGTATCTAGTAACCAAAAACAAAGAGTAAGTGTATCAAAATTCAAAAGGTATCAACACACACATATCAAAGCTTAAAGTTTTGCATCAACTTACCATGCTACTATCTTGCAGAGCATTTACAATATCATCCTTGAGGTAAAACCTTCTGCGTCTAATGGACTCACAACGCACCAAATTACTACCCATTTCTTGTAGTAAATTATGCATCCACACTATTCCATTAGAGATGGTAATTAGTGATTTTTCTTGAAGGAATTTTTAGATCGACGTATGGACCAATAATTTGAGTTCGTACTAAATCTACTACGCAATCTTTTGCCATTCCTTTATAAAAAACAAGCAATATCTAAAAATACTTCTTGCTCTCTTTCACGTAGATCTTCATAACTTGTTTTGAGCACATTCATAACTTTACTTTCTGAAATATTTTGTACTCCATCTAGGTAACTTACCCATTCATCTCGATTTCTCTTATACAGATTGGAACCAGTAAGGTGGTAGATTTTCTACCAATGAGAGGAAGACAAGTTTATAACTGCTAATAAAGAAAGTTCAATCATTTTATAGGCAAAAGTAAATTTGATGGAAGTATTTTCTGCAAAGTAGGACCCAAACTCATGTGAACTAAATAACATCACAAGAAGGGATGGAGCAATTTCCTTTCTTTTTACTTTTTCCTAATCTGTAACCCTTTTTACTTGAGTAACGTGTAGGTACTGAATGAAGTAAAACTGTGGCCACTTTGTTGCCCTAACAAAAGAAAAAGTATCAGAAAATGGTGGAATATTGACAAATTTAATACTTTTTAATATATATAGGAATTACATTACTAGTGGAGACAGTCTGGAATCTTAATAGCTTTTACTCTAAATCCCACCAAATAGCAAATAAAGCTAATTAATGTTAGCTAAATACTGCTAAGTTCTAAAATGCTTCAAATTTCATTATTATAGTTATCATACCATAAATTTGAAACTATGGCTAGCTATCATACATTTTCAAGCAAGGGACAATATCAGTAGTTCACTGACTTAACTGTCAGGTCTATGGTTGGAATACAACTTCATGATCAAAGTATACAAAGGGCCTCCAAGGGGGGAGCAGTACATCACAACATATTATCAAAAAGACAAGTAATCAATAAATGTGAGTAAACATTTAAAAAGGAATATCAAATGGACATTAAGAAGGCATATCCATGCCATCTATCAGACGTTTTTATCCACTCTGGAAAATCATGACCCAAGTTGCAACTTAAATATTCCAATTGAAAAGGGAACCCCAATCGAAGTTGAAACTTAACGTCAACAATTCATTCTGTCATGACTGTGTTGTCACTTATCACTCAAAAATTTCAAGGTTTATGTACAGTGTCTATGTTCATAACGCTGTCGGTGGGGAAAAGTTGCATGTTGTAATAGCTAGAAATGAAGTCCACTCTTTTCGCGTATGTTCCGAGTCCACTCTTTTCTCGTATCATTGTTGATATGGCATGGATGAAGCACGAAAAAAATCTAGCGTACTTTAATTTCTTCATGACATGGACAGAAAAGCAGAGGCCATTAACTTATTTTTTGAAGATTCAATGTGTGATTTTTGAAGATGCCTTTAACTTTAACTTTAACTTGTATAATATACTTTCAAAATTAACTGCTAGAAAGTATTAATTGAAAGAAATACATACACACCACCAGTGGGTGTGGTTCAACTAGTAGGTGACTGCTGTGGCTTCACCACGTCTCAATTCGAGTTCTCATGAGAACTGTAATTGTAATTTCTGGAAGTCCCAGAAATCAATAGAGCCTGGGATGTGTGTGAGTTCAGGGTATCCGAGCTCCAATTCGAGCTGGTGATACTCATGGGCTTACCCAAATGTACCATAGGATTAATAATTTAAATTTGATGATAAATTAGAGAATAAAAATGAAAGAACAAAACGTACTTCATTTTTATTTATTTATTTATTGATGAATTTTTGTTTTTGATGAACTTATGCCCAACCTTGAACCTACATAGAAAGTAATGATATTCAAATTAAGATTGATATGTCACAATAACATTAAAACACTTTACAGTTGTCATGCTACTATTGGGTCCAAAACATTTTGGCACTTGTGTATGGAGTCATGATGACTCGTGGCTGATATGTTACTATTTATTAATTCATGACTTATCAATAAGTTCCCATTTTACTATTTTTTTTACAACTATTCTACATACCTACCATTTAGCCTTCCAAATCTATTAAATTTTTTTTCCCAATTCTATTAAATAATTAAAAACATCCTAGTATCCTACTCAATTAAAAAAAAAATCCTTAATATTAACAGTGAAATATACTCTAAAGTAAAATGAAAACCAAAATTTTGTCAAAAGAGGACTTCTTGAAGAATGTACTACCCCACAAATTGTAAGTGCAGATACACAAATTTTACTAAAGTGAAGATTGATTTAGGGAATAGTTATGTTTGCTGCCAAAGTAAAGACCTTAAGCTTTGTACAACTTGACTTTTGTGATTACCGTGTTCTAACGTGCTAACCAATGACCGCGTAAGGAAAATTGTTTTCCATGCAATGATGATACAAGTTCTAATCTTCAATCTTCTAAGAAGTTGCACTCCTAAAAGTATAGACTTCTTGAAGAATACACTACCCCACAAATTGTAAGTGCAGATACACGAATTTTACTAAAGTTAAGATTGATTTAAAGGATAGTTACATTTGCTTTCAAAGTAAAGACCTTAAGTTTTGTATAACTTAACTTTTGCGATTGCCGTGTTCTAATGTACTGACCGCATAAGGAAAATTGTTTTTCGTGTAATGACAAGACAAATCATGGACTCACCAACCCACTTGCCAGGCTCACAACTCTTAAGTCTTATCTTATTCAAAGTTTCAACCTTTCAAAGTTCAAACTCTTTTCATTTTTCAGTTTTCTTTCCTTCACATGGCATAGGCACACCATGAGACATTTTCTTGCAGACTCACTCTCTCAAGTCTCCAATATTTCTCAAGTAGGGCTGGCCTTAGGCCTAGGCCACTTAGCATATATTTCACAGATGCCTACGTAATACTTGTGGCTATGAGTCTCACCAGGGGTAAAGTAACCCTTTTTTTTTTTTTTTTTTAATCTGCTTTTGGAAGCAAGGGTCTGGTCTATGCATGGTATGAGGTGCAATGGATCAGATTCCTCCATGTAGTTAAAGTGATGAAAATCCAAGAACATTGTCAAAGTATTGTCCAATATATCCCGTAATTACTTGACAAAAATGACAGTCATTGTTGGACGGTGAGTGTGAGTGGTTCCTTTGAAGTCTGTCACCAACTTCCTTTACATCTCTTTCACAGTTGGTTGAGGCATCATTTTCAAATGACTGATCATCTTCAAACAAATTTCAAAGATGAGGATCAAAAGTTCGAATCATCTACTTTAGTTTTAGACTTCTAGTATTAGTTGAAGACTGAAGGCACCTTGTTGGGTGGAGGGGCCATGACACTTTTACAAATTTGAAAAACCATGATGATGGAGGGGCCATGACACTTTTGTCTAACCTATGTGTGCAAGTATGAAAACGTGCACTATGCAACACCAAAAGTCCACTGAAAACCCATGATGATGAGGGGCAAAAAAACAAAAAAAAACTAGCTGAGAACACTGGGCTTTAGTGAGCTTCTTTTTTTCTTTTTCTTTTTTTTTGTTATTCTTCTTCTTTTTAATCTTTAAACTTCACCCTTTGCTTCTCTTCATCATCATCATAATTTTTTTTCTTTTAAATTGGATATAATTTCTCTCATCATCATCATATATCATTTTTCTTCTTCAAAATTGATTTGTTTTCTTTCGGGTTGAATTTTGGTGTCAAATAAGTTGTTCTAATAGTGATTTGTTTATAGAAGATAATTTAGGTTTATTGTAGAGAGAAGATCTATATTTTTCTAAAATTTCCCTTTTATAGTAGAATCTTCTCAAGTTATGTATAATGATTTTAATAAATACGTATGCTATATACAGTAAACCTCATCCATGATAGCATTCATTATTTTGCATTGTGCAGGATGTGTACCCTTTCATTCCATCCAATCGATCGAGTTTCCTCTAAAAGGTTGGCATATGCCTAAAATTGCACCGCATTGGGTTGTGAAAAAAAAAATTTATATTTTTTTATAGAAAAAAATTATCGTGTCAGATTGCATTGAATTGAATTTAAGTATGTCGACTCAATTGTATTGGTTGAGTGCTCAATTAATTATTGTCCAATGCTGATCATGGTCATACACTCATACTGATACTGATCAGTATCATGATATAAAATTACTTAAATTACTGCCCAATGATCTGAAAACTCCTAATATTACAAGTATAAATTACATATTTTTCAAATAAAATTTCAATGTCAAGTTCAACGAATCCAAGAAACATATCTCTAATAGTTTTATTATCCTCTGTATAATCTCATACATTCTTCTAATATTAGCATTGGTATTTTGACTTATACTACTACTAATCATAACTGATGTAAAAAAAATTGAAAAGATCAGGAATGGAGGAACAAGATATAAATTTGCCCGCACCAATAGTTTACTGATGTGTTCACATTGTTACTTTGTTCAAGCTACAGCCCCAACAAGCCAATCTGGGCTACCTTTGTGGCTTTGTCACAGTGTATTGATGAGTTTCTCAACAAGAAGCTAAACTCTAGTCTCAAGCAAAAGATGGAATTTCTAAATTGATCGATTTTCTTCATCACTATTACATGTACACGTAAGCTGTCGTAAGGTAGAGGGTTCTCAAAAAGCAGCCAAACTATGGGTATACATGTGGGGTCAGAAAATGTAAACAAGACAAGACAACACATAGCATTAACATGAATGAATTGACAAGGTTTACTGTGCATGTATAGGACAATGATAAAAGTGATGAGAAACTTTTGTCAATTCTCTCTCTTTTAATTATTCTTTCTTAAAAAAGAATGTTTCATGTTGTCATGCTTTCTAAAATAGGAAGTAGCTTTGCGTGAATGACCGGAATCAGCTTGATTGATTATTGAAGATTTGACGATTTTGTTTGAGATATGTGTAGCCCCCACAATACATTACATCATAGACTTAAGATTGTGAGAGAGGGCGTGCTGTCTTTTCTTTTAGAGCCCACTACAATTTTATGACTACTGAATCCCATGTTATTATGTGTAGGGCTGTCCACGGGTCGGGCCGGGTCGGTTTTGGGCCCAAACCGAACTCGACCCGATTGGTTCGGGTTACTGAATTCTAGACCCGTATTCGACCGAATATTCGGGTCGGATTTAACATTTCGGATAATCGGTTGTACGGGTTGGAGTTGTTGGATTGACGGGTCTGGGCCTCAGATTGGGCCGGAATATATTACATTATTAAAATTTCAATTATTTCATTTTTTTGGGCCTTCTTAGCCCAAATTACTTGGTTTGGCAACTGAAATCCGCCATATATTTCGAATTGGGCCTATTTTTATTAAACTTATTTTAAAATAGGGCTTCAATTAGGGCATATCTAAAAGGCCCAAAAAATGTCTATTCTTTTCATCACCTGTGATCAACAGTCAACACAACACACCAAAATGTTTTTTTTTTTTAATCACCTGTGATCTGAAACATGTAGCACCTATCAATCCATTCCACATACATAACCTTTCCCACATTAACCACAAAAATTAATATAAGCACCAAGGCAGTAAGCTAGTCTATCAATCCACATGCATAACCTTTCCCACATTAACCACAAAAATTAATATAAGCACCAAGGCAGTAAGCTAGTAGCTCAATGCCTATAAAACCTGTCGACCATAACAAATAATATTTTTAGCAACAAATAAACTCCAATATTACCATAGAAGCAATTACTGCAAGTTTTTGGGCAGTAACCCACTTAGGCAGAAAGCTTGGTAACCCATAATTACTTACAACAATCAAATACCATAGGTATTTCCAAAAAATAGCTTTTCCAAAGCATTGAATGACTACTCTAAAGTTTATAAGTCTATAACTAATAGAAGAGAAAACCTATGAACTAAGATTTCTTTTCTATAAGCATTGACTGTCGAGTATCGTTACAAGTTAGAAAAGCGACATGTACAAAAAAGCTTCCAAAATATTCCCAAAAAGCTGCCTTCTTTACAAAATAAATTACCATCCTACAATAGACAGAACAAACAATAAATTAGTACCAAATACAAAACGACTAGCTTGTAAGGAAACCAAGTTTATAACAGTAGCAAGCTAAAGGCATAATCATACCAAGTCAGCCATTAATCATCAATGCTAATTAAGGGTCGTTTGCTGGAAGTGAAACTCTTGCTTGAGTTGGAATTTACTGTTACATTTGCTATTGGTTGTTCATTTAAAACTAGAAAAGAATAGGAAATAAACACAATAAATTAAATTTGGCTTGAATACACAAGACATTCAATAAGATTAATAGACTAAATTTCAGAATTTAAACATATTACCTAAGTCAAGTAACTCCTCCTCCAATGCCTCTACATCATCCTTTGACCGGCGATGAGAAATTGGAACTGTGGCTTGAAGCCAATTTTGTGAACATACAAGGTTTTGAACCATGAGAGGAGATAGTGAACTTCGAAATGGATCGACAATTCGACCACCAGTGCTGAATGCAGACTCAGATACAACAGTGGAAACTGGCATAGCCAGCACATCCTTAGCTACTTTAGACAACACTTGGTACCTACTACAATTGTCCCTCCACCACTCCAATATCTCAAAATTCACATCCTTTCTCCCATCACAATTTTCAGCCAAATACTTCTCAAGCTCATTACTACAACCTACAGATTGTTCAACTTCCAAAAATCGTTCATATCGCGAGTGAACCATCACATATGGATCACTACCATCACTTTCCAATTCTGACCTCTCACTCTCACTTTGTTCTTGCAAATTTGGTGAATGAATAGAAGAGTAAAAATTATACAACTTATACAAAAGATCTTTCACCCTATCAACCATCACTTCAACAACTAAATTCCCATAAATTTCAGTAAAAGAAAACTTCAAAAACCTCAATTTTTTTCGTGGATCAAGAACCACAGCCACATACAAAAGAGGATTAATTTTCTCCTCTTCCCCCCAATACTTCTCAAATTTAGTTTGCATGTTTGTGGCTGTGTTTTTCAAGAGAGTGTTTTGGGATTTAACTAAATTGGAAATACTCTCCTGAATAACAAAGATCTCATCATAAAAGGCATTTGAAGTAACATACAAAGAACCAGAGAATTTCTTCGTTGCATTATAAAAAAGCCTTAAAAAAGTCACAAATGACCTACAATTTTGGAAATCAGCCATACACGGAGATCCCAAACCACCACTATCTTCCTTGGTCCTAAAGTACGAAGAATAACCATCATCTTCAAAATCCATTCGAAGGAACACTTTCTCAAACTTTTCAGCAGTTTCTAACATGATATAGGTCGAGTTCCACCTAGTAGGTACATCTAAACTAAGAAGACTCTTGGACTCCATACCTAACCTCTCCATAAAACTCTTAAAAGTTTGACTTCTATTGGGTGAGGACTTCACATACCTCACAGCTTCACGTACCTTAGCAACAGATACATCAATCTCTTTCAAACCCTCCCCCACAATGAGATTTAGGATATGAGCACAACACCTCATGTGCATATACTCATTTCCCAAAACTGTCCCATTCCAATCTTTAGTCACCCTTTGCAAAAATTTAATTGTTGTTAAATTTGAGCTAGCATTATCTACTGTCAAGGTAAATATCCCATCAATACCCCACTCACGCAATGACATCTCAATTTTTCTACCTATAGTCTCCCCCTTGTGGTCTTCAACTAGACAAAAGTTTAAAATTCTCTTATGTAATTTCCAAGCATCATCAATGAAGTGACATGTGAGACACATATAATTTAAATTTTGAACAGAAGTCCATGTGTCCGTAGTAAGACACACCCTACAACCCTTCAAAGATTTCCTTAGCTTATCTCTCTCACTATTATAAATGCCAATCACATCTCTAGCCACAGTTTGGCGAGATGGGATATCCTTTAATCGAAGCTTAGGTTGTAAGGTAGTTACATACTTCTTAAACCCATATCCCTCAACATACCTAAAAGGCAATTCATCAATTATAATCATTTCGGCCAATGCCTTTCTAGAAGCCTCAACAGAAAAGGTTGTTGACACAAGGTTGAATCCATCATCTCCATCCTTTTTGGGTTCAAAAGCTAATGTTTTCTGCCCTTTAACTAGATCATCTCTATTAGGGTTCTTAGGACATATTACCACATGAGCTAACAAATTACTAGTACCACAACTCTTACTATCAGCATTATACGATTTTTGGCAAAAATTACAAACAGCCTTAATTTTACTAGAATCACCCTCGCCTATCTTTACTTTTTCAAAATAAGTCCAAGCAAGTGACTTTTTCCTACCACTACAAGTACCACTAACAGGAGCTGTCATACTCACTTGGCATGGTGGAACAGGGGGCAACTCAGCAGCTGCAGCTGTTTCAGCTTGGGTAGCAGCAGAATCTTCAACTTGGGTGGGAATAGCACCAACATCTTCTGTAGTAGCTGGTGTTTGGAGAGAGGGTTCATTCGCTAAGGTTTCCATGACCTAAAAAAACAAAGATAAACATAAGCAAACTAGAGTAACAAGTATAATTCATAGATTTAATCGTAATAAACTAATAATAATATATGATAACCACACAAACCAAAATTAGGAACAGCCACATTATAACAACCTTCTCATACTCTTCACATTATAACACTCATACTCTTAGGCATTGATACAAGTCTTAAGCTTGTGAGATATATGGTTTTTATTTTATTAAATACTAGGTTAGGTCTGTAACCCAGACAGAATTAAATACTAGGTTTTTCTGAATGAATAATAACCCTCTGTTACTATTAGCATATGAGCCCTAGTGAAATCATGGTTAGATAAACAATTGAGGGTTAATAACCCTCTTATTCTTCTAGGCTTCTTGAGCCTCAATGTCTTTTAACACACCCCCACAACATCTAGTTTTCAATGAGATGCCTCTTTGAACCTATTAATGAGTTCGAGAGCCTGTTTTGTCCTCTAAAGTTAGGGGATAAAATCTCACAATCTTGAAGTTAATTAGTGTATTTTATTACCTATAGTAAGGACAGCTCCTTTTTTAAATAAACCTTGTCTAATTTGGGCAATAGAGAACATACAAAGCTACAAACTAATAGAAAAGCAAAACCAAAAGCATCTGCAAGCCACATTAATGCATCAAAAAATACTCTATCAGTTAGATTAGTTTACAAAAAAAGCAAGCCAAAGTGAAAGTTCCCGTAGTTTTTTTTATAAGTAATGAATCTTTATTAAATGATTATCAAAAAAAATAAAGGCTCTCAAGTCTCAAGCATGATGCAAAGCATTACTGATTTCAATTAATCCAAGTTTTTCAATGTCCATAAAATAAAACAAATGTCTCCAAAAGAGGCGTAGTAGTAACTAAAAAAAAAAAAAGGGTTAGAGCCTCCCTCCCTGTAATTAGGATTTAGGACTTTGTATATAGTGGCTCAGTGGGCAAAAGTAAGTCTCAATTGACTGTGGTTGTTTAATGTACTTAGAAAATGTAACTTTGTGGACTCAGGTTATAATTTGTATTGAATGAATGGTAAATTTGTGATTAATTTCAAGAATGCATGAAGTGATAGTTCTTTAGTAAAGTTCTAACTTGATTTTTTAATGGATAAATCTCGTCTGACAATAAACTAGATTTGTTTTGACATTATTATAATTGAAAATCAGCATTATTATTAGTTAAAAGGACTCAAAAAAAATGATAAACATTATCAGTTAGAACTTAAAACCACACTAAGTTTCCAGTTCACAACATTAAACATTTAAACTCCATGTTTTGAACTCAAATAAACCAAATAAAAAAATAATGTCTAATGTTAACAATTCATTTAGGAAACCCGAGAATGGAATAATAACCAAACCATATATTGTAATACTCATTGGATTTAAGTGAAGAGCACCATACCTTAAAGCCGTGGGTGTGTGGGTTCAAACTTGAGGGCAGAAAATGATTCTTGGAGTCAACTTTCAATCCTGAATAAATTAAAACAAGATTAAAATTAAGTAAAGAAAAGAACAAAGAACAAATGTAAAATAGTTAGGGTTTCTAAGTTTTTTTTAGTTTGGGTTTCATAGTATGAATCTATGGGTTTATTTGATTTTAACACTTGATTTCCATAACAAACCAACAAGACTAACAAAAAAGAAACAGAGAGAGAGCAATTACCTTACTGACTCGGTGAAGAGAGTGTGAGACAGTTTAGACTTTGGACTTAGAGAAACGGTTTAGCCTTTAGAGAGTGTGAGACTATGAGCTAAAGTGTGAGACTATGAGAGTTTGAGAGAGCTTGAGAGAGCCATGTAAAGAACTGAGAGTCTGAGACTGAAGAAGTGAAGACTGAAGAGGCGAGGAAGAGTGAAGAAGAGAGGAGGCGTGAATGGGAAGGCAAAGCCATGACCGTTTGTCTCTGAAGTCTGAAGTGAAAACTGAAGAAGAGACTTGTGAGAGGCTGAGAACCGAGAGGCATAAGAGATTAGATATCAGATCTTCCCATTTATCCCTCACCGTTAGATTGGCTTTTCATCTTTGATTTTAACCGTTGATCTAAAATGGGTTGTTGTGCCACTGTGTAATGCTGCCTAATCAATCGTATCAAGCTCAGTTGGTCTCTCATCAAGACCATTGATTTTAAATTTCAATTTCAAATGGACGGTTGATATGGATCTTGGGATGGTGTGTGAGACTGAGTAAAAGTTGCTTTGAGACTCGGGCTGGGCAATGGGCATTGCTGGGTTGCTGAGTATAGGCTGTCCAGCCTGTCCCTGTCTCCCTGAAGGTGTTGTCAAATCTAAGAAAATATATTTTTTATATAAATAATTCGGTCGGTTCGGATTTTACGGGTGAAATTTTTTGAAATCCGAATCTGAACCGAAATATTCGGTTTTTTTCTTTTGGCAACCCGTGACCGACCATAGGCTGATACGGATCCACCCGTGGAGCTTCGGTTCGGGCGGGCGGGTCGGTTGCTCCGGGTCAGTGGACACCCCTAATTATGTGGAATAATTGAACGCACCTGTGCCTAATTCTCGTACTATGATTTTGATTTAATAGGAAACACTAATTTATTGTCTCATGCCATTATGTTTGTATGACCTTGAGGACTATGTCAATATAATGGCATGAATAGTGTACTTTGACAAGGCTTCTCACCTAATCAAAGTTGAGAGATATCACGACCATTTAGCTAAAGAGTATGGCCACTAGTGCATGCAACAATGACAGACGCATTATTCAACACATTGAGAGGTCATGCAAATTGGTGAAACATCATTAAGAGTATATCCAAGTAAGCAATACTAAGAAAAGGGCTCATTAAAAAAAAAAAAAAAAAAAACCATATTCGTTTAACTTAAAATTTAACTGCTCTTTTATTGATAGGATGCAATGTTCTTGGTCCAAATACATTGTACTATGTACATGAGAAATTCTGCCAATTACAATGATCTGAATATACGATCACATAATGCATACAACAAACCACAACTGCTTTGCTGATAATAAAGTAACTTGTAAAGATTCAATGGTAAAGCAATAAATACTTCACACTTGTGATACCAGAAACCAGCGTAAAAGCCACTGCTTCTTATACCTTTCAAATAATTACATTAAAAGAACAGCTGCTAGTTACAAGAAACCGGTGTTTTGAATGTTAAATCAGAAAAAAAAAAATTACTGATCTAGCACAAACAATGCTTCTTTAATTGTTTCATGTATTGGCTTATATTTTATAAATGAATTGGCTTATTAATATATAACAAAATTCATAATGCTAGAATCATAGATATTGTAATGTAGAGAACCACTTTATCAAAATTTATTAGCAGAATCATAGATACTGTAATGCTCAACGTGGCTCCACCATTGTCCACAGTTTGTTTGAAAACCTGCTAAAAACAATTGCAAATTCATTATTAACTTAGAAGTGTAAATAGGTTTAAAGAAATTAATATGCAAATGAGATGAAATTAAGCAAACAATTACATGAAGCGGATAAACTGACAAGGTGAGGGTTGAAAGTTCAAAGCAATAAAATTCCATTAATTGTTACATAATCTTACAAGTTACAACTATTCACCTTGACTGAAAACAAGGACAAGAAGAATGTATAGTAACAAAGTATATCAAGAATTAACCAGTAAAAAAAAAAAAAGCAATAACAAAGGCAAATCCAAAGCCGCACCATACTCATTTAAGTAGCCACCTTGTCAATGTTGTCACACTCGTACTAGCTAGCAAGTGTTGTGTTTTGTTTTTACTTTTTACAGTGGGCAAAAATATTAGTTACTGTGTTGTGTCATTCACAATTTCACATTAGAATGAATTGTTGAGCGTTAAGTACATGCCTTAGTTTGTAATGCCGTGTAGACTTGTCAACAAGGAAAATGCATGGAAACAGAAATTTATTGTCTATTGCTCAATAAAATCAACTACTTTCCAGGGTGATAAATTGTTTGTGTTCCTAAAGGTCACTTCTAGAAGTCCAGAAGCCTCTTTCAAGTATAAATAGGTGCTATTATACTGCTTTATGCAAATTAGAAAAAATCTGTCCAGCATTGTGCAGGAGCAGCAGCTCTGCATCACAAAAAAAAAAAAAAAAAGGCACAGATTCACAGTCGAAAGAGGGTGGAGATGAGATCCTCCCCAAACTCCAGCCCTCTCACAAACACACACACACACAGAGTTGTGAAGCACTTCTTTACAGAAAAGCGAAGTTGCATCTACTTTGGTGATGGATTCCTTATATAGTGGATTAAAGGCTCTTGAAGGCCAGACTATTTCTAAGAAAGGGGGTTGAAATTGTTGGAGGCTGAAGAAATGCCAGCCCCCATTGTTCGTGTGGACAAAGACGTGTTTGTATTAGTTGATGATCGATGTCTTGTTGTTACTTGAGACGGCTGCCATGGATCTGTTGCCTCTGAAAGATGAGTAGGGACCGGTCCCCAGAATCGTACAAAGGTGATTTTCTGAAACTATGTTTTGTGTCAAAACTTTTATATATTGAAATTATGGAGTTGTGTATGGATGATTACCATGAGCTTGAATGTTGGGTAGGTTTTGGTTTTCTTTTGCAATTAATTTCTTTCTCTTCTCTCTCTCTCTGTGTAAATATGAACTAATAATTTATAACCCTGCATAGAGATAGAATGAAGAACAAATGAGTATTAGAGATTATTTTGATATTTTCATGATCACCCACTCGATAAATTTTTTTTATTGTAAAGCTATAATTTATTAACAAAAATGAAGAACAGAAGCGAAAAGTAAAATAGAGTTCCCAAGAGTACAACTAAATTTAAAATTAAAAAAAAAAAAAAAAAAAAAGAAGTACTGACCACAAGAATTCCATCACCCACTAACTTTTTTATTGTATTGCTTCCTATGTACACCCCCAGTGGGGTGTACTTGGTTTGTTTTTTTCTTTGAACAAAATTTTCTCGTTACTTATCAAAAAAAAAAAAAACTCTTTGACGGCTGAATTACCTTTTACCTATATTTGCAGGATGGAAACTCTGGAGAGGACTTCAACAAAGACTCTATTTGGCGTGATGAAAGGCGTCTTACGGAATTGGGTCGCAGAACTGTGGAGATTTTTGTCCTTGCCCATATTTTCAGGCGTCTTACAGAATTGGGCTGAAACTATTTCTTGTATGCTCAAAGTCTGGTAGATACTTGTGCAGTTTTGCAATGACAAAGGCAATTCTCTTGACAAGTTATTATCCCTTAAACCTAATGCCACAAGTCTTTCTAAGGAGCCCATAGAGTGATGAATTTCCCCATATAAGCTATTATCAGCCAAATTCAGAACTTCTAGGTATTGAAATTGTGTAAAACAATCAGTGATCCATTCAAATAGATTATTGCTTGAGAGTATGCTCAAAATAATTTTTCGAGTTTACATTCTTTAGTATGCTCAAAGCAACAATCTATTTGAATGGATCCCTGATTGTTTTACACAATTTCAATACCTAGAAGTTCTGAATTTGGTTGATAATATTCTATGGGGAAATTCCTCACTCTATGGGCTCCTTTAAAAGACTTGTGGCATTGGATTTAAGCAATAATAACTTGTCAAGAGAATTGCCTTCGTCGTTGCAAAACTACATAAGTATCTACCAGACCTTGAGCATACAAAAGAATGTAAACTCGATATATTATTTTTGGAGAAATTTATTAACGATGTATTTGAAAAAGAGTTGGTATTGGGCCTTCAAAACTGTTTGAATTGAGATCTACAACGGATGTCTCTTGAAACATTATAAATATATTTTGCAATTTACCTTAGATTTGGTTATGAGACAAATTTAAATAAGATAACATAAAAGGCTTGTCCCAGAACCAAGTAGGGATGGAGTTTGAAATTCCATTACTAGAGAGATCAGGTTCTTCAAGTTTATTTTGAGTTTTTATCCACTCTGGGAAATCATGACCCAAGTTGCAAGGTCTCAGACTTAAATATTCCAATTGGAAAGGGGAACCCAATCGAAGTTGAAACTTAACGTCAACAAATTATTAGATAAGTCTAGAGAGTTCAATTTGGGGAAATTTGATAATTGTGCTTCGGAGGCAACGCCTTCCAACATATTTGAAGCAAGATTCAAAATCTCTAGCTTATATAGGTTTCCAATCCCTTCAAAAAAAGTCTCATATAATTATTGCGAGAAATACTTAGTGGGTGTTTGGAAAAGAAGTTTGAGTTATGTTGTTTGGATATTTTTTATATACATGTGGGGAAAAAAGTGTGTGAAAATGTGTGTAATGTTGTTTAAAATGTGTGAAAATGTGTTAAAACTAATCTACCAAACACCCCCTAATCTTCTTAATGATGAAAATACTGTAAAATTAGGCACTAATCTCGTAATTTGATTCTCATCTAAATATAAGGCTTCTAATAATTGTAATCAGTGAGTAAGTTCCACTGAAGCAATCAGTGTTACTTGTTTGAATTTTTTTATGAGCTCTCAAAATGCCTAGCACCAACTTTCTGCTCTTCTGCTCGATCTAATGACACTTACAAACAGTGTGAGTGCCAAGCAGTGCAACTTTCCATGGCGGTGTGAGAGATTTTTTAGCAGAAATTGTTAATATACAAATGGAATGAAATTAAGCAAACAATTACATGAAGCGGATAAACTGACAAGGCGAGGGTTGAAGGTTTAAAGCAATAAAATTGCATTAGTTGTTACATAATCTTACCTGTTACAAATATTCACCTTGACTTAATTAAAACAAGGTCAAGAAGAATCTGTAGTAACAAAATATATTAAGTATTAACCAGTAAAAAGTAAAAACCCTTCAAACCCGCAATCCTAATCATAAGTTACCGTTTTATATTTTCTTTTTTGAGAAAAAGTTACTGTATAATATGATACTACATTATTAAGTCATTTGACATTGTGAAAAAAAATTGTGAAAAGAAAGGGTGAGAATACTATAATTTGCAGCTTAAAATATTCGCATTCAAAAAGTTGTTTGGATGTATTTTGCTTGCTTCTAGGCTTTTGTCCTTATTTTCTTTAAAATCTAGCAATATGTTCCTATTTTGAAATTATTTAGATCCGCGTCCCTGTTTTGAAACTCGATTTTTTCAAAATTGAGTTTCAATGTAAAACTTGATTTGTAGAAAATCGAGTATAAGTAATCAAACTTTTAAAAAAAAATTATGGAACTCGAGTTCCTTGAATGGAACTCGAGTTCCATGAACTCAAGTTCCACAATTTTTTTTTTTTTTTAAGTTTTATTTGGTATAACTATATTTTAAACCAATTGAGTTTTACATTGAAACTCAATTTTAAGAAAATCAAATTTCAAAATAGGAACATGGATATAAGTAGTTTCAAAATATGAACATATTGCTAGATTTAAAAATAAAAAAATAAATAAAGTCAAAAGCCTAGAATTCCCCCAACCTGATAAGAAACTCTCCACCAATAATTTGTAAGTGTAACTAGCTAGGTGACCATGATCATCAAGGATCATGATTCTCTCAGAAGTGTATGTAACTATGATGGGTTCTTCTCTTTAGCAAAAAACAACAATGATGCATGGGTTCTTTTCATCAGCACCGTCCATGGCAGAAAAAGGTAAGGCTGAAAAACATGGGTGGGCTCAATGGGCATCGACTTCTGTGGTCAGAGCAATTGGCATTGCTTTTGTGGGTCCAGTCCAGATGATGCGACCCACATCACATGAGTTGATTGATAACTGTTGTAATATGGCTTGACTTTGGAAATCAAAGTCGGTGACTTTGCCTACTTGGTATTGGAAACCAAGTCACAAATTGTGTTGTTAGTTCTAAAAAAAAAAAGTTACACATGCGTTGCTTGTTTTGCCGTGAACAAATTAGTTTTCAGCTTTCTTTCCTTCACATGGCATAGGCACACCGTGAGACATTTTCTCATGGACTCACTCTCTCAAGTCTCCAATCTTTTTCAAGCAGGGCTGATCCTAGGCCTACGCCACTTAGCACAGATGTCTACGTAGTACTTATGGCTATGAGACTCACCAGGTGTTAAGTAACCCAGTTAAAAAATAAAAAATCTGCTTTTGGAAGCAAGGGTTTGGTCGATCTATGGTATGAGGTGCAGTGGATCAAAGTCCTTCATGCAGTTGAAGTGATAAAAATCCAAGAACATTGTCAAAGTATTATCCAATATACTCCGTAATTACTTGACAAAAATTATAGATGTCATTGTTGGACAGTGAGTGGCTCCTTTCAAGTTTCAAGTTCTATGCTACAGAGGGTTATTGTTTACATCCTGCATTTCATAAAAGGATTTTGCTAATGTATGCCATTAGGGCATACAATAATTTATCAATTTTGGAAAAATTTCCATGCACCATTTGTCCTCCTTTCCCAAAATGGAATACTGTATTAATTAGTCTGTCACCAACTTCCTTTACATCTCTTTCACAGTTGGTTGGGGCATCATTTTCAAATGACTGATCATCTTCAAACAAATTTTCAAAGATGAGAATCAAAAGTTCGAATTTCAATTACTTTAGTTTTAGACTTCTAATATTGGTTGAAGACTGAAGGCACCTTGTTGGGTGGACGGGCCATGACACTTTTACAAATATGAAAACCCATGATGATGGAGGGGCCACGACACTTTTGTCTATCCTATGTGTGCAAGTGTGAAAATGTGATCTATGCAACACCAAAAGTCCACTGAAAACTCATGATGATGAGGGCCAAAAGAAAAAACAAGTAACAGAAACTCGCTGAGAACACACTGGGCTTTTAGTGATTTTTTTTTTTTTTTTTTTGGGTTATTCTTCTTCTTTTAAATCTTTAAACTTCACCCTTTACTTCTCTTCATCATCATCATAATTTTTTTCTTTTAAATTGGATATAATTTTCTCTCATCATCATCATATATCATTTTTTTCAAAATTGGTTTGTTTTCTTTCGGGTTGAATTTTGGTGCCAAATAAGTTGTTCCAATAATGATTTGTTTATAGAAGATAATCTGGGTTTGTTGCAGATAGAAGATCTATATTTTTCTAAAATTTCCCTTTTATAGTAGAATCTTCTCAAATTGCGTATAATGATTTTAATAAATACGTATGCTATACATAGTATTAAAAATATATTTTTTTTATTTGCTTAAATTTTCATTTGTTTGTTATGGTTGATTATGAGTTTATGACTTAAAAAGATTTTTTTTTTTTTTTTTCTATTGTGCTTAAAGGAATAGTTAAATATAGGAAGTGAAAGCCATACGTTAGAGGAAATATTAATTAACGTAAAATTTTATTATTTTTTCTAGATTAATTTTTTAATAATTTTATTAAAGATTAAGAAGACGCATGATAATGGATGATTTTATTCAATGAAAAATCATTTTCAAGCATAACTTTGATGGGAGATGCTAAATTCTTCATTAATATATTTTGTACATCTTTATAGAAAAATAAATAATTTTTATACATTCATTTGAGTTTAGAAATATTATAATTTTTTAAATTTGATATATAATATATTTATAAAATAATGGCTAACATATGAATGTATAATCCGCACCCCCCCCCCCTCCCATGTGGAAATTCCTGGTGTGGGGAGTAAAAGGACCTGAATGGGCATATGGGCCTTTGGATTGTAGCATGGAGGGCCGACCTGCTCCAGAATTAAACTCTACGAATTGGCTCATACATCGAGGATCCGAGGATACAACCGAGGGAGAGCTTCTTCTCGGACAGATCCAAGAGAACTCAAAACTTCATTATGAGGGTCAAGGCACAACTCTGAAAGGACTGATGGTTAAAGGGGGACACCCTGAACCTTCTAGATGCACCAGTGTTAAAGAAAATATCAAAAGCAAAGGCTGCCACATCCGCATTAAAGGCTCTGCACCTACCTCCCTGGCCGCATTAATGGGGAAGTGACCCCTGAACAGTGAGGTGGAAACTTCTAGTCACTGTTCAAAAAGTATCAGTGAAGGAAGTATTTAAGGGGGGTAAAGGCCAAAAAGAAGGGAGAGGAACAAAAAAGAAGAAAGAAACTAAGAGCTGTAACTTCTAAGGAAGAAATATCAATAATACAGAAGTGATTCTCGGCTTACGTCCGAGGAGACCCTTTTTTAGTTATCTTTTGTTATTTACATGTGTTTGTAACTCTTAGCCTGTTATTGAGTTTTCAGCACTTCTAATCTAGGTTACAAGCCCACGCTTTACAAATTTTATTGTCTAAGGCTCATTGGGCCTGAGCCCATAGTTGTCTTTGGGTCCAGGTGCAATTGTGCGCTTACACCTGGCTACACCCCAACCTTGGTAATCATATCGTTTGTGTTCTTTATATTCCGCACTATATGATATGATTGTATAAGTTTAACCTAGATCTGAATAATTAATCTAAGTAACTACTTAGCTAATTAATTAGGTTAAACAAATCTGGTTTATAGAGGTCTAAACAGAACAAATAAACATCATTAATAATAGTTAACAAAATTATTAATATTGCTCATTTTTAAAGCTGAGGGACAAATAGCGCCCACTTGAAATTTTAGTGACTAATTGCACTTACAAAGTAAACTTCAAGAATTAATAATGTAGTTTCGCCAATTGATAATGCACCATTTGTCCTCCTTTCCCAAAATGGAATACCATATTAATTAGTTTATCACTAACTTCCCATACATTTCTTTCAAAATTGGTTGAGACATCATTTTCGAATGACTGATTTTCTTCGTGAACGTGGAAAATTCAACTAACAAGTCATCTTTATCGGGCACAAGTGAAGGCATGCAATTTGAAAAAAGGGACCAGTAAATGTATGCCCTTAGGGCACACATTAATTATTCACTTTGTTAAAAAAAATTTATAAGGAATTGAAAAAATTGTCAAAAAAGTTGGTATTTTATTTTTCCATAAAAAGTTTTCTAAAATAGTTTATTAATGTATACCCTAAAGGCACACGTTAGTAAAATCCTTGAAAGAAAAATTAGGCAAAAATGGCTAAATACTATGTTTGGGCGAAATAATTAGTGAACGACCGCTATTTGCAAAATATTTAGCAATATACGACTGTTTTGAAACTCGAGTTCATGAAACTTGAATTCTACATAAAACTAGAGTTTAGGAAAATCTAGTTTAAAAAAAATATAACACGATAGCAAAAGCCAATTTGGCATTTTATAGTTTAAAAGTATGTGAGAAAATGTCCACGTGAAAACTCGAGTCCCTTATAATATAAAACTCGAGCTACTGTAGCTCGAGTTCTTTAAAAATTTGAACAAGTGGTAGATAAACTCAGTTAATATTCTTTAAAAATTTTAACAAGTGGGTGTACGTGTTCCAAACACTTTCAATTTTGTTTATTTTTTATTGTCTCATCTTAATTGATGTCCTATTGTGCATAAAAGAAAATTAACAGGTGCGAGATAAGCTCAGACGTGATCTAAATGGAGAGAAGAGGGAGACATTCACGCACCAGGTTTATCTTGTCTTCCGTGTGCATGTAGCACAAGTAAAAGTAAGACAAGAGCAGCTGAAAAAAAAAAAAAAAAAAAAAAAGGGTCAGGTGCTTAAGAGAGAATAATGAGTCAAGCGTGTGAGGAAGTAATGAGCCGGACCGCTATATAAGTCATGATCACCAAGAGAAGTAAATCATGGACTTTTATCAAACAAGTCGTGAACATAAGAAAATAAATAAAAAAATCTACAATAGGCGGTGATAGTGATTGCGAGCCCATGAAACAGAGACTTGCTATCACTACTGCAGGTCAGGTCATGACTGATTTTCTTTGTGAGCGTGGAAAATTGAACTGAAGTCAAGTCGTCTTTATCTGGACAAGAAGTGAAGGGATGCAATTTGAAAGAATTAATGAAACGTTGGAATCAAACGTTCAAATACACGTGTTTCAGATTCATCCTTAACTTCTTCTCCAAAAAAAAAAAAAAAAGATCCATCCTTAACTTCGGCGTGGTTTCAAGGGCCCCATGTGTGACTAAAAAGACCTCTCTTTACAGTTTACAGTCCAATCAAATGCAACTTTCAATCAATAGAAGTCCAACAAAAAAAAAAGTGCAATGAAGATTTTTTTTTTTTTTTTTCCCAAAGTAAAAGAGCCGTGTAGGTTGAAGCCAATCACAAGTAGACATGGAAAAACAGGCGGGTTGGGTTCGAGTTGAGTCAATTGGGTTACAGGTCAAATGGATTACGGGTTATTTTTAGTGGGTTAAAAACGAATTCAAGTCAATCGGGTTGCGGGTCGGGTCGGGTTGATTCGTATTTTTCACATAAATTTTTTTTTATATATAAATAAAACAACATGTATTTGTCATTTGAAAATTTATGCAACAAATTGTTTGATGTAAAATACATTATTTTGACTTCACTACTTATATCAAGAATGAATTCAGTTAAACTTATTAAAAACTATTCAATAATTTTAAAATTATACAAATCCTAACATTGTTATCTAAAACAAAATAACACAAACATAAGTAAAACAAATTCACATGTTTTATTTCTACACAATATCAACATTCCAAAATATAAAACAAAATTGCAAATGACTTATTGGATAACTCATTTGATAAAGAATAAAAACATATAAGAAATTTATAATCTTGAAAATTAATTTTATAATCTATTATCAATTGTGGTTAGCACTTTATTTTAATTTGAGATATACATTAAAATTTGATTGCTTACTTATTTATACATGGTCTCTTTATGAATATCATATCATTGTTAAGCAACACACACTCTAGGAAATATCATAATTTATTTTGAAAAGCTTTTTATTTTGGACATAAATTGTTAAAAAATAATTCTAAGCATTCATAATTTATGCTAATTTGATACTTTGGCTTCACTATTTTTACACTTGTAAATGTTTCTCACACATGTCTACAATTTTAAATCTATATTTTTAACTCTACTGTAACCATATTATCTTGGCATGTATTTTGTTATTTAATATCTAAAAATCTTTACTCATTATAGAATGTTCAACCTTTTATCTTTCAATTAATTTGCATATGTAAATGTATCAATTGTTTCCTTAAAGCTTACAATAAACAATAAAACTACTATTGTCTTAATTTTACTTTTTTTTTTTTTACCAAAAAAAAAAATTTAAAAAGTGATTGGGGTTTGGGTCGAGTCGGGTTGACCCGTAAAAAACTCGAAAAACTCGGGTCGGGTCACAGGTCAACCCATTTTTGTTTCGGGTCAAAAAAATCGGGTTTGGATAGAGTATTTTTCTGGTCAGATCAGAAAATTTTGACCCGTTTTGCCATGTCTAATCACAAGAATACAAAGTCACAGGGATTGTACCTTGTAGCTTAAATTTTCATGGGTTGTGTAGATAGAGGAAATTATAATTTCTTCTAGATTTTTTTTCTCATTTTTCCATTTTTGGTAGGTAATAAATTATAGGAAATTTAACGGAAATCATCTCAAACCAAAAGCTAAATCCAAAGGGCCCTTGGAAGATTAGTGTGCATCACTGCTGATTTTGTACTTGATTTATATGAAAAGATAACAAAGTAGTTAGGCCAAAAAGTTTTATTAAAAAAAAAAATCTACAAGATGGAATGTTCTTAATGGGATTTGGATTTTGGAGTTTTTTTTTTTTGGGAAACCGGCCTAAAGTATGTGCAAACTCAAGGGATTTCTAAAGTATGTGAAAAATTTTGGGAAATGAGGATCATGTGTCGTCAACATGTCTTTCCTAGAAAAAAAGGCAAGGTATCAAGTCAATTTACCTGTTGTCAGGGGGAAAGAAAATTTAACCCAAACGAAAAAAGGAATTGACTGCAAAGACTCTTCTACTCCTATCAGAATGAAGGATGATTGAATAAAGATGGAGCTGAAGACTTGGTAAATTATTGTGTTTGTCCAAAAAGTAAGAGTATGAAAGCTCTCGTTCTTTTGTTATTCATTCCCACTTTTATTTTTTGGAAAACTAAAGATCGAAGACTTGTGGAAAACTGAAACCATGGAAAATTCGTGGAAGAAGACCTCTCAATCTGTGCATGAATGATAATTATTAAATTTGCATGAATTTTATTTTCATACTACTATCACATGAATGAATTGATGAGGTTTATTGTGCATGTATTTAGGTACAGGCAATGAAAAAGTGACAAGAAACCTTTGTCAATTATCATTCTTTTAATTATTCTTTCTTAAAAAGGAATGTTTCATTTTTTTTTTCATGCTTTCTAAAATAGGAAGGAGCTTTGCGTGAATGACTGGGATGAGCTTGATTGATTATAGGCTATGAGTTGGATTTCATTACAGGTTAATGGAAAAGATGAGGATCAGAAGAAAGTCAATTATTCATAATATGAAAATGATTTGACAAGAGATTTTATTTGAGATACGTGTAGCCCTAGCCCCCACAATCCATTACATAATTTACATCAAATAGAAAAATCAAGTGATATACTTTGCGTGTGTAAACATTATTCATAAGATCTACAGTCACCACAAAACAAATTATTGGAAATTTAACGGAAATCATCTCAAACTAAAAGCTAAATCCAAAGGGCCCTTGGAAGATTAGTGTGCATCACTGCTGATTTTGTACTTGATTTATATGAAAAGATAACAAAGTAGTTAGGCCAAAAAGTCTTATTTAAAAAAAATCTACAAGATGGAATGTTCTTAATGGGATTTGGATTTTGGATTTTTTTTTTTTTTTTTTTGGACAAATTGACCTAAAGTATGTGAAAATTTTTGGGAAATGAGGATTGTGTGTCGTCAACATGTCTCCCCTAATCAAAAGGGCAAGGTACCAAGTCAATTTGTGTATTGTAAGGGGCGAAAGAAAATTTAACCCAACAAAAAAAGGAATTAACTGTAAAGACTCCTACTCCTGCTCCAACTCCTATCAGAATGAAGGATGATTGATAAGACTTACAACACTTACACTTACAAAAGAACCAAAATTTTGTAAGTAATACTAGTAAGACTTATAAACTGAAAACTCACTCCCTACTCCACAAATGGCTTATAGCTGAAATGTCAAATTTATTTCTTAGGTGTGGAAGGTGTTGACATGCAATTATTTGTGAACATATTGCAAATAAAACTAAGACACGTACATATTCACGGATGAAATGTCAAATGTCTCCATCAGCTAATTTCTCACAAAAGGCTAATCTAGGGTACCTTTGTGCTGTCACAGCATGTTGATGATTTCCTAAACAACAAGCTAGACTCTAGCTTAAAAGAACCTTTTTTTTTTTGAGAACCTGTTAGAAATTTCCATGGCTAAAGCTTTTTTTTTTTCCCATCTAAAAAATTGTGTCGGTGGGAGTAGTAAAATAAATTGCACAGTACTGTGTGATTGAGATTTGAGAAGTAACTTTTCTGCAGATAAGTTGATGAACTTGGTTGTTGAATTTGCAGATGGAAAAGACGTAACAAAAGGATCGACCAAAACAAATATTAAATAAAATAACAGGAAAATAAAATAAAAAAAGAAAAAGAAAAGAAAAAGACGAACGTAAAGAGAAGGAAGAAAAAGACAAAAGGAGAAAAGATGACAAAACCCAAAAAAGGAAAAGAAAAGAACGTTACAACTTGCAATGGAGTATTTCAGTAGAGCTTCTAGAAATTCAAATGAAATTATTACCAAGTGTAGGCAATGATAACAGGAAATTCGTAAAGAAAAAATTCTAGACTGAGAGAGGCAATGCTTGATTTTAATTTTTGGATGATTGTTAATTTCATTTCAAAGACTTCAAAACTCTCTTTTTTAAATTTATTTATATTTGAAAATACACATAAAAAGAAATTTAATTGCCATTAGTAAATTGACACTTTTATTTTTTATTTTTTCAAATTCCTTCGTGGATGTAGTAAATAGGCTATCGTTAACATTTTTGTAGCGACTATCAACATTTGGAATAAATATTATTAGCTTTCATTACAAACAACAAAGTTTAGCATAGTCAAGTGGTCAATACTTAACTAATCCAATTTGAGAGGTTATATTCCTGAAAAAAACAAAGAATCACAACCAATTTTTTACCAAACTTTCTCACCACCCTTCACTAATTCTCTCTCCTTGTGGGCTCCAAAGTATTCTAAATTTTCGGTAACATGATTGCTGAAATTTCGAGTTCTGCTATTTATTGTTCCTCTCATATTTCGGCAATTGAATTGCCACAATTGCAAATTTTTTCTATCTCCTAATTTCGGCAATGGTATTGCTACAATTCTTTATTTTCTCTATTACATCATGTCTCTCTCCTCTCTCTTACTTTTTTTTTTCTCAAAATTTCAGTAATGGTATTACCGAAATTCGTATCTCCCCTCATTTTTTTTAAATAAGTTTGAACAATGCTCATATTACAAATAAACGTCATTTTATAAAATATTCAGCCAAAAGAATCCCTACTTTTAAGCAATTTATGTTTTCATTTTGGATTTTTGTAAAGGTACCACTTTCATCACAGAAAAAGAAAAAGAGAGACCAAAGTCAAGTTTTCACATTAGCATGGGCAGTCCAAGATACACAGTCACAAACCACAATGCTAATATTTTGAAGCTTTCTTCCGATTTGAATGGGGTAAGACATGGCAAAATTCTAGTAGTAAATAAAAAATGAATGCTAGTAGCAAGTCCAGATGAGAACCCATATAAACTTCACAATTCAGTTATTATGAAAAATTGTTGTCAAATTTTTTTTGTCTATATAGTATTACTCATAAAGATACAACAAAAAAGATCATAATAGATAAAATAATGAGTGGGGTGACACTCCCTTATTAGTTTGATGGCTAATTGCATGAATCCTATTGGCGGGATGAAATTTCATTTAGGTAAAGTTACCTAACCCAATTATTAAACTTAAGAGGGTTTATCAAAAAATTATTATTAAACTTAAGAGGTAAACCACGTTGTTTATGCACAAAAATTTAAGATTGCTACTTCCATAATATTTTCACAAACAAAATCCTAACCTATGTGATAAGTGTTATTACATGTAATTTGAACTCAATACTTAAACTATTTTTTTGTCTACCATAACAATTTGCCATTTAAGATTTATAAGTGTTAGTATAACATTTATCCATAAATTTTAACAGCACGATAAGCTTAGATAAAGATGGAAAAACACCCATAAGGGGAGGACACCTGTTTGATAAAAGTACATGCAAAGATGTCATTTCGTATCAAACTAGACTACATTGTAGTCCATGTAAATGAGCACACCTAATCAAACCCTACTTTACTTACACACGATGCTTCTATTTATACTGCCCCCACTACCATAGTATTCATAATCAAACCCCTCACCTCAAATATTCCTCACCATTGTTTGACAAGCTAAGTCTAAATTGTAGCTGCCTTGATCTTGACGCCCATTGCCCTCTCCATGCTTCAAACCATGGTGAGTCCTTGCTTCACTGTATATTCTGAGATGAACTTTTGGGGATGAAACATTCACATGTTGTGATTGGAGTGTTGTTTTAGTTTTTGCTACTTTGTTATGTTTTTTTTTTTTTTTTTGGTGAGAATGAAAAATTTACATGTTGGTCTGAATTTGTACTTGTTTTCAGAATAAGTTTGGATCGGGAAGTCTCAATTCTCAAGAGCCACCGTGAGTGCACTCCAGTTTTATTTTCTTCTCTTTTTTTGTTTTCACCCAAAAATCTAGAGGTTGGTATTTATGATGAGGTTGACAGTATAAGAGAAACAAAGGGAAGCAGCAACCATGGAAAGTGCAACAACAGAGACAACATAAAACATTTCAAAGAGCATGAAGATTCAGAATCAAAGAACAGAGAGAAAATTTCCTAAATGAGCTTTTTTTTCTTCATCTCTTTTCACTCACTCTGATCTTTCTTTCCCATTTTGATTTGAATTCTCTTGTGAGTTTTTATACTTGTTTTCAGCGGTTCAGCCTAATACCAGGATATGAACACCAGGGCATAAAGCAGAACAAATCAAGGAGGAGTGGGATAAGCAACCAATAGCAAGCAAGAATAAAAAGCAGCCCGAAACAGCCAGGCAGGGTAAATGTATAATTGTTCATCACGTCCTTGATGATCACGACTTTTTTTTTTTTTTTTATTGTATGTACCTGAATACATGCACAATAAACCTCATCAATTCATTCATGTGATGGTAGTATAAAAATGAAATTCAAGCAAATTTAATAATTATCATTCATGCACAAATTTAGAGGTCTTCTTCCACAAAATTTCCATGGTTTCAGTTTTTCACAAGTCTTCGGTCTTCAATTTTCCACTAGTCTTTGGTCTTCAGTTTTCCAGAAAATTAAAATGAGAATAACAAAACAATGAAAGCTTTCATACCTTAGAAATCCCTTGAGTTTTCACGTACTTTAGGCCGGTTTCTCCGAAAAAAAAATATATATGAAAGCTCTCATTGTTTTGTTATTCCCACTTTAATATCTAGAAAACTGAAGACTTCGACTTGTGGAAAATTGAAACCATGGAAATTTCGTGGAGGAAGACCTCTCAATCTGTGCATGAATGATAATTATTAAATTTGCATGAATTTCACTTTCATACTACTATCACATGAATGAATTGATGAAGTTTATTGTGCATGTATTCAGGTTCAAGCAATTAAAAAAAAGAAGTCATGATCATCAAGGGTGTGACGAACAAGTCGTGAGGTTGACGGTATAAGAGAAACAAAGGGAAGCAGCAACCATGAAAAGTACGGCAACTACAGAGGCAACATAAAACATTTCAAAGAGCATGAAGATTTAGAATCAAAGAACAGAGAAATTTTCCTAAATGAGCTTTTCTTACTTCATCTCTATTCACTCCCTCTGTTCTTTCTTTCCCATTTTGATTTGAATTCTCATGTGAGTTTTTATACTTGTTTTCAACGGTTCAGCCTAATACCAGGATATGAACACCAGGGCATGAAGCAGAACAAATCAAGGAGGAGTGGGATAAGCAACCAATAGACGGTGGTAGTGATTGAGAGTTCATTAGATAGAGATTTGCTATCGCTACTGCAAGTCAGGTCATGACTGATTTTCTTTGTGAGCGTGGAAAATTGAACTGAAGTCAAGGCGTCTTTAACTTCGGCGTGGTTTCAAGGGCCCCATCTGTGATTAAAACGACCTCTTTTTACAGTTTACAGTCCAATCATATGCAACTTGATATCAAATAGAAGTCCAACAAAAAAAAAGTGGAATGAAGAATTTTTTTTTTTTTTTTCCAAAGTAAAAGAGCAGTGTAGATTGAAGCCAATCACAAGAATACAAAGTCACAGGGATTGTACCTTGTAGTTTAAAACTTTAAATTGTCATGGGTTGCGTAGATATAGGAAATTATAATTTCTTCTAAATTTTTTTTTCTCATTTTTCCATTTTTGAGAGGTAGCAAATTATAGGAAATTTAACGGAAACCATCTCAAACCAAAAGCTAAATCCAAAGGGCCCTTGGAAGCTTAGTGTGCATCACTGCTGATTTTGTACTTGATTATATGAAAAGATAACAAAGTAGTTAGGCCAAAAAGTTTTATTAAAAAAAAATCTACAAGTTGGAATATTCTTAATGGGATTTGGATTTTGGAGTTTTTTTTTTTGTTTTTTTGGAAACCGGCCTAAAGTATGTGAAAACCCAAGGGATTTCTAAAGTATGTGAAAATTTTTGTGAAATGAGAATTGCGTGTCGTCAACATGTCTTCCCTAGTAAAAAAGGTAAGGTACCAAGTCAATTTGCGTGTTGTCAGGAGGAAAGAAGATTTAACACAACAAAAAAAGGAATTGACTGCAAAGACTCCTGCTCTTACTCCTATCGGAAGGAAGGATGACTGAATAAAGATGAAGCCAAAGACTTGGTAAATTATTGTGTTTGTCCAAAAGTAAGAGTATGAAAGCTCTTGTTGTTTTGTTATTCGCACTTTAATTTTCTGGAAAACTGAAGACCAAAGACTTGTGGAAAACTGAAACTATGGAAATTTCGTAGAAGAAGACCTTTTAATATGTGTATGAATGATAATTATTAAATTTGCATGAATTTCATTTTCATACTACAATCACATGAATGAATTGATGAGGTTTATTGTGCATGTATTCAGGTACAGGCAATGAAAAAAGTGACAAGAAACCTTTATCAATTCTCTATCTTTTAATTATTCTTTCTTAAAAAGGAATGTTTCATTTTTTTTTCATGCTTTCTAAAATAGGAAGGAGCTTTGCGTGAATGACTAGGATGAGCTTGATTGATTATTGGCTATGAGTTGGATTTCATTACAGGTTAATGGAAAAGATGAGGATCAGAAGAAAGTCAATTATTCATAATATGAAAATGATTTGACAAGAGATTTTATTTGAGATATGTGTAGCCCTAGCCCCCACAATGCATTACATCAAATAGAAAATCAAGTGATATACTTTGCGTGTGTAAACAATTCATAAGATCTACGGTCACCACAAAACAAATTATAGGAAATTTAACGGAAATCATCTCAAACCAAAAGCTAAATCCAAAGGGCCCTTGAAAGATTAGTGTGCATCACTGCTGATTTTGTACTTGATTTATATGAAAAAGATAACAAAGTAGTTTGGCCAAAAAGTTTTATTAAAAAAAAATCTACAAGATGGAATGTTCTTAATGGGATTTGGATTTTGGATTTTTTTTTTTTTTTTTTTTTTTTGTTGAGAAACTGACCTAAAGTATGTGAAAACTCAAGGGATTTTTAAAGTATGTGAAAATTTTTGTAAAATGATTGACAAAGAATGATTGACAAGATTTACAATATTAGCACTTACAAAAAGACCAACGGTAAGACTTATAAACCAAAAAACCCACTGGCTAACCGACCAATGGCTTATGGCTGAAATGTCAAATTTATTTATTAGGAATGGAAGGTGTTGACATACAATTATTTGTAAACATATTACAAATAAAACTAAGACACGTACATTTTCACGGATGAAATGTCAAATGTCTCCATCAGCTAATTTCTCACAAGAGGCCAGTCTAGGATACCTTTGTGCTGTCACAGCATGTTGATGATTTCCTAAACAACAAGCTAGACTCTAGCTTAAGAACCTGTTAGAAATTTCCATGGCTAAAGCTTTTTTTTTTTCCATCTAAAAAATTGTGTCGGTGGTAGTAGTAATGAATAAATTGCAGAGTACTGTGTGATTGAGATTTGAGAAGTAACTTTTCTGCAGGTAAGTTGATGAACTTGGTTGTTGAATTTGCACATGGAAAAGACGTAACAAAAGGATGAACCAAAACAAAACAAAAAAAAAAAGCAGAAAAAATAAAAAAGAAGAAGACGAACGTAAAGAAAAGGATGAAAAAGACAAAAGGAGAGAAGATGACAGAACCCAAAGAAAAGAACGTTGCAACTTGTAATGGAGTATTTCAGTAGTAGAGCTTCTAGAAATTCAAATGAAATTCTTACCAAGTGTAGGCAATGATGTTAGGAAATTCGTAAAGAAAAAATTCAAGAGTGAGAGAGGCAATGCTTGATTTTAATTTTTCAGTGATTGTTAATTTCATATCAAAGACTTCAAGACACTCTTTTTAAATTTATTTATATTTGAAAATACATATAAAAAGAAATTTAATTGCTAGTAGTAACTTGACTATATATTCATTTTCAAATTCCTTCGCGGATGTAGTAAATAGGCTATCGAAGGATTAACATTTCTGTATGTTTGTGTTTCTCAAAAAAAAACATTTCTGTAACTATTATGAATATTTGGAATAAATATTATTAACTTTCATTACAAACAACAAAACTTAGCATAGCCAAGTGGTTGATATTTAACTTAACTAATCCAATATGAGAGGTTATGTTCCTGACAAAAACAATCACATCCAATTTTTAACCAAATTTTCTCACCTCCCTCCACTAATTCTCTCTCCTTGTGGGTCCCAAAGTTTTTCTAAATTTCAGCAACATGGTTGCTGAAATTCCAAATTCCTATATTTACAGTTCCTTTCGGCAATTAAATTGTCACAATTGCAATTTTTTTTCTTTCTCTTAATTTTAGCAATGGTATTGTTATAATTCTTTTTTTTTATTGATCACATCATGTCTCTCTCCTAATTTCAGCAATGGTATTGCTACAATTCTTTTTTTTCTCATAATTTTGGCAATGGTATTACTGAAATTTGTATGTCTCTTCATTTTCCTAAATAAGTTTGAACAATGCTCATATTACAAATAAACATCATTTTATACAATATTCAACCAAAAGACTCCCTGCTTTTAAGCAATTTATGTTTTCACTTTGGATTTTTGTAAAGGTACCCCTTTCATAAGAAAAAAAAAAAAAAAAAAAAAGACCACAAAGTCAAGTTTTCACATTAGCATGGGCCGTCCAAGATACATAGTCACAAACCACAATGGTAATATTTTGAAGCATTCTTCCCATTTGAATGGGTAAGACTTGGCAAAATTTTAGTAATAAATAAAAAAAGTAATGCCAGTAGCAAGTCCAGATGAGAATCAATATAAACTTCACAATTAAGTTATTATAAAAAAAATGTTGTCAAATTTTTTTTTGTCTACATAGTATTACTCATAAAGATATAGCAAAAAAGATCATAATCAATAAAATAATGAGTGGGGTGACACTCGCTTATTAGTGTGATGGCTCATTGTATGAATCTTATTGGCTGGATGAAATTTCATATATTGGCACCTCCCTATGCACAAAGTGTTTGGGGGTCTAGAGGAAAAAGAGTTCGAGCTGTGGAGTTAACAGCATGTTGTAATTATCTCTAAAAAAAAAAAAGAGGGTTTATCAAAAAATTATTATTAAACTTAAGAGGTAAACCACATTGTTTATGTACAAAAATTTGAAATTGCTACTTCCACAATATTTTCACAAACAAAATCCTAACCTAGGTGATAAGTGTTATTGCATGTAATTTGAACCCAATACTTAAATTATTTTTTTATCTACCAGTAACCGCCAATAACAATCTACCATTTAAGATTTATAAGTGTTAATATAACATTTATCCATAAATTTTAACAGCACGATGAGCTTAGATAAAATGGAAAAACAGGCCTCATTTGGGAGGAGGGAATGGAAATGAATGAAAATAATAATTTTAGAATATTCTTCCCTTCCCTTGTTTAGGAGTTTTAATGGAGAGAATGGAAAGTTCACTCCCTTGTTTGAGAGTTTAAGTGGGAGGGAATGGAATAAGTAGGACAGAACACTCATTCCTCTCTATTCCCCTAAAACCTCAAATTTTCATTCCCCCCGAAATTGAGAGGAACGGGAGAGAATTGAATTAGATTTAATGAATTTTTTACTAAAACTCTCAAAATACCCCTATATATTCAACCATTTATTTTAAAATAGGGGTCTAATAGTAATATTGTCATAAAATGATTCCATTTCATTCCCTCTATGTTACTCCCAAACAAAATTACTTATATTCCATTCACTTTTATTCCTTTCCATTCCTTTATTTTAAAACATCCAATCAAGGTTACTTAATTTCATTCTATTCCATTCTTTTCTAATCATTTCACTTACTTAAATACATTATATTCCATTGTATTCATTTCCATTCCTTTCCATTCCCTTATAATCATTCTATTCCATTCCCTTATGAACTCCCAAATGGAGTCTAAGGGGAGGACACCTATATGATAAAAATGCATGCAAAGATGTCATTTCATATCAAACTAGACTACATTGTAGTCCATGTAAATGAGCACACCTAATCAAACCCTACTTTACTTACACATAACGCTTCTATTTAAACTCCCCCCACTACCATAGTACTCATAATCAAACCCTTCATCTCAAATATTCCTCACCATTATTTGACAAGGTAAGTTTAATTTGTAGCTGCCTTGATCTTGGCGCCCATTACCCTCTCCATGCTTCAAACCATAGTGAGTCCTTGCTTCACTGTATATTTTGAGATGAACTTTTGGTAGTGAAACATTCACATGTTGTGATTGGAGTGTTGTTTTAGTTTTTGCGGTTTTGTTTTGTTTTGTTTTTTTTTTTTTTTTGTGAGAATGAAACATTTACATGTTGGTCTGAATCTGTACTTGATTTTAGAACAAGTTTGGATCAGGGAGTCTTAACTCTCAAGAGCTACCGTGAGTACACTTCAGTTTCATTTTCTCCTCTCTTTTTGTTTTCACCCAAAAATCTAGAGGTTGGTACTTTATGATGAGGTTGACAGTATAAGAGAAACAAAGGGAAGCAGCAATCATGAAAAGCACGGTAACAAAGGCAACATAAAACATTGCAAAGAGCATGAAGATTCGGAATCAAAGAACAAAGAGAAAATTTCCTAAATGAGCTTTTCTCTCTTCACTCACTCTGTTCTTTCTTTCCCATTTTGATTTGAATTCTCATGTGAGTTTTTATACTTGTTTTCAGCGGTTCGGCCTAATACTAGGATATGAACACCAGGGCATGAAGCAAAACGATGCAAAACAAAGCAAGGAGGAGTGGGATAAGCAATTAATAGCAAACAAGAATCAAAAGCAGCCCAAAACAGCCAGGCATGGTAAATGTATAATTGTATACTAACCACCAGCCAATTAATTTGTGTGATATTTCCTTTCTCTGTCGTACACATATTGTTTCTCTCCTAAATGCATACTAAAGTGGTGTTTGGATCCGGATGAAACTGCATTTGCGTTTTTTGCGTTTTTTTTTTTTTTTTTTTATCAGTGGCTCCCTTGAACAATGCATTTAAGCTTATGAACAGTAACCAGCATTGTTCATGCACGCAGATTACACTGTGCAGAAGACATTGTGCACTGTTCACGGGACCCACAACCACTTTATTCAGAAAAAAAATATTAACAATGGGTCTCACGGTACTATTTACAAATTTAAAAATTATTTTGCTACAGTGTTTTCAGTTTTCAGCAAAATAAATTGTATCCAAACGGACCCTAACACACAAAACATAGAGCATACTGACTCACATTTGAGCACTGACTGTTACACACCAGTGTGTGCGGCGAGCGTTCATCATGCACGCCAGTTGATTTCAAGTATAATTTTGAAATTGTTGATTCCAAAATTATAATTCAGGGTTGTGTCCAACAAACATTAAAGTTCACATTTCAACATACACATACATCAGAAAAAATCATTCTTCCACACACAAATTGGCAAAACATACGAACAACACACACACAATAAATCTTAAACCCATCACACACTTTCAATCACCCTATTCAAACCAAGCTAATTCAAAGTCATACCCATACAGATTTCCACACACTCCAGAAAAAACACCCAAACTTTTGTTCAGTTTTTAATATCGTTGTTCTGTTTTTAATGTTGTGGAAATACGTATTTGAGTGTTATAGAAATACGTGTCAAAAGTGTTATTATTTTTAAATACTAAAAACTGTTGTTTAAACACTAGTACCAAACAGCCCATTAATTGCCTAGGACCTCCAATAGGAGAGAGTTGATCTAGAATAGAGGTATTTTAGAGAAAATAGACTTAGGTTGGATTCAGTTTTTAGAGCGATGCCCGGTCTGCTAAGTCCAACCCATTCCGAAAACTAATGTTTAAAGACAAAGCCCTATTTTAAATAAATCTCAACCTATTCCCTCAACAAGCTCCTCACACTAATCCAGCCAAGCCCAAATACAAACTTAACCCCAGCCTAAAAATAAAACATAAAACGAATGAACCCCAACCCACACACTAAAATCCTCAACCCCAGTCTGTTGTTCATCAAAATTCCAAACCCATAACAACCAAGGCCGACCCACATTCAATTAAAAACAGCCCGATCCGATTAAATAAATACCCACCAGCCCGACTCAAACCCACATCCTCTTAGAACAGTAGTTGCCAACTTGCTATCAAGAAAAATCAGAAAACTTGCAGGGTCACAAGGAGTGGTTGGTAGGTTTCTAGATTATAACTAAACCCTCATTTTGTTTAAATACTAATACTATGCTTGGTCGATGCACAGGGTAATTTAAAAATATATGTAAATTAAAAATAATATTTTTTGTATTAAAAAAAAGAAGAAGAAAATATTTAACTTTACCAAGCTACAACGCAAAATAACAATAATTTCAAGACGTGTAATATGTACTATATAACTATAAGCACAAAGGGTTATAATTTACATCCTGTATTTATAAAATTGATAATGCACTATTTGTCCTCTTTTCCCAAATGGAATATTTTTTTCATTAGTTTTTTTTTTTTCACTGTATTAATTAGTTTGTCACTAACTTCCTGCACATCTCTTTTGCGGTTGGTTGAGGCAGGATTTTTCAAAGATCATTTTCAAATGACTGATCATCTTCAAATTTCAAAGATAAGGATCAGAAGTTTGAATTTCAATTTACTTTAGTTTTAGACTTTTAGTTTGAAGACTTAAGTGGCTGTTTAAATGTAGTTTGCCTTTTCGTTTAGATGTCCCTTAACTAGATTTACATTTCTTTGGCATTGTGTGGTTAATTTATGAGATTAAATTCAGTAAGGACATGGTGTAAATCCATGTTTTACCCCTCTAATCTTAACATGTTATATCATCTTATCACAAATTTAAGAATAAACACAACCAAACTCGATCAATTCTAATATCCATATATATATATATATATCCAACCAAATTAGAAATTTATTGAAATATTATTAAGATGTAACCAGTTCAGTGCAATGGAGTTATGGTACACTGGTACTCTTGTAAGTCCTAAAAATTTCTCAAGAAAGGAATGGAAGTAGCAAGGTAGCCAAAGTTTATTTTTTGATGTTTCAGCCATGGTTTTAAAAATCGGACCAGAGGCAAAACTAGATTTGCCTCCGATTCCCGGTTTATCTTGATTTTAGGCATTTATTTCTGGACCGAACTGCTGCCTATGAAATAATATAAATTCATACATTATTCCACTTTGAAATTATGAATTTACATTATTCCATATGCAGTAACCCTATGTTGAAACATCAGATAATGATTGATGCGTATGAGAAGGTTAGTCTCTTCAACAATGTTCATGGTTTTAATAATTATCATTCATGCGCATATTGAGAGGTCTTCTTCCATGAAATTTCCATGGTTTCAATTTTTCACAAGTCTTCGGTCTTCGGTCTTCGGTCTTCAGTCTTCAGTCTTCAGTAGGAGTCTTTGCAATCAATTCCTTTTTTGGTTCGGTTACACTTTCTTTCCCCCTCACAACACGCAAATTGACTTGGTACCTTGCCTTTATGACTGGGGGGAGACATGTTGACGATATACAATCCTCATTTCACAAAAATTTTCACATGCTTTAAAAATCCCAAGAGTTTTAAATGTTTCTAAGGGGAAAAAAAGTGATTAACCCTTTCTTTTTAACTCCAAAATCCAAATCCCATAAAAAATGTATGGTTTATTGAAGACTAAAGACCGATGACTTGTGGAAAACTAAAACCATGGAAATTTCGTGGAAGAACCAGGGGCAAAACTGAAAATTTCATGGAAAACTGAAACCAAGGTTAATTTTTTGATGTTTCAGCCATGGTTTTTAAAATCGGACTAGGGGCAAAACCGGATTTGCCTCCGATTCCCAGTTTATCTTGGTTTTAGGCATTTTTTTTCTAGACCAAACAGCTACCTATGGAATAATATAAATTCATACCTTATTCCACTTTGAAATTATGAATTTACATTATTACATAGGCAATAAACCTATGCTGAAACATCAGAAAATGATTGATGCATATGAGAAGGTTAGTCTCTTCAATAATATTCATGGTTTTAAAAATCGGATTAGTGGCAAAACTGGATTTTCCTCCAATTCCTAGTTTTTTCGATTTTGACCGGTTTTAGGCATTTTTTTCGAACTGGACTAGTAGTTGATTTTGACCAGTTGAACCAAGAATCGGCTTAGACCGACAAATAGTTGTAGTAGAATTGATCAACAAAGATAATAAGATTGGGAACAAGTTGTAGTAGAATTGATCAATATAGCTTCAATTAGGCGAAATCAATCCAATTATGTTATGTTTAGTTGGACGTTTATTAGGGACATTATAATCTAAATGGCATTATAATGAAACTTCAATGATTAAAATTAGGGATGATACTAGGGTAGGATGGGTTGTATCAATGTGCCTCATTCCTACCCTACCCTGTCCTCTATTCAGGACAAGGAAAACCCGTGCAAGTGGGCTTGGGATAGGTTGGGGATAGAGCGGGTTGGATGTATTTTTCTATTCTTAATTAGATGGCTTCAATATTAATAAAGTAGAAATGAAAGAGAAAAGACAATTGTGAGAGTGCTAAGAGAGAGAGAGAGAGAGACAAAGCGAGTGTTTTGGGAATGGTAACAAAATATGTTAAAATAAATAAATAAGATATATACATAAAAGATTAAATTATAGAAATATTAATTTTTTTTAATGTGATAGAAACATTAATAATGATATATAGTATTAAATAAAGCATATAAACTAAACTTAAGTACAATACCTTAGTTGTGATACATTACGTTGCAGAATGTGAAAGTGTCAAGAAGCAGAACACGTCTACTTCCAGAAAATTAGAAACAAAACAAGTTTGCTTCTGAAAAATAACATTGAATTCACAAGAGTTCCTTGAATCCACAAGGAGAAAGGGTTTAAAATCCACCAAAAAAAAAAAAACAAAAGTCTAAATTTTAGTTATTAAATAATTGTTAAAAAAATAATGAAAAGAAAATTTTATTTTAATTATTTAATTATTATTTAAATAATTAAATAATAAATAAAATCTATTTTATTTTAAAATAATTAAATAATAACTAAAATCTATTTTATTTTAAAATAATTAAAGAAAAGAAAAAATAATGATGTGGCTTTTTTTAATATTTAAAATGTTGACGTGACATTATTTAATATTATTTTATTAGCTACGTCAACATTTAACATGCCATTTATGCACTCTGTTTGCTATGTAGGACTTTTTTGTTCGAGGGTTGATGGCAGCGACTAAAATGGAAACAATTTTTTGTTTTCAAGGACTGGGGTAGGTGCAAAATCAAATTAGGAACCAAAATGAGAAATGACCCAAAATATAGGAACTAAAAGTGTATTTTCGCCTTGAATTTAATTATCCTTGGAAAATATAATACTGTTTGTAGTTTGTACTTTATTAGTCAATATAATTATATGTTTGGAAAATATAATACCGTTTGTAGTTTGTACTTTCACACAATCTCAAGTCCACATATTATTAGTTGGACGTTTATTAGGGACATTATAATCTAAATTCCAATGCTAATCAAGTCTCATACACACAAGGCCAATCTGTTGAAAGCTCCTCCAATGCATCTGCTCAGTGTCCTATTTCTAAGGCACAGTGTGAGCAATTACTTGCTCTTTTCAATTCTGGTATTGATCAAGGCAATGGTCATCATGTTGCAACTGTTAGCACAAGTGGTGCTGTATCTAGTGTGCTTTCTGGAGCTCCTAGTGTGTCTGTTGCAACTGGTGCACCTTCCACATCCATTTCATCTTCAAACAGTGTCAATTCTTCATTTGTTAACACCATGTTAGGTACAGAATCATTGCTTTCTTTCGTTCCTACCTTGAAACATTCAATTTTTTCTACCAAAGTAGTTGATAAGGAAGCCTTTCATGCCACTGATTGGGTCATAGACACAGGGGCTACTGATTATATGGTGCATTCTATTACATGTTTCACTACTATCACTGCTACTTTGAACACCTTTGTCAATTTACCTAATGGAGAAGTAGCTCCAGTCACTCATGTTGACATTGTCAAAATTTTAGAACAGCTTATCCTTCATAATGTTCTATGTGTTCCCTCATTCAATTTCAATCTTAGTTTTCATTATCATGCACTGCCCCAATTTTTGAAGAAACTAGGCCCTCCTACATTTGGTGCGCTGGATGGTACAATAAAAACAAGAAAATCCCAAAACTATGCAACTTAAAGCTTTAATTTCAAGTTCAAGGCACTGCATTATGAAAAAAAATCTAAAATATTAAAGAAAAAAAATTGTACGACCATCAAACTGCTGAATGTTAGAACTCGTGTCCATTGCTCCATCCTATAAAACATCCCTTCCCTTCCCCCATTTTACAAACTTTGTTCAATCAATTTACTACTTGGTCTTTTTTTCTTTTTCTTTTTCTTTTCCTAATTGGTCTTATTATTTTCTTCATTACTTGCCGATTGGGAATTTATGTTGTCTGTTGTTTTGTTTTTGTGCTAAGATGTGTTTAAACTTTAATTCTATGACACATAATTGGATTGTTTTGGTCCTTCTCTTGTTTTCAAAGAAGAAATAGAAAAGAGAATTCAAATGACGTAAAATTGGTTCAATGAGAGTGACACGTGCCTCTCTAATGACCATACAAATTGTATTTCTTTAAAAAAAGAAAAAACCAATAATGACCCTACAATTTTTTTTTTTTTCTAAATAAAAAAGAGGGTCTCCAGTGTGGACTCATCAATCCCACGCCACGTGACAGCAATAGATAATATCACATGTACCACACGGGCCTTGCTGGGGCTATCGCTCGAACCACTCCTCTCTAGGTATAGAACAAAAACTCCTACCATTAAGCCACACTCCGTATGGTTAATAACCCTACAATTTATGTGGCACTATACTTACGCTACAAATTTTTTTTTGGGAGTACATGTAAAACAGTTTACTAATAATAATATCTGGCTTTGGAATTGTAAACATATATACAAACTTCATGCCTTTTAGTAATACTAGTAAGTTTTCCGTGTGATACACGGATAATTTTGTAATATTTTATATAAGACGTTTTTGAAGAATATTATATTAAAATGAAAAAATAATCTAAATTTGAGTAAAGAAACATATATATATATATATATATATATATATATATTGAGATATTAAAAATTAGTTTAGTAACTTCACTGCACATTTGTAGCATTTTCAATGTAGTTTAATTTTTCTTTTTAAATCATGAAACCAAAAATAAATACAAAAAAGTAACAGGATCATGAAAATCAACTAATCTGTGTTGTGTTCATAGATTGTATACCATGAAATGAAAATATGTCCAACTCTCTTGCTACCTTCCACTAATCGATAATGCGACATTAATAAATGGTGTGAGCAAGTGCATTTGCGTGTGTCATATAAATGATTTAAAATTACAGTAAAAAAAATTACTCATAGAGATTTCAGCGGCTTGATAGTGGGGGGAGGCCAATATGAAAGAGGTGGCGGCCCATTAAATTCCTCTTTCTCTCTCTTACAAATGCTTTGTCAAAATCAGGTCTTTTATTTTAGTAATAGTGAAATAATGCGTTTCATTTCACTGTCCACAACATTTTTGTGTTTCTTTATCTCTCCTTAGTGCCTTACCTGGTTAGGTATTAGTATTAGTCCTTAATTTATTTATTTTTTTCTTTTGCTTTTAATACTAAAATGGTGGGTATGCTAAAAGACATGAAAAAGATAGAAATGTGTGATATAAGCTAAGACAATCAATGGGAGATTAATGAGATAACAGTAAAATATAAGTTAATATAAACTTTTGGGTAATAGTAAAAAATACTTAATAAAAAGAAGTAAAAAAAATGTTAAATGTAAAATTATAGTACCATATGACAAGACCTCATGCAAGAGTGCATGAGGACTCTGTTTTTTTATTTCTATCAACATAATTTTTATCTTTTGCTCTGCAAATTATGAATGACGGCAATAAAACAAAAAGGAAGCACTAACTCACTTGAAGTTAAATAGGGGAAGCACTTATTTTTATTGGAAAAAAATAGAAGAATGTGTTGGACTTAGGAAAGCACTAATTGCATATGCTACTTGTGATTATCTTTCAATGTGTTATGGTCTATTTGGATTAAGGGGAGTAGAGTAAATTTGACCCAAAATTAGCCTATTTTTAGTCAATTTTACTCTACTCTCTTCCACTCCCCCTCCTTTTGCTCTCAATCTAAATGGATCCTTAAAGCATTACGCTCCACCACTGGCAATTTATCTATACAAAAACAAAAGAAATTAACCCTAGACTTTTGCCTCTAGGAGTACGATCTCAATAAAAAGAGTTAATTTTTAACCATTTAAATAAGGTTAGCATAGTTTAGGTAATGCACTTTTGCTACAATTCTTATAAACATCACATTTAACTAATGGTTTTGAGAATGTTATACATATATTATAGCATAATTGTTATAGAATTTTGTTAGTAATGAGTTCATGGTAATTAAAAAAAAAAAAAAAACAGTAGAGGTTTCACTAGCTTGATTGTGGTGGGAGGCCAGCCAGCATGACGATGGTGGTGGCCCCTTAGATTTCTTTCTTTTTCTCTCTTGCAAATGTTTTGTTAATCTCAATTTTTTATTTATTTTAGTAATTGTGAAACAGTGTGTTTCATTTAACAATCAAAATATTTTTGTGTCTCTCTATCTCTCCCTTGTAACTTATTGGGTTAGTTATATTAGACCTTTTTTTTTTTTTTGTGCTTTTGTTTTTAGTAATAAAATGGTGGGTATGCTAATGCCTAAAAGACATGAAGAAAAAAGAAGGATATGGTGTAAACTTAGTCAATTAATAAGGTAACAATAAAAAAAAGTTGATGTGAAATTTTTGGTAACACTAAAAAAAATAAATTAAAAAAAGTAATAAAAAAATATTAAATATAAAATTGGAATACTACAAAAAAAAGAATAGTATTTTTTCTCTTTTCACGAGTGAGATTTACTTATTAAATTTATAATAAAATAACATACTCCATTTATTCATGTTTCAGAAGTTGCTGAGAATTTTTATGTCTTCCAATTACGTGGGTCAAAAAGCAACTCCTCTGACAATGTTGTTGGACCATTAAGACGACTTTGATTTTCTGGACTTTTAAAAGAGCGACTTAAATAAAAATCAAAGATAAGAAGAAAACAGAAAGATCTCACTTGATATGCATTATAGTAAGATCTGCAATAGCAATATGGCGCAAAGGAGAAGCCAAAATCAGGAAATCTGTACCACAAGCAAGGTCTCATATTGCTATACTCTTCCTCATCATGTCAGTACTCAAAGCCCATCTCGCCACTGCATCTGATACAATTTACCCAGGTCAATCTCTGGCACTGACTCAGACCCTTACTTCCAAAAGTGGAATTTTTCAAATGGGTTTCTTCAGACATGGTAAGTCTCTTGACTATAACCTAGGCATATGGTATAAAATGATAGCAGAGTTTGCAGTAGTTTGGGAAAAAGATTTAACATACTTAGGCTCGGAGCCAGGCCCTATGGCACTCGAACTTTCTAATGATGGACTGTTGGTAACCAAAAAAAGGAGTTAGTCATTATCTTGTCCATTATGAGTATGACTTTCTTTCTAATTTTCCCATAGGGGTAGGGGTGCTTCTTGACAACGGAAATTTTATCTTAAGAAGTAAATTAGATAATATTGTATTGTGGCAGACTTTTGAGGAAGAAACTGGTACGTGGCTGCCAGGGGCCAAGCTGTTGCTTGGTTTCAATACACTTACCAATGAAACAAAAACTAATTTTCTATGGTCATCTAATCGGCGGTTCTCCGCTGAATTAGAAGTAGAAGAAAATGGAACGGGTTCCTTGGTACTATATAATTCGGAATATTCTTATACATATTATTATCAAACTATATATGTTGGGAATCTGTCTTGGGGAGAATTGGCCAACCAATACATAAATGTATCATATGTTTCCAATGAGAATGAAAGCTATTTTATATACTCTGTTGTTTCCCCTTATAAATTCGCAAGAATTATTTTCAATGACGTCGGGGAGCTCACTATCTATGTATGGGCTGAGGATTTACACCAATGGAATTTGGTTTCGAAGGCACCTCAGCGACGTTGTGAGATTTGGGGTTTCTGCGGGGAGTATGGCATCTGCAATCAGCAGAATGTACCTCTTTGTACTTGCCCGATTGGGTTTAGACCAAGAAATTCAAGAAATTGGGACTTACATGACTATAAAGAAGGGTGTGTGAGAAGAATTCCTTTAAAGTGCTCAGATGACAAGTTCCTCACGATTCCCAACATGCGCTTTCCAGAATCCTTATACTATCTAGCAGTCAAAAATGTTGAAGAATGTAAACTAAACTGTTTAAGCAGCTGTGATTGTGTTGCTTACTCTTATAATAATGAATGTATAATTTACATAGGAACGCTTATAAATCTACGACTTCCTTTTGATAATGAGTTAGGTGGAGATTTACATATTCGCATTTCAGCATCTTAGCTAGCGGGAAGTAAAACCAAGAAATCAAAAAAGGCTGCTTGGGTAATTGGAGTTCCTGTTGTGCTCATTCTTCTCACTGGCATTGTATTGGCAATTATTTGGAGAGGACATTACATTGGTGTACCGGAAGAAGTAGAGTTTTCTTTGATTCTGTTCAAGTATCGAGATTTACGAAGAGCAACAAAAAACTTCTCCCAAAAACTTGGGGAGGGAGGTTTTGGTTCTGTTTTTAAAGGGGTGTTGCCGAATTCAACAACTATTGCAGTGAAGAAAATAAGAAGTCTAGAGCAAGGTGAGAAGCAATTCCGTGCAGAAGTTAGCACACTCGGAGCAATCCAACATGTCAATCTTCTTCGCCTTCGCGGTTTTTGTGTAGAAGCTTCAAAAAGATTTCTTGTCTATGATTACATGCCAAAAGGTTCTTTAGAATCTCATTTGTTCCAAAACGCTTCCAAGATTTTGGATTGGAAGACAAGATATCAAATTGCGATTGGGATTGCTAAAGGGTTGGCTTACCTTCATGATAACTGCAGAGATTGTGTCATGCATTTTGACATCAAACCAGAGAACATATTGTTGGATGCTGAACATAATCCAAAAGTGGCTGATTTTGGTCTCGCAAAAGTAATTGGACGGGACTTCAGTCGTGTGCTGACCACCATAAGGGGAACTAGGGGCTATCTAGCACCAGAATGGATTTCAGGTGAAGCTGTTACTCCAAAAGTTGATGTTTACAGTTATGGGAAGCTTCTTTTCGAGATAGTATCTGGTAGGAGAAATATGGACATGCTAGATGGCGATGATGAAGAAGAGATGTGTAACTACTTTCCAGCTCGTGTTGCAATTGCGATAAACAAAGGGGAAGACCTTCTGACACTACTAGATCACAAATTAGAGGGAAATGCCATCATGGAAGAGCTAACTAGAGCTTGTAAAGTTGCTTGCTGGTGCATTCAAGATGATCCAAGGGATAGAACAACTATGGGCCAGGTAGTTCAAATTCTTGAAGGAGTGATGCAAGTGGACGTGCCTCAAATTCCTCTATATTTCCGACGCCTTTTAGAAAATCCAATGGTAGTGATTGTTTCTCAAGAGATTGAGACTTCTTCAAGTTCATATTGATGGGCACAAGGTACTGTCTTTAACTGTCTTTACAATCAGTGCACTCTTTGTACTACACCATCGTAAGTATATGATAGTATATTGTAACACTTTACCAAAACAAAATAATAATATTTTAATCCCTTTTATCCTTTCTCTCTCCTCTGTCTCACACTCTTTCTTTCTCAACTCTCTCTTACCTTATCTCAAATTCTCAGTATTTCGTCTCTCTCTGACTTCTCTCGTCTTCCTCTCTATCTCTTTGGGGAAGGTGTTGGAGCTTTGGATCGGTTTCGTTGTTGTTGCAGCGGCGGTGAAGGAGAGAGTTTTGTGGGGACGATTGCGGAGGTGGCGATCGAGTTTCTGCGGCGGACAGTTGATGATGGTTTTGATTGAGTTTGTTGCGGCGGCGACAGAGGCGGTGGGTCTGAGTTTGTGGCAGCGGAGTCGTCCATGATTTTGAGTAAATTGTAGAGAGAGATTAGAGAGGAGAGAGAGAGAGAGAGATTGAGTTTTGTTGTGGCAAGATATTTTATAATGGGTCGGTGTTGTGGTTTACTAATTACTATAGTGAAGATGATGATGAGGAAAAAGAAATCTACTCTATAATATTTTTATAAAATTTTCACAACAAATCACAGGTGGTTAGTTATTATTGATTTAAATTTAAACTTAATACTAAAATTATTTTTTTCCCCAACAATAACAACCAGTAACAACCTATCACTTATAATTTGTTGTAAAAATATTATGGACGTATCATTTCTAAAATAAAATAAAATAAAATCTATTTGTGGAGATATCATTTCTTTACCTATTTTGCTATTTTATAAGGATGTTTGTCCATCCCTTGTCTAATGCTTTTATTGTTCCTTCTATGTAAGGCAATTTAAGATTGAAAGACTCCACTGTCCTTAGTAGCTAATGAGTCAAGTGCATCACCCCAGCAACAAAGAAGCCCTCACAAACAACCTTACCATAATACTTGAATTTTTTTTTTTTTTTTTAAATGATGGGGAAAACAATTTCCACACCCATAATGGCTCACATGAGCAAGATATGGAGCAAACCATTATGGATGTAAAAATAGCATTGCATTTTTTTGGGCAAAAAATGTATTATGAAGATTAATGTCTAAGTTTTCATGTGTTTGATAGCATTAAAAAATGTGGGCAAAAGAAAAGTCAAGTTGGTCAACATAAAACACAAACAAAATTTTGCATTGTTTACCAAAACTTGTTCATAGGTGTCTTTTAAAGTAGGATTTGTTTATCTTAGTTCTATAATGCTTATTTGTGCTCCTCCCTCACAAGAGAACCAACCAAGGAACGAGTTAAGCTAAACAGAAAATTGATTCGTTAAACTGACAAGATTTCACACATCATGACCAATTGATACAGTATGAGAGGTTTTCTAGAAAGTCTTTCAAAGAAGAAATGAGCGCTCTGCCCTAGCTCATACTTTAAATACTAACAATATTCTGAATAACAACTCAACCGATTAAAGCTATTGATGAGCTAAATAGAAGATCCCTACTTGATAAAAACAAAAAAAAAAACAAAACAAAATAGAAACTATACTCGTACTTTAAATTCCTTAATCAATGAACTCTTTGCTAAATCCATGCTCAAGGAAGGATGAGTGCTCTAATATATTCCAATACTGAATCTCTGCTCTATTTGGTTTGATATTTTGTTGCCTTGGCGGGTGTTCATTTATTCTATTTTTAATATCCTTTAGGTATGTATTTTGAAGCTAAGAATGTTTAACTTAATGATTTTTTTGTGTAATGATGCTCATATCGGTTATAATTTTACAATATTTTTTTTTAATATATAGTTTCAACCTATAATCGTCAAACTAAGACACCAATCAATTTTTTATGTAAGATGGAATTGAATCCCAGTTTTGTTGTTCAACTCTCAGATATCTTACAAATTGAATTAACCAGAACCCACTCACAACATTCTTAAATTAACCTATCAACTTACACTAGAGTCATAATAATAATAAATATAAATTGAAAGGCTAACTTAAAAATGTATTAAAGTTTATATGAATTTTTGTTATGTACCCGGTGAACATTAAAGGTGATTGTTGACCCCCGATCATGGTAGGCACGTTATTGTGGATTGCTTTATTGAATTTGAATTTATGGTGATTGCCGACCCTGATCATGGTAGGCCCATTATTGTGGTCACATATGATACAAGTTTGAGTAAAGCAGTTTTGGGCTGAAGAAATATCTGCAGTGGTCCATATTGTAGTTTGAAGATCAAAGAATGTTGTCATACAACGTGAGTTGTTTTGAGCTAAGAAGAAGGTTCGTCTGAAGAAAGACCAGTATAAGCACGGGATTTGTTTGGAGTAAATAAACCTGAAATGCATGAAAGATGTGATGGAATGGATGTCACCCCAAAAAAAAATCTTAAATAAAAAAATAGAATCAATTTTACCCCCAGAAATTTTTTTCTAAAAAATGAGTCATTTATAAGAAAAAGTAAGGAAAATAAATCATTTTTCCTAAAAAATGTTTTCTTAAAAATAGTCACTTACAAGAAAACGTTTTGTACAAGCTTTAATCAATTTGTACATGGGAAAGGTGGAATTCTTCCAGTGAGAGAAAGACCAATGCCCAGCCAGCTTACTAGATCCCCAGAAATATATTTATTGAACACCAAGAAAAGATGATCCATCATTATCAAGAAACATCAATATAAAATAATACTCAAGAAAGTGAAGATGACACAAGTTGTACCAACCAAATTCCTATCTAACATGAATATATGCCTTCATTGAAAGTATAAGCGCAAGAACGGAAAATTAAGGGAAAAAATGGTTATAGAAATGGTACAAAAAGAGAGACACAGATCATAAATTTCTTCAAACAAAACCATCATATCTAAAATTAGAAAACAAACCAAGAATTAAAATCCTTATTGCAGCTAAACCCTTTACAATCAGTTTTTCTTTACCACAAAATTGATATTCACCAAGTACTCAGTTTCTCACTTGCTTTTAGGGTCCAAGAACTTGTGTAGGAGGGCGCATAGGCCAGCCAAGAAGCGGAGGAGATCCTGGTGGGGTTGCATCTCGACTAGGAGAGAAGAGACTCAATTCCACAAATGTCCCCATTGAAGTCCCATCTCTCTCAAAAGTACGAAAAGAAATTGATCCACGCTTTGTTGAGGCATCAGAATTTCTACTGGGACTAATCCGACCACTTTCTTCTTCAAGATGGCTTTGGTTAGCGATAAGAGAAATGGTATCATTGTGATCATCGTCAACCCTTCTCCTAGCCTCTATGTCCTGTAGATTTCCCAGGGCCAAAGAATCTGCAACTGGGTAGTACACAAGCATGCATATACACACCCCCGCACAACAAAAAAGGGCAAGAAAAGCCAACAAAACAAGAACTTGAAACAGAATTGGATCTGGTTTAACCAAAACAGATAGACCAAGTAATAGAACCCTTAATGGTAGGAAACTGGAAACAGAGAATATCAACATGTAAACTCTCTTCTGCAAACCCTTATTGATGACCAATTTCAAAATCCGACTTCCAAGCCAAAACAAGTAGGCGGTTAGGATCATGGCAAAAATCCCTAGAAATATAGTACTCAGTAAGGGGTAAGTGCAAATGGTAATATTATCAACTCTTTCCGTCGCAGCAGTAAAATATGAAGGCAGTTTCCTTTGGGACTCCCTGTGTAACTGAGGTCCGATTAAAATAACAAAGAGCTGAAGAAGGAACATTGGGAGGCAGTAAAGAATAATGTAACCGGCTGTTTTCCCATTCCAACTTCGGCTTAGAATTCCCAACTCCATCTTCTGCAACGGCGCACGAAGGAGAAACACGAGGGTGAGGAAAAGGCAAGGCTCTGCAAACCCTAAATTTGAGACAATGTAGCATTTGCAAACAGTTTCCTGCCATTTCAAGTTAATGGCACGCCTCAACAGACTTAACCGAATTACCTCACCAAAACCCCACCAGATTGCAAACAAGATGAATGTAATTCGGATGATCCAAGGACCACTAAAATAACTGAGTTGATTAAAACCTTGACTACGAATACGAGACCGGAAGTAAATTGAGTAAATGATGCACAGTAAACCAAGTAAAATTAACAGAGCCACTAGACAAATTGTCACCACACCGAATGCATCGGCAGAAAATCTCGTCAGGGGCATTACCCGAAGCACAGCTTCCACGCATGCTCTCAGCCAGCATGGATACAAAAAATCCTCTTGTAGCGTATGTGTTTCCTTCCTAGAATTAAGGAGAATAATAGAAACAGCTTCCAAAGTAATACCAGAAGATGCTCATTGACCTCAGATTAACCATAAATACTAAATGACTCAGTATGATGGTTTGGCAACATCTCAACCACATTCAGGAAGTACCTTGCCCGTGTTCATTTGTAAGAAACAAAACCATAAATGTTAATACTTCAACAGTCTTGTTTGGGCTCTACAGTTGATTATCCAATTAAAATACCTACAATGTAGGAACAGAAAACCATGAGTGATAAAGGAACAAGAAAGGAGAGAAAAAGATTTACAGGGTCACCATAGAGAAAAGTTTTACTCTGTGATCAAGACAAGTAAACATCAACCAATTACTAGAATTATAATATTCAAAGGACAAGGAAACAAGTAATTTCAAGCTGTGTAAAAAAACATAAGAGAATCTTCAATCACAGATCAATTTTCCTCCACCCATTCAGTCAATTTGTTTTATTAATATTTCACAACTTAAAGCAATTCATAGCAAGCAAACAAAAAGAAGAAGAAAATAATGTAAAAATAAACCAATCTGCTCTGCAACTGTAGCTCAAAATTTTCATATACAAAGTGAAAGATGGAAGAAAATAGATTTCACCAGAATACAGAACTGCAGATTCCTTCAAATTTCAAAAGAACCAACGTCACTTCAGCAAGCATCTCACCCAAAATAACTCAATTCATGTGAAAATCAATAGAAAGTACAACTTTACCAGATAGCATCCAAATAGTCTGAGAACACACAATCTTATGAATATTATACAGAAAATCACAAAGTCAAATGTAAAATACAGAAACACTTGAATAAACCTTCAAAACAATCATTCAAATGCCTTTTATTTTTACTCTATCAACTCTACATTTTTATTTTTTTAAATGGCACATATCATCAACCACATTTTTCCTTCTAACCTTTGTCTACTAAACAAGATAATAGAAATTGTGGTCCCTCCCCCCTAATGATGCTAATAAAGGAGAGTAGCACACTTTGTCCAACACTAAGTAACTTTTTTTCCAGAGCCCCACAAAAATTTAGACAGCTCAGTACACTACAAACATGAGGTTGCTATTCAACTGGTCTGAATAAGTTTCTTGCAGGCCAAAAGAACAATAGATTTGGATCATGTAGTCAGCCTAACTACCTAAGCTCACGTTCGTAAGGTTTCTAACACAAATTTTCTTTTTCTTTTTTAAAAATAAAAGATCCCACACATCAATTGGTGAGCATTACCAATAATGTGGCTCAAATAAATAACTTTAATTGTTGTCAACAAAATTTCTACGCTTTCTCAGCTTTCCCAATCTTATTCCTCCCATGATTCAATAAAGTCAACATTTTTCATCCCTTTCTAGATTGTATTACTTGTTACCTTATCACTCCCAAGTTCATCATCAAAATCATGCAATAATTTTTTTTCCTACTATGGGTAAGCAACAATTATAGTAATCATTTTTTATCCCAAAAAAAAAAAGAGCCCAATTCAAATCCAATACTCAAAAGTACTCTTATTAACCATCCCCACAAAAAAAAGACAAATTTTTATAATCCAATCAAAATTAAGGACTGTATAAACAAATTTTTAGTGTCATTTACCTAGTTTTCGAACATTAAGATAACAATACCCTTTTCTTTTTTAGATTTAAGATAACATACCCTTTTCAACAAGAATCAATATATAAATCACTATACATGTGCACTTAATGGGCTTGATACAATCCACACCAATTGCAAGCCTTTTAAAAGAACTTTCAACCCACAAAACTACATCTAGCAAAGAAACTCAAAACTACACATACTTCCAAGATTTAGTATCACCCTCACTTCCATGCATTAATTACACAACCTACCACTCCCTTGAAACCCAACACTAATTTTAGTCACAATTACTACTACTCTTATTCAAACACTAACAACCTAAAGCACCATTTTTTTTTTTTTTTTACTTCTTAAACTCGTCATTATCATCAAGTTAATACTTTCTTCAACACAACCTAACAAAACAAATTTCAAAATAACAAATCCATTTTTTTTCCTGATTTCACAACTACCAAAAAAAAAATTTAAAAAAAAAAAAAAAAAAACTCAAATAACTTTCAATTGCTCCACCAGAAAAGAACAAAAAGAACCAAAGCCTTCAAATCTAAAGCCTTTCATGCACTGAACAAAAATACCAAAAAAAAAAAAAAATCTTTTAATTACATGCAACAATACCAGCGTTTTGACAGAGATATATAAACAAATATATATATATATATAAATAAAAATATATATATGGAATTACATCGAGTGAGATACGTGAATATGAAGTGAAAGGAGCGAAAGACAGTACCGAAAGGAGCGAAAGTAGGATCAATGGAGAGCTGAGGAAGCGTGGAATCTTGATCTGGTGAAGTGGAGCGCTGAATCGGAGAGTCGCAGAAGGAGATCAGCCAAACCCTAATTTGCTCTGTGTGTGTGAGAGAGAGAGAGACAGAGAGACAGAGCGAGAGACACACAGACAGAGAGAGAAGAGAGAAGAGAGAAGAGAGAGAGAGAGAGAGATGAACGTAGTTAGGGGGAATAGAGAGAGAGAGAGAGGAGAGAGAGAGGTGAGTGGGACTTTGTTGGTGACAGGCTGTCTCCAGCTGTGAATTTGCCCGAGCCTGTTGCTTCGGAACTGAAGCCTCAAGCTGTTCGCTTGCCTCGGATCCTACGTGGCTCTCCTCCTGGCGGCGTTTACTGTTATTTCTTTTAAACAAAAACAAAAAAAAAAACATAATCATAATATTAAAAGTAACTACTTTTCTCTCTATAAACTATAAAGTATAAACTAACAATTTTACTACAAACAATACTCTAATAAACCATTTTCAATTTTTTTATAAAAATTATTAAAAAAAAACACAAACACACTTTCATTTTATTTTTTACAATTTCAAAATTTTAAAAAAAAATTATTTATATTGATGAGGTTGTATTTACTTTGGCGGAATTATGTTGTATACTACAGCTACTACACTTTTCTCTGTAATAATTAGTGTGTATTTGGATCTTGGTTTTAAGACAGCTTATTACTTATTTTTCATACTATTTGTGGTTTCGTCTGAGTCATCTACTTATCTTATTTAGATTTTTACCTTTTTATTTACTGTACTTTTAGTAAAATGTTTTCAGTAAAAAAATTTAGAATAAGTTATTCTAAAACATAGATGCAAGATGCACTGTATATAGAATGTGCAAAAACATTTCCCCTAATCCTGACATATGTAATTTGAGTTGTTGATAATGTGATGAAATATCTGCAGTGCTCATTTATTTATGAATGGTCGAGATTTAAAGAACTTTATTATGAAGTTGTCTTATGAATTGTAGCAAACTTTGATTTATGTTTACTCTATTAGGTTGAATTGGAATCCTCTATAAACTATTCATTTTTTTTAAGTTGATAAATATAATAAGATATAAATTTAGGGCTTCTGTTCTATAATAAATGTTTTTCTTTCACCCTCAAGCCAATATATTGATATTTTGATTAAGCGGGATTCGAACTTAAATCTCTTATTTGACGATTAGAGATTTAATTAGTTGAATTAATTAGAACTCACTATAAAGCATTCGTGGTTAAACAAGTGGTTTAGATTTTGTCTTATCAATAATAATTTTAAGTAAACATTATTATCAATTAAATGTAAAACAATTTTAACTAATATTCATATTTATTTAAATGTTCACAATATAAAAAAAATGAATTAAATAAATGAGACTTTAGAAACTTTAAAATGGAGTAGAAAGTTTTTGATTGTTTATGGTTAAATAAGTAGTTCAAATTGCCTTCTCAAAAAAAAAGGTTCAAATTGTGTCACTTTATTTAAGTAGTCTAAATATAATATATACAAAACATTATTAATTAGTATTTATTAAAACATTGATAATCTAGTTAGATCTACATTACTCAATTAGATACGAATGGTTGGGACAATGAGATTTAAGAGCTTTTATAATGAAGCTGCTCGATCTAACAAGTTTTGGAAGATCTTTCATTCAAAAAATAAAAAGGTATATAGAAGATCTTAATTTGGTGTGTTCTAGTTATTGGTACAAGTGCAACTTTCATCAACTATCTCAGTCAAAAAATAGAACCCAAAAAGAATGGCACATTCGCAAAGTTGTCTGTTCTAAGTTCTAACTACCACAGTTTTAACTATATGTGATTCTTCTTTTTAACATTGGATCTTGGACATGCATGGTTTTACTTATATGATATCTTTGTATTTCTTTTTCTTTTTCTTTTTCTTTTTGGAGAAACATATGAGATCCTTATTCAAAAACTTAAATTACTAATATAAGAGTTAAAATAATTTTATTTGACGGTGTGGTAGTCAGCAATAAGAATTGAGAAATGAAAAAAAAATGGGTAGTAGAATTTTGATAAAATTGTAAAATACAAAAATGTTAAACTGTGAGGAGGTGTATTAAAATGGGGGTTTGATTAATTAACTAGTGCAGATTTGCAATAAAGGTGGTTAAAAAGTTATGAGTTTATTAGGTAGAGGGGCACCTTCACAAGTCACAATGGTGTGAGTTGTCTTAAAACATAAATAAAAGATAAGGAATTTGGAAAAAAATAATTCACATAATAATATAAGATGGGAAAACATAAGATGTTATAGCCAGTCAATAAATATATGTTTGTTAATTCAAATATCAAAAAAGTTAACATACTTTAGGTTACATTCACATATGTCAATACTGATTCTAGAAATGTATTATGTTAAGATATAATATCAAAAAAAAAAAAAAAAAACCTAAGTCAACTCGTTCCATTCGTCAAAACCATTCCATCACCCATCTAAAATCCAAAAAAAAATAAGATGTCATAATTAAAGAGCTCTTTGCTACATGAGATTCTTAATTAATTTCCACTAGTTATAAAGGGAGTTATATATTTGTAAAAGTAGTTATTCACGAATCGAACAATTAATGAATAAGTCAAAATTGTCTTGAAGAAAATCTTATTTATATTCATTCATTTTGCAAAATGTGTAAAACTCACACTTAATTTTAAGCTCAATTATCAAATAAATTATCATCAATAGTGGATGTCATAAGTTGAGACTCTCACTCTCTCAAAAAAAAAGTTTAGGCTCGATTATTAAATAAATTAAACTCAAATATAATAATGTAATCGTGATTAAATTCAAAAGTATAAAACAAGATTTAAGTATATGTAATATTATATGTTAATTTATATACATGTATAGAAATATATTTATATCGATTTGATATTAGATTGTGTAAGTTTGTAAATAAGTTCATAAGATATCAAATTATTATTCTTCTAAAAAATAAAAGATATCAAATGATTATCTTCTCAAAAAAAAAAAAAAAAAGAAGAAGAAAGATATCAAATGATTATGTAATCTATTGAGATTATAATAAAATCAATTTTGTAGAATTTTAACAATATAAGGGTGATGAATCTATTTTTTATAAGATTATAAACAAAAATCATTCTATATAATTATCTCAAATAGTATAATTTCAAAATCAATTTAGTTATTAATTACTAGCATATATTTTTAAATAGGTAAATAAATTAGTCGTGATGTTTACTATTTATGGAGAAATAATAAGTTAATCAAGTAGATTGTAAATAAGCTTGAGCTTTTTTGGTAAGGAAACAAAAAAAAAAAAAAAAAAAAGCTAAAATATATAATTTAGCTTGGTAATAAAATCAACCTTAGCCTACAATTGAAACAAAATCAAATGAACAAATTCTAAGCTTTTAATACTTCACTCGTTTACAACCATAATCTTCTAAATCTTCTTCTCCCACTAATTGTACATTGAAATTAAAGAACTTACTTGAAAACATGGAAAAATATTGAATCTTCTAGAGCATGTGCATTTAATTAAATACTTTATTCTTATTGATTACATAGGATTTACCCTAACCAAAATTATGTGCATTATCAAGTGGATATCTATTCAACAACTGTACCTTGTTAATGGAATCATCTATAATTAATAATGAAATTGAACTTGCCTTTACATGGAAAGCAATTAAATCATTCATACAAAGCATGTAGATAATTGTTTGAGATTATAATCATGCAACACATATATGCTTTTGTTGAACACATTGATTAGGTGGATAATAGACTTCATACAACTTTTATTCTTTTTCTTCTTCTTTTTTGTCAATTTTTTTGAAATTGGCTTCAATCATTTTAGGCTTGAAGCAAGGTAAAATGATAATTCCTTTTTTAACGTCAATTAAATGTACATGAAAAGCAGGATTTAGGTCATATATTTGTTGCACAAAATGTGAATTTAATGGGTAATAATACTAGTAACTGGATTAGGTATGGCATGATGAAATAAAAGACTAAAATTGAAATGTTCTCAAAGCCAGCAAAATAACCATTATATCAAAGCCAATCTTTCAAATACGGTACGATAATAATCAACAACTTTCGGCAAAGTTAATAAAATTGGAAGTCCTTTCTTCTTGAAAAAATAATGACGAATGGACAGCTTATCCTATCAAAGCTCTAAGCTGAAGGGTATCGGTAATGAGGGAAAAAGTAGAGGTGTCAATGTTTGACCCAATTCGCGAACATGACACGAACCTGACACGGGTTTTTTTAGGTTAGGGGTGGACCTTAATGGGTTTGGGTCATAAACGGGTCGACCCGAAAATGACACGATAAGAAACGTGTCATAAGTGGGTCAACCCGTGTAACCCTCAATAGACACGTTTGACACGTTAATTTATTTGTATCAACCCGAAATATCTCACTTAACACAACTCGTTTAACTCGTATAACAAATAAATATTCATTTTATTTTAAATTTGTCAAATACCTTTTATATCCAACATATAATTTAAATTTAAAAAAAAGTAAGTAATTAGAAAAATTTACAAATAATATAATTGGAAATTGAAATTTTACAAACCCTAAATCTCTAAACCTTCTTATAAATATATATTTTTTTCAGCCGTACTACTCTCCTCAAGCCCAAATCTCAAACTCAAAATGTCAACTCTCAAACCGGTTATTTCTCTCTCTCTCCCTCTCTAAAGTGTATGTACTTCTTTTGGAATATAACGAACTTATTTCTAGATGAATGTTATATTTTCGTTGAACTATATTATTTTGAATGTGGGTTAAAGACTTGAAGTGTATGCACTACTTTTGGGTGTAAAAAAAATTATTTTTAAATGGATGTTATATTTAATATTATGCAGGTTTAAATGGGTTGTGTTACATTCGTGCCAACCCAACACGACTCGTTTATTAAGCGTGTTAAATGGGTTGGGTCAGGTCAACCCGCCTAATTAACACGTCAGGTTAGGGTTGAACCATTTAGTCGAATACTCCTACCTCGACACAACACGAACTCGACACGCCAACCCAAATTGACACCCCTAGGAAAAAGTTTGATTGTTCCTTGGTTAATACTATATACTATATTTGGAATTTAAAATCAAAGAACCTCATGAATAATTATTACTATAAATTAGTTGACACAAATATTAACAGTTCACATATCTGTGTTTTGAGAGCTTTACTTTGGTAAAGGGTGTGTGTGTGTGTTATGAAATTGGAATAACGTTTTAAAGCATTTTCATAAATGTCATTAAGAGAAAAATACTAGTGTTGTTCATATTGTACACCTACAAGAAGCATTTTATTTTATTTCTTTAAAAAAACAAGGAGTTTAAAATGATATTTAGTTTAAGGTAAATTGTCACTCTAATGCATTGAGGAATAATAGGAATTTTTTTTTTACAAGATTGTGATTTCCGCTTTAAAGGAATACATGGGTTGTTGGTAATTGGTTTCAACATTTGGTATTGCTCGATTTTTTGTGCATAAAGAGTTTATAGTAAGAATGACAACCGAATGTGTATTAAGTGAAACTCTTTTCTTCACTCTTCAAATACTTCCATAACAATGAAAATTCTCTCCAGAATAATTCTATAACAATGAACAAATAAAGAATGAGTACAACTAAGAGAAGTATTTTATAAGGATAGATAATTTAAGGTAAAACGTCACCTTAATGCATCTAGGACTAAAGGCAAAGTTTTTGAAGAAATTTGTTCCTCACCTCACAAAATGGGTTCATAGATAAAAATCATAAAATTGGTAGGTGATGGGTTCCAAAATCTAGTAATATTTTTTTTGGGCCTAGAAAACTTTGAGATGGCCCACTTGTTCATTAGAGTTAGGCTCAAAGACTCCAATTTTTTAGCATAAATGGGCCAACATTGACTACTAGGCCCATATCAATACAAGAGTGACAAGACAATCTCAAGTCCTGTTCAAAATGACATGACCAATCCAGACCAAAAGAAGAAAACAGAGTGACCAGCATCAGAAGTCAGAATAATCCTTTATGCTCCACAGTTGCCACGTGGCATCTGTCCCCTCTCTCTCTCTCCTCTTTATGCTTTCTGTTGAAGCAAGCAGGCAGAGATCCCTCTCTATTTCTCTCTCTCTCTCTCTCTCAAGCCGTGTATCTTTCTCTGCAAAACAGAGCTCCTCTGTTTTTCACACTGTCTAATAAGTTCATTCTGAGTTAAGACTAGGCTCTGTTCCAACGCATATATCCGTTGGATTTTCGACTTTCTAGGATCACCCAGATCCGAAATTCTCTCGCTCTTGTTTTTCCCCTCTCTCTATCTCTTTGTCTCTCTCTAGAATCTCTTATCTTTTTTGTCTGTGATAACTTACATTCCGTATCCAAAAAGGCAAGAAATCAAAGCATTATTCGAAAAAATCTGAAATCCATTGTGTTTAGCACATTTCTTGGTTAGTCTGTCTTGCTTGGCTTTACTTGGCCTTAACCGAATTGATAGCACCAATGTATGTTCCATTTGGTTATTCAAAGTTCTGTATTTTCCTTCTGTGAATGTTTTTGGATTCACAAGTCTCACTGTGGCTCCCCCCTGTTTGGGGGGCTTCTTGTGATTTGGGTTCTTGTGGATTTTTGAATTAGGCTTTTGGGTATTCTTAATTTACGTCAAAGATATTAACTTTATCGATTATTTCCCTTCTTGGGTTGTATTTGATTTAGTTTTCTTGATTTGGAGATCTGAGTTGCTGTACATTTTCAGTATAGGCTTCTGGGCCTCCCTCAATACCATTGATGTTGGTTTTGTTTGATTTGAGGATCTAGGTTATTCCTATTTACCGTTGGTTATAGGAATATTGAGTTGCACCCCTATTGATATTGGGTAGTTAGGAGAGAAATATATCAATTGGAGAAGTGTGGAGTGAAATAGTATATATTGGAGCATGCTGTGTAAATAGAGGGAAGTTGGTCGGATTTGAGGCTTAGTGCCACTAGAATTGCATCAAGAAAAGTTACATTTGTTGTTGGGAATTACTGTATTCCAGGACTAGGATAGCTTTCTGATTAGGAACATTAGGGGACTGTGAAGTGGACAAATGGGGTGCATTTGCTCAAAAGGTTTTTTTCCTCATGAATATATAGCTGAGAATCATGTGAGAGAGAAAATATTGAAAACAAAAAAAGCTCCCAAGCGGTTAGGACCGACCATGAGGAGAGAGGAATCTGTGGTGGAGGTTGATAGTATTGGAAGTGATTTCACTACACGGTTGATAGCCAATTCGTCCGGAGAAATTCCGGGTTCTACCCCAGTTTTGTGGAATGAAGGGGATAAGAAGGTGGTGGTTAAGGAGAAACTGGGGAGACAACAACTTCAAAGGCGGTTGACAATGGATCTTGGGGTGAGTGGAGCACAATTGCAGCCTAGGTTATCTAGGATAGGTAGTTTGCCCCATGGGGAAAGAGGAGCACAAGTTATTGCTGGATGGCCTTCCTGGTTGACTGCAGTTGCAGGAGAAGCTATTAATGGGTGGGTGCCTCGAAAGGCCAACTCATTTGAGAAGTTGGACAAGGTCAGCTAACTATTTCTATATCTGCATATATGAAATTATGATAGCTCAATTACTGTATTGTTTCTTTTGTTGACTCCCATGCAATTGGTCGTGAAGTGTATGAGACTCATATATCATTGTCAAGTCTGATTTTTATCAATCAATTTCATGTAGTTGTATACTTATGGTTCTAATCTATTACTTCATCTTCATTATAGATTGTGTACAAGAGAGAGCCTTCTATGAGGTTTTCTATTATATAAGAAACTTTGAAATTTATTGCTCTTAAATGTACGTCAATATTGCTTTGTTTTTTCATTATACAATTTGTCAGTATCTAAGGTATCGCAATTGACAAATTGAAAACAACTTTTCCGCTTCATAGGTTTGATTTTTCATTTTGGTTTAACTAAAATGTCAGATATAATATGGTGGAGTTCTAACTCTGTGATGAGAATACAGTCAATGATTTGTTTGAACAAGAAGCTGTTAGGTTTCTCATGGAAGCAAGTTTTAGGGTGCAAATCAAGTTGATTAAGTTCAAAACGAAGTGGGTAAGTGTGTGTACATGTCTGTAAATGAACTGTTTGTGCATATAGTTTAAATTGTTACAGTGATTTAAAGGCATTTATATTTTGATGTGTCGGTAAAGGAAGCCCATTTGGGCCTTTTTATAAAGGGAGGGGTGCACTGTGTTAGTTATGTAGAACCTAGATTACAAGAGGAAAAATTTTCAGACTGTCAGGTAGCACTTAATACCACATTCTATTACTTGGAGATTTAAACTGGATAATAAGGTATTCACTTGATTGCAAACTTGGTTAGAAGCCTTTACGATCTACTTAGGTGACTTGATTAGAAGTTTAGCTGAATTAATTTAATAATTTATCTAGGGAATTGTAACATATATTTGGAATTGGAGACCACTGTCAAGTACTTTTTTATTATTTATCTCATTGAGTAGAAAAGTTAATTTTGCATCTCTTTAAATTAGAATCAGGTAGGTCTGTCTAATTGTGTATAAAATTACACAAGTGAATCATGGATTGAAGTGCTAATCTGGTATAGTTAGGCGCTATATTAAACTCATGTCCCTCGTCAAACAGTTGTCTTCACCAAAAAGAGGGGTTATTTTCATAAAGAAGATACAATATCCAACTAGTTTAATACAATCTTTGAATTTTCTGCCTCTTGATGTCTATTATGTTTGCTAATCTCCTTGCATGCTATTTTGGGCAAACACCCCATGTTTATGGCTTATTACCCTTTTCTTTATAATGATGTGTCTCGTCAATAATGCAGATTGGACAAGGAACTTACAGCAGTGTGTACAAGGCTCGTGATCTTGAAACAAACAGATTAGTTGCATTGAAAAAGGTGCGGTTTGCAAATATGGATCCGGAAAGTGTACGTTTTATGGCAAGAGAAATTATTATATTGCGTAGGCTTGATCACCCAAATGTGATGAAGCTTGAAGGTCTGATTACTTCGAGGGTGTCTGGAAGCTTATACCTTATATTTGAATATATGGAGCATGATCTTGCAGGACTTGCAGCAACAACTGAGATCAAATTCACTGAAGTGCAGGTACCTTGTTTGTCATGCTAATCAAATGGATATGGACCATGAAAGCTTGATGATAATAATGTAATATTTGTCTGAGTCAAGCATAATGTGATGCATTTTTTTTTTTTCGGTCTTTGATAAGCCAGTTGAGTATTCACATGAACAACTCCATAATCTTGAGATTATTTTTCATTTGTTCTAAAAATATCATGTTTTGTTATATTGCCTCAAATTGCTACGTGGACTTGGTTACCAAGAGCCTTGTAGCTCAACTAGCACTTCTTGCTGTTACCAATAGAGATGAACAGGGTTCAAATTCCCCTCCCCCAACTATTAAATTATCCAAAGAAAAAAAAAAGTTATGTGGACTTAGTTATCTATTTGGCTTTTCTTGTTGTGGAAGGTAAGTTGACTTAGTTATCTACTTAACACATGGAAGTATGGGTGTACCTTTTGCCAATCTGGAAAAGAAGTAATCCTTGAAGGTTCTCCAAGCTATCTTCTGATTCTTCCATATGAACCTGATTGATATTTGACTTTTTCTGTTACTAGTATCATGTGCCAATTCTATTAAACTAGTTCCAAAAAATGGTTCTATGCATTAATTTGTCTTGTGTCTGGTGCATTCCTACTTGCTTAAAACCAGATTTAATAAACTATTGAATGAAGATATTAGTGAAAATAAACAAAGCCATTGTTACTCCATTTGTCTCTTTTTTTTGTCCAGTTTAGAAATTTTCAAGGAACATCATCTAATGCTTTGTTTCTCAAAGAAAAATATATAAGTTTTCAATGTTGCCCATATAAACTTTCAAAATTTTAAACCTGAGTAAAACAAAGGGTAAGGGGGTATTGAAAGTAAATAAATGACCATTGGCTTTTAAAATTGGTCAAGTATTTTGATTACCTTATGTTATAAAGAAAAAATGGAGCAAGTATTTAGGGACAACAAAAAATGGAATACTAGACAAAGAAAATGGCATGGAGGGAGTACTTTTTTTTTTTTGGGTGTGTGTATGTGGAAATATCCTTTTTTTAATGACAACCTGGCCGTACATGCCTCTGTGAGTTCTTTTCATGTGTTGGCTGTCACAATAATACATTCTCATTTTGGCAATTATTTATTTCTTTTTCCCTATTTTTCACAACTGAAGCAAGACTTGTTTTTATTTCTGTGTTTTGTATATTCTTATATTGAAATTTACACTTTCGGCCTGCAGATCAAATGCTTTATGCAACAACTACTTTGTGGACTTGACCATTGTCATAGTCATGGTATTTTGCATCGTGATATCAAGGGATCAAATCTTCTGATTGACCAAAATGGCAATCTAAAGATCGGTGATTTTGGGCTAGCAACATTTTTTAATCAGAAGCAGCCTCTAACAAGTCGGGTGGTAACTTTATGGTACCGACCGCCTGAGCTTTTACTTGGCGCTACAGACTATGGAGTTTCTGTGGATATGTGGAGTACTGGTTGCATTCTTGCAGAATTATTTGCTGGGAAGCCTATTATGCCAGGGAGAACAGAGGTACTTTTTTTTTTTTTAATCTTTCTCTTGGATATTAAGAAATATGCAAGTGCTTTACACTGAAATAGATGTACTGAATCTCTACCATGTCAAGAGAAGCAACCTTAGGAGGTTTGCTTTACTTTTAAGGTGGTACGATTTTGGTGTTTAAATATGCCAGGAAACATCGAAAAGGGCTTTTAGGTGATGCACGCTAGGAAAGTGTTAGGAAATGGTATCCACATAGCATTCAACCACCTTATGCATCAGCTTGAGCACAAGCCAATGGTGGGTTTACTTTGTTTTGATGTTCAAACTGATGGAAAGATCAATTGTTTACTTTGAAATTCAACTTGGCCTGATACCTGTTTATTTAAGTAGGTTAGGAGTTCATGCAGCAGGCAATGTACAGAAGCCGCCTTTCCTTTTTTTTTTTTTTTTGATAGGTAATAACAAACTTTATTGATAAAAGCCACCTTTCTTAATGTCTACTTTGTCCAATTCATTTCCTTTAAGATAAAAGTGATTAATTACCCATATTAATCAGCATTTAGTTGTTTCTATTATGAATGTGTAAGAGATCCTCATCTGTACTGCTTAGGGTCACCGTCTAGTTTCAGGGACATGCAAGTACCTATAAATGGTGGTAAAATGATATTCACCCATGCATTTTACATGACACACTTATTTAGTTTCACATTGAATAAAAGAACCTGGGCTTACCGTGCAAGGCTTATTTCATTAGAACATCTAAGTATGATGTTTTGGTGCAATATATTGTGTATTACATGCAACTATCAGCTGGTGGGTCTCAATGCTTTATGTCATGCCTAACATGACATGAATATCTAACTTAACAGAAGGGGGAAAAAGAAACCCTTGGCATGGATATCTACCAACCTTCATCTATGAAACTGTTTGTATCTCTTATATGTTTTGGCATCATGATGATATTACTTATTGTTCATAGGTTGAGCAACTGCATAAGATATTCAAACTTTGTGGGTCACCTTCTGAAGAGTACTGGAAGAAATCAAAACTGCCACATGCGACCATCTTCAAGCCTCAACATCCTTACAAGCGTATTGTTGCTGAGACCTTCAAGGACTTCCCTACATCAGCATTGGCCCTCTTGGAGGTCCTTCTTGCAATAGAACCTGAGGGCCGTGGAACAGCATCTTCTGCGCTGCAGAGTGAGGTATATATGATTTTTCCGGTGCTCTCAAAATCAGGTTGTACATTTTCATTAGGTAAAGCTTTTCCTGTTGTGAGCCTTCTTGTTAGTTAATACTCTCTATGCTTTCTCCAAGAATGACTTCACTGGAACCCTTTCACACATTGACTTGAATGGCAGTTTAACTTATCACCATTCGGATCCTTTGTAGTTCAAAGTATCCTTGATATTTTGTTTGAGAATGTTCGGTATGCTTTCTTACCATAATTATGCTCTATTTGGGATTGTCTTGCATTCTTTCCATCCATAATTGGAATGCTTGGCAGAAGTTAATTATGACAAAGGTGATTGTTGCAACCTTCATCATGTGCTCCCATCCAGGAGTTCATTTGTTGCAAGTTCATGGGATACTGATCTTACTTTTTAATTGTTCCTTTATTATCCTTACTGGGTGCTCATTTTAATTTTTAATTTTTCATTTAGTATAAATACTGGAAGTTTGGAATTTCATGATAACCTTCTTTATGATTCCATTCTGCTGATTCTGGCAGTTAAATAATCTTGAGTTTTCTTTTACAGTTCTTCACAACAAAGCCTCTTCCCTGCGATCCCTCAACTTTGCCCAAGTATGCACCAAGTAAGGAGTTTGATGTCAGGCTTCGAGATGAGGAAGCTAGAAGGTTAGTCACTTCTTGATAGTATATTATCTAATTCAATTTAAACCCTTTTTTTCTTAAGATCTGGTACAGCCTTTTTATAGGACTGTAAGACAAAGGCAGTGATGGTTACCCTTATTTTGCTTTTCATATTAATTTGGGTAAATTGAAATCTTCTGTGGAAATTAGTGTTAATAAGGTTAGATTTATAAATAATAATAAAAAATTTTGATTCCTCAGTGCATTAAGCTCATCATAAAATTAACAATAAAAGGTTGTCTTTTTTGTTTGAATAATTAGTCTTGAAGATTTATTTTTTGCTTGCTTACACCTACACTACCCTGTTGTCCATTTGACAAACAGGCGAAAAGCAGATGGTGGCGTAGGGCGTGAACATGAATCAACTAGAAGTGGTTTAAGAGAATCCAAAGCCATGCCTGCACCAGATGCCAATGCTGAGTTACAGGCATCCATACAGGTATTCTTGTAAATTATATATGTATTATACATTACATTTATTTATATACATGACTTCTGTGGCTCTATGTGTATATACATTTGTATAAAAATTATAAAAGTCATATAAATTAATTTTTAATGATTCTGTCATTGCCTAATACAGAAGAGACTACTGCAGCCTAACCCTAAAAGTGCCAGTGAGAAGTATAATACAGAAGAGGATGGTGGCTCTGGCTTTCCTATTGAACCTCCCAAAAGAACAGCACTAAATGTTTTCTCCCATTCTGGCCAGTCAATGAACCCCACTGCGTTCGGATCTTCACGCAATATGAATGAGAATGACCAGGAGGCTCTTACAGTTCCTGGCCAAGCTCTTGGTTGTTCAAATGGTGCAGAAATTAGAAGACAGAGATCTGGTGCAAATGGTGAGGAAGCAAGTCAAGGTGATTCACTGTTAAATAGAGGTGGAGAAACTACTGTGGATTCACACTGGCCGGATGAAGATTTTAATGTTCGATATAAACATCTGGATGATAGTGAGAGCTCTGAAAAGAGTCAGTGGTCCCACCAATTGCTGGATAGGCCAACAAAGTCTTTGTATAAGAAAGATCAACGCTCATCTGGAAAGCTGTCTGGAACGGTAGAATCAATTTATCTTCTAATCATACTAGATATCTTTTAGTTTTCCACTTATAAAAATAAAAAAGATATCTTCTAGTTTATCATTTGACTGAAATTCAAAGAAAAAAGGCCTCAGTGAACCACCTAATGGCATTTTTCCATGAGTTTGCACATGGATGTCTACCTAGTCTAGATACACAATCAATTTTAAGTGAAAATAAATGATGAATTAAATTAGACAAGTATGAATGGAACTTATCATGTTTCTTGGTGGTTTGTCTTGATACAATGGCCTTTAGTTTATGGTTTTCAAATTGAAACCCAAAACCTTGGTATTCAAACACTTCTTTGTTGGCAAAGCAAAAAAGTTTAGTTGTAAATTTTTATTTATCTTAAATCTTTAGCTGTATGGCTTGAAAACAGTGCTTTTGCGGATTACATACCCATCATATCATTCAATATGACACTGGAGTTTTGCATTAATCCCATTTTGTTTGTGATGTCAGGGTTATAATGCCAAAAAGAATAGGATTCAATACTCTGGACCATTGATGCCTCTAGGAGGAAACCTTGACGAGATGCTCAAGGAGCATGAGAGACAAATCCAACAAGCTGTCCGCAAGGCTCGTTTGGACAAGACAAAGAGCAAGAAAACCTCTAGTGAAAATGGACAAACCGAATCACTACTTTATGCTGGAAGCAATGGCAAGTGACTGTTGAAATTTATGCTGCCTTAATTTGGATGCAGAAGCTCCTGCAGAGTTGCATAATTCTCATTTAGGAAGAAGTATTCCTTTTGGGAATTTAACAATTCTCAATACGTGGAGATAAATCAGCATTCGTGGAGCTTCTTTGGTTTCATCGCTATCAAAGGTACAGTATAAAGTTCTAACTACCAAAGTTCTTTATATGATTCAAAAGGTGGATAACACTGAAGTGAATGGAATCCATAACCATTGACTGTATAATATGTTTGGTATGAAGGCTTCTGAGATTGACACACCTGCTAATTATCTCATTACCAAATGGTGAGGTCTTTTTGGCGTTCGATTGCTGGAGATATATGCTTTGTACAGATACTTTAACCTCATTCTATGCAAAGGCCAAGCTGTTGTCTCGGATTTGATGATTTTTATCGGCACTAGCCACCATTCATTCAAAATTACTGCAGGATAGAATTTCTTACTCCAAATACATCAAATATTTTCTTCTTCTTCTTCTTCTTCTTTTTTTTTTTTTTTTTAAGTTTCTTTCTGGCTTGCTAGACAGTTACAGCTTACAACAATATTATGGGATAGATTGTGGAAGAAAATAACAGGAGAGATCAATATTTATAGCATCAATATTAACTTGTATTTGATTAGGTGTCTTTGATGTTTCCTCATATTTATGCAGTCATCAATCAGTGGTGTATTAAACCACTTACCTCTCCTTATACAATAAATAATAACTGGATTTCTGGAGCACCAGGCCTTCTGGTTGGGTTATGTGCAATTTGAAGCAAATCTTGCTCAGGGTATATGTGATGTCACGAATTTTCTCCTGTGCATTTATTTTCGAATTGGAGTTTTTGTGGGGTAAAAATCATGGAAGTAAAATCTCAGGGAACTTTTCTCTTTAAACAATAACCGTTAATCTGATATAAATCAATGACCAGAACTTGACTTGCCATCCTACATCATGATGCAAATCTACAATTTCAGTTTCAGAGGGTAATTGGGGGCTTGAGTTGATTTGGGAAAGCAGTACATTGGCTATAGGACCAGTCAGACTTTTGGCAATGTTTCATTAGGAAAGCAAAATGATTGGTTTAACCGCAAGTTGCTTTGACATGGCTCTAAAGAAGAACGTGAACAAATAAAACTCACAATGAAGTGTTGGATAGTCAGAAGCAAGTTTAAGTTCCAAGAAATAATCTTTCTTCCTGGCTTTCATTCTAGGGGTGAAAATGCTTGACATAGCTTTGGTAAGAATCATATTGGGACTGGTCTCAACATGCCTGCTCACCTGAGGTCAAAGTTAAATTGGTTCCCTAATCGTTTAGAATCTCTCTCTCCCTCTCTCTCTCTCTTATAGTATAGCTGTCCAAAAGGGATTTAAAGACTACTTCCATTTAAATTAATCCTAGACTTGTTACCTTATTCATATCAGGCTTGCTTCAATATGACCATACACATTTTTTGCATGTAAGTTTAACGTCACACCAAAATATTCTTAGTCTACCAACTCCTACTTCAAGATAGAAGCCACAAAACAAAACGAAACTGCACAATTGATTAGCCAACGAATAGAAGTAAAATAAGAAACAGAAATATAAAATAAAATAAAAATCAGGAACTCCACCTAACTTGCTGATCCACCAACTAAAATTTTGCTTCATCCAAAATCTTAGCAGCTCTCTTGTCTTCTTCAAGCAGCCAGTGTTTCTTTCCTTCATCCCTAAGCATTATAGGATAATAGCACTACCTTCACCTCTCTTCCCCTCAACTCAATCCATATCTTCTTCCAATTCAAAACCAAAATATAATTTGCATTCATCCCCAACACCCAAAGCTCCATATTCCCTATCTTTACCCCCCATTTTCCGAACCAAATCCAGCAAAACCCAGCTCTTGAATTCATTTTAGTGTGTTTCTCTAATTCTCTCACCCTCAAAAAAACTCAAAACAGACCAGAAAAAAAAAAAATGAGGCCTAAATCCCACCCAATCCTCAACCTTAAGTTCCTCATTCTTGGTGTCTTTACGGCTTTCTTCCTCCTCTTTGTGCTAAGATCAAATTTTTCAACTTCCGTGCAAAGTGAGTCTCCCATTTCACAAACTTTCAAACCCAAAGATTCCGGTATTACCAAAGATGCAAAAGCAGCAAACTGCTCAATTTGCACCAAGATCCCACCCAGCCTAGCTCAAGCACTCATCCACTACTCAACTTCAACCATCACCCCACAACAAACACCGAAAGAAATATCAGTGTCAGCTAGAGTCTTAGAAAAGAAGTCACCATGCAACTTCTTGGTTTTCGGCTTAGGCCATGACAGCCTAATGTGGAGTGTACTCAACTATGGTGGCCGGACTATTTTCCTCGAAGAAGATGAGGCATGGATACAGCAAATCAGACGCCGGTTTCCCATGCTCGAGTCCTATCATGTCACTTATGATAGCAAGGTGAATCAGGCCAATAACCTCATGGAAGTTGGCAGGGGACCTGAGTGCACAGCACTTAGTGATCCTAGATACTCTATGTGTCAACTTGCCTTGAAAGGTTTGCCTAGTGAAGTTCATGAAACAAAATGGGATTTGATTATGGTTGATGCACCAACGGGTTATTATGAGGAGGCACCAGGAAGGATGAGTGCTATATATACAGCTGGGATGATGGCAAGGAATAGGGAAGATGGAGAAACTGATGTGTTTGTGCATGATGTGAATAGGGAAGTGGAGGATAAGTTCTCCAAGGCATTTCTATGTGAAGGGTACATGAAGAAACAAGTAGGCAGGATAAGGCATTTCACTATTCCTAGTCACAGAGATGACTCTGACAAGCCCTTTTGCCCACAATAATTTTTCTTCCACTTGTATTTTTTTGCCTGATCCATGTTCATCCTTTTGAGGGACATTTGGCTGAATATGTTTGAAATTTCAATGACAAAAAAGAATATAGGTTTCCTATGCTATTGGGCTAAATTTTGAATGCCTATGCCAAATAATACATGTGATCAACCTTCACTAGTCTATTGAGGATTCATAGCCCATCCCAAATTTTGGGACTACATCCTGGTTGTTGTTGTTGTTTTTGTTTGGGTTCTCGTGATTGTATTAGAGTTTATGGAACTAAAATAAGAGCAGAAAGGTGTAGATTTCCCAAGTGGGTTGCCTCCCTTGCCCTCAGAAGCGAGAGTATCATCAAATTGGCATCCTGACTACTTACAATGCAGGACCCAAAAACACTAGCCCTAAGGTGAAGAGCAACAGAGAAGAATTGGGTTGCTGGATTTTTCTATTGTTTTTGTATTAGATGCCTAAATAAATATCAATATTTTCTGTGAAAAAGTACTACTCTGGATTGCTATGCCTTGCTTGACTCCTTTTACAATACCTTTTGTTTGAAAGTTCTGAGTTTTTATGCCCTTCTCTCTCTTATCCAAAATGGGAGATCTAATAAATCTATCTAGAGCAGAAACTGAAAGGACATACCATTATGTAGTATTGTCATTATGATAACACAGATATAATTACATCTATGCACGCCCCAAAGTGCTGATCTAACTATGCAATGTTTTACACTCCCTTGCTCACTTTTCCCTCCTTTTCATAAAGGAGTCTTCATGACCTTATTTAAAGAGACAAGAGGTGCACCAAGAAAACCATCTCACGCAATCTGCCCCTACACAATACATACCTTTCCAAAAACCTCACTTTACAATTACAACTACTCTTTAAAAAATCTTTACAAAAAAAGAAAGACACAAATTGAAGTTTATTAACAGAGCCTGCATTCATTTTGCTGGTGATGATTGACAAAGGGATTCGAGCAATTTACTTTAGTGCAACACTTTTCATACCTTCTCTTTTTCATCACACTCATGTTTACTCTCATTACATGAAAATTTTATTGGTGAACTCATGATAATTTATTGTTTAACTACAGCTGAATTTACTAGTGTTTTCACTGCTGAACATGTGTTAAACTTCACTGTTATTTCACAATTGAAATCATGTTAACGTTGAACTCATAATTCTTTTCACCCTCAAGTGCTTGCTTTAATGTTGAATTTGTATTACTTTATTAACGTCTTACCATTGAATTTAAGAAAAAGTCTATTGACACCAAATGATTCACCAGTTTTTTCACACCCTCCCCTTTGTTTTGTGTTATGGTGAGCCCTATGTGAGTGAGAAGTGAAATAGTCCATGAAAAATTTGGGGTCCCTAGATAAACTGTCAATGTAAACAACTGTTTTTTTTTTTAATTGTTTAGATTCATTCTCTCTCAAGCTTTGGGCATTGTATCTTTTTATAGGCTTAAAAGTGCAATAGTAGCCACTAACTACCCTCAAATCAATATGAGTTCCGAACTTGACTTCCCAAAACAAACTCGAGTCCAACAAAACCAACCTTTCAGTGATTGACATGTTGCAGCCACAAAAATCATCCCAACTAGCTTAAGAGCTCAAACTTCATGAATTTCACCCTTGGAATCCCTCATTACTGCTGCCATAAAGGATCCTTCAATTTTTATGGCCCCATTAGGTTAGGTTCACTTTGGGCCAATCTAAAGGAGGGAGGATTCCACTTTGCCTTCAGCTCTGTCATTCTCAGAAACCATTTGTAGTAGGTGAAGTCACTAAATTAGACGAGCTTATTTATGTGCCAATGAGCTTCCAGCTCAATAAACATTCATTTTGGCCGCTCATTCATTTTGATGGCCTGCCACATAACTTCTAGGATTATTTCTACTCGACATTTGAGAACTGTTGGTTTATGAATCTTTTACTTTGGTCATATCGATGGATATGTTGTTTTGAGTCTTTTGATTGTGAATCAACCCTTGGAATTAGGAACCCATTATTTACCTTTTTTTTTTTTTTTTAATAATAATTTACTTTGGTCATATCCGTGGATATGTTGTTTTGATTCTTTTGACTGTGAATCAACCCTTCGTATTAGGAATCATTATTTACCATTTTTTTAATAAACGAAAAGAATAGGAGATAACAATTAGAGTGACTTCTCTATCTGAACGTTACAATAGTAGTATCTTACTTGCTAAATTCGAGCATACAAGCAGAATACTAGTGAGCCATTGATGTTACCAATCCCACGTGCACTAGTGATCGTGGACATTGAACCGAGCTTAAGGCATGAGGTTTTTCCCTAGCGCCTCTTATTACACTATTTAAACTTGGATCATCCACGTCTAAACTACTTGGGAGTAAGCCTAATGATGGCTAGACAAACCACCACCCCAGTGGCAAGGAACCCATTATTTATTTATTTATATATATGTACATATATATATATATATTTTTAATCCAACCCATTATTTACGCTATCACTTTTTTTTGGTAAGTATTTACGCTATCACTTAGTTAGAGGGAATATACTATATCTATATTCATTCTAGTATTCTACAAATAAGGTTAGCGGTTACACTTTCGCTGTTCCAACTTCCTAACTGCCGTGAATACGATAAGTCGATAACTTTGTGATGAGAGCATAATTACAGTACACGCATCGTTATTATATGAGATAATTTACTAAAATTTTAATTTAAAAAAAAAAACAAAAACACGTGTGATATAGGCAAGCCACTCAAGTGAATTATAATTAATGTTTTAGTTTTTTTTATTAAAAAAAAAAAAGAAAAGGAAACGAGTGATATACTTTTCGTGTCATTGCTCATGTACGTTAGATGTAGACAACGGCATCATTAATTATTATTATCCCTGAGATGTTAAAGTATTTATCAAACAAATAAAATAATGCTGACAAAATGAAATAAACAGAAGAGGTGGTAAAAAATTTCCGCACTGCCTCAACTAGGTTTTTTGGAATATTCTAAGTACAATTTTGGATTCAGTTTTGGACCTTTTGGTTTGCCCATTGGAACGAACATTTTGAAATCTGTCTAGGTGTAACATTTCAGACTTACCGTATATATATATTACACATAATATAGCTCTAAACAATGTTATAATGCTCAATAACTTGTTATTGAATTCATATTTTGAAAATATCACTATTAGATTACATATTCTATATGTTCTTAACATGCATGTCAATTAGATATTATTTACAATTCAATCTATAAACTCATCTTTTATATATTATTTTAAATGAAAAAAACTTAAATTTAAATAATTGATTGATGACGTGACCGTTGATCTTTGATCACCTTAAAATTTTGCAAGGTTAGAGAATATACGAAAATAATGTAATCTAACGGTAAATTTGTCAAAATTCGCAATCAATTAAAAAAACAATGTTTTCTAAAAAAAATAAAATAAAATAATACTGAGTGATTTAACATTACTTAAAGTTACTTCAGGTGTAACTTGAACTCAATCTATATCTATATCTCTAATAATATTGTATGCACCCAAATTCTGTTTAGTGGATTGCGCTCAAAACTGGGCTCAAAATTTATTTATACAGTGGGTTGTGTGGGTCTTTTTTACAAATGTTGGGCTGGGCCGCCTGCCGCTACACTAGACCCAAAGATTTCTAGATCAGAGAGTTGGGACCAGTCCAAGAGCAACCCTCCTTGGTCCGGCTTGTGCGCAAACAATGAGTCCAAGCCCAAGGGAAGACGCTGCAAAGTGGGCATATCCTCTATTTCATCCGCAGAAAGAAACTTTCTCCAGTTTCTGCCGCAGGCCTGACTTTTCTCTAGTTTCTGCCTCAGGTCTAACTTCTCTGCTATGCAGTAAAACTGTCTGCCGTGCAGTAAAACTGTTTGCTGCAGAAGTCGTTTGCTGTGAATTAAAGCTACCTGCTGTAAGACCTTCTGCTGTGCAACAAAACTGTCTGCTATGAAGTTAAGCTTTCTGTCGTGCTAATAAAGCTGTTTGCCGTGCAGTTAAGCTTTCTGTTGTGTTAATAAAAATTTCTGCTGTAAAGCCTCCTGCTGTGCAACAAAGTTATTTGCTGTGCTAATAAAGTTGTCTGCTGTAAAACCTCATGTTGTGCAATAAAGCTGTCTGCCGTGTAGTAAAACTGTCTGCTATGCATTTAAGTCTTCTGTCGTGCAATAAAGCCTCATGAAATATAAATGACTACTCTTCATTTTTTGTTGCAGAAAAACTTTTCTACTTCCTACACAAACAAATTTAAAACCCAAGGAAAATACCAATCGAGCAAACGTTAGGTTATATGGGTTAGCATATTCTCAAATATATACATAAACATATTCATAAATATACTTATACAGGTGCACAGAACGTGAGAACAAAATATATGTATATATGTACTTATGGCAGGATAATGGGTCAAAAGTTAAACACGTAACAACAAAAATAAAGAAGAAAGTTTCGGTAGAAAATGTTTAGTTAGAATAGTAGCTAACACGGTAAATATAATAAAAAAAAAGTGCTACAGCAAAATAACTAAATACAATAGATATAAATTTTAATGAGTGAAATCAAATATATTTGTGATCAAAATCAAATATTGAGTCTTTTCATAGAATAAGTAAACTAAGAAAGAACCCAAACCCCAAATTGAACAACCTTGTCATAGGCTCCTGCCATAAGTTTTTGTCATCAAAGTTGTGCATTTTGGAGAATAGACCTAAATGGCTACTAGCTATCACTTTTGGAGATTTCAAAGAATGGGTTTGCTAAGAGGGAGGGAAAAGATGGTCTATTGATGCATGCCCCTATTCCTGTCACGTTTTCTCTCTTTTTTTTACCATTTTCTTTCTTTCTCTCCTTTTGATTTTTTTTTACTCTTAGTTTCCTCACTACTCTCTTGCCGTAAGTTGTTTTTCTCACTTGGATTTTTTCCCTTTGGTGTTTCCTGTCTTGGATCCCCTTCCCATTGGGTCTCCCGTGCTTCCTCCCTCCTCCTCTTTTCCTCTCTCTCTGGGTCCTCCGGTTCCCCTTTATGCTTACTGCCTCCTTCTCATTTTACAGTTAGCAAATTCAATGGGATTTCTTCCTTTTACCTCTAGGGCTTCACCAATTATTTTTGGTTTCTTGTGGGCATTCATCCAAGACTACCCATTAACCCATTGGTTGCCCAGACTACTGTGTTTGCTGCACCCTGACTCATTCACGACAAAATTCATTTTTCTTTGTTCTTGCTGTATACTTTTACTCTAGGTTCAAACAGATAGGGATTGAGTTGCCTCACTACCCAGCTCTATGGCATGCATCAGATGGTCCCAACCATCTGCTACTTTTTTTGGGTAAGATATCATCCTAGCAAGGCATTTTTCCAAAAGAAGCTATGGCAGGAAACCAAATATAGACCCCCTGTTCCCCCCACCACCAAACCACACCCTCTGAATCTTCTTGACCGTGGGCCCACCTCCCTTGTATTGGCTGGGTACAAGTTGGTGGTGCCCCGGCCATTCTATGCTTGTTCTGTTATCTTCTGTTTTTGTCTCCCATGCCGTTTCTGCCGTAGCAGATTTGTTCTGTTTCTACCTGCTGCGTGTTTTTTGTCTTATTTTATCATGCATTTCATGCTGCATTTGTCATTTTCTTTGGTTTGACTTTTCTTTCTTTCACATGATTCCTGCTGCTGACACTTCTTGTCGTGCCTTGTTTCTTTTCACCGTGCTTCTCCATATTAGCTTTCACGCCTATCTTTTTTATACAGAAAGATTTGGGCCTTTGTGGGCCAAATAATTTTAACTGGATCAAAAGGGTCTTGGGCCCAATTTAACTTCATTTGCTGAAGTCATTCTGCTGAAGAATTGTATCCTGCAGCAAAGTTGTATTCTGCAGCAGATTCGTATTTTGCTGTAGATCGCTACTTCTTTCTTCAAACCTTGCTTTTCATTGGGCTTTCCTCCTATGGCTTTTTGCGTCTTGCAACTTATTAGGCTTTCTTCCTCATAGGCTTTTAGGTATGAATTTGCAAAAATGGACATCAACATGGGTTAAGAGTTTCCTACTGAAAGTAGTTCCTCGCCAAGCGACCCAACAATCCCCTTTAGTTCTCTCGTACTCCCCTTTCTTTCCCCCTGGGTTGCTTTCCCTTTGGTGGTAATACCTCCCTCTTCAACTATTTATTTTTCCTTTCCAACTGTCAACCCCCACTTCTCATTCTATTCTCCCATTTATAGCTTAAAATGAGTGGAAGTGTTATGATTATTTCTTGATCTCACTCATGTGGATGGAGTCCAATCCCATCATTTCTAATAAAAGATACTCTGTTGGGAATGGTGTTTAATGGCATTAGAACTGGTTCCAACCTCCAATAGACTGCTCGGCAGCGATACTCCCCAAGGCAATACCAGGCTGCCGAGAACATAGGCTGTTCTCGGCAAGCACGTTCCCGATCAAACTATAATTGATCGGTACAGGCTTATTTCTGATACATTTTGGACAGGTTGGACTTATCATGGTACTTAAGCTCAACTTCGGTCTTAAAGTGCGTCTGACCCAAGGTCAAGGATCCGACAGGCATGGAATCATGCATTGTACCATAACGTCTGGGCCTAAGGCTCAATGGGCCTGGGACCATTCCCCATACAAATATCTATAACAAGATTCTCTACTTTGATGTGAACTTTTTTGAATGTTGAAAATATCTCATCCAGTAACCAATGACTTTCCCAACAAATGTTTTAGGAATAGGACCAATAACGTCACATGATTCCTTTTAAAATTTTCTTTCTTGGATTCCTACATTTAACATGGACAAAACTTAGGGAAAATCTAATAAAAATACATCTTCAATTCCACATAAAACACTACTTACAAAATAGGACACTCTACCACCAACCCATGTCTTCAAAACAACTCTACTTATCCAAAAATAAAATTGAAAAAAAAAAAAAAAAAACTTCCTAGTCCACTTTGTATATTTCTTTCACGACCACATTTCATTTTTTTTTTCTTTCTATTTTTACTTTATCAAGAATTATTGGTTTTTTTTTTTTAATATTCAGTTTCCTTTATTCCTTAGCTCACTTTTTTTTTTTTTTTTGAATTTCCGGTTTCCTTAAATCCCTAATCTCACATTTTTGTTTTTGTTTTTGCTTCTCAAATCTCCTTTTCTTTATTTTGAATTTGAAGAGGAAAAAAATCATACTATAAAACCATTACTATAACTTCTCATCCATATTCCTTAAATTTTATCACTACCACATATCCTTATTTAAGCACCGCACATTCAATTGAAATTCAAATAAAAACAATTTCAATAATCTAGAACTACACCAATACACATTTCTTTCTACTTTTATTCTCTTAATACTAGAATTCTGCCGACACGCATCAAAATGATACTCTCCTAGAAAGAAGATAAAGTTTCATGGTTGGTTCATAATGATTTTTGGTAGATCAATTTTTTTTGTTACTTTCTCTTTATTTTTTGCTTTTTTTAATTCATATATTAGTTTTTGTTGAATCTGTGATTTTTTTTCTAGGCCAAGAGTTTCAAACATCTTGCTCATTCTGCACTAGCAATAAGAATGAAAAAAAAAAAAAAAAAATTGAGAGGACAGTGTAAAATGACTGCTCTAAGGCTCTCATTTTGGGGAGGGGTAGTCCAAAAATTGAGATGAATGGAATATTATGACACTAAACCCAAAGGCCTTGTAGCTGAATTGACATTTCTTCATGCACAAAGTGCTTGGAGGTCTAGGGGAAAAGGGTTCAAGCTGCGGGGTTAGCAACATGTTGTAATTATTTCTCAAAAAAAAAATTCCAAAAAAAAAAATCTCATCATCGCACTTTGTATATATACACCTAAGTTTTCATCATATGATACTATATCATATCAAATTATTAATTCAATCAAATAATTAATGTACCTGCTTAATATCATCATTACACAATGTAAGTATATAACTTGTCATGTGAGAATATTAATGAAGAAAAAAGTCATGTTATATGTGAGTAAAGTAAACAAGAAAAACACATTGTTGAAGGAAAGTAATAATAAAAAGCCATATGTAAGTGAAGTAATAAAAGTTTCTCAACAAATAAAGTGAAGTAATTAAAAAAATGGATTTAGGAAAAAAATAATGATTTGTTTATATAACGGCCGAAATCACTATACCAGGTGGAATTTAATGGAATTGAGCAAAATGGGTGGAATGTGCCAAAATTTTGAACGAGATGTAATAGAGGATGGTTCATACCAGTTAACTAATTGAAATGAAAATTTTTGGTCATTTTGAATGAAGGGAAATGGAATTCATAACTATACTTTTTTCAACCTCGAAAAGATGAGGCTTGAATAGGTATCTATGTTAATGATTTAATTTAATATATATGTAAATTATTTATACAAAAATATAAGTTATATTTCTTACAACATATTTTATTGCTTTTCTCAAAACACTTGTATTCTATCTATCTTAAAACTCTCATAATTGTCTTTAACTCTTTATTCTTCATTTATCTCATTAATATTGAAATCACCCTATCAAGGAAGAAAAAAAATCATCAACCCATCTCGACCTTAAGGTCCTTAACCAACTCCACTCTTGTATTTCACGAGTCGCAAGTTAGATACAAAATAATATATTGACATCCCTTAATACGAAGAGAAAGTCTATAGACCCAAAAACCAGGACAAAAAATTTAACACTTGTTCATGCAATAGATTATTAGTGGTAAATAAAAATAAATGATATTAGTGACGAGTCTAAACGAGAACTACTACAAACTTGCCAACACAAACATTGTAAAATATAATATCAATTTTTTTTTTTAATGTAGCATTGCTTTAATATGAAATGAAGAACACTATAAAGCATTGGGTTTTTAATTTTTCTTTTTAATTTTTAAACGTGGAAGGAGGGAGAGAATGAAAAAATGATTTATAAACAATGAAGGTCAAGCCCGGCGGGTGGGGCGGGTCAATGCCGGGTTTTGTAATTGTACAGGTCATCATTCTCCCCACCCACCCGTAAACCCAAGGACAAATCAGTAATTTCACAACACCACAATCCAATAAATTATTTTTTTAAAAAACTAAATCCAAAATCAAATAAATAAATATAAATAAAAAATCGTGCTCAAAAAGCAAATCATTTTCAATCATTATTTATAGGTGAGGCCCTCCACCACTATTTTCTCTCACACACACTCTTTCCTTTTTCTTAAAACCCCCCTCACAAATTTTCAATTTTTTTTATAAAATTTGTTTCCATTTCGATCCACACAAAAAAAAAAAAAAAAATTCCAAACCCTCAATCATGAGCAACGAATAGTAAGTCCATCATTTTCTCTCTCATTTTCCTTCTCTCCAAACACAACTTAAACACGTGCGTTAATTTTCTTCTCTATTTTTTGGATTTTTGTAGTGATTATTTGTTCAAGCTTTTGCTAATCGGTGACTCCTCCGTCGGAAAATCGTGCTTGCTGCTCAGATTTGCGGTGAATTTTTTTTTTTCTTACACAGTTTCTAATTTTGCTTTTTGAGAGAGAAAAAAAAAATGTTAATTTTAGTGATTTGGATGGTGATTATGTATTAAATTAATGGAATTTGTTAGGGTTTCAGTTTGATTGTTGTTCATTTGGTTATTTAGTGCTTAAAGTTTGTATTTTTAAGTGTGTTTTGTTGATTTTTCAGGATGATTCCTATGTAGATAGCTACATAAGTACCATTGGAGTTGATTTTGTAAGTCTTTCTCTCTCTAAATGCTTACATACATGATACATGTATGTGTGAAAGTTTTTAAGTATTTATTGTTAAATGGGTGGTTTAGAATTTGCCACATCATCACTACCTGAAATAAATGCCAAAAACAGTGCCTTATTAATGTTTAATTAAATGCTGATGATGAAGTATAATCTAAACCATTTTGTTTAACAATGGGTGATTATGATTTTTTTAAAAACTTTATGATGGGGTTTTATGCATGTATGTATGTATGTATTTGTTTTGGGTTTATATTTTGTTTGTGTATGGGTCAGTACTTGAAATTTTGTGGTGGATGTTTCAGAAAATCAGAACTGTGGATCTGGATGGCAAGACAATCAAGCTGCAGATTGTGAGTTGAAACTGTTTTTTTTTTTTTTTTTTTTTTTTTATTCTGATTCAATGGTTGGGCAATTTAGTAGAAGTTGTTTCTGGATTTAGTCTAAATAAGTAAGGGTTCATGTGGGTGCATTGAGATTTTAGCAAAATTTAATTTTGATTGCAATTTTGGATGGTGGAGTTGGTCTAATTGAGATCTGTATAAACTTATGATTAATTTATTAATTGGATCACCTTTCAAAGTATCATTCATATACATCAGAGTTCAGAAATTACCTAGTTTGTGTTAATCCAAGCAACTGTATTTATTCAAAAAAAATTGTTTCTGTTTTTGCTGCATGCCATAATTCCAGTGCTAGGCTATGATATATTTAACAAGGGATACTAAGATTTTCTGGCTTGAGATCTATTATAGGTCAAGCATTGCAATAGTAGGCTTGAATTTAACCTACTCTACATTAAGGTTTCAGATTGAGATCGGAACCCCAAATTTAAGGAAAGAACTAATTCATATAAAACTCTCCTTTGTGTCTGATTGCTGATTTTACTATCAGGTGCCAGTCTAGCAAGATAAATTTAATTAAAAACCATAACCTGATCTCAAATGCTCCAGAAAATTTACACCTTAGGAATAGTTATTCCAAAGTGAATTTTTTTATCACAAAAGGAGAGGGAGAGATGCAGTAGCTGAGAATAGATTGACACAGAGCTCACACAAGCAAGAAAGAGCTGGAAATGGCCCTTACCCACAAGGCTTTGCCTGAAAACCATACTTGAGGTCAATTGCCCTCCAAATAAATTCATTGATCATGCTAAGAAAACCTAATAACTATTATGATCTGACATGCCTGTTCCCCTTGGTATCTAATCAAACCTATAAATAAGCTAACCCATTTCAACAACAACAATAATAAGACCTTTGTCCCAAAATGCTTGTCACGATTTTATCAATTTATAAGACCATAAACAGGCTTTTGCCAGATTTTGCAAGATTTCTAAAATACCCCTACTAAAATAGAAGTTATGATCTGAAAGAAGCTGGAAATTACATAAGGAACCCGTTCCTGTGCTTTTATGCTCCTGAATCATTTACTTTCTCAAAAAATATTATGTACAAAATATGGAGCAATATACACCGGGGGTAAACACGGTCGGCTAGGGACCACACCTCATGAAGCTAAGGTCGCAAGTTCAAATCTCCCCCTCCCCCTCCATTGGGTCCAAAACTCACTTATCAGAATAAATGGAGCAATAGAAATGCCATGCCTAAATATTTGCATGCTTCTCTATTCCAATTTCCCAGTGGAACTTTTACTAGTAGACAGGCATTTTATGTTAAGGATTCAACATCCTCGTTCCACTTACAATTAATATTACCTTTTCATTTCCTGTACTTTTAGTGGGATACTGCTGGACAGGAGCGGTTCAGGACTATAACAAGCAGTTATTACCGAGGAGCACATGGGATAATTGTAAGAATTTATTGCCTTTTGCCTTCTTGTGTGAGAAACTTTGCTCCAATAGATCTTGCATGCAGCTTGTATAATTTTTGGATAAATGTGAGGCCATTGCCAGAATTCTTGTTTGCTAGTTGTTGCATTCATGTCCATCCCTGTATTTGAATCTATCAGTTTTAAAGTTATTGTAGTTTTATTATTGTACATAATTGCTGGATCTACATTTGATCTTTATAGCCATAGGCACTTTAGACAGCATCTTGAATGTTCTTGTTTATTTGTTCTCCTTCGCAAATGATTAAGTATCATATAAACTTAGCCTATATCGTGCTTCAGTGTCATTTTTTTTTTTGCATAACAACTCCCAAGCACAGATAAATGAGCATACAGCCCTAAATAGGGTCATCTAGGACTGAGTTGCATAAATGGAAGGACTAAGGCTTAGTTAGTTTAATTAAATAGACTGTATGATATTTGTTTTTAAGTACTGAGTAATTGATTAATCATCTTTTAGCGTTTCTCATGTTACCTGTTAATATAACTTAATACCATGCTTGTTTCTGCACATTTTGTTGACGCTTTACTGACACTCCTATTTCACTTTTTCCTTTTTCTTTTTTTTTCTCTGAAGCAAAGTATTTTATAAAGTTGGACTCTTTTATTTTCCCCTTTTTTGTTGGCACTTGGGTGGGGGGGGGGGTGATGGGGTGTTTGAACCCAGTATTTATAATTATAAGCAACTTGTGATATTGGAAACCTTGATTTTGCAACATTTTCAAACCTCAGCACTATTTAGGGCACGTAAGTATCCTGGTTCAACAGGCATCAGAAAGTTCTTTTTTAGTTAGCATAGTTTTTCTTTGTAATTATCATTGTACCTGCCTGAGAAATCTTACATGTATTGGACTGTGACAGATTGTCTATGATGTTACTGAGAAGGAGAGTTTCAACAATGTCAAGCAGTGGTTGAATGAAATTGATAGATATGCAAATGATAGTGTGTGCAAGCTTCTAGTTGGGAATAAGTGTGATTTGGTTGAGAACAAGGTTGTGGACACACAAACAGCCAAGGTATAGATCAACTGCCTTAACTCTTACTATTAAGTTAAGATAGTATGAATTGTGTTATTTATTTGGTGAGTTTCTGCTTACCAAGCACATCCAGTGTTTATAAGCCAAATTGGGATCTCTGCATACAAATGCAAGAAACTTGTTCCTTATAAGCCCTTGATAAAACTGACTTGCATGTGCACACGTGTATATGTGTATTTATGTGTGTGCATATGACACAACACAAGGAAGAGTGGTGGGTAGGAGAAGAATTCCTCCCCATTCAAAAAGGGTGTGAATGGCCTATAGCCAAAAAGAAGTCACAGTTTGGACACGGAAACACAACATTTTATGAAAAACTTGGACACGAATGTGTGTGTGCGTGTGTATCTAAGAAGCACAGACACAGTAACATCGTAATTCATGATCTGTGTGATTTGAGTTCTAACCAGAAATGGTATGTTCATTGGTTTACATATTGCAATTTAGTGGCAGATGCGCCCAGTTCTGCACAAAATATAATATATTGGAGGAAACACAGGAAATCAAGGGTATTATTTTTTTTCTTGCTGCTTATTTGCATTTAACTTCATTCTCTCCCCTGTGCCTAAATGAAATGCAGGCATTCGCAGATGAGCTCGGAATCCCTTTCCTTGAGACAAGTGCTAAAGACTCAATCAATGTGGAGCAAGCTTTCTTAACCATGGCTGGCGAGATCAAGAAGAAGTAAAACCTCTAGTCTTCCTACTTCCCCTATTTTAGATGATATGATATTTTTTACCAGAATTCTGTATCAGATACATGAAAAATCCCTTATATTTCTAATAATATCCTAATCACTTCCATTTTAAAATATTAATTTAAAACATGTGTATAAATATCTTACTGGCAACTAATTTTGAACAACCCTGAAGAGAGGAGTCACCAATATTGCAAATCCTGATTTTGTGAAAAACATTTTGTACCTGGCATTATTCTTTTACTTTTGGGTTAGAGAGTGGAGATAATGGTTCCCTCCATCTTGTTATTGCAAATCGGACCAATAAAATGAACTTTGAAACTCTTTGATAGATATGAAATAATTGTAATTGAAACCATAGAGAAACTGTCATTATAAATATCATATGGTGTATTTTCCACTGCTGTGTAGGTTTCTTGCATTTTCTGTAGGATAATGGAGTGATCTCATACCGATTACTATAATATTTCAATTTGTCTCCTTATTTCTGATCCATATGATTAAATTTTCAATATTTTTGCTTTTAATGATTTTTATATTTTGCAGAATGGGAAACCAACCAACTGCAAACAAGTCAACTGGAACTGTTCAAATGCAGGGGCAGCCAATTCAGCAGAACAGCAACTGCTGTGGTTAGCTATGCTTTGTAATGTTTATTTTCTGTTAAGATTGCAGGACAGTGAAACTATGTTGGCTGTACTCTCATATGGATCTATCAAAACTGTTAAATATGCCTACTTCAATCCTGACTTAGTTACTTCTGTTTGGGAAAATGGATTTCTAACAATTGCTCATAGCCATCAGAAAATTTTCTAGCCACTTCTTCAGTTAGGGAAGAATCCATCCAAATGGAGGTTTGCATACAAACATTTACAGAATTTTCTATCAAACCTATTAGGCGGATTTTTTTAAAGTTCTCCACTACTTGACAATTCAAATGATTATTAATGTATGATTTTAATCAAATGAACACTTAATCGATACAATGAACTCTAATTTGTGAAGTCATGGATTCAAAGTCTTTCGGCAAACATACTTATTAAAATGAATATACGGAAATAGTCTTCTTAATCAGTGTTATAATTAAACTAAAAAAAAGAAGGGGTGTGAATCTACATTAGTTGGGTGTGTTTAATGTCCGCTATTTATAATTTCAGTTTACAATTACAAATAACCTTTGTAATTGTATTCTGATTAAATAATATATTATAAATCTGATTTAAAACACTAATATTATTATTTTCGTGTCTATAACTACAAAGGTTAGGTCATTTGGTAGTTGTACTCTAGTTAAATAATGTATTATAAACCCGGTTTAAAACACTAATATTACTATTTTCATGTATGTTCTAAACTTTTAAAAAGTATTACTGTTTACTAAAAAAAAAGTGTTATTAAACTTGGCCAGGCCCGATCTGGCCGGTCAGACTAGTAACCTGGTGACTCAACACATAGACCGGTCTGGGTCATCAATTGGATCCGATGTGCACAAGACCTAGTCGAAATCGGTAAAACTTGGTGGACTTCAAGCAAACCATGTGACCTAATTGGGTTTTAATGATCCAACTGAGTTTGTGAATTGTACAAAATTGCATTAATAGGTCTATCTCATTGACTTCTTTATTGTTTAATGTGTGATAATATGGTAATTTAAATAAGGGAAAACCTAGGTAAATATAAAAATTGCACCATTCTATCACTTCTCTGTTGATCCATGCGACTCTACCCATCACTTTTCATAATTTTAGTTCCCCAAACTTGCAATTGTGCATCAATTTTTTTGTTATGAACAAATCACTATTTAGTTTCACATAGCTAATTGGCACATAGGTACGAGCATATTAGTATATGTTATATAGTTTATTGTTTAAGCCTTATTTTCTTTTCTTTTGTTTTAAGTTTTTTTTTTTTTTGTGTTTTATTTGTTTATTGCTTTAAGTTTAAGTTTTTAACATTTTTTTTCTCTTCTTTTATTTCCGTAGTTTGAGGTTGCTTTTTTAAAAAATATGTAGAATTTAAAGACATGTAATAATATTTTATTTAGCAAAAACTTTATTGCAATTTTATAATATTGGTTTATCTTGCTTGTAAATTTTATAGAATTCTTAATGCTATTACTGTGAAACCTTGATTTTGAATTATAATAGTGAGTTTAACTTAGGCATATATATATATATATATAAATTTTTTTTTTAATTTACATATTTATGCTTTGATTTCTCGAACTTATATATATATATATATATATATATATATATATATAATATTTAAAATATTTTTATTTAATCATGTGGTTTGACCGTTGACACACTGGTTAAACGAGTAACCTAGTGACCAAACTCATAGATTAGGTCAACCTCCGGTCTGGATTTAATTACTATGTTCTTAATCATCACAATATGGATTGAAAAAGTTCTTTAAATTTGAGTTTGGAGGAAATTTTCTCCATTCAATATTTTTCTAATTAAGAGGAAGTTCTGTTCGTCCAAATTGTTTACTCAAACCCGTGACTATGAAATTTTCTTCAAATTGAGTAGAAGAAAAATTGGATCTGGTTGTGCACGAGAGATGCATGAGTTAACCTATGACTGGCGAGAACGTATTTTGATAACAAAAACATTCTGGTACATCATTTCCACAATAAATCAAAAACTTTGTGCCAATGAAAATTTTCCTATGAAAGTGCTTTTCATTGTTTTGATAATCTTTTATTCCGTCCAAATCTGAGTATTATACACCTAAAACTATCGATCCCGATGATGAGATGAATTAGTTATAAACAAAAACTAATTCAATTCTAAACTAGCTTCGGTTTATATATTTTGTCACAAATAATTCTTATTCACATTCTAATCCTTTTTTCTTTGAAAAATCTATAGTTTAATATCCGTTTAAATACCACTTATTTTGCTGAAAACTTATTGTTGAAAACAATTTTTTTTATTATAAAAATTTAGATTATTGTTCACAATTGAAATCACTGTAGCTTACTTTAATGCACTGTTCATGAAACATGGTCCCATAAACAGTACAAGAGGCGCTCCTAAAAATAAAAATAAAAAAAGGGCAAAAACGTAGAACGTGATCGCTGGACGTGGGATCCAGACGGGAACTTAATATGTATAGAATTGAGAAATTAAAACTATTCTATTCATAACTGGATTTGCAAAGAACCTCAAATATATCTCATTAAGCGCACCCATAAAGAAATCATTATAAATCCTGATGTCACAACAAAATGCAGTTTAATCATATTTTTAAAACAAAGAACAAAAAATGAAACAACCCACAAGAAGGGGGAAAAGCATAGGAGGGAAAACAAGTAATCTATATAAATCATAACCATCCCTAGGAAGAAGAGCAGCAAGGCTTCTTGGTATTTTCCTCTGATCCCCCCACTACTAGGGTCTTTCCTTCTTTGATGCTAGCAGGTCCTGGCTCATCCGATGCAAGTGACTTCTTACTAATTATCCGGTAAATCTCTGCAAGAATTGTCTGGAAAGACTTCTCAACATTTGTTGCTTCAAGAGCAGACGTTTCAATGAACGAAAGGCCTTCTTTCTCAGCATAACCCTGGGCATCCTCGGTTGCAACTGCTCGGAGATGCTTCAAATCAGTCTTGTTGCCGATTAGCATGATCACAATGTTGGAGTCAGCATGGTCCCTGAGCTCCTTCAACCACCGGCTCACATTTTCAAATGTTGTTGGTTTAGTCACATCGTACACAAGAAGAGCTCCAAGGGCACCCCTATAGTAAGCACTTGTTATTGCTCGGTATCTCTCCTGTCCTGCAGTATCCCATATCTGAGCTTTCACAGTTCTTCCCTCAACCTGAGAAGGAAAAAAACTTTGTGGTGTAAAGACATGCAATAAAAAGCTGATTTCATATAACATAAAACATCAGACTAGATGGATTTAACAGGACACATTTTGAAAGCGCATTATGAAGTGAGCAGTGAAAAGAATGAGATCTCACAAATCAAACCAAAGCCTCTTGACAGTTGGGCTTCATCAAACTTCTTCACTACTAACATTAATAGAAGGAAAAATTACAATCCATTGCTTGGATAGAATAGAATGACATAAGAGAATATTTGTGGCCGGCCTTGACTAATTTGTTGAGGATCCATAGCTAATCTCAAAATTTATAAGGTTTGGTCGTTGTTGTATATGCTCATTGCTCACTGGCAACAAGATAAAATGTATGTGAAAATGGGAAGATATTGACATCAAAGACCCACGGATATCACAAATATTGGTAGTCTGTGGACTCCTGGTAGTACACCGCCAAAGACTTTTAGTGAAGCTAGTCAAAACATTAATGAATGATGAAAAAGGAAGCCTTTAGAATTTGGGAGTTGGTTTCTAGTCCAAGAATTGGTTGTAAATCATAGAACAGTGCTTAAAACTGGCAGAATCATTCAGTATTCCTGGATCAGCACTCTCATGGGAATGCCTTAATGTGGGAGCAGAATTGGTAAGCACTCTAAACTAAAATCAACCAGTAAGGTAGCCAGAAAACTAACAAACTCTACTATTCATGTAACAAATGCTAACAATGGGTTGAGCTGGGCTAAAATGAAACAGAACATTGCCAATTGAATGCATAAGGGAAAAATGCAGGCACCAGGATTAGTTTAAAAACTAAGATCTTGCAAGCATTTGGTGAGAAGTACTTCCACCATGCCCATTAACATCTCCCACCCCCCTTTTCTCTTTCTTCTGTTACTTTTTAACAATGATCCTCAATCTCTAATCAAAACAAACTTTAACTGGGAGTATGGCCATGCAACTAAATTCTCCATATCAAATCGTTTGTAAAGGAAAATCCCACTCAATTCTAAACTACAAAATAAATGCTTTCCTAATGACAACTTCAAAATGACTTAGCTAGGGAACAAAATAAATTAACACCTTTTAAAATGGAGAATTAAGGGAATCTAATACAAAAATGGAAATTAAGAGAAAATTCACAATATTTGTCCACATTCCACAACTTAACCCATTTTCAATTCACAGAAGATTAGAAACTAATTGCTCAAATCAAACAGAAGAGCTCCATTTGGACCACTTCCTCCAAACCCAGATCCAAATTACACACAAACCACCATAGTATTACTTTAAAAAAAAAATAAAAAATTAAGCCAATTTCAAATCCAAATTACATGCTGGCATGCACATGCCTACACACGCATATGTAAATATTTATGCACCACAGAATTACTAAAAAAGATTCAAATAACACCCCACCTCAGAACCCTCTCAATAGTTTTACGGTTATACACTACATACACAAGCAATATGCATACAGTTACTAAAAAAGACTACAACTTTAAGCATATCCCAGATCCAAATTACACACACATATCTAACATATGTCCATATATACACTAAACCATATTCAAAATTTAAGCAAATCCCATTTCCAAGGCATACTGTGGACTAAAAAAATTCAAAATTTAAACAAATCCCATATGAAAACTATAAATACAAGCATATATCCATACATCTACTAAAAAAGAGTAAAGCTATAAGCAAATCCCAGATCCAAATTACAGAAAAACACACAATTATGTGTATATAAGCAAATCTCATTTCCAAATTATGCTGTGTATTAAAAAAAATCAAAATTTAAGCATATCCCATATCAAAATTATGCACAAACAAACACATATGCATTTATACACTAAAAAAGATTCAAAATTTAATCAAATCCCACTTCCAAAGTATACTCTGTGTACTAAAAAGAATTAAAAACTTTAAACAATTCCCATATCCAAATTATACACGCACACACAAACAATATGCAAACAGTAACTAAAAAAGACTAAAACTTTCAGCATATCCCAGATCCAAATTAAACATACACATTTAACACATACGCATATATACACTGAAATATATTCAAAATTTAAGCAAATCCCATTTCCAAAGTATAGTCTGTGGACTTAAAAAATTCAAAATTTAAACAAATCCCATATCATAACTATAAACACAAGCATATATCCATACAAATACTAAAAAAGAGTAAGACTATAAGCAAATCCCAGATCCAAATTACAGAGAAAGACACAAATTATGTGTATATATACAAATATAAAACTAAACCTGGAGGGTACGAGTAGCAAATTCGACTCCAATGGTGGATTTAGATTCCAAACAAAACTCGTTCCTAGTGAATCGGGACAGCAAGTTCGATTTCCCAACTCCAGAATCGCCGATTAATACAACCTTGAACAAATAATCGTACTCCTCATCTGCTCTCCTAGCCATCTTTTTCTCTCTAAAAAAAAATTTAAACTTCGAAGAAAACTAAAATTTGTATAAGAAACGAAAAAATAGAATTACTACAAGTTGTTTAAGGAATTGGTCTCTGAAGAGAAGAAAAATAGAAGAAGAAGAAGAAGAAGGGGATAGAAAGAAGTTGAAAGTTGAAGAAGTTGAAGTGAAGTCTTGGAAAAATCAAATGGTTTTTTGCTTGTGTCGGATATTTTTTTTTTTATGTTTTTCACCTTGGCTTTGATCTATTTGACCCAAATACCCTGTCTTTTTGCTGGGGTCCACCTTACTTTGAGGCTTTGTTGTGGGCAAATAGGGAAAGCTAATTTTTCTGTCTCTTTTTTTTCTTTTTTCTAATAAGAAAACATTTTGAATCCACATTTTTGAAAAGTTTTTAAGCTTTTCTTTGACCACGTAAATGCAAGATTTTCTAGCCAATTAAATATAGAGTAAACCTAGTAAGCAAATTTTTTTTCAAAATCATTATTTCGTTAACACCATCTATGATTGAACATTATATTAAATACTAGACTCATTTTTCAAAGAGTATGCAATGTGCTCTTTTTTTTTTTTTTTTTAGTTTTATAATGTTTAAAAGTGAGATAGAGATAAGTTTTTAAGTTTTAGGCTGAATGGAGAAAATAAAAGATAAAATGTAAAACTTAAGTAGAAGGGGTCGTTTTGTACTTGATTTTGTGCAACAATTTTCAGTTTTTAAACAATATTATATGTATTTTTATACATTTTTTTACTCACATGTATTTTTATAAAATACAAACAACATTACTAAACACCCTCTAAACTACTCTTTTAATTTAGTTTGTGTTTTTTAACCATTTTTTTTATAACAATTTAAAATTATTTAACTAAAAGATAAGGGGTATTTTAGAGAGTTTAAGAATTTAGGTAAGGGTATTTTAGTATGCAAAATATTGAAATCCAAACGAAAAATCATGTTATTAATAGTATAGAAGATTTAGTAAAAATAAAATATAAAACATTGTGTTAATAACCTCGCTTAGAAAAATAATAGACTATATGATTTAAATTTGTAAGGTTTATTACATGATAATACCAGTTGATTTTAGATATTAATGGAGTTTGAAATTTCAAACTTGAATACCTTATTTGGTAACAAAAAAGTTTAGTAATTGAGTTATTTGGAATCTGTTACTAATACTATATGTATTGATTATAAGAGTTCAACTTGGGTTTAATGTTATGTACACTAGACTAGATAGGATGTTGTCATGTATCCAGGAATTGCCACATGACAACATCCCATCGGGTCTAGTGTACAAGATGCACTGAACCTAGGCGGCTAAGCCCTTTTCCTAATTACAATGAGTTATGTTAATAGTTGTGAATTTTTGTTTGAAAAAAATATTGTCTCTATATTTATTATCAAATATGTACTCCGCGTGTTATGACATAGAATTTTTAATTTATTAATTAAAAATATGAGCTAGATGAAGGGTTTAGGCCTGACGACATTAGTCCCAAATAGGGCCATGCAAAGAAATCTCTCTCTCTCTCTCTCTCTCTCTCTCTCTCTCTCTCTATATATATATATATATATACACACACACACACATATGCAAATTGTGGTAAATGTTGTTATTTTATTCCTTAATAATTTGAGAACTCTCTCTCTCTCTCTCTCTCTCTCTCTCTCTCTCTCTCTATATATATATATATATATATATATATATACACACACACATATGCAAATTGTGGTAAATGTTGTTATTTTATTCCTTAATAATTTGAGAAAAATAATGAATTGTCTGAAATAATACCCATTAAGAAGGTTAACTAAAGGCTCTATCTTATGACCCAATTAAAAAGGATTAATCTAAGAGTGGGTATATTGTATTAATTTGCCAATCTCCCCAAGTTCAAACCACCAATGTTTTAAACTAATTCGCTGGTTTTAAAGATTGATGGGTTAGCAACGGATTGAAATTTAGCATTTTGGTTATGAACACTTGTCTTAACCCACCTTAACCAACTTGTGATTTGTGAACAGTCCTCGTCCCAAATAATATTATATAAGAGTGGCTACAAATCTTTATAAAAAAGTTTAATTAAAAACCGATGACTATTAGATTGTCTTGTAGATGTTCTTAATGAAAATGTTAAGAGTTCAATCCTCTTCCCTAATTGGATGCTGGGAATAAATTGAATTAAATAAAATTATTAATAAAGCATAAAACTTAAGAACAAGGGGCAGATTTGTACATGATTTTGAGCAACAATTTTCAGTTTTTAAACAATATTACACATATTTCTACTTACTTTTTTACTCACACTTATTTCCATAAAATATAAACAACGTTACTAGAACAATATTATCAAACACCCTCTAAATTACTCTTTTAACCTAGTTTGTATTTTTTAATCAAATTTTTTTATAACAATTTTAAATTATTTAACTAAAAAATAAGGGTATTTTAAAGAGTTTAAAATTTTAGGTAAGGGTATTTTAATATGCAAAATATTGAAATTCAAACGAAAAATCTTATTATTGATAGTATAGAAGATTCAGTAAAAATAAAATATAAAACATTGTGTTAATAACCTCGATTAGAAGATAATAGACTATATGATTTAAATTTGTAAGGTTTATTACATGATAATACCAGTTGATTTTAGATATTAATGGAGTTTGAAATTTCAAACTTGAATACCTTATTTGGTAACAAAAGAGTTTAGTAGTTGAGTTATTTGGAATTTGTTACTAATACTAATTTTTAATATGTATTGATTATGAGAGTTCAACTTGGGTTCAATGTCAAGTACACTAGACTAGATAGGATGTTGCCATGTATCCAGGAATTGTCACATGACAACATCCTATTGGGTCTAATGCACAAGATGCACTGAACCTAAGCGGCTAAGCCCCTTTCTAATTATAATCAGTTATGTTAATAGTTGTGAATTTTTTTTGAAAAAAATATTGTCTTTATATTTATTATCAAATATGTACTCCACCTGTCATGACATATAATTTTTAATTTATTAATTAAAAATAAGAGTTAGATGAAGGGTTTAGGCCTAACTAACATTAGTCCCAAATAGAGCTGTGCAAAGAAATCTCTCTCTCTCTCTCTCTCTCTCTCTCTCTCTCTCTCTCTATATATATATATATATATATATGCAAAAAGTGGTAAATTTTTATTTTTAAAATGTTGTTATTTTATTCCTTAATAATTTGAGAAAAATAATGAATTGTTTGAAATAAAATACATTAAGAAGGTTAACTAAAAGGCTCTATCTTATGACCCAATTAAAAAGGATTAATCTAAGAGTGGGTATATTGTATTAATTTGCCAATCTCCCCGAGTTCAAACCACCAATTTTTTAAACTAATTCGCTGGTTTTAAAGATTTTTTGTTGTTGTTGAGCATCTCGGTTTTAAAGATTGATGGGTTAGCAACGGATTGAAATTTAGCATTTTGGTTATGAACGCTTGTCTTAACCCACCTTAACCAACTTGTGAACAGTCCTTGTCCCAAATAATATTATATAAGAGTGGCTAAAAATCTTTATAAAAAAGTTTAATTAAAAACCGATGACTATTAGATTGTCCTGTAGATGTTCTTAATGAAAATGTTAAGAGTTCAATCCTCTTCCTAATTGGATGCTGGGAAAAAATTGAATTAAATAAAATTATTCACACTTGACATTTCTTGTAACTAATAGGTTGGAAATTAGGGTTCAATTTAGAATCTTTTTTGGAATCTAATATTTATAGGACCTAAACAACAATATTAAGAAATAAGGAAATGTCGAATTCGAACCACAAACATAGGATAACACAAACAATGTCATATTGTTATTATTATTTGACACCACTTCAAGCCCCAATATTATATACTTTTTTATACACAATATAGGATAACACAAATATGTGTGTGAAATTCCTTTCTAGATATTTGAATCTTGATCTCTGTCCCCCCACACCCCACACATACTTATACTTATGGAGTGACCACTGCACCAAAGGTATGTGATAGTTTATATACTTTTGAATTCATTGACGTTGTGGAACCATTAATAAATGAATTTATTCCAAGAACATCAACAAATTAAATCTTAATTTATTTAAGCGAAATTACATTCATTTGGGATTTAACATAGATTGAAGATTTAATATATTTTCAACACCATGAGGTGTAGTTCCTTCTTTTTTTTTTTCTAAATTTAAAATTTTAATTTATTATTTTTAAATAAAAAATTTTAGTTTGACCCATCTTCAATTTTAGAATGTAAAATAGGAACCAAATAGGCCCGTGGGCTTCCCCATCATTGGGTAGAACACCCGAATGCAAACACAACCCGACCCGAATACATACCCTTTTTTTTCACTTTTTTGCTTTTGCTCTCCGTACAAAACCCTAAATTGCTTCTCATTCTATTCTCACACTCAATCTCAGCTATACTCTGCTCTCGGAAGAACGCGCTCTCACTCTTCACACTCTTCAGGTATCTCTTTCTCTGCATAAATTCTGTTTGTTTCTGCGGAAAATAATTGCATCGGAAACCTTCGATTTTCCGGGAATGTTTTTTTCTTTGAATCAAATTCGTTATTCAAGGTTTCATTTTTATGTTTGTATTTCATCATTTTTTGGTTGTCAGATCTGAGATCGGAGCGGAACGTTGTTTTTTCCGTGAAGCCATGGCTCTGGTGAGTCTCAATTCTATGCATGTAATCTGTGATTGGTTTTGAATCTGAAAGCACTAGACTTTTATAGAAAATCTGACTAATTATGAAATGGGTCACAAGTTTTGATTGCTTTGCATATTCTGCTGCGTGTTTGATGTGAATTTCAAGTTTTGAAGTTCGTAAAGTTTTGCATTTCAGATATTCAAAAAGTTTATTTGAAAAAAATATACAATCAAAACTATTTTCTTTTTGGTTCCTTATCAAAAGAATGAGGTTTGATTTGTATCTTTTTTATATTTGAAATTGTTTAGTTGTCTGACCCATTTTAGGACTTAGAATACTGAGTTTGATGATGTTTCTGACATGCAATGAGATATGGCTTAAGTGGCACTAAATCCTCTGGTTGTTTCCTTGTCCCAAAAGAATGTGTGGATAGTGGGTGTGTTTTTAACTTACCAGTTTAAAAAAATGACTTGAGATAGAATAGAATGGAGGAAAAGAATACATGGTGCTGACCTAACTAATCTGTCGAGGATTCATAGCAGACCCCAAAAGAATTGGGCTTCTTGTTGTTGTTATTGTTGTTGTATTTTTCTGTGCTAGCACACCAAATCCTCTGGTTCTTTTAGTATAGGGCGGAGGGAGACTGTCCTAATTGTGGTATCTTTTACTTTGAGTACAATCAACTGGTACGTATACCTCCTTGTCGTTACCTATGATGGCTTATTTGTGGAATTTAAATAAGAAACAAAGGATAATTTCTGGATTGATTCGAGGTAATCCGGCCTCCTTAAAAGATAAGTTTGGATGATAAATTTTCTGATGACTTTTATTCCAATAGCCACTGAATTTATACAAGTAGATGGCAACGTTCCAAAGCATAAAATCAGGACCACTAACACAATCGTGATCTGCTTAAACTCCAACTCCTAAAAAATAGAACTAAATAACAACAGACTCCAACTCCTAAAAGCTAGAACAAAATAATAACTCAACGTTAAAAACTACAACTGACATAACATTCAAATATTAACTATCTTAGCATAAATCAAGGAAAACAACACAGCTACTAATCTTCAAAGATCCCACCTGCTTTGCAACAACTTGTGCACGTAACATCAACACTATTTATTTTGGTTTCTATAGAATTGTATCACTTATAGGGGTGACCTTTACCCTTACTGACGAAAAGATGAGGGAGAGTCAAATGAGATGGTTTGGTCATTGATGCACCAGGGAGAATGAGAAAAAAGAGACGACAATTAAGGAAGTAACGTGTAATGTGTTGAATAGAATGAAGTTTTTTTATTTAAATTTTTAAAGATTGCATTGGATGGTGATAATTGTGGCCATCCCTCATTTGTACACATGCAAAGGAAACCGGTGTTGAATCTATTATCCCATCACATTTTATTAGTTTTTGTTTATTTCTGGATTGAATGTATCTGGTGATTTTCCTTGCTAATGGGGCTGTATCATCAATATTACAGATTTTTCATGCTGGGAAGACAAATAAAAATTCTTACAAGACACTTATTGCTGCGGAGTACAGTGGTGTGAAAGTTGAACTGGCCCCAAATTTTCAGATGGGTGTCAGTAACAAAACTCCTGAGTTTCTCAAGATGAACCCTATTGGGAAGGTCTATATTGTGGAATGTTCGGTAATCTATAATGGTATTTGTATGTTAGTTTAGTAAAAGCTTTATTAATAAATCTGGTTTTCTTGTAGATTCCTGTGTTGGAAACTCCTGATGGTCCCATCTTTGAGAGCAATGCTATAGCACGTTATGGTAAGACTGACTTTCCTCTCCCCGCTCACTCATTAATTTTGGGGATCCTCTGAAGGCAGTTGTATTGAAACTTATTTTTTTATCTGTTGTTGCAGTTACTCGTCTGAAGGATGACAATCCTCTCTATGGTTCTTCTCTTATTGATTATGTAAGACATTTATTACTACTAATAATGCTGTATTTCTGTGTTATATGTCTCATTGTTATGCATGCTTGAATTTTCAGGCCCACATTGAGCAGTGGATTGATTTTGCATCACTGGAAATTGATGCTCATCTTCTGTCATGGTATAGACCAAGAATAGGACGTGCAATATACCTTCCTCCGGTGAGTTGCATCTTATATTTTATTGAGGGAATTGTTCTATTTCCTTTTGGCATCTAAAGGTTGACCAAGCCTTATGGAAGACTCAGATAAAGTATAAAAGGAATGAAATGACGAATTTTTTTTCCTTGATATAGAATCAAAATTAACGCAGGCTATTTGCATATTCAACTTAAAAAATATAAGTTTTCATAATCTGCTAATAACGATGCAGTATGCACTGCCCCTATTTGATGTGTACAATGTGTATTTGTGCGAAGGCTGAGGAACAAGCTATTACTTCATTGAAGCGAGCGCTTGATGCTCTAAATGCTCATCTTGCTTCAAACACTTTCCTGGTTGGGCATTCTGTGACCCTGGCTGACATTATTACAACTTGCAATTTATATACGGGCTTCACCCACCTCATGACTAAGAGCTTTACATCTGAGTTCCCTCATGTGGAAAGATACTTCTGGACCATGGTGAATCAACCAAATTTCAAGAAGATTCTGGGAGAGGTGAAACAGGCTGAGTCTGTCATGCCTATCACAAAGAAGCCATCTCAGCCAAAAGAATCTGCAAAACAAAAACCAAAGCCTAAGGATGAACCAAAAAAAGAAGCCAAAAAGGAGGAGCCAGCGAAGCCCAAACCAGAAGCTGGTGAGGAAGAGGAGGCTCCAAAGCCCAAACCTAAGAATCCTCTTGATCTGCTTCCCCCAAGTAAGATGATACTGGATGACTGGAAGAGGCTGTACTCCAACACTAAGACCAACTTCCGTGAGGTTGCTATTAAAGGTATAATAATCTGTTCTTTTGTCATCTTTGTTTGATGATGACATATGGGCATTGGTAGTTTGCATTTAATCTGTCCTTTAGCTTTAGTTCTCCATCTGTTACTTTTCTCAAAAAGTTCCCTTGAAGTTGTCATTTGCTATATTTTAAATGTTTGCATGAACAGTTAAAAAGGAGGTGTGTGTGGATTACATTAGTTGAAGAAATTGACTGGCTTATATACTAAGTATAATTTGTTAAATGTTACCACCTTGGCCAAAGGGGGGTATGTTTCTCCATATGATCTTGTTCTCTACATTATATGACACTTGCAGCATGAACAAATTCTTCATCCTCTTTTCATGTTTGTTGCAGGGTTCTGGGACATGTACGATCCTGAGGGATACTCTCTCTGGTTCTGTGACTACAAGTACAATGATGAGAATACTGTTTCCTTTGTAACACTAAACAAGGTCGGTGGATTTCTTCAGAGAATGGATCTAGCACGCAAATATGCTTTTGGAAAGATGCTTGTGATCGGTTCAGAGCCACCATTCAAGGTGAAGGGGCTGTGGCTTTTCCGTGGGCAAGAGATACCGCAATTTGTGCTTGATGAGTGCTATGACATGGAGCTATATGAGTGGAAGAAGGTTGATATCACAGATGAAGAGCAAAAGGAACGCGTGAGTCAGATGATTGAAGATTATGAACCTTTTGAGGGCCAGCCTCTTTTGGACGCCAAGTGCTTCAAGTGAATGACCCCAATTAGTCCCTGGATTAAAAGTTGTATTTTTGTGTGTTTTTTCTGCTAGAGTTTTTATTGACGCCATCCTAAACAGACTAAGTTTAGTCTTTTTGTGTTTGAGTGGAGGTCTAGTATAATTTATAAGTTTGTTTCTGCTGTTTCAAAATTTTAATTTCTATATGATAGAATCTTTTGTGTTGGATGAATGGTTGCTTGCAGGTATGCAAAATTAAATTAAGAGTTGTCCACCTTTGTATACTAATGGTTTATTATCAGATCAAGTGTTTTCTAATTTCTAATCTTGGTTTTCTGATTTAAGGTTGTACATCTTTGATTCCAATCCTAATTTTAAGTTTCTGGTTTCAGAATAGTAATATTGTCGTTGTGTATCTTGCAATACCCAATAAAAATAAAAAGATTTCATCCAATACAGATTCTCTTTATTTACTACTCTATTTAATAATAACTTTGTAAAAAAATAAAATAAAACAAAACTCTTAAAGGTTTCAATAGTGGGTTTCGTCCCACGTTACTAAGTAGTTTGATGTTAGTTTCATAAGTTTCTAATTTAAAGTTACTTTTGAGCTGGGCTTGGAATTTGTTTTTACATTAATTTATTTTTGGGTTTGGTGCAAGACTGCTCAAATGTTTCTTGCCATATCATCCGCTTGGAACGGGAAGTCTTAGAAACTACTACCAATTTTACTATAAAAGATAACACAACATTAGTTTGTAAGGCAAAAAATTGGAGTACCAATTTTACAGTTACTATAAAAGATTAAAATGTTTTGTAAGGTAAGGAAATCACATTTGTAGTATCTACGGCACCACACATGTTAAAAATGTTGGACCCAGACAACACCACAAATGTAAAAAATGTTGGACCAAGACCAATCTAATCACGCGATCCCTTTTAGAACTGGAAGACGATAGTCACAATACTGAAAATATAGGTTCAGCCCTGCAAAATAAGTAAATTTAGACGACTGCAAAACATATAGTTTTATCAGCATTGCACTAATTTCATTACAAAATTTACAGTTATTAAAGTGATTGATTGTAAGTAGTGCACACAATTGACACTCATAGACCATCATTCATAATTGACCATTTTAACAATGGTTGATTTTTTGTGGAAAAAAAAAAGTTTTTGTACGACAAGCATTTCTGAGTTTTACCTTTAGGCTTTGTTTGGTTGTGATGACAATAGGAATGATGAAAAAGGAGGAGGGGAAAATAGAGAAGAAAATATTAATTCTCTTGTTTGGTTCAGGAGAGAAAACAAGAGGGAAAGAAAACAATGAAGAAAAAAATCACTCTAGGCCCACAAATATTTAGGGGCTGATTAGTAGGGTGTTTTGAACAACAGTTCTCAGTATTTAAACAACTTTATACGTATTTTTACCTACACGTATTTTCAAAAAATACAAAAAACGTTAATAGAACACCAAACGGACCTTTAGGTATTGTTTGGAAGCCCACAAAACTGAGTGATATCATCCTGTTTTCATAACTCATGATCTAAAACTGGTGGGGCTCACGGAAGAGCAGTTGTTTGGATTCCATGACTCTTATTCCGTGACTCAGTTTTCATCGCTCAATTCTCTGATTTTTGAGTGATGAGTTATGGAAATTGAAAACACATTTTAACTGTTTTCAGTTTCTATATCTCATAACTCAATGACATATTTATAATTAAACACACATAGAGGGACCCACAGCCACAACTTTTGACCATTTAACTTTTTTTTTCCCTTTCTTCTCCTGAGTTCGGTCTTCAGTTCTACCTTCTTCTTCTTTTTTTTTTTTTTTTTTTTTTTTTTTTTTTTTTCACTTGTTCGGTCTTCAGTGCTTCCTTTTTTTTTTTTTCTTTTTTTTTTCCCTTCTTCTTTTACTGGTTCAGTCTTCAGCTCTTCCTCTTTTTTTTTTTTTTTTTTTTTTTTTCTCTCTTCTTTTACTGGGTTCAGGTTTTTGGGGTTTTTTTTTTCTTCTTCTTCTTTCACTGGGTTCGGTCTTTAGTTCTTGCTTCTTTTTTTTTTTTTTTTTTTTTCATTGGGGTCGGTGAGTTTGGGTACTGAAAAAAAAAAAATTGCACTGATTGACAAGTATGAGGCCCACAAATAGTGTGAAAAATATTGAGTGATAACAAGTGAGTGATGGTGCCAAACGGGTAGGGTATTTTAAGTAATGAGTGATGAGTGATGAGTAAAGAGTAAAGAGTGATGAGTGATGATTAACAAAAATTGAGTGATGAAAAATATTGATCCAAACAAGCCCTTATCCTCCCGATATTGGAGGAAAACTTAGAAGAGAAAGGGAGAAAAGATGAACAAAGTATTGAATTACACAAATACCCTCAAAAGTTGCCATCCAGATCAAGTAAGTCATTATTACTATTGCATTTGGGTACGGAACAAATTATTAATGTGTTTTGTTTTTTCTAAGCCTGGCTCAATGGGTAGAAAGAATGGAAGTGAAAGCTTGTGAATGTGCGTTTTTTTAATTTTTTATTTATTTTATGGAACAGCGTGTTTTTTATTTATTTATGAAACCCAGTCTACATATTTTATTTTTTAATTTGTGTGTGGGTTTTTTTATGAAAAATAATTTGTGTAATTTTAAAAAAAAAAGTAGAGGTAATACTTATAAGTTATAAATGTATTTTATATATTTGTAGGAAATATAATAAAAAATTATAATGTTTTAATAGTTTTATATAGTAGGGGCATGAGAGTAAATTTATTTGAATTACATTTTCCATCATCTCATTTTTCTTCTCAAACAAACAAATGAATTTTTTATCTTTTTTTTTTTTCTATATATTAGGACATATGTGATTCTTGTTAAGCACATATGTTAATATAGAATTGGTTAATTCTTTGACAAAACGTACTTTACTTATAATTGGGTAGATCTATGATACATTTAATACTTCAAAGAACAAGAGTTTAAGTTTAGTATTGAAGCCTTGCAAATCTGTCCAAGAAACAAGTGAAGAAATGCTGATTCATTAAAGCTCAACAGTTGCTCAACATATACTATCTATCGAGGCTCGACAGATAGCTCGACAGTTGTATCTATCAAGAATTACGAAATTCAGATTTTCAGATCTGATTTTCGACTCATGTTGACATGTATGTGTAGGGTTTCTTTTTTCACAACCCTAGACATATATAAGGCTTATTTTAAAGGCCGTTACATAAGAGAATACAAGGAGAACACATGCAAAAAGTGATTGAGTGCTTATTCTCTTTGAAAGAAGCTACTGCGTCTTTGCGACTTAGAGTTTTGTAACCAAGTGCTTTTTGATCTTCATTGTTGATGAAGTGAAGAACTTTGTAGCCAACATTCTTCTTCTTCAAATTGGTGAGTGAGTCACGTACTGAGATTCGTGCAAAGGAGTTAGTCACATACTGGGATCCATGCATTATTGGTGGCTTTCATATATTGAAGAGTTCAGAGGTTTTGAAGCAGTAGAAGGTTTCTGCTGTAAGTTTATCTACGGGGATTGTAGAGTCTAGGGACAAATGTTTTGTATTAGATCTGAAATTTCTCTTTACTATAGTGAATTGCTTTTTGGGAAAGTTTCCTCCTAGGTTTTTTACTATGAGACTAGTTTGTTTCATTGGTTTTCATGATTCATCATATCTTGTCTTATTTACTTTTCCACTGTGCATGATATTGATGTTTGTTTGTTTTAACAAGTTTTATACATAATAAATCTAATTAACAACTTAGGTTTAACTTGTTAATTCTATCAACCGGGGTTTAAATTTCCCATCACCATACTTCCAACTAAACACATATGAGAGAAAACTAAAGATTGAGTATTAAGAAAATTACCTCTACTTATGCCTCAAAGTGAAATAAAGGAGGGGAAGAGAAGACATTTATTGATTTTTTTTTTAAAATCACATCTATTGATTTTTTTTTTTGGGCAATTGTGTAGCAGTTTAGAAAAAATAAAGATATATGGTGGTACCTAAATCTATGAATGAGAAGTTATAGTATGAGTGTTTTTTTAAAATTCAAAATAAAGAAGAAGGGAATTGGAAAAAAAAAAAAAATTGAAACATGAGAGTAAATTTTTCTCTAACTTGTCATTAACTAGCATTGATGTGGTAGTTTGTGACTAGCTTTTTTAGTTGTGTCATTGCCGCACCTTAGCTAGGAGATTCAGCTACCACAATATGTGGAATTAGTGGAAGCAAGCAATGAGCTTTGTAAAAAAATTTATGTATCAAGGGGAATATGAAGGATAAAGCTAGAGGGATAGAGCATTCTCATCAAGGATGTTATAAATGTTAAAATGCTATTTTTAGCATTTATAATTCCAAAAACCTACTCCATCAAACATGCCATATGCTAAAAAATTTTCCATCTTGCTACAATGCGCTCTCATTTTTGAGAGCGCATTGTAGCAACATGCTATCATTTTTATTAATTTCTTTCTCTCTCTCTTTTGTGCTTGTCTCCTTCCCAAGTCTCTTCTCTCTTCTCTCTCCTCTCTCACTTCTCCTCTGTCACACCATCTCACCCAAGCTTCTTCCTCTCCCTCTCACCATCTCAGCCAACTCTTTCACCACTGCAATCCAGAAAATACCCAAAAAATACCGCCATTGCAATCCAAAAAATACTAGAAAGAACCCCACTGCAATCACACAGACCACAACCAAAAAACCAGAAAATTAGCACAGAAAAATACCTAAAACCTCACTAAAAATACCTAGAAAATACCACAAAAAAAAAAAAAAAACACAGAAAAACAACTTCCAAAAATCAATCCTGAAACTCCCTTTGTACACACCAAAAATAGCCCTAAAACCCAGCAACAAACCATTGAAAAACCTTCAAAATCTTATTGCAAATCCATTGCTGAGATTGTGTGCGGTGGTTGGTGTTGGCATTGGCTGGGTTCAGTGGTGGAACGGGGAGGCTTTGCCTTGTTTGGATCGAAGGGATTGAAGTCTAGATAGGCTCGGATCGGGTTTGAATTCAGAGATAAAGTAGAGAATGAGGTTGTTGAGTGCTGTGGTTGGAGGTGATGAGCTTGAAAAGCTCTGGCCATAGAGGTTTAGAAGGAGAGCTTAGTTTTAGAGAGAGAGCTCGAAGGGGTGAGAAGTGTTTTAGGCCGATGGAGAGGGTGAGACTTAGGGTCAAACCACCGTGGAGTGGGTAAGTGACTGTGCAGAGATGGAGCTTGGTGGTCAGCCATGGAGCACCAGTTTGAGAGCAGAAGATCATAGAGAGGGAGAAGGTTCTAGTCTTCTAGATCTATTGGGTTTTGACAGAGGGAGAGAGAGAGAGAGAGAGAGACAGAATAAAAAATGAGTAAAAAGTAAAAAATAAAGAATATTTAAATAAAGTGGTAAAAAAATAGAAGTTTTGATGTAGGGTGTATTGTAAAATGATGTGTCAAATGCTATAAAGTTGATTTTTCAGATGGTAAATGCTAAAATTTTTAAAACCCTTGATGAGAATGCTCTTATTAACGCTATCAATCACCAGAGACCTTCTTATTAGACCAGGTTTGGTCATGTTATACTAGAAATTTGTCATTTGTCAAGTACTTTACAAAACTGGAGTTTTAGGCCTATTAAAAGAGGATAATCAACTAGCTCATTTATTTGCTAGAAGAACAGTTTAATTTGTAGATCTTAATGTGTGGATATAAGATCTTTCACTAGATTTGGATGATATATTCCAAAATAATTTAGTTTATTAATAAAATTTGCTCACCTTTTTTCTTAAAAAAAGAAAAGAAAAAATAGGCTACAACTAGGATGAATAACATGTGTTATTAACATGTGCATTTGCATATGACTTGCCAAACCTTATTTAAGTGTGTGATAGGAGTCTTGTAGTTTAATTGATTAGCACCTCATGATTTTATTATATATAGAAAAATAATAAGTAAGTTAATGAAGTAACTCATTAACAAGTTTAAGCTAATGAGGTGTGTAAGGGTTTGACAACTTAACTAATGAAGTATTACTATGTGAGTCATTGAGTGTTGTTTTATTTTATTTTTTTATTTTATAAAACTATTCATTATAAAATTATTATTTTTATTAGTATAGTTGTTTCTTTACATTTTTAATGATCGCATATTTAATATGCTCCTTTCCTGCCCCCTTCCCCTTGTGTTATTTCCCATTTGTGTTCTGAATCGATGGGAATAATTCGATTACCCAAAAAAAAAAAAAAGCTCCATTCCTGCTGTGGTGGAAGTTTCCTTAATTTCTACACTCATACGTGTTTTTGGATTTTTTTTTCGCAATATAATTAATCAGGTGTAATTTCTGAGCCATTAGATCAAATTAATTGAGTGCTGGGATGAATCAAAAAGCCAAAGTGAGTGAAGAGGTCGAAGTTTTATTTCTATATTCGCATTTTCTTTCCACAGACATAGTTATTAGCCTAAACGAAATTATGAAGAAGTCAAGGTTTGTTATGTTGGATTTGTATGTTTTACTTTGGTTACCTCCATAGCCTATAATCAACAATAGAAAAATAATTTGTTTTTCGTGACATGAGTAATAGATAAAAAAGTAATAAAAAAGAATATTTAAATGAAAAGCTAAAAATCTTAGATGCTTTGATGTTGGGTGTATTATAAAGTGAGTTGTTAAAATAAATAAAATAGTTTTTTAAGTTGCTAAAAGCTATAATTTTTAGCAACTTTAATGTGAGGGCTTATTTGTGAACAAGCTTGTAAACATTTTTCTTAAAGAAAAACAAGCTTGTAAACAAGAAAACTTGATTTCACTATATATAATATTATATTTTTACATGTAATTTTGTATAAAAATATATTTTTATATATATATATATATATTTGAATGGATTGTATAAGTTTTTAAATATGTTCATATAATTTTAATTATTATTTATAGTTTCACAACCACCTTCTACTCTTCTTTTATCATATATATATATATATATATATAATTATTATTTATCTGTATATATTAAGAGGATTCCGAAAGTTAATTATTGCTTTTTTTCCGGTCAAAAATACCCTTAAATTAATTAACCAACAACTTAAAAGTTGGGTTAAAATAGTAAATTGGCAAAAGAAAGTTAGTTATTGTTTTTTCTTACTATTAAAAATACCCCTACTTATAACTTAAAAATGGGGTTAAAATAGTAAATTGACAAAAATAATAAATTCCTACTTCTACGTTGAAATACCTTCCTGCTTCTAATAAACTCCTACTTTTACGTTGATTTAAATTCCTACTTCTACCCACTAACTTCCTACAAAATAGAACCGCTCTTTTGTTAGTTTTAAAACTCCTCCAATCTACAAAACTCACTCTACGTTTTTTTTTTTTTTTTTTACTTCATCACACCATTTTTTTTTGTGATTGGAAAAAGTAGAAATCCCAAATTATAATAAATATAAATTATTAATCGTTACCAAAAAAATAGAAAAGCCTCTAGAGACTAGTAGTTTATTAATAATATATAAATAATCCATTTATAGTAAAAAAACAAAAATATATAAGTATGATTTTACTATATATATATATATATATATATAAAAGTAAGTTAATCTAGAAACTTCGAATAAGTTTAAACTAATAAGGTGTAAGTTTTACAGGTTTTAGCTAATGAGTATTGCTGATGGCCTTTGTTTTTTGGGTTTTACTAACTTATGCATTAGAGTATATGGTCGTTATATTTTGTCATTGGTATAGTTACCTTTGTCTCCAATCTCCATATTTCGTAGGGAATATAGTCGCTTCCTGCCTTCCTTCTTGCTGTGATCCGAGCTTTCTCCTTTTTTATTTTTTTATTATTCTATACTAAAGTGTTTCGGAAATTTAAGCAAAAAAAAAAAAGAAAAAAAAAGTGTTTCGGAATTGATGAGGTGCCATTAGATTGAAGTAAATGAATGGCTGGGACGAATCAAGTCGGCTTGGATTAAATTTTTTTTTTTTTTTTTTTCACTTTCTTCAATTGGGTTGCCATTAGATTGAAGTAAATGAACGGCTGGATGATATTTTCCATTACGCTAAGCTACGTAAATGAATGGCTAGGATGAATTAAGTTGACTTCGATGATTTGCACATGAGCTGGATGGTTTTTTTCGTTTTTGAGTGAGTTGTGAGTTCAGTTAGTACAATTTGAGACGCGGACTGGACACTTTTTTTTTTTTTTGGCTGAATGGACTGGACACTTTGACACAAGGCCAATCCATTTTTCTAATCCGTTGAAGTAAATGAACGGCTTGTATGATTTTTTTACTTGTCAATTATTTTTAGTTGTGCTGACCGTGCAACTGAATCCTCTTTTTTATTTTGATGGGCTACAGTCTTTTTTTAATCGGCTTATTCTATTAAAACTGAAATTTTTTTACTCAAAATACGGTAGATAAAGGTAAAAGTTAGCTGAAATAGTACAGTGAGACTTATAAATAGTACCAAAATGTGCAGTAGGCCTATAAATAATAGCAAAAATAAACTGAATAATAAAATAAGTTAGCAAAAATAATATTTGCCAAACACAACTTAAGATTGCTACAATCTTCCTTTAATTACTTTATTTTTAAATTCTCAAATACCTCTCTCCTTCTCTCTCTGATAGATTGTGCAGCTTCATTAGCTTCTACGCTAAGCCCCCGTCTTCTAAATTCATCAACAAATTGGAATGGGACGATCTATGCCCAAGCTTTCATACTCCTCTCCTCCTTATAGGGGGTAATAAACAGAACAGTAGCTATAGTTAATCTTTTTTTATAATAAAACCAAATACTAAGGGCAACTCATAAAAATAAAAAGAAACGTAATACGTAAAAGTGTGCTCTTTCTTTGTATTTTTATATACAAAATGATCATTTGAAATATACACAAATTCTAGTGTAAAAGAGTATTTCCATTTTGAACAACTAAAGACAAACATACAAACATGTAAGGAAGAAAATATAGAAAATATTGAGTATTAAGAAAATTACCTCTACTTAAGCCTCAAAGTGAAATAAAGGAGGGGAAGAGGAGACATTTATTGATTTTTTCTTTTTAATCACATCTATTGATTTTTTTTTTTTTGGGCAATTGGGTTGTAGTTTAAAAAAATAAAGATATATGGTAGTACCTAAATCTATGGATGATAAGTTATAGTATGAGTGTTTTTTTAATTCAAAATAGAGAAGAAGGGATTTGAAAAAAAAAAAAAATTAAAACGTGAGAGTAAATTTTTCTCTAACTTGTCATTAACTGGCATTGGTGTGGTGGTTTGTGACTAGCTTTTTTAGTTGTGTCATTGCAGCACCTTAGTTAGAAGATTCAGTTACCACAATATGTGGAATTAGTGGAAGCAAGCAATGAGCTTTGTAAAAACAGTTATGTATCAAGTGGAATATGAAGGATAAAACTAGAGGGTTATTAACGCTATCAATCACCAGAGACCTTATTAGACCAAGTTTGGTCATGTTATACAAGAAATCTGTCATTTGTCAAGTACTCTACAAAACTGGAGTTTTAGGCCTATTAAAAAGGGGTAATCAGCCAGCTCATTCATTTGCTAGAAGAACAGTTTAATCTGCAGATCGTAATGTGTGGATATAAGATCTTCCACTAGATTTGGATGATGTATTCTAAAATAATTTAGTTTATCAATAAAATTTGCTTATCTTTTTTCTCAAAAAAAGAAAAGAAAAAAATAGCTACAACTAGGATGATTAACATGTGCGTTACATATGACTTGCTAAACCTTACTTAAGTGTGTGTTAGGGCCTTATAATTTAATTGATTAACACCTCATGATTTTATTATATATAGGAAAATAATAAATTAATGAAGTAACTCATTAACAAGTTTAAGCTAATGAAGTGTAAGGGTTAGACAACTTAACTAGTGAAGTATTACAATGTGAGTCACTGAGTTTGTTTTATTTTATAAAATTATTCTGTACCAAATTATTTTTTTATTGGTATAGTTGTTTGTTTACATTGTTAATGATCGCATATTTAATATGCTCCATTCCTGCCCCCTTCCCCTTCCCCTTGTGTCATGCAATTCCTAGGATGAAACTCATATTTAATTGATTTGATTATTTTATAGAGCCATTTGACATAATTAAAAAAAAAAAAATTTAAAAATTTCAAATACCTGCGTGTGGGAATATGTCCCACATCGGTTGTGTTGCATGGTGTGCGTGTGTTTATAACCAACTCTGTGACTCTAACTGCAACTTGCAGTTTTGAGATTGGCATGTTGGACGAAATGAATGGCTTTGTGCTTGGGATATGTTATGTTGAAAATGTTTATTCGGACAGTGTTGAAAATGTAATGATGTTTATACCGGAACTGAAAAATGTTTATTCGGTTCGGAAAAATGTTTATTCGGACAGTGTTTATTCCGGACTGAAAGTTGAAAATGATGTTTACGGATTGTGTTGAAAATGTTTATTCCGGACCAATCCGGACAGAATTGTGTGTTGAAAATGTTTGGACCAATCCGTTTGGTTTGAAAATGTTATGTTTGGATGTTTGGAATGTCCCAATCCGCTTGTCCCAAATGTAGTATAAATTGGAATAGCATTAGCTAAGCTAAGCTTCTTTTAAATTCATCAACAAATTGGAATGGGACGATCTATGCACAAGTTTTCATACTTCTCTCCACCTTATAGCGGGTAACAAACAGAACAATATCTATGGTTAACCTTTTTTGTTTTTGTTTTTGTTTTGTTTTGGTCCCCTTTTGATACAATTTCTTTTCCTTGGTAACAGTGAAGAAAAAATGCTGCTTCAGCTTGATCTTGCTGGGAAAGGGGCATACCTACTGACGGTCATTGTTTTGCTACTTTTGTATATACAAAAGTGTAAACGTAACCGCAGATGTGGTCGCCATGTCCGAACTACCAACCGTGTCAACGTCGTCCGTGGTGATAATGGAGGCGAAACCATCAGGGGTCAAATTATTCCGAGAGTCCGTGCCGATGTTGCCGGTGGTGAAGTCGGCGATACAACGGGCGGTCAATACGCTGGGGAAGTCCATTTCAATGTTGCTGGTGATGATGACGGCGGTACCATCAACGGCGAAATTGATATGGGTCCAACTTCACTTGCTGCCACTATGCCTTTTTGAATTTAATTAACAAAATTTTTTTTAAATGTTTTAAGTCTAGTGTGGCATTTGGCGGCTAAGGCGCTGTTTATTTTAGTTAAATAGGTGTGTGAGGTTTTGCAAGTTTTCTCACGTACTGTGTTACGTGTAGGAATTCTTGTAATTTATGCATAATTTTTGTAATTCTTCGTCTGAATTGGTAATTGTAATTGGACAGATGCAATAATTTCACTATGCTATGACTATGAGCTGACCTGATTGGCCAATTCATTATCCAAATTCCACTTCTGAATAGTATTTAATTATGACAGGTTTTACTTTTATCCGATCCGAATTGCAGTAATTTAAACATTAATGACACGTCTAACTCTCATCTTAAAATGACATTATATGGGGGCAGAGCTTGTGTTTCAGTGAAAATTTTCACTGAGTACGACAGAATTTGAACACATGTTTAAAAATATACTCATCTGCTATTTAACGTGTTTAGTGAAAACTTTCAGACACAAGCCGCAGGAAAATGCTTTTGAAGTACTTCCGTCTAAAAAGGCGCTTCCCAAAATTTTTGGTAAGTCAAAGTTATGGGCCCCACAACCATATAAATCTCTCCGTCTGTCAGACTCTCACAATCTCAGTCATACCGATTTCCACTGAGACAGCTCGGAATTCCAATATTATCGCACGACATAGAGAATCTGTAAGAGGTCATCATTTTACTGAATTTGTTTAGTATTCTATGTTTGATTATTTCAGTGGCATCTTTTTGGTTTTGGGTTGATTTCGTTTTTGTAACTATGAAGTTATGCGATTTTGATTGGAAACTATCAATTTCTTTTCGGTAGTTATGTGCGTGGAATTGGTGTTGAGGAGAAATTAAATTACATTTACTAATTTGAATGGTTGACTTTTTTGAAATGTTTCGCTTTTGAATCAAACGCGTCACTTTTCAATTCAATTCTTTTTAAAGGTTTCATTTTTATTATCGTTTTTGTTTTTTTGGTGTTCAGATCTGAGATCGGAGCAAAGCGTTTTTCCGTGAAGCCATGGCTGTGACGTGTCTCGATCCTATGTATGTAATCTGTTATGGATTTTTTTCTCTTTGGGAAATTTTTTGTGTGGTAAAGATGTGTTTGGTTGCCCAGAAAACCGTCTGGTAAAAGAAAAAATTTATTTTTGAATCTGAAAGCACTAGACTTTTATTGAATCTGACTAATTATGATATCATTTCGTTAGCCTTATTAGTTAGCACTAAGCAATTACCGTACAATTGGTCACAAATTTGATTGCTTTGCATAGTATGCTGCTTGCTTGATGTCAATTTAAATCTCTGAAGTTTCCAAAGTTTTACATTTCAAATGAATATATAGTTTTCTTTTTTGCACTTGTAATAAAAAAATATTTTGATTCGAAATCTTTTGGTTCTGTGTTAACGGCAGAGGGAGAATGGCTCAACCGTTGCACAATTTCTATAATCAGTGTCCTTTATTTTGGTTTCTATAGAATTGTATTACTAAAATCGCATACTGCTAATCTATATATAGAGTTTGTGGTTATCTGTACAACTGATCGGGTGTTTGTTTTATAAAATGCTTTTCTGATCAGTCTGTTATTATTGTAGGTTCCTGTGTTGGAAACATCTCATGATTCAGGATTTGAGATTGAGAGCAATGCTATAGCACGTTATGGTAAAGACTATAGACTTTCTTTCCCTAACCCATTAATTTTGGCGATCTTTTGAAGATGGTTATGTTGGAACTTATGGGCTTTTTATCTATTGCTGCAGTCACTCGCTTGAAAACTGACAATCCTCTATATGGCTCTTCTCATATTGATTATGTGAGACTGTTATTACTACTGATTCTACTCTCTCTCTCTCTCTCTCTCTCTGAATACGTGTGTTATGATGCTTAATATTATGTATGCTTGAATTTTCTGGTCCACATAGAGCAGTGGATTGATTTTGCATGCTAATATTCTAACGTGGTTTATACCAAGAATTGGACATGCACTGTACCTTCCTCCAGTGAGTCACATTTTAATTTATTATGGAATTGTTCTATTTCCTTTTTGCCATTAAATGATGACCAAGCTTTATGGAAAACTTAGAAGAATTATAAAAGGAATGAAGTGAGGAATTTTTTTTTTCTCTTGATGTAAAATAAAAATCAATGTGGGAGTTCAAAATCACTTTTGACTTTTTGTAATTCGAATCTAGACTCAGGTTATAAAACTAGATCATGGAGTTCAAATTTGCGGGCATGTCTCTCCAATCCCAGAAAATTAACCTCTTTCCTGGAAAATCTGTCTCTCTCTACACCACCTCCATCTTGTAGCTCGAGTTTCATAGAGAAGTTGTAAGAGCTCTGGATTTCACTTATTACTGAGATTTGTTTAGTATTATATGTTTGCTTCCTTGGGGTGGGGTGGGGGGGGGGGGGGGGGGTGTTCTTTGTGGTATTGGGATACACACAAAATCTGTTTGTTTCTGCAGAAAATTATTCCATAGAAAATCTTCAATTTTCCAAAAAAGTTCTCCTTTGAATCAGATGCGTTATTTCAATTAAATTCTTTTTAATGGTTTCATTTTTGTTTTTCAATTAAATTCTTTCTAGAGGCTTCAATGTCTCTGGCAAGTAAGGAGGGATAGTGAATTCATTGTCAATTCATCCCTCCGTTATTCGCTTTTGCCCTGTTTCTGTTTGTCTTCTCTGGGCTTGCTTTTCTTTGGATTATTTGAGATTCAGATTGATTCCCAGTCTCTGTTGTGTTTCCGTTTTCATATCAGTTCTCTTCTTATTTATCTTTCACTTTGTTCCCTTAGTCTCCTTCGTCAATCCTCTTTTTATTTCCTGTTTATATGTTCTCTTCATATTTTCTGTTTTCTTTAGTCTTTCGAATTTCTATCATCTTTTACATCATGTTGATTTTGTCTTGACTTACTATTTGTTCTTGATCCATGTGCATAATTCACGATCTTAATATTTTTTTTTCCTTGGTTAGTGTCTGACAGCCACTTTCAACCTATTCATTATTAAAATTTATTGTTTTAACTTGGGTGTGCTAGCACGCCAAATCCTCTGGTTCTGCATGTTGAGGGCAGCAGGAGACTGGCTCAACTGCAGCACATCTTCACGGTAAAGATGTGTTTGGTTGCCCAGAAAACTGTTTGGGAAAAGAAAAGTTTTGTTTTTGAATTTCATTGAATCTGACTAATTATGACCTCATTTCGTTAGCCTTGTTAGTTAGCAATTACTATAAAATTGGTCACAAATCTGATTGCTTTGCATATATTGCTGCTTGTTTGATGTGAATTTCAATTTTTGAAGTTCTTAAAGTTTTTCATTTCAGATCAAAAGATTTTCCTTTTTATTTTTATTTTTTGAAGATGCGATGAAAAGTTCTTTATTTATTTCTTTTCTAAATGTCTTGGTTTGAAATAAAATGTCTTGGTTTGAAATTATTTAGCATTCTGACCCAATTTAGGACTAAGAATTCTGAATTTTGATGGTTCTAACATGCCAATGAGGTCTGGCTCAAGTGGCAATTCCTTGACCCATATGAATGTTGTGGGTGCTTGTGTATCTTACCAATTAAAAATAATAATAATAAATAGAAATAATATTGCTTTATCTGGGTGTGCTACCACACCAAATCCTCTGGTTTTGGATGTTAAGGGCGGAGGGAGAATGGTTGAACCGTGGCACATTTACTATAGTCAGTGTTCTTTATTTTGGTTTTGATAGAATTGTATTACTCTCTTTTCTCCCCAATTAAAGGCTGCATTTGGATGCATATAATTGTGAAAATCCTTAGTATGCATATGCAACTACAGGAAACCACCGTTAAATCCATTAACCCATCACAATTGATTAATCTTGTTTGTTTCTGGATTGAATGCATTTATAATTTGTTGCTCTTCCTTTGCTAATAAGGCTGTATGATCTATATTGTAGATCTTGCATGGAGTGAAGAAAGAAAAATTTATAGTATTTTTAATATTTTTCTATTTGAATTATTTGTGATTAGTAACATGTTTCTTTATAAGACTTATTTATTTAAATTTATCTTATATCAATCTCTAACATTACTTAATTCTTTGGGCCTATTTAATAGTGAAACAAAAAATGTAAACTAAAATTCTTTTAATATCTCCCAAAAATATTAATAAAAAAAAAACAATTTTTGCCTCCCAAATTTGGGGCCTTTCTCTAGTAAAGGGCTCTAGGCAAAGGAATAATTGGCCTAGGCCTAGGGCCTGCACTGAGGCTCAATTGAAATTCTCTTAGTACAGGAGAATGGAGGATAGCTTCATAATGAACAAAGTTTGGAGAGAAACTTTTCAAATTTTTCGTATATATCTTTTTTTTGTTTGAATTTTAAAAATCTAACTGTTAAATTTTATGTTTCTTAAGTTTTTAACATGCATATCAAATTTCGTTCAAATTGGATGTTATTTACTATTCGATCAATGAACTTATATTTTATACATAATTTTTTATCATAAAAATTTAAAATTTTAACATTTGTTTGATGATATAGTAATTGATCTTTGATCTTTTTGAAAATTTATAAATATGAAGGATATAATAAGAATATGTCATTCAAAGTTAGATTTTTAAAATTTACGCAATTGAGTATAATAGGCTATAGCCTATGCCTATACGTACACCTTAGGTTTGGCAGCTTTATTGTTATGTGTAGCTTATCAGTTTATCAATATACTCATCAAATATATTCAGTTATTAGTCTATTTAATTTGTTAATTGAATGAGATGAGTCCCGGGTGACTTGAGCTAATTATCACTTTATCACTTACCTTTACAGCTTTTATGCTTTACTCTAGTTTTTAAATTATTTTTTTATGTCAGTGTTTCAATCTATCAGTGTTTCATTTTGTTTGTCACGTACGCAGCAAATGTTCCGCGTAATATACGCGTAAAGACTAACTAGTACAAAAGGGTTAACAATCCTTAAGTCAAGACAAATACACAAATGAATGATTCATGATTTTTCTTCGATAAACTACAACCCTTTAGGCCTGATAATGTTATTTAAACAACAATTTTTGTTGTTTAAACAACATAATACGTATTTTTACAACACTTATTCAGCTACACATATTTTCACAACACTTAAACAGCAATACTATAATAACATTACCAAATGGCTTCTAAGTCATCAACGGCGAAAATGTAGTTAACACAGTCTGAGATATATATAACAAATGGTTCCAACTTATTATAAAAAAAAAAGAAAAAAAAAAGACAGGCTAAACATAAAGAGTATTTGCCTTTGATTGTGATGTATGACATTGTGATATATTTGTGTGATGGCCAAGAATTAGACCTTTTGAGTTGTGCTAACCCATGTCAGGTAAACGTAAAACAAAAAGTAAAAGTAAATACGGGATTAGAAGGATGAGAAAACCAGTTAAAAAAGTACAGAGTATCCACTAAACAAATAATTAAAAAAAATATGGAAAAAATAATAGGATGCCTTAAAAATGACTGGTTTATAAAATATTTTTAGAAACTTTTTATAAGAAAAAACAAGTAATTGAACTTTTAAAAATTAACGGTTTATTTTGAAAAGGAATTTGCAACTATTAAAGGTTTAATAGATATCTTTAATGCAACTATTAATAAATTATTTTAAGAAAATTTTATATTATTTTTATGAAAAATTTAAAATAATTGTCAAAATATTAATTACTTTTTTTTTTTTTATAATTTAAAAAAAAATTTATTTGCTAAAAATTGCGTTTAAAACATTAGTTAATATTTCCTTAAAAAAGAATAAGAATGCTACAACCACGTAAACATACATAATTTTTGTAACAACTTCCGACGTAAACATACCTACACTATGATTTCAGCTGGCACGTTTTTGTCTCGTTAAGAAGGATCTGAATAAAGAGGCTAGGTATTAGCTTTATCTGGATCTAGAAAACATATATTGAGAATAGTGTTATCTGGATTGAGGAAACTTCTTGTATAATAATAATAATTTTTTATCGGAGACATTCTATCGTATACTTTAAAGTTTAAATAAATAAATAATAAAAAACAAGAAGTCCGTACAAGTATTTGCTGACTTTCAAAACTTTAGGTTATTACATAGGTTTAGATGCATGTTTTTAATTTTTTAATAATATTATACGTCTTTTTATATATATTTTTTATTTATATATATTTTTAAAAAATACAAATAATATTACTAAAACAACGTTATGAAACAACACTTTGTATGTAGATTTTTGTAGCAATATTTGTTGCATTCTAAATGGTATCTTTTGTTGTTTCTAAAAAAAAAAAACAAAAGATGGTATCTTTTGTCTTTTGTACACAGACTAAGAGTATCTCTAATGGTGTAGCTAAACCAAAATTCTCTCTATAACAGAAAATGAAACCCAAAAATAGCTCTCCAGTGCATTCTCTAAATCCCAATTTTTTTTGGCTTATGAACAGTAGCTCATCAACTTTGATGGGCTACTGTATATTAGCAATTGAATTTTTTTGATTAAAAAATCATATTAGCTACTATTATATCAATTCTTTCTCTCTCCTCTGGATTTTTTTCTCTCTCATACTCTCTCTCTGTTGCTTCTCACAGAACAAGCAAATATGAAAAAAAGAAAAAGACAAAGAATAAGCCGATTTGACCCAGCCTGGTGGTGGAGAGGAGGACGAGCGACAGTGGGGCGGCGAACGTGGTAGTGCTGCATGGTGAACACCAATCTCCACCGGCTTTGTCCTTTTGGCAATCTGACCCAGCTTTTTTTTTCTCTCCTCTCTCTCTCTCTTCTCTGATGTGAAGTAAATGAGGTTGCTGGAATGTTCTTGAGGAGAAAAAGAAAATAAAAGAAGGGGGATAGAGATCACTGGACAGTGGACACGTGTGTGGAGGAGAATGAAATGAAAGAAAGAAAAATAATATAAAGAGTAAAAAATCCTAATTGAGAAATTCTACTACAATATTTTCACTATAAATTTTAAGTAACAGATTGTTATTAGTTAATATTGGTGAGTAAAAAAATAATTTCAGTAATGGATTCAAATTAGAACTAGTAACAATTTTCCACATAAATTTTGTTGTGAAAGTATTACGTAAAATGTTGTGGACGTAACACTTCTCATTTAAAAATATAGTTGTTAAAAAAAGAATAAATGATGATAAAAAAAGAATGAAGAAATAATATTTAAATGAGATGGAGAAAGGGATAAAAAATCTATCGGAAAGTGTATTTGAAAAAGTAGGTAGGTAAAAGTTAAATGTTACTGTTCATTCTCCAAACAGTACAAAAATTAGGTGAATCTCCTGGACATGGTCTAAGATATAAATTAAGCTCATGAGAATTATGAGTGGGGACCACAGGGATATGATGAAGTCTTGAATGAAGAAAAGCTGAGACATGTGCACTGTATAGTGAAAAAAACGTGTTAAAACAATCAGAATATAAGTGGCTGTTTGGTAGTGTATTTCGAACAACAGTTTTTAGTGTTTAAACAATATTATATGTATTTTTACATATTTTTTTTATTTACACGTATTCTCAAAAAATATAAATAACGTTTCTAAAATAATATTACCAAACACCCCCTAAATATATAGAAAACAGGTATTTGTGTTATCATTCATTAATCCTTTTTTTTTTTTTTTAATTTGGAAAAATGACTAACTTTTTTTTTTGATATTTTTTTTATAAAATATTTCATAAAATGAATGAACTGGACCATTTAAGATTGCTAAAAATATTTCCTCAAGCTACCGTGTCTTCTTTTTCTACTTTTAATTAAAAGGGTGCTCTACTTTCAATTAAAGTGACATTCCCATGAACTACTATCATTTATGCTATGGTGATGCAAAAAAAATATTATTTACGCTTTGGTGATTGAAGAGGATAAAATAGGAGACGGATCTCTCTTTGTGAAGCATGACGGTACGGTATTGACATGTGGATGGTCGACGAGTCAATGTTACAAGGACACGTAGTGGACGGTTGTAACATTTGGCCTCCGTTGGTATTGATTAGGCTTTAAGAATTCCTAACCAGAATCAACTTGCATCTCGCGATAAGTCTAATATGGTTTTGCTTGATCTCCACACAAACGTGAATAAAGAGAGTTCTTGCGTTACACGTTTCACTATAATTAAAATACTCCTACAAGGAAAAGAACTCTATAAGGTATGCAGAATCGAAGAGGTGTTATCCTAAAAGGAAAGGGTTTCCTGGCCAAGGCATGGATGATAACCCTACACCAATATAAATATCCCAAAACCCTCATAAATCAAGGTACGCATAAGCGCACCAAAGGAAGACCAGGAAGGTGCTAGTGCGGAGGGGAGGAACGCAAAAGGGCCTAAGGGTAGCAACGCTCCAAGTAGATCGGAGCGGCATGAGACCAACCGACCATCCATCTCGGACACCTTACCAACTCATATAGCAGCTGAGATGCAAGAGATGAGGGAACAGATAGATGTGATGATGAACGCCCTCAAAGGTCGAATCTCCAGCGACCCGGATGACCTAGTCCATAGAACAGATTCGCCTTTCACAGCGCTCGTAAGTTCATGCCCTCTTCCCCCAAAATTTCGCATGCCTCAAGTGAAGAATTACGACGGATCCAAGGACCCATTGGATCACTTGGAATCTTTCAAGACCCTAATGCATCTTCAGGGTGTACCGGATGAAATCATGTATAGGGCTTTTCCCACCACGTTGAAAGGACCTGCAAGGGACTGGTACAGTAGGCTGACGCCTAATTCCATCGGCACTTTTAAGGAATTAGGCGCACAGTTCGTATCACACTTTATCGGGAGTCATCGGCATAAGAAGTCTACCGCGTGTTTGATGAACATTAGGCAACGAGAAGAGGAGACTCTAAATCATACATAGCCCGCTTTAACAAGGAAGCCCTCTTAATAGACGAGGCGGATGACAAGATACTTGTAGCAGCGTTCACAAACGGACTAAGGGTAAGTTCCTATTTTCTTTGTATAAGAATGACCCAAAGATTATGTCCAAAGTGTTTTAAAGGTCAACAAAGTATATGAATGCAGAGGATGCCTTGCTGGCCCGAGAGGAAAAACCTAGAAAAAGGGAAAGGCAGGAAGATATACGATCGGATAAGGGACAAAAGATGGCTAGAACCGGAGAGCGACGGGAGGATCGACGAACTAAACCGTCCACGGGAAGATTCACGAACTTCACCCCTCTCACAGCCCAATCGAGCAAGTGTTAATGCATGTCAAAGATGAAGGAACCCTGATGTTTCCTGGCAAGCTGAAGGGAGATCCGAACAAGAGGCCGAAAGACAGATACTACCATTTTCATGGCGATCATGGCCACGATACGACGGACTGTTATGACTTAAAGCAGCAAATTAAAGCCCTCATTAGGCAAGGAAGCTTGCAGAGGTTTGTGAGGAAGGAGAGAACGGATCAACTCCAGGAACAAAATCAACGACGGGAGAATGAACGTCCCAGACCACCTGTAGGAGATATACGGATGATTGTAGGGGGCACTACTTCTGCAGGGTCGTCCAAAAAGGCCAGAAAGACCTATTTACGGATGGTTCAAAGTGTCCAGTCGACAGGTTCCTCATTGAAAGTGACGCGACGAGATAACCCCAGCATCGGGTTTTCGGAAGAAGATACGCGATGCCTTCACCACCCACATGACGACGCACTCGTCGTCAGCATACGGGCAGGGGACTACAACATGCATCGAGTTTTGGTGGACAACGGAAGCTCAGCGGATATCCTCTACTACCTCGCGTTCCAGCAAATAGGGATTAGTAGAGAACTACTGGTCCCAACAAATGCACCCCTTTTTGGTTTCAGAGGGACAAGGGTCTATCCTTTGGGAGTCGTCATGTTGTCTGTGACGGTCGGGGATTACCCACAGCAAGTAACCAAGGATGTAGCTTTCCTTGTGGTCGACTGCTCTTCTGCTTATAACGCCATCCTTGGACGTCCCACTTTCAATGCATGGAAGGCTGTTACCTCGACCTACCATCTAATGGTCAAATTCCCCACCGAATACGGAGTTAGAGAGTTGTGTGGAAACCAGGTGGCTGCTCCGGAATGCTACATTGCCATGATGGAAATGGATGACCACCTACAAGCAATGAGCGTCAAGGAACAGCGAACGGTGGCAGAACCGGTGGAAGAGTTAGAAGAAGTACACCTGGATGATTCTAGGCCTGAATGGACCATAAGAATCGGCACCTTGCCAGCCAAACAGTTCGACGAGCGCTCGCATTATTCCTCAAGGAAAACCAAGATGTTTTTGCATGGAGTCACAAGGACATGCCAGGGATAGACCCGTCGGTTATAGTTCACAGGTTGAACGTGTCACCCTCTTTCTCCCCTGTCAGACAGAAGAAACGAGTGTTCGCCTTTGAACGAGATCGAGCCATAGCAGAAGAAGTACGGAAGTTACAAGAAGGCAAATGGGAAGTGGAGAATGTGTGTTGACTTCACAGATCTGAATAGAACCTGCCCTAAGGATAGTTACCCACTCCCACGTATTGACACCCTAGTAGACTCCACCGCAAGACATGAACTCTTGAGCTTCATGGACGCCTTCTCCGGCTACAACTAAATTAAATTGGACAAGGTTGATCAGGAGAAAACCTTGTTCGTAACGAGTCAGGGGCTTTTTTGCTACAATGTAATGCCTTTCGGACTTAAAAACACAGGAGCCACATATCAGAGATTGATGAACAAGATGTTCACGCACCAAATTGGCAGAAACGTGCAGGTTTACATAGATGATATGTTGGTAAAAAGCGTGCGGGAGTCCAAACACCTAAGGGACCTCCAAGAGACTTTCGATACTCTTCGGTCATATAAAATGAAGCTGAATCCAAGCAAATGCGCGTTCGGAGTAACCGCAGGAAAATTCTTGGGATTTATGGTATCCTAGAGAAGGTAAAGGCGATCATGGAACTATCTCCTCCAAGGACGGTAAAGGAAGTACAAAGCTTGACGGATAAACCCTTACGGAGAGTAATGAGTAGTCCCAAAGCTGCTGGACGGATGGCGCTATGGGCAATCGAGCTGAGTGAGTTCGATATCCGATATTAACCACGGGCAGTCGTGAAAGGACAGATATTGGCAGACTTCATTGCTGAATTCACTATCACAAAAGATTATGGGGGCAGAAGAGACGCCCATATGGAGAGTTCATACAGACGGATCTTCCAATAAACATGTTAGAGGTGTTGGAGTTGTACTCCACACCCTGGAAAGAGACAAGATCAAATGCATGATCCGTCTGGACCTCGCTACTACCAACAACAAGGCGAAATACGAGGCCTTGGTAGCTGGACTGGACCTTGCGATAACGGTAGGAGCTAAGAGTGTGGTCGTTTACTCCGATTCTCAAATCGTGACCAGTCAGGTTAATGGGAGCTATGACTGCAAGAATGCAAGGATGAAAAGATATCTTGAGGAAGTGAAGGGTCGAATGAATAACCTCCAAATCAAAATGATTCAAATCCCAAGGGAGGACAACCAAGAAGCCGACCGACTTGCAAAGGCAGCTTCGGCCGAACCCATGATTATCCCTAAACAGGTATTATCCTTCGTCTAGCTCTCATCATTATTAGATGACATTAGCATGCAGGAGGTAAGCAATGAGTGTTGTTGGATGGCTCCAATAGTGGCGTATCTCAAGGAAGGCAAGCTACCCAATAACAAAGAGGACGCAAGGAAGTTGAAGGTTAAAGCTGCCCGGTTCGTTTTGATTAAAAACGTCCTATACAAAAGAGGATTCTCCCAACCATATCTAAGTGATGAGGGAGGTCCATGAAGGAGTTTGTGGAAACCATTCTGGATCAAGGTCTTTAGTGCACAAGCTACTCCGAGCAGGATACTACTGGCCAACAATGCAAAAGGATGCCCACACATATGTTAGAGCTTGCGACAAGTGCCAACGATTTGGAAATTTTATAAGGCAACCAACGGAAGAACTTACCCCTATGAAGGTCCCATGGCTGTTTGTACAATGGGGATTAGACATCATGGGTCCGTTCCCGACAGCGGTGAGACAGCTCAAGTTCTTAGTGGTTGGTATTGACTACTTCACCAAATGGGTGGAAGCAGAGGCTCTAGCCACTATCACGGAGAAGAATATCCGTAATTTTGTATGAAGAAGTATTATTTGCAAGTATGGAATTTCAAGGGTGCTCGTTTCGGACAACGGGAAACAATTCGACAACAACACATTCAGAGACTTTTGTTCCCAGCTTGGGATCAAGAATCACTACTTGTCACCCGCTTACCCTCAGGCCAACGGACAGGTTGAAGTCACGAATCTGTTCTTGCTTAAGATTATCAAGACCCGGCTCGAAGGGGCAAAGGGCATATGGCCGGATGAATTACCAAGTGTTTTATGGGTGTACAGGACAACGGTGAGAACACCGACAGGGGAAATACCGTTTCGATTGGCATATAGCAGTGAGGCTCTCATACCGGCAGAGGTAGGGTTAACAAGCTACCGTGTGGAGAACTACGACAAGAGCAAGAATGACGAAGCCTTGCGTTTGCAGCTCGACCTTGTGGACGAAGTCAAGGCTAGAGCTACACAGAGATTAGCGCAATACCAAGACCTGATGGCAAAGCGTTACAACTCCAAGGTTAGGCACAGAGATTTCCAGGTGGGAGATCTGGTCTTAAGAAAAATACTCGGCGCTACAAAGGATGCCTCCCAAGGGAAACTGGGTCCTAACTGGGAAGGACCATACGGGATCATTTCATGGCATAGGAAGGGAACGTACTACTTAGAGACACTAGACGGAAAAAAGCTGAGTCACCCATGGAACACAGAGCACCTAAAGAAATATTACCAGTAGGCGAAGGATAGAGACAATAGCATCATTTACCTCATCTCCAGTTTATCTTTTACTTTTTATTTCTTACAAGCACTTTTAGAGCCAAATGGCGTTTTTCATTTTTATGAACAATATTCTAGCAATCCATTATAATAAGGAGTTTATTCAGAGCATATGGAATATGTTTTGCTCAAAATCTACTAAGTCCACATAGTGGACAGATCATCCAAAAAGGGTAAAAAAAATATCAAGTCCACATAGTGGACGGATCATCCAAAAAGGATGAAAATGTGTTAAGTCCACATAGTGAACAGATCATCCAAGAAGGATGAAAAATATACTAAGTCTCTATAGTGGACGGATCATCCAAGAAGGATGAAAAATGTGTTAAGTCCACATAATGGACGGATAATTCAAGAAGGATGAAAAATATGCAAAGTCCACATAGTGGGCGGATAATCCAAGAAGGATGAAAAATATATTAAGTCCACATAGTGGATGGATCATCCAAAAAGGATGAAAAATATACAAAGTCCACATAGTGGACGGATCATCCAAAAATGTTGAAAAGTATACAAAGTCCACATAGTGGACGGATCATCCAAAATGATGAAAATATACTAAGTCCACATAGTGGACAGATCATCCTCTCAAGGATGAATATGTGAGTCCAAAAAATGAACGGATCATCCTCTCAAGGATGAAATGTATGAGTCAAATTGTGAGATGGACGGACCTCACAGGTAAAAGATGTCTTAATCGTATATACAAGTTCACATTTGGACGGACCCCTGCGACATGATTAGATTATCTATTGTACGAGCCATAAATTAAAAATGCACGACGGATAAAAACAAGCAAATAAGCAAGTTAAATCCTACAAGAGGAATTATGTCCACAAACAAATTATGACAGTTAAAAGCTGTCCTTGACATTTAAAAAAAAAAACTACTAATGACACTGGGGGGGAGTGCTTTCAAGTTTCTGATTATCATCTGGTTGATCTTGAGCAAGAGTCTGGCCTTCGTCCACAAGAGGAGCATTAACAGCAAACAAATTTTCTGTACTCTCTGAATGGACAGAGTGAGTTAGTGTCTGCCCTTGGGCTTCTATAGAGACATGGGACACGTCTAGATCTGGATATGAGGCCTTAACTTGACAAAGGGCATCATCAAATCTGTCAGCAAAGGAGCTCCTAAGCTCTGCTAAAAAAAGGTCGGAGTCACGATACTCCCGTATCGCTTCTTCTTTGGCATCGCGAAGCTGATTCTTGGCGTCCGTCACCTCCTTTTCTTTATCCTTCAGGATTTGTGTTAGCTGCTCTATCTGCCTCTCTAGCTCTCCTCTGACCTGCTCCGAACAGGTGAGTTTTCTCTCCATATTGATCTTCCAAGCCTTCAGATCATGAAGCTCATCCTCCATTAGCTTATTCTTCTTCCTGAGACGGTCCAAAGTTGTCTCATGATTCAGACAACGACCCATTAGCCCATTCATCATCAACATGGCCTGAAAACAAAGTCAAAATGGATATGATATATATGACGGATAAGGAAGGACGGGTTCAAGGCTGAGGAATGGTTTAAAATACCTAAGCAGTGGTAAAAAGGCCCGTCTCTCCCATCGCCTCTGTAGCGTGGTTACCAAGGTCCTCATAATCGTCAATAGTAATGATAGACGAGGCATATTTGGAATCTTCTCGCAGAAGGACGGGTGGTTTCTCACCAGCAAGAGCTGGACCTTTCATCAAACCTTTACCCTTTCCATGCCCCATGGGAGTGACTGTTCTTTTGGTCTTGGCTTCCAGCGCCACGACGGGCTCATGGGTTGTTTTCTGCTTCTTTTGTTGACGGTCCATTTTCTCCGGTTGCTTCCGTTTGGACGGAACGGATGTACCTATCCCCTTAATCTATTGACCAACCTCTTGTTTCTTCTTAGCTGATTGCTGTTTGATGAAGGCTCTTCTTTTGGCAGTGTCCATTTCTGCAAAGAAAAGACAGATGTGCAGCATTAGAAAAGCATGAGTAAAAGAAACTGAAAGTGTTTAATGACGGGCTTACGTTTGCGAACTCTATTATCGTAACGACGGGCGACTAAAGTTGGTTCAGGGCCTTCACAATACCAGTGGAGTGTGTCGAGGGTGACTAATTTTGCCCACGTCCTCTCTTCGAGCTTGGTCTTATTAAAAATCCTCTCCAAGAAGCTCCAGTGCTCCAATGTAACTTACGGACAGTCTCGAGCTGCAAAAGAAGACGTTTAGAGTAACTTACAAAAAATAAAAGTAAGGTTTAAACACACACGGGAACTAAAGCAAGTGCATACCCGACGGAGGCATTATGCCCCATGTTGTGTCAACGGACATATATTTGTTATCCCTTGGACGACACATCTACTCGTCCCTTTCCATGAAAAAATATCTACTCTTCTAGTCCCTATTAGAGTCGGGTGTATCACGCACGAGCCTTAACAACTGGCTCCTAGCTACGAAACTATACATACCCTTTGACTTTATGATCTCAGTGGGATGGTAACAATGAAAAAATTCTTCCACCGTCAGCCTTTGTGCACTGTCTAACATGGCCCCGTACAAGACCTCCACGCCTAAGAAAACCCTCCAGGCGTTTGGGGAGATTTGTGTGACGGATAAACCAAGATACTGAAGGAGTCAACGGTGGAGAGAGCTTAGAGGAAATCTGAGCATTGCCTTTAGCATTTGCTCATAAATCCCAACACCTTCAACACCCTTATAGTAACATTTCTCGGATTTATGGGGGAGACGGAGACGGATGTTGTCAGGAATTTGGTACTTGGCCCTAATAGTTTTGAAATGAGATTCTTTGACCGTAGACCTAAAATCATTGACCGTCCACAGGGGTAGCATTACGAACTCCCTAAGGCTGTCAGGACCAATTACAGATTGAACAGGGGGATCAATGCCGTCTAGGCCATCACTTGAAGCCTCCTCTGAACTATCTGACTCTAAACCTTCATGATCTAAGGAAGGAGAAGTAGCGGACAAATTCCTTTCTTAACTTGAAGTGTTAGGGTCTTTTTGACCTGAAGGGAATCCTTCATTGTAGCCTGCCCCGTCGCGAACAAACGAATGATTACTCGACGCACTAGACATTACCTACATATGACGGTAAAACCTAAAACACTGATGGATCTACAGAAAGTGGGTGAAAAAAAAAAAGTCCAGTGAAGTACATATCGGATTGAAATCAAGCAATATGAGATGACGGAGAGATTAGCAGGACAGTACAAGTGTGCAAAGTAAATGACGGTGGCGCTCCGATTGCAAAATTTCTATAAGAAGGTGAGAATGAAGAAAGAAAAGGCAAGCTTTTATAGAGCAAAGGGCACAGAATATGAAGGGACGCCTCGTTAGAGTGAACAGCTAATAGATGAAGGCCGCGTGTCCTTTGTCATAAATAATCCTAGCCCATCTGTCTCGATAGGTTACCATGAGAAAGGAAGACTGCCACTCCATGAGTCCGTCTAGTGTGTAGCGACGGACTCAAGGAGTGAGGGGGCAACTGAAGAGGATAAAATAGGAGACGGATCTCTCTTCGTGAAGCATGACGGTATGGTATTGACATGTGGATGGTCGACGGGTCAATGTTACAAGGACACGTAGTGGACGGTTGTAACATTTGGCCTCTGTTGGTATTGATTAGGCTTTAAGGATTCCTAACCGGAATCAACTTACATCTCGCGATAAGTCTAATATGACTTTGCTTGATCTCCACACAAACGTGACCAAAGAGAGTTCTTGCGTTACACGTTTCACCATAATTAAAAGACTCCTACAAGGAAAAGAACTCTATAAGGTATGCAGAATCGAAGAGGTGTTATCCTAAAAGGAAAGGGTTTCCTAGCCAAGTCATGGATGATAACCTTACACCAATATAAATACCCCAAAACCCTCGTAAATCAAGGTACGCATAATTAACTCGACTCTGGCACTTTAGGGTTGTGAAAAACTCTAACTTGACCTTCAAAGGGTTTTTGGCTGACACCACACCGGTGCTATTTGTTAGGTCTTCTCTTTTCGTTTTGTACGTGTTGTTTCGATTTGGGAATGCGTGCAGCTTACTGGTGACTTTTTCGGCATCATCAGTGATGCAAGTATAGACACCGGGCCAGGTGTTGAGTATTAATATAACGTTGGGTTGTATGCATCAGTAGTCAATCTCTCTTCTTTTATTTTGTTTGGATCAATACTCAATTGGGATAAGAACTAGGTTAAAGTGGGGCCTTGCTTTTTCTTTCTCTGGACAAATTTTGTGTCTCTATGGTGTATAACGTTTTTAGTTTGTAAATTGTAATTTTCTTTTTAGCAAAGAGAAAAAGAAAAATGATGTGATCTCAAGCTCTTATTAGGGACGTGACCAAGATTTTTATTTTTTGGGAACCAGTGGAAAGAAATACATCATTTGATAATAAGAATTGTTAAACAGGTATGTCATTTGCTCCACCAAAAGGAAATGTTATTATACAAGGTTTTTAGTGCAAAGTATTTTCCAAATGGGAATATTCTTGAGGCTTTGGTTCATCCAAAGTGTTCTTTTGCATGGCAGAGTATCTTGCAGACGCGTGATGCAATCCATAGAGGTGCTATGTGGAGAGTTGGAGATGGGAGTTCCATTGCTATATGGGATCAAAGATGGGTGCCTAACCAAGCTAATGGTAGAGTCATTTCACCAAAACTTTCCTCCACTGTGACTTATGTTAAGGATTTGTTCTATCCAGGTACGAGGATTTGGGATCCGGGGCTGTTGGAGAGGACTTTTGTGCCTTGGGAAGCAGAGTTGATTAAAAGAATCCTGGTTAGTGAGGGGTGGATGGAGGACTTGCTGATATGGCCTTTAACCTCAGATGGGAACTATAGTGTTAGAAGTGCATATCATATGCTATCAGCGGAAGAGAGTAGTCATGAACCAGGACCATCCTCTTTGGCGAATTCCCACCAGGTTTGGAAGAGCATTTGGAAAATCAAGACTCTGAATAAAATACATCATTTTATATGGCGTGCTGTAAGAGATTCGTTGCCCACTAAACAGAATCTGAGGGCTCGGCACTTGCCCGTGGAAGAGACATGTGAGCTGTAGAGATTTTCAGGAATCACTAATGCATAGCATTTGGTTATGTGAGCATGTTCAATCGGTTTGGAAGTCTGAGTTATGTTTCATTCCTTATTACAGAAAAGGTTTTAGGACCTTTTTTGATTTACTGGAGGAGGTGTTACGTAAGGGGTCAGGATATCATGTGGCGTTGTTCTTTACAATTGCATGGAGCTTGTGGCAGAGGCAAAACCGATTGAGAGAGAACCAATCTGTTTGGCCACTTCATGAGATTGGGGCACGAGCAAAAGACTTGGTGGTTGAATTCTTAGATGCTACCAAGCAGGAGGTTAGATCGAAAACTGGGAGCATATTAGCAAGCTGGGTTCCTCCTCAAGAAACATTCTATAAAGCGAATTTCGATGCAGCTGTGTTTTATAACTTAGGTTTTGCTGGTTTGCGTGTGGTGATTAGGGATTGTCATGGCCAAGTAATAGCTGCTCTAAGTCAGAAAATCCCGATGTCTAATTCTGTTGAAGCTGCTGAAGCATTAGCTGCATACCGTGCTGTTATGTTTGCAAAAGAGCTATGTATTTTTAAGGTAATTTTGGAAGGGGATTGTCTGAGGGTGGTTTAGGCCTTAACAGCCAAAGAAAGATGTAACACTCTGTATGGGAACATAATTAAAGATGCGTGCATTCAAAGTGTGTCTCTGCAGTTTTGCAAATTTCAGCACGTTCGACGGGAGGGTAATAAGTTCGCAAATGCTCTCTCTAGGAGAGTGATTTCATCTGCAGGTTTTGATGTATGGGTAGAAGAGCTACCTAGTGAGTTGGAGGTTGTATTTCAATCTAATTTACCTGAATAATATTGACTTACAGTTTTTTCAAAAAAAATAAAAAAAGAAATGTTTCTCGAAATAAAATAAAAAGAGTTTTACAAAGATTATTTAAGGATAAATTAATTATACATTAAAAATAATGTTTATATCTATTATATATTTATGTGTTAACAAAATATTAAAACGAAAATAAGCAATATATAATAGACTTTCTCGATTCTTTTTATTTTCTACTATTGTGACACTTCCTCTCTTGTTCTTCGTTTGGCTCTTGCTACCCCGCTAGACGTGAATTTCGTGTTTATATATGTTCTGTGGCTGCGATTTATATCTTTTTTTACTTATTCAACTTTGATGCTTCATTAGGCTTTTGGTGTGTCTGAATATGATGAACTTGTGGTGGTCTAGTAATATATATAAATATATATATATATATATATATATAGATATATATATATATATATATATAACTAAAACTTTTGAAATTCTCACAATTTTCCATGTTAGCATAATATTTAAATAAAATTGTCATTTTTATTTAAATAAAATTATTTTCGTTTAGTCCAAACTTAATAAGGAGTGAAACTCTATCTCTCTAACAAGTCCAACTTAAACTCAAACTCATCATTATCATTTTTTGAAAACAAAATTATTTTTGTTTAATCCAAACTTAACAAGGAGTGAAATTTTATCTCTCTAACAAGTACAACTTAAACTCAAACTCAAATGTTGATAATTTATCTTCAAATTTGCTAATTATGAACACTATAAAAGTAATACAAACCCCAATATTTATTTTAAATCCAAGTAGAGTTATGAGCTCTTCTTATGTTATTTTCTTCTCCTCTACTTTTTAAAAAAAAAAAAATATTTTATGGTCTTTCATGTATTTTTTTTTAAAATAATTTTTGTACATGAATCACCAAACTCTCTTTAGCCGTTTTTACAAGATAAAAAAGTTTGCAATAATTGAAATTATTCTTTTGAATATAACTCATCTTTCTCTTATATTTCTCTATTGTTTAGTCATATATATTTTGTTTTGTTTCAATAATTTCTTAGCAATGAATCATCTCTTTAATATTTTTTTAGTCTTTCAGAAGTTTTAATATCTGAATTTGAGTTTTTTTTTTTTTTGTGGTATCTGAAACTACTTGACAAATTTTTTGTAAGCCATTGCACGTTCAAGTAATGACTTTTTCATCAAATTGTAACACAAATTGAAGCCATACAAAAGCAAATCATGCAATGGTGTAGGTTCTTAAATTTTTTATAAAATTATTTTAGTCTACCTCACAAATAGTTAAGTTCTCGTGCATAGCATGGGCTAGCAAATAGTATAATTTTATTTTAATGATAAATCCATAAAAAGGAGATTGCACTATTGAAGATTACTGGATTATGATCTGAGATATTTTCTAATAAATAATAATAATCCCTTAAATTAAAATTTGATAGGTTTTTTAAAAGAAAAATTAGAAAGGGATAATGATAAGTTAGTGAATAATAATCATAACCTAAAAAAATAAAACCAGGCAAAACAATTAATGAACTTTGTAAGAAAAAAGTAATGAATAATTTCATTCCAAATTATATAGATTTGATAAATTTCAAATTAAAGTGTTACTAAAAATGATAACATTGGGAGATTTAAAAAAGATAGTGGTTAAGAATTTGAAAAATATAGTTGCTAGAAATGAATAAATGAAAAAAATTTACAAAAAAAAAATTATCCAGTACTTGATTTCTTGAAAGTAAAGTACAATACAAAAAAAGAGATAAAAATAAATCACTCCACAGTTCACACTCTAAATACTAATTACTATTTTAAATATTTATAATCCACTTAATAATATAAAATTTACAAAAGAAAAAAAAAGTGAAAAAAATTACCCAGTATTTGATTTCTTGAAAGTAAAACACCATATAAAAAGAAAAAAAAAAAGATAAAGATCAATCACTCCACAGTCCACAATCTAAATAGTAATTACTACCTTAAATATTTATAATCCACTTAATAATATAAAATTTACAAAAGAAAAAAAAGTGAAAAAAAATTTACCTAGTACTTGATTTCTTAAAACTAAAGTACCATACAAAAACCAAAAAGTTTAGAATTAATGATTAGAAATTTTTTTAAAAATATGGACAATTTACATTTTCTCCCTAATAATATTTTTACAAGATTTTTTAAAGAGTTAAAAAAAAAATATAAGAATGACTTTCAATAATATTTAAATTATACTATGCATTTTAATGTATATATTTTAAGTATATTCACGTATATGCATGAGATTATAAGCTAGTTTAAAAAATGGGTGAAGCAATTAATCAAATGATCCAAAGTTGTGAAGCAAGGGAAGAGTGAGAGTGAGGATAAGGATAGACATCAACCCAGCATCATTATTTTGTTTGGATGAGTTGTGGAGTAATGGATTGAGTTTGTTCCTTAATTCAAGGCCCGTTGATAAGAGTAGTATTGGAGTTCAGCAAACATAATTTTTGGGAGAGTTAAGTTATTTAGATTGTTTCATTTGTCTGAGTTATCTTTTATTGTATTCGATTGTATCAGTTTGTAAACTGCACTGTATTTAAGTAGTGAGACTTGAATAATAAAGCAAGCAAATTAAATCGCAAATGGTCTTTTCTATCTCATGTTCTGGGAGGTTAGTCACCTCTAATCTGACAAACTTAATTCCATACACATCCCACATAATTAGCAAAGAAGATAGAAATCCTTTATCCTTTACATATAGTCAACTTCTGCGAAACCATTTTTTGTTTTTGTTTTGCCTAATTTTGTATTATTAACGTTTTGAGACATCAAAAAATGGAATTAAAAGTAGTGATTATTCCATAAATGAAAAAGAATAATCAAACTAAAAATTTAGAGCAAGCCAAATCAGTGTTTGATACAGTACTGAAAGAAACCAGACAAATAGGGCACCCTTTTTAATTAAAAGTAGAAAAGGAAGACTTTGGGATGCGTCTGTCATTGGTTTAAACAGTCAGTTTTTTATTTATTTATTTAGTTTATTTTTGTTACTATTCACAAGTCTCATTGCACTTTTTGGTACTATTTATGGGATTTACTGTACTATTTTAGTTACTTTTTAACTTTTTCTACAGTACTTTTAGCAAAAAATTTTCAATTTCAGCTAAATAAATTGTTCATAAACGGACTCCCAATTAGAATGACATCCCTGTGAACTACTATTTTTTATGCTATGGTCTCAGCAATATATATATATAGACCATAACAATATATATATATATATATATATATATATATATATATATATATATATATTTATTTATTTATTTATTTATGCTATGGTGATGCAAAGTCAGTGACTCAGTATAGACACCCAGCTAGGTGCTTTTCAGAAGGGAGTTTCACACACATATACACTTAGATTAGACTAGAGTAGAAATTTTATCTTGTATAAAAAAAAAAAATTATTGAGTATTTTTATGGTGCTTAGAGGTTCTAATTAATATAACATCGGGTTGTACGCATCAGTAGTCTATCTTTCTTTCTTTCTTTCTTCTTTTTTTTTTTTTTTTTTGAAGGAGAAAGAAAAACATCAGTTGTCAATCTCTCTTCTTTTATTTTGTTTGGGTCAATACTCAATAGAGATGGGAACCAGGATAAAGTGGGGCCTTGCTTCTTTCTCTGGTCAAATTTTGTGTCTCTATGGTGTATAATGTTTTTAGTTTGTAAATTGTAATTTTCTCTTTAGTAAAAAGAAAAAGGAAAGGAAATTTTTCTTAAATGATGTGATCTCAAGCTCTTTTATTAGGGATGGAACTAAGATTTTTGTTTTTGGGAACCAATGGAAAAAAATATATCATTTAATAACAAGAATTTTTCTTGAAAAAAAATAACGAGAGTTTTACAAAGATTATTTAAGGATCTGAACAGAAGATTATTTAAGGATAAATTAATTATACATTAAAAATAAAATTATATCTATTATGTTTTTTTTTTGTAAGATCTATTATGTACTTATGTGTTAACAAAATATAAAAACAAAAAGGTCAAAATGCAAAACTTACCATCTAAGTTTTATCTTTTGTCATTTCAGTCCTCTAAATTTGATTTTTGTTATTTCAATTTTCTAAGTTTTAATTATACTTAATTCAATCCTCCATTTACTATATGTTAAATGACTCAAAACGACGTTATTTTACACTTTAGTTCATATTTAAATTTTTTTTAATTTTTTAATTAAAAAAGAAAAAAAAAAAACATAAACTAAACCCAACCTAAAACCAAATGAAATAGACCAGCAATTCGAGTGAGAAACAAAGAGAGCAGTGGACCGGGAGGGAGAGAGAGAGTGTGTTTTCCTTTTGAAATAATTTAATTGAGAAACAAAGAGGCGATGTTAGAGAATAAGATTTTCCCACTTCACACGTTTTCATGATGTGTCCCCACTCTCCACCTGAAGGGCTGAGATTGGAATTCCAACTTATGGGAATAGCAACACACTAACCGCCATCAACTCTAGTTGTCACGTTTTTATTGACAGGTACTACACAATAATTTTCAAAATAGCTCTTTCTCTCTCTCTTTATATATATATATATATATATATATATATATATATATATATATATATATGATATAATATAATATATAACTTTAGACAATTGCTATCAGATAGTTTTATTAGCCAAAATATAATATAATATAATATATAACTCTTAGACTCGAGCTCAAAAGAAAAAAAAAAAAAAAAAAAAAGCTTTAGACAATTGCGAAACAGACTTTTATCAGTCATGCACTAATGCTATTGATTCACACTTTCTACTTGTTTGAGTCATTTGACTTGACCTAAGAAAATGATGGGAGTATTCTTGTAGCGAGAGCATTCTCATCAGATGTTAAAAAAAAAAAAATGTTATTTTGACACACCAAATACCTACTTTATCATTTTACTATATCATTTTATAATATCTCATTTATTAGATGTTTTATCCTTCAATTCTATACATTAAAATAATATTCACTACACATTAAAATAATATATTAACTCCTCCCTATTATTATCTGATGTGGGACGAAAACGCTGAGACCGTCCCTGGACGGTCATCACCTCGGCAGCCGTCCAGGAGCTATCCTCAGGACGAGGGTAACGGACAAGGCTGTCCAGAGGATGATAGCGAAGCTACATCCTTCGTCCAGGGGATGCGCGCGACCTGCCCCGAGAGGACTCGTCCACATAAAACTTCGTGGACGAGTATGCTACACTTGGAATTTAGGGACACTCAACGAAGGAACTCCAGGACGAGGAGATCATACTTAGAAGAATCTCCGAACATAATGTGACAATCCCTTATCCCACGCATAACCGTCATGTATCCGTTGTGAAACAAGAGCATAACTTCCAAACGGTTATACAAGTTACGTTTGATTTCTACCTCTCCTTGAATCCAGGAGAAGTTCCAGTTTTGATAACTGCCTATAAGAACACTATATAAAGGCTGCTTCAGACAAGGCCAAGGTATGTTCGGTTTTTACTCCAAAGAAGTTGGAACTCAGATAATACAGAGGAAAAAACTAACTTTGCCATCGGAGGATTTTCGGCCGGTAGCCCCGGTCGCCTTTGATTTGCTTTTCTTTCTTTTTCAGGCTGCAGAGAGAACCCGTAGTCCTTTGAAGTCCGAAGCATCCAGCCTACTGATCTTCTTGGCATCATCATTATCAACAACAACAACAACAACGGCACAACCGCCAACACCACTGGCACAAACCCACATCCACCAATGCCACCTTAAAAAAAAAAAAAAAAAAACCACAACCAAAGAGATCGGCACAAACCCACATCCACCAAATCAAACAAACCCACATCCCAAATCCACCAAATCAATTATAAAATTAATTACAATTTACACTAAAATCATAAAATTGAATTGGACATACACTGAGATATTTTGAATCGGACGCCTCCATCGCCGTCGTTGAGGGAAGTTTTCACTTTCGGCCAATGTGTCCTTCACATTGGAGTTCCTCTTCATCGCAAAGTGGGTCAGTGATCAGTGGTGAGCCTGGGCGGTCTTTGTCTCTCGGCATGGTGAGATCGGCGTGGCGAGATCAACGATGGTGAGATTGGCGTGGTGAGACGGCGATGAGAAAAAAGGGGATCGGCAATGGCGAGATCGGGGTGGCGAGACGGTGATGAGAAAAAAGGAGATCAGCGTGACCAGAGAAAGAGAGATGTGTTGCAGATGGAGAGAGAGAGATATGTTGCAGACGGAGAGAGAGTGAGAGACATCTGATAGGAGGAGAGAAAGAAAAAAATTAAATAAGCCAAACAGTGTTTGGCATATATGTCCGTACCGTCTCATATTTGAGACGGTACTGTAAATATGTGCCAAAATTTTTGGCATTTGAAATATCTCATGAGGCTGATATTTTGGAGTTTTGGTGTGCCAAATATTTGACATTTAACACACTTGATGGGAGTACTCTGATACCGAAAGCACGTAATATATATATAAAAAAATTAAGGTGAGTGTCAGTCAGCAAGGGAATTAATAAGAATTTGTTGTTAAAACAGCTTGTAAAAATGTTATAAAAAATTTTGTGAGTATAATATTATGCTTAAAAAAATTTGTGAGTATAGCATTATTCTTGAAAGAATAAATGATATTGTTTAAAGGAAACAAAATATAATTTTATAGGTCAAAATTATTAAAATTAATACATATATAATAATATTTTTTAAAAAAAATTTGGGAGCCCATAGCCTCTTTCATTAGCTCAAACCCTCGGTCCCTGTATGTACAAAATTTTTAAAAATATTTTGTGAGCCAGATGATTGAAGATTAAGAACCTTTTGAGGGCCAGCGTCTTTTGGACGCCAAGCGCTTCAAGAGAATGATCCCAGTTAGTCCCTGGATTAAAAATTGTATTTTTGTGTGTGTTTTTGCTGCTAGTGTTTTTATTGACGCTGTCCTAAACAGACTAAGTTTAGTCTTTTTTTTGTTTGAGTGAAGGTCTAGTATAATTTATAAGTTTGTTTTTGCTGTTTCAAAATTTTAATATTCTATATATGATAAAATCTTTTGTGTTAGATGAATGGTTGGTTGATGGTATGCAAAATTAAATTAAGAGTTGCCCACCTTTTTATACTAATGGTTTGTTATCAGATCAAGTGTTTACTAATTTCTAATCTTGGTTTGCTGATTTAAGGTTGTACATCTTTGATTCCAATCCTAATTTTAAGTTTCTGGTTTCAGAATAGTGATATTGTCGTAGATGTATCTTACAATACCCAATAAAAATAAAAAGTTTTCATCCAATACAGATTCTCTTTATTTACTACTCCATTTAATTATAACTTTGTAAAAAATAAAATAAAACTCTTAAAGGGTTCCATGGTGGGTTTCGTCCCACCTTACCAGGTAGTTTGATATTAGTTTCATAAGTTTTTAATTTAGAGTTACTTTTGAGGAGGGTTTGGAATTATTTATTTATTTTTTACATTCATATTTTTTAGGTTAGGTGGAAAAAAAAAGTAATTTTATTAGTAAGTCTAAATTAGAACCAATAGCAATTTACCTCTTATGATTTATTATGAAAATGTTGTGAAAAATGTTATAGATGTCGCACTTTTTTTTTCACAATACTTTTATTTTTAGTTGTGATTGATTCTAGTATGATATTTTATTATTTTATTTTGACCTATAAAAAATTAACATTTCAATAATTATAAAAATATTATAGTAATTTGTTGCGTTAATATTTTATATTTTTTCATAGCAGCTCATTTGTATATAAAAGAATAAAAAATAAAAAACGCGTCAAATAGGCCATTTTGCCAACCTGGAAAAACGAACAAGTAAAAGCGGAAAAGCATGCAAATTCGATAAACCAAATTCACAGTCGGCGCCTTGCAAAACCTAACGTGGTGAATGAATGGCTGAGATGAATCAAGTTTGTGTTTGACTCTGACCATTAGATATGAACGGCTTGGATGAAATTAAAAATGAATCCTCGATGAATGCCGCTACCATTTGAAACGCAAGGAAGATGAAATCCCCTATGATTATGAGGGAAAAAATAGTGGGAGGCAAAAAATAGTGGGACCCACCAGTTGGTAACATATCCAGGAGTAGTAGGTATAACTTCTGGGTTTGTGGGTTTTCTCCCCCTATATTTAAAGCCGCATGCCCATTATTTCGCTTTTAAGTTTTATTAGATTATCAAATATCTCTCTTTTTCAGATAGATTGTTAAGAACAGAATTAGCTAAGCTAAGCTTCTTTTAAATTCATCAGCATATTGGAATATGACGATCTATGCCCAAGCTTTCATACCCTTATAGCGGATAATACACAGAACAGTAGCTATGGTTAATCTTTTTGTTTTTGTTTTGTTTTGAATAATACAATTTCTTTTTTCCTTGTAACAAGGAAGAAAAAATGCTATTGCATCTTGAAGTTGCTGGGCAAGCGATATACGTTCCGGTCCTCGTTGTTTTGATACTTTTGTACGTGAAATAGTGAATTTTGGTTAAACAAAATTGACTAAATCAAAAAAATTTTTTAGGAACACAACATAATGGTACAATATTTTGATAATACCATAATTTTATTATATTTTATTTTGATTCGTAAAGAATTGATACTTTAGTAGTTGTGAAAATATTAAAAATGGATTGGGGTAATTTGAAAATTCATAGTCCTGAGTCATTAACGTGAGCAAAGTTTCTCTCCAAACTCATCATATATATTTATATTAGGTGTGAATTTTGAAAATTTAACCGTTAGATTGCATGTTTTTATTATATCTATAAGGCCTACAAAATTTTAAGAAGAAAAAAAATCAATTGCTATGTCATCAAATAAATTTTATAATTTTAAAATTTTGTAATCTAAAGTTGTATACAAAAATTAGTTAATTGATCAAATAATAAATAATATCTTATTTGAACAAAATTTAATATCTGATTTGAACATAAAGAACATAAAATTCAATGGTTATATTTTCAAAATTCACATCCAAAATATATATATAAAAGAAGTTTGAAGATTTTTGGAGATTTTTTTTTTTGAGAAAAGTTTTGGGGAAACTTTGTTCCTTAACATTACACATTTATATTATATTTTTTTTAGTAACACGCGTAATGTAATGGACTATATTGGGTGGGTGGACGACACTCCCCCAATGATTCTAAAGCATATTCGTATCGGATGTAATCTCTACGGGTTTATCCCCCCAATTAATGAAAGTCTTTTAATCTTGACTATCAAAAAAAAAAAAAAAAAAATTACGCCAACATGTACAAAAGGGTAATAGGCATTTTTTTTATAAAAATTTTAGAGAGAGACTTTGTTCATTAACTTTACACATTTATATATTTTTTTAGTGACAGACGCGCTCACGCGTTCAAACCATCTACTACCATGTACAACAAGCATGGCAATGGAGGAGAGAGAATGAGATGTTGAAATATTCAGATAAGATACGTTTGCTTAGTTAACTCAATGTTTAACAACAGTTGAGTTTCTCCGTAGCCGACTGCTTTATATTTTAATTGACGTGGTACTTTTTATTACCTTGATTTATTTTAGATGCATCCTTTGGACACTCCCCATTTCAAAGAGCAATAGATCCATCTAGAACTTCCTCTATGTAGTATTATTTAAAGGCGAGAAGGCAGTACTCTACGATTGCCAAATCTCACTCTCACTCTCTCTCTCTCTGCAGCAGGACTGTGTTATAGACCTCTGCGGTAGACAAATATCTCTCTCTTTCTCAAATAGGTTGTGCTCGGCGCGGAGACCTAAAGAATACCATTTTGTTAAGAAGAGAATTAGCTAAACTAAGCTAAGCTTCTATTAAATTCATCAACAAATTGGAATGGGACGATCTATGCCCAAGTTTTCATCCTTCTCTCCACCTTATAGCGGGTAACAAACAGAACAATAGCTATGGTTAATCTTTTTTGTTTTTGTTTTGGTTTTGTTTTGATCCCCTTTTGATACAATTTCTTTTCCTTGGTAACAGTGAAGAAAAAATGCTGTCGCAGCTTGACCTTGCTGGGAAAGTGGTATATCTACTGATACTCATTGTTTTGCTACTTTTATATTTACAAAAGTGGAAACGTAATTGCAGAGGTGGTCGCCATGTCCAAACTACCAACCGTGTCAACATCGTCCGTGGTGATAATGGAGGCGAAACCATCAGGGGTCAAATTGCTAGGAGATCCCGTGCCAACATTGCTATGAGAGTTACCACGGGAGGTCAATACGCTGGGGGTTTTGAAGTCGTCGGTGACGATGAAGGTGGTACCATTAACGGAGACATTGCTATGGGAGTCACAACGGGAGGTCAATACGCTGAGCGTTTTGAGGTCGTCGGTGACAATGAAGGTGGTACCATTAACGGAGACATTGCTATGGGAGTCACAACGGGAGGTCAATACCCTGAGCGTTTTGAGGTCGTCGGTGACAATGAAGGTGGTACCATTAACGGAGACTTTGCTATGGGAGTCACAACGGGAGGTCAATACGCTGGGGAAGTCCGTTTCGATGTTACCGGTGATGATGACGACGGTACCATTAACGGTGAAATTGCTATGGGTCGAACTTCACTTGCTGCCACTATGCCTTTTGAATTTAATTAACAATAAAGTTTTTAAGTTTTTTTTTTTGTTGGTCCAGAGTCGTATTTGGCGGCTTGGCGCTGTTTGTTTTAGTTAAATATAACGGTTTGAGCTTTTGCAATTTTTTCTTGTAATTTTTGAAATTCTTTGTCTGAATGGATAATTGTTATTGGACAGATGCAATAATTTCATTATGCTATGGGCTGACCTGATTGGCCAATTCATTATCCAAATTCCACTTTTGAATAGTATTTAATTATAACGGTTTTACTTTTATATATTAATGACATGTCTCATCTTAAAATGACATTTTATATTTTTGGAAAATGCTATAACGTTTTACAAGCACTTCTGTCTAAAACAGCGCTTCCAAAATTTTTTGGGAAGTCAAAGTTATGGGCCTTACAACCATATGAATCTCTCTAAGTCTGTAAGACTCTCAAATTCTCAGACATACCGATTTCCACGGAGTCAGCTCGGAATTCCAATATTATCGCACGACATAGAGAATCTGTAAGAAATCATCATTTTACCGAATTTATTGTTGGAATTTGTTTAGTATTCTATGTTTGATTATTTCAGTGGCATCTTTTTGGTTTTGGGTTGATTTCATTTTTGTAACTATGAAGTTATGCGATTTTGATTGGAAGCTGTGAATTTCTTTTCGGTAGTTGTGTGCGTGGAATTGGTGTTCAGGCGAAATTAGATTTCATTTGCTAATTTGAATGGTTGACTTTTTCGAAAATGTTTCGCTTTTGAATCAAACGCGTTACTTTTCAAATCAATTCGTTTTAAAGGTTTCATTTTTATAATTGTTTTTGTTTTTTGGTGTTCAGATCTGAGATCGGAGCGAAGCGTTTTTCCGTGAAGCCATGGCTGTGGCGTGTCCCGTACTATGTATGTGATCTGTTATGGATTCTTTTCTCTTTCGGAAATTTTTTGTGTGGTAAAGATGTGTTTGGTTGCCCAGAAAACCGTCTGGTAAAAGAAAAATTTTGTTTTTGATTCTGAAAGCACTAGACTTTTATTGAATCTGACTAATTATGATATCATTTCGTTAGCCTTATTCGTCAGCACTTAGCAAGTACCATACAATTGGTCACAAATTTGATTGCTTTGCATAGTATGCTGCTTGCTTGATGTCAATTTAAATCTCTGAAGTTTCTAAAGTTTTACGTCTCAAATGAATAGTTTTCACAAGAAAAATTCATACAAGACACTCATCACTGCGGAATACACCTCTGTTAAAGTTGAACTAGCCCCAAATTTTGAGATGGGTGTCTCTAATAAACCTACTGGGAAGGTATAGTTCAATATTGTAAAATTTGTGGTAATCTGTACTCCACTAATTGCATGTTCGTTTTATGAAAGGCTTTCCTAATAAATCTGTTACTAGGTTCCCGCGCGTGGTGGAAACACCTAATGGTCCACTATTTGAGAGCAATGCTATAGCACGTTATGGTAAGAGTATAGACTTTCATCCCTCAACCATTAATTTTGGTGATCCTCTAAAGATTGTTATTTTGGGACTTATGGGCTTTTTATCTATTGCTGCAGTTACTCGCCTGAAGCCCTGAAGGCTGACAATCCTTTATATGGTTCTTTTCATATTGATGATTGAGATGTTTATAACTACTGATGGTGCTCTCTCTTTCTGCATGTGCGTGTGTTATGATGCTTATGGTTACATATGCATAAATTTTCAGGTCCACATACAGCAGTGGATTGATTTTGCATCATTTGAGATTGATGCTAATATTCTAGCATTTTATAGACCTAAAATTTTACGTGCGGAATACCTTCCTCTGGTGAGTTGCATCTCATTTTATTATGGAAATTTTCAAATTCTTTTTTGGCATCTGAATGATAATGTAAAATAAAAATTAATGCAGGCTATATATATCCTACATAAAAAATCTAAATTCTCATAATCCCATCATAACTATGCACTGCCTATATGAGCCATATCTGATGTGTATAATTTTTGCGTGAAGACCGAGGAAGCTGCAACTTCATTATTGAAGAGAGAGCTGGGTGCTGTAAACACTCATCTTGCCTCAAACACTTTCATGGTTGGGCATTCCGTGCTTCTGGCTGACATTGTTACACCATGCAAATTATGTGGGCTTCACTCAACTGATGATTAAGAGCTTTACCTCTGAGTTCCCTCATGTGTAACAATACTTCTGGAGCCATGGTGAATCAGACTGAGTCTGTCCTGGCTTTTAGGCTTGTACAAAGAAGCCATCTCAGCCAAAAGCATCTGCTAAACCAAAGCCTAAGGATGAATTTAAAAAAGAAGCCAAAAAAGGAGGAGCCTGCGAAGCCCAAGCCAGAAGCTGGTGCAGAAGAGGAGGAGGCTCCAAAGCCCAAACCTAAGAATCCTCTCCATCTACTGCCCCCAAGCAAGATGATACTGGATTGCTGGAAGAGGCTGTACTCAAACACAAAGACCAACTTCCGAGAGGTTGCTATTAACCTCTGCTTTAGTCATCTTCCTTTGATAATGACATATAGGCATTGGTAGTATAATTTGCATTGGTAGTTCCTATGTATTAATTTACTCAAGAAGTCCCGTTGAAGTAATCATTCATATGAATATACGATGAGGTTGCTATCTTTTAAATGTTTGTATGATCAGTTAAATTAAATGTTTATGCACGTTGATTAGTTGACGAAAGTGACTGGCTTATATACTAGCAGATTTGTTTTCAGTTCAACCACCTGGCCCATTCCTTTTGTTTTAAAACGTGAGTCTACCATTTGTCATGCCTTTTCTCCATGATGATGCCTAAAAGATCAACAGTAAGCTGCTAGTACTTTCCCGATTTGAAGCAACACCTGCGAAGGAAAAAGGTAGGTGATCGACAGAGAGCACCGGTGTGGTGCCGGCCAAAGACCCTCCGACGATCAAGTTAGAATCTTTTAAACAGCCCTAGAGTGCCAGAGTTGAGGTAATTGTGCGTACCTTTGGGTCATGAGGGCCTTGGGGTATATATAGTGGTGTGTGGCCGAAATTTGCGCCCAGGTGAAGATGTACTTTCCTTTTTAAAAGAGTAATTCACGGATCTTTGTCTATTGTATTGAGCCCTTTCCTTATGGGAATCTCCTTAACTAAGTCGAACGCGTAGCGCAAGGACTTTCCTTATATTCACATAAGCAGAGGTCCAGATAGGCTAAAAATGAAAGTTGGATTATTCCTTCGGCCTTCACCTGCCAAGGTCGTCAGCCCACGCGTAACTCCTATACCGTCGTCGGCTTACGTACGTCAACGTGGTCCGTCAGCCAAGGACATCAGCCAGACTTCACAGTCAAGGTCGTCACCCCTGACTCGTCCACGTGATCCGTCACCCTAACGTTGTTGCGTAAGGGGCATGGCTATGAATGCTAAAGAGGTGTTAGTGACAGTAGTTGACGGACAGCGTATTGTCGTCAGCTTCTTGACGCGCATTCAATATGTAAGTGAACTTCCGTCACCTTCTTCATGTATCGTCACCTTGTAATAACGTCACTATCAGCTGCCCCCCACTCCATTATCCCGTCAGCCATGGGCGACGGGTCATGGAGTTGGTGTCACTGGGGAAATGGTGTTTGCATGGTGGTTTGTGCCATGTTCATTAAATGGTGGGACACATGTCACAAGCAGATTGGCTCCGCGTCTGGACGAGTGTGTCGCTTCGTCTTTCGCGCCTCCTCTCCCCTATATATATCTCACTATTTACCTTTTTTCCACTTTTTTCGCCTTGTTCATCTTGAGAGAAAAAATTCGTCACTGCCAGTTTACCATACCGTCGATCGTGCAACCGTCACCTTCTTGAGACCGTCCTCCTACACGTAAGTTTTCTTTACTTTACCTTTTTACCTTTTCTAGTGACGCCCTTTAGTGAAGTCGTCTGCCTAGGATCTTAGAAAAACCCGTCGTTTGTAGGTCATTTGTAGGTAGTCAGATGTCTAGGGAGACGCCGAGTGATCCATCGTCAATCCGCGACGGAGCGGGTTACGACGAAGTTTTTCCATCAGGTCGTGAGCCCGCGGAGGGCCTATCTTGGTCGTCAGAAAGAGACTCGTCAACTCCTTCTGACGGTGAAGTAGAGAGTTCTAGAGGAAGTGAGGTGTACGGTGATGAAGAAGGGGTACCCGACGAAGCCCAAGGGGTTCGTGGAAGGGAAAGTTGCAGTGACGGGGGTCAGAGTGACGGTGACGAGGAAGCCTCAGTGAGCACCTCGGGATCCTCTGGTGATGACCGTCCCTTCATCTTACCCTCCGAGTGGTCCGTCAACAATTTTCTCCCGACGATGTCGGAGAATGTTTTCAAAACTTTGCGGTCCCGTTACCAAATACCCGACGACATTCCCATCCGTCTGCCTGAGGAGGGTGAGAGGTGTTACTCAGGACGAACCGCGGACGTCGGCATGTATGATGCCATGTTCGCGGCAGGACTGAGATTGCCGCTGACGGCATTACACCGTCAGCTGGCTAACTTTCTAGGGATTTCTGTCAGCCAGATTGCCCCCAATGCTTGGCGAACCTTCATGTTGTAGGAGCGAAGAGTATCGAATGTTTCCTTGAGATCCTCCAGATGAGCTTCTTCTTCTTGGCTTTTGACTAGCATGTCGTCGACATACACCTGGACGTTCCTTCCAATCTGCCGCGCAAACATCTTGTTCATGAGCCTCTGATAGGTAGCGCCCGCGTTTTTCAGGCCGAAGGGCATGACCTTGTAGCAAAAAAGGCCTTGGCTTGTTACGAACGAAGTCTTCTCTTGATCAGCCTCATCCATTCGGATCTGGTTATACCCGGAGAACGCGTCCATGAAGCTTAGCAACTGATGCTTGGCCGTAGAATCCACCAGGACGTCGACCCGCGGGAGGGGGTAGCTATCTTTGGGGCATGCTTTGTTCAAGTCTGTGAAGTCAACGCACATCCTCCATTTCCCGTTGTTCTTTTTGACCATTACGACGTTCGCCAACCAATCGGGGTAATACACTTCCCTGATAAATCCGGCTTCTTGCAGTTTGCGGACTTCTTCCGCTATTGCTTGATCTCTTTCTTGGGCAAAGGTCCTTTTCTTCTGTCGGACGGGCGGAAAAGATGGCGATACGTTCAACCTGTGCACCATGACCGACGGGTCGATTCCCGGCATGTCTTCGTGGCTCCATGCAAACACATCTTTGTTTTCTTTCAAGAAAGTTGCGAGCTTCTGGCGTACCGCCGGGTCGGCCAGGGTTCCGACCTTTGTTGTTCGCTCCGGGTAGGCTTCGTCGAGATGTACGTCTTCGAGCCTCTCGACGGGCTCTGTCGCCACCCGACGTTCTTCTATGTTCATGGCTTGGATGTGATTGTCCATCTCCATCATGGCTACGTAACATTCCCGTGCGGATTCCTGATCTCCTCTCAATTCTCCAATTCCATGATCAGTAGGGAATTTTATCATCAAATGGTATGTCGAGGTTACGGCTTTCCATGAGTTAAGGGTTGGACGTCCTATGATGGCATTGTAGGCTGACGAGCAATCGACTACCAGGAATGTTATGTTCCGGGTGACCTGCTGTGGGTAGTCTCCAACGGTTACCGCTAGAGTGACAGTGCCTAGTGGATGTACTCTCGCCCCTCCAAAGCCAATGAGTGGGGCATTAACCGGAATTAGTCGCTCCCTTTCAATTCGCATCTGTTGAAAAGCAGGATAGTAAAGGATGTCTGCTGAACTACCGTTGTCTACGAGAACTCGGTGTATGTTGTAGTCTCCTGCCCGTATGGTGACGACCAAAGCGTCGTCGTGGGGATGGTGAAGGCGCTGGGCGTCTACTTCCGAGAATTCAATGGGGGGATTTCCAATCCGTGACCTTCCAAGCGCAGGACTTGCCGACTGGACGTTCTGGATCGTTCTGATGTATGCCTTTCGGGCTTTCTTGGAAGATCCGGCCCTCGCGGTGCCTCCTACAATCATCCTTATGTCTCTTATTGGTTGCCTGGGGCGATCATTATCTTGCCGAGGGGCTTGATTTTGTGGCGGGTTCGCCCTCTCTTTGGTGACGAACCTTTGTAACCTCCCTCGCCTAATGAGGGCTTCTATTTGCTGTTTCAGGTCGTAGCAATCGGCGGTGTCATGGCCGTGGTCTTGATGAAATCGGCAGTATTTATCCCTTGGTCTCCTGTTGGGATCTCCCTTCAGTTTTCCAGGGAAGGCCAAGTTTTCCTCGTCTTTAATCTGCATCAATACCTGGTCGATGGGCGTATTCAGGGGAGTGAAGTTCGTGTACCTTCCTGTAGGCGGCTTAGGTCGTCGATCATCTCGTCCCTCTCTGGTTCTCCCCCTCTTTTGTCCATTATCGGGTTTCGTATCTTCCTGTCTCTCCCTTTTTCTGGGTTTGTAGTCATCCCTGGCCAGCAAGGCATCCTCCGCGTTCATATACTTTGTCGCCCTGTAGTATACGTCGGACATAGTCTTTGGGTCGTTCTTGCATAGAGAGAACAAGAACTTACCCTCTTGTAACCCGTTCATGAACGCTGCCACAAGTGTCTTGTCGTCTGCCTCGTCTATCGAGAGGGATTCCTTGTTAAAGCGGGCTATATAAGACCTTAATGTCTCACCTTCTCGTTGTTTAATTCCCAATATACATGCAATAGACCTCTTGCGTCGGTGACTTCCAATGAAGTGCGATACAAACTGTGCACCTAATTCCTTAAAAGTGCCGATGGAATTAGGCGTCAACTCTTTGTACCAATCCCTCGCAGGCCACTTTCAAGGTGGTGAGGAAAGCCCCGCACATGATTTCGTCCGGTACACCCCGAAGATGCATTAGTGTTACGAAAGACTCCAGGTGGTCCAGCGGGTCCTTGGATCCGTCATAGTTTTCCACATGGGGCATTTTAAACTTTGAAGGGACGGGGTATGAGTTCACCAACGCTGTGAATGGTGAATCCGTTCTATGGACTAGGTCGTCCAGATTGCTGGATACCCGTCCCTTAAGGGCGTTCATCATTGCATCCATGCGCTCCCTCATCTCCTGCATCTCGGCTGTGATATGAGGTGGCAGGGAGTCCGAGGCGGATGGCGGGTTTGTCTCCGGCCGCTCCAGCCTTGTCGGTGCAGTACTACCTTCAGGCCTGACGGCATTCCTCCCCTCCGGGCTCGCTACTTCCTGGTCCTCCCCCGGCGCACTTTGGTGCGCCGTCATCTGCCGTAGTTGCTCTTCTAAGTCGTGGTTCTGTTTAGTAAGGCGCTCGACAGCGGCAGCCAGCGTCTGAACTTGCCTTTCTAGCGCTGTGGCATGCGGTTCGTCGCCTTGGTTGTTGACTGTTGCCATCGATCGAGTGAGTACCATACAACTTTTTGTCTCAGGAATAGAGCAAGGCTAAATGCTTGACGCTTTCCCACAGACGGCGCCAACTGATGATGCCTAAAAGATCAACAGTAAGCTGCTAGTACTTTCCCGATTTGAAGCAACACCTGCGAAGGAAAAAGGTAGGTGATCGACAGAGAGCACCGGTGTGGTGCCGGCCAAAGACCCTCCGACGATCAAGTTAGAATCTTTTAAACAGCCCTAGAGTGCCAGAGTTGAGGTAATTGTGCGTACCTTTGGGTCATGAGGGCCTTGGGGTATATATAGTGGTGTGTGGCCGAAATTTGCGCCCAGGTGAAGATGTACTTTCCTTTTTAAAAGAGTAATTCACGGATCTTTGTCTATTGTATTGAGCCCTTTCCTTATGGGAATCTCCTTAACTAAGTCGAACGCGTAGCGCAAGGACTTTCCTTATATTCACATAAGCAGAGGTCCAGATAGGCTAAAAATGAAAGTTGGATTATTCCTTCGGCCTTCACCTGCCAAGGTCGTCAGCCCACGCGTAACTCCTATACCGTCGTCGGCTTACGTACGTCAACGTGGTCCGTCAGCCAAGGACATCAGCCAGACTTCACAGTCAAGGTCGTCACCCCTGACTCGTCCACGTGATCCGTCACCCTAACGTTGTTGCGTAAGGGGCATGGCTATGAATGCTAAAGAGGTGTTAGTGACAGTAGTTGACGGACAGCGTATTGTCGTCAGCTTCTTGACGCGCATTCAATATGTAAGTGAACTTCCGTCACCTTCTTCATGTATCGTCACCTTGTAATAACGTCACTATCACTCCATATGAGCCCGTTCTCTACATTATATGTCACTTGTTGCTATCTCTGGGTACAATGATGAGAATACTGTTTCCTTTGTAACACTAATTAACAAATCAGGTCAGTGGATTTCTTCAGAGTATGAATCTAACGTGCAAATATGCTTTTGGAAAGATGCTAGTGATCGGTTCAGAGCCACCATTCAAGGTGAAGTTGCTGTGGCTTCTCTGTGGGCAAGATATTCCGAAATTTGTGCTTGATGAGTGCTATGACATGGAGCTATACGAGTGGAAGAAGGTTGATATCACAGATGAAGAGCAAAAGGAACGTGTGAGTCAGATGATTGAAGATTACGAACCTTGAGGGCCAGCATCTTTTGGACGCCAAGTGCTTCAAGTGAATGACCCCAATTAGTCCCTGGATTAGAAGTTGTATTTTTGTGTGTTTTTGCTGCTAGAGTTTTTATTGACGCTTTTCTAAACAGAGACTGAGTTTAGCCTTTTTGTGTTTGAGTGGAGGTCTTGTATAATTTATAAGTTTGTTTCTGCTGTTTCAAAATTTTAATATTCTATATGATAGAATCTTTGGTGTTAGATGAATGGTTGCTTGATGGTATGCAAAATTAAATTAAGAGTTGTCCACCTTTTTATACTAATGGTTTGTTATCAGATCAAGTGTTTTCTAATTTCTAATCTTGGTTTGCTGATTTAAGGTTGTACATCTTTGATTCCAATCCTAATTTTAAGTTTTTGGTTTTAGAATAGTGAGATTGTCGTATGTGTATCTTGCAATACCCAATAAAAATAAAAAGATTTCATCCAATACAGATTCTCTTTATTTACTACTCTATTTAATAATAACTTAGTAAAAAAATAAAATAAATTTCTTTAAGGGTTTCAAAGTGGGTTTCGTCCCACGTTACCAAGCAGTTTGATATAAGTTTCATAAGTTTCTAATTTAGAATTACTTTTGAGATGGGCTTGGAATTTTTTTTATTTACATTCATTTATTTTTGGGTTTGGTGCAAGACTGCTCAAATGTTTCTTGCCATATCATACACTTGGTCTTGGACGTCTTAAAAGCTACTACCAATTTTACTATAAAAGATAACACAACATTAGTTTGTAAGGCAAAAAATTGTAGTACCAGTTTTACGGTTACTATAGAAGATTACAAAACATTAGTTTGTAAGGCAATCACATTTGTAGTATCCATGGAAATGGAACCACACATGTTAAAAATGTTGGACCCAAACAGCACCACAAATGTAAAAAATGTTGGACCAAGACCAACCTAATCACGCGATCCCTTTTAGAATTGGAAGACAATAGTCACAATACTGAAATAAATAAATTTAGACCATTGCGAAACATATAGTTTTATCAGTAATGCACTAATGCTACCCACATAAATTTTTTTATAACAAAGTTCACAATTTTTTTTTTGAGAAAAATAATTAAAGTGATTGATTGTGAGTGATGAATGCACAATCATAATTGACCATTTTAATAATTGGGGAATTTTTGTGAAAAAAAAAAGTGTTTATACTACAAGCATTTATGAGTTTTACCTTTAGAGAGAGAGAGAGAGAGATGTAACCTCAAAACGCAAACTCCCGTAGTTTTGTTCGCTTATTTGCTAAATATGAGACCAAAAAAAAAAAAACTTATTTTTTAAAAAGTTAATTTTTGAGAATTTGAAATTAAAGCTAAGACAAGAAACAAAAAACTAATAGCTAATAGCTTTTTGCCAAACACATAACCACGAGCCTTTTCATTTAACTTTTAACTTATCTAATTTATGTTCAGTTTTTTTAAAACCTTACATCTTTAAGTGCATTCATACTTTAGCCAATTTTAAACACACACACACACACAAAATCCAATTAACAAAAAGTTAAATAAATTGATGAGAAACAAACTTTAACAAATAAACATATACAATTTCCTTCTCAAATGCATATTCATGTACAACAAAGGGATGCTAGCTGCATGCACTCTAATTGCAAATTCAATAAAGGGATGTAAGAAGCTAGATGTTTGGTTCACAAAGGTTCGCAAATCTCTTTTTTGGTAGCTGAGAAAGCTGGGGCATGAAAAATGAAAGACTACAGTGCACTTTTAATTCTTGAAGTTTGAGGTTGTTTTCATATTAGCATTGTCGATAGTTTTTGTTAATAATCTAACTGTTGGATGCTCTTCATATTTAAATGTTTTATGAAACACAAGCTTTAAAATGTTGTGTAATGCAAAAATTTCATTGTTGATGATAGAAAAAAAAAATCAAATTATGAACTGTTAGATTACTAACGAAAATGGAATGTAGACTTAAGAATCATTAGTCAATATAAAAGCAGAATCAAACATGAATGGCCAAAATGAAAATTTTGAAACATAGAGGCTAATATAAAAATAATCCTAAATTTTAAGAATATGAATTGTACTTAAATTTAAAAAACTCATTATGTACAAAAACCACTATTTTTTTTTGGGTGGTGGGGGGGATAGAAAATTTATTAAGATGATCAAATTTGGAGTACATTATTTGCTAACTCTAAATTTGATCTTCTTAATAAAATTTTCTAAAAAGAAAAATCCTTTGACAAAAAAAATACAACTGAGATTCATAAAGAAAAAAAAAATTGAGGAGTTTGCCGCATCATAAAGCGCGAACCCATAAGCCCACATCACCCTATTCTGAATAATTTGAGTGGCCTATAGCCTGACACTTTGAGTAGTTCTAGTATCACATAAATTGTCATAACTATTTAACGTGTCAAATTGTGATTGGTTATTTGCCACTTTCATATGGATTCACTATTTTTTTTCCGCTATTCATAGTTTATTGGGAGTCTGACAGACAGAGATATTCTCATATTCATGGTTTTAAAATATGGTTGGACCGGCTGATTCTCAATTGAACCAGCCTAATTGGCCGTTCGATCGGAATTTTTATAATCGTGGGGCATTGACAGAGATACGTTAACATAGATATCCAGATCTTTTTTGTGAATTGTCAAAAAAAAAAAATTATCAAAAAAAAAAAAAATTGTTATCAAAAAAAAAAAAAAGTTCAATAAAAAAAGTTGTTAAAAAAAATCCATAAAAAATTCTCTTTTGTGGTTGTGCTTATTTAAATTACTTCAATTAGGATCAGATACACCTGTCTTGATTAAATATTTAGAACTGGAATTTGGTATATAATAAATTGGAAAATTAAATAAACTCGCATAGTGAAATCACACATCTGCTACATTCAGACACAGAATTACAAGAGAACACAACATGGGGAAAAATAATAATTGCAGAGCCTAAACAGCACCAAATACTAAAGTATGGTAGTCTGAAAACACTAATAAGACATACAAACTTTTATTATCTAAAAAATAAAAATAAAAACATTAATAAGACCCACAAACTTTTATTGGTGAGATTTAGTTTTCAAAAATTGTGAAAAAATATAATGTTACATCATTAAAATTTTATTATGTTAAATAATAGAATAAATAATTTTAAATAAGGTGAAGTTATCTATGCTTCTACTTATTATTTAAGGGACTTTTCTTGCTTGGACTCTAACTTTTGGTTGTACCAAAGTATTCACCAGTTTAAATAATAAAATTAGAAATTGAATTACTAATTCAAAAACTCCTAAATTTAAAATAATTTATAATATAAAAAAATGTTTTGTTCATTCACATATCTCGTCAGTATTTCTTTCCTAGTATCATCACCTAGCATTTACTAGTAGTTTGAATGTTATGCACACATCCCACGTTTTAATTGAAATTTATATCAAAACAATTACAATAATTTACAACTACACATAGGGGTGACAATTCGTGTTCGTGTGTCAGGTTTGTGTCATGTCGACTCATGAGTATTTGATTATATGGGTCAACTATAACCTGAAATATTTATTAAATGGGTCAAGATTTCTCAACCCTAATACAACTCATTTATTAAATGGGTTAGTTGTGTCGATCTATTTATTAGATTTTATCAAAATGAAAAAAAACTAAGTTTAGTATTAACCAAATTGATATGAATTATGAAAAACCAAAAACAAATAAATATTTTTAATATAAAATTCAGAACTAATAAGTAATTGCATCACAAATAATTATTCAAAACTAAAGCATATCTCAATATCACAAATAATCAATCATAATATGTCAAAGAAAATAAACCACAACAACTAATAAGTTTATATACCTAGGGTTTGAATGATATATTGGTAACATGTCATTTAATTAATTGGATTAGATAGGTCAAACAGGTTTCATGTGATGTACACTAACTCAACCTGTTTATTAAATGGATTAGTCGTGTCAACCCGAATATGACATTAATCCATTAAGCCTCAACTCATAACCTACTAATTTCATGTTATGTCGTGTCGGGTAGTTCGCGAGTTGTGTCCAATTTTGCCACCTTAACTGCACCGATATTAAATCTCTCTTCTCCTTTCTTTTAATACTATTCAATTTTAGAAAGAAATTCCAACACGTAACAACCAAAAAAAAAAAAATTTGGTGCTCTCCCAAAAAGAAGATGATAATTATGTGGTTGGTTCCTAATGAGTTTTTGGTTGGTTTTTGTTTTTTTTTTTTTGGTTACTTCACTTTTTAAATTGTTATATTAATTTATGTTGAATCTGTTATTTTGCTGAGAAACTATTCCAGGTGATTATGATTGTGGCGAAGGTGGCGCTGATTGCCGTCCGATTCAAGGTGATGCCACGTGTTTCTGGGTAAAGGCTCTCCAAATTGGCCAGGAATTTTTGTTTTCACAATAAGATTGGAATTTACTTATTTGGCAGAAAAACCAATGAGGTAGAGACACGTAAACTCGGTGAGTGAGTCAAATTTTGAATTCCAGTTAGTTTAATCGTTAAATTAACTGCATAAAAAAAAAAAAAAAACTAATGGCATATATTAGCATCTTTGATTCTTTTTGGACAGGAATTTTGAGTAAAATTTTGAGTAAAATTTTGATTCATTAGAAATGCAGGAAAGATGAACATCCCCACGGACGCGCTCAAACAATCACGCCGCGAACTCGGGATATACGCATTTTTTTATAATAAAAAAATGTCGGTCGATGCTTGTCACAGCCAATAGACCTCTGCGATAGGGAACTATCTCTCTCGTTCTCAAATAGATTGTGCTCGGCGCGGAGACCTAATGAACAGCATTTTGTTAAGAAGAGAATTAGCTAAGCTAAGCTTCTTTTAAATTCATCAACAAATTGGAATGGGACGATCTATGCACAAGTTTTCATACTGATCTCTACCTTGTAGCGGCTAACAAACAGAACAATATCTCTACCTTATAGTTTTGTTAGCTTATTTGCTAAATATGAGACAAATCATTAATAAATAAATAAAAAACTTATTTTTAAAAAAGTTAATTGTGGAGAATTTGAAATTAAAATTAAGACAAGAAAAAAAAAAGCTAATAGCTAATAGCTTTTTGCCAAACACATAACCATGAGCTTTTTCATTTAACTTTTAACTTATTTTAATTTATGTACAATTTTTTTAAAACCTTACATTTTCAAGAGCATAGATACTTTAACCAATTTTAAGCACGAAAAAAAAAAAAAACAACTAACAAAAAGCTAGATGCATATACAATTTCCTTCTCAGATGCATATTCATGTATAATAAAGGGATGCTAGCTGTATGCACTCTGCTTGCAAATTCAATAAAGGGACATCAGAAGCTAGATGTTTGGTTCACAATCTGGTAAAAATATAATCCTAACTTCCATTAAAATATTGTCTAAAAAATAGAGTCACTCTCCTATTAATTTTCAAATTTATGTATCTACTTATAAATTAAATTTTCAAAATAAAAATTATATATATATAATAAAAAAAACATAGATTTTTTTTTGCTACAACCACTAAACTTATTGGTATTTTTTTTTCCCAATTCCCTTCTTCTTTATTTTGAATAAAAAAAAAAAACACTCATACTATAACTTCTCATTCATAGATTTAGGTACTACCATATATCTTTATTTTTTCTAAACTGCATGCCAATTGCCCAAAAAAAAAAATCAATAGATGTGATTAGGGGTGTTCGCGGTGCGGTGCGGTGCAGTTTTGGACCATTTTTAGCACCACACTTTGCGGTAGGGTTTAACTAAAATCATAACTGCACCGCACCTTATTTTTGCAGTCACATGTACAGTGTGGTGCGGCGTGGTGCGATTTAGAGTTTAGCCAACAATATTGCATATAAAAAAAAAATGATATGTCCACAACATTTTCACAACATTTTTATAACAAATCTTAAGTGGCAAGTTATTACTGGTTGTTATTATTGGGGCAAAAAAGTAATCTTAGTGTTAGGTTCAAATTTGAACCAATAACAACTAACCAAAAAGTGTGTGAAAATGCATATAATGTTGTTTAAACACTGAAAACTGTTACTCCAAATACTCTACCAAACAGCCCCTAAATGTTTGTGGACACGGATTGATTTTTTTCTTCATTGCTTTCTTTCCCTCTTGTTTTCTCTCTTGAACCAAACAAGGGAATACAATGTTTTCTTCCCTATTTTCCTCTCTTCTTTTTCCATCCTTTTTATTTTCATCCCAACCAAACGGAGCCTAAAGGTAGAACTTAGAAATGCTTGCCATTCAAACACTTTTTTTTTTTTTCAGAAAAAATCAACAATTGTTAAAATGGTCAATTATGAGTGGTGGTCTATAAGTGTCAATTGTGTCTACTACTTACAATCAATCACTTCAATAACTGTAAATTTTGTTATAAAAAAATTGTGTAGGGTAGCATTAGTGCTATACTGATAAAACTATATGTTTTGCAATTTTCTAAATTTACTTATTTTTGTTTATCCAAAAAAAAAAAATTACTAATTTTGCAGTGCTGAAACTCTATTTTCAGTATTGTGACTATTGTCTTCCAGTTCTAAAAGGGATCGCGTGATTAGGTTGGTCTTGGTCCAACATTTTTTACAGATGACATACATAGAATTGAGACACGCCACAGACCCACAGCAATGGCATCACGGAGAAACGTTTCTCTCATATCTGAACACCGAGAAAATAAACAATAATAAAATTGAAACTTTTAAAAAGAATTGAATTGAAAAGTGACACTTTGATTCAAAAGCGAAACAATGAAACATTCTTGGAAATCAAAGACTTTCAATGGAATTATTTTCTGTAGAAAAAAAAAAAAAAATTGTGGAGATAAAGAGCTAAGAATTTCCATAAAAACCTTTCCAAAGTTTGTCAACCATTCAAATTAGCAAATAAAATCTAATTTTGCCTCAACTAATTCCATGCACATAGCAACCGAAAAGAAATTCATAGTTTCAAATAAAAATTGCATAAATTCATAGTTCCAAAAAGGAAATCAACCAAAAATAATAAAAAAATCTGAGCAACAAATTCAGTAAAATGACGAGTTCTTACAGCTTGCGACGATTCCGAGTTGACTCAATTTATTGAGAGTCTGACAGACAAAGATATTCTCATATTTATGGTTTTAAAATATGGTCGGACCGGCCGATTCTCAATTGAACCGGCTATATTCATTTTCATCTCTAGAAATGTTTTACCACCTGATCCTTGGATATACCAGCAAGGATCTGATCCTTGGATATACCACCTGATCCTTGGATCCCTTTCACATTAACGCAAGTCAAAACTACACCGAAACCCATCTTCACCCTCCACGTGTCAAAAATGATCGGCCAAATTAACTTTCTTTTTTCCTATCCTTTCCATTAACTCCTATATAAATTCCTCGCTCCACAAAACCCAAACATAGAAAGCAAAGCTTCTTCTTAAACCAGCCAGCCACCTTCAATCTCCACCTCTGCGATTGTCAAATATCTCTCTATTTCTCAAATATTCCTCTCTCTCTTCCTCTATAAGGTCATCTCTTTCTTCCCAGCGAAATAAGACCGTTTGAAGAATTACTATGTGAGTCACTTCAGTGTTGTTTTATTTTATAAAATTATTCGTTATCAATTTTTTAATTTTTTATTGGTATAGTTGTTTGTTTACATTATTAATGATAGCATATTTAATATGCTCCTTTCCTGCCCTCTTTCCCTTGTGTCACGCAATTCCTAGGATGAAACTCATATTTAATTGATTTGATTATTTTATGGATTTATTTGACATAATTCTCAACAAAAAAAAAAAAATTCAAATACCTGCGTGCGGGAATATGTCCCACATTGGTTGTGTTGCATGGTGTGCGTGTGTTTATAACCTGATGTCATTCAAAGCTTGGGACAATGCTTCATGCGATCCGGACCAATCAGTCATTTCATCCCGCACTCATTTCATTCGCATACTTTCTCTTCTCCTATTTAAGGAGTCACTTGGACTTGAGTTAGGAGCATGCCCATTCTTTCGCTTTTAAGTTTTATTAGATTATCAAATATCTCTCTCTTTCTCAGATAGATTGAGCTCTGCTCGGCGCGGAGATCTAAAGAATAGCATTTTGTTAAGAAGAGAGGAATGGGACGATCTATGCACAAGTTTTCATACTTCTCTCCACCTTATAGCGGGTAACAAACAGAACAATATCTATGGTTAATCTTTTTTGTTTTTGTTTTTGTTTTGTTTTGGTCCCCTTTTGATACAATTTCTTTTCCTTTGTAACAGTGAAGAAACAATGTTGTTGCAGCTTGATCTTGCTGGGAAAGTGTTATACCTACTGACACTCATTGTTTTGCTACTTTTGTATTTACTAAAGTGGAAACGTAATCGCAGAGGTGGTCGCGGCCATGTCCAAACTACCAACCGTGTCCACGTCGTCCGTGGTGATAATGGAGGCGAAACCATCAGGGGTCAAATTGCTAGGATATCCCGTGCCAACATTGCTATGAGAGTTACCATATACGCTGGGGGTTTTGAAGTCGTCGTCGGTGACGATGAAGGTGGTACCATTAACGGAGACATTGCTATGGGAGTCACAACGGGAGGTCAATACCCTGAGCGTTTTGAGGTCGTCGGTGACAATGAAGGTGATACCATTAACGAAGATATTGCTATGAGAGTCCCAACGAGAGAAGAATGCACTGAGCGTTTTGAAGACGTCGATGACGATGAAGGTTCCAGTGATGATGACGACGGTACCATTAACGGCAAAATTGCTATGGGTCGAACTTCACTTGCTGCCACTATGCCTTTTTAATTTAATTAGAAATAAAGTTTTTAAGTTTTTTTTTTTTTTTTTTTGTTGGTCCTGTTTAGCATTTGGGGGCTTGGGGCTGTATGTTTTTGTTAAATATAACGGTTTGAGGTTTTGCAATTTTTTCTTGTATTTTTGTAATTCTTTGCCTGAATGGATAATTGTTATTGGACAGATGCAATCATTTCATTATGCTATGAGCTGTTGGCCAATTCATTATTTAAATTCCACTTCTGAATAGTATTTAATTATGACAGGTTTTACTTTTATCCGATCCGAATTGCAGTAATTTAAATATTAATGACATGTCTCATCTTAAAATGACATTTTATATTTTTGGAAAATGCTATAACGTTTTACAAGTACTTTTGTCTAAAACGGCGCTTCCTAAATTTTTTGGAAAGTCAAAGTTATGGGCCTTACAACCATATGAATCTCTCTGAGTCTGTAAGACTCTCAAATTCTCAGACATACCAATTTCCACGGAGTCAGCTCGGAATTCCAATATTATCGCACGACATAGAGAATCTGTAAGAGATCATCATTTTACCGAATTTATTGTTGGAATTTGTTTAGTATTCTATGTTTGATTATTTCAGTGGCATCTTTTTGGTTTTGGGTTGATTTCATTTTTGTAGCTATGAAGTTATGCGATTTTGATTGGAAACTATCAATTTCTTTTCGGAAGTTGTGTGCGTGGAATTGGTGTTGAGGCGAAATTAGATTTCATTTGCTAATTTGAATGGTTGACTTTTTCGAAAATGTTTCGCTTTTGAATCAAACGCGTTACTTTTCAAATCAATTCGTTTTAAAGGTTTCATTTTTATAATTGTTTTTGTTTTTTGGTGTTCAGATCTGAGATCGGAGCGAAGCGTTTTTCCGTGAAGCCATGGCTGTGGCGTGTCTCGATACTATGTATGTGATCTGTTATGGATTCTTTTCTCTTTCGGAAATTTTTTGTGGGGTAAAGATGTGTTTGGTTGCCCAGAAAACCGTCTGGTAAAAGAAAAATTTTGTTTTTGATTCTGAAAGCACTAGACTTTTATTGAATCTGACTAATTATGATATCATTTCGTTAGCCTTATTCGTCAGCACTTAGCAAGTACCATACAATTGGTCACAAATTTGATTGCTTTGCATAGTATGCTGCTTGCTTGATGTCAATTTAAATCTCTGAAGTTTCTAAAGTTTTACGTCTCAAATGAATAGTTTTCACAAGAAAAATTCATACAAGACACTCATCACTGCGGAATACACCTCTGTTAAAGTTGAACTAGCCCCAAATTTTGAGATGGGTGTCTCTAATAAACCTACTGGGAAGGTATAGTTCAATATTGTAAAATTTGTGGTAATCTGTACTCCACTAATTGCATGTTCGTTTTATGAAAGGCTTTCCTAATAAATCTGTTACTAGGTTCCCGCGCGTGGTGGAAACACCTAATGGTCCAGTATTTGAGAGCAATGCTATAGCACGTTATGGTAAGACTATAGACTTTCATCCCTCAACCATTAATTTTGGTGATCCTCTAAAGATTGTTATTTTGGGACTTATGTGCTTTTTATCTATTGCTGCAGTTACTCGCCTGAAGCCCTGAAGGCTGACAATCCTTTATATGGTTCTTTTCATATTGATGATTGAGATGTTTATAACTACTGATGGTGCTCTCTCTTTCTGCATGTGCGTGTGTTATGATGCTTATGGTTACATATGCATAAATTTTCAGGTCCACATACAGCAGTGGATTGATTTTGCATCATTTGAGATTGATGCTAATATTCAAGCATTTTATAGACCTAAAATTTTACGTGCGGAATACCTTCCTCTGGTGAGTTGCATCTTATTTTATTATGGAAATTTTTAAATTCTTTTTTGGCATCTAAATGATAATGTAAAATCAAAATTAATGCAGGCTATATATATCCTACATAAAAAATCTAAATTCTCACAATCCCATCATAACTATGCACTGCCCATATGAGCCATATCTGATGTGTATAATTTTTGCGTGAAGACCGAGGAAGCTGCAACTTCATTATTGAAGAGAGCTGGGTGCTGTAAACACTCGTCTTGCCTCAAACACTTTCATGGTTGGGCATTCCGTGCTTCTGGCTGACGTTGTTACACCATGCAAATTATGTGGGCTTCACTCAACTGATGATTAAGAGCTTTACCTCTGAGTTCCCTCATGTGTAACAATACTTCTGGAGCCATGGTGAATCAGACTGAGTCTGTCCTGGCTTTTAGGCTTGTACAAAGAAGCCATCTCAGCCAAAAGAATCTGCTAAACCAAAGCCTAAGGATGAATTTAAAAAAGAAGCCAAAAAAGGAGGAGCCTGCGAAGCCCAAGCCAGAAGCTGGTGCAGAAGAGGAGGAGGCTCCAAAGCCCAAACCTAAGAATCCTCTCGATCTACTGCCCCCAAGCAAGATGATACTGGATTGCTGGAAGAGGCTGTACTCAAACACAAAGACCAACTTCCGAGAGGTTGCTATTAACCTCTGCTTTAGTCATCTTCCTTTGATAATGACATATAGGCATTGGTAGTATAATTTGCATTGGTAGTTCCTATGTATTAATTTACTCAAGAAGTCCCGTTGAAGTAATCATTCATATGAATATACGATGAGGTTGCTATCTTTTAAATGTTTGTATGATCAGTTAAATTAAATGTTTATGCACGTTGATTAGTTGACGAAAGTGACTGGCTTATATACTAGCAGATTTGTTTTCAGTTCAACCACCTGGCCCATTCCTTTTGTTTTAAAACGTGAGTCTACCATTTGTCATGCCTTTTCTCCATATGAGCCCGTTCTCTACATTATATGTCACTTGTTGCTATCTCTGGGTACAATGATGAGAATACTGTTTCCTTTGTAACACTAATTAACAAATCAGGTCATTGGATTTCTTCAGAGTATGAATCTAACGTGCAAATATGCTTTTGGAAAGATGCTTGTGATCGGTTCAGAGCCACCATTCAAGGTGAAGTTGCTGTGGCTTCTCTGTGGGCAAGATATTCCGAAATTTGTGCTTGATGAGTGCTATGACATGGAGCTATACGAGTGGAAGAAGGTTGATATCACAGATGAAGAGCAGAAGGAACGTGTGAGTCAGATGATTGAAGATTGCGAACCTTGAAGGCCAGCATATTTTGGACGCCAAGTGCTTCAAGTGAATGACCCCAATTAGTCCCTGGATTAAAAGTTGTATTTTTGTGTGTTTTTGCTGCTAGAGTTTTTATTGACGCTTTTCTAAACAGAGACTAAGTTTAGTCTTTTTGTGTTTGAGTGGAGGTCTTGTATAATTTATAAGTTTGTATCTGCTGTTTCAAAATTTTAATATTCTATATGATAGAATCTTTGGTGTTAGATGAATGGTTGCCTGATGGTATGCAAAATTAAATTAAGAGTTATCCACCTTTTTATACTAATGGTTTGTTATCAGATCAAGTGTTTTCTAATTTCTAATCTTGGTTTGCTGATTTAAGGTTGTACATCTTTGATTCCAATCCTAATTTTAAGTTTTTGGTTTTAGAATAGTGAGATTGTCGTATGTGTATCTTGCAATACCCAATAAAAATAAAAAGATTTCATCCAATACAGATTCTCTTTATTTACTACTCTATTTAATAATAACTTAGTAAAAAAATAAAATAAATTTCTTTAAGGGTTTCAAAGTGGGTTTCGTCCCACGTTACCAAGCAGTTTAATATAAGTTTCATAAGTTTCTAATTTAGAGTTACTTTTGAGATGGGCTTGGAATTTTTTTTATTTACATTCATTTATTTTTGGGTTTGGTGCAAGACTGCTCAAATGTTTCTTGCCATATCATACACTTGGTCTTGGACGTCTTAAAAACTACTACCAATTTTACTATAAAAGATAACACAACATTAGTTTGTAAGGCAAAAAATTGTAGTACCAGTTTTACGGTTACTATAGAAGATTACAAAACATTAGTTTGTAAGGCAATCACATTTGTAGTATCCATGGAACCACACATGTTAAAAATGTTGGGCCCAGACAGCACCACAATTGTAAAAAATGTTGGACCAAGACCAACCTAATCACGCGATCCCTTTTAGAATTGGAAGACAATAGTCACAATACTGAAAATAAATAAATTTAGACCATTGTGAAACATATAGTTTTATCAGTAATGCACTAATGCTACCCACATAAATTTTTTCATAACAAAATTCACAATTATTTTTTTTTGAGGAAATAATTAAAGTGATTGATTGTGAGTGATGAACGCACAATCATAATTGACCATTTTAATAATTGGGGAATTTTTGTGAAAAAAGAGTGTTTATACTACAAGCATTTATGAGTTTTACCTTTAGAGAGAGAGAGAGAGAGAGAGAGAGAGATGTAACCTCAAAACGCAAACTCCCGCAGTTTTTTTCGCTTATTTGCTAAATATGAGACCAAATAAAAAAACTTATTTTTTAAAAAGTTAATTTTTGAGAATTTGAAATTAAAGCTAAGACAAGAAACAAAAAATTAATAGCTAATAGCTTTTTGCCAAACACATAACCACGAGCCTTTTCATTTAACTTTTAACTTATCTAATTTATGTTCAGTTTTTTTAAAACCTTACATTTTTAAGTGCATTCATACTTTAGCCAATTTTAAACACACACACACACACACAAAATCCAACTAACAAAAAGTTAAATAAACTGATGAAAAACAAACTTTAACAAATAAACATATACAATTTCCTTCTCAAATGCATATTCATGTACAACAAAGGGATGCTAGCTGCTTGCACTCTAATTGCAAATTCCATAAAGGGATGTAAGAAGCTAGATGTTTGGTTCACAAAGGTTTGCAAATCTCTTTTTTGGTAGCTGAGAAAGCTGGGGCATGAAAAATGAAAGACTACAGTGCACTTTTAATTCTTGAAGTTTGAGGTTGTTTTCATATTAGCATTGTCCATAGTTTTTGTTAATAATTTAACTGTTGGATGCTCTTCATATTTAAATGTTTTATGAAACATAAGCTTTAAAATGTTGTGTAATGCAAAAATTTCATTGTTGATGATAGAAAAAAAAAATCAAATTATGAACTGTTAGATTACTAACGAAAATGGAATGTAGACTTAAGAATCATTAGTCAATATAAAAACAGAATCAAACATGAATGGCCAAAATGAAAATTTTGAAACATAGAGGCTAATATAAAAATAATCCTAAATTTTAAGAATATGAATTGTACTTAAATTTAAAAAACTCTTTATGTACAAAAACCACTATTTTTTTTTGGGTGGTGGCCATGCCCATAATACTGGCCGTGTCAACGTCGTCGGGGGTGATAATGCGGGCCATACCACCAGCGGCCATACTGAAGTCCATCACGATGTCACCGGTGATGATGCTGAGGACGATACAATGGGCAGCCAAATCTCTGCAGAAGTCGTTATCGATGTGGCCGCCAATGATGATATCAATAACGGCGAGATTGCCATGACTCAAACTTCACTGCCTGCCTTTGTAGCTTTTTTATTCAATTAATCACCCAACATAGAAAATGAACTTTGCAGTCATCTTCAAAGAGTGGCCTACTTTGCATGTTAAGTCATGAACGGTGAAGTCTACTGCTTAGTATTTACTACTTTTCAAGTTGTGGTCTTATTATTTTTATTTTATAGAGAATAAAAGTTTGTGGGTCTTATTAATGTTTTTATTTTTATTTTTTAGATAATAAAAGTTTGTATGTCTTATTAGTGTTTTCAGACTACCATATTTTAGTATTTGGTGCTGTTTAGGCTCTGCAATTATTTTTTTCCCCATGTTGTGATTTCTTGTAATTCTGTGTCTGAATGTAGCAGATGTGTAATTTCACTATGCGAGTTTATTTAATTTGCCAATTTATTATATACCAAATTCCGGTTCTAAATATTTAATCAAGACAGGTTTATCTGATCCTAATTGAAGTAATTTAAATAAGCACAACCACAAAAGAGAATTTTTTTATGGATTTTTTTTAACAACTTTTTTTATTGAACTTATTTATTTATTTTTTTGATAAAAACTTTTTTATTTTTTTTTTGATAATTTTTTTTTTGTTGACAATTCACAAAAAGATCTGGATATCTATGTTAACGTATCTTTGATTGTCAATCAATGCCCCACAATTTTAAAAATTCAGATTGGACCAACCAATTAGACTAGTTCAATTGAGAATCGGCCAGTCCGATCATGTTTTGAAACCATGAATATTAGAATATCTCTCTCTGTTAGACTCCCAATAAATTGAGTCAACTCTGAATCGTCGTAAGCTGTAAGAACTCGTCGTTTTACTGAATTTGTTGCTCAGATTTCTTTAGTATCTTTGGTTGATTTCCTTTTTGGAACTATGAATTTATTCAATTTTTATTTGAAACTATGAATTTCTTTTCGGTTGTTATGTGCATGGAATTAGTTGAGGCAAATTGGATTTTTTTTTTGGAGGCAAAATTGGATTTTATTTGCTAATTTGAATGGTTGACAAAATTTGGAAAGGTTTTTATGGTTGACAAAATTTAAAAGAAGCTTAGCTTAGCTAATTCTCTTCTTAACAAAATGGTATTTAAAAAAAAAAAAAAAAAACCTAAACGAGATTATGGAAAAAGTCAGAAAGATTTATAAAATAGTTGAAGCCTATCAATTATACTCACTAGCTTGTAACCTCATGCATATGCATAGTGTTGAAGCAGAATATCGTCAGGCGAGGAAGGTTCGTCCAGATGAATGCCAGCCGGTGGGAGTCCGTCCAGACGATCACTATATCACTCCTGCAATAAGACAGGTTTCTTTACTCGGCCACCGGTGTGGTGCCTGCCACAACACCTCCGATGCCAAAGTTAGCCAAAAAAAGAAAATAGAGTTTTTCTTAGGAATTAATTTGTTCTTTATGCAATCGTGTCCCTTATGTGGATGGTGCTTCTCCTTTATATACCTTTTTTTTGGAGTCTAGCCGTTGCTGCATTAATTCCTGGCTTAATTGTGCTCCTGGCCGAGTAATGGTTCTTTAATATATTTCCAACGGTCTACCTAGCTGGTGTCGTAACCGCTCGAGGTATTACTGCTGGCATTGAACCATTTCGGTGCCTTCGTCAGTGACGAGGGAATATTTATATCGTCATGGGGTACAGGTCGTCCGTAGCATTATACCCGTCTGTGAGCCATTCTCGTCATTCCCATCAGATGCCCCCGGATCATGTGGTCGTCGTGACACGTCACGTCGTCCACAGGATGCGAATCGTTCGAATGCGTCGTCCACAGAATGCGAATCGCTTGAACTGCAGATGACTTTTGGGGTTTCGTGCTGTAATAAAGGCGTAGTGGCGGCGCCATTCTGGTTGTTGCCACGTGGCGCTTACTGGTGGGTGCAGTTACTGTTTCTTTTGTGCGACCCTTGGGTTTCCCGCTAATTTGCGGTTTTTTTCTGGGCTTTGTTTAAAAACTCCCACTTTTCTTTTTTTTGTTTCTCATCTTCTAAAATTTCCTGTTTGTGCTCCTTCCTATTCCTTTGATTTTCTCTGTGAGTTAGTGCGCATTCTCCATTCTTTCAAAGCTGGTGCAAGGCAGAGTTCTCTAGCTTCTCTATCCGAGGTGCGTTCTTTCCTTCTCGATTTTTTTTTCTTTCTTTTTCCTTTTCCTTCTTCCCCCTTTCTTTTTGATAATGAGATTCTGATGCCCCCTTTTTCCTTCTTTTCTTTTTTTTTTTAGCTTCTTTGGTCTTTCTATGATAGATAGTTCTGAGGTTTGGGTTATTTGTCCTTCGGTTTCTTTCCTGTTCGCACGCTTAGGAGGGTTTGTAGGAGTTTCCCCAAACTTTGAGGGTTTTATCTCAGAGGGTAACGGTTTGGGAGTAGTGGTGGCCGATTTGTTGCCATTGCTTCGTCTATCCGTCAATTGGTTGGGGAATTTGTTAAGGGAGGGGGAAAGGATGTCTGAGGTGAGGACGAGTGAGCTCGAGACCGGGCTGTCATCAAGTGACGACCCAGTGGGGGGAGATACCGCCGTTTCTTCCTTCCGGGAGGTCAGGGCTTTCCACACCCTTAGAGAGGTATGTGGGCTGGATTCTGAGACTTTAGGTAGATTTAGGGAAAGATTTCAGTTCCCGGAGCGGGTTAGGGTTCGTTTGCCAACCAAGGAGGATCGGGCTTGTCATTCTTTCCCTGGGGAGGTCTGTTTTTATGAGTCTTCCTTTATCTGCGGGTTGAGGCTCCCGGTCCATCCCTTTTTTATGGAGTTGTTAGATCGTTACGGCATTGCTCCGGGGCAACTTATGCCTAACTCCTGGAGAATATTGGTCAGCTGTATGGGAATATGGCTGGCCGCTACGGACGGGGGAGAGCTTAGGGTGGACGAGCTCACCTATTTGTACCGTCTAAAGGAATCTAAAGAGTTCGGGTATTATGAGTTAGTCCCATGGGAAAAGAGGACTCGGATCGTCCGAAATCTACCCTCGTCTTTCAGGTACTGGAAATCCCGGTTCTTCTTTGTGTCGGGGGACGATTTTGAAACCCCCTCTGGAGGGGTTTGGGGTGAACTCCCGAGGCTATCTCGTCAATGGAGGACCCCAAACTTAGGTGCGTCATTACTTATCCCCGTCACCCGAGTTTTGTTGAACTTGACTTTCTCCTTCTCTTTTTTTTTTTTTTTTTAACTTCTCTGTTCATTGTTTTGCGCAGTAAAAAGGCGTCCTAAGCTCAAGAGCAGATATAAGGAACGTGTGGAGAAGGCGATTGAGTACGCGCGGACGATTGTGGATTGGGACGACCTTGTAGATCCGCGCACTCTCGCGTTCTATTGTCTCGGCCCTGAACCTTCTGCTTTCGTCTTGCGTAACCTCAGGATTGAAGGCAAAAAAAGTAAGTTTCGCCTCGTGTATTTCTTTCTCATGCATGTTCCTTTCACATTTTTTTTTTTTTTTTTTTTTTTTTTTTTTTTTTATGTTCCTTTCTTGCAGAGATGACGACCAAATTCAACAAAGGTATGTATGACAAGATGAGGGCAAAAAAGGACGAACCTTTATCCCACCTTGGGAAGAAGGTGGTACGCATTACCGGGAAGGGCCCTCCGGTTACTCCTGCAGCTTCTGTCACGCATCTTGCCTCCGGGACTGACACGACGAGGTCAGCCTCTCCTGCTGCCTCTATCGAGGAGATCCCCACTCCTGCTTCTAAGAAGCAGCGAACTTCAGACAAGGGGAAGGAGAAAGTTGACTCCCGTTCGTCATCAATCTAGGACGACGAAAAAATTGCTGTGGACAGGGCTCGTGAGGTGGTGACGGCAGAGGACTTGAGGGTCTTCTCGGGCTCATCAGCAAAGGACCTTGTGGGTCGTCATCTGCACAAGCTGGTCCAGGTAATGTCCTTGTGTCATTTTTGCTTCATATACCCGTTCATTTTTTTCCTTTTAATCTGACCTCCCTATGTGTTCTACAAGTGTTGGGGGAGAGTATTCATCTCTCCTCTGAGTATTTAGCTCAAGAGGCCAAGGTCGAGTCTGCTTTATCGCAGATATCGGCCTTGGAGATGGACAACTCAAAGCTGAAGAAGGAGCTTATAACCGTCATGGGTGAAGCTAATGCTGCCAAGGAGGAGGCCAGGAAGATTCAGGACGACCTCAGAACCGAGCGGCAGTTGGTTCTAGAGAAGGACGAACAACTTGCTTTTGCTCGGGAGAGGCTGAAAGGGGTTGCTGCAAGGGCCATAGAGGGCTTTCAGCAAACTGAAGAGTACAACTCCGTCCTCTTCAGCTGGTACTTCAAGGGATTCGAGTTGCTGCGGAGATACCTAATCAAACACCCCTCTGGAGTAGACTTGGAGATGCTAGATATGGAGGAGGTAGATAAAGAGATGTCTGCTGACGAGGCTGCGCAGCAATCTGCTCCTGATGCTAGCACCCCAGCTGAAGTCCCTCCTGCTGATGAAAGAGAAGACGAATGAAAGCTTTTTATGCTTGTGTTGTTTTTTTTTTTTTTTTTTTTTTGGTGTGCCCTTTGTATTTTGGGCTTTAATTTGAGAACAATTTTACTCATATTTTGAGAATATTATTTTTGCTTTAAAGTAATTGCTCACTGCTCTTGGTTTTATGGCTACTTGTTTTGTTTTGCTTAGAATATACATCTCTTTATCTCGTCAGTAATGCACACCTGTCATTACTTAGATTTTTAGGAGACACTTTGTGTCTCGTCGGTAATGTACATCCGTCGGTGCAAGATCTCATTATTTAGATATTTTTAGGACACTTTGTGCCTCGTCAGTAATATACATCCGTCGGTGCGGAATCTTATTACTTAGATCTTTCGGAGACATTCTCTGTGCCTCGTCAGTAATATACATCCGTCGGTGCGGAATCTTATTACTTAGATCTTTCGGAGACATTCTTTGTGCCTCGTCAGTAATATACATCTGTCGGCGCGGAATCTTATTACTTAGATATTTTTAGGAGACATTCTCTGTGCCTCGTCAGTAATGTGGACTGGTCTGTTTGCACGACTGTAGGCAATGCTTTTATTAATTTCAGAAATATGAATACATTTGCTTGTTACACCTTTTGATGGTACTTCTTTAAATGTTCAATGTTCCATGGTCGAGGAAGTGATTTCCCGTCCATGGTTTCCAGGTGATAGCTGCCCTGCCCGGAGTAATGAGTGACTCGGTAAGGTCCTTCCCATGTTGGGCCGAGCTTTCCTTGGGTGGGGTTTCTGGTTGCTGTCGTCACCTTTCGCAGGACGAGGTCACCAACGTGGAGTCGTCTGAGTCTCACTCTTCTATTGTAGTACTCGGTCATTTTCTTCTGGTATTCTGCTATCCTGTTCGAGGCTCTGTCTCTTACTTCGTCCAGGCAGTCCAGGTTTACTCTTAACTGTTGGTTATTGCTTTCATCGTGGAATGCTTCTCGCCTGATGCTGGTTATTCCCACTTCGACCGGGATTACTGCTTCAGTGCCATATGTAAGCCTGAATGGGGTTTCGCCCGTTGGAGTTCTTGCTGTGGTTCTGTAGGCCCACAGCACGTTGGGTAATTCCTCCGGCCAGGTACCCTTCGCATCGTCCAGCTTGGTTTTGATCATCTGGAGCAATGTCCGATTCGTTACTTCCGTCTGCCCGTTCGCCTGTGGATGCCCAGGGGATGAGAACTGATTTTTGATGCCGAGGCCGGAGCAGAAATCTCTGAAGCCTTGGTTATCAAACTGTCACCCATTGTCCGTGACGATCGTCCGTGGAATCCCGAACCTGCAGATGATACTCTTCCATACGAAGCTTCGGACTCGTGCTTCGGTGATGGATGCCGTTGCCTCGGCTTCCACCCACTTTGTAAAGTAATCAATTGCGACGAGTAGGAATCTTACCTGTCCTTTCCCCGGGGGCAGCGGCCCGACGATGTCGATTCCCCATTGTGCAAATGGCCACGGGGATGATATGGTCGTCAACTTCTCCGCTGGGAGTCGCTGGATGTTCCCAAATCTTTGACACTTGTCGCAATTTTTGACGAGTTGCGCTGCGTCTGTTTGGACGGTTGGCCAGAAGTAACCTGTTCGGATGACTTTGCTTGCCAGGGATCTGGGGCCGGCGTGGTTCCCGCACACTCCTTTGTGTATTTCTTCTAGGATGTACCTGGCTTCGTCCTCGTCGACACACTTCAAGTATGGTAGGGAATAACCTCTTTTGTACAATTGGTCATTCAGAATGGTGAATCTGGTTGCTCTTTGCTTGATTTTCCTGGCCTCTTTGGGGTTCTGGGGGAGGTGCCCGTCTTGGAGGAAGGATATGATTGGCGTCATCCAGCTGTTTATTCCCTGGACTGTGAATATCGAGATTTCTTCGATGCTGGGGCATTCTTGTATCTCCATGGTCAGCTCCGTGCATGCTGGTTCATCTTCTGACGAGGCTATCTTTGCAATCTCGTCTGCTTCCATATTCTGGCCTCTCGGGATCTGCATGAACTCCAGTTTGTCGAATTCCCGGGCCAAATGCTTTGCTATCTTGAGGTATTTCTGCATTCTTTCCTCCTTCGCTTCGTACTCCTCCTTGATCTGTGCTACTACCAGCTTCGAGTCACTTTGGACGACCAGGTTTTTTGCTCCGATTGCCTTCCCTAGTCTCAGCCCTGTCAGTATTCCTTCATACTCGGCTTCGTTATTGGTGGCTGGGAACTTGAGTCGAACTCCATACCTGAGTTTTTCTCCGTCGGGGGTTGTTATAACGATCCCTACTCCTCCCCTTCTTCGGGCTGATGATCCGTCAGTCTGGATCGTCCATCGTTCTGCAGCATCTTCGTAATTGTCGTCGTCTTTAGGGGTGAACTCGGCAATGAAATCCGCTAACGCTTGGGCCTTGATGGCAGTTCTGGAAAGGTACTCAATATCAAACAGGCTAAGTTCCACTGCCCACTGAACCATTCTCCCTGCTGCCTCTGGCTTGTTCATGGACTTCCTGATCGGTTGGTCCGTCATTACCAATATTGGGTGCGCCTCGAAGTATGGTCGCAGCTTCCGTGAGGCTACTATCAAGGCGAATGCAATTTTCTCAATTCTGGGGTTTTGGCTTCTGCCCCCTGGAAGGCTTGGCTTACGTAATAAACTGGCAGCTGTCTCCTGTTTTCTTCCCTGATGAGGGCCGCGCTGACGGCTGATTCTGACGCTGCTAGATATAAGTAGAGGTTTTCCCCTTCTTTTGACGGACTTAGTAGGGGTGGATTGCTTAGGTAGCGTTTGAGCTCTTGAAACGCGGCTTCACATTCGTCAGTCCAGGCGAAAGCTTGTTTCAACGTTTTAAAAAAGGGGAGGCATTTGTCCGTTGCTTTGGAGACGAACCTATTCAGTGCAGCGATCCTCCCTGTGAGCTTCTGGACATCTTTGACGGACTTTGGTGACGTCATGTCTAGTATTGCTCGCACTTTCTCCGGATTGGCCTCTATCCCTCTTTGAGACACCATGAATCCCAAGAATTCCCCTGACGTTACCCCAAAAACACACTTGCTAGGATTCAACTTCATCTGATATCTCCTGAGGGTGTTGAATGTTTCTTCCAAGTCGTCCAGGTGTGCCAGTTCTCTTTTGCTCTTGACGAGCATGTCGTCCACATATACCTCCATGTTTCTGCCGATTTGCTTGCTGAACATTTTGTTTACTAACCTTTGGTACGTTGCCCCTGCGTTCTTCAGTCTAAAAGGCATTACCTTATAGCAGTAGAGCCCCTGGCTCGTGATGAAGGCGGTTTTCTCTTGATCTTCTTCAGCCATTTTTATTTGGTTGTATCCTGAAAAGGCATCCATGAACGTCAGGATTTTATGCCCGGCCGTGGAATCCACCAGCTGGTCTATCCTAGGCAAAGGGAAACTATCCTTTGGGCATGCCTTGTTTAGGTCCGTGAAATCTACACACATTCTCCACTTTCCATTTGCTTTCTTCACCAGCACGACGTTGGCAAGCCATTCGGGATAATACACTTCCCTGATGAAGTCTGCCTGCAACAATTTGTTAACTTCGTCTTTGATCACCTGGCTTCGTTCGGTGGCAAAGACGCGGCGCCTCTGTTGGACGGGTTTCTTTTCGGGATTTACGTTTAATTTGTGCTGAATCACTTGTCGCGAGATGCCGGGCATATCCTCATGACTCCACGCGAAGACGTCCTGGTTTTTCCTGAGGAATTGAATGAGCTTCGTTCTCATTTCGGGGCTTAGTGCTGTCCCTATCCTCGTCATCTTCGCGACTTCCCCCTCCTCGAGCTCAACGTCTTCCAAAGCCTCTGCTTTGTCTTCTTTCTCTTTTTCTATCGTCCATGTATGGTTCTCCTTTGTGGCCACCACAACCTGGTAACATTCTCTAGCCAAGACTTGGTCTCCTTTAGCTTCGCCGACTCCGTCCTCAGTTGGGAATTTCACCTTCAAGCAATATGTGGACGTGACCGCCTTCCATCTGTTTAGCGTAGGTCTACCAATGATTACATTGTACGCTGACGGGCAGTCTACTACCAGAAAGTCCAGCTGACGTGTTTGCTGCTGTGGGTACGTTCCTATCGTGACTTTTAGTGTTACTATACCCCTGGGGTATACTTTGTCCCCGCTGAAGCTAACGAGGGGAGAGTCAAAGGGGCGCAGCCTCTTGGGATCAAGTTTCAGCTGCTGGAAGGCTGGCAGGTACATAATGTCTGCAGAACTACCATTATCTATAAGTATCCTCTTCGTGTTGAATCCCTCGATCGTGAGTGTTATAACCAGGGGGTCATTGTGTGGCTGCCTTACTCCTCGCGCATCTTCTTCGTTGAAGGATATGTCGTGATCTGTTCGTCTCTGCTTGAACGGGGGCAACATATGGACGCTATTCACTTGTCTCTGGCATGCTTTCTTGAGGGACTTGCACGACCCTCCCGACGGTGGCCCTCCTGCAATCGTGTGTATTTCTCCAATCACGTCTTGCGGTCGTTGAGGAGTGCTGGCCCCATTCTTTAGCGAAGGCTCGCGCTGGCCCTTGCCTTCGTCTTTGAACCTGCTGGGTTCTCCCTTCTTGACATACTTCTGCAATTTTCCTTTTTGTATCAACTCTTCTATCTGTCCTCTTAGGTCTCGGCAATCCTCTGTGTAATGGCCGTGATCCTTGTGGAATCGGCAGTATTTGTTCTTGTCCCGCACGTTAGGGGATGAATGTAAAGGCTTTGGCCACTGAAGGTAATGTTGATCCTGGATCTGTGTCAAAATTTTGTCAATAGGCATAATCAGAGGGGTAAACTTTACCGTTCGTGGCGTCTTATCTTCCTTTCGTTTGTCTGCGTCACTTCCTCGACGATTTGGACGCTCCCTCTTTTGCCCCCTACGTTCGTCTTCATGCCTTCCTTCTTTTTTTGATCTGCCCTCGTCAATAATGGCTGCCAGTGCGTCCTCGGCATTCATGTATTTTTGCGCTTTCAGGAGCATTTCTGCCATCGTTCGGGGCGGATTCTTTGCCAATGAGACAACGAATTCTCGAGACCTAAGCCCGGCTTTAAATGTCGTCAGCTGCACTTTGTCATCTGCATCGTCCACATCCAAGGTCTCTCGAGTGAAGCGCTTCACGTATGAGCGCAAGGTCTCCTTTTCACCTTGTTTAATAGTGAGCAGGTGGTCCGCGGGTCTCTTGGGACGTTGCCCTCCGACGAAATGGCGCAGAAAGGCGCTACTTAACTGTTCGAAGTTGTCAATAGATGAGGTGGGCAGCCTCGTGAACCATTCCCTACCAGCCCCCTTCAGCGTGGTAGGGAAGGAACGACACATTATCTCGTCAGGGGGCTGTTGAAGACCCAATGTCGTCTTGAAGGTATTAAGATGGTCTTGGGGGTCCTTGAGTCCGTCGAAGGGTTCGAGTTGAGGTAACCGAAACTTTGGCGGCACTGGCCGTTCCAAAACTGCCATGGTAAAGGGTGAATCTGTTGCCCTGACCATTTTATCTAAGCTCCGATCTGTCTTCTCCTTGATGGCATTTTTCAGCTCGTTCATCTCCTTCCTCATCTCATGGAGGAGATCAGAATGTTGTTCCTCCGGAGTGATGGTTCTTCGTCGATCAGTTCTCCCATGGCTATCTCCTTGATCTTCTTGGACTGCTCTTGATCGGTTCTCTTCCTGCTGAAGCCTTTGCCTTATTTCTTCGTTTTGTCTGGTGAGTTCTTCCACAGTGGCCACAAGGGTTTGAATTTGCTGAGCCAAAGTTGTTGGATCTTGGTTGGACTCCATCTGGATGTTGAAGTTGGTAGGAACTGCGTTTTCGGATCGTAGTGCGAGAACGTCATCCCCACAGACGGCGCCAAACTGTTGAAGCAAAATATCGTCAGTCGAGGAAGGTTCGTCCAGATGAATGCCAGCCGGTGGGAGTCCGTCCAGACGATCACTATATCACTCCTGCAATAAGACAGGTTTCTTTACTTGGCCACCGGTGTGGTGCCTGCCACAACACCTCCGATGCCAAAGTTAGCCAAAAAAGAAAGTAGAGTTTTTCTAAGGAATTAATTTGCTCTTTATGAAATCGTGTCCCTTATGTGGATGGTGCTTCTCTTTTATATACCTTTTTTTCGGTGTCTAGCCGTTGCTGCATTAATTCCTGGCTTAATTGTGCTCCTGGCCGAGTAATGGTTCTTTAATATATTTCCAACGGTCTACCTAGCTGGTGTCGTAACCGCTCGAGGTATTACTGCTGGCATTGAACCATTTCGGTGCCTTCGTCAGTGACGAGGGAATATTTATATCGTCATGGGGTACCGGTCGTCCGTAGCATTATACCCGTCTGTGAGCCATTCTCGTCATTCCCATCACATAGATACACCTAAAGATATATAATAAGATGTATAATATAATTCTTATATATATAATTTAAATATTATTGATAATCATTTTTATATTTTGTTAACTTTTTAAAAAAATTTGTAAGGATAATATTAGATATAAAATGTAAATTTTCTATGTTTGATTGTTAAATGAGCTTTTTAGCATTTTTAGCAATCTTGATTATACAACTATTCGAAATTGAATTTTCTGAAAATTACTTCTAGGCTTCGTTTTTGTGTTTTTTTTTTCTTATTCAAAGGCAGATTTGACTTTTGGTATGTGAGACCGAGAGACACGTTTTTCTTTGAATGTTTTATCGATAGCGTGTATTTCTTACCAATCACTTTTATCTGTTTTTATTTTTTATTATTTTTCTCAGCTCGGGACCACCTGATAGTTCATGTTAGTTTTTTGACCTGCTGGATAGTTCTATTGGGTTTTTTATCCTGTGAATTGTAACGTGTAATTACCACACATGATAAAAAATAAATTAAAGTTATAAAAAAATTGATTTAAGGGTTAAGATTTCTTTTAAAAACTAATTTAAGAATTCATTTAAAAAGTTAAAAGATTAAAAGTAAAATTTTCAACTTTCAGTTTCAACTATTAAAAATACAATTGCATGGCTCGGAGCTCAACCTCTTCTAGTGTACTTTATTTGTCTTGTTAAGGACATTGTATTGTTGAAGGGGCAATGATATTCTTATAATCTTTTTTACAACTATTTTCATGTTTTAAAATGTGAATATTTTTATCTCAACTGTGAATAATTATGTAAAATAGTGGAGGCAAACAAGTATAAGAGTATTTTTTGGGTAAATGTAAATAATTTGCATTTATTATAATTTGAGATTATTATATTTTTTAGTTACAATAAAAAACCTATGAGTGTGATAAAAAAATAATTATTCCCACAAATGCATAATACTCATCACAATTATCACTAATAACAAAATAATTATTACGTTAAGAGTGTCAAGAGTATCCATATGATAAAGTCAATAAAATCTGGGCACTAATTAATATATGCAATCCAACAAAGTTCTACAAACAACTAAGACAAAAAACTTGGACACTTTGTATCTTGATTAGCACTCTTTTCACTTAGAAAATAGAAAATTGAAAGAAATATCAAAAGAAAAACCGCCCCATAAATAATATTAGTTTTATTAAATAACATAAAACATGTTTCAAGTTTCTATTGCTTGTACCCTGTACCAAAAGTGGTTGTTGTACCTTGTTCTTCAAAATTTTTGTTTCCAATTAATTACAAAGTAGGGAGAACCGGAAAAGTAGCCTCTTTTGCCTCTTTTTTAGCACAAAAAACTTGTCCACACTGAAGCCCAATGATCCAATTGAAGAAGGTAGAAGCAAAGAAGACGGTCAGAATTTACAAAGACTCACGATAGGAAGCATCAATAGGACGACAGATAAAGACATGCGACGACAAAACCCCTAAAAGGAGGACGGATAATCTATTAGGACCGGTCACCTCCAATGTACGGGATGATCCAAGGAGAACGGATTGCCTGAAAAGGACGGATAGCCCCCCGGACGGACACTGAGGTCGACGGAGCCAAATACACCACGTGGCAATGACATGGCTTACGTGGTTTCCAAGCACATTTCAAATAATAGTAACTTGTGACCCACGATTAACCCTAATCAATAGAGCCTTTACATGGAAAGGGTTCCTTAAATCACGCGCATTTATGAAGATCTTCTCTATAAGGAAATATTCCTCTCCTCCAAGAGACCAAAGTTGGTTCCTCACCGCTATAAAAAGGCCATAACCTATAGAAAACAGGTACGTATAATTCATTCTAGCTTTGGCACTCTAGAGTTGAAACAATCTCTTTGACTTAACTTTTGGAGGATATTAGGCCAGTACCACACTGGTACTCTCTTGAGCAATGGCAACGCCACTCAGAGTCCAGGGTGTTCCCAAGAACACCCTGACTTGAAAAAAAAAATTATATATAGTAATTTAAAATTTTTTTTATTTGTTTACCCTTAAAAAAAATAGGAACACCTTCAAAATTTTAATACCAAACAAATTTTGAACTAAAATCTTTAAAAAAAAATTGTAATAAAGAGTCTGAAAAAAAAATGTAACAAAGCAAGCCCAAAAAAAAGCCCAACATAAATCCTAAACAAATACCCAACAAGCCCAACCCAAACGTATTCACAGGAAAAAAAAAAAAAAAAACCCAACCATAACCCAATATGAATACGCGTCCATCTACCTCAATCATCAACAGGTAAAAGTAAAACCTAAAATCAGAAACCTTACCCAACCTAAAGAAAAAACCTCATTAACGACAATGCCTTACGCCTCAGTGAAACCTCATCATCAAGCACATAGGCGCAACGCGGCGACGGCGCCTCTGCCTGAAACTCGAGCAACAGAACTTAGATCGGACATCAGAGATCGATTCGATCAGATCAGAGCTTGCGACGCCGACTCTTGGCCTCGAATCCTTCCTCGCCTCTGACGCCTTGACGTGCTACCATGGCCCTCGGCGCCGCCCTTCAGGCCTCCCTCAAGGTATTTTACACTTTACTGCTCTCTCTTTTTCTCTCTTAATCTTTGGGTTTTGTCGTTTTTCTATGGAGTGTGACTGTTCTGTTCTGACTTTTGAGAGAGAGAGAGAGCTCTCTTTTTCTTTTTGAACTGATTCTCTCTCTTTATAATTATTCAATTTATTTGCCCCCCCTTTTTTTTTTTGACTTTATCCATTTGTGTGTGAGTGTGTCATTGTATTGGTCAGTTGGTGTTGGTGAGTTTGTCTGTATTGTGATTTGTGAATTTTTATCTGGTTGGCTTCTCTTGTTTGAACCTTGTTTGTTGAGTGGGGTAGATGGGGCTGGGGCCGTGTGGTGTGGGGTCAGGGGTGCGTGCCAGACTTAATAAAAAAAAATTAATGAAGCAACTAAACACCAATAATTAGTAATTTAATTAACTAATACATTATAAAAGACAAATAAATTAAATTATGTTAGGCTAAATAATAATTAATAATTTAATAATTAATGAAACAACAATAAAATAAATTATAGTTTATAAAAAGATAAACAAATTTATGAAAAATTAAACAACAATAATTAATAATTCTATTAATATTTCAAATAAACTTATAGATTATTGTATAGGTACTTTGTTCATTTCTTTTCTTTTCATTTTTTTCCTTTTGAGGTTTTTTGGTGTACAGAATGCAAATTTGTTTTGGTTTTAAGAATTTTTTTTTTTTAAAGCACAAACTTCATGCCAGCCAAATCTTAAATTTCAGCCAGTATATACCGAAATGTCCCGAAACACCCGAAACCAAATATTAAGGGCAACTCATAAAAATAGAAGGAAACGTAATACGTAATACGTAAAAGAGTGTTCTTTCATTGTATTTCTATTTACTCAATGACCATTTGAAATATACACAAATTCTAGTGTAAAATAGTATTTCAATTTTGAACAACTAAAGACAGACATACAAACATGTAAGGAAGAAAATATGAAAAAGATTGGGTATTAAGAAAATTACCTCTACTTATGCCTCAAAGTGAAACAAATGAGGGGAAGAGAAGACATTTATTGATTTTATTTTTTAATAATCTTCTATTGATGTATTTTTTTTTTGGCAATTGGGTTGTAGTTTAGAAAAAATAAGGATATATGGTAGTACTTGAATTTATGGATGAGAAGTTATAGAAGGAGTGTTTTTTTTTTTAATTCAAAATAAAGAAGAAGGGATCTGAAAAAAAATCAAAACAAAACAAAAAATTAAAACGTGAGAGTAAATTTTTCTTAGCTAGTTCGTGACTAGCTTTTTTAGTTGTGTCATTGCAGCACCTTAGCTAGAAGATTCAGCTACCACAATATGTGGAATTAGTGGAAGCAAGCAATGAGCTTCGTAAAAAATGTTACGTATCAATTGGAATATGAAGGATAAAGCTAGAAGGTTATTAACGCTATCAATTGCCAGAGACCTTCTTAGACAAGTAGGAACTATTTTTAAATGTGTGAATAGTATTATAGGAACTATTTTTAATGAAAATTTTGTTGAAAAAAGAGGTTTGTAGATCTCCGTGAACAATGTATGAGACCCATTGACAGACGTTGGATGCAGCTGAAAAAATAGTTTCAGCTGTATCCAAACGTTCACTTAGTTTATCAATAAAATTTGCTTATCAAAAAAAAAAAAAAAGAATTTGCTCACCTTTTTTCTCAAAAAAAGAAAAGAAAAGAAAAAAGGTTACAACTAGGATGATTAACATGTGTTATTAACATGTATATTGCATATGACTTTCTAAACCTTACTTAAGTGTGTGCTAGGAGTCTTGTAGTTTAATTCATTAACACCTCATAGTTTTATTATATATAGGAAAATAATAAGTTCATGAAGTAACTCATTAACAAGTTTAAGCTAATGAGATGCGTAAGGGTTAGACAACTTAACTAATGAAATATTACTATGTGAGTCACTGAGTGTTGTTTTATTTTATAAAATTATTGGTTATCAAATTATTTGTTTATTGGTATAGTTGTTTATTTACATTGTTAATGATCACATATTTAATGTGCTCCCTTCCTGCCCCTTCCCCTTGTGTCACCCAATTTCTAGGATGAAACTCATATTTAATCGATTTAATTATTTTATGGATCCATTTGACATAATTCTCAAAAAAAAAAAAAATTCAAATACCTGCGTGTGGGAATATGTCTCACATCGGTTGTGTTGCATGGTGTGCGTGTGTTTATAACTAGCTCCATGACTCTAACTGCAACCGGCAGTTTTGGATTTGGCATGTTGGACGAAATGAATGGCTTGGATTTGCACTTGGGGATACCGACAATGACAATTGTTTGTGACGGACAATGGCAATTGTGAAAATATGGATACCCTTGATTGACAATGGAATTGTGAAAGTATTTGGATGAGGGAGACAATTGTTTGTGACGAACAATGACAACTGTGAAAATATGGATACCCTTGATTGACAATGAAATTGGGAAAGTACACGCTGGATGACGGACAATGACAATTGTTTGTGACTGACAATGGCAATTGTGAAAATATGGATACTCTTGATTGACAATGGAATTGTGAAATCCCTTTTGTTTGTGACAGACAATGACAATTGTAAAAATATTTGGATGAGGGACACGTGGATGACGGATAATGGCAATTGTGAAAATATGGATACTCTTGATTGACAATGGAATTTTGAAATCCCTTTTGTTTGTGACGGACAATGGCAATTGTAAAAATATTTGGATGAGGGACACGTGGATGATGGATAATGGCAATTGTGAAAATATGGATACCCTTAATTGACAATGGAATTGTGAAATCCATTTTGCGTATAAATTGGAATAGCATTTTGTTAAGAATAGCATTAGCTAAGCGAAGCTTCTTTTTTAAATTCATCAACAAATTGGAATGGGACGATCTATGCACAAGTTTTCATACTTCTCTCCACCTTATAGCGGGTAACAAGCAGAACAATATCCATGGTTAATCTTTTTTGTTTTTGTTTTGGTCACCTTTTGATACAACTTCTTTTCCTTGGTAACAGTGAAGAAAAAATGCTGTTGCAGCTTGATCTTGCTGGGAAAGTGGCATACCTACTGACACTCATTGTTTCGCTACTTTTATATTTACAAAAGTGGAAACGTAATCGCAGAGGTGGTCGCCATGTCCAAACTACCAACTGTGTCAACGTCGTCCGTGCCAATGTTGCCGGTGGTGAAGTCGGTGATACAACGGGCGGTCAATATGCTGGGGAAGTCCGTTTCGATGTTGCTGTTTGTTTTAGTTAAATATAACGGTTTTGAGGTTTTGTAATTTTTTCTTGTAATTTTTGAAATTCTTTGTCTGAATGGATAATTGTTATTGGACAGATGCAATAATTTCATTATGCTATGAGCTGACCTGATTGGCCAATTTCATTATCCAAACTCCACTTCTGAATAGTATTTAATTATGACAGGTTTTACTTTTATCCGATCCGAATTGCAGTAATTTAAATATTAATGACATGTCTCATCTTAAAATGGCATTTTATATTTTTGGAAAATGCTATATCGTTTTACAAGTACTTCTGTCTAAAACGGCGCTTCCTAAATTTTTTGGAAAGTCAAAGTTATGGGCCTTACAACCATATGAATCTCTCTGAGTCTGTAAGACTCTTAAGAATCATTAATCAATATAAAAACAGAATCGAACATGAATGGCCAAAATCAAGCATCGTGGGAGACTAAATGGTCTTAGGAAGCTGCCTGCCTTTGTTACCTTCTCTTGAATCGGCGCTTCTAGAGTTTGCTGCAGCTGCCCTAAGTCTTGCCAAGACTTTTTTACCCCTGATGGATAATGGCGTTCATAACTTTTATTTGTTCCTTCCTGAAATAGGTCCAATTCGTTTGGGCTTTCAACACTTCCCCTTTCTCCTCTAAGACCCGAGCATTCTTTGGATGATTTTCCAACATTCACCAGCCCATCATAAGCTTTCCTTTTCCAATTTTTTGACTACCCGAGCCAGGTGTCATCTTGGCCGCTCCTTCCGTGGTAGTACGCTTGCTCCTTTTTTTTTTTTTTTTTTTTTTTTTTTTTTTTTTTTTTAGTAACGGACGCGCTCAAACAATCACGCCGCCAACTCGGGATATACGCATTTTTTTATAATAAAAAAATGTCGGTCGATGCTTGTCACAGCCAATAGACCTCTGCGATAGACAACTATCTCTCTCGTTCTCAAATAGATTGTGCTCGGCGCGGAGACCTAATGAACAGCATTTTGTTAAGAAGAGAATTAGCTAAGCTAAGCTTCTTTTAAATTCATCAACAAATTGGAATGGGACGATCTATGCACAAGTTTTCATACTGATCTCTACCTTATAGCGGCTAACAAACAGAACAATATCTCTACCTTATAGTTTTGTTAGCTTATTTGCTAAATATGAGACAAATCATTAATAAATAAATAAATAAACTTATTTTAAAAAAAAGTTAATTTTGGAGAATTTGAAATTAAAATTAAGACAAGAAACAAAAAGCTAATAGCTAATAGCTTTTTGCCAAACACATAACCACGAGCTTTTTCATTTAACTTTTAACTTATCTTAATTTATGTACAATTTTTTCAAAACTTTACATTTTCAAGAGCATAGATACTTTAACCAATTTTAAGCACAAAAAAAAAAAAAAAAAAAAAACAACTAACAAAAAGCTAGATGCATATACAATTTCCTTCTCAGATGCATATTCATGTATAATAAAGGGATGCTAGCTGCATGCACTCTGCTTGCAAATTCAATAAAGGGACATTAGAAGCTAGATGTTTGGTTCACAATCTGATAAAAATATAACCCTAACTTTCACTAAAACATTGCTTAAAAAATAGAGTCATTCTCCTATTGATTTTCAAATTTATCTATCTACTTATAAATTAAATTTTCAAAATAAAAATTATATATATATATATATATATATATATAAAATAAAAAAAACATAGATTTTTTTTTGCTACAACCACTAAACTTATTGGTATTTTTTTTCCCAATTCCCTTCTTCTTTATTTTGAATTAAAAAAAAAAAAAACATTCATACTATAACTTCTCATTCATAGATTTAGGTACTACCATATATCTTTATTTTTTCTAAACTGCAAGCCAATTGCCAAAAAAAAAAAAAAAATCAATAGATGTGATTAGGGGTGTTCGAGGTGCAGTGCGGTTTTGGGCCATTTTTAGCACTTCACTTTGCGGTGAGGTTTAACTAAAATCATAACTACACCATACTTTATTTTTGCAATCCCATGTGCAGTGCGGTGTGGCGTGGTGCGATTTAGAGTTTAGCCAACAATATTGCGTATCAAAAAAAAAAAGTAAATAGAAATGATATGTCCACAACATTTTCACAATAAATCTTAAGTGGCAGGTTATTACTGGTTGCTATTGTTGGGGCAAAAAAGTAATCTTAGTGTTAGGTTCAAATTTGAACCAATAACAACTAACTAAAAAGTGTGTGAAAATGCATATAATGTTGTTTAAATACTGAAAACTGTTATCCAAACACTCTACCAAACAACCCCTAAATATTTGTGGACACGGATTGATTTTTTTCTTCATTGCTTTCTTTCCCTCTTGTTTTCTCTCCTGAACCAAACAAGGGAAAATAGTGTTTTCTTCCCTATTTTCCTCTCTTCCTTTTCCATCCTTTTTATTTTCATCCCAACCAAACGGAGCCTAAAGTAAAACTTAGAAATGCTTGCCATTCAAAACTTTTTTTTTTTTTCACAAAAAATCAACAATTGTTAAAATGGTCAATTATGAGTGGTGGTCTATGAGTGTCAATTGTGTCTACTACTTACAATCAATCACTTCAATAATTGTAAATTTTGTTATGAAAAAAAATTGTGTAATGTAGCATTAGTGCAATACTGATAAAACTATATGTTTTGCAATTTTCTAAATTTACTTTATTTTTGTTTATAAAAAAAAAAAAAATTTACTAATTTTGTAGTGCTGAAACTCTATTTTCAATATTGTGACTATTGTCTTCCAGTTCTAAAAGGGATCGCGTGATTAGGTTGGTCTTGGTCCAACATTTTTTACAGATGGCATACATAGAATTGAGACACGCCACAGATCCACAACAATGGCATCACGGAGAAACGTTTCTCTCATATCTAAACACCGAAAAAATAAAACAATAATAAAATTGAAACTTTTAAAAAGAATTGAATTGAAAAGTGACACTTTGATTCAAAAGTGAAACAATGAAACATTCTTGGAAATCAAAGACTTTCAATGGAATTATTTTCTGTAGAAACAAAAAAAAAAATTGTGGAGATAAAGAGCTAAGAATTTCCATAAAAACCTTTCCAAAGTTTGTCAACCATTCAAATTAGCAAATAAAATCCAATTTTGCCTCAACTAATTCCATGCACATAGCAACTGAAAAGAAATTCATAGTTTCAAATAAAAATTGCATAAATTCATAGTTCCAAAAAGGAAATCAACCAAAAATAATAAAGAAATCTGTGCAACAAATTCAATAAAATGATGAGTTCTTACAGCTTGCGACGATTCCGAGTTGACTCAATTTATTGAGAGTCTGACAGACAAAAATATTCTCATATTCATGGTTTTAAAATATGGTCGGACCGGCCGATTCTCAAATGAACTGGTCTAAATGGCCGGTCCAATCGGAATTTTTAAAATTGTGGGGCATTGACTGACAGTCAAAGATACATTAACATAGATATCCAAATCTTTTTTGTGAATTGTCAAAAAAAAAAATTATCAAAAAATAAATTAAAAAGTTGTTATTAAAAAAATAAATAAATAAGTTCAATAAAAAAAGTTGTTAAAAAAAATCCATAAAAAATTCTCTTTTGTGGTTGTACTTATTTAAATTGCTTCAATTAGGATCAGATAAACTTGTCTTGATTAAGTATTTAGAACTGGAATTTAGTATATAATAAATTGGCAAATTAAATAAACTCGCATAGTGAAATTACACATCTGCTACATTCAGACACAGAATTACAAGAGAACACAACACGGGAAAAAAAAATAATTGCAGAGCCTAAACAGCACCAAATACTAAAGCATGGTAGTCTGAAAACACTAATAAGACATACAAACTTTTATTATCTAAAAAATAAAAATAAAAATATTAATAAGACCCACAAACTTTTATTCTCTATAAAATAAAAATAATAAGACCACAACTTGAAAAGTAGTAAATACTAAGCAGTAGACTTCACCAATTTTTCAACAATTTGTGCAAAATACAACCAAGTAGTGGTGGGACCCAATACTGATTTCGGGGGCTGCGAAAAAGGGAGTTGGGGGTGGGACCCATAATCGAGGTGACTTTTTGACGGGGCTTTAATCTCGTCCGTTTCTGCTCGATTCCACTTATAAATTGGGACCATTCACTGTATGTTTTCTCACACCCTCTCTTCTGTCTATCTTTTCTCACTTTCTCTTGCTTAAGCTTTAGCTACCAAACATCAACTCACTTATTAGAGAGTTCTTCTTCATAAACAGAGCACTCTGTTTCCGTTCCTTCTTCATCTTCCTACACGTACAATCTTTAAGATTCTCCCTTTAACTCATACCGTTTGAATAAATTGAATACTACTACTACACAAAACCAAAACTCCTTTTCCTGAAATTCCCTTTAAATTTCCAAATTTCCAATTAAAAAGTAAAGACAGTTACTCCCTCCCCTATATACACATAACAATCAGCCAAGCCGTTTGACAGGCATGGGACGCTTGACAGTCAAGCCGTTTCCAGACTTCCCTCAGCCTCCCATCAGGTAAACAAACAATAGCTATGATTATTCCCAATTATATATGTTTGTGTTTTTGTGGTTTTGATTCAATTTTTTCTTTTGTAAAACCAGGGAAGTGGAACTGTCATTGCATCTCGACGTGGCAGGGAAATTGGTCTACCTACTGGCTGCTACTGTTATGCTTTTTATTGTGCTTCACAAATTCAAGTGTTGCTGTAGGCGTAATACAAGAGTTGGTGGCAATGCCCATAATACTGGCCGTGTCAACGTCGTCCGGGGTGATAATGCGGGCCATACGACCAGCGGCCATACTGAAGTCCATCACGATGTCACCGGTGATGATGCTGAGGACGATACAATGGGCAGCCAAATCTCTAGAGAAGTCGGTATCGATGTGGCCGTCGATGATGATGATATCAATAACGGCGAGATTGCCATGACTCAAACTTCACTTGCTGCCACTTTAGCTTTTTTATTCAATTAATATTTGTACCACATATTTGTATCTTATTAGTGTTTTTCACGCTACCGTACTTTAGTATTTGGTGCTGTTTAGGGTTTGCAATTTTTTTTAGCATTATATATTTTTTGACCTCTACATTTTGATTCTATTTTTATTTTGATATTTACTTTTTGATTTTATATTTTTTAGTCTCAAAATAAAAAAAAAACATTTCATTTTAATTTATATCGTTACTCATTTAATAAAAATATCTTAAAATATTCAAAATATCCAAATATAAACAAAATACCAAACTTATTTACAACCACAACATTAACCAATATTAAGATACAATGACACCAGCACAGTGCACACAGCGGAGACAAGGCAATCAAGTCAAACTTTAAGAAGCCCAGTTGGTGCATCAGAGTTCGTGAAGGATTGTTTGTTGAGTCAGCCAATTATTACTTTAACATCCCAGCTAATTTTCTTTATCATCTGCTCTTCTGTCAAGCAATTTCTTCCATTTTCTTTAGATCTGCTCTTCTTTATGATCTGCTCCTTTGTCAATCAAACCATCCACAAATATCAAACCTAGCAACAATCCTTCACAAAGTCTTATGCACCACGCCGAAATCAAATACTTCGACGGATCCACTCGAAGACTCGGCTTCTCAGGTTCGAAATCTCAGATCGTCAGTCACTGTATTAGTTTTATATGGGTTTGGCTTCTCAGCTGCATATGGGTTTGTTTGTATTGGGAAGTTGCAACGATCAGTTGGATTTGAAGGGATTTTGATCTAATGGTCTTTCTTTGTTTCGAATTTTTCTAGTTCTGAAATTTATGGGCTTGTTTTCTAGGTTTGATATTTGTGGATGGTTAGATTTTTCTTTGATCATGTGATCTTCTAGGTTTGTGTTTGGTTTCTCTGAAAGCATAAGAAAATGGAAGAAAAGTTCAGTGTTCTCTTGTAATTCCGTGTCTGGATGTAGCATTTGTAAGAGTTTATTTAATTTGCCAATTTATTATATACCAAATTCCAGTTCTAAATATTTAATCAAGACAGGTTTATCTGATCCTAATTGAAGTAATTTAAATAAGCACAACCACAAAAGAGATTTTTTTTTTAATGGAATTTTTGTTGTTGTTGATAACAACTTTTTTTTTTTTTAATTGAATTTATTTATTTATTTTTTTGATAACAACTTTTTTTTTGTTGATAGGGATAACAACTTTTTTTATTTTTTGATAAGTGACAGAAGAGATCATGGATATTAATGTTAACGTATCTCTGCCAATGCCCCATGGTTTTAAATATTCCGATCGGGCCGGCCAATTAGACCGGTTCAATTGAGAATCTGCCGGTCCGATCATGTTTTAAAACCATGAGTATGAGAATATCTCTCTTTGTCAGACTCCCCATAAATTGAGTCAACTCGCTGTAAGAACTCGTCGTTTTACTAAATTTGTTGCTCAGATTTCTTTATTATTTTTGGTTGATTTCCTTTTTGAAACTATGAATTTCTTTTCGGTTGTTATGTGCATGGAATTAGTTGAGGCAAAATTGGGATTTACTTGCTAATTTGAATGGTTGACAAAATTTGGAAATGTTTTTATGGAAATTCTTAGTTCTTTATCTCCACAATTTTTTTTTTTTTAAACAGAAAATAATTCCATAGAAAGTCTTTGATTTCCAAGAATGTTTCATTGTTTCGCTTTTGAATCAAAAAGTCACTTTTCAATTCAATTCTTTTTAAAGGTTTCAGTTTTTTTTTTTTTTTTTTTTGGGGGTGTTCAGATATGAGAGAAACGTTTCTCTGTGATGCCACGGCTGTGGATCTGTGGCGTGTCTCGATTCTATGTATGTCATCTGTTATAGGTTTTTTTTTTCCTTGAATTTTCTTTGTAATAAAGATGTGTTTGACTGCCCAGAAAACTGTTTGGGAAAAGAGAAGTTTTGTTTTTGAATCTGAAAACACTTGACTTTTATTGAATCTGACTAATTATGACCACATTTCATTCGCCTTGTTAGTTAGCAATTACTATGAAATTGGTCACAAATCTGATTGCTTTGCATTTACTGCTACCTGTTTGATTTGAATTTCAAATTTTGAAGTTCTTAAAATCATTTCAAATCAAAAGATTTTCCTTTGCTAATAAGGCTGTATGATCTATTTTGCAGATCTTGCATGCAGTGGAGACAAACGAAAATTCGTACAAGACACTCATCACTGCGGAATACACCTCTGTGAAAGTGAACTAGCCCCAAATTTTGAGATGGGTGTCTCTAATAAACCTCCTGAGTTTATCAAGATGAAACTTACTGGGAAGGTATAGTTCTATAATGTAAAATTTGTGGTAATCTATACTCTACTAATTGCATGTTAGTTTTATGAAAGGCTTTCCTAATAAATCTGTTACTCTTGTAGGTTCCTGTGGTGGAAACACCTGATGGTCCAGTATTTGAGAGCAATGCTATAGCACGTTATGGTAAGACTAGACTTTCATGAAGGCTGACAATCCTTTATATGGTTCTTTTCAAATTGATGATTGAGATGTTTAGAACTACTGATGTTGCTCTCTCTTACTGCATTTGGGTGTGTTATGATGCTTTTGTTACATATGCATAAATTTTCAGGTCCACATACAGTAGTGGATTGATTTTGTACTATTTGAGATTGATGCTAATAATCTAGCATTTTGTAGACCTATAATTCGACGTGCAGTATACCTTCCTTTGGTGAGTTGCATCTTATTTTATTATGGAATTGTTTTAATTCTTTTTTGGCATCTAAATTATAGTGTAAAATCAAATTTAATGCAGGCTATATATATCCTACATAAAAAATCTAAATTCTCATAATCCCATCATAACTATGCGCTACCTATATGGGCCATATCTGATGTGTATAATTTTTGCGTGAAGACTGAGGAAGCTGCAACTTCATTATTGAAGAGAGAGCTGGGTGCTGTAAACACTCGTCTTGCCTCAAACGCTTTCATGGTTGGGCATTCCATGCTTCTGGCTGACATTGTTACACCATGCAACGATGCTTCTGGAAGCATGGTGAATCAGACCGAGTCTGTCCGGTCTTTTAGGCTTTTACAAATAAGCCCTCTCAGCCAAGAGAATCTGCTAAACCAAAGCCTAAGGATGAATAAAAAAGAAGAAGCCAAAAAAGGAGCCTGCGAAGCCCAAGCCAGAAGCTGGTGCAGAAGAGGAGGCTCCAAAGCCCAAACCTAAGAATCCTCTCGATCTACTGCTCCCAAGTAAGATGATACTGGATGGTTGGAAGAGGCTGTACTCAAACACAATGACCAACTTCCGAGAGGTTGCTATTAACCTCTGCTTTAGTAATCTTCATTTGATAATAACATATAAGCATTGGTAGTATAATTTGCATTGGTAGTTCCTATGTGTTAATTTTCTCAAGAAGTCCCCGTGAAGTAATCATTCATACAATGAGGTTGCTATCTTTCAAATGTTTGTATGATCAGTTAAAAAAAGGGGGGGCTTATATGTTAAATGTTTATGTACATTAATTAGTTGAAGAAAGTGACTGGCTTATATGCTAGCAGATTTGTTTTCAGTTCAACCACCTGGCCCATTCCTTTTGTTTTAAAACCTGAGTCTACCATTTATCATGCCTTTTCTTCATATGAGCCCGTTCTCTACATTATATGTCACTTGCTGCTGTCTCTGGGTACAATGACGAGAACACTGTTTACTTAATTTGTAACACTAAACAAGGTCGGTGGATTTCTTCAGAGAATGGATCTAGCACGCAAATATGCTTTTGGGAAGATGCTTGTGATCGGTTCAGAGCAACCATTCAAGGTGAAGGGGGCTTTGGCTTTTCTGTGGGCAAGAGATACCGCAATTTGTGCTTGATGAGTGTTATGACATGGAGCCATATGAGTGGAAGAAGGTTGATATCACAGACGATTGAAGATTACGAACCTTTCGAGGGCCAGCCTCTTTTGGACGCCAAGTGCTTCAAGTGAATGACCCCAATTAGTCCCTGGATTAAAAATTGTATTTTTGTGTGTGTTTTTGCTGCTAGAGTTTTTATTGACGCTGTCCTAAACAGACTAAGTTTAGTCTTTTTGTGTTTGAGTGGAGGTCTAGTATAATTTATAAGTTTGTTTCTGCTGTTTCAAAATTTTAATATTCTATATGATAGAATCTTTTGTGTTAGATGAATGGTTGCTTGATGGCATGCAAAATTAAATTAAGAGTCGTCCACCTTTTTATACTAATGGTTGGCTGATTTAAGGTTTTACATCTTTGATTCCAATCCTAATTTTAAGTTTTTGGTTTCAGTATAGTGATATTGTCGTACGTGTATCTTGCAATACCCAATAAAAATAAAAAGATTTCATCCAATACGGATTCTCTTTATTTACTACTCTATTTAATAATAACTTTGGAAAAAAATAAAATAAAATTCTTAAAGGGTTCCAAAGTTGGTACTGTCCCAAGCTACCAAGTAGTTTGATATTAGAGTTACTTTTGAGGTGGGCTTGGAATTTTTTTTATTTTTTACATTCATTTATTTTTGGGTTAGGTGTAAGACTGCTCAACTGTTTCTTGCCATATCATACACTTGGAAGTCTTAGAAGCTACTACCAATTTTACTATAAAAGATAACACAACCTTAGTTTGTAAGGCAAAAAATTGTAGTACCAATTTTACAGCTACTATAAAGATTGCCAAACGTTAGTTTGTAAGGCAATCACATTTGTAGTATCCATGGCACCACATATGTTAAAAATGTTGGACCCAGACAGCAGCACAAATGTCAAAAATGTTGGACCAAGACCAACCTAATCACACGATCCCTTTCAGAACCGGAAGACAATAGTCACAATACTGAAAATATAGGTTCAGCATTGCAAAATAAGTAAATTTAGACGATTGCGAAACATATAGTTTTATTAGTATTGCACTAATGCTACCCCTACACAATTTTTATTCATAACAAAATTTACAGTTATTAAACGGATTGATTGGAAGTAGTGCACACAATTGACACTCATAAACCACCATTCATAATTGACCATTTTAACGGTTGTTGATTTTTTGTGAAAAAAAAAGTTTTTGTACGACAAGCATTTCTGAGTTTGATCTTTACGCTCCGTTTGGTTAGGATGAAAATAAGAAGGATGGAAAATGAGCAGAGGAAAATAGGGAAGAAAATATTGTTTTCCCTTATTTGGTTCAGAAGAGAAAACAAGAGGGAAAGAAAATAAGGATGAAAAAAATCACTCTAGGCCCACATAAATTTAGGGGCTGATTAGTAAGATGTTTTGAGCAACAGTTTTCAGTATTTAAACAACTTTACACGTATTTTCATTCACACGTATTTTTAAAAAATACAAACAACGCTACTAGAACACCAAATGGCCCCTTGTCCTCCCAATTTGGGAGAAAAACTGAGAAGAGAGAGAAAAGATGAACCAAGTATTGAATTACACAAATACCCTCAAAAGTTGCCATCCAAATCAAGTGAGTCATTATTACTATTGCATTTGGGTACGGAACAAATTGTTAACGTGTTTTGTTTTTTCTAAGCCTGGCTCAATGGGTACAGAGGATGAAAGTGAAAGCAGATGCATTTTTTTTTTATTATAAATTTTATGGAACAACGTGTTTTTTTATTTATTTATGAAACCTAGTCTACATATTTTACTTTTTGATTTGTGTTTGGGTTTTTTTATGAAAAATAATGTGTAATTTTTTTTAAAAAAGTAGAGGTAATACTTATAAGTTATAAATGTATTTAATATATTTGTAGGAAATCTAATTAAAAATTATAATGTTTTAATAGTTTTATATAGTAAGGGCATGAGAGTAAATTAATTTGAATTACATTTTCCATCATCTTATTTTTTTTCTCAAACAAACAAATGAGTTTTCTATTTCTCCACTTTTCTATATGTTAGGACATATGTGATTCTTGTTAGGAACATATGTCAATATAGAATTGGTTAATACTTTGACAAAACGTACTTTACTTGTAATTAGGTAGATCTAGGATGTGTTTAATATTTCAAAAACCAAGAGTTTAAGTCTAGTATTGAAGCCATGCAAATTTGTCTAAGAAACAAGTGAAGAAATGCTGATTCATTAAAGCTCAACAACTGCTCAACAGATACTATCTATTGAGGCTCGACAGATAGCTTGACAGTTGTATTTATCAAGAATTACGAAATTCAGATTTTTAGATCTGATTTTCGACTTATGCTGACATGTATGTGTAGGGTTTCTTTTCTTACAGCCCTAGACATATATAAGACTTATTTTAAAGGCCGTCACATAAGAGAATACAAGGAGAACATATGCAAAAAGTGATCAAGTTCTTATTCTCTCTGAAAGAAGCTATTGCGTCTTTGCACCTTAGAGTTTTGTAACCAAGTGCTTTTTGATCTCTATTGTTGATGAAGTGAAGAACTTTGCAGCTAACATTCTTCTTTCTCAAGTTGGTGAGTGAGTCACGTACTGGAATTCGTGCAAAGAAGTTAGTCACATACTGGGATCCGTGCATCATTGGTGGCTTGCATTTATTGAAGAGTTCAGAGGTTCTGAAGTGGTAGAAAATTTCTGCTGTAAGTTCATCTATAGGGATTGTAGAGTCTAGGAACAAAGGTTTTGTACTAGATCTGAAATTTCTCTTTACTATAGTGAATTGTTTTTTGAGAAGGTTTCCTCCCATGTTTATATACTGTGAAACTAGTTTGTTTCATTGGTTTTCCTAGGTCATCATATCTTGTCTTATTTATTTTTCCGTTGTGCATGATATTGACATGATATTGATGTTTGTTTGTTTTAACAAGTTTTATACATAATAAATCTAATTAACAACTTGGGTTTAACTTTTTAATTCTATCAACCGGGGCCTAAATTTCCCATCACCATCCTTCCACCAAACACATTTGAGAGAAAACTAAATTTTTTCCATTCTCCCACTTTTCTATCCCTTCCTCATTTTCTATCTTCTCACTTTTCCACCCTTCTAACCAAATAGACCCTTAGAGAGAGAGAGAGAGAGAGAGAGAGAGATGTAACCTCAAAAAGCAAACCATTTGGTATCCCATAGTTAATTTTTGAGAATTTGAAATTAAAGCTAAGACAAGAAACAAAAAGCTAATAGCTAATGGCTTTTTGCCAAACACATAACTACGAGTCTTTTCATTTAACTTTTAACTTATCTTAATTTATGTACAATTTTTTTAAAACCTTACATTTTCAAGTGCATACATACTTTAGCCAATTTTAATCATGAAAAAAAAAACCAACTAACAAAACAAATAAGTATATACAATTTCCTTCTCAAATGCATATTCATGTACAATAAAGAGATGCTAGCTGCATGTACTTTGATTGCAAATTCAATAAAGGGACGTAAGAAGCTAGATGTTTGGTTCACAAATAATCTTTATTTTATTAAAAAACATAAAACATGTTTCAAGTTTTAATTGCTTGTACCTTGCACTAAAAGTGGTTGTTGAACCTTGTGCTTTAAAAAATTTGTTTCCAGTTGATTATGAAGTAGGAAGAACGGGAGAAATAACCTCTTTTGCCTATTTTCCAGCACAAAAATTAAACTTGTCTACACTGAAGCCTCATGATCCAATCATCAACATCAAGGCAACAATGATAAAAAATCTAAGACTAAAAGCAAATTGAAAGAGGAAATTGAAGATGCATCTCAAAATTAAGTTTAAGGCAAAAGAAAAAGAAAAAGAAAAGCTACATATTACCTATACAAATATTAGGCAATACATAGCTTTTATATATAAAAAAAGGATAATGATAACAATTAAGGATGAGACTAAAGAGTTTGCATGAGATCCAAACCAAATTAAAACCAAATACCAATGGCAACTCATAAAAATAAAAGGAAAGGTAACACGTAAAAGAGTGTTCTTTATTTGTATTTCTATATACAAAATGACCATTTGAAATATATACAAATTCTAGTGTAAAAGAGTATTTCAATTTTAAACAACTAAAGACAGACATACAAACATGTAAGGAAGAAAATATAGAAAAGATTGAGTATTAAGAAAATTACCTCTACTTATGCCTCAAAGTGAAATAAAGGAGGGGAAGAGAAGACATTTATTGATTTTTTTTTTTAAATCACATCTATTGATTTTTTTTTTTTGGGCAATTGGGTGGCAGTTTAGAAAAAATAAATATATATGGTGGTACCTAAATCTATGGATGAGAAGTTATAGTATGAGTGTTTTTTTTTTTTAATAAATTCAAAATAAAGAAGAAGGGAATTGAGAAAAATAAAATAAAATAAAACGTGAGTAAATTTTTCTCTAACTTGTCATTAACTGGCATTGATGTGGTAGTTTGTGACTAGCTTTTTTAGTTGTGCCATTGCCGCACCTTAGCTAGAAGATTCAGCTACCACAATATGTGGAATTAGTGGAAGCAAGCAATGAGCTTTGTAAAAAAAGTTATGTATCAAGTGGAATATGAAGGATAAAGCTAGAGGGGTTGGGCATTCTCATCAAGGATGTTATAAATGTTAAAATGCTATTTTTAGCATTTATAATTCCAAAAACCTTATCCATCAAACATGTCCTATGCTAAAAAATTTGTCATCTTGCTTTTTTGAGAGCGCATTGTAGCAACATGCTATCATTTTTATTAATTTTTTTCTCTCTATCTTCCGTGCTTGTCTCCTTCCCAAGTCTCTTCTCTCTCCTCTCTCACTTCTCCTCTGTCACACCATCTCACCCAAGCTTCTTCCTCTCCCTCTCACCATCTCAGCTAACTCTTTCACCACTGCAATCCAGAAAATACTAGAAAGAACCCCACTACAATCACATAGACCCCAACCAAAAAACCAGAAAATTAGCACAGAAAAATACCCAAAACCTCACTAAAAATACCCTGAAAATACCAAAAAAAAAAAAAACACAGAAAAACAGCTTCAAAAACCCATAAAATCAATCTTAAAACTCCCTTTGTGTACACCACCAAAAATAGCCCTAAAACCCGGCAACAAACCACTGAAAAACCTTCAAAATCTCATTTCAAATCCATTGTTGAGATTGTGTGCGGTGGTTGGTGTTGGCATTGGCTGAATTCTGTGGTGGAACGGGGAGGGTTTGCCTCTTTTGGATCGAAGGGATCAAAGTCTAGATAGGCTCGGATCAGGTTTGAATTCAGAGATAGAGCAGAGAATGAGGTTGTTGGGTGCTGTGGTTGGAGGTGATGAGCTTGAAAAGCTTTGACCATGGAGGTTTAGAAGGAGAGCTTAGTTTTAGAGAGAGAGCTCGAAGGGGTGAGAAGTGTTTTAGGCCGATGGAGAGGGTGAGACTAAGGGTCGAACCACCGTAGAATGGGTAAGTGACTGTGCAAAGATGGAACTTGGTGGTCAGCCATGGAGCACCGGTTTGAGAGCAAAAGATCAGAGAGAGGGAGAAGGTTCTAGTCTTCTAGATCTATTGGGTTTTGACAGAAGGAGAGAGAGAGAGAGAGAGAGAGAGTAAAAATGAATAAAAAAAATAAAGAATATTTAAATAAAGTGGTAAAAAAATAAAAGTTTTGATGCAGGGTGTATTGTAAAGTGACGTCAAATGCTATAAAGTTGGTTTTTCAGATGGTAAATGCTAAATTTTTAAAATCTGATGGTATTGCTCTTATTAACGCTATCAATCACCAAAGACCTTCTTATTAGACCAAGTTTGGTCATGTTATACTAGAAATCTGTCATTTGTCAAGTACTCTACAAAACTGGAGTTTTAGGCCTATTAAAAGGGGGTAAACAACTAGCTCATTTATTTGCTAGAAGAACAGTTTAATTTGTAGAACTTAATGTGTGGATATAAGATCTTCCACTAGATTTGGATGATATATTCCAAAATGATTTAGTTTATCAATAAAACTTGCTCACCTTTTTTCTTAAAAAAAGAAAAGAAAAAAAAGGCTACAACTAGGACGAATAACATGTGTTATTAACATGTGCATTTGCATATGACTTGCCAAACGTTATTTAAGTGTGTGCTAGGAGTCTTGTAGTTTAATTGATTAGCACCTCATGATTTTATTATATATAGAAAAATAATAAGTAAGTTAATGAAGTAACTCCTTAACAAGTTTAAGCTAATGAGATGTGTAAGGGTTTGACAAATTAACTAATGAAGTATTACTATGTGAGTCACTGAGTGTTGTTTTATTTATTTTTTTATCTTATAAAATTAATCGTTATCAAATTTTTTTTATTTATTGGTATAGTTGTTTGTTTACATTGTTAATGATCGCATACTTAATATACTCCCTTCCTGCTCCCTTCCCCTTGTGTTATTTCCCATTTGTGTTTTTAATCGATGGGAATGATTCGATTACCACAAAAAAAAAAAAAAAAAAAGGGCTCCATTCCTGCTGTGGTGGAAGTTTCCTTAATTTCTACACTCATACGTGTTTGAGACGCGGACTGGACACTTGTTTTTTAGCTGAATGGACTAGACACTTTGACACAAGGCCAATCCATTTTTCTAATCTGTTGAAGTAAATGAACGGCTTGGATGATTTTTTTTCTTTTCGTAAATCACGAGGTGCGTAAATGTATGGCTGGGATGAATCAAGTCGGCTTCGATGATTTTTTTACTTGTCAATTATTTTTAGTTGTGCTGACTGTGCAACTGAATCTTGTTTTTATTTTGATGTGCTACACTCTTTTGAAATTTGCTTATTTTATTAAAATTGAAATTTTTTTGCTGAAAGTATAGTAGGTAAATATAAAACTTAGCTGAAATAATACAGTAAGACTTATAAATAATACCAAAAAATGTAATAAGACCCATAAATAATAGCAAAAATAAATTAAATAGTAAAATAAGCTAACAAAAATAATCTTTGCCCAATGCTACCTAAAACTACTACAATCTCGCTTTAATTACTTTATTTTTAAATTCTCAAATACCTCTCTCCTTCTCTTTCTAATAAATTGTGCAGCTTAATTAGCTTCTACGCTAAGCCCCCGTCTTCTAAATTCATCAACAAATTGGAATGGGACGACCTATGCCCAAGCTTTCATGCTCCTCTCCTCCTTATAGCGGGTAATAAACAGAACAGTAGCTATAGTCAATCTTTTATTATAATAAAATTAAATACTAAGGGCAATTCATAAAAATAAAAGGAAACATAATACGTAAAAGTGTGCCCTTTTTTTGTATTTCTATATACAAAATGACCATTAGAAATATACACAAATTCTAGTGTAAAAGAGTATTTCAATTTTGAACAACTAAAGACAGACATACAAACATATAAGGAAGAAAATATAAAAAAGATTGAGTATTAAGAAAATTACCTCTACTTATGCCTCAAAGTGAAATAAAGGAGGGGAAGAGAAGACATTTACTGATTTTTTTCTTTTTAATCACATCTATTGATTTTTTTTTTTTGGGCAATTGGGTTGTAGTTTAGAAAAAATAAAGATATAAGGTAGTACCTAAATCTATGGATGAGAAGTTATAGCATGAGTGTTTTTTTTTTTTTTTTTTTTTAATTCAATATAAAGAAGAAGGGAATTGAAAAAAAAAATTAAAACGTGAAAGTAAATTTTTTTCTAACTTGTCATTAACTGTCATTGGTGTGATAGTTCAAGACTAGCTTTTTTAGTTGTGTCATCGCAGCACCTTAGTTAGAAGATTCAGCTACTACAATATGTGGAATTAGTGGAAGCAAGCAATGAGCTTTGTAAAAACAGTTATGTATCAAGTGAAATATGAAGGATAAAGCTAGAGGGTTATTAATGCTATCAATCACTAGAGACCTTCTTATTAGACCAGGTTTGGTCATGTTATACTAGAAATTTGTCATTTGTCAAGTACACTACAAAACTGGAGTTTTAGGCCTATTAAAAGGGGTAATCAGCCAGCTCATTCATTTGCTAGAAGAACAGTTTAATTTGCAGATCTTAATGTGTGGATATAAGATCTTCCACTAGATTTGGATGATGTATTCTAAAATAATTTAGTTTATCAATAAAATTTGCTTATCTTTATTCTCAAAAAAAGAACAGAAAAAAAGGCTGCAACTAAGGATGATTAATATGTGTTATTAACACGTGCATTGCATATGACTTGCTAAACCTTACTTAAGTGTGTGCTAGGAGCTTTGTAGTTTAATTGATTAGCACCTCATGATTTTATTATATATAGGAAAATAATAAGTTCATGAAGTAACTAATTAACGAGTTTAAGTTAATGAGATATGTAAGGGTTTGACAATTTAACTAATGAAGTATTACTATGTGAGTCACTGAGTGTTGTTTTATTTTATAAAATTAATCGCTATCAAATTATTTTTTTTATTGGTAAAGTTGTTTGTTTATCGTATATTTAATATGCTCCCTTCCTGCCCCTTCCACTTGTGTTATTTCCCTTTTGTGTTCTGATTGGATGGGAATGATTCGATTACCCAAAAAAAAAAGGAAGAAGCTCCATTCCTGCTGTGGTGGAAGTTTCCTTTCTACACTCATACGTGTTATTGGACTTTTTTTTTTTCGCAAATGATCAGGTGTAATTTCTGAGCCATTAGATCAAATCAATTGAATGGCTGGGATGAATCAAAAAGTCAAAGTGATCGTAGAGGTCGAAGTTTTATTTCTATGTAATCACATTTTCTTTCTACTGACATAGTTATGAGCCTAAACGAAATTATGAAAAAGTCAAGGTTTGTGATGTTGGATTTGTATGTTTTACTTTGGTTACGTACCTTCATAACCTATAATCAACTATACAAAAATAATTTGTTTTTCAGAGCCTAAACAGCACTAAATACTAAAGTATGGTAGTCTGAAAACACTAATAAGACATACAAACTTTTATTATCTAAAAAATGAAAATAAAAACATTAATAATACCCACAAACTTTTATTCTCTATAAAATAAAAATAATAAGGCCACAACTTGAAATGTAGTAAATACTAAGCAGTAGACTTCACCGTTCATGACTTAACATGCAAAGTTCATTTTCTATGTTGGGTGATTGGGTTGTCTACTCGTCCATATGTAGTAAAAAAGGAACAAGTATTAATTGAATAAAAAAGCTACAAAGGCAGGCAGTGAAGTTTGAGTCATGGCAATCTCGCCGTTATTGATATCATCATCATCATCGACGGCCACATCGATACCGACTTCTCTAGAGATTTGGCTGCCCATTGTATCGTCCTCATCATCATCCCCGGTGACATTGTGATGGACTTCAGTAGCAATTTGGCCGCTGGTGGTATGGCCCCCAGTATCACCCTGGACGACGTTGACACGGCCAGTATTATGGGCATGGCCACCAACTCTAGTATTACGCCTACAGCAACACTTGAGTTTGTGAAGCACAATAAAAAGCATAACAGTAGCACACAGTAGGTAGACCAATTTCCCGGCCACGTCGAGATGAAATGACAGTTCCACTTCCCTGGTTTTACAAAAGAAAAAATTGAATCAAAACCACAAAAACACAAACATATATAATTGGGAATAATCATAGCTATTGTTTGTTTACCTGATGGGAAGCTGAGGGAAGTCTGGAAACGGCTTGACTGTCAAGCGTCCCATGCCTGTCAAACGGCTTGGCTGATTGTTGTGTATATAGGGGAGAGAGTTGATGCTTGGTGAGAAAAGAGAGACAGAAGAGAGGGTATGGGTTGCAGTGTGTGAGAAAACATATAGTGAATGGTCCCAATTTATAAGTGGCATCGAGCAGAAACGGACGAAGATATTTTAAAATATGGTTTTAAAACCATATTAGATATAAAATATATTTTAAAATATGGTTTTAAAACCATATTAGATATAAAATTTTATTCATCTAACCCAATTTTATTCATCAACCCAAGATATAAAATTATATACCATTAATGGTATGTGAATCAATATATTAGATATAAAATATATTTTAAAATACAGGAAAATCTGAGCAATTAAAAAAAAAAAAATAAAGACCAAAAATCACATAAGCCGACTTATCAAAAAAGAAAAAAGAAAAAAGAAAAAAAATGTGAAACGGTCAACGTCAAGGTGCAGAAGAGATTCGCTGAGTCTCCCCAACTTAGCGCTCTGATTGTCTTATGGAGAGAAGGACATTCTGTGGACAGGAAAATCTGAGCAATTAAAAAAATAATAATAATAAAGACCAAAAATCACATAAGCCGACTTATCACATAATAGTAATAGTGGGAAGTGAGAGGGCGTTTGGATAGCATTTCTCTGCGTCCACGTCCGCGTTTTCCCTTTTTTTTTTTTTTTTTAACCCAGCCGTAAGTATGGACTTTTCAGCTATGAATAGTGCACAAATGCACTATTTATGGGTCCTATAAATTTTATTTTTCAGCAATTTTTTTATTAAAAATGGGTCTCACAGTACTATTTACACATTTAAAAATTATTTTACTACAGTGTTTTCAGTTTTCAATTTTCAATTTCAACAAAATAAGTTCTATCTAAACGGACTCTGAGTCTGTAAAGATGTTATGGATACGAGTGAGTGAGTGAAGAAGTGTTAGTAGTACTAGTGAGAGAAGTGAAAGTGATATTTAGGAAAGGGCCAAAATGAAAAATTGAAAAAGTTATTTTGCTTACGAACGTCACGAGGGTTTGGGTCAGTCTTCAGTGTTTTCAGACAATCAGAGCGCTAAGTTGGGGAGACTCAGAGAATCTATTCTGCACCTTGACGTTGACCGTTTCACATTTTTTTCTTCTTCTTTTTTTTTTTTTTTTGATAAGTCGGCTTATGTGATTTTTGGTCTTTATTATTATTATTTTTTAATTGCTCAGATTTTCCTGTATTTTAAAATATATTTTATATCTAATATATTGATTCACATACCATTAATGGTATATAATTTTATATCTTGGGTTGATGAATAAAATTGGGTTAGATAAATAAAATTTTATATCTAATATGGTTTTAAAACCATATTTTAAAATATATTTTATATCTAATATGGTTTTAAAACCATATTTTAAAATATCTTCGTCCGTTTCTGCTCGATGCCACTTATAAATTGGGACCATTCACTATATGTTTTCTCACACACTGCAACCCATACCCTCTCTTCTGTCTCTCTTTTCTCACCAAGCATCAACTCTCTCCCCTATATACACATAACAATCAGCCAAGCCGTTTGACAGGCATGGGACGCTTGACAGTCAAGCCGTTTCCAGACTTCCCTCAGCTTCCCATCAGGTAAACAAACAATAGCTATGATTATTCCCAATTATATATGTTTGTGTTTTTGTGGGTTTGATTCAATTTTTTCTTTTGTAAAACCAGGGAAGTGGAACTGTCATTTCATCTCGACGTGGCCGGGAAATTGGTCTACCTACTGACTGCTAGTGTTATGCTTTTTATTGTGCTTCACAAACTCAAGTGTTGCTGTAGGCGTAATACTAGAGTTGGTGGCCATGCCCATAATACTGGCCGTGTCAACGTCGTCCAGGGTGATACTGGGGGCCATACCACCAGCGGCCAAATTGCTACTGAAGTCCATCACAATGTCACCGGGGATGATGATGAGGACGATACAATGGGCAGCCAAATCTCTAGAGAAGTCGGTATCGATGTGGCCGTCGATGATGATATCAATAACGGCGAGATTGCCATGACTCAAACTTCACTGCCTGCCTTTGTAGCTTTTTTATTCAATTAATACTTGTTCCTTTTTTACTACATATGGACGAGTAGACAACCCAATCACCCAACATAGAAAATGAACTTTGCATGTTAAGTCATGAACGGTGAAGTCTACTGCTTAGTATTTACTACTTTTCACGTTGAGGTCTTATTATTTTTATTTTATAGAGAATAAAAGTTTGTGGGTCTTATTAATGTTTTTATTTTTATTTTTTAGACAATAAAAGTTTTTATGTCTTATTAGTGTTTTCAGACTACCATACTTTAGTATTTGGTGCTGTTTAGGCTTTGCAATTATTTTTTTTCCCATGTTGTGTTCTCTTGTAATTCTGTGTCTGAATGTAGTAGATGTGTAATTTCACTATGCGAGTTTATTTAATTTGCCAATTTATTATATACCAAATTCCAGTTCTAAATATTTAATCAAGACAGGTTTATCTGATCCTAATTGAAGTAATTTAAATAAGCACAACCACAAAAGAAAATATTTTTATGGATTTTTTTTTAACAACTTTTTTTATTGAACTTATTTATTTATTTTTTTGATAACAACTTTTTTATTTATTTTTTGATATTTTTTTTTTGACAATTCACAAAAAAGATCTGGATATCTATGTTAACGTATCTTTGACTGTCAATCAATGCCCCACAATTTTAAAAATTCCGATTGGACCGGCCAATTAGACCAATTCAATTGAGAATCAGCCGGTCCGATCATGTTTTGATACCATGAATATTAGAATATCTCTCTCTATCAGACTCCCAATAAATTGAGTCAACTCTGAATTGTCGTAAGTTGTAAGAACTTGTCGTTTTATTGAATGTGTTGCTCAGATTTCTTTAGTATTTTCGGAACTATGAATTTATTCAATTTTTATTTGAAACTATGAATTTCTTTTCGGTTGTTATGTGCATGGAATTAGTTGAGACAAATTGGATTTTTTTTTTTTGAGGCAAAATTGGATTTTATTTGCTAATTTGAATGATTGACAAAATTTGGAAAGGTTTTTATGGTTGACAAAATTTAAAAGAAGCTTAGCTTAGCTAATTCTCTTCTTAACAAAATGGTATTAAAAAAAAAAACCCTAAACGAGATTATGGAAAAAGTCAGAAAGATTTATAAAATAGTTGAAGCCTATCAATTATACTCACTAGCTTGTAACCTCACGCATATGCATGGATACACTTAAAGATATATAATAGAATGTATAATATAATTCTTATATATATAATTTAAATATTATTGATTGTCATTTTTATATTTTGTTAACTCTTTAAAAAAATTTGTAAGGATAATATTAGATATAAAATATAAATTTTCTATGTTTGATTGTTAAATGAGCTTTTTAGCATTTTTAGCAATCTTGATTATACAACTATTCGAAATCGAATTTTCTGAAAATTACTTCTAGGCTTTGTTTTTGTGTTTTATTTTTCTTATTCAAAGGCAGATTTGACTTTTGATATGTGAGACCGAGAGACACGTTTTTCTTTGAATCTTTTATCGATAGCGTGTATTTCTCAGCTCGGGACCACCTGATAGTTCATGTTAGTTTTTTGACCTGCTGGATAGTTCTATTGGGTTTTTTATCCTGTGTATTGTAACGTGTAATTACCACACATGATTAAAAACAAATTAAAGTTATAAAAAAATTGATTTAAGGGTTAAGATTTCTTTTGAAAACTAATTTAAGAATTCATTTAAAAAGTTAAAAGATTAAAAGTAAAATTTTCAACTTTCAGTTTCAACTATTAAAAATACAATTGCATGGCTCGGAGCTCAATCTCTTCTAGTGTACTTTATTTGTCTTGTTAAGGACATTGTATTGCTAAGGGGCAATGATATTCTTATAATCTTTTTTACAACTATTTTCATGTTTTAAAATGTGAATATTTTTATCTCAATTATGAATAATTATGTAAAATAGTGGAGGCAAACAAGTATAAGTGTATTTTTTGGGTAAATGCAGGGACGGAACCAGAGCCGAAGGTTTGGGGGGGCAAAGTTTGGGCTTTAATAAATAAATATATATTTACATACATATATATATATATATATATAATTGCAATATTTTAGTCATTATGGGAGAAAATTTAGGCTAGTTTTGATATTGAGAACCCAAAAAGTGCAGTACCTGAACTTGGTTTGTGTTAAAATTAAAAAGCTTGTTTTTTTTTTTTTTTTGACTGTGAAGATAGAATTTATTGATTAAAGGGTTTGCAAAACACCATCTGAGAGTATACAAGACCAAAATATTACAGGCCCACCCCATTTGACCAATGGGTTATGTATCCGTATAATAGTAAAAAAGAAACATTACAAACAATTGGCTGGTCACGTAGCTTTTTTCATTTGCTTGTCATGGTTCAGCCAGGTCTCTGTTCCTGTAAGAGAGTGGACGCACCCTGAAGAATGTCCTTTGGCCGGGACTGTTTTTCCTCAAAGCAGAACCTGTTCCTGGCGTTCCAAATGAGAAATTATTTTGTTTCATTCAAGTGCTCTGTTTCTTGTATATAAAAGCAGAGCTGCACTTTCCTTATTCATTCAATGAGAAATTATTTTCTCTCATCTTCATCTATGAATTTATCTTCTCATATGAGATAGCAAACAACATATATATGGGGTGTTGTGAGGGCCCTGATCATAACATAGCTCTAAGATTAATTTTTTGGGCTAATTGAACATTAATATTAAATATACCTATACCTATACTTATAGAAAAATTTTCCCCCAAAATCCAGGGGTGCCATGGCCCCCTGGTCAAAGAGTAGCTTCGTCCCTGGGTAAATGTAAACAATTTGCATCTATTATAATTTGAGATTATTATATTTTTCAGTTACAATAAAAAACCTATGAGTGTGATAAAAAAATAATTATTCCCACAAACACATAATACTCATCACAATTATCACTAATAACAAAACAATTATTACGTTAAGAGTGTTAAGAGTATCCATATGACAAAGTCAATAAAATCTGGGCACTAATTAATATATGCAATCCAACAAAGTTCTACAAACAACTAAGACAAAAAACTTGGACACTTTGTATCTTGATTAGCACTCTTTTCACTTAGAAAATAGAAAATTAAAAGAAATATCTAAAGAAAAACCGCCCCATAAATAATATTAGTTTTATTAAATAACATAAAACATGTTTCAAGTTTCTATTGCTTGTGCCCTGTACCAAAAGTGGTTGTTGTACCTTGTTCTTCAAAATTTTTGTTTCCAATTAATTACAAAGTAGGGAGAACCGGAAAAGTAGCCTCTTTTGCCTCTTTTTTAGCACAAAAAACTTGTCCACACTGAAGCCCAATGATCCAATTGAAGAGGGTAGAAGCAAAGAAGACGGTCAGAATTTACAAAGACTTGCGATAGGAAGCATCAATAGGACGACAGATAAAGACATGCGACGACAAAACCCCTAAAAGGCGAATGGATAATCTATTAGGACCGGTCACCTCCAATGTACGGGATGATCCAAGGAGAACGGATTGCCTGAAAAGGACGGATAGCCCCCCGGACGGACACTGAGGTCGACGGAGCCAAATACACCACGTGGCAATGACATGGCTTACGTGGTTTCCAAGCACATTTCAAATAATAGTAACTTGTGACCCACGATTAACCCTAGTCAATAGAGCCTTTACATGGAAAGGGTTCTTTAAATTACGCGCATTTATGAAGATCTTCTCTATAAGGAAATATTCCTCTCCTCTAAGAGACCAAAGTTGGTTCCTCACTGCTATAAAAAGGCCATAACCTATAGAAAACAGGTACGTATAATTTATCCCAGCTTTGGCACTCTAGAGTTGAAACAATCTCTTTGACTTAACTTTTAGAGGATATTAGACCAGTACCACACTGGTACTCTCTTGAGCAATGGCGACGCCATTCAGAGTCCAGGGTGTTCCCAAGAACACCCTGACTTGAAAAAAAAAAAATTATATATAGTAATTTTTTTTTTGTTTACCCTTAAAAAAATAGGAGCACCCTCAAAATTTTAATGCCAAACAAATTTTGAACTAAAATCTTAAAAAAAAAAAATTGTAATAAAGAGTCTGAAAAAAAAAATGTAACAAAGCAAGCCCAAAAAAAAGCCCAACATAAATCCTAAACAAATACCCAACAAGCCCAACCCAAACGTATTCTCAGAAAAAAAAAAAAAAAAAACCCAACCAAAATCCAATACAAATACGCGTCCGTCCGCCTTAATCATCAATAGGTAAAAGCAAAACCTAAAATCATAAACCTTACCCAACCTAAAGAAAAAACCTCATTAACGACAACGCCTTACGCCTCAATGAAACCTCATCATCAAGCACATAGGCACGATGCAGCGACGGCGCCTCTGCCTGAAACTCGAGCAACAAAGCTTAGATTGGACATTGGAGATCAGTTCGATCAGATCAGAGCTTGTGATGCCGACTCTTGGCCTCGAATCCTTCCTCGCCTCTGACGCCTCGACGTGCTGCCGCGGCCCTCGGCACCACCCTTCAGGCCTCCCTCAAGGTATTTTACACTTTATTGCTCTCTCTTTTTCTCTCTTAATCTTTCGGTTTTGTCGTTTTTCTGTAGAGTGTGACTGTTCTGTTCTGACTTTTGAGAGAGAGAGAGCTCTCTTTTTCTTTTTGAACTGATTCTCTCTCTTTATAATTATTCAATTTATTTGCTCCCTTTTTTTTTTGACTTTATCCGTTTGTGTGTGAGTGTGTCATTGTATTGGTCAGTTGGTGTTGGTGAGTTTGTTTGTATTGTGATTTGTGAATTTTTATCTGATTGGCTTCTCTTGTTTGAACCTTGTTTGTTGAGTGGGGTAGATGGGGCTGGGGCCGTGTGGTGTGGGGTCAGGGGTGTGTGCCAGACTTAATAAAAAAAAAATTAATGAAGCAACTAAACACCAATAATTAGTAATTTAATTAACTAATACATTATAAAAGACAAATAAATTAAATTATGTTAGGCTAAATAATAATTAATAATTTAATAATTAATGAAACAACAATAAAATAAATTATAGTTTATAAAAAGATAAAAAAATTTATGAAACAATTAAACAACAATAATTAATAATTCTATTAATATTTCAAATAAACTTATAGATTATTGTACAGGTACTTTGTTCATTTCTTTTCTTTTCATTTTTTTCCTTTTGAGGTTTTTCGGTGTACAGAATGTAAATTTGTTTTGGTTTTAAGAAATTTTTTTTTTTTTTTAAGCACAAACTTCATGCCAGCCAAATCTTGAATTTTAGCCAGTATATACCGAAACGCCCCGAAATGACCTGAAATTTTTTCAAAGTAGAATAGGAACACCCTGGACAAAATTCCTGGAACTGTCAGTGCTCTTGAGGTCTTTTTCTTTTTGGTGTTGTGCAGGTGTAGTTTTGGGCACGTGAGGACTGTGTAGCCTACTGACGATTTTCAGCATCATCACCAATCATCAACATCAAGTCTACAATCATAAAAAATCTAAGACTGAAAGTGAATTGAAAGAGGAAATTGAAGATGCATCTTAAATTAAGTTTAAGGCAAAAGAAAAAGAAAGAAAAAAAAGCTAGATATTACCTATACAAATATTTGGCAATACACAGCTTTTATAAATAAATAAAAAAAGGATAATGATAACAATTAAGGATGATACTGAAGAGTTTGCAAGAGATCCAAACCAAATTAAAACCAAATACATGAAACCAAATATTAAGGGCAACTCATAAAAATAGAAGGAAATGTAATACGTAATACGTAAAAGAGTGTTCTTTTTTTGTATTTCTATTTACTCAATGAACATTTGAAATATACACAAATTCTAGTGTAAAATAGTATTTCAATTTTGAACAACTAAAGACAGAGATACAAACATGTAAGGAAGAAAATATGAAAAAGATTGGGTATTAAGAAAATTACCTCTACTTATGCCTCAAAGTGAAACAAATGAGGGGAGGAGAAGACATTTATTGATTTTATTTTTTAATAATCTTCTATTGATGTATTTGTTTTTTGGCAATTGGGTTGTAGTTTAGAAAAAATAAAGATATATGGTAGTACCTGAATTTATGGATGAGAAGTTATAGAAGGAGTGTTTTTTTTTTTTTAATTCAAAATAAAGAAGAAGGGATCTGAAAAAAAATCAAAACAAAACAAAAAATTAAAACGTGAGAGTAAATTTTTCTTAGCTAGTTCATGACTAGCTTTTTTAGTTGTGTCATTGCAGCACCTTAGCTAGAAGATTCAGCTACCACAATATGTGGAATTAGTGGAAGCAAGCAATGAGCTTTGTAAAAAATGTTATGTATCAATTTGGAATATGAAGGATAAAGCTAGAAGGTTATTAATGCTATCAATTGCCAGAGACCTTCTTAGACACGTAGGAACTATTTTTAAATGTGTGAATAGTATTATATGAACTATTTTTAATGAAAATTTTGTTGAAAAAAGAGGTTTATGGGTCTCCGTGAACAATGTATGAGACCCATTGATAGACGTTGGATGCAGCTGAAAAAACAGTTTTAGCTGTATCCAAACGTTCACTTAGTTTATCAATTAAATTTGCTTATCAAAAAAAAAAAAAAAAAAAATTTGCTCACCTTTTTTCTCAACAAAAGAAAAGAAAAGAAAAAAGGTTACAACTAAGACGAATAACATGTGTTATTAACATGCATATTGCATATGACTTTCTAAACCTTACTTAAGTGTGTGCTAGGAGTCTTGTAGTTTAATTCATTAACACCTCATGGTTTTATTATATATAGGAAAATAATAAGTTAATAAAGTAACTCATTAACAAGTTTAAGCTAATGAGATGCGTAAGGGTTAGACAACTTAACTAATGAAATATTACTGTGAGTCACTGAGTGTTGTTTTATTTTATAAAATTATTGGTTATAAAATTATTTGTTTATTGGTATGGTTGTTTATTTACTTTGTTAATGATTGCATATTTAATGTGCTCCCTTCCTGCCCCTTCCCCTTGTGTCACCCAATTCCTAGGATGAAACTCATATTTAATCGATTTGATTATTTTATGGATCCATTCGACATAATTCTCAACAAAAAAAAAAAATCAAATACCTGTGTGTGGGAATATGTCTCACATCGGTTGTGTTGCATGGTGTGCACGTGTTTATAACTAGCTCCGTGACTCTAACTGCAACTGGTAGTTTTGGATATGGCATGTTGGACGAAATGAATGGCTTGGATTTGCACTTGGGGATACGGACAATGACAATTGTTTGTGACAGACAATGGCACTTGTGAAAATATGGATACCCTTGATTGACAATTGTTTGTGACTGACTATGGCAATTGTGAAATCCCTTTTGTTTGTGACAGACAATGGCAATTGTGAAAATATTTGGATGAGGGACACGTGGATGACGGACAATGGCAATTGTGAAAATATAGATACCCTTGGTTGACAATGGAATTTTGAAATCCCTTTTGTTTGTGACAGACAATGGCAATTGTGAAAATATTTGGACGAGGGACACGTGGATGACGAATAATGGCAATTGCAAAAATATGGATACCCTTGATTGACAATGGAATTGTGAAATCCATTTTGCGTATAAATTGGAATAGCATTTTGTTAAGAATAGCATTAGCTAAGCCAAGCTTCTTTTTTAAATTCATCAACAAATTGGAATGAAACGATCTATGCACAAGTTTTCATACTTCTCTCTACCTTATAGCAGGTAACAAGTAGAACAATATCCATGGTTAATCTTTTTTTGTTTTTGTTTTGGTCACCTTTTGATACAACTTCTTTTCCTTGGTAACAGTGAAGAAAAAAATGCTGTTGCAGCTTGATCTTGCTGGGAAAGTGGCATACCTACTGACACTCATTGTTTTGCTACTTTTATATTTACAAAAGTGGAAACGTAATCGCAGAGGTGGTTGCCATGTCCAAACTACCAACCGTGTCAACGTCGTCCGTGCCAATGTTGCCGGTGGTCAATATGCTGGGGAAGTCCGTTTCGATGTTGCCGGCGATGATGACGGCGGTACCATTAACGGCGAAATTGCTATGGGTCCAACTTCACTTGCTGCAACTATGCCTTTTGAATTTAATTAACAATAAAGTTCTTAAGTTAAAAAAAAAAAAAAAAAAGAAGTTGTGTGTGGTGTTTGGCGGCTTGGCGCTGTTTTTTTTAGTTAAATAAGGTGTGTGAGGTTTTGCAATTTTTCCCATGTACTATGTTACGTGTAGGAATTCGTGTAATTTATGCATAATTTTTGTAATTCTTCGCCTGAATGGGTAATTATTATTGGACAGATGCAATAATTTCATTATGCTATGAGCTGACCTGATTGGCCCATTCATTATCCAAATTCTACTTCTGAATAGTATTTAATTATGACAGGTTTTACTTTTATCCGATCCGAATTGATTTACTTTTATCCGATCCGAATTGCAGTAATTTAAATATTAATGACAGGTCTCATCTTAAAATGACATCATATTTTTGGAAAATGCTAAACGCTTTATTTACAAGTACTTCTGTCTGAAACAGTGCTTCCCAAAATTTTTGGAAAGTCAAAGTTATGGGCCCCACAACCATATGAATCACTTTGTGTCTGTCAGACTCTCAAAATCTCAGTCAAACCGATTTCCACCGAGTCAGCTCGAGCTCGGAATTCCAATATTATTGCACAACATAGAGAATCTGTAAGAGATCATCATTTTGCCGAATTTATTGCTGGAATTTGTTTAGTATTCTATGTTTGGTTATTTCAGTGGCATCTTTTTGGTTTTGGGTCGATTTCGTTTTTGTAATTATGAAGTTATGCGATTTTGATTGGAAACTATGAATTTCTTTTTTACTATCGTTTTTGTTTTTTTGGTGTTCAGATCTAAGATCGGAGCAAAGCCCTTTTTCGTGAAGCCATGGCTGTGGCGTGTCTCGATTCTCTGTATGTAATCTGTTATGGATTTTTTTCGCTTTTGGGATTTTTGTGTGTGGTAAAGATGTGTTTGGTTGCCCAGAAAATCGTCTGGTAAAAGAAAAGTTTTGTTTTTGAATCTGAAAGCACTAGACTTATGTTGAATTTGACTAATTATGATATCATTTTGTTAGCTATTGGTTAGCATACAATTGGTCACAAATTTGATTGCTTTGCATAGTTTGCTGCTTGCTTGGTGTCAATTCAAATGAATAGTTTTCTTTTTTGCACTTGTAATAAAAAAATATTTTGATTTCAAATTGACTAGTATTCTGACCCAATTTAGGACTAAGAATACCGAATGTGATGGTTCCGACAGGCCAATTTAGATCTGGCTCAAGCAGTGTCCCACATAAACGTGTGGATCATGTTGTGGGTGGCTGTGTAACTTATTAATTAAAACTAAATACAGAGAAAGAATTTTGCTTTTAATTGGGTATGCTACCACCCCAAATCTTCTGGTTTTGTGTTAACGGCAGAGGGTGAATGGCTCAACCGTTGCTCATTTTCTATAATCAGTGTCCTTTATTTTGGTTTCTATAGAATTGTATCACTAAAATCGCATACTACTAATCTATATGTAGAGTTTGTGGTTATCTGTAATACTGATCGCGCGTTCGTTTTATAAAATGCTTTTCTAATAAATCTGTTATTATTGTAGGTTCCTGTGTTGGAAACACCTCATGATTCAGGATTTGAGAGCAATGCTATAGCATGTTAATTATGGTAAAGACTATAGACTTTCTTTCCCTAACCCATTAATTTTGGCGATCCTCAGAAGATGGTTATGTTGGAACTTATGGGCTTTTTATCTGTTGCCGCAGGCACTCGCTTGAAAGCTGACAATCCTCTATATGGCTCTTCTCGTATTGATTATGTGAGACTGTTATTACTATTGATGCTACTCTCTCTCTCTCTCTCTCTCTCTCTGTGTATGTGAATGTGTGTGTTATGATGCTTAGTATTATGTATGCTTGAATTTTCTGGTCCACATAGAGCAGTGGATTGATTTTGCATGCTAATATTCTAACATGGTTTATACCTAGAATTGGACATGCAGTGTACCTTCCTCCAGTGAGTTACATCTTAATTTATTATGGAATTGTTCTATTTCCTTTTTGCCATTAAATGATGACCAAGCTTTATGGAAAACTTAGATGAAGTATAAAAGGAATGAAGTGAGGAATTTTTTTCTCTTGATGTAAAACAAAAATCAATGTGGGAGTTCAAAATCACTTTTGACTTTTTGTAATTCGAATCTAGACTCAGGTTATAAAACTAGATCATGGAGTTCAAATTTGCGGGCATGTCTCTCCAATGCCAGAAAATCTGTCTCTCTCAACACCACCTCCATCTTCTAGCTCAAGTTTCATAGAGAAGTTGTAAGAGCTCTGGATTTCACTTATTGCTGAGATTTGTTTAGTATTTTATGTTTGCTTATTTGGGGGGTTCTTTTTGGTATTGGGATACACAAAATCTGTTTGTTTCTACAGAAAATTATTCCATAGAAAATCTTCGATTTTCCAAAAATGTTTGCCTTTGAATCAGATGCGTTATTTCAATTAAATTCTTTTTAATGGTTTCATTTTTGTTTTTCAATTAAATTCTTTCTAGAGGCTTCAATGTCTCTGGCAAGTAAGGATGGATAGTGAATTCATTGTCAATTCATCCCTCTGTTATTCGCTTTTTCCCTGTTTGTCTTCTCTGGGCTTGCTTTTCTTTGGATTATTTGAGATTCAGATTGTTTCCCTGTCTCTGTTGTGTTTCCGTTTTCACATCAGTCCTCTTCTTATTTATCTTTCACTTTGTTCCCTTAGTCTTCTTCGTCAATCCTCTTTTTGTTTCCTGTTTATATGTTCTCTTCATATTTTCTGTTTTCGTTAGTCTTTCAAATTTCTATCATCTTTTACATCATGTTGATTTTGTCTTCACTTACTATTTGTTCTTGATCCATGTGATACTTCACGATCTTAATATTTTTTTTTCCTTGGTTAGTGTCTGACAGCCACTTTCAACCTTTTCATTATTAAATTTTATTGCTTCTACTTGGGTGTGCTAGGCTGCTAGCAGGAGGCTGGCTCAACTGCAGCACATCTTCACGGTAAAGATGTGTTTGGTTGCCCAGAAAACTGTTTGGAAAAAGAAAAGTTTTGTTTTTGAATTTCATTGAATCTGACTAATTATGACCTCATTTTGTTAGCCTTGTTAGTTAGCAATTACTATAAAATTGGTCACAAATCTGATTGCTTTGCATATATTGCTGCATGTTTGATGTGAATTCCAATTTTTGAAGTTCTTAAAGTTTTGCATTTCAGATCAAAAGATTTTCCTTTTCTTTTTTCTTTGAAGATACAATAAAAAATTCTTTATTTATTTCTTTTTTAAATGTCTTGGTTTGAAATTGTTTAGTATTCTGACCCAATTTAGGACTAAGAATTCTGAATTTTATGGTTCTAACGTGCCAATGAGGTCTGCCTCAAGTGGCAGTTCTTTGTCCCATATGAATGTCATGGGTGCTTGTGTATCTTACCAATTAAAAAATAATAATAATAAAGAGAGTGAATTTTGCTTTATCTGAGTTTGCTACAACACAGAGTGAATTAAATCCTCTGGTTCTGGGTGTTAAAGGCAGAGGGAGAATGGTTGAACCATGGCACATTTACTATAATCAGTGTTCTTTATTTTGGTTTCACTATAGTCAGTGTTCTTTATTTTGGTTTTGATAGAATTGTATTACACTTTTTTTCCCCAACTACAGGAAACCGCCGTTGAATCCATTAACCCATAGGATGGAATGCATTTGTAATTTGTTGCTCATCCTATGCTAATAAGGCTGTATGATCTATATTGCAGATCTTGCATGCAGTGAAGACGAAGAAAAATTCATACAAGACACTCATCACTGCGGAATACACACCTCTGTGAAAGTTGAACTAGCCCCAAATTTTGAGATGGTGTCTCTAATAAACCTCCTGAGTTTATCAAGATGAAACCTACTAGGAAGGTATAGTTCTACATTGTAAAATCTGTGGTAATCTATACTCCACTAATTGCATGTTAGTTTTATGAAAGGCTTTCCTAATAAATCTGTTACTCTTGTAGGTTCCCGCGCGTGGTGGAAACACCTGATGGTCCAGTATTTGAGAGCAATGCTATAGCACGTTATGGTAAGACTATAGACTTTCATCCCTCAACCATTAATTTTGGTGATCCTCTAAAGATTGTTATTTTGGGACTTATGGGCTTTTTATCTGTTGCTGCAGTTTCTCGCCTGAAGCCCTGAAGGCTGACAATCCTTTATATGGTTCTTTTCAAATTGATGATTGAGATGTTTATAACTACTGATGGTGCTCTCTCTTTCTGCATTTGCGTGTGTTATGATGATTATCGTTACATATGCATAAGTTTTCAGGTCCACATACAGCAGTGGATTGATTTTGCATCATTTGAGATTGATGCTAATATTCTAGCATTTTATGGACCTAAAATTGGACGTGCAGTATACCTTCCTCTGGTGAGTTGCATCTTATTTTATTATGGAATTGTTTTAATTCTTTTTTGGCATCTAAATGATAATGTAAAATCAAAATTAATGCAGGCTATATATATCCTACATAAAAAATCTAAATTCTCATAATCCCATCATAACTATGCACTCCCTATATGGGCCATATCTGATGTGTATAATTTTTTCGTGAAGACAGAGGAAGCTGCAACTTCATTATTGAAGAGAGAGCTGGGTGCTGTAAACACTCGTCTTGCCTCAAACACTTTCATGGTTGGGCATTCCGTGCTTCTGGCTGACATTGTTACCCCATGCAAAGTATGTGGGCTTCACTCAAGTGATGATTAAGTGCTTTACCTCTGAGTTCCCTTATGCGTAACGATGCTTCTGGAAGCATGGTGAATCAGACTGAGTCTGTCCTGGCTTTTACAAAGAAGCCATCTCAACCAAAAGAATCTGCTAAACCAAAGCCTTAGGATGAATTGAACAAAGAAGCCAAAAAAGGCCTGCCTGCGAAGCCCAAGCCAGAAGCAAGAGGAGGAGGCTTCAAAGCCCAAACCTAAGAATCCTCTCAGATCTACTGCTCCCAAGTAAGATGATACTGGATGGCTGGAAGAGGCTGTACTCAAACACAAAGACCAACTTCCGAGAGGTTGCTATTAACCTCTGCTTTAGTCATCTTCCTTTGATAATGACATATAGGCATTGGTAGTATAATTTGCATTTAATGTCCTTTAGCTTTAGAGCATTTTAAAATTTTTAGCATTTAGCTTCTAAGAAACCAACTTTATAGCATTTAAATCATCATTTTACAATACACCTAATTAATATCAAAACTTCTATTTTTTAATCACTTCATTTAAATATTTTTTCTTTATTTTTTTTATTCTCTCTCTCTCTCTCTCTCTCTCTCTCTCTCTCAACCCAACTGTTCTAAGCATCTCCAGCCACCACAATACAGAGAGCCACCATAAAACCTACCACCTAACCACCCACCAAAAACCCACCATTGCCTCCACTAGCCACATCAACCCACCACCACAAACCATAGCAGGAGAAAAATAAAAAATAAAAAACCTCCACAACCACCCCCACCAGCTACATCCACACACCACCACAAATCATAATAGAAAAAAAAGAAAAAGAAAAAAAAATCAAAACCATTAACAACCATTGGACCCATGACCCACGGCCCCATCAAAGCACCCAAATCAGACCATCGGGCCCATGACCCATGATTCCATTGGACCCACGACCCACTACCCAACCACCCAAATCTGACCAACAAACCACCGCATTGTGACCCAGGAACAAATCAAACCACCAAAACTCACTAAAAACTAGATCAGAACCCACGGAAAGGGAGGAGAGAGATCGAGTCCACGAGAAAGAGGAAGAGTGAAAGAGGACAGAGAACGAGAGGGAGAGTTTGAACTAGAGAAAGATGAGAGAGAACGAAAGTGAGAGGGAGAGAGCTCAGTGAGAGAGAACAAAGAGAGTGAGAATTAAAAATCAATAAAAAATTATAACATCTTGCTATAGTGAGCTCTCATTTGAGAGAGAACGAAAGTGAGAGGGAGAGAGCTCAGTGAGAGAGAATGAAGAGAGTGAGAATTAAAAATCAATAAAAAATTTGACATCTTGCTATAGTGAGCTCTCATTGATGGACTAGATTTTTAGCATATAGCATCTTTGATGGACTAGATTTTTATGGTTTCAGATGCTAAAAATAACATTTTAGCATTTATACTACCCTTAGAGCATTCACATCAAGGGTTAATGTGAATGCTATAATGTGTTAATTTTCTCAAGAAGTCCCCTTGAAGTAATCATTCATACGATGAGGTTGCTATCTTTAAAATGTTTGTATGATCAGTTAAAAAAAGGGGCTTATATATTAAATGTTTATGTACATTAATTAGTTGAAGAAAGTGACTGGCTTATATACTAGCAGATTTGTTTTTAGTTCAACCACCTGGCTATTCCTTTTGTTTTAAAACCTGAGTCTACCATTTGTCATGCCTTTTCTCCATATGAGCCCGTTCTCTACATTATATGTCGCTGCTATCTCTGGGAACAATGATGAGAATACTGTTTCCTTTGTAACACTAAACCAGGTCGGTGGATTTCTTCAGAGAAAGGATCTAGCACGCAAATATGCTTTTGGAAAGATGCTTGTGATCGGTTCAGAGCCACCATTCAAGGTGAAGGGGCAGTGGCTTTTCCATGGGCAAGAGATACCGCAATTTGTGCTTGATGAGTGCTATGACATGGAGCTATATGAGTGGAAGAAGGTTGATATCACAGATGAAGAGCAAAAGGAACGTGTGAGTCAGATGATTGAAGATTACGAACCTTTCGAGGGCCAGCCTCTTTTGGACGCCAAGTGCTTCAAGTGAATGACCCCAATTAGTCCCTGGATTAAAAGTTGTATTTTTGTGTGTTTTTGCTGCTAGAGTTTTTATTGACGATGTCCTAAGCAGACTAAGTTTAGTCTTTTTGTGTTTAAGTGGAGGTCTAGTATAATTTATAAGTTTGTTTCTGCTGTTTCAAAATTTTAATATTATATATGATAGAATCTTTTGTGTTAGATGAATGGTTGCTTGAAGGTATGCAAAATTAAATTAAGAGTTGTCCACCTTTTTATACTAACGGTTTGTTATCAAATCAAGTGTTTTCTAATTTCTAATCTTGGTTTGCTGATTTAAGGTTGTACATCTTTGATTCCAATCCTAATTTTAAGTTTTTGGTTTCAGAATAGTTATATTGTCGTATGTGTATCTTGCAATACCCAATAAAATTCTCTTTATTTATTATATATATATATTTTTTTTTATTTTTTTTATGAGAAACTTCCAAACTTTATTAATACCTCAAACCAACAATAACATCATGGAGAAGAGCTTGTTCAAGAAAATAAGGAGTCTCTTCGATCCAAACCAAGAAATAAACAATGCTAAGAGAATGTTGGCTAATAAGTGAGCAGGCCTATTGCCTTGCCTCCCTACATGTGAGAAAACAACCTTCCTAAACTCATGTGATGTAGATAGTGAACCCACACCAACCGATTTATTAGCTGCAAAGACAGGTCCATCCACGTTGATCTTATAAGAAGTTGGAGGTGGAGGAGTCCATGAGGCAGGGCATTTCGTTGTCTGCATAATCTTGACAGCTTGACTGGACTGATACTCCCCTAAATAATTTAATGCACCATGAATTACTGCCTGCCCAGATTTCTTCACCCCACCATTCCTTACTTCATTCCTATTAGTCCACAACATCCATGAAATCATGATGATCTTCTCCACTATGTCTTGTTCCCATTTGGCTATCATGACTGCATACCACAGTAGGTCCAGGAAAGAATTGAAAAGGGGATTCGGATTCAAGGGTATCAAATTTGCCAGTGCCCAAATGTCTGGAGTCCTTGGGCAATAGGAATTTTTTTATTTACATTCATTTATTTTTGGGTTTGGTGCAAGACTGCTCAAATGTTTCTTGCCATATCATACGCTTGGAAGTCTTAGAAACTACTACCAATTTTACTATAAAAGATAACACAACATTAATTAGTTTGTCTGGCAAAAAATTGTAGTACCAATTTTACAGTTACTATAAAAGATTACAAAACATTAGTTTGTAAGGCAATCACATTTGTAGTATCCATGGCACCACACATGTTAAAAATGTTGGACCCAGACAGCACCACAAATGTAAAAAAGTTGGACCAAGACTAACCTAATCACGCGATCCCTTTTAGAACTAGAAGAAAATAGTCACAATACTGAAAATATAGGTTCAGTACTGCAAAATAAGTAAATTTAGAAGATTGCAAAACATATAGTTTTATTAGTAATGCACTAATGCCCTACACAATTTTTATTTTATTTTTTATAACACAATTTATAATTATTGAAGTAATTGACTGTGAGTGATGGACACAATTAACACTCACAGACCACCACTCATAATTGACCATTTTAACAATTGTGGAATTTTTAAGAGAGAGAGAGAGAGAGAGAGAGAGAGAGAGAGAGAGATTTAACCTCAAAACACAAACCGTTTGGTATCCCGTAGTTTTATTAGCTTATTTGCTAAATATGAGACAATTTAAAAAAAAAAAACTTATTTTAAAAAAAAGTTAATTTTTGAGAATTTGAAATTTAAGCTAAGACAAGAAACAAAAAGCTAATAGCTAATAGCTTTTTGCCAAACACATAACCACAAGTTTTTTCATTTAAATTTTAACTTATCTAATTTATGTACATTTTTTTAAAACCTTACATTTTCAAGCGTATACATACTTTAGCCAATTTTAAACAAAAAAAAAAAACAACAATAACAACAACTAACAAAAAGTTAAATAAACTGATGACAAACGAATTTTAACAAATAAACATATACAATTTCCTTCTCTGATGCATATTCATGTACAATAAAGGGATGCTAGCTGCATTCACTCTGATTCCAAATGCAATAAAGGGACGTAAGAAGCTAGATGTTTGGTTCACAAAGGTTCACAAATCTCTTTTTTAGTAGTTGAGAAATCTGGGGCATGAAAAAGGAAAGACTACGATGCACTTTTAATGCTTAAAGTTTGAGGTTGTTTTCATATTAGCATTGCTGTTAGTTTTTGTTAATAATCTAACTGTTGGATGCTCTTCATATTTAAATGTTTTATGAAAACAAACTTTAAAATGTTGTGTAATGCTAAAATGTCATTGTTGATGATAAAAAAAAAAAAAAAATCAAATTATGAACTGTTAGATTACTAACGAAAATGGAATGCAAACTCAATAATAATTAATCAATATAAAAATAGAATCAAACATGAATGACCAAAATGAAAATTTTGAAACATAAAAGACTAATATAAAAATAATCCCAAATTTTAAGAATATGAATTGTACTTTAATTAAAAAAAACTCATTACGTACTAAAACTACAATATTTTTTTCGCGGGGTAGGGGGGGTGGGGGTAGAAAATTTATTAAGATAATCAAATTTGGAGTACATTATCTGCTAACCCTAAATTTGATTTTCTTAATAAAATTTTCTAAAGAAAAAAAAAAAACAAAAATACCCGAGGAGTTTGCCACATCATAAAGCCGAAACCTATAAGCCCACATCACCTATTTTGAATCTAGATATTAGTGGCTTGTGGCGTGGCGATTTGAGTAGTTCTTGTATTACATAAGTTGCCATAATTATCTTATGTATCAGATTGTGATTGGCTATTTGTCACTTTCACGTGGATCCATTACTTTTTCTCCGTCATTCATAATCTACCATGTAATCAGTTGTGACACAAGTTATATCATTTTACATGCTCTTATAAATTTTCCTGACACTTTTTCTCCACATATGCATATTGGCTCCATACAAAACTCATTGTTTGGTTCTCTCATCCCTCAATCTCATTGCTCTCCCCAAAACCCATACTCATAAGTCTCTCTCTCTCTCTCTTTATATATATATATATATATATATATATATATATATATATATATATATATTTGATTGTACAACTATTTGAATTTTCTAACATTACTTTTAGGCTTCTTTTTTTATTATCCTCCATATCAATACATAAAATTGTCCTTTAAACTTTATAAATAAATAACACCTCTGGCCTAAGGGTGAATGGTACAATCTCTAATTAAGATTAAAACCCCATAAGTACAGCCCCATTAGCGTGCAATTTGTCTCTCTGTTGTTGGACGATCATCGGGGGTGCTAGTGCATGGTTTAGGTGACTGGAGGCGTTCCCACTCTCTTGGTATCTTGGACTGGTGGCTATCGACCTAGTCTGAACTATGCATCATTTTTGTCTTGGAAAGCAAAGAAGTTAACACTTAGAAACTTTTTCCTGTTCTCACAGATGACGCCAATTGATAATGCATGAAAATCAATAGGCTGGAATGTTTTGGGCTATGGTGATAGCTGTAGGTCCTGAAAAGAAAGAAAAAACTATCAAGGGTGACCGGTGCAACCTGGCCAAGGACTCTTCGACAGTTAAGTCAGTTTTCTCTCTAGAACACAATGATAGAAAATAGTGAATGATGAAAAAGTTACCTCGGGTGAATGTGACTTGTTATAGGGAGCTTGAAGTGGGTCTTCTTATTCGGATCCATCACCACTATGAGGGATGTGAGTAGTTAATGAAGAAAGTGGATAAATAGGGTACATAGAGCAAATTACAAGAAATTTTCTTCACGTTTTAAGAGTAGCACATCATGATCAGATCATAAAGAACTTTATGAGAAATTCTTGTAAGGTTCACTAAATGTTATCTGGTCGTCCATGCCTTGGTCATCCATGTCTTTGTGCTATGGACCACTATTTAGGAACTAGATGATCTTATTGTAAAGGGACGTGTATTGTTCCTACATGCTATGCCAATGCTTTTTCTCTCCTTAGGCCTTCTTGGACAACTACTATTGACGAACATTCTGAACTTGGGTCTTCACCAAGATGTGATTGGACACTTCCTCCCCACTTTGGGTCCCCACCAAGATGTGACTAGACACTTCCACACAAGGCCAACCCATTTTTCTAATCCGTTGAAGTAAACAAACGGCTTGGATGATTTTTTTCTTTTCTTTTCGTAAATCACGAGGTGCGTAAATGAAAGGCTGGGATCGATGAATCAAGTTGGCTTTGGATGGTTTCTCAAAAAAAAAAAAAAAAAAAGTCGGCTTGGATGACTTTTTTACTTTCTCCATAAATTTTAGTTGTGGTGAGTCCGCCGACCGCGCGCAATGGAAATGGATCCTCGTTTTTCTTTTGATGGGACACAATCCTCTATTTAAGACCGCTACAAATTTCGCTTTAACTAAATTCTGTGATACCTCTCTCCCTCTCGCTCTGATAGATTGTGCAGCTTAATTAGCTTCTACGCTTCTTCTAAATTCATCAACAAATTGGAATGAGACGATCTATGCCCAAGCTTCCATACTCCTCTCCTCCTTATAGTGGGTAATAAACAGAACAGTAGCTAGCTATGGTTAATCTTTTTGTTTTGAATAATTAAGACAATTTCTTTTTACTTGGTAACAGGGAAGAAAAAATGCTATTGCATCTTGAAGTTGCTGGGAAAGCGTTATATGTACTGGTCCTCGTTGTTTTGCTACTTTTGTATTTAGGAGAGTGGAAACGTAATCGCAGAGCTGGTCGCCATGTCCAAACTACTGGGCGTGCCAACGTTGTCCGTGGTGATGGTGATAATGGGGGCGAAACCATCAGCGGCCAAATTGCTAGGGAATTTCATGCCGTTGTCGATGATACAATGGGCGGCCAATTCACTGGGGAAGTCCGTTTCGATGTCGCCGGTGATGATGATGGCGGTACCGTCAGCGGCAAAATAGCTATGGATCCAACTTCACTAGCTGCCACTATGCCTTCTGTATTTAAGCAACAATAGAAGTTTCTAAGTCCAGTTCCCATACTTGGCGCTGCTTATTTGTTTGTCTGTTAGTATTTTTTTAAGGATAGTTTATTACTTTATTTGATAGGAAGTGGTATGTAATAATATTTTCAAAATATTTTCACAATAAATTATAAATTGTGAGTTGTTATTGGCTCTAATTTGAACTTATAACAATTTATTATTTAAAATTTGTTATAAAAGTATTAGAAAAATATTGTTGAAGCTTGTAAATAATATACTTCTCTTATATATTTTATAGGGTGTGTGAGGTTTTGCAATTTTCTTTTTCCTCTGTATTGTGTTGGAAGTCTTGTAATTCTCTATCTGGATGAGTAAATGGAATTTGGCATATGTGTAATTTCACTATTCTATGAGCTGATCTGATTGGCCAATTCATTATCCCATATTCCACGTCTGAATATTTAACTAAGACATGTTTTATTTTTTCTGATCCTAAGTACAGTAAATTATATATTAATGACATGACTCATTTTAAGATAAAATTATAATATTTTCAAAAAATGCTAAATACACTACAACTTTTACTATAGAATCCTTATAAAATGACATGATAATAAATATAATTGATAAGTTATAACTACCCATAAATAAATATTTAAATTACTTTTATAATTGACAATTTTGTAGTTGTAATTTGTAAACTCAATAGTCAAAGTCAATCGGTTAAAGTTGTCAATATAGCGGTAATTTTGTAGTTGTAATTTGTGAACTCAATAGTCAAAGTCAACACCGTTAAAGGTTTTTTTTTGGATTTGTCAATACAATACAATACAGTCAAGGGCATCCAGCAGCTTTTTTAAATTTTTGTACTATTTAAAGAATGAATAGTAACTTTTACTTTTTAACAATCCACTTTTTCAAATACACTTTTCAACAGATTCTCTATTCCATTCTCTATCTCATTTAAATATTATTTCTTCATTCATTCTTTATTCTTTTTTTATCATCATTTATTCTTTTTATATTCATTCCCAATAATTATATTTTTCAATGAAAAGTGTTTTATTCACAACATTTTTTGTAATAATTTCACAACAAAATTTATGTGAAAAGTTGTTACTAGTTCTAATTTGAACTCACCATTGAAATTATTTTTTTACTCGCCAATATTAACTAATAACAATTTGTTACTTAAAATTTATTGTGAAAATATTGTGATAGTAGTTCTCAATTAAGATATTTTATTTTTTATATTATTTTTCTTTCTTCCCTTTCGTCCTCATCCACGCGTTTCTTTTTTTCTTTTCTTTTTCTCTCTTGGTTTTTTCTCCACCATACACGTATCTCACACCTTTCCTCTATCTACCTTCTTTTTCTTTTCTAGTTCATTCCGCACCATTTCTTCACTTCAGCTCGCTGTCTCTCTTTTTCTCTAGCTATCTCTTTTTTTTTTTCTTTACTTTTTCCATTTCTACTTGATTCTCTTTCATACACAAACAAATTCTCTTTCATACACACATGGATCACCAGTAGAGAGTGGAGATCGGCGTTCTACAAGTTTGTTTGTTTGTTGTTTGTTGTTGTTGTTGTTGTTTTTTTTTTTTTTTTTTTTCCTCTGGTTTGATTAGTTTTATTTAATTGTTCAGATTTCATTAGGCTTATGAGAAAGACTGTTTTTGTGTTTCAAATCTTTCGATTGGGTTTTGTGATTTTGTTTTGATTGTGGTATATTACCGTTGAGATAGAGAGTGAAGAACGAAAAAAAAAAAGAACGAGAGAGAGAATTTTTTTTATTCAGCCATTGAGATTGTAGCTGTGAAAGGAAAGAGAAAGAATTTTATCTATTTATTTAGATGTATGAATTTTTTAAGCATAAAAATTATTTGGAGTTGCTACAGTGCTTTTCTGTATCTAAAGAAGCACTGTAGCAACTTCAAAATTTTTTTGAAAAAGTTTAGTTTTTGTAGAAGTTGTTGGAGTGTAAACAGTAGATAAACAGTAACATATGTTCTCAAAAAATAGAGATAGAGCAGCTGCTGGAGATGCTCTAAAGTTGTCAATATATTTAAGAAGAATAATTATTGATTTACATCGAACTATGTACAGAGTAATGCTACAACGTGTTTCCATTTTTGGCACAAAAATAGCATGACATCACAGCGACGACAAAAACATAAGTTCATTTGTACGTTAAAGTATCCGTGTCTTTAACCAAGTTCCCAAATGTTTTGAAAAGTCCAAGTTACAGGCCCCACAACCTTATGAATCTCTACTCTCAAAAACTCAGTAATACCAATTTCCACCGAGTCAACTTGGAATTCTAGCATCATCGCATTCCATCCTATGTGTCATTAACGTGCATATTGCATATGATTTGCTAAACATTACTTAAGTGTGTGTTACGAGCCTGGTAGTTTAATTGATTAACAACTGATAATTTTAATATATATAGGAAAATAATAAGTTAATGAAGTAACTCATTAACAAGTTTAAGCTAATGAGATGTGTAAGGGTTAGACAACTTAACTAATGAAGTATTACTATGTGAGTCACTAAGTGATGTTTTATTTTATAAAATTATTCGTTATCAAATTATTTTTTTATTGGTATAGTTGTTTGTTTACACTGTTAATGATCATATACTTAATATGCTCCCTTCTTACTCCCTTCCCCTTGTGTTGTCGTTGTCATACTTTCCCGTCCAAGAACTTGCCTTTGTCGTCAAAGGCATACTTAAGGCATACTTTCCCAACCAAGAACTATGCGCTTGGATGATTGGATGAAGGCATACTTTCCCATCCAAGAATAGAACTTGTCAAGAACTTGTCATTGCTGTCAAAGGCATACTTTCCCGTCCAACAGTTGGAAAATGAATGCACATCATCTAACACTCTCCCCTTGATGCCCCTTTCAAGGGAGAAATTATTGGGAGCTCCAGGAGGACCACTGATGTGGTCCTCTTAGGTCCTGCCACCTAATAAGATTTTTCCACCTAGCCATTTTATAAAACTCAGCTCCACTTCATCTTACCCATTAACTTAATTGTAGTTAGCAAATCAAACCAAGGCTAAAATTTAGCTCCACTTAACCACAGTCGGATTTAACCCAAAATCAATTAGCCAAAACCAAACCGTGTTAACCCACTGTGTTAGCCACTTCTCACCCAATTTCTGAAACCCAAAATTTTATTTTAGCCACTCAATCCTCTTCCCTCTCCCTTCCCACATCATTGGACGAGTCCTTCAAACAATCTTATGTTGGGCTTTCTTTCTTCTCCCTTGGACGAATAGTGAGTACAATTGATTGTAAGCTATGGCTGAAGTGGTTGCTAGAATCCACACACCACCGTTGCAACTAACCAAGATTGATCAAGGTATGTATGTTACAAAGGCTCATTTCACTTTGCAATGTATCATTCTCTTAGCTTTGTTTTGTTTTTATGTAGTTTATAAATATTGTGTCTTCTACATGTTTGATAAAAGCCCAAGATGAGAAATAATTAAAATAATGGAATTTTTAAGTGTTGTTTTCTTTCTATCTAGTTTATAGATATTAAAAATTAAATTTTTATGAGTCTATGGTGTGAATTGTTAGAACCCATTCCATACCCCTGCCCACTTTTTGTTTTTGGGTTTATTAGATGCCACTCTGTTTCTTTGGTCTTGAAACAGAGCAAAAGTTCTAAACAAACCTTAAGTTCAAAATGTAAAAATAGTTCAATTTTTTTTTCTTACAGTTAATAGTTTATACGCACACACCATTCTAACCATTTTTATTTTTATTTTTATTTTTTATTATCCTTTTGATTTGAGTTTCCTTAGAAATTTTTTTGGTGATGTTTTTAATTATAGATATTAGAGCTGATGAAGAACTACAAGATGTTGAAAATTTGCTTCGAATGGTGGTGCATAGTGAGGAGGAAGCATATAAATTGTATAATGATTATGCTATACGAATTGGGTTTAGTGTTCGAAAAGAAAAACTCAGATATGCAAAAAATGGTGTAAGACAGGGAGAGTATGTGTGTTCGAAAGAAGGATTTCCACGAGATGGTGACATTGGATGATAAGAAATTCCAAAGATTACAAATTAGGATTGGTTGTGAAGTTAGTATCCGGTTTATAGTGACAAATGTTGAGTGGAAGGTTACTCATTTCAATCCTAATCATAATCATGAGCTTGCAAAGCCTGAAGAAAGACCGTTTTTAAGGTCGAATTGAAAAATTACTGATGCTCAGTGTGACATGCACATTTTTTTATTTATTGATGTTTATATTTAAAACATGAAATGAGTACGTTAACAAGTCTATGTGAAAATGATTATTCCAAAATAAATGGGTGGGGGAAGAAGTAGAAAGTCAATAGCCTTACGATAACGTGCTATAGCATTGCTCTCAAAGATGGGACCATTAGGTATTTCCAACACCGGAACCTCGAAAAATGACAGATTTAGTATTAGAAGCTTTTATCAGACTACAAAAATGATTACCAAATATAGAAGTATACCTTGCCGATTGGGTTTAGCTTGAGAAATTCGGGAGTTTTATTAGTGACATTCATCTCAAAATTTGGGTCCAGTCCTATTTTCACACCACTGTACTCTACAACAATAAGTATCTTGGGAGCATTTGTGTTCGTATTTGCTGCATGCAATATCTGCCATGTTGATCATGCGGATACATTTAATTTGGTAACAAAAATGATTAATCAATATGAAATGCTATGTCTACAACAAATCTTATCTAATATATAGGTTGTTATTAGTTGTTATGGGTAACCAAAATAGTAATTCAAGTTGTAGACTCAAATTGAAACTAATTATAATTTGCCACCTATGATTTGCTGTACGTGCAAATATTGTAGACGTAACATTTCTTTTAATCAATTGTTATAGCAGCTAATTAATTAATTTCAGAGGGGGCAATGCACTCTCTTGCAAGGGATATATTTATTAGCACGGGGACCCTACAGCATATACTACAGATTTTACGTGTGAGCCAAATGAAAAAAAAAAAGTTGGGATCAATATTGCAACCGTTCTAGGATTTAATCCCGTAGAAAATTCACTAAAATAAACAATTATAATAGTCTACTTACAACAAATTAGTACATCTAGACTCCCTATTATAACTTCAGAAAACGTCTTGTTTGCCTTCCCACCACAATGACCCTAGAAGTTCTAAAATCCTTCTACATGAACTTCCTCCATGAGTGAACCTCGTCCACAACCAAAACTTCAAGCAATGACACCTTCGAGGAGAAACTCCAAAAAATATCTCATATGGAGAAAACACTATATAAAAAGGTATTTAGAATTCTTTTGACTCAATAAAAGTTTGTACTCAGAGTAATTAACATTGATACAACAACCTCTCTCCTCTCAATTTCGAAAATAAGGGTTGGTTTTATATAGGGAAATCATTAGGTTAATTTGTATGGCTTCAAGGTTAGTGTAATAAACTGATGACAAACGAATTTTAACAAATAAACATATACCATTTCCTTCTCTGATGCATTTTCATGTACAATAATGGGATGCTAGTTGCATGCACTCTGATTCCAAATGCAATAAAGGGACGTAAGAAGCTAGATGTTTGGTTCACAAAGGTTCACAAATCTCTTTTTTAGTAGTTGAGAAATTTGGAGAATGAAAAAGGAAAGACAACAATGCACTTTTAATCCTTAAAGTTTGAGGTTGTTTTCATATTAGCATTGCCGTTAGTTTTTGTTAATAATCTAACTGTTGGATGCTCTTCATATTTAAATGTTTTATGAAAAAAGCTTTAAAATGTTGTGTAATGCAAAAATTTCATTGTTGATGATTAAAAAAAAAAAATCAAATTATGAACTGTTAGATTACTAATGAAAATGGAATGCAGCCTCAATAATAATTAATCAATAGAAAAATAGAATCAAACATGAATGACCAAAATGAAAATTTTGAAGGCGGAAAATGCACTTTTGGTCCCTACATTTTGGGCCAATTCCCATTTTGGTTCCTAAATTGATTTCGTTCCTATTGTCGTCCCTATTTTTAAAAAATCGTTTCTATTTTAATCTCTGCTGTCATCCAAGTAACGGAACCCTATTACGTGGTAGACGGAGTGACTTGGTTGCTGACATGGTGCTGACATGGCATTGACATGGCATTAAAATATTATTAAAAAAAATTATTTTGCATTTTTTAAAGCATGATAAAAAAAATTTCAATTTAAACTGAAAAAATTCAAAAACGAAAACAAGAACAAAAACTTTAAAGTTTTAAATATGGAAAAAAAAAATTAGAGCAATTATTTCAATTTATTAATTAACACTATTCACGATCTATGTTGGCGTTTTTGTGTTTGCGTTTGTATCTAATTCATTTTCTTCTTTCTTTTAAGATAAACCAAACAAAGTAAAATCAAAACAAAAATAAATTAATAAATATCCCAAACGACATAAGCCAGAGGGAAAAAAAAAAAACCCAAATTATGTAAAGTATTTATGCGTATTTATAGTGCTAAAAAACCCAATTTAGTTTGTGTGTTTGTGTGGCATTTGTCTCTCTTAGTCTCTATCTCTTTCGATCTGAGACGACTTGCTCTCAGATTGGGTTGGTTGAAAAAATCCCAAACCACGGCTGAGAAAAAAGAAGAAGAAAAGGTAGAGGATGGTGGTGGGTTTGGTTTGTGTTTGTATCGTTCTTTTGCTTCTTTCTTTGTCAATCTTTGACTTCGTTTCTCTCACTAAATGCGAATCCCTCTTCCTCTCTCTTTTTGATCAACGATGGTGGTAGTGGGTTTGGTTTGGTGACTTTGTGGGCGTGGGTTTGTTGACTGATCGGTGGGCATGGGTTTGTTGATGATTTTTTTGGGTTCATGGGTTTGATTTTTCAGGTTGTTGATGATTTTTCTGGGTTCATGGGTTTGATTATTTGCTAAGAAAATTAATAAAAAGAAAAGAAAATATTGATTATTTTAATTTTCTGGGCAAGTTTTCATCTTCTTTTCCATAGAACATGATGAACAGTTCTGGGTTTGCATTTGTTCTGGGCTTGTTCTTGTTCTGGGTTTGCTCTTGATTCTGGGTTTTATTTCTTGTTTTTTTGGATTTGATTTGGTTGCTGTATTTGGATTTGGGTTTGCCAGAGATTGGATTTGTTGCTGGGTTTATTTCTTGAATTTGGGAAGAACATGAAGAACAGGTTTAATGAAAGTAAAAATAATAATATTAGATTTAAGGCCAATAATAATAATAATAATATGAAAGAAAAAAAATTAAAATGCTGATGCGGCTTTGAAAAATGCAAAATAATTTTTTTTATAATATTTTAATGCCACTTCAGCATCATATCAGTGACCAGGTCACTCCGTCTGCCATGTAATAGGGTTCCATTACTTGGATGACAGCAGGGACTAAAATAGAAATGATTTTTTAAAAATAGGGACGGCAATAGGAATGAAATCAATTTAGGAACCAAAATGAGAATTGGCCCAAAATGTAGGGACCAAAAGTGCATTTTCGCCAATTTTGAAACATAAAAGACTAATATAAAAATAATCCCAAATTTTAAGAATATGAATTGTACTTTAATTAAAAAAAAAAGTCATTTCATACTAAAACTACAATTTTTTTCCGGGGGGGGGGGGGGTGTAGAAAATTAATTAAGATAATCAAATTTGTAGTACATTATTTGCTAACTCTAAATTTGATTTTCTTAATAAAATTTTCTAAAGAAAAAAAATTCAAAAACACCTGAGGACTTTGCCACATCATAAAGCGGGAACCAATAAGCCCACATCACCTATCTTGAATCTTGATATTAGTGGCTTGTGGCGTGGCAATTTGAGTAGTTCTTGTACTACATAAATTGCCATAATTATCTTATGTATCAGATTGTGATTGGCTATTTGTCACTTTCACGTGGATTCATTACTTTTTCTTAGTCATTCACAATCTACCATGTAATCAGTTGTGACACAAGTTATATCATTTTACATGCTCTTAGAAATTTTCCTGACACTTTTTCTCCACATATGCATATTGGCTCCATACAAAACTCATTGTTTGGTTCTCTCATCCCTCAATCTCATTGCTCTCCCCAAAACCTATACTCATAAGTCTCTCTCTCTCTGTTTCTATATTTGATTATGCAACTATTTGAATTTTCTGAAAATTACTTTTAGGCTTCGTTTTTTATTATCCTCCATATCAACACTTAAAATCGTCCCTTAAACTTTATAATTAAATAACACCTCTGGCCTAAGAGTGAATGGTACAATCTCTAACTAAGAGTAAAACCCCATAATTACAGCCCCATTAGCGTGCAATTTGTCTCTTTGTTGTTGGACGGTCATCTGGGGTGCTGGTGCATAGTTTGGGTGACTGGAGGCGTTCCCACTCTCCTAGTGTCCTGGACTGGTGGCCATTGACCTAGTCCGAGCCATGCATCATTTTTGTCTTGGAAAGCAAAGAAGTTAACACTTACAAACTTTTTCATGTTCCCACAGGCAACGCCAACTGATAATGCATGAAAATCAGTAGGCTGGAATGTTTTGGGCTATGGTGATAGCTATAGGTCTCGAAAAGAAAGAAAGAACTATCAAAGGTGACCGGTACAACCTGACCAAGGACTCTTCGACAGTTAAGTCAGTTTTCTCTCTAGAACAAAAGGATGAGAAATAGTAAATGGTGAAAAAGTTACCTTAGGTGAATGTGACTTGTTATAGGCAGTTTGAAGTGGGTCTACTTGTTCGGATCCACCACTATTATGGGGGATGTGAGTAGTTAATGAAGAAAATGGATAAATGGGGAAGCAAATTATGGGGAGTTTTTTCTACATTTTAAGAGTAGCACATCATGGTCAAATCATAAAAAACTTTATGAGAAGTCCTTGTAAGGTTCACCAAGTGTTATCTAGTCCTCTATGTCTTTGTGCTACGGAGGACTATCCAGAACCTAGATGATCTAATTGTAAAAGGATGTGTATTGTTTCTACATGCGATGCCAATGCTTTTTATCTCCTTAATCCTTCTTGGATGTGGTCAAGTCATGGATGTGATGACCGTGGATGACTACCGTGGACAACTACTATTGACGAACATTCTGAACTTGGGTCTCCACCAAGATGTGACTGGACACTTCCATCCCACTTTGGGTCCCCACCAAAGATGTGACTGGACACTTCCACACAAGGCCAACCCATTTTTCTAATCCGTTGAAGTAAACAAACGGGTTGGATGATTTTTTTTTTTCTTTTCGTAAATCACGAGGTGCGTAAATGAAAGGCTGGGATCGATGAATCAAGTTGGCTTTGGATGGTTTCTCAAAAAAGAAAAAAAAAAAGTCGGCTTGGATGACTTTTTTACTTTCTCCATAAATTTCAGTTGTGGTGAGTCCGCCGACCGCGCGAAACTGAAATGGATCCTCGTTTTTCTTTTGATGGGACACAATCCTCTATTTAAGACTGCTACAAATTTCGCTTTAACTAAATTCTGTGATACCTCTCTCCCTCTCGCTCTGATAGATTGTGCAGCTTAATTTGCTTCTACGCTTCTTCTAAATTCATCAACAAATTGGAATGAGACGATCTATGCCCAAGCTTCCATCCTCCTCTCCTCCTTATAGCGGGTAATAAACAGAACAGTAGCTAGCTATGGTTAATCTTTTTGTTTTGAATAATTAATACAATTTCTTTTTACTTGGTAACAGGGAAGAAAAAATGCTATTGCATCTTGAAGTTGCTGGGAAAGCGTTATATGTATTGGTCCTCGTTGTTTTGCTACTTTTGTATTTAGGAGAGTGGAAACGTAATCGCAGAGGTGGTCGTCATGTCCAAACTACTGGGCGTGCCAACGTTGTCCGTGGTGATGGTGATAATGGGGGCGAAACCATCAGCGGCCAAATTGCTAGGGAAGTTCATGCCGTTGTCGATGATACAATGGGCGGCCAATTCGCTAGGGAAGTCCGTTTTGATGTCGCCGGTGATGATGATGGCGGTACCATCAGCGGCAAAACAGCTATGGATCCAACTTCACTAGCTGCCACTGTGCCTTTTGTATTTAAGTAACAATAGAAGTTTCTAAGTCCAGTGTCCGTATTTGGCGCTGTTGATTTCCTTGTTTACTAGTATTTTTTAAAGGATAGTTTATTACTTTATTTGATGGGAAGCGTAAGTCAACGCCTTTTGAAAATATTTTCACAATAAATTATTGATTGTGAATTATTATTCACGCTAATTGGATTTTATAATAATTTATTATTTAAAATTTGTTATGAAAGTGTTAGAAAAATATTGTTGAACGTATAAATAATATGCTTCTCTTCTCTTATAGGGTGTGTGAGGTTTTGCAATTTTCTTTATCCCTTGTATTGTGTTGAAAGTCTTGTAATTCTCTGTCTGGATGAGGAAATGGAATTTGGCATATTCGTAATTTCACTTTTCTATGAGCTGATCTGATTGGCCAATTCATTATCCCATGTTCCACGTCTGAATATTTAACTAAGACACATTATCCCATATTCGTAAATTATATATTAATGACATGACTCATTTAAAGAAAAAATTATAATATTTTTACAAAATGCTAAATACACTACAACTTTTACTATAGGATCCTTATAAAATGACATGATAATAAATATAATTAATAAGTTATAACTACCCATAAATAAATATTTAAATTATTTTTATAATTGACAATTTTGTAGTTGTAATTTGTGAACTCAATAGTCAAAGTCATCACCGTTAAAGTTTTTTTTTTGGATTCGTCAATACAATACAATACAGTTAAGGTTGTCAATATATTTAAGAAGAATAATTATTGATTTATATCGAACTATGCATAGAGTAATGCTACAACGTGTTTCCATTTTCGGCACAAAATAGCATGACATCACAGCGACAACAAAAATGTAAGTTCATTTGTACGTTAATGTATCTATGTCTTTAACTAGGTTCCCAAACGTTTGGAAAAGTCCAAGTTATGGGCCCCACAACCTTATGAATCTCTACTCTCAAAAACTTGGTAATACCGATTTCCACCAAGTCAACTTGGAATTCCAACATCATCGCATTCCATGCCATGTGTCATTAACGTGCATATTGCATATGACTTGCTAAACCTTACTTAAGTGTGTGTTATGAGCTTTGTAATTTAATTGATTAACACCTCATAATTTTATTATATATAGGAAAATAATAAGTTAATGAAGTAACTCATTAACAAGTTTAAGCTAATGAGATGTGTAAGGGTTAGACAATTTAACTAATGAAGTATTACTATGTGAGTTACTGAGTGGTGTTTTATTTTATAAAATTATTTGTTATCAAATTATTTTTTTATTGGTATAGTTGTTTGTTTACATTGTTAATGATCGCATATTTAATATGCCCCCTTCTTGCCCTCTTCCCTTTGTGTTGTCATTGTCATACTTTCCCGTCCAAGAACTTGCCTTTGTAGTCAAAGGCATATTTAAGGCATACTTTCCCAACCAAGAACTATGCACTTGGATGATTTTCCGTCCAAGAACAGAACTTGTCAAGAACTTGTCATTGTCGTCAAATGCATACTTTCCTGTCCAACGGTTGGAAAATAATGAATGCGCATCATCTAACACTCCCTCCCTTGATGCCCCTTTCAAGGGAGAAATTATTGGGACCTCCAAGAGGACCACTAATATGGTCCTCCTAGGTCTTGCCACCCAATAAGATTATGCCACCTAGCCATTTTATAAAACTCAGCTCCACATCATCTTACCCATTAACTTAACTATAGTTAGCAAATCAAACCAAGGTTAAAACTCAACTCCATTTAACCACAATCGGATTTAACCCAAAATCAAACCGTGTTAACCCACTATGTTAGCCACTTCTCACCCAATTTCTGAAACCCAAAATTTTATTTTACCCACTCAATCCTCTTCCCTCTCCCTTCCCGCATCATTGGACGAGTCCTTCAAACAATCTTATGCTGGGCTTTCTTTCTTCTCCCTTAGATGAATAGTGAGTATAATTGACTGTAAGCTATGGCTGAAGTGGTTGCTGGAATCCACACACCACCATTGCAACTAACCACGATTGATCAAGGTGTATGTTACAAAGGCTCATTTCACTCTGCAATGTATCATTCTCTTAGCTTTGTTTTGTTTTTATGTAGTTTATAAATATTGTGCCTTTTACGTGTTTGATAAAAGCCCAAGATGAGAAATAGTTAAAATAATAGAATTTTTATGTGTTGTTTTCTTTCTATCTAGTTTATAGATATTAAAAATTAAATTTTTATGAGTTCGTGGTGTGAATTGTTAGAATCCATTCCATACCCCTGCCTACTTTTTGTTTTTGAGTTTATTAGATGTCATTCTGTTTCTTTGGTCTTGAAACAGAGCAAAAGTTCTAAACAAACCTTATGTTCAAAATGTAAAAATAGTTCAATTTTTTTTTTCTTACAGTTAATAGTTTATACACGCACACACATCATTCTAACCATTATTATTTTATTTTTTATTATCCTTTTGATTTGAGTTTCCTTAGAATTGTGTTTTGTGATGTTTTTAATTATAGATATTAGAGCTGATGAAGAACTACAAGATGTTAAAAATTTGCTTGGAATGGTGGTGCACAGTCAGGAGGAAGCATATAAATTGTATAATGATTATGCTATACGAATTGGGTTTAGTGTCCGAAAAGAAAAACTCAGTTATGCAAAAAATGGTGTAAGACAGCGAGAGTATGTGTGTTCAAAAGAAGGATTTCCATGAGATGGTGAACATTTGGATGATGAGAAATTCAAAAGATTACAAATTAGGACTAGTTGTGAAGCTAGTATCTGGCTTACAGTGACAAATATTGTTAAGTGGAAGGTTATTATTCATTTCAATCCTAATCATAATCATGAGCTGGCCAAGCCTGAAGAAAGACCGTTTTTAAGGTCGAATCAAAAAATTATTGACGCTCAGTATGACATGCACATTTTTTTATTGATGTTTATATTTAAAACACGAAACGAGTACCTTAACGAGTCTATGTGAAAATGATTATTCCAAATTTAATGGGTGGGGGTAGAAGTAGAAAGTCAATAGCCTTACGATAACGTGCTATAGCATTACTCTCAAAGATGGGACCATCAGGTGTTTCCAACACCGGAACCTAGAAAAATGACAGATTTAGTATTAGAAGCTTTTATCAGACTAAAAAAATGATTACCAAATATAGAAGTATACCTTGCTGATTGGGTTTAGCTTGAGAAATTCGGGAGTTTTATTAGTGACATTCATCTCAAAATTTGGGTCCAGTCCCACTTTCACACCACTATACTCTGCAACAATAAGTATCTTGAGAGCATTTGTGTTCGTATTTGCTGCATGCAATATCTGCCATGTTGATCAAGCGGATACATTTAATTTGGTAACAAAAATGATTAATCAATAAAAAATGCTATGTCCACAACAAATCTTATGTAATATATAGGTTGTTATGGGTAACCAAAATAGTAATTCAAGTTGTAGACTCAAATTAAAACTAATTATAACTAATCCAAGGTGCAAAGTTTGAGGATTGTTGCTTCCACTGCACTGATTCATCAGGGGATGGATGAAAAGCCTCATTCCGCTTACAGTTTTCTTCAGGGAGTGGTTACTGACTCTGTCACATTGTGTAACATGCCAGGCTCTAGTATTGTCCTTAATCTGTCAGGTACCACGTGGAATGTGCGGCCAAATTTGTGTCCACAACCTAATTTTGATCTGTCTTTTGCTGATGGTGCCACAAAGATGGAGTCCTCCCTAGATGGTGCTAATAATTCTATGACACTTGTCAACCTGGCAGTGGCAGTGGTTTTCTTCAACAACCAACTCCTACATCTTCGGGGATTGCAGTGACTGATGCTAATGTTCATACCACCAGGGATTCCCATTTGGCTTTTAATGGGGACTATTTCGTTGGAGGTTTTTAAGGGGGACTATTTGGAATTTCAGACCATAATTAAAATAAAAAAAAGATATTATAACCTTTTACTTTGGCACTTATAAATTTTTTTTGACTGTATCTTTCAAAATGCAAACCTTCTGATTTGAAATTGTTTAGCATTCTGATTTCTGACCCAATTTAGGACTAGGAATACTGAATTTGATGGTTCTGATATGCCATGAGATCTGGCTTAAGTGGCACTTCATTGTCCCACAAGAATAGAGAGAGAGAGAGAGAGAGAGAGAGGGAGAGAGAGAGAATTTTGTTCCTCTTTGGGTGTACTACCAACCAACTCCTCTGGTTCCGAGTGTTAAAGGCAGGGGGAGACTGGCTCAGCTGTGGCACATTTTCCTTCAAGCACAATCAATGTTCTTTATTTTGGTTGCCAAAGAATCACTGAATCACATCATTTTTTTCTTTTTCTTTTTTATTTTTTATTTTTTATTTATTTATTGAAGGCTGCATCAGATGATGATAATTGTGACCATCCCATGATTGCATATGCAACTGTCAGGAAATCATTGTTGAATCCATTAACCCATCACAATTTATAAATCTTGTTTGTTCTGGATTCAATGTATTTGGTGATCATTCTTTGCTAATAGGGCTGTATGATCTATATTGCAGACCTTGCTTGCTGGGAAGACAAAAAAATTTCTTACAAGATTTTCATTGGTCATTGCTGCAGAGTACATGCGTGAGAAAGTCAAACTGGCCCCAACTTTTGAGATTGGTATCTCAAGATGAACCCTATTAGGAGGTATGGTTGTATATTGTGGAATTTGTGGTAATCTACACTACTATCATATATTAGTATTATAAAACGCTTTAATAATAATCTATTATCCTTATAGGTTCCTATGTTGGAAACACCTTATGGTCCAGTATTCGAGAGCAATGCTATAGCACGTTATGGTAAGACCAGGGACTGTCCTCCCCCCACCCATTAATTTTGGTGATTCTCTGAAGATTGCTATTTTGCGACTTACGGGCTTTTTAACGTTTGCTGCAGTTACTCGCCTGAAGCCCTGAAGGCTGACAATCCTTTATATGGTTCTTTTCATATTGGTGATGTTAGATGTTTATAACTACTGATGGCGTTCTCTCTTTCTGCATGTGTGTGTGTTATGATGCTTATTGTTACATCTGCATAAATTTTCAGGTCCACATACAGCAGTGGATTGATTTTGCATCATTTGAGATTGATGCTAATATTCTAGCATTTTATAGACCTGGATCGGATATGCAGTATACCTTCCTCTGGTGAGTTGCATCATCTTTTATTATGGAATTGTTTTAATTCTTTTTTGGCATCTAAATGATGACCAAGCTTAATGTAAAATAAAAATTAATGTAGGCAATATATATCCTACATAAAAATTCTAAATTCTCATAATCCCAGCATAACTATGCACTGCCTACATGGGCCATATCTGATGTGTATAACTTTTGCATGAAGACTGAGGAAGCTGCAACTTCTTCATTGAAGAGAGAGCTGGGTGCTGTAAACACTAGTCTTGCCTCAAAACACTTTCATGGTTGGGCATTCCGTGAGCCTGGCTGACATTGTTACGCCATGCAAATTATGTGGGCTTCACTCAACTGATGATTAAGAGCTTTACCTCTGAGTTCCCTCATGTGCAAAGATACTTCTGGAACCATGGTGAATCAGACTCAGACTGTCCTGGCTTTTAGGCTTTTACAAAGAAGCCATCTCAGCCAAAAGAATCTGCTAAACCAAAGCCTAAGGATGAAACCAAAAAAGAAGCCAAAAAGGAGGAGCCAGTGAAGCCCAAGCTAGAAACTGGTGCAGAAGAGGAGGAGGCTCCCAAGCCCAAACCTAAGAATCCTCTCGATCTACTGCCTCCATGTAAGATGATACTGGATGGCTGGAAGAGGCTGTACTCAAACACAAAGACCAACTTCCGTGAGGTTGCTATTAATCTCTGCTTTAGTCATCTTCCTTTGATAATGGCATATAGGCATTGGTAGTATAATTTGCATTTAATGTTTCCTTTAGCTTTAGTTCCTATGTGTTAATTTTCTCAAGAAGTCCCCATGAAGTTATCATTCATACGATGAGGTTGCTATCTTTTAAAACGTTTGTATGATCAGTTAAAAAAAAGGGGGTGCGTATAGATTATGTACATTAGTTGAAGAAAGTGACTGGCTTATATACTAATAGAATTTGTTAAGTTTTCAGTTCAATCACCTGGTCCATTTCTTCTGTTTTAAAACCTTTTGAGTCTGCCATTTGTCATTCCTTTTCTCCATATGAGCCTGTTCTCTACATTATATGTCACTTGCTGCTATCTCTAGGTACAATGATGATAATACCGTTTCCTTTGTAACACTAAACAAGGTTGGTGGATTTCTTCAGAGGATGGAACTAGCACTCAAACATGCATTTGGAAAGATTCTAGTGATTGGATCAAAGCCACCCTTCAAGGTGAAAGGACTGGCTTTTTCATGGGCCAGAAATACCACAGTTTGTGCTTGATGAGTGCTATAACATTGAGCAATTTGAGCTATATGACTGGAAAGAGGTTGATATCACAGAAGAATACCAAAAGGAACTTGTGAATCAGATTATTGAAGATCACGAACCTTTTGAGGGCGAGCCTCTTTTGGTGCCAAGTGCTTCAAGTGACTGACCCCAATTAGTCCCTAGATTAAAAGTTGTATTTTGTGTGTGTTTTTGCTGCTAGTGTTTTTCTTGACTGTGTCCTAAACAGTAGTCTAGCCTTTTTTTGTTTGAGTGACTTATTATATTTCTAAGTATGTTTGTGCTGTTTCAATATTCTACATAATAGAATCATTTGTGCTAGATATATGGTTGCATGTTGATGGTATGCAAATGTATATTAATAGAGTTTTTATCATTTTAAACTAATGGATTGTTATCTGATTAATTGTTTGTTTTCTAGCCATGGTTTTCTTATTTAAGGCTGTACATATATCTTTGATTTTGATCCTAACTTTAGTTTCTGGTTTCAGAATAGTGATGTGATGAAATTTCTGATATCTTATAACAGTATACAATACACACATAATACTTTTGTATTACTCTTCATTGAATGAGTAGTGATGTGAGTGTTCTTCTTTAGGCCTCTAAATAGATCACTTGTAAACTTTGTCTAATTATCATTAATTATAATGAAGCATTTCAATTCTTCTGTAGAGGTTACTTCTGGATCTATTGTATCTCTCCTATTAAAAAAAAAAACATGATTAATTTTGATACCATGTTATGGAGGAAAAAAAAAAAAAAAAAACAACAACAACAACAAAGAGAACATGAAGGACTTGATATGGTTTATATTCAGAGAGAATTGGGGTTAATTACATGCTTTGATAGATTGGGGTTATATATTCAAAACAATTGAGATCCCCCACATGTATTCATTCGTCCAATAAGAAGTTGGACACATAACATAAGCAGTCTGTAAAAATATTATAAAATAGTTTGTGGTCATAATATTACTCTTTTCATGAGTAATGTTAGAAATACAATTTTTTTTACAAAAAAATTTATAAATTACTAGTGTGGTGAGTGGTTATTGGTAAATAAAAAAGTGATGTTATTAATGGTTGGTTAAAATGAAAACTAATAAGAAGTTAGACATATCAGCAAATTGTAAAAATGTTGTAAAATAATTTGTGGTGGTAGTGTTACTCTTTTCATATAGACCAAGGTAAGTTAATACTTCAACATTTCAATGTTAAGTTTCTCTCTCATGCATCTGGAAACCTCTAATAAAATTTTTCGCTCTATCATTTTATTTATGCCTTGAAATGTCTCCATGGGATATTAACAAATTTGGTCTCACAAATTTAGGAATTTGTGACTAATTTACCTTTTAATGGGGTGCATATATATGAAGGGAAATAGACTAGAATATTGAAGCTTAATAGTTCATGGACAAAGTCTGGGTATAACTTCGACTAAAAAAATTAACATGATTACATGTTTTGAAAATCTAATTGTTGGATTATATATTTTTTATGTCTTGAACATGCACATCAAATTTCGCATCAATCGAATGTTATTTACTATTTGAAATTTACTTTTAAACTACAAAAAATTTAAACATTTAATTGATGATATAACTATTAATCTTTAACTTTCTTGAAATTTTGCAAGCATGAAAAATATAAGAAAAAAATGTAATCTAATAGTGGATTTATTAAAATTCACATCTGATGAAAAGAATTTTGAGTGGAGCTGTAATTCTGTCCATAGTTAATAAAAACCATTTAAGGCAAATATGTTCTTAGATATGTTTTTCTTGCACAATGTGTGTTATGTTTGAGCACACAAACCTATATACAATATTTATATGTCAGTGATGTAATTAATTAAATAGGGTTAAATTTGCTATACATAAATTGTTTTACATAGTTTAAAACACACCTCAAAAGTCAATTAAAATCATGATTTAAAGTCACAATTTTCAACATAAAATTGTTCTTGGGTGTGTATAAAATAGTTTGTATGTAATAAATATTACTCAATTAAATAAGTCCCACTATGACTAGTAATAATAAAAATGTGTGTTTAATATAATATCTTTCAATATAAGGTGTTGGGGGGTTCCATTTGTTTGGTTTTCAATTTGAAAATAACCCCCCCCCCCCAATGGTTTTCATCCTTTATTTATTTATTTTTTTGTGATAATTATAACATGATGTTAATTAAGTAATTTGAACACTTTCTCCTCAAGACTTTTTGTGCATTGCAATTCGAACACTTTCTCATCTATACTTTTTGTGCATTAGGAGGTGCCAATTAATAGGAATTTTTCCAAATGGCTTTCTCATAAGTGAAAAAGAAACTTGTTGGTTGATTGAGTCCAATCATAAAGGGGGAAAAATGGCACAACTTGTATTACAACTCGCCCATGTGGTGAATTGTGAGTGTTAAATGTGTGATGGTGGAACTATATGGGGACACATTTCTACCCCTCACAACTCACCACATGAGCAAGTTGTAGCACAAATTGTACAACTTTATGTGGCGCAAGCATTACTCTATCAAAAACATGGACCAAGAAGAAAAAAGGAATCATTTGTTGGTGCACCAAATAATAACAAAATATCACATTAACAAGGGACCATTTATTGTATCAAAATGAAGTGACCATTATTGTATCAAAACGGTCAACAAAGTATCATTGAAGTTGCTGGGCAAATAGTTTACACCTCATTGTGGTAATCCTTTTTGCATTAAGCAAGCGTAAATTTTTTGTTTGTTTGTTTGTTTGTTTGTTTGTTGAGAATACTAAGTATTTTAACACACATACAGGAAGAGGGAGAAAATATCTTAAAGAAACTTACAGTAGTGTATATCCAAAATGGTCTAACTCTTGGATACACAGCAATTATAAAAGTAATTATTATTAATAATTGCTCTTTTTCCCCCTAATTATAATTAATGAAAAATGAACTAGGTGGCTATTTACTAGCGTCTTTTTTCCCCTTTCCACACACATATAAGTCATTATCTGTTAGTGTGGATGGAGTTGGTTCCTTCAGATGTAGTCAATTTTGTTTATGCTGATTTTCCAGCTACTTGATTAATAAAATGATAGATTTTTTTCTTAAAAAAAAAAGTCATTATTTGTTGACTATCATACTGCGGCTTCTTTGATTCTTTTTTCTCCATCAGGTTCTTATTGGCAAAACTATTTTTATAGACCATGATTGTTAAAATTGGGATCCAGATAGTAGGATCTTATGAACCCACCTAACCAAAATAATTAGGATGTTAAATTACTGATTTTTCAAAAAACTCAAGCGTAAAAGTAAGTATTATTAATAATTGCTCTTTTTCCCCCTAATTATAATTAATGGAAAATGAACTAGGTGGCTAATTACTAGCCTCTCTTTTCCCTTTCCACACATTTAAGTCATTATCTATTGACTATCATATTGCGGCTTCTTTGATTCTTTTTTCTCCATTAGGTTGTTATTGCCAAACCTAGTTCCATAGATTGTGATTGTTAAAATTGGAATCCAGATAGTAGGATCTTACGAACCCATCTAACCAAAATAATTAGGATCATACCAGGATCGTAAGTGTTAAATTACTGATTTTTCAAAAAATTTAAGCATTAAAAAATAGTTAATTTATTCATTTAATCTAACAGTAATTAAGATAGGAAGAGAAACATTACGTTTATATTGGCATGAGTGTATATTGGCGCGAGTATCCCAAAATTCCTTTTCTCATTCTCTCTTTCTTTCTCTCTATGGGTCCTGTTGAGGAGGTAAACTTGGAGGATATAATAAGAAAGTATAAACCAATAATAGATTTGTTAAAATTTACATCCAATGGAAAAATATATTTAGTAGAGCTGTAACTTTGCTTGTAATTCATAAAAACCATTTAAGGCAAGCATGCTCTTAAATATGTTTTTCTTGCACAATGTGCGTTAAGTTTGAGTAAAAAAACCTGTGTTTTACAATATTTATATGTGAGTAATATAGTTAATTAAGTATGGTTAAACTTGTTGCACACACAAACCATTTTACATAGTTTTACACACCCCCTAAAAAATAATTAAAATAGAAAAAATTCACGATTTTCAACTTGGAAAATCACTTTTGGAGATGTGCGTACTCAATTAAATAAGTGCCACATTGACTGGTGATAATAAAAATGTGTGGTTGATATATATATATGTGTGTGTGAGTGATAGAATCTTATTCTAACATAATTTAAATATATATGCATGTGAAACTTCTTCCGAAAGACTTAACTCCTAGCCATTACCCCTACCTCACAAAAACTTATATTTATGGAATAACTATAACACTAAAGACTCTGTTGTAGGGTTCCAACTGTTTGGATTTCAATTTGAAAATTAAAAATCCCCCAATGGTTGTCATCCTAAAGAGGATCCCATAGAGAAAAAGAAACGCATCATCGGTTGAGTGCCATTGGCTTTGGGTTCTCAACCTGATAGCACAGTGCTGGCTAGCGGCTGATCAGAGCCTGGGGGAGGGGCGGAGGGGTGGGGGGAGGGGCGGAGGTGGGGGGGGGGGGGGGAATAATGTCAAAAGACACCAAATAACACCAAAATATTCCTTGAAAGATAGTGGGATGTCAACCTTCCAAGTTGTAGTTTTAGATGAAAGTTATAGGCTACATACAAATTAATTCTAAGTGGAAGATCAAGCTACACTGAATCCCTTTATATTTAATTATTAGCTCATATAATTTTTAGTGACTACAAGAACTACCAACTTATTTTTGATCTTCATCCTATGGGCTAAGTGGGATTCGTTCAATTTGCAAAACTTGGGAAAGGAGTGATATTACATCGATCTAGACACTATATCCATGATTCATTAGGTCTTTCTTCATTCAAATATATTCTTTCTACCAAAGTTGCGATATTGAAATTTCACGGAAAGGTTTCACCAATGTTGCTTTGTCAGAAAGAAATTCCCGAGACACACTTTCCATGGCTGGTCGGGACTTTGGGTTGGAATGTAAGCATGCAAATGCTATTGTTGCAACAAGGGCAATATCTTGCACATCCCCTATTGGAGGCAAGAGGCGTGGATCCAAGACATCCTTTAGAGGGAATGAGAAAATTTACGTGAATGGCATTGAAGTGGAATTTTTTGGGGACGTGTTTAATTGGGTCAATAATATTTGTACTAGTAATAGTAATAACAATAGTGGTACTAGGTGGATTGGGCATAGTGTATTTGTTTTTCAAGTTGGCGATGGTGGGGTGTGGCCAGAAATGGTAGGTCCAGAGAAGAGATTAATGAGGAAGAGCTTATTGGTTTCGTCGAGGTCTGGTTCAACACCATCGGTGACACGGTTGTCGCGGTTGCTGTCATGTTCAAGTGTGTTGCAATGGGTGGAGGAGAATAGTGATGGAGGGAGAAGTTCATGTTCTTCATCCACTAGGTCATGTGGGAGAAGTTCATGTTTTTATTTTCTCAGCTCGGGACCACCTCATAGTTCATGTTTGTTTTTTGACATGCTGGGATAGTTCTATTGCGTTTTTAATCCGGTGGGCCAAAATAGACAAATGCCCTTTTCATGCAAAAAAAACTATCATTTTTTCCTTTTTTCCAAACTAATTAAGGAAATACTCTTATTTTGAAACTCAATTTTCTCAAAATTAAGTTTTAATGTAAAACTCAATTGTAGAAAATCGAGTATGGGGCAATCAAATTAAAAAAAAAAAAAAAATTGCATGGAACTTGAGTTCATAGAGCTCGAGTTCCATGTAAAAACGCCGTTACAGGGCTCCTTGAACGCAGCTATATGATCAAACTTAAAAAAAAAAAACTTGCAAGTTTGATCGCTCCATACCTATAGTTTTTTTGAAGCCTTATAGTGGCATTTTGAAGTCCTATAGTGGCGTTTTAAAGCCTTATAGTAGCATTTTAAAGCTCTATAGTGGCATTTTAAATGAAACTCAAGTTTATCCATGCAAGTTTTTTTTTTTATTTTTTTATTTTTTATTTTTTTTAAGTTTGATTGCCTCATACCTATAGTTATGTTCAGGGAGCCCTATAGTGGCATTTTTGCATGGAACTCGAGCTTCATGAACTCGAGTTCCATGCAAGTTTTATTTATTTATTTAATTTTAAGTTTGATTATATAGCTGCGTTCAAGGAGCCCTATAGCAGCATTTTAAAACCCTATAGCGGCGTTTTTGCATAGAACTCGAGCTCCACGAATTCGAGTTTCATGCAATTTATTATTTATTATTTATTATTATTATTATTATTATTTTTAAAAGTTTGATCACTCCATACTCGATTTTCTACAAATTGAATTTTACATTTAAACTCGATTTTGAGAAAATCGAGTTTCAAAATAGGGACATTTCCTTAATTAGTTTGAAAAATGGGGTAAAATGCTGAATTTTTTTGTGTGAAATGGGCATTTGCCCATTTTGACATAATCTGGTGTACTGAAATGTGTAAATGATAAAAAAAAAAAAAAAATTTAATTGAAGTTTGAAAAAATTGATCTAAGGGTTAAGATTTCTTTTAAAACTAATTTAAGAATTCATACAAGAGTTTTTTTAGAAGAATTTTCATACAAGAATTAAAAGATTAAAATTGAATTTTCTAACTTTCAATCTAAACTATTTGAAATACTATTGCACTGTTTGAATCTCAATCACTTCTACTGTATTTTATTTGTCTTGATAAGACATTGTATTATTGAAAGGGCAATGACACTCTTTTTTACATTCATTTTCGTATTTTAAAATGTGGAAATTTTTGCATAAATTATGAATATTGATGTAGAATAATGGATGTAAACAAGTATAAAATGATAATTCTATTTCGTATAGTAGTCCTTTTATCCATATTTTTCATTAAGTGTCACATAAATATTTTTCATGTGTTTAATTAGTTTATTCAATAAAATAATGCCAAATCATTTTTGTAGCTTAATTTTTTTATTTATTTTAAAAATGACATAACATAATATAGATGGACTAAATACATGTGACGAGCTTATGTGGCACTTAATGAAAAATAAGAATGAAGAGACTGTTGATACAAATGGAATAAAATTTCAAGGGGTAAAATTCAAAGTTTGAAATTTTAGGGCGTAAAATCTAAACACCCAAACTTTTAGGGGTGGAGTTTGTAATTTAGTCTAAAAATCATTATGTATGTCTAAAACCACTGTTTGGTTCTTATAAAAAAAAATGGAAAATTTATTAAGGTAATCAAATTTGGAGTTTTTTGGAGTACATCATTGCAATTCTAAAACATAAAGTGGAAATTTATTAAGATAATCAAATTTGGAGTTTTTTGGAGTACATCATTGCAATTCTAAAAAATAAAATAGAAAATTTATTAAGATAATCCAATTTGGAGTTTTGGTGTACATCATTGCTACTCTAACTATGATTACCTTAATAAAATTTTCTATAAAAAATTTTTTCTTGGACAAAAAAAAAGAAAAAGAAAAAGAAAAAAGGAGCCTCTGAAGAGTTTCCCACGTCACAAAGAGGCAACTACGTACACCAAAACCTTAGTTATCACCAACACCTTGGAAACCACCTATTGTGTAGTAAGTACGTTGTTCACTGTATCTAGAGGTTACAGCACGTTGTTCATCCATGGTGAATCTTGAGGAATTAATAACATCAAACACATGCTCACCATCCAGATCGACTAGCTAGGTAGAGCTCTCTGGTCAGGGAGGATTGACCTTGAAAGAGTAAACCTACGACTCTACGTCTCCTCTAGAGAATCGTCAACACAATAACAAACATCAACCAGTTATGGAAATAAAAAGGTATACGTAGAAGAAAATGGATGTGTAGAAGGTTTTGCACGGGTATGGAAATACAAAGATACAGACTACAGTGAACATTGTATATATTATTGATTGCGATAAGATGGATAATGAAATTGAAAGGTGGCGGACAGAAGCAAAAGAAATGAATATTTTATAATACAAAAGTTGTGTAAACGAACAAATCATTAAGAAAAATATTGATAGAATAATGCTAATCATTAAGACAAGAACATGATGATGATGATGGTGGTGGTAGCTAGAGTATTCAAAAACGAAAAAGCGTAAAGAATAGAAGAATAGTGAACAAAACCACTAAAAAATATTTTCATTTTTATTTTATAAAAACACTGTTTGCATTGGATCCGTACAAAACCCATTGTTTGGTTCTCTCATCTCTCACTCTCAGTTGCTCTCCCAGAAACTCCATAGGTCTTACACTCTCTCTCTCTTCTTCTCTCGGATTATACTTTGATCCTTTCAATGGAACTATTCGATATTTTCTGAAAATTTTGTCTTTAGAGAATCAAACGCCTTGTTTTTCCATTATTAATTACTTTACGTGCGTATGTTTTTATTTTTGTTTTGTAAAGGCAGATTTGACTTTTGAGATCTGAGAGAGACGTTTTCTCTTTTTTCTTTCAGTGAAGACATGGCTCTGGTGAGTTAAATTGGATGAATCATTTATTTGATTCCATGCATTTCTTACCAATCACTTATCTGTTTTATTTTATCTTTTCTAAAGCTCGGGACCACCTCATATATGGTTCATGTTTGTGTTTTGACCTGCTAAGATAGTTCTATTGGGATTTAAATCCTGTGTATTGTAAAACGTGTATGTAATTAGCACACGTGATTAAAAAAAATTGTTCAAAGGGTTAATATATATATAATATTTATAAAAATCGATTCAAGGGTTATTAAAAGTGAATTTAACATTTAATCTCATTTTGTCTTGTAAGGACTTGGGATAATGTATTGTTGCACTTATTTTATATGTCTGTTATTTTACGATCACTTTCATATATTAACATTTTTACATCAATTATGAAAATAAATGTAAAATAGTAGATGTAGATAAGAATAAGAGATAGTTTCCCTTTGTTGGAGTCTAATAGAAGGGTTTTATTTCAATTCTTTTTTATTTTATTAAATTTTTTTAGAAGAATTCTTTATTTACTTTGATACACACTTTGGTGTATAGAATACGGACTTCCTTTGTATTTTATTTTATTAAATGTAATAATCAAGTGGTTTTTAACCATATCACTCGTAGATTAATTAATGTAACTCAAGTATTAAGTTGGTGATTAAATTTTTCATTGGAATAATTGATTCCTAGATATTGGGGTTGTGACAAATTAAACACCAACTGGACTTGAGTTTGGTTTAGAAGCTACTAAAAGATAATAAGGGATTTAATATGCTGAAGCCTGAAAAATGATGAATTGATGATCTCTTACCGTATCTTTTGCACAAAAGTGGATTCCAAGTAAAACTTGTTTAATTCGAAAGTAGACATTTGGATCTTCAAAAAACACAAAAATTTGACCCAATTTGGGTTTAGAATGAATGAGATATAGTCATTCAAAGTTGTCACAAGTGTTCTCTTAGAGAATTTCGCTCAAGCAAAAAAATTCTCACTCGATACTTATTGCAGCAAACATTAAACTAACCTTGAAGCCCTACAAATTAACCTAATGATTCCCTATATAAAACCAACCCTTATTTTTTAAATTGAGAGGAGAGAGGTTGTTGTATCAATGTTAATTACTCTGAGTACAAACTTTTATTGAGTAAAAAGAATTCTAAATACCTTTTTATAAAGTGTTTTCTCCATATGAGATATTTTTTAGAGTTTCTCCTCGAAGGTGTCATTGTATGAAGTTTTGGTTATGGACGAGGTTCACTCATGGAGGAAGTTCATGTAGAAGGATTTTAGAACTTCTAGGGTCATTGTGGTGGGAAGGCAAACAAGACGTTTTCTGAGATTATAATAGGGAGTCTAAATGTACTAATTTGTTGTAAGTAGACTGTTATAATTGTTTATTTTAGTGAATTTTCTACGGGATTAAATCTTAGAACGGTTGCAATACTGATCCCAATTTTTTTTTTTTTTTTTTTTCATTTGGCTCACACATAAAATCCATAGTATATGATGTAGGGGTTCCCCGTGCTAATAATTGCTAATATCCCTTGCAAGCGAGTGCACTGTCCCCTCTGAAATTTATTAATTAGCCACTATAACAATTGATTAAAAGAAATACTATGTCTATAATATTTTAACGTACAACAAATTATAGGTGATAAATTATAATTTGCTCTAATTTGAGTCTACAATTTGAATTGCTATTTTGGTTACCCATAACAACCAATAACACCTATATACCACATAAGATTTGTTGTGGACATAACATTTTTCATTGATTAATCATTTTTGTTACCAAATTAAATGTATCCGCTTGATCAACATGGCAGATATTGCATGCAGCAAATACAAACACAAATGCTCTCAAGATACTTATTGTTGCAGAGTACAGTGGTGTGAAAGTGGAACTGGACTCAAATTTTGAGATGAATGTCGCTAATAAGACTCCCGAATTTCTCAAGCTAAACCCAATCGGGAAGGTATACTTCTATATTTGGTAATCATTTTTTTAGTCTGATAAAACTTCTAATACTAAATCTGTCATTTTTCTAGGTTCCAGTGTTGGAAACACCTGATGGTCCCATCTTTGAGAGCAATGCTATAGCACGTTATCGTAAGGCTATTGACTTTCTGCTTTTACCCTCACCCATTAATTTAGAATAATCATTTTTACATAGACTCGTTATTGTACTCGTTTGATGTTTTAAATGTAAACATCAATAATAAAAAAAAAGTGCATGTCGCACTTATTATTTTGAAAATTGTGTGTATCAAATGTATAACATGTATGAACATATTTTCTTTTAATTTTAAGGAACAGAGTTTTCAAAAATTCCTCTTACTTACTGCATGGTAGTTTAAAAATTTATATATTAGTTATGTGATTTATTTAAATGATTGAATGAATTATGTGATTTAAATTCATTTGGATAATCTTATAAATGGTCCTGTGAGCTCTTCTTTAGCTCGGTTTGGGAGAAAATTTTGTCAAATCTTGAGGAATCTCTTAAGGTTGTTATGTTGGAACTTACGGGCTTTTTATCTGTTCTGCAGTCACTCGCATCAAGCCCGACAATACACTTTTTGGTTCTTCTTTAATTGATTATGTGAGACCTTTATTACCACTGGTGATGCTCTTTATGTGTGTGCGTGTGCTTTATGCTTATTGAGTTGCTGTTATGAATGCTTGTATTTTCAGGGCCACATAGAACAGTGGCTTGAATTCACATCTGTGGAGATATATGGTAATATTGTCATTTGGTTTAAACCTAGAGATGGAGATGGACGTGCTGTGTACCTTCCTCAGGTGAGTTACAAATTAATAACATTAGTATATATCTACATTCTACTTACAAAATCTGAATGTTGTGTTACATGGCCGGAGTGTATTTGGGCTTTAGGTTTCTTAAGAGAATCTTTGCACACTTAATGTAATGTTTCTATTTTTATACTGAAAATTTTCTCTTTATCACTACGGGTGGAGGTAGGTATATAGCCAAACAAACAATGTTTAATTTTTGTGCACTTCGTGTGTGTGCGCTTGTTATTTAATTTATCTATACTATTATTGGTTTGAATTCTGAGAGTGCTCCTTGCACGTGTTGATGATCACCTCATAATTATGTCATGTTAGAATAATGATTAAATAATTGATTTCACATTTTTCTATTACTTTAAGCATTTGAGACAAATTGTAATTTATTAGAACCTAGCCCTATTTGATTTGTATAATTTTTCTTTTGTTTGCAAGAAGGTTGAGGAAGCTGCAATTTCGGGATTGAAGACAGCTCTAAGAGCTCTAAACACTTATCTTGCTTCAAACATGTACCTAGTTGGGCATTTCGTGACCCTGGCTGACATTGCCATGGCGTGCTACTTATATAAGGGATTCACGAAGCTCCTAACTAAGAGCTTTACCTCTATGTTCCCTCATGTGGAGAGATACTTCTGGACCTTGGTTAATAAACCGAATTTTAAGAAGATTTTAGGTGAGGTGAAACAGACTGAGACCGTTCCACCTGTTACATCGACAAAGAATCCTTCTAGTCAGCCAAAAGAATCTTCTAAATCGGAGCCTAAGGATGAAGTCAAAAAAGAGGAGCCAACAAAGCCCAAAACAGAAATTGGTGAAGAAGAGAAGGCTCCAAAGCCCAAACCTAAGAATCCTCTTGATCTACTGCCCCCAAGCAAGATGATACTAGATGAGTGGAAGAGGCTGTACTCAAATACCAAGACCAATTTCCGTGAGGTTACTATTAAAGGTATGAGTAGTGTTTGTTACACTTGTCTTCAAACAATTGTTTTTTGGGTGTGTATGCAAATGTGCGTGCAAAAAGTTTTGTTATAAAGGTATAAAGTATAACCTCTTCTTTTGGCTATACTAATCTTTGTCCTAGCTATATGTCAAGTTATCAACAATGTTACTTGCAAAATCAATTTTATAAATTTTTTCACAAAATCTGAGTGGTAGATTGTGATTAGTGAAAAATCAATTTCACTAATGATTTTTCACAAAGTTATGGACATTATTTATTGTATACCAATCATAACTTGTTATCTCAATAGTATCATTTGCATTAAATTTATTCTATACTTTTAGTTCATATCTCTATATTTTCTCAAACCTTGAAGTGGTATGTTTGGATTATGTTCATGCATTGAATAAAATGGCTAGCATGTACACTAGTATAATATGTTGAAGACTAAATTACATTTTTATCCTTAAAATTCATAATTATTTTCATTTAAATTTCTTCAAATTTGAAAATTTCTTTCTAGTCCATCAGAATTTTGAATGTGTTTTCAAAATGGTCGTTTCGTATATGCCTGTGACTTATCAAGCAGTTAAGAGGGGAAAAGGGGGATGAAAAAAGAAATAATGTTGTTTTGTTAGCACTTAGCTTAGCGGTTAAATTAGTCATTATGAAGATAGACGACCATTTTTAAATCAAATGTGAAGGTCCAAAAATGAATATCGCAAACTTAAGAGACCAAAATGAAAAAAACTTAACCTATAAGAATCAAAAGTGTAATTTAGTCTTTGTCGAATATTCAATTCCAATACCTTGACCATGTTATTATTTTGAAACATTGAAGTCCACCATGCATTAGAAATCCTTATTTATACCTTGATCATGTTCACAACATTTATATGTCACCTGCTGCTAAAACAATTTTCTTTTCATCATTGTTTCATTTTGTTTGTTGCAGGGTTTTGGGACATGTACGATCCTGAGGGATACTCTCTCTGGTTCTGTGATTATAAGTACAATGATGAGAACACTGTTTCCTTTGTAACACTAAACAAGGTCAGCGGATTTCTTCAGAGGATGGATCTAGCACGCAAATATGCTTTCGGGAAGATGCTAATGTTTGGATCAGAGCCACCCTTCAACGTGAAAGGACTGTGGCTTTTCCGTGGGCCAGAAATACCACAATTTGTGCTTGATGAATGCTATGACATGGAGCTATATGACTGGAAGAAGGTTGATATCACAGATGAAGACCAAAAGGAACGTGTGAATCAGATGATTGAAGATCACGAACCTTTTGAGGGCAAACCTCTTTTTGATGCCAAGTGCTTTAAGTGAATGACCCCAATTAGTCCCTGGATTAAGAGTTGTATTTTGTGTGTGTTTTTGCTGCTACAGTTTTTCTTGACATTGTTCAAAACAGACTGAAGTCTAGTATTTTTGTGTTTGAGTGGCTTAGTATATTTATAAGTATGTTTACACTGTTTCAATATCCTATATAATAGAATCATTTGTGCTAGATATATGGTTGCATGTTGATGGTATGTAAATGTATATAAATAGGGGTTTTATCATTTTAAACTAATGGATTGTTATCTGATTAATTGTTTTCTAGCCATGGTTTTCTTATTTAAGGCTGTACATATATCTTTGATTCCAATCCTAACTTTAGTTTCTGGTTTCAAAATAGTGATGTGATGAAATTTTTGATATCTTACAACAGTATACAATACATGCATAATAGTTTTGTATTACTCTTCATTGAATGAGTAGTGATGTAAGTGTTCCTCTTTAGGCCTCTAAATAGATCACTTTGTCTAATTATCATTTATAATGAAGCGTTTCAATCCTTCTGTAGAGTTTACTTCCCGATCTATTGTATCTCTCCTATTAAAAAAGATAAACATGATTTTGATACCATGTTATGGAGGAAAAAAAGAAAAAAGAAAAGAGGACCAAAACATAACTTAGATTTTCATGATAGAGTGAATGAAAAAAAAAAAAAAAAAAAAACATCAACAAGAACAGAGAGAACGTAAAGGACCTGATATGGTTTATATTTTGTTTTGTTGAATTGGAGTTAATTACACGCTTTGATAGATTGGAGTATTATGTGTTCTATATATTCTCAAAACAATTGAGATCCCCCACATGTGGCAGTTCGTCCAATAAGAAGCTGCACACATAAGCAGTTTGTGAAAATATTATAAAATAATTTGTGATTGTAACACTCTTTTCATATGAGTAATGCTAGAGATACAAATATTTTTACAAAAAAATTTTAAATTGCTAATATGATGAGTGGTTATTGGTAAATAAAAAAGTGATGTTATTAATAGTGAGCCTAAATGCTAGAGATACAAATATTTTTACAAAAAATTTTTAAACTGCTAATATGGTGAGTGGTTATTGGTAAATAAAAAAGTGATATTATTAATGGTGGGCCTAAATGCTAGAGATACAAATATGAGTAATGCTAGAGATACAAATATTTTTACAAAAAAATTTTAAACTGCTAATATGATGAGTGGTTATTGGTAAATAAAAAAGTGATGTTATTAATGGTGGGCCTAAATGAAAAACAATAAGAAATTGGACACATCTATAGATTGTAAGAATGTTGTAAAATAGTTTATGACGATAGTATTACTCTTTTCATATAGACCAAGGTAAGTTAATACTTCAATATCTCAATGTAAGTTTCTTAATCGAATGTTATTTACTATTTGAAATTTAATTTTAGATTACAAAAACTTGAAATTTAAACATTTGATTGATGATATAGTTATTAATCTTTGATCTTTTTTCAAATTTTGCAAGCATAAGAGATATAAAAAGAACATGTAATCCAATAGTAGATTTGTTAAAATTTAAATCTAATAAAAAGAGTTTTGAGTAGAGCTATAACTCTGTCCATAGTTAATAAAAACCATTTAAGGCAAACATGTTCTTAGATATGTTTTTCTTGGACAATGTGTGTTATGTTTAAGTACACAAACCTGTATATAATATTTACAGAGTAATGCTACAGTCACAAACTATTTTACAATATTTTTACAAACAGTTGATGCGGTCAACTTCTTATAGTTTTTTATTTAGGCCCACCATTAACATCACTTTTTGATTTACCAATAATCATTCACCACATCAGCAGTTCGTAAAAAAAATTGTAAAATAGTTTGTATCTCTAGCATTATTCATATTTATATGTGAGTAATGTAATTAATTAAATAGGTTTAAATTTGCCACACACATTGTTTTACATAATTTTAAACACACCCGAAAAAACAATTAAAATTAGGATCTAAAGTCACAATTTTCAACATGAAATTGTTTTTGGGTATGTATAAAATAGTTTGTATGTAATAAACATTACTCAATTAAATAAGTCCCACATTGACTAGTAATAATAGAAATGTGTGGTTGATATAATATCTTTGAGTATAAGGTGTTGGAGGGTTCCATTTGTTTGGTTTTCAATTTGAAAATGAAATCCCCCCCCCCCAAATGATTTTCATCCTTTATTTATTTGTTTTTTCTAATAATTATAACATGTTAATTCCATAATTCGAACACTTTCTCGTTTAGACTTTCTGTGCATTTGAACACTTTCTCGTTTAGACTTTCTGTGCATTAGGAGGCACCAATTAATAGGAATTGTTCCAAATGACTTTCTCATAAGCGAAAAAGAAACTAGTCGGTTGATTGAGTCCAATCTCAAAGGGGGAAATCGGGAATGTATCAAAAAGAGTAATGCCGATGCCATAAAAATAGCACAACTTGTACTGCAACTCGCCCATGTGGTGAATTGTGAGTGTTAAAGGTGTGATAGTGGATCTATATGGGAATATACTTTTATCCCTCACAATTCACTACGTAAGTAAGTTGTAGCACAAATTATACTATTTTATGTGGTGCAAGCATTACTCTATCAAAAACACCAACCAAGAAGAAAAAAGAATCATTTATTAGTGCACCAAATAACAACAAAATATCACATTAATAGGGGACCAATTATTGTTAAAAAAACGGAGTGACCATTATTGTATGAAAACAGTCATTATCTGTTGACTAGTGTCTCTTTGACCTTTTCCACACAAATATAAGTCATTATTTGTTGACTATCATGTTGCGCTTCTTTTATTCTTTTTTCTCCACTAGGTTCTTATTGCAAAACTAGTTCCATAGATTGTGATTGTTAAAATTGGGATCCAGATTGTAGGATCTTACGAACCCACCTAACCAAAATAATTAGGATCATACCAGGATTGTAAGTGTTAAATTACTGATTTTTCAAAAAACTTAAGCCTAAAAAAAAGTATTATTAATAATTGCTCTTTTTCTCCCTAATTATAATTAATGAAAAATGAACTAGGTGGCTAATTACTAGCACTACAAAAAAAGAGTCTACTAACGAGGCTCAAATGCCCTCGCAAAAATTCAAATATCGTCACAAAAAGTTATTAGCGAGGGCATATGGCCCTCGAAGGCCGTCGTATTTGCTTTTGTTGCTAAAAGAGATTTTGTGACCATACCTTCGCAAATAGATAATTTACGAGGGCAATCCACCGTCGTTATTGAACAAATTTGCCCTCACAAATATATTACCAAACGACGATAAAAGTCGACAACTTATTTTTAGCGACGAAAAGCAGTCGTCGTTAATAACTATTTGTGAGGACCTTCATACCCTCACAATTAATTATTTGCGAATTTCAAATCGACGACATACTTTTTAGAGACAAATACTGCCGTTGCTAAAATTTATTTACGAGAGCTTTTAACCCCTCGCAATTAGTTAGAAATAATAGTAATGACGTTAAACTGTCAGTTAAAACATTTTTGCAAGGGGTTAAGTGGTATCGCAATTCTATAAATTGCAAGGGACTTTGTCATCACTATAAAGTTATTTATAACCAAATTTTTATGTCAGTGATAATATTTTATATAATATTTTAAATATTTTACTATTTACTTATTAATAATTTATTTTATATCATTTTTGTTTAACTATCCTGTTACAATAGCACAATGATTACTAAAAATTGATCCATTAAAACATAAAAATTCTTATAAGTTCAAACTTTAAAATATATAATATACAAAGAAATCCTGAAATTAAACCATGATATAAAAATATTGTTTTAAACAACAAGAATTATGAAAAGATCTATATTAGTTTTCCTCTAAGTCACCCTCCAAGTTGCTTTCGACCTCCATGTTATTGTTTAAGTTGTCCTCTTCATCCCTGCTAGTACCATCCTTTAAAAAAAAAAAAATTAAACATGAGTTAAAATGAAACAATTAAAGTGAATTTGTATTTCTATCAATGCTTCAATAAATAGTACACATATTACTATATCAAAGATAATCATATAATATGTCATAAACAACAGTAATATATATATATATATATATATATATTTTTTTAACAATAATAATAACTTAATTTGATTACTTAAACCACTATCAAAATTAAATATAAACTAAAATAATATAACAATTGTGAAAAATGTAAACTACAAATAATGGTTAGAGAGAGTGCAAGAGAGATAGAGAGAATTTATGACATGTATTTCATTCATACTCACCCCTCATTCTCCATCCATCCATTTATCCACCATCTTTTTCCAAAAGAGTGTAGGAATGAAGGAATGACCATTCTGTCAAATGAGAAGCACAATTAGAATTTTCAAGATATAAATCATTTGTACATGCACAAGTTTTATGAAAAAGATAGTACTCTTTAATCTAAGATGCATTGAATCATTTACCTATTAGGTTAGCTGCCTCACTTGTTTGCAATAACCACTATTTTATCTACGGTTTTTCTTTAATAATTATTCACTAATTATGCAATACCTCCCTCCCCCAAAAACTTCTCTTAAGTGCAATTTATCCTAAGAATGGATCATTCAAACTAGTGCTTGTATTGGACAAATGAACTTCCACTTATTTTTTAGTTTCTTTTCATCTAATATTCAGAAATTTGACCAAATTCTCACAAAAACTTCAATCTTAGTCTCTATACACATCTTTATTAAATTAATATAGACCAGCCCAAACCACAATTAGATGATTTTTTTTAATTTATTTGCAAAAATATAGTGTTAAACCCAAAAAAAAAAGTTAGCATATAAATATAGCTCTGTCATATTCATGTTTAGCACCATCCAAAAGCCATTAACTAATTAGCATCCACAAATCTCTTTATTTATTTATTTTTGACTCTCTGGGCAATTTTTACAAGCACTTGGCATGCATACTCTGCCTCTATGGAAACAATAAAAAAGACATTAGCAAAAGACAAAGGCAAGTCCAAGTTGGTTACTAAGATGAAACATAGAACCAAAGTAGTATGGTATTATAGTAAAGAGTAACAAACAAAGAGGGGTTGATAAGGTTACCTAGATGAAGAAAGATTATTGAGTTCGGCAATGGCAATCTCGTGGGTTCTTAGTTCTTTGATGAGGCCCACTCTGATGCTATACAAGCCTATTATTAGACTAATATATTAAATTAGTAGAACAGTAGAGTGCCGATCAATGGTAACATAGGCTTGTCCATGGGTTAAATAAGAAAAGGAAACGGAGCACAATAAAAAATAACTTACAAAATTCACAAAATATTCTACATTTATAGTTTCAAATATGGAACCAATTTTAGAAAGCTGTAAGCAAACACTACCTCATTGAATTCAACACTCCCACACAACTTATCATCCAATTTGTACCTTGAGTTGTGATCATATAGAATTGAAACTATCTTAAAATCACCTTGGTTCTTCAAAAGCACCATAAGAGAGAGCCTTCAATCATAGTCCACATCAACTCCTCTTTGCTTCAAGAATTCTTTGGCCTCTGCAATTTCTTGTGCAAAAAGAATTTACAATGGTTATGCAAACCAGAACTTCCTAGAATGAATTTAACCCAATACAAGTGCCATTCCACCTAATATATTGCACAAATATAATAGGAGAAAATTAAGGGTAGAGTGACAAAGAACACAAAACAAAAGAAAAGAGCTTCTGCCCAGGGGTGAAAATGCTGAGTTGTGCACATCGGATAATGATAAAAATCCAGTCAGTTCCAAATTTTATTTTTCAAATATTACAATTATAAGAGCATTATAATGGACCAAGAAACTAAGACTACACAAAATAGTTAAATCCATCACCAAATACACATAGCATTAGAGATATATTACTGAACAACACATTTTTCAAATCTTGATCTGGACAAACATTAGGATTAAACTCAAAACACTCTGGAAACACTTTGGTTAGTTTTCAAACTAGAAATCCAAACCATCACTTTGTTGCCTTATCCTCTGACCAAAAATCCTAACAATGCCAGAGATCCACAGTTTAAAGTAATGTAAATCCTAAACTTGACACACTTATGTTCCACAACATAGTGATCCAACACGCTTTAGAGTCACTTATAAGTCAGTAAGTAAGCCAATTAAGTATTAGGGAAACATAACAGAACAAAAACCAAGGCAATTGAGCTGGTTCACTGCAAGGAGAAAAAAGAAACTCAACTTTGATAGCCTCAATCAAATTGACTAAGAGAGCTTTTTTTTTTTCCACTTGAAAATGGGTAAGGAGGGGCAATTGCCTCCTTTACCCCTCCAAAAAGGCTTATCCTTCGCCAAAAAGATGAATCCTCTTCCCCCCAATATCAACTTTTTTTTCCTCAATTATTTCTACAATTTTGTAATAGCTCTTTTAGGATTTTTACAATAAACATAGATTTTGAATAATTGGAAACATCGGCCAATACAAAAAGATAAAATGCTAAATACTATTTAAATGGAAAAAAATGATTTTGTTGATGAGGATTGTAACTTATTCTGTGCCATGTGATTCTGTAAACAAACAAGAGTTTGACATTATAGATAAAATTAAATAGGTAGGTTAAATTAGATCAAATTGTTTGCTAAGTAAAAACTAGAAATTAACAATTAGAAGACATTTAAGATTCTAATGCATATTACTTATAAAAAAAAATTCTAATGCAAATCTTCCACAGTTCCACTAATTAAGCTAGCTCTTGACACATGCAGTGTATATACACAAGTAAAAATTTCCTAAGACAATCAAAGAAAAAAACAACTAGCCAATTACAAGAGAGAGAATGAGATCTAATTCTAGGAAAGGGAGAGGAAAAAGAGTACTGGAAGTGGAGAATAGTGGAAAGGTTGTTACCAAAATTTTAAATCTTCATAATAAAATAACCATGATTGTTTAAGTTAAATAGAAAAAATCATCATTGAAAACAATATAAGGGTTTTCTTAATATATAATGGAATTATATCATAGTAAATACTATTAACACATTCGTATCCACACTGCCGACCATGATTTGTTTAACCAGTCCAAAGAAAAGAACATGATTGGAAAGTATGCCTTGAATTTTATGGTCTGATAATCACAACATCGGCATTCAAAGCAAAGCATATTCAAATACAACAAGACTCTCTAGGAACTTAATATCCATTGGTGGGGACTATAAATTGAAAGTCAATACATACAGTTTAGTCCTACCTTTTGAACAATTGCAACCACAAAGAAATTTGGGAGAAGGCACATTAGATTTCTTTTTCCAACGGTCTGGACAGTCTTAATGAATTTCGAAATCCAATTTATCAAAGATATTTCAGATAATATGCCCAAAGAAGGGTGGAAATCATCTAACTATATAAATGACCAAAAAAAATTAAAATTAAAAAAAAAAAACTGTTAGAAAGAAAAGAAGAAGAACTTACAGTGAGTGTGGGTTTGAGAGATAATCTAATGAAGAAGATCAGATCGGTGGCAATGGGTGGTGGCTGAGGTGAGAGAGAGTAGATCTGTGGCGGCAGTGGCTATAGCTAGGGCGATGGCGGCGGCTACAGCTAGGGCGATGGCGGCGGCTAGGGCTAGGGAGGTGGTGGTGGCTAGGGCTAGGGAGGTGGCTAGGGGCGGTGGAGATGTGAGAGAGAGAGAGCTCTGCATGGTGAAAATGAAAATGAATTAGAGAGGAAAAAAAAATGGAGTTGGTTGGGAAATAAAAAATGGTTTTTTAACTTTTAACAGCTCGAGAAGTGGGAGCAATGAAAAGAAAGGAAAACAAAATTAAAGAAAAAAGTTTTGGGGGAAAGAAAAAGGTGGGAAATGAAGAATAGGGGAAAATTTTATGAGGCAACGAAAAATTTGGGGGGAACTATATAGCAACATTTTATGGAACATGTCTATGCAACACATAAATTAATTAATAAAATAAAAATAAAATAAATTAGATACAATTCACACATTTGAATAGTTGGTCAAAAATAGATAATAAAAAATAATAATTATCTTAAGTCACATGTTAGAAGAAAAATATATAATCACCACAGTGAGCTAAGAACAATATGTAATCCCCATAATGAGCTAAATCATATATAATAAATTAAAAAATTTAAATTTAAGAGTTCTTGGCAATTGATTTGGGGAGAACTCGTTTCATAATAGGTCTACTATTAAACTACTCAATAACTTATTATTGAATTCATATTTTGAAAATCCAACCGTTGGATTACATGTTTTCTATGGTCTTAACATGCATGCTAATTTTTGTGTCAATTGGATGTAATTTACCATTTAATCTATAAAGTCATGTTTTTATGCCTTATTTTAAATTACAAAAACTTAAATTTAAACAATTGATTGATGACATGGCTATTAATCTTTGATCACCTTGAAATTTTGTAAGCATAAAAAATATATGAAAATAATGTAATGTAACGGTAGATTTATCAAAATTCACATCGAATTAAGAAATCTAGGGTTTGTATCAAGTTACACCTAATGTAACTCAAAAAAATGTTACACCTCCCAATAACTTATTAATAGATTCATATTTTGAAAATCTAACCATTGGATTACAAGTTGTATATGTTCTTAACATGCATGCCAATTTTCATGACAATCGGATATAATTTACCATTTGATCTATAAACTCGTCTTTTATGCATTATTTTAAACTACTAAAACTTGAATTTAGACAATTGATTGATGACATCACTATTGATATTTGATCATCTTGAAATTTTGTAAGCATGAAAAATATATGAAGATAATGTAATCTAATGGTAGATATGTCAAAATTCACATCAAATTAAGAAATATAGGGTTTTGTTAAAATTACACCTGACATAATTTTAAAAAATGTTACACCACCCAATAACTTATTATTGAATTTATATTTTGAAAATTCAACTATTGGATTACATGTTCTATACGGTCTTAACATGCATGCCAAGTTTCATGCCAAATGAATACAATTTATCATTTGATTTATAAACTCATCTTTTATGCATTATTTTAAACTACTAAAACTTAAATCTAGGCAATTGATTGATGACATGACTATTAATTTTTGATCACCTTGAAATTTTGTAAGCATGAAAATATTCGAAGATAGTGTAATCTAACAGTATATTTGTCAAAATTAATATCGAATTAAGAAATATAGGGTTGAGTTCAAGTTACACCTAATGTAACTCCAAAAAATGTTACACCATCCAGTAACTTATTATTGAATTCATATTTTGGAAATCCAATCGTTGGATTACGTGTTTTATATGTTCTTAATATGTATGCCAATTTTCATGTCAATCGGATGTAATTTACCATTTATTCAATAAACTCATCTTTTATGCATTATTTTAAATTACAAAAACTTGAATTTAGACAATTGATTGATGACATGCTTATTGATCTTTGATAACCTTGAAATTTTGTAACCATGAAAAATATATGAAGATAATATAATCTAATGGTAGATTTGTCAAAATTCACATTGAATTAAGAAATATAGGGTTGGGTACAAGTTACACCTGACATAACTCTAAAAAATATTACACTAGCCAATAACTTATTATTGACTTCATATTTTGAAACATCAACCGTTGGATTATATGTTCTATATGGTCTTAACATGCATGCCAATTGGATGTAATTTACCATTTGATCTATAAAATTTGAATCTAGACAGTTGATCGATGATATGACTATTAATCTTTGATCACCTTGAAATTTTGTAAGCAAGAAAAATATATGAAGATAATGTAATCTAATAGTAGATTTGTCTAAATTCACATCGAATTAAGAAATATAAGACTGGGTTCGAGTTACACTTGATGTAACTCTAAAAAATGTTACACTACCCAATAACTTATTACTGAATTCATATTTTGAAAATCCAACCGTTGGATTACATGTTCTATATGGTCTTAACATGCGTGCCAATTTTCATGCCAATTGGATGTAATTTACTATTTGATTTATAAAATCATATTTTATGCATTATTTTAAACTACGAAAACTTGAGTCTAGACAATTGATTGATGACATCACTATTGATATTTGATCTCCTTGAAATTTTTTAAGCATGAAAAATATAGAAAATAATATAATTTAATGGTAGATTTGTTAAAATTCACATCGAATTAAGAAATACAAGGTTGGGTTTAAGTTACACCTGTTATAATTCCAAAAAATGTTACACCACCCAATAACTTATTATTGAATTCATATTTTAAAAATTCAACCGTTGGCTTACATGTTCTATATGATCTTAACATGTATGCCAATTGTCATGCCAATCGGATGTAATTTACCATTTGCTCTATAAACTCATCTTTTATACATTATTTTAAACTACTAAAACTTGAATCTAGACAATTGAATGATGACATGACTATTGATCTTTGATCACCTTGAAATTTTGTAAGCATGAAAAATATACAAAGATGATGTAATCTAACGACAGATTTGTCAAAATTCACATCGAATTAAGAAATATAGGTTTGGGTTCAAGTTACACCTGACGTAATTCTAAAAAATATTACACCACCCAATAACTTATTATTGAATTCATATTTTGAAAATCCAACTGTTGGATTATATGCTTTATATGTTCTTAACATGCATGTCAATTTTCATGCCAATCGGATGTAATTTACCATTTGATCTATAAACTTATCTTTTATGCATTATTTTAAATTACAAAAACTTGAATTTAATCAATTGATTGATGACGTGACAATTAATATTTGATCACCTTGAGAGGCAACTGGGTCAAAACAACCACAGTATGAGATTGGAAATAATGAGGAAGTTTGCGAGTGGCGTGGACTACAGCAAGAAGTGCTTTTTCCAAGGGCAGATAGCGCACCTCGGCCTCATTCAAGGACTTACTAACGTAGTAGATCTGTCTCTGTACTCCATTTTCATTCCTTATAAGGACTAGGCTCACCGCGTGAATAGCCACGGCCAGATAAGCGAATAAAACCTCGTCCACCTCAGGGCGAGATAAAATGGGTGGCCGAGAAAGATATTGCTTAAGCTGTTGGAAGGCTAACTCGCAGTCCTCGGTCCATTGAAACCCTTTCCACTTGTTCAACAACTGAAAGAAAGGACGGCACCGGTCAGCTGACCGAGAAATAAATCTATTCAACGCAGCAATCATTCCGGTCAATTTCTGAATCTCTTTTGGGTTCCGAGGCGGCTGCAAATTCTGAATAGCCTTAACCTGCTTTGGGTTTACCTCTATGCCCCTATGAGTGATCATATATCCCAAGAACTTTCCAGATCCCACGCCAAAAGAACACTTGGAGGCGTTAAGGCGCAACTTATACTTCCTTAGCATCTGGAAGGTGTCGGCCAAATCTGTCATGTGCGAAGGTACTGTCTTACTCTTCACCACCATATCATCCACGTATACTTCTATGGTTTTCCCCATTTGCTGTTCAAACATTCGGGTCATCATTCTTTGGTAAGTAGCCCCAGCATTTTTTAACCCAAATGGCATGACCTTATAATGATAATTCCCGGTTGGAGTAATGAAAGCAGTCTTCTCTTGATCTTCTAACGCCAAGGGAATTTGGTGGTAACCCTGGAAGGCGTCCAAGAAACTCATCCGAGGATGTCCGACAGTAGCATCTACCAGTTGATCAATCCGTGGCATTGGGAACGAATCTTTAGGACAGGCCTTATTCAAATCAGTAAAGTCCACACATACTCTCCACTTGCCGTTCTTCTTTTTAACAACAACAGTATGAGCCAACCATTCAGGGTAAAAAACTTCTTTGATAGCCCCCGCCCTTTTGAGTTTAAGAACCTCTTCCTTCACAGCCTCAGAATGTTCTCGGGAAGATCGCCGAGGTGGCTGCCTCCTCGGAACAATGGCCGGATTGACGTTTAAATGATGACAAATAAAGTTCGGATCTACGCCCGGAGCCTCATAGGGGTCCCACGCAAAGACATCTAAATTATCCTTCAGAAATGTCAACAACTCCATCTTCTCTTGGTGTGGCAATCGTATGCCAACTTGGAAGAACCTCTCTGGATCATCTGTTATTACAAACTTCTCCAACTCCTCACAAACAGCTTCATCTTCTGTCATCGCTCCAGGTGCCTCCGGAGCTGTTAATTGCTATGACTCCCGGATGGGCAAGGTTGATGACTCAATTTCTGACTGACGAAGCACCGCAGCTGATATACATTGCCTAGCCACTACCTGGCTACCGAGGATTTCCTCAACATGATCTCCCGAGGGGAATTTCACTTTAACATGTAGGGTGGAGGAGACAGCTCCCAAAGCGTGCAGCCATGGCCTGGCGAGGATGGCCGTATATGGAGAGTACGCGTCAACCACAATGAAATCTACTTCAACCGTTTCTGTGCCGGATTGAACGGGTAAACGGATCTGTCCCTTCGGCACAACGGCTCGCCCTTCAAAGCTGATAAGAGGTGAGTCATAAGGAGTTAAATCTTCCAACTCCAACCTTAACCCCTTAAATAGATCAGGGTACATGATATCTGCACCGCTGCCCTGATCTATCATCACCCTTCTCACATCATAATTCCCTATCCTGAGGGTAACCACAAGAGCATCGTCATGGGGCTGGATAGTCCCTACTTTATCCTCCTCGGAGAAATCCAAGACAGGTAAAGTGCTCTTTAATCTCTTCGGCCTGCTACCCACATCCTCGGCCTGCGGATGGGAAACCGCCATAACCCTAGTGGGACCTGAGCCGGTCCTACCAGGTGCAGCGAAGATAACATTAATCGTTCCCAATGCTGGCTGAGATGAACTGTTCCTCTGGTTGTTTGAACCAACTTGACTGACCTGCCCAGTGGGCTGACACAAGTGCTGCTTTAACTTTCCCTCACTGACGAGCTGTTCTAGATGGCTCCACAGGGTCCGACAGTTCTCGGTAGTGTGGCCCACATCCTGATGGTACTGACAGAAAAGGTTTTGATTTCTTCTCGCAGGGTCACCTGCCATTTTGCCGGGCCATCTGAAGAAAGGCTCCTTACGAACTTTTTCTAATAACTGATGCACTGGTTCTCGGAACACAGTATTTACAGCCTGGGGTGCTGCCGAGCCGGATTGTCCGAAGTAATCCCTCCTCGGCTTGTTGTTGTGATATCTGTCCGACCTGAAATCCCTTCTCTCCTGCGGGATAACCTTCTCCTTTCCTTTCCCCTGCTGCTGGTCTTCCTCTACCCTTTTATATTCATCAATACGATCCATAAGACGGCGTACGCTGCGGACGGGCTTTTTCGTTAAAGACTTTCTCAGGTCGTGATCAGTAGGGAGGCCCACCTTAAAGGTATTAAGCGCCACCTCATCAAAGTCGCCGTCTATTTCATTAAACATCTCCCAGTATTTGTCGGAGTATGCTTTCAGCGTCTCCCCTTCCTTCATGACCATGGATAGCAACGAGTCCAATGGCCGAGGGACTCTGCTACACGTAATGAACCGCGAAGCAAATGCCCTAGTTAGCTCCCCAAATGACCCTACAGATCCCGATTTGAGACCGTTAAACCATCTCATAGCCACAGGTCCCAAGCTGGAGGGGAAGACTTTACACATCAAAGTCTCGTTGTGAGAATGCACTGCCATCCTTTGGTTGAAGTGACTCACATGCTCCACCGGATCAGTCCGGCCATTATAGATGGTAAAGGTAGACTGGGTGAACCTCCTGGGAAGCCTCCCCCTCTCAATCCTCCGTGAAAACGGAGATTTAGAGAGTTGGTGCAACGCCCTACTCATGGTATCGTTGCCTAAGCCCCTAGAACGAAGCTTCTTATGTCTGCGGGTTGGCTGGTGGTCCTCCTCACCGGAGGATGTTGCGCTGGTGGGGGAACATGACCTTGAACTGTACCCAACTCCCTTATCCTTCTCTGAGGAAGAACTGGACGAGGACGGGGAAACCTTACGTTTAGCACGGCGTAACTTCCTCTTCAAACGATTGATTTCCTTCTGCATGGATTTAGAACCCTCATCGTGGGTAGTGCTACCCCCTCCATGAGTATGACTAGCCCCTGGGTATTCTATATGGACGCTTCCCTCACGATCCCTACGTTGTTCAAGACGTTCGAAATGATCTTCCGGTTGTGATCCTTGTGACTCTGCATGGTGAGAGCCTAAGCCTGCCATAATATCCCTACCTCTTCTAGACTAGATTCCCACAGACGGCGCCAATTGTAAGTGCACAATTGCACCTGGACCCAAGAACAGTTATGGGCTCAGGCCCAATGAGCCTTAAACAATACGAATTTGTAGAGTGTGGGCTTGAAACCTAGGTTAGAAATGGGTGGGGATTAAATGACAAACCAAAGATTGCCAGTACTTGGAAATAACAAGGAGTAATGTAAATAAGCCTCCTCGGACGTAAGCCGAGAGCTGTTCTTCTATTATATCCTTCTCTTTGTCTTTTTTCTATTTAGGTTACAAAAAGTCCCTCCCCTCTTTCTGTCTTAAATTGCTCTTTAAATACTACTCTTTTGAATGCTTTGTACACGTGTTGCCTCACCTCCCCCCTTAGACTAGATATTTCTTTTCTCAGTGCCTTTGAATAGTAACCAGAAGTTTCTCTTCCACTGTTCAGGTGTCACTTCCCCATTAATGCGGCCAGGGTGGTAGATGCAGAGTCTTTAATGTGGAGGTAGCAGCCTTTATCTTTGACATTTCTTCAACACCGGTGCTTCTGGGGCGTTCTAGGGTTCACCCCTTTTTACCATTGGCCTTAACTGTGTCATCCCCTAATCCTTACTATGAAATCCCGGGTTCTCTGGTGTCAGTCCGAGGGAAAAAACATCCTCGGCTGGATCCTCGGATCCTCGGCTGGATCCTCGGATCCTCGGCGTATGGGCCGACCCGAAGTACTAACAAGCCCTAAACTCAAAAACAGGTCGGCCTTCTTTAGCATGACCCATCGGCCCATATTCCTATCAAGGTATCTTTACTCCTCACAAAGATAAAAAAAAAAACTTTTTAAAATTTAAAGATGAAAAAAAAAAATTTGTTAAAATTTAGGGACAAAATTAATATTTTCCCTGATAAGTATCTCACGGATGTTTATCAAATAGACACTCTTAAAAAGTGCTCTATAACAATTATGTACTTTCCTAAGCTATCTATCTGAATAAATACAACTTCCCTTTGCACCCAAAAAAAAAAAAGAAAAAGAAAAAAGAAAAAAAGGGTAAAACAATCTACTTTTTCAATGAGAATGCGCCAATGGATTTCATGAATCATATACGTCGCCACTTCTTATCGAAATTAAATGGGCCCCACAAACGATATATACGTTCCTGGGCTTCTCCTTCTCTCCAGCTAGCTTGTCTTGATGTTCAACTAAAACGGGTCCCACAAACAAATGTGTACTGCTTCTTGTCTCAATTATGAATTATCCCATATCCTAGCGACCCTCACTATTACCCGTCTCTCTCTCTATATATGTGTGCGCATTATCCCATGTTATAACCATATAAGTCATATTTTCCATTACCATTGTGTCCATAAAGAATAGCTTAATTCGGGCTTGTCTCAGATTCAGTTCAATGGGAGGTTCTACCATGCCAAAGCCATTTCCCTACTTCCCTCCTTTTCCTCTCAACGGGTAACAATGGCTATATATATATTGTACGGTTATTTCTGTTTTTTTTGTTTATATTTTTGGGTGTTGATACAATTTTCTTTTGTGACAGGGAAGAAAAGTTGCTGTTGTACCTCGACGTTGGGGGGAAAATAATATACCTTCTGATACTCATTGCTATGCTCTTTTTTGCATTGCGCAAGTGTAAAGGTAATGGTGGCCGTCGCCAAACTACTCTCCGTTTCAATGGCGCTGCCAGTGATGATGACGGTGATACCAGCAGCGGTGAAATCGCTATGACTCCAACTTCCCTAGCTGTGACTACCACGATGCATTAGTAATTACAGACATATACGTACTGTCTAAGTGGTCGTGAAGCTTCCACCTTTGGAGGAGGAAATCTACTTTCTATGTTTGGTTTTTCTCGGTTTGTAAAATATAAAAATGTAATGGTGTGTTATGAACTAGCGTTTGAGCTTTGAGGTGTGTGAGGGTTTGCAGCTTTTTCTTTCTGTATGTGTTAAACTCTCTGTTTGATTGAATCGGTTTTATTGGTTTGCTACGAGCTGATCTAAATTGTCCAACTCATTATCCAAATTCTACTTGTTTTATTTATTTATTAAGACTACTTTTGTTTATCTGAGTCTAACCGGTGCACATGACAGTGAAACCAGCTGCGGCCAAATCTCCATGGGTTCAGCTATTCCCTAGCTCGATCTCAAGACTCAACTCAATACCGCCATGGCTTGTTAACTGCTAATTACAAACATACTACTGTCTACTGTCTAAGTTGTCGTGGAGCTAGCTTTTTTACCTTTGGAGGAAATTAGCGTTCATGTTAAGGTTATTGATTATTATTTAGAATTTCATTTTTGATCTTTGTTGGTTTGTTAAATATATGGCATCATAAAATATCACCCTTCCATCATAGTCACAGCCACCAGCTTTTGCCCTCCTAACTATGCTCTCCCAAGTGACAATGTTGGCTGGTGCAACCGTCCTCGGCCCCACTTCGACCTCGCCATGCCCATGTTCCTCAAGATCGCCGAGTACCGCGCCGGAATCGTCCCCGTTTCTTACCGCCGGCTAGTCTCTGCCTTTTTTACCTTTCAGGCCAAGTATACTGTTCTTTTCTCAAACGGTTCTTTATTATTTTGGGTTGACTGATATATGCCCCTTTTTGTTTTCCTTAAATCCAATATTAATGTTTATTTTAGGTTTTTTTTGTTTTGTTTTGTTTTATATAATCATAATGGCAGGTTCACTTTTGGTAAATTGGTTAGTTTATTAGTTTTTGTTGCGCCTCTTTGGGTGGTTTGTAAAAGGTTCGAATGTTAGTACTTGAGTTGTGTCAGGTTTTGCATGCTATTCCTTCTATAAAGACAGGTTTTTTTTTACTGCAACCAAAAAAAAAGAATAGAATATTATCGCTCCATTCGTTTTGGTTAGAAAATTCTGTGTGAGGGTAATTTTTTTTTATTTTCTAATATTTTGTAGCATAAACAAAATATGAGTCAAAAATATCTTTAGTTAATATAAAAAATATGATTTATTTTTAGAGATTACTTTTTATTAAATTATTTTGGAAAACAATTCTATCTCATAGTAAATTAAATAAAGAAAGTTAGGAGGTTATTTTTCAACTCATTTAAAGTTGTTATCAAATATTAAAAAATGAGATAGATTTATAAAAAATACTTCTTGAAAAATAACTCATTTTAAAAAAAAGATCATTATTAAAACAAACAGGAAGTATGTCTTTTTTGTTAGCAGGGCCCCATAGCTAATCTTAGGATTATCCCATGTATATATTTCAAGTTTGTGTTTATAATTTTTTTCTAGGATTATTTTTTAAGGGACTTTAAATAGGGTATTTTCACTGTTTTGTCAAAAAGTGTGACTTTCCAAATAAATCATAAAAAGTACAGTAATAATTATCACATAAGGAAAATGTTTTCTTATCTCTTTCCAAACACCCCTAAGGAAAATGTTTTCTTTTCTCTTTCCATTCTTTTCGTTTCTCTTCCGTTCCCTCAACTTCAACCATAGCATAAATGTCTGTTGAAGGCACCGAGATGTGCCAAATTCACTATTTGCTTTAAAAAATGGAGATTTGAGACCATGATGATTCCACAGCCTATACTTATAAACTCTCTCGAGTCACACAGAAAACCGCGATTTCGGGCCGCGATTTTAGCTTTCTTGACCTCATTCATTGCTAACCCCTCCCCGTCAATTCCTTCTCTACTGTCTCTCACAGAGGCACCGGCAGCGTCATCGTTCGTCTGCGTCTCCGACGGAAATACAAAAATTTCGGCATCAATTCACCGGCGACCAACACAGTCTTTTTCACGGCAAGTTTTTGTTTTTCAGACATTTTGGTTTGTTAATATTATATAATGTGCTATGATTTTTCCTTAAAATTTAGCTTTGGAGATGTTAATTGCTTGAAAATTAAATATTTACTTATGCAAATTCTCGTATACAGTAGTAAAAACTACAAATTTACATAAAAGGGTTGTATATGCTGCACAAAATCATGGGACCATTCAATTAAGTCTGTTTCAGTGAGATAGATTGAGTTGATTTAAGTTACATTACTTAGAAGTAGTAGAAAATGATATGTAAATTAAGGAAGTACGAGAGAGTATGATTTTGGATAGAATAGATGGGAGGTAAAAATTTACATGCGACCGACCCTGACTAGTCTGTTGAGGATTCATTTCTGACCTCAAAATTTTGGGACTAAGGTTTGGTCGTTGTTGTTGTTGTTGTATATAAATTCATTACCCTATCAGAACCTATAAAATTCAGGACATTCCTCGAACCCAGTTTAGAGAAAAACTTTGTCCTAATTTTTGGCTCCTCAAATCTCATTGTCATTTAAAAACTCTCACACCTGCCATTTTTGCTTTTGGGTGGTGGATTAAAGAAAAATTGTAGAGTAAATCCAGAGAGATGATTCAAAGTGGCAGGGTTGTATAAGGGTGTAACATAAACAAATAAAGATTGTTGGCATGGGATATCACCAGTCTTATTAATGCACTCTGTTCAGTGCAGTTCCAGCAAACCAAAAGTAGTTGTGCTGCAGAGCACTAACTATATGATTTTGGGGGTTCTATTGATTTTTTTTTTTTTGGTTAAGTATTAAGATTTGATTTTTTTTTTTTGGGAATTTTATTGATGACAAAATTAAATTTAAGGATGTGGTGCATGGCTAGATAGTGGTCAAGTGGAAACAGACTTGTGAACCCTGCTGCAATAAGCCTTTGTGGAGTTAAGTTGAGTAGCAGATCCCTGAACAGCGTAAGAATAGGTGGTTTTAGTTGGCAATTGGCTTTGCTTAGGCTATTTGAACTGTTGAACTTGAAACCAGATTGATTGCTAGAATAATGAATACTTATTATACATATTCATATCACGGATTTTTTGCCGCCATATCACGGTTTTTATTTTTCTTTTTTAGTCTTGATTTTGTTTGTTGAGAAATTTTTGTATGATAAGTTTGCTTATGTGGTTAAGGGCCCACTTATTTTAGCAGAAAATCAAGCTTCTTTTCACCAGCAGCTTATGTACATCTTTTTAAATATAAACTTTTTCTTGGTACAGCTCTATGTTTTCCTGGCTAAATTTTTAAGCAAATAAGCCAATAAAAATACCTATATAAAAAAAGCCAAAAAAAAAAAAAAAATTAATCATCCAAATACACACTAATTTTGGTGGTTGTTCTGTCTGTCTATAAGTTTTTATTTTAGTTTTCTTTCAATGGCATTTGTTTCAAAACCCTGTATGCATTCGTGAACTGTCAAATTTTGGTGGGACTACACTAGCTAGAATGTCTATTTGTAAGCCCTTAGAGGCTGATGAACTTGAATAATGGCATAGTAATAACAAAACTTGTTTCAAAATTATTATTATTATTATTTTTAAAAGTCCTGTAGATGCTTATGCAGAATCTAGATAATAATGCGTTTGTGGTAGGCTTTGTGGTTGTACTAAAATCAATTGTAAAAATACGCTTAAAACCACTGTGTCAAGAGTAATTAGTTCTAATATGTGTAAGTTCTTTATTATTTCTATTGTTGGATGCCTTAATAAACAGGAAATACTATTGGAGAAATTTCTGGGGAGAAGGCTGACATATTTTTTGTTATTGTAATTTGGTTATGCTAAGAAGTTGGCAATTCTCCCCTTTCATCAAGTTACTCAAAATATTAGAGAAGTTGAAACTCACAAGCTTTGTGGACTGTTCTAGTTACATTATGATGATAATTTTGTGTTGGTATTACTCAGCTATTATCATGCCAGATAAAGAGGAATTTGTGGATCAAATGTTCTGAAGAATTGTGCATATGAGGAACTTGTATATTCTAGGTTTATTATTATACTGTTTGGATTTCAAGTAACTGAAAAATGTGTTTTTATTTATTTATTTTATTTATAAAGGTTTTGATTTTTATTAGTATACTGTTCGGATTCCGAGAAACTGAAAAATAAGTTCCATATCCCATGCAATGCGATCCATATCACCAAACAAAATTAACCAATCAATTAGTACCAAACAAAATCATAAACCTAGAAGAAATCAAGTGGTTCTTTATTCCAACCTTTGCACTCAACCCCCTTACGTATGTTATTCTTTTCCTTAGCAAATCAATTACTCCAGTTAATTGTTACAAACTTAGCAAATCAATAGACTGTTATGGATATTGCTAATGAAGCATCTGAATCCCTCTTGCATATAATTTTGTTCCCATTCTGCGTCTATTCTTAGTTTTTCTTTACCTCTTTAGTTTTTCTTTCCATATTCTTTTCACTTATGTCCTTGTTTTGAGGCTTTTTATGGGAGATCTACCAAAGTATTACTTGATACATATATGCTCTGGCCAAATAAAAGGAAACATTACAAATAAGGACACAAGTTTACTACAGTTCTGGTTGTAGAAATGATCTTTGTAAGGAGCACATTGTTCATGCCCTTTTAATAAAGAAATTGGTTTTATTGACTTATGTGTCTGTTGTTGTTGTTGGTTTTTTTTTTTCCTCTGCCAATAAGGGATCTTCTTTCTCCTTAACAAAACATGGGTATAAAAGACTTGAATTTCTTTTTGACTTTAGGAACTATTGGTTGGGCACTTGGTCTCAAAGTGGCTGTCTTGGGTTTGACTAGGAGCTCCCTAGTTCAAATGGGTAAGCTAATTGAAATTGCAGTCTGCACTTGGTCTCCTCACCCCCGTCTCTTGTGTCTCATTTCTAGGCTAAGCTAATTGAAATCGGAGTTCTCATTTTCAGAAATTGCATCTGCAATGCCATACGACACAAGCTAATGGGTGCTGAAATATTATTTCTAAATTCTAATTTAAAAAGTGACCGTTTTATGCATCTTTTGTATATTTTTTTAACCCTCTATTTTCTTCTTTCTCAAAAACTCTTAAGTGGACCTGCTGTAACTTGCAAGTCAACACAAGTTTTCACTTAAAATATTTTCTGTGATAATTCTGAATTATTTATTTTAAAAACTGGTGTATGATTTGTCTTTGCAGTAACCAGACGAAGATAAGCAGATGTCTTTGTAGAAATGCACATTCTTTCAGCAGATGATGTCACTTGGGGTGGTATGTCCTGCTTCATAGTCCTCTTATTAATGTTAGCTATAATGTATTAGTTCTGCATAGCAATTCTCTGTCACATGTTTTCTGCTTGTTTTTTATTTATATGTGATTATTTCCATTAGTAAAACAATATGGAGTTTTTACAAACATATAGTCATCAATGCAGGGGTTGGTCCAATAGCTTTTTTTTTTTTTTTTTTTTTTTTTGACAAACGAGGGTATCCAGATATTTTTGAGTATCTCAACTCTCGGGTTTATATAATCATCCCATCCCACATACACCAAGTACAGGGAGGAATCCCTTGAGAGTGGCCCCAAGATACAAGGCTTTTAATTATTTTGTTTTTGTCTTTTGGGTGATCATGAGTGTGTGCATATTAATTTGAACCTTTTTAAGTTGCAATCTTTTGGAACAGTAAAGTCTCTGTTGTAGTCAGTGGTCTAGTAATAGCAATATAGCAAAGACTTTGAAGTGCAATATTTTTTATCTTTTGATAAGTTTGGACATTCGGTCTTGTGATAGGCATTGCCATGATTCTTCTTTGACTAAAAAATGAAACTATTATCTTGCTGTTACAGCCATTATGTGTCTTTGATTTAATTATTTCTATTCATGAACATTCTTAGTATCATATGCTTGGTTTTGAGATGGAAGGTCATAGAATAAATCTATTAATCAGAACATTGATTATTCCTCTCCCTTTTTATTTATTTATACAAAGAAATTTTACCCTAATCTAATCTAAGTGTTTATGTATATAAAACTCTCTTGGAGATTTGGACCTCAACCCTTGTCCCCCCTACCTCACAAGAACTTTGTACTTGTGGAGTGACTATCACGCTAAGGGTGCACGGTGGTAACATTGATTATTCCTAGTATTTCTTATTTTACTTCTCATTTTTAAGTGTATCTATTTGTTTTGCATTTATTAGTTTATTCGTCCTAATGATCAAAAATTTTATATTTTGGGTTATATTTGATAAATTCATGAGGGTAAAAAGTGAAAACGTCAAACCTAAGCGCAAAATTGTGTGTAGCAATTTCTTTATCATTCTCTGTCTCTGTATGTTTTTTATAAACTGATGATTTAAGAACAAAATAAATATTGCATCATTTTTTAGATAGGATCCACAACATGTGAACACTTCAAATTAGTGGTAAAAGTATATAGCTTGTTTCCATCAAATCAGACACCTTGGTTTCAATTCCACTACAGATCAAAACTTTTATATTTTTGGCTATATACTTAAATTTGATAAATTCTTGAGGGTAAAAACTGAAAACGTCAACCTAAGCACAAAATTGTGTTTGGAATTTTCTTTTTCGTTCTTTGTCTTTGTATGTCATATTTAGACTGTTGATCCGAGAACAAAATAAATATTGCATCATTTTTTAGATAGGATCCACAACTTGTGAACACTTCAAATTAGTGGTAAAAGTATATAGCTTGTTTCCATCAAATCAGACACATTGATTTCAATTCCACTACATTTGGCAATATGAAAATTTACTAAATTTTCTTTCCTCTCATCTTTTCACTTTCAGCTTTGATAAGTCCAACGCTTTCATCTAGAGCACAATATAAGTTACACACTGTAGAGGTATAGCTAGGCGTGATAAACCCGGAAATTCATGGGAGAAGCAATCAAGATGTCTAAGGCTAAAAGCTTTTAAAGATGCAATAAGCCCAGAAATACCATGGAAGGAGGGATGAAATGTATGAAACCATGGCCTACGAGTGTGGTATAATTGGAAAATCTGGCAGAGAAGGGATCAAAAACATTTTATTTGCCTTAGGCCTACAGCCACGTTAAGAACTACTTAGCCACTGTCAGAAATTGTTTGCTAGAGAGAAGTCCTTGTATTCATCTAACTAATGTAAGGCCATTATTTGTGGGAAGTGGGATGATTCCTGTAAGCCTGAAACTTAGGTGGAAGATTTATCTCTAATTAGCCAAGGCCAAAAATTACACTCTAATTAGCCAAGGCCAAAAATTTGCCACGCCAACGTTGGAGATTCTTTTGTATTAATCACTCCATAGATAATGGATTCATGCTCTGTAGATAATTTTATTTTTGAATCGACTCTCTCTCTCTCTCTCTCTTCAATGTAACATTTGTTTCTTATGAATTATGTTAAAGAAACTTCTAATGATACATAATTTGGACTTGCTTCAAATGTTGAATGTGGACCATTACTGGGGAGAAACTGCACGTTAAACACAACTCAAGAACAGCTCAAGAAATTTTAAGAGGAACATAACATTTATCAATTGAGAAATTTTCCAAGGATTCAAATTGGACACATGGTCCCTCCACACAGCGTAAGAATGAAGGGGTATTTTCAGAAAGAATAATGCTAGTACTATACATTCAAATTGGGGAGAAACTGCATGATAAACACGACTCAAGCACAACTCAAGAAATTTTTAGATGAACAGAACCTTTATCAATTGAGAAATTTTTCAAGGATTCAAATTGGACACACAATCCCTCCACGCAGTGTAAGAATGAAGGGGTATTTTCAGAAAGAATAATGCTAGTACTACACATTCAAATTCGGGAGAAACTGCAAGATAAACGACTCAGGAACAACTCAGGAAATTTTAATAGGAACATTACATTTATCTATTGAGAAATTTTCCAAGGATTCAAATTGGACACACAAGCCCTCCACGCAGCGTAAGAATGAAGGGGTATTTCAGAAATAATAATGCTAGTACTACACACTCTTACCCACACTAGTTGCAAATGTTCTATGTGGGAGACTGAGTGATGGAAAAAAAATTATAGGTCCATGTGATTGTGACAAATAGTCAATTACAATCTGTCACATAAGATAGTTATGTCAAAGTGTGTGTGAAAGTGTGTGGTACTAACATTATTGCTCCAGAAATTGCCCAGCGGGACTTGATTTTCATTTAGAAATCCCTGCTTGCATTGATTCACCATTAAAGAGAATTAGAACTAAGCCTGTGAGCTGAAAATAGAACTTGAGCAAGGCCTTTGAGCCCAATCCTACGTAGGACAATATATATGCATTATGCACATATTATTCTTTATTTTCCTCATATGCACAGTAAGGTTAATTAATTAATTTATTGTTTTTACTGTAATGAGAAGGAAAATTTACAAAAAAGAAATTGTGCAAAGAGCTGAGAGCTCACAGTACAGACTGGCTCTCACAGTAGATCGAAAAAAAATTAGTTTACTCTCGGCTCTTTGCCGTCACTCCTACAGCTGCCAAAATTGCATACTGCTTCAGTAGTTAAAGTTGAGAAAGATAACAATGCAACTTTTAAAATGGAGCTTTCCGTAGAGAAGAAAAAGATTTGATGCTGTGGAGAAAAATGCTGTAGAGGCAAGGCATGGATTTTGCATTTCAAAAAGAAATGAAAAAAAAGTTGTAAATCACCATATTCATCAGCAATTGTAATAGGTATTGGTTTCGTAAGGGGCGTTTGGTTTGTCGTGATGTTACATTATACCGTAATATTATATTATTGTAATCTTATATTAATGTAATCTCAATACAAGAATACAATATTAAATTATTTAGGAAGGTGATGAAATTAAGATAATGTGATATATTTTGTAATTTTAGATTATGCTAATGTTCGAAAAAATAAAATAAACAAAATTTTAATATCACATCATCGTAATGTGCATTACATTAAGAACACATTACTGCAAACCAAACGCCGTCATAGTGTGTTAGTAATCATTTCCTTTTAACAATTAATTCTACTTTCCAATCATGTAATTATTTCAATCTGCCAAGCAACACAAAAACTTATAAACAATTACAAGAAACCATTATATAATGGCCTCTCAAGTAGTTGTTGAGGTAACAACACTAACACTAATAGGGCTGGCACTCGTACAGCCTAACCGGTCTTACAACAATATAGAAGCCAAGTAACTGCAGAAAAATGTATTAATATTGAATGGTTAAATATGACATTTCATTGTTATCCCAGGAAACAATTCAAAAATGAAACCATCATTTCTCTTTGGAAGGAATGCTAAGTATGCTGATGGGTGCTTACATATCTCAAGAAAATTGGAAAAAGCAAGGCACTTGCTGTTACGCTAAGTGACACCGAGCCTGAAGATGATTCCGACAATGAGGATGACAGAATCTTGAATGCCTTCACTGCCACAGTTAATCCTACTAAGGGAATTGTTGAAGATGTGGATGTGGATGAAGAAGAGGAATTGGTGGAATCCAAGTTTGAGAAGATGGATGATCAAGATGACATTCACACAGCCTATGCTAAGTTATACAAGGTCTCAGAAAAGCATGAAAAGTTGTATAGGTTGACCACCAAGAAGCTTAGTGATGTGGAGCTTGAACGTGAAGAGCTTTCCACAAAGTTTGATGAAGCAAACCAAACTATTGGAGCACTGAGGTTTGAGAATAACTTCTTGGTTGAGAAGACTAAAAAGCTTGAGGCAGAAATATTCCAAGTTAGAGCTCAGCTAGAAAGGACTTTAAGCGCTAAGCTCGATGAGATGCTCAGTTTTCAGAAATATGTTTTAGATCGAACAGGTTTAGGGTATGATTTCTCCTCCTCTAATATTACTTCTTCTAGTACTATTTTTTTTTGTTCCTCCTAGCAATAATGTTGAAAATGAGAACACTAATGTTAAAACTGAATTGGCTAGTGAGAACATAGACAGGGGTAAATCTATCTTAGGAGCACCCCCCTAAGAAGGATAAGAAGGAAGTTAAAAACCTTAAGGCTAAAAAGACAAACTCTCAAAGGCCTAAACAAAAGAAGCAGCATCTCTGTCATCATTGTGGAGCAGCTGGTCATACTCGACCAAATTGCTATAAGTGGTTAGCCACTCAAAATAGCAACAACATGATGGCGTCGGGAAACCAGAATCAGATTCTATCCTCGTTTGCTCCTCTCGGAGATCTTCTCAAAACCCTCATGTTCCTTTCAAACTTGAACGGTATCAATTCTTCCCCCTCACCGCCAGTTCAAGGGTTTGCAAAAAGGAAATGTTCTTCTAAGGTGTGGAAAGAAAAGGATTCCAAGTGATTTAATCACTTTTTTCTTACATGTTTAGTTTTATGCTTTACTTTGTTTTGTCTTACATGTTTTTGGTTGTTAGTTTTACGGTTTTAGTTATTTTGTTTTGTCTAAAAAAAAAAGAAAAAAAATTCAAAAATTCAAAAAAATACAAAAATTAGTGTGTGTGTGTGTGTGTGTGTACATTGGTTCTTGTGAACCTTAAAATGGCCATTGAAACATAGTTTTCTAAACTTTGTATCGTTTGTAACTTAGATGAGCATCTCTATACACAACTAAGCAAGTGAGTTTTGTGGCTCTTTGTTTGTGATGAGTAAGGATTAAGTGATCTCTTGTACTTAACACTCGTATCACTCTTTTTGACGGGAATGACTAGAAAATCCTAAGAGAAAGGCATAAATAACTATCTTACCACTGTTACCCGCCAATCATGACAATGACATCTGTATGCTTTAGCATAGTAAAAGTGCAATGTCAATGACATTTGTATACTTCGACATAGCAAAAGTGCAATGTCAAAAAATTTAACATAAATGGGCATTTCTTTTCTCTCTCTTGTATACCCATGCATGATTTGCTTGATAAAATAAAAAATATGCAAAGAAAATAAAAGGCAAAAAGAACAAAATACTTTAAAACATGATTGCAAGCGTGTTTTCTAGGAGATGTGGGAGTTATAGGATGTACCTCGAAGGTGATAGTCCCCATCAAATAGTTATGATTGTGTGTGAATTAAAGTGATTTTCTCATATCTCAAATCGTCATAACATTGAAACACTTATGCAATCTTGCAATGTTTTTCACATACAACACGCAATATTCTTTGCTACTCTTGATACCTGTGCAGGTACAATGTGATTTGGCTATCACAAGGTTTACATGTGTTGATGTATGTTCACTAAACTGTCTTAACTTTTTTTTGAGATATAAAATTGGTTAGACTTATTTAGTGTGTGTATGTGTGTGTGTGTGTGTGTGTGTGTGTGTGTGTTTGGGATCTAAATGCTTAACTCTTTATTGATTGAGAAATGATATTGAGAGGTTAAAATGTTGGTTGGATCTTTGGCTACGTTGCATGTTTGATTGCATTCATATTTGTGTTTTTCCCTTCTTGGAAAATTGGTTTTAAGCCTTCTCGACACCTCTCGACACCTGGCTTATCTGTTGAGATCTTAAGCTGTTTCTTATCGCAATCTCAATAGCTTCTCGACAGCTGGTAGATTGATCAAGAAATCTCCTAGCCTCTCGATAGCTTCTTGACAGCTAGTGGATCGATCGAGAAATCTCCTGGCCTCTCGATAGCTTCTTGACAGCTGGTGGATCGATCGAGCTTCTCTTATTCATGTCTGATGTTTTGTTCCTCGACACCTCCTCGACAGCTTCATCTGTTGACGCCTGTGTTCTCGACACCTACCTTGACACCTATCTCGATACCTCTCGACACTTCTATCTGTCGAGATTTACTGAGGTTCTATATATATGTTTCAGCGCGATCTGATCTTCATTCTCTCGATCTTTCTCGATCTGTCCGTGCCTGTTCATCTCCCAATCACTCTCTTCTCTCTCAAAACCTTCAACCCATGTGATTTTCGGTCTTTCTTGCTTCAAATTACTTGGTCTGATCTCTTTTTCTCTCCTTCTTCATGATCTTTTCATGCATTCATATCTAGGTTTCGAGTTTTTGAAAAATGTTTTTGGGGTTTTTCAAAATTGTTGAGTTTTTGTGAAATTTTTGGGATGGGTTTTTGCTTCACTGAGTTTCAAATATCATACATTGCATTCCATGAGCATTATAACTATCTTATCATGCATTTAGATGTGTGCAATTTGATTGTGTGCTGGTAGGATTGAATTGGGCTGAGCCCATGATATCTTTTATATTGCATGTCACATGTTCATGCATTTTTCATGCATACGTTCTCTTCTTTCAATATACTTGTTATATTTGAAATGTGTTGGGACTTTTCTAAGTGTTTCTTTCTTCCCCCTTTCTCTCTCTCTATCTAGTTTGCATTAGTGCGTCAATGGCACCGAAACGTAAGTTTGCTCCGTCCCAGAACCCTCTTCGTTCTAGGGCCTCTTCATCCTCTGATCCTACTCCTTCTTCTGTTCGGTTCCATGATGAGAAAGCTCAAAAGGACTTCTCGGAGAACTTCTCTAAACGAGGTGTTCATTTGAAACGCCAAGTTATTTTGTCGGACTTCGTTGACACTGACCTTCCCAATGTCATTCACAGTCGGGAATGAGAGTCATTGTGTGACATCCTGGTCACTTGTCCTTCTGTGCTTATCTAGGAGTTCCATTCCAACATGCATGAAATTGATACTTCAGTACCTCTTTTTCATACTCGCGTTCGTGGTACGTGCATAGTAGTCACACCGGAGTTGGTATTCGATGTGCTCCGTGTTTCGAGGGTTGAGCATCCTGACTACCTCGGTTATGAGCGTTTACGGATTGTCTCCAAAGACGAGATGCTCTTTGCTTTCTGTGAGCGCCTAGCTAATTGGGGTGAACGTCAGTTTACTTCATGTCGACCTTTTGCTAAAGATCCTAGATTCTTGAACATGGTGATGACTTTTGTTTTGTATCCTCTCTCACTACAATTCTATCACTGAGTCTTGTACTCATTTTATATTATCCCTTCTTGAGGATCTTTCTATCGATTTTCCTTCACACTTCATTATTTCTATCATAGATGTGTATAGGGATACGACAACTCGTGATAATCTCATCTTTCCTTTTGCTATGTGTGCTATTAAATCTGTTCCTTTTCCCTCATTCGACCATTTTTCCGTTATGTGTGCCATTAACTTCGCTACCATTAAACAGAGCGAGGCACAGTTTCGTTCGAGGCGGTCTGGTTTAGCAGTTCCTCCCACTCCTTCAGCTCCTTCTACCTCTGCTCCCTCTTCTTCAGCAGGAGGTGTGACTTTGGATGTGGTCATGCCACAGCTTCAGCGCATGGATGCTCGCCTTGATACACTTTCTACTGAGTTGTATCAGGTGATCACCCGTGTTGGCCGTATTGCTAGACGGCAGCCTCACCTTGGTGGTTTTGTGGAGTCTCCCTCTTCTCCTCTCGAGGCATCTGAGACGCCTGATGATGGTTCCAGCGACGATGATAATGATGAGGATGGAGATAATAGCTCTTCCAGTTTTGCCGAGATGTCTACTTGACACTCTTACCCTTTGTCACTTATGACAAAAAGGGGGAGTAGTTTTGGATATGAGAGTAGTCTTTCTTAAGGGGAGAGTTAGGATAAATGAGATTTTTGTTAGGGGGAGTGTTTGTTTATTTTTGAGAGATGCAGTAAGGATTACATGTATCTTTTCTTTTCTTTCTTTGTTGGAGATACTTTGTTCTTGTACCGAGGTCTTGTGACAATTGTTTTACATACATGATGCTTATCTTAGATATATATGTGATGATGTATGTTTTATTCACTTATCTCTATATGTGTTGTTTCTTTTCTCTCTTTATACACATGCTTCTTATTTTTTTGTATGCAATCTATTATTTCTACTTCACACAAAGGTGCCTTGATGTGTTTTGTTTAAAGTGTTTCAGAAATATAGGTTGTCAAAGTCTACTTGTCATAAACTCTCTTCTTGCAAAGTTTTTCAAGAGTTTGTGTTAGGATAGATTTTATTATATTCAACAAATGAGCATGAGTTAAGTTCTTTATGACTTCTCTCATATATTCATTTGTTTGTTGTGGTTTTGTCACAGATTGCCAAAGGAGGAGATTGTTAAGATATATGTGGTTCACTTATTAAGAACATATGTCGTTCTTTTATGTAATTTGCTAATCCTTTGATGTTTTTAATACTTCAAGAAACAAGGTTTCAAGATCAACTGTTAAAACCATGCAAGTCTGTTCAAGAAACAAGTTGAAGAAGTGTCTATCATTAAAGCTCGACAGCTGGCTCGACAGCTAGCATCTATCAAGCTTAAGAAGCTGTTCCAGCCCCGACGCTCAACAGCTACTCAACAGCATCTCGACACCTCTAGCTGTCAAGATTTAAGAAAAACAAATTTTCAGATATGTTTTGATTCAAATCCGTGGATATGTCTTTGGGCCTTCTTTTCTCATAACCCTAGACATATAAAAAGATTATTTTAAGGGCCGTCAAAGAAAACACAAGTTACACAAGTATTGAGCAAAGTCTGTTCAAGCAATTTGTGATCGGAGACAAAATTTGCCTTAGTTCATCTTTTTGTGAAGAAGCTGCTGTGTTTGTACACCGTAAGGTTTTGTAACCAAGCATCTTCTTGTTCTTCATCGTGAGGATGAACTGATGAACTGAAGAACTTTGCAGCCAACATCTTTCTCAAGTTGGTGATTGAAGTTGCGTACTGGGATCCGCGCAATTGGTTAGTCACATATTGGGAGCCGTGCATCAAAATGAGAGATTGTCATTACAGAACAAGTCTAATTGGATATTGGGGTAAGGGTTCAACTGTAGGTTGGTAGAAGGTACTGAGATTCCTTTACTTGTAACCGTTTGTTGTGATAATAGTGGATTCTTGGGAGTAGTGACCTTAAAATTACCCGGTGGAGTTTTTGCCTTGGAGGTTTTTTCCATTTATAAATAAATCTCCGTGTCAAATTTACTTTCCGCTGCACTTTAGTTTATTGGTGATTTGTTTGTGTTACCACGCGTTTACATGTTAAATTTGTTAATTAATTAAACTTGACTAATTAATCAATTAATCCATCACAAGAGGTCAATACATTTTTGGCCTATCATGTTAGAACCCTATGTTGCCTTTCAGTGTTGTCATTAGGTTGGTACGTAGGTTTTAAATTTCATCAGACTCAAGTAATAAGGACGGAATTTGTTGCTCCACATTCTATACTTTTTGGTAACAAACCTCGATACTCCCTCTAATACATGTTGTCATTTTATTTGAATTAAGGATATTTCATATTTGTGGACTTTGTCAAGCAGTTCAGATTTGGCTATTTGTTTTTGGCTAATATACGTTCTCGTTTCCCCTACTTGTTATGATATATGAAGTCATTATCAAATGTATTTTTTTTTTTTTTTTACTCTAACTTGTAGAAAAAGATAAGTATTAAGTTAACCCTCAAGATAAATCGGCCACAAGCAGATAAATAATTGAAGGTTGTCCAGGTCTCTTTTACGTTAGGTTATATATCAAATCAATCTCTTTTACGTTAGGTTATATATCAAATCAATTTCTTTATTGTTTTACTTTTTTCTTACTTGCAAGTTATAATATGAAATCACTTTCTCTTTATTTTTGGCTGAACAACAAAAAGAGGTTTTCGGTGTGGATTTACCAACCTTACATCATGTGACAGTAAGGAACATACAATGTATATTACCGGAACTTTAATGAGGTTATTATTGTGGCCTCAACACATTCATTGAATTGTCACTACTTAAATTACTCAATTCTTTTCAACCATCATGTGAAGTAATAAGAGGACTTTTACCACTAAGTCACACCTGCACAGTCGCTTTTAAAATGCTAATGATTCCTGGATGACATTATTATATGCTTACAAAATTGTTTTAAGTGCATGATATTTCTATAAAAGAGTACTTAAATTGCACCAGAAACCTATCAGTTCACAAATTTGTAAGAGCTTCTTCAGTGTCCATAATGTTCCAGTTACTATCTTTTACTTCAATCCTTACCTCTTTCTTCTTCCTTTTGGTACTGGTGGCATATTGGAAGAGAAATAAAGCCCGAGGTACCATCCTGAAGTCGCCACCAGGGCCGTGGAAGCTTCCTCTTATAGGGAATTTGCATCAGTTGATTACCTCAGGACCATTACCTCATTCTTCTTTGAGAGATTTAGCAAAGAAACATGGACCTGTTATGCGGCTACAGTTGGGTGAGGTATCAGCGGTGATCATTTCGTCACCAAAAGCAGCAAGAGAGGTATTGAAAACACATGAACTTTGTTTTGCACAAAGGCCTGACTTTTTTGTGAGTGAATTTCTCTCATATGATTATTCAGGCATTCTTGCCACTCCCTATGGCGATTGCTGGAGACAAATGAGAAAAATTTGTGTTTTGGAACTTCTAACAGCTCAGCGAGTTCACTCATTTAGATCAGTAAGAGAAGAAGAGGTATGGAATCTTATTGAAACTCTTGCTTCGTCCAACGGGCTTTCCATCAATCTCAGCAAGAATTTATTCGCCATGACAAATACTGTAACTTCTAGAGCAGCATTTGGAGAAAAGTGCAAAGGTCAAGACGAGTTCATATCTCTGGTTAAGGAGATAATGGTGCTTAGTTCAGGTTTTAATGTGCCAGATCTGTATCCTTCACTTAAATTTATTGCTTCAATCAATGGGATGAAGACTGCCTTGAAAAGACTTCACCAAAAGAGGGACAGCATTCTTCAGGATATAATTGATGATCATAAAATGAATATGATAACCACTAGCACCACCAATGACTCTTCATGCAAGGAAGATCTTGTTGATGTGCTCCTAAAACTTCAGAAGTCGAGCGACCTCAAATTTGAGATCACAACCAAGCACATCAAAGCTGTCACTTCGGTATGACTTAATAGACTCTTGCAATAGTAAGTGTTTTTCAACTACTAACAAGATTTATATAACTCAAAAGTTATATCAAATATTTTTCAGGAAATCTACCTTGCAGGGGGTGAGACTGCAGCAACAACCTTAGAATGGGCAATGTCAGAGTTGCTAAGAAACCCTAAGGTAATGGAGAAGGCACAAGCTGAAGTGCGCAAGGTCTTAGAAGGAAAGAGGAAAATTGAATATACAGACATTCAGAAGTTAGATTATGTGAAATTAGTTGTTAAAGAAACTTTACGATTACATCCTCCTGCAACCTTAATCCCAAGGGAATGCAGGGAGAGATGTGAAATCAATGGATATGACATAACTACTAAAACCAAAGTTATTGTCAATGTGTGGGCTATAGGGAGAGATCCAGATTATTGGGTTAACGCTGATTGCTTTCAGCCAGAGAGGTTCCATGGTTCTTCTGTTGATTTTAAAGGGAATGACTTTGAATTCCTTCCATTTGGGGCTGGAAGAAGGATGTGTCCAGGCATAACATTTGGTATTGCAATTATTGAACTTGCACTTGCTCAATTGCTATACCACTTTGACTGGAAACTACCAAATGAAGTCAAACCAGAAGAACTTGACATGACTGAGAATTTTGGATCAACCTGTAGGAGAAAGAATGATTTGTATTTAAATGTTACTCCTCGTTTTCCCTTTCTTATGGAGACATGTAGTCAATAGGATGTAATACCTAGTTTTATGTGTCTGTTTGACATTAATGGAATATGTTTAGTTTGGGTGGTATGGCAAATAAACAATTTTTAAGAGAATAAAGAAGTTAAACTTCTATCTTCATTTGAATGTCAGCTCTGTAAACTTATAGATACAATTTTTGAGCCATTTCCTCAGGTTGTATGTTCGTCACTTTCTAATAGATAAACTAAATTAGAAGTTCATTTTTGTACCTATCTTCTATCCCCTTAATCATGATGATACCAACTTTTGAACCATCAATATTTTTATATTTATGATTTCTGAGGCATTTTTAGTGTTCTATACATTTTTTTCCCTGAAAGTTTACAACTAAACAAAAAGAATCATACTCACATTTCCCCATCTAAAATTACAAAAGACATGCACTAAAAAGTAAAGAAAGTTACAGGTGGAGAACTTTTAGACCTTAATTGAAGCAGATGATGAGACAAAATAAAAGGTCAAATGAAAAAGTAAAAGACACAAATACACAGAAAAAGTAGTTTCTGCCTCAATACCAGTATACACAAGAACTAGTTTCTGCCTCAGCAGAAGCAACTGCCTTTTAGTGTAGGTACTAAATTTCACGAGAGACTCAAAGTGATACAAAGGACGAAAATTTATTGCTCCACATTCTGTACTTTTTGGTATCAAACCTCAATACATCCTTTAATACAAGTTGTCATTTTAATAGAACTAGCTGCGAGCCTCGTGCGTAATAATATTTTTAGGATGACTTCATTATTTTTATTTCTATTTTTATATTTGAACTAATTAAATAAATAGTAATGTTATTTATAATCATATTTTCATTTATTATAGGAACAATCACAAATGTAATATATATAATATCTATTGTACCAAAATCAAAATAACAATACAATTTTTCTCAAGAATTCAAAAGTTAGTGAAAATAATAATTCTTTAATAAAAGTTATAAATGATATTTTGTGTATCATTAAAAAGTTTATAAGAATTTAGAAATTATTCCTTTAATTTTAAACAAACTTTCTCAAACCTAATTTTTCTACCATACAATCAAAAACACTGAAAAACGTATATCTAAAAAACTAATAAAACTCAACAAAACTACAATTTACAATATATATATATATATATATATATATATATATATATAAATAAAGGTAAAAATAAATGATTGTAATTCTTTTCCTTAAAAAGAAAAAAAAAAAAACCAAGAGTACAATTCCAAAGGGGAAAAAAGTAGAGATTTTTTTGCTTTTGAAAAAAAGAGAAGAAGTATTTTGTTAATGCTTTCATAATCTAATCTAACATATAAACCAATATGTGAAAAATAAATAGATACATAAATAATTTTGAACACAAAATTGAATTTGTTTTCTTCAAAATATCAAAGAATACATTAATAAGGTAAGAAAGATGAAGAATAATATAAAATATTTATAAAAATTCTTAAAACAATTACTAAAGCATCTAAGAACATCATATAACAAAGATATAAAAATTTGCTACTAATTTGTTAAACAAAATATTTACAAACAATGAAAGGAAACTACACAAAGACCAGTAACTTCAACTGTACTGACTGTTCTTCATCAGTTTGTCCAAAGACTCCAAACTATTCTATTATTTTTGAAATAAACTAAAACCTAACAACAACACAAAATATTACATATTATAAAATGATTTTTTCCCCAAATCAAATCAACAAACACCATTCATCAAAAATATATAATGTTGTAAACAAAATGATAAAAAAAATATAATAAAAAAACTTGCATCAAGGAACATAACTGAATTAGTTAATAATAGGACAACAAAGGTACAAACCTCTCGTAGGAGATCCTCCTATGGACAGTTATCAGGTTGTATCTTTTCTACCATCAATGATTAAGTAAGACTTGTGACTACCTTTTTATAGACAATTTATAAAAAAAACATTATTCTTCATTGATTTAAATTTTCAGTTATAAACAACAAAAATTAGAGTTCTAAAAAACACAAAAATTCATCAATCTAAGGTACAAATGCAAGAAAAAAAAATAACAAAAAATGAAAAAAAAAATTGAGAGAGAGAGAGAGAGAGAGAACTTTTTTGTATAGGAAAAATATAAGAGTCGCAAATTTCTCGTAACAGCTAAGATGATGAGAATAAAAAGAATCAAAATAAAGGAAGATAAATGAGTAAAATAATTTTTAAAGTTAAAACCGTCCAAGAGGAATATATGTAGACAACACTTTTTTTTTTCTCCATTGATTTATTATTTAGTTATAACATCAAAATTAAAGTAGATGAATATGTAAGATTAAAACCGCCTAAAATGAATTTGTAAAACTAATATATTTATATATTTAACATTATAAAAATATTGAAGGAAAAATTAAAAATAGAAGACTAATGATGTGTCCAATGAAGTGGCTCAACAGGAGTATAATAATAATAAATATTTGAGGAGAGGAGGAGATGAAATGGGGTTTAGGCATTTAGTTCTCCGTGTTTGAGGGTTGTAGATTTAATTGAGTTAGAATTATGTGTGATAGTCTTTTGGTTTTTCATTAAAGATGTGACGTGGTTTTTAATGATTAATGGTGTAAAATGGGCCTTTTACACCAGCTCCTGAAGTTAATCTCTGGTATATATAGATTAAGGATATTTCATATTTGTAAACTTTGTCAAGCAATTCAGCTTTGGCTACTTGTGTTTGGCTAATATACGTACTCGTTTTCCACTAGTCGTGATATGTGAAATCATTATCAAATGTTTGTTTTTTATTGTATCACTCCAACTGGTAGAAAAGATAACTATTGTGTTAACCCTCAAGATAAATAATCCACAATTTATGCAACCAACGCATTGACTTACATATTTTGGGATTTAAATTTATCCCACAAATTGAAGGTTGTCCAGGTCTCTTCTACGTTAGGTTATATATCAAATCAATTTCTTATTTGTTACTTGCAAGTTATAACAAAAAAGATCTCTAATGTGGACTTATTGACCTCTTGTTACGTGACGGTAAAGGCAATACCACATGTACGACTAGGGCCTTAACGGGGCAATCATGTGAAGTGATGAGAAGACTCTTACCACCAAACTATAGGGAATTAACACGAAATTCTCAAACTTATGAGAAACGAAAATAGAGAAAACACACGCCAAAAAAAAAAAAAAATCACACGCACAAGATAATATTTACGTGATTTGACAATTTGCCTACATCCACGGAGTTGTAGGAATTTCACTATTATCAGAGAAAAATACAAAGTGCAGTCGTACAGTTTTTCACTCTCTCAAAAACAACCAAGAAAAAAAAAAAAAAACTAATCACCAAAAACTGCATTTTCTATATCCTTTGCACATGATTTACAATGAGCTGGGTCAAATCATCAACCAGATCAAATACAACTAGGCTCTACAAATCTCAACAAATCTCCCACTTGGAGACTAGTTCAATCACCAACATCAACTGCTATCTTCCAAAAACAATCCCCCATCCTTGCAACTCATTCGCCTATCTTCAAGCTAGAAGACCTACTGGCACACAGATTCAGCTTCTCAATAGTGACACCCTTAGTCAACATGTCTATCAGATTCTTAGATCCACAAATCTTCTTTAGTATTACCAACTTATCTTCAATAAGACCGGATAAAATGGTATTTTGTCTGTATATGCTTCGACTTTGAATGAAAAACTGAATTTTTAGCAAGAAAAATTGCACTCTGGCTGTCATTATGTAGAATGCCCATCTCTTGCTTCTTACCCAATTCATCTAAGAAGCCATGTAGCCAAATCATCTCCTTTCCAGCTTATGTTGCTACAACATACTCAGCTTCTGTAGTAGACAAAGTAAAAATCTTTTATAAATTTGTAGCCCAAGATATAGTTGTACCACCTAGAGTAAATACAAACTCAGTAGTACTCTTTCTACTATCAATATCACCAGTGAAATCAGCATCTACATAACCTTGCAGTTTCAAACTTGCATTTGTGAAGCAAAGACATATATTTGATAAACCTCTCAAATATCTCAGAATCCACTTAACTGCCTCCCAATACTGCTTTCCTGGCCTACTCATGTATCTGCTCACAACTCCCATTGCATGTGCAATGTCTGGCCTTGTACACACCATAGCATACATCAAGCTACCAATAGCTGAGGCATAGGGAACCTTGCTCATATAGTCCATTTCTTCTTCTGTCTTCTGTGACTATTCTTTGCTTAGTTTGAAATGACTACCCAAGGGTGTGCTCACTGGTTTAGCTTCATTCATGTTGAATTTGTTGAGAATTTTCTTCACATAATCTGACTATGAAAGCTTCAATGTACCATTAGCCTTGTTTCTAATGATTCTCATACCAAGGATTTGCTTTGCAACTCCCAAATCCTTAATTGCAAACTATTTTGACAATTGCTTCTTTAGATTATTAATCTCCTTAATGCTAGACCCTACAATAAGCATATCATCCACATACAAGAGAAAGTGATGTAAGAATTGTAAAAAAACTTAACATAGCAACAGTGATCAGCTTCACATCTCTTGAACCCAATTCTATGCATAAAACTGTCAAATTTCTTGTACCACTGTCTAGGAGCTTGTTTTAGGCCATACAAGCACTTTCTCAGTCTGCAGACTAGATTCTCTTGTCCCTGAACAATGAACCCTTCTGATTAAATCATGTAAATGTCTTCCTCCAAATCACCATGAAAGAATGCCGTCTTCACATCTAACTGCTTAAGATGTAAGTTTTCCACAGCAACCATTCCTAGTACCAATCTAATTGTTGACATCTTCACAACTGGAGCCCTTTAATAACTAATCTAGCCTTGTAATGTTTACTACCATCATACTCATTCTTTATTTTGTATACCCACTTGTTGTGCAAAGCCTTCTTTCCTATTGGCAATTTAGTTAGTTCCCATGTCGGATTCTCCAACAAAGAATCCATCTCATCCTTCATGGCTAACTCTCACTTGCTTGAATTCTCATCTTGCAATACTTCATCATAACACTCTAGCTCACCACCATCAGTTAGCAGGAGATAATTTAGAGCAAGTGAATAACATTGTGGAGGTCTAATGGTCCTGGAATATTTGCGAACTTCAACTACAATTGTACTCTGATCTACCTGTGAATCCACATTCTCTTTATCTTTTTCACCCATTTTCTGGACAGTACTTTCATTCAATCCATCTAAGTTGACAAACTCAGATTTATTTTGATCTATCTCTGTAACATCTAACACTACAGTTGACATGTCCTTATACATAACCTATTCATTAAATATCACATTTCTACATTTGATGATTTTCCTATTTTGTTCATCCCAAAACCTATAGCCAAATTTCTCATCACCATAGCCAATAAAAAAACATATTTTAGATTTTTTATCAAGTTTACTACGAGCATCAAAATCGATATGAACATAAGAAACACAACCAAAAACCTTTAATGGGAAAACCTTTAAATGGGAAATCTTTACCTCTTTACCTCTCCAAACCTCCTCAAGAAGTCTAAACTCCATGGGAACTGATGATCCTCGGTTTATCAGGTAAGCTGCAGTGCTAACAGCATCAACCCAGAAAGTTTTTGGTAGTCCAGTATGCAACCTCATACTCCTAGCACGCTCATTGAGAGTTCTATTCATGCGCTTAGCCACACCATTCTGTTGCGGTGTCCCAAGAATGGCTCCCTTTGTAAGCTTCCAAGTACCACTAACAAATAGTATTGCATGCCCTTCATCATGGCCTACAGTTACGTCCACCAATTGATCTATTCGAGGCAGGGGGAAAGTGTCCTTCGGGCAAGCTTTATTTAAGTCTGTAAAGTCTACACATACTCACCACATCCCAATTTTCTTTTTCACCACCACTGTGTTTGCTAGGGCTATCCACCAGAACCCGTACCCGACTAACCCAAGGCGAATCGTCTGACCCGTACCCGAAATCGACCGACCTGACACAAGTGATGGTCGGCAGCAGGTTTCAACCTCCAAAAACCAAGACTAGCAGGTCAATTGATGGGTCTGCTCTTCAAAATTCAATTCCAACCAATCCTTGCTTATATATTGGAAACACCCACCGATTTTCTCAAGTATGAGGATTTTTTATCATTTCTTGACAGATCCGGCGAGATCTGGCGAGATCCGGCAAGATCTCTTCGAGAACTCGTCGAGAACTCGTCGAGATCTTTTCAAGATTTGGTGAGAAAAGAAATTTGCTCGACAGATTTGGTGAGAAAAGAAATTCGCTTGACATATTTGGTGAAGATTTCCGATTATTTGCTCGATCCGGCCATGTTTTGGCCGGATCTAGCAGATTTGGCCAGTTCCGACCTGATTTCACCTAGTTTCATCTACCCCGAGTCCGATCGACCACCGACCGATTTTTACCCGATATTCAAGTCGCCCGAACCGACTCATCTAACGGTCGGTGGCGGGTCTGGATGTTGGAGACCCGACATGGTCAGGTCGGTTCCAGGTTGGGAACAAACCCGACTTGGACCGACCCGTGGACAAGCCTAGTGTTGGCCAGCCACTCGGGGTAAAACACCTTTTTTATAGCCCCAGCCTGCTTGAGCTTGAGTACTTCCCCCTTAATAGCGTCAGAATGTTCTCTGGATGGGCGCTGAGGTGGTTACTTCTTGGGGATGGTAGAGTGGTTGACGTTTAAATGATGGCAAATGAAATCTGGATCCACCCCAAAGGCTTCATAGGTGCTCGATGTGAACACATCAGTATTTTTTTTTAGGAAATCTATCAGCTATTGCCTTTCCCGAAGAGGCAATTGAACTCCAATTTGAAAGAACTTCTCCGCATTGTTGCCAATGACAACCCTTTCCAATTGCTTGCATTTTGCCCCTACTTCCTCTACCTCCGTGGACAGCACCGGCACCTTTGATTGCTATAAGTCTCGTCCCATAGAGGCTGAGGACTCATTCTCGATCTAATGTCTAATTGCGGCCACCATGCATTGCCTAGTCATAGATCGGCTCCCCACTAGCTCCTCAAACGGATACTTCACTAGCAGTGTGGAGGCTATAGCTCCTATGGCGTGAAACTAAGGTCTTGCCACAATAGTAGTGTAGGGGGAGTAGCCATCTACCATGATGAAGTTCACTTCTACGACCTCTGCCCCTATCTGGACAGGTAGTTGAATTTGGCCTTTTGGAAAGATGATCTTCCCATTAAACCTTATTAGAGGGGAATCGTAGTAGGTTAGGTCCTCGGACTTCAGCTTTAGTTCCCTATATAGGTCGGGGTACATGATCTTAGCACCGTTGCTCTGATCCACTAGCACTTTTTTAATGTCGTATCCTCCAATCCTGAGAGTAACCACTAAGGCATTGTCATGTGGCTATAAGGTTCCAATTTTATCCTCATCGGAAAAGCTCAAAGTTGGTCTGCCTTTTGATCTGGCCTTCTTCGAATTAGGGGGTGAGTCCCCCGTAGGTGGCTGAGCTACAGACATCATCGTGGATGGCTAAGAACAGGTCCTCCCTAGGGCAGCCAAGATGACACTAATTGTGCCTAAAGGTGGTCTCGCGGAAGTATTTCCTTGAGCTCCTGATCCTGCCTGGCCACCCTACTCACTAGCTTAGTGCAAGAATTGCTTCGACTTTCCGCTTCAAACTAGCTACTCTAAGTGATTCCATAAAGTCTTGCAATCTTCTGTGGTGTGTCCTTGCTTCTGGTGGTATTGGCAATGAAGGCTTTTGTTGCGCTTCGCAGGATCTCCTCCCATCTTGTTTGGCTAGTGAAAGTACGGTTCATTCTTAATTTTCACCAAGATTTGATATACAAGCTCTCGGAACACCGTGTTGACCACTTAGGCAGCTGGAGATGTCGATTGTCCTGTGAAATCTCTCTAAGGACAGTTGTTGTTGTATCTGTCCGACCTAAAATCCCCCTGTCCTGAGGGATCGACTTGGCTTTCCCTTTTTCTTATTGTTGATCCTCCTCAACCCGCTTGTATTTGTCAATACGGTCCATGAGCTAGCGTATACTCTTGACGAATTTCCTAATCAAAGATTTTCTCAAGCCGTGCTCGGCAGGTAGCCTGACTTTAAACCTCCATATAGCTATGTCATCGAAGTTCCCATCTATCTCGTAAAACATCTCTCAATATCTGTTGGAGTACGTTTTCAGAGTTTCCCCTTCTTGCATAGTCATGGACAATAGGGAATCCAACGGCCAAAGAACAATGTTACAAGTAACGAATCGAGACCCAAAGGCCCTTGTAAGCTCCTTGAAGGATTCAATGGAGCCTTCCCTCAAGCCACTGAACCATCTCATCGTTACTGGCCCTAGACTCGATGGGAATACCTTGCACATCAAGGTCTCATTCTTTGAGTGGACCACCATTTTCTGGTTGATGTGGCTAACAAGCTCCACAGGGTCCGTCTTGTCATTGTACATGGTAAAAATCAGTTGGAGTAAGCCGCCGAGGAAGCCTTCCTACCTTAACCCTGTAGGTGAAGGGGGACTTGGAGATCTAAGTCAGGACCCTGCTCAATGCATCCTTGCTTAGGCCCTTACAAGGTGGACTCTTCCCTCTCCGCCTATCTCTGTGCTCCTCGTCTTAGGAAAAAGACTCACTGGGAGGAGTCCTCGATTTAGGTCGGTAGCTATCATTTCCGTTATCATCAGAAGAATGGCTAAAATTGGAGGGAGTTCCTCTGCGTCGCTTGTGGCATAATTTCCTACGCAGACAGTCTATCTCCACCTGCAAGCTCCTAGTATTTTCCTCATGAGAGAAATGACTCCTACCTTGAGACTGGCTACTACTTGTGCATGTGGTGTGTACGCTAACCTCCCAATCCCTTCTCCGCTCAAGATTGAGGAAACGATCTTGGCGTTGAGAGCCAACAGATTCCTCCTTGTGCGGCCCCGGACCTACCATGGCTAAACGTTGATCTTGCTGAAGCTCAAGCCCTTTTCCACAAACGGCGCCAATTGTAAAGGCTATGTTTGAATCCTGAGCCCAAGTAGCAATAGGACTAAGGTCCAAATAGTCCAACATAATGAATTTGTAAAGAGTGGGCTTGGAGGCTAGGTTTCCACTGAAGGATCAACACGCACAACAGGTCAAGGAAGATAGGAAAATAAAGAAAATTAAACTCTATGTAGAGAAAATTGTTGCATGGCAAAGTCCGAGGAGAATGGTTATTGAATATATTCCTTCTGACTTAGTTACCATTTCTATTCTAAGTAGCTACATTATTCCTTTCCGCCATTTTTTATTAGATCCCTTTCCTCTAGAAGGTCTCTCACATTATATAGCCCCCTTTAGATGATCTTGGTCCTCTAGTTGTTAGTTGCTCAGGCTATCACTAAAGTGCTTGTTCCATTAGGCCCCTTACCAAACCCCTTGTGAGTTGTGTCAATCAAGGTAGCACTATTTAGGGGTCTTCTTCACATAAATGCGACTAGGAGATTTGGTGGGAAGTATTAAATGTGGTGGCAGCCGCCATCCTTTTAGTTAGGACTGACCCCTTTCCTGAAACTTCTTCTCTTCAGTGTGACCTGCTCTGGTTACGTGTCATTGAAGTGGCCTTACCATCTGAGAGTGTGATCTCCTCGGAGCTACAGTGTTCTCCTTAGCCTCAGGTATGACACGTAGCACAGTCTCCTGATTGGATTTTTGTACCCCACAACAATAATATCTCTAGAAACAAATACAACTTCACCAAAAAATTTAGCAGCAAGATCTTCTGATCTGAATAATTCAACTCCATGTGGTTATAGCACCCAAATAATCGCCCTAAAGAAAATCCCCAATTTATCTTCCTTATGTGTCTTGAGCAAAAGAAAAATCACATTTTCTTTTTTCTCTCAGTGCCGCACAAAGCACTAATATTTTTCCTTCAATCGGCTTCAAAATTGTGTTTTACTGTTTAGTCTCTCTGAATCTCTTTACTCTCTTTTTGTGAAATACACATACAAGCTTTATATAAAGCATTCAAGCCACCTGGCACTCCTAATAGTACTTGAATTAGGAGTCTTAAACCTTCCACTACAAAAAAGATTGCTATTTGCGATGAAACATTTTTGACGATTACAAAAAGCTGTCGTAAAAACTAGCTTTTTCGATGGGAAATCTCTTCTGTCGACAAATACTCGTCAAAAATTAACACATTTGTGACAGCAAAATGAGTTTGTCGAAAATGCCTATTATTTTTGTCGAAAATGTGATTTTTTTTTGGAGGGAATTGTCCTACCTTACTTTTTACTACAGCATAAAATTGTCTGTTGCTAGTAAAGTATTAATTATGACGACTGAAGAAAAATTGTCGAAACTATTAACACTTGTGACGGCTTTGATACGTCGAAAATACAAATCATATATTTTTTATGGTGTTAGTATTTGCGACAAACAATCTTCCATCGTAAATATAAAAGAGGGTATTATTTACGACGGCAGAAGAAACACCATCGGCACTATTAACACTTGTGATGGCTTTTGTGCATCGAAAATACAAAAAATATATTTTTTTATGGTGTTATTATTTGCAAAAAAATATTATTCCATCGTTAAAAAAAAAAAAAAAAAGGTATTAGCGACAGACATGAAGCCATCGATAAAATATTTTGGAGGGAAAATTCCCCCCATACTTTTCACTTTTGTGATGACATTTATCCATTGCAATTAATTTTTTTATTTTTCTAATTGAGTTTGTATTTACGACAAACATGCTGATTGTTGTAAATAGTTAATTTACTTTAAAAGAAAAAATGTATTAGTAATGGAATTAGATCCCTCCCAATAAATAATGTTTGCAATGGACCTACGTTGTCGACATTGGTAATTTTTAGAAGTTTATGGGCATTTCAATCATTTCCTAGCTTTGATGGCGTATTTCAGTGATTTTGAATGGTCAGATTGTGTCAACAGGTTAATTAAAGTTTCCAAGTGGGTGGGTACAACAACATGTGTCCATTATGAAATTAGATGGAGATCCAAAATCTGACCGTTGAATTGGTAGAATGTGGTGAAATATTTGTGTTTGTAAATTACAATGATAATCAGACGGTCAGATTGGGAGAACAGAGTAGTCAAATCTTGCGAAATTTCATCAAAGTCAATTAAACTTGGTCAATCTTGGTCAAAATTCAAAATTGGTTCTAAGACCACTGGATTTGATCAAATTAGGTTGTTCAAGGAGGTTTTAAGTGGGTTTTGGGTATTGATCAATGTTTTAAGGTTTTCTTGGTTTTCATGTTTTTATTAGTTTCAAGTTTTAAAATGGCAAAGTCAAAAGTCATATGCAAATCCATTCGAGGTCATTTTGTAGGTTTTTGTTGTATTTTGCAGATTATTTTCTCGATTATTAGTAATACTTATATAGTGTATAACTCTCTTAATTATTAGAGTATCAGATATTTTTAGTTATTGAAGTTTCATTATAGGCAGATACGACACGCATCCACCTTGTGCTATAGTCAGATTTAAAATTTGACCATTGGATTGAAAATGTAGGATAAAATATTGGTTTTGATGAATTTTGAGCTCAATCAAATGGTTGGATTAGGAAAACGTGACCAATCAAAATTTCTTGGTGTGTTGGTACAACAACACATGTCCATAATGCTCTAGACTCAAATCCAAAATCCGACCGTTGGATTGGAAGAATGTGGTTAGATATTGGTGTTGGCAAAGTATGACATCAATTAGATGGTCAGATTGTGAAAAATGAGTAGTAAAAGTTTGCAGAACTTGGTCAAACATGATCAACCATCAAAGTTGGGTCTATGACCACTCGATAGGATCAAATTATGTTCAGTAGGGAGGTTTTGAGTGTGTTTTGGGAATTGGTCAGTGTTTTAAGGGTTTCTTTGTGAAGTACAGTGACAAAGACGGTCAGATTGTGAGAACAGCGTAGTCAAAGCTTGCGAAATTTCGTCAAAGTCAATCAAACTTGGTCAATCTCTAGTCAAACTTCAGAGTTGGTTCCAGGACCATTTAACTTGATCAAATTTGGTTGATCGGTGAGGTTTTAATTGGGTTTTGGGTATTGGTTAGTGTTTTAAGGTTTTCTTGATTTTCATGTTTTATTAGTTTCAAGTTTTAAAATGGCAAAACAAAATAGTCAAAAGTCACATGCAAATCCACTGGGGTCATTTTGTAGGTCATTTTCTCAATTCTTAGTAATGTTTATATGGTGTATAACTCTCTTGGAAGAGTATTGAATATTTTTAGTGATTGAAGTGTCATGATAGGTGGATACAACATGTGTCCATCTTATGAAAAAAAAATCAGATTTAAAATTTCACCGTTAGATTAAAAGAGTGGGATAAAATATTAGTTTTAATAAATTTTGAGCTCAATCTAATAGTTGGATTGAGAGAATGTGACCAATAAAAAATTCATAGTATTTTGGTACAATAACACATGTCTGTAATGCTCTAGACTCAAATCCAAAATTCGACCGTTGGATTAGAAGAATGTTGTGAGATATTGGTGTTGGTGAAGTATGACAGCAATCGAACGGTCAAATTGTAAGAACTGAGCAGTCAAAGTTTGTAAAACTCGGTCAAAATTGGTCAAACATGATCAACCATCGAAGTTGGGTCTTTGACCACTCAATAGGATCACATTAGGTTGAGTATGGAGATTTTGAGTGGGTTTTAGGTATTCTTTTGTGTTTTAGGGTTTTCTAGACTTTCATGCCTTTGTATAAAATCTTCTTTAACAAAATTCAATAATGATTAGTACATACATTACTGAAAAATATTAAATAATAATACAAAGTTTATCAAGCACCAAAATACATGTAACAACAAATCTCTCCACAACCCGTTAAAAAAACTAAAAAATAAGAAAAAGTTGTACTAAATATTTCAAAATTTGTATTTTTTTTTAAGTTTTGGAGGGAGAGTTCCTGCTACAACTTTTCCTAATTCTAGTGGTCTTTCAAAAAAATAAAAAGGATTTATTGTGACAAAGCACAATTGTTGTCATAATACCTGAGTTTGAGCCAGCTTTACACAGCTATTATAATGGATATCCTATTATAACAAAAAAATTTTGCCACAACAGATATAATGTATGTTACAATAACTCATTAAATGCAAAATAATAATAATAATGAAGAGAAACAAAAGCGCTGATTGCCATTCTAGCCTCTAGGTCTCTAACTCACTATCAGGTTTGCTCTCATTTGATTCTAAGAAAAAAAGGGTTTGCTCTCATTCTTTATTTCTCAAAGACCTTCTAGCAGCCCATCACTGTCCATTTCCTCTACTTGCCGCCGGCAAGATACTCTCTCTCTCCCTCTCTCTCTCTCTTGTTTTGTGATTTTTTTTAGTCAAAAAGGGTTACAGAGCGAAACAAATGACTATACAAGGCTATCCTATTCCTATTATTTGTGCTTGTAAATTTTAAGGTATTTGTAGCTGTGTCCATGGCTGTCCTATTCCTATTATTTTTGAAAAAAGAAAAAAATTTGGAGTTAAATTGAAAGCTAGACGAGCAGTGATGTGGGGCCACTAGAAGAGCAAAACTAGAGGCAAAAGAAACAAAGAACTATTGATGTGGGGCCACCTTAATATGATTTAATCGACATTAACCTATTGAATTTTACATGAATGTTTTTTTTTCCTTTGGTAGGGTCTATAATTCTTTACGTTGCGACTCTTACTTTCATTGGAGAAACCAGTAGACTATAATATTTTTTTGGGATCACAATAGTTTCACCTTTATCATCTGAGTCTCCAACTAATGAAACACTTATTTCTTCTAGTGGTGTGATTAATGGGGTAGAAAATGTAATACTTAATATTTCCCTAATAATATCTATCTGCTAATATACCAATTGTATGCCTAAAGCTTATTATTTATTTTTACTTATTCCATTGTTGGCAGGATTTATTGTACAAAAGAAAAGAGGCTGAGGAAAGGCTAAGGGTGTTTATCCATGCCATAGCTACAAGTGTGAGATACATGACAGAAGGTCTTTTTTTCCCTATTTTTTGGTTATTTTAATCATTTATTTTTTAGTGCTTACATTTCATATTTTACATGTTATGTGTTTCTTTCATTTTATTAGATTCTTAAGTTTGAAAATATTATTTGAAATGACTGGACCTCCTACTTGTGGTCTTGTGCTTGGCATGGGTGCTGATATCAAGCCTAGAGATGTGTATGGCCCAAGTTCATCTAGCTAGTGTAGTAAGCGATGTCAAGGGGATTGCTTAAAAGAAAAGGAGGATTTTGAGCTTCGTTTGAAAGAAATAGAGGATAAAAGGTCTGCTGAGGAAATGGAATTTGTGGGAATAATTAGTCAATTGAAAGAGGAAATGCCTCTTATTATAGCAAATGTTTTGAAATCGATGGGCCTTAATTCTATGCAAGAACTTATTACACAGGTGTATATATATATTTCAGTATAATCAATATTAAATTTTTTTGCTATTTTCTTGAGGTTGTCAAAATAAGTTGTAAAGTTGCTCATCATAGATTTCAATTATTTCGATCGCTAAATTTAGATTAAAAATATGTTATTGAAATTAGTATCTCTTTACCTATCCATGCAAAGTTCATGATTTGTAGTGTTTGTTATGAAATGTTATTAATGTTACTAATTAATGTAATTTTTGGTGGCAAATTTATTCTTTGGAGTTCTCATTCACAAGAGAACTACAAGGTTCTTGTTAGTAGTAAGGATTTTTTTTAATTGATGATACTATTGTCAATAGTAAGGATTATGTATTCTGTGATGTTAATAATACTATTGTCATTCATCGTGGGAATTGTTGTTAATGTTAAATTAGCACGTTTTAGTTATATCTTTATTATGTATTGTAAATATAATTTGCATAGTAATAATTTTTTTGTATACTTATTTAGTTTAATCAAAATATTGCAAATCAATGCCAGAGGTGGTGATCAAAATGTGGACGAAAACATAGAAGATGACTCTGAGGAGGAAAACTCTCAAAAGGAGGACAATGACTCATATGATGATTAGTCTTCCAATATTTATGTTTTCAAGTTTGGTGAAAGATATTATAGCTTTCATGTATTAATGAAAATCTGATGCTATTTTGTAGATGTTTTAATATTTTTGTTTTTATTGCATTATGCACTACAATAATGGATTTGTGCTTGTTATTTGAATGGAGAAAGTTTTGAGAGATTTATGTTTCCTTGCAATTAAAGTATTGGAAATGATTTTTCTTTTATTATCAACAAAGTTATTTTGTTGCAAATAATGTATTAGTGGCGTGGTAAATAGTTTTCAATAATGGTCAAAGTTCATTGAAAAAAGTAAATGGTCACATTGATAATGTATTGTTGACGACAAACCAAGTATTTTACGATGGTTTTTAGTCGTTGGAAAACTACATTAATGACGACTATAGTCCATCACAAAAGCTATTTTTGACGACAAACCAATTAATTATGATAGCTTTTATTTGTCCAAAAAAAGTATTAACAACGGCCTTAGTTCGTCACAAAAAGTATTTGGTCATCCGACTTCCTTGTATGAAGTTGTATTGTCGATGACAAACAAAATAACTACGACGGCATTTCGTCGTCGAAACTATGCATTAACAATGGCCTTAGGTCGTCGCAAGTGGTATTTGGTCGTCCAACTTCCTCGTATGAAGTTGAATCTACGACGGAAGTTATCTAGTAGTTACGACGGAGTTGTGCTGTCGAAAATGAGTGTTAGCGACGGCCTCGTCGGTAATATAGTATTACCGACAAGGCTTTTTTCGACGGTCTTTTGCCGTCAGCAATACTAATCTGCAACGACTTTCTATGTTGTTGCGACAAACTCTGGCCGTTGCAAATAGCAATCTTTTTCTAGTCAAGTTTTCCTATTTTCCCTTGAAATAGAAGTCTAAGTGGGCTGGACTCTAGGTGCTATGCACCTCAACACTAAAGATAAATTTTCTGCTATCATTGCTAGATTATTGCTGTTTGTTGCAAACTTGCATGCCTAGATATTGTTTTCACTTGTTTGAACAATTTCTTTGCATAAGCCTTCTTTTATGCTGTTGAGGTATGGTTTTTGTATCAAATTTCCATTTTCATGAGTCAAATATAAGAGAAATAGAAGTCGAATCTGAATTCATAGGTCAACCATCTCATGGCACTTGGCAGTGAAGTAGTATTGTTAAATGCATGCTTAGATACAAATAAAGTTCAAAGTCTCAATGTCTATGTGCTTCGCTTATCCAATACTTGTTCAATGGCGAAGTTCATGTAATGAAGAATGCCTAGGTCCTTTCTTTTTTGGGCTAATAAATATATGAAAAAAAAATAGTGGCTTGATTTTAAAGGACATGTTGGGGAATGACATGTACATTGGTTTATTATCACAGTTCTTAAAGGATTGGATTCAAGTTACATTTGTTGTAACTTACACCATTCAATATTTTTAAATTGGATAAATTTTTTTTAATAAATTCATTGTTTAATTAGATTCTCCTCTTATACTTTATACACTTGCAGAATTTCAAGATTATATGAGATCAATAACTATGTAATCGAACAAATATTCAAATATCAAGTTTTTTATTATTTAAAATCCATATATTATATCTAAAAGTTGAAGCGTAGCATTTATTGTTGATACGTTCATGTTAACCCACCTCATCCTCCATGTCATTGCCACATCATTATTTTTTTCATATTTATTTTTTACTTTTAATTTTTTTGACATTATTAAATATATAAATACATTGGCTTTACAAATTCATCTTAGACGGTTTTAACTTTACATATTTATCTATTTTAATTTTAATGTTATAACTAAGTATTATATATACATATTCCTCTTAGACGGTTTTTGAGATTTTTAAGAAAACAAATTCAATTTCAAGTTTAAAATTATTATTTACCTATTCGTTTTTCGCATTTTGGATTAGATATTAGATTAGATTATGACAGTATTAATACAATAGTTGTCTTGATTACAATCATTATGTATAACTAACTTGTAACTCCATGCATATGCATGGATATACTTAAAAGATACACATTAAGATACATAGTATAATTCTTACATATATAATTTAAATATTATTGAAAGTCATTCTTATATTTTTTTTAACTCTTTAAAAAGTCTTGTAAGAATGTTAATAAGTAAAAAATGTAAATTGTCCATTTTTTAAATATTTTTATGTTAATTAATTTTAGACTTTTTGGTTTTTGTACACAATTACTCACTTGAATAGATATTTATGATATGGTCCCACATTTGATTCCAAAATTAAGAAATAAGACTCTCTCTAAAAAAAAAATAATTTAGGACACATGATGCAAAATTGGACTTCAATTGTAGAATCCAATTGGATTTTCTCTAAACTTTACCTATTAATATATAGATGACTTATAAATTTGAATTGTTTTTAGTTATACAAAAAAAAAAGCTCATAAATATAAAATCATTTAAACTCTTTCTTCCTCTAATTTTATATATAGTGTTTTTTTTAGAGAGGTTCAACCTATGGCGTATGCTCCTAATAATAACTATTTATCATCAGGCCAAAACACTAATCAATTTTTAGTATAGGCGGAGATTGAATCCCAAATATTTTATATAACTATCAGATATTTTACCAGTTGAGCTAACAGGAACCCACAATTTATATATAGTGTTAGATATATGATTATGTTTTTATGATTTATTTATATTAGACTCCTTGTTTTCTACACTAAATTAACTCATTTGGCATGAAATTAAAATAAAAAAAATTCGATTAGATGGAACATATATATATATATATATATATATATATATATATATATATATATATATATATATATATATATAAACTTGAATTGTTTAAATTTAGTTCTATAAGAAAAGGCTCATAAATATAAAATCATTCAAAAATTATGTTTTTTTTTTTTATGGTTTACTTATATTGGACTTCTCATTTTTTACACTAAATCAACTGATTTGGCACAAAATTTTAAAAAAAATTAAATTAAATGGGACACGTGTCACAAAATTAAACTCTAATTAAAATCCAATTTTTACATTGAATTAACTCAATTGGCACAAAAATTTAAAAACTTAAATTAGATGGGACACAAAGTACATAATTATACTCTAATTGAATTCTAAATTAAAATCTAATTGGATTTTCTCTCAACCTTACCTATTATTATTATATATATATAGATAGGGTAAATTTTTTTAATTTGATTATGCATTGAATATTTGGTTTAATCACGTCACATTTGAAATGTTTTACATATTTGGGAGAATGAGTTTGACTTTGATGTGAGTTTTTTTTTCCCTTTTTTTTTATTTAAATTGTAGTTTTGCTGAATTTTATAAATTTTTTTGATACGTTTCTCGGTATTTTTGATTGTATGAAAGAAAAAAAAATTGGGTTTGAAAAAGTTTTTTTTAACTAAAAAATAAATTTTCAAATTTTAGTTACTTTTTAATGATACATAAAATGTTATAGATAATTTTTATTAAAAAATTAATATTTTTTCAACATTTTGAATTCCCGAGAAAATTGTATTGTTTTCATTTTGGTATGATAAAAATTATATATTACATTTGTGATTGTCACTATAACAAATGAAAATATGATTATAAAATACATTACTATTTATTAAATTAGTCCAAACTTTAAAAATACATTTAATTAGACCATCCTAAAAATATTATCACGCGCAACGCGTCGGATTCACGACTACTTGTGCATAAATGATAAGTTTCTAGATTAAATATTAAATAGTATCTGATTAGTACAAAACTTAGTATGAGTATTAAGAACATGGAGAACATATAATTCAACAATGAGATTTATAAAAAAATTAATCCAACAAATTAAAGAGTTATTAGATAATGTAATATACTTTAGAATTAAACCAAATGTAACTTGAATCGGACTCATACTTGAAGTGTTGTAATTACATAAACAATTTTTTGTTAACCTATCAGTAGACACCGATAAGGAAAATTTACCATTCTTGTGTAGGTTTTTGTTAACCTATCAGTAGAAATTTCTACTATAGATGTAGGTTCGTCAAAGGGAAGACGTGAATTCAGGTGCGCTTTTAATTCTCTAATTTATGTATATTGGCCAATTCAGTGTGAGGAATTGTATATTGGCCAATTCTCTAATTTATCTTGGTGGCTCAATAATCTTAAAGCATATGTTGAGGAAATGACATAGACATTGATTATTAGTACTATTCTTAAGGTTTTGAATTACACAACAATTTTTTTTAACCTATCAAAAGACATTGACAAAGGATAATTTACTATTTTTTTGCTTTTTGGTTTTTGCCTTTTTGATTTTCTACTATATATGTAGGACGTTAGGCGGAACATGTGAATGCTTCCATTTTCTAATTTCTCAATCTTTCTTTTTGAGTAAACAGTAATACTTATTAGAATACACATGAAAATAGTAATATTAGTATTTTAAACTGAGTTTATAATACATTATTTAACCAAAGTACAATTACAAAAGGGTCTAACATTAGTAATTGTAGACTGGGATTATAAACAGCAGACACCAGATACACATAACCAATGTAAGATAAACATTCCATTTTTTGTAAGTAAACAATAATACTTATTAGGACACTTATGAAATAATAATATTAGTGTTTTAAATTCGATTTATAATACATTATTTAACCAGCGTACAACTACAAAATAATCTAATGTAGTAGTAGACTGAGGTTATAAACAGCGGACACTAGACACACATCTTCTCTTAATTTCTCTATTTTCTCTTAATTCTAACCAGTAGATATTCTAATAATGTATAACTCAATAATGTCTCATCAATTTTAACAATTATAAAATTTATATTAATTGTACGAAGTAACGGCCGTGAAGATTCCAGTTCAAAGTAAACATTCCTCTTCAGTGTCGTCATTTTTCTAGTCAGTAGATTTTTATTTTCATCAGAGATTCAGAGTCACCCGAGGGGCCGAAATTTGTTGCTCCACATACTACACCAGTTGGCAATAAACCTCAATACACCAATATAGGTCTTCATTTTAGGAGTATGATAATGGATATTTATAAACTTCGACAAGCAGCTCAGCTTTGGCTTTTTTTTTTTTTTTTTTAAATTTTATTATTATTATACTTACTCGATTCCCAGATGTCATGATATATGATATCAAATGTTTTATTTTTATTTTTTGTTTATTGTAGGAAAAAAATATTATTACTCGTTTGCATCCCACCCCACATGTCATGATATATAAAATCATTATCAAATGTTCCTTGTTTGTCGTATTACCGCAACTTGTTGAAAAGGCAATTACTTAGCCAACAAGCCTCAAGTTTAATAGGCCACAATTATGGAACCAAAACGTTGACTTATTTGTAATATGAAATCGATTTCTTGTTTGTCACTTGCACGTTATATGATATGAAATCACTTTTAAAATGCCAATGATTCTTGGATGACATTATTAGATGCTTACAAACATTTTAATATTTCTTGAAAACGAGTACTTAAAATCCACCAGGAACCTTTCCAGAGTTCACAACTATGTAAGAAAGATAAACTTTGGATAAAAAACCTGAGGCTTACAATAAGAGCTTCTTCAATGTCCACAATGTTCCAGTTGCCATCTTTTACTTCACTTCTTACTTGTTTCTGCTTCTTCCTTTTGGTACTGGTGGCATATTGGAAGAGAAATAAAGCCCGAGGTACCATCCTGAAGTCGCCACCAGGGCCGTGGAAGCTTCCTCTTATAGGGAACTTGCATCAGTTGATTACCTCAGGATCATTACCTCATTCTTCTTTGAGAGATTTAGCAAAGAAACATGGACCTGTTATGCGGCTACAGTTGGGTGAGGTATCAGCGGTGATCATTTCGTCACCAAAAGCAGCAAGAGAGGTATTGAAAACACATGAACTTTGTTTTGCACAAAGGCCTGACTTTTTTGTGAGTGAATTTCTCTCATATGATTATTCAGGCATTCTTGCCACTCCCTATGGCGATTGCTGGAGACAAATGAGAAAAATTTGTGTTTTGGAACTTCTAACAGCTCAGCGAGTTCACTCATTTAGATCAGTAAGAGAAGAAGAGGTATGGAATCTTATTGAAACTCTTGCTTCGTCCAACGGGCTTTCCATCAATCTCAGCAAGAATTTATTCGCCATGACAAATACTGTAACTTCTAGAGCAGCATTTGGAGAAAAGTGCAAAGGTCAAGACGAGTTCATATCTCTGGTTAAGGAGATAATGGTGCTTAGTTCAGGTTTTAATGTGCCAGATCTGTATCCTTCACTTAAATTTATTGCTTCAATCAACGGGATGAAAACTGCCTTGAAAAGACTTCACCAAAAGAGGGACAGCATTCTTCAGGATATAATTGATGATCATATAATGAATATGATAACCACTAGCACCACCAATGAGTCTTCATGCAAGGAAGATCTTGTTGATGTGCTCCTAAAACTTCAGAAGTCGAGCGACCTCAAATATGAGATCACAACCAAGCACATCAAAGCTGTCACTTCGGTATGACTTAATAGACTTGCAATAGTAAGTGTTTTTCAGCTACTAAAAAGATTTATATAACTCAAAAGTTGTATCAAATATTTTTCAGGAAATGTACCTTGCAGGGGGTGAGACTTCAGCAACAACCTTAGAATGGGCAATGTCAGAGTTGCTAAGAAACCCTAAGGTAATGGAGAAGGCACAAGCTGAAGTGCGCAAGGTCTTAGAAGGAAAGAGGAAAATTGAATATACAGACATTCAGAAGTTAGATTATGTGAAATTAGTTGTTAAAGAAACTTTACGATTACATCCTCCTGCAACCTTAATCCCAAGGGAATGCAGGGAGAGATGTGAAATCAATGGATATGACATAACTACTAAAACCAAAGTTATTGTCAATGTATGGGCTATAGGGAGAGATCCAGATTATTGGATTAATGCTGATTGCTTTCAGCCAGAGAGGTTCCATGGTTCTTCTGTTGATTTTAAAGGGAATGACTTCGAATTCCTTCCATTTGGGGCTGGAAGAAGGATGTGTCCAGGCATAACATTTGGTATTGCAATTATTGAATTTGCACTTGCTCAATTGCTACACCACTTTGACTGGACACTACCAAATGAAGTCAAACCAGAAGAACTTGACATGACTGAGAATTTTGGATCAACCTGTAGGAGAAAGAATGATTTGTATTTAAATGTTACTCCTCGTTTTCCCTTTCTTATGGAGACATGTAGTCAATAGGATGTAATACTTAGTTTTATGTGTCTGTTTGACATTAATGGAATATGTTTAGTTTGGGTGGTATGGCAAATAAACAATTTTTAAGAGAATAAAGAAGTTAAACTTATATCTTCATTTGAATGTCAGCTTGTGTGCTGTAAACTTATAGATACAATTTTTGAGCCATTCCCTCAGGTTGTATGTTCGTCACTTTCTAATAGATAAATTAGAAGTTCATTTTTGTACCTATCTTCTATCCCCTTAATCATGATGATACCAACTTTTGAACCATCAATATTTTTATATTTATGATTTCTGAGGCATTTTTAGTGTTCTATACATTTTTTTTCCCTGAAAGTTTACAGCTAAACAAAAAGAATCATACTCACATTTCCCCATCTAAGATTACTAAAGACATGCACTAAAAAGTAAAGAAAGTTACAGGTGGAGAACTTTTAGACATTAATTGAAACAGATGATGAGACAAAATAAAAGGTCAAATGAAAAAGTAAAAGGCACAAATACACAGAAAAAGTAGTTTCTGCCTCAATACCAGTATACACAAGAACTAGTTTCTGCCTCAACAGAAGCAACTGCCTTTCAGTGTAGGTTTTAAATTTCACGAGAGACTCAAAGTGATACAAAGGACGAAAATTTGTTGCTCCACATTCTGTACTTTTTGGTATCAAACCTCAATACATCCTTTAATACAAGTTGTCATTTTAATAGAACTAGTTGCGAGCCTCGTGCGTAATAATATTTTTAGGATGGCTTCATTATTTTTATTTCTGTTTTTATATTTGAACTAATTAAATAAATAATAATGTTATTTATAATCATGTTTTTATTTATTATAGGAACAATCACAAATGTAACATATATATAATATCTATCATACCAAAATCAAAATAACAATACAATTTTTCTCAAGAATTCAAAAGTTAGTAAAAATAATAATTCTTTAATAAAAGTTATAAATAATATTTTGTGTATCATTAAAAAGTTTATAAGAATTTAGAAATTATTCCTTTAGTTTAAAAAAAAACTTTCTCAAACCTAATTTTTCTACCATACAATCAAAAACACCGAAAAACGTACATCTAAAAGACTAATAAAACTCAACAAAACTACAATTTACAATATATATAAAATAATAAAGGTAAAAATAAAGGATTGTAATTCTTTTCCTTAAAAAGGAAAAAAAAAAAAACCAAGAGTACAATTCCAAAGGGGAAAAAAGTAGAGATTTTTTTTTTTTTTTTGAAAAAAAGAGAAGTATTTTGTTAATGCTTTCATAATCCAATCTAACATATAACCCAATATGTGAAAAATAAATAGATACATAAATAATTTTGAACACAAAATTGAATTTGTTTTCTTAAAAATATCAAAGAATACATTAATAAGGTAAGAAAGATGAAGAATAATATAAAATATTTATAAAAATTCTTAAAACAATTACTAAAACATCTAAGAACATCATATAACAAAGATATAACAATTTGCTACTAATTTGTTAAACAAAATATTTACAAACAATGAAAGGAAACTACACAAAGACCAATAACTTCAACTGTACTAACTGTTCTTCATCAGTTTGTCCAAAGACTCCAAACTATCCTATTATTATCGAAATAAACTAAAACCTAACAACAACACAAAATATTACATATTATAAAATGATTTTTTCCCCACATCAAATCAACAAACACCATTCATCAAAAATATATAATATTGTAAACAAAATGATAAAAAAAGATATAATTAAAAAACTTGCATCAAAGAACATATATGAATTAGTCGATAATAGGACAACAAAGGTACAAACCTCTCGTAGGAGATCCTCCTATGGACAGTTATCAGGTTGTATCTTTTCTACCATCAATGATTAAGTAAGACTTGTGACTACCTTTTTATAGACAATTTTAAAAAAAAAATTATTCTTCATTGATTTAATTTTTCAGTTATAAACAACAAAAATTAGAGTTCTAAAAAACACAAAAATTCATCAATCTAAGGTACAAATGCAAGAAAAAAAAAACTAACAAAAAATGAAAAAAAAAAATTGAGAGAGAGAGAGAGAGAACTTTTTTGTATAGGAAAAGTATAAGAGTCGCAAATTTATAGTAAGAGCTGAGATGATGAGAATAAAAAGAGTCAAAATAAAAGAAGATAAATAAGTAAAATAATATTTAAAGTTAAAACCGTCCAAGAGGAATATATGTAGACAACACTTTTTTTTTCTCCATTGATTTATTATTTAGTTATAACATCAAAATTAAAGTAGATGAATATGTAAGATTAAAACCGCCTAAAATGAATTTGTAAAACCAATATATTTATATATTTAACATTATAAAAAAATTGAAGGAAAAATTAAAAATAGAAGACTAATGATGTATCCAATGAAGTGGCTCAACAGGAGTATAATAATAATAAATATTTGAGGAGAGGAGGAGATGAAATGGGGTTTTGGCATTTAGTTCTTCAAGTCTAATACGTGTTTGAGGGTTGTAGATTTAATTGAGTTAGAATTATGTGTGATAGTCTATTGATTTTTCATTAAAGATGTGACGTGGTTTTTAATGATTAATGGAGTAAAATGGGCCTTTTACACCAGCTCCTGAAGTTAATCTCTGGTATATATAGATTAAGGATATTTCATATTTGTAAACTTTGTCAAGCAATTCAGCTTTGGCTAATATACGTGCTCGTTTTCCACTAGTCATGATATGTGAAATCATTATCAAATGTTTGTTTTTTATTGTATCACTCCAACTGGTAGAAAAGATAACTATTGTGTTAACCCTCAAGATAAATAATCCACAATTTATGCAACCAACGCATTGACTTACATATTTTCGGATTTAAATTTATCCCACAAATTGAAGGTTGTCCAGGTCTCTTCTACGTTAGGTTATATATCAAATCTATTTCTTATTTGTTACTTGCAAGTTATAACAAAAGAGGATCTCTAATGTGGACTCATTGACCTCTTGTTACGTGACTATAAAGGCAATACCACATGTACTACTAGGGCCTTAATGGGGCAATCATGTAAACTGATGAGAAGACTCCTACCACCAAACTATAGGGAATTAACACGAAATTCTCAAACCTATGAGAAACAAAAATAGAGAAAACACGCGCCAAAAGAAAAATAATCACACACACAAGACAATATTTACGTGATTTGACAATTTGCCTATATCTACGGAGTTGTAGGGATTTCACTATTATCAAGTAAAAATACAAAGTGCGGTCGTATAGTTTTTCACTCTCTCAAAAACAATCAGGAAAAAAAAAAAACTAATCACCAAAAACTAAATTTTCCATATCCTATGCACATGATTTACAATGAGTTGGGTCAAATCATCAACCGGATCAAATACAACTAGGCTTTACAAATCCCAACAAATCTCCTACTTGGAGACTAGTTCAATCACCAACATCAACCGCTATCTTCCAAAAACAATCCCCCATCGTTGCAACTCATTCGCCTATCTTCAAGCTAGAAGACCTACTGGCACACAGATTCAGCTTCTTAATAGTGACACCCTTAGTCAAGATGTATGTCAGATTCTTAGATCCACAAATCTTCTTTAGTATTACCAACTTATCTTCAATAAGACCGGATAAAGTGGTATTTTGTGTGTATATGCTTCAACTTTGAATGAAAAACTAAATTTTTAGTAAGAAAAATTGCACTCTGACTGTCATTATGTAGAATGCCCATCTCTTGCTTCTTACCCAATTCATCTAACAAAGCCATGTTGCCAAATCATCTCCTTTCCAGCTTATGTTGCTGCAACATACTCAGCTTCTATAGTAGACAAAGTAACAATCTTTTGTAAATTTGAAGCCCAAGATATAGTTGTACCACCTAGAGTAAATACAATCCCAGTAGTACTCTTTCTACTATCAATATCACCAGTGAAATCAGCATCTACATAACCTTGCAGTTTCAAACTTGCACATGTGAAGCAAAGACATGTATTTGATAAACCTCCCAAATATCTCATAATCCACTTGACTGCCTCCCAATACTGCTTTCCTGGCCTACTCATGTATCTACTCACAGCTCCCATTGCATGTGCAATGTCTGGCCTTGTACATACCATAGTATACATCAAGCTACCAATAGTTGAGGTATAGGGAACCTTGCTCATATAGTCCATTTCTTCTTCTATCTTCGGTGACTATTCTTTGCTTAGTTTGAAATGACTACCCAAGGGTGTGCTTACTGGTTTAGCTTCATTCATGTTGAATCTGTTGAGAATTTTCTTCACGTACTCTAACTATGAAAGCTTCAACGTACCATTAACCTTGTCTCTAATGATTCTCATACCAAGGATTTGCTTTGCAACTCCCAAATCCTTAATTGCAAACTATTTTGACAATTGCTTCTTCAGATTATTAATCACCTCAATGCTAGACCCTGCAATAAGCATATCATCTACATACAAGAGTAAAGTGATGTAAGAATTGTCAAAAAACTTAACATAGCAACAGTGATCAGCTTCATATCTCTTGAACCCAATTCTATGCATAAAACTGTCAAATTTCTTGTACCACTGTCTTGGAGCTTGTTTTAGACCATACAAGCTCTTTCTCAGTCTGCAGACTAGATTCTCTTGTCCCTGAACAATGAACCCTTCTGGCTAAATCATGTAAACGTCTTCCTCTAAATCACCATGAAAGAATGCCGTCTTCACATCTAACTACTCAAGATGCAAGTTTTCTATAGCAACCATTCCCAGTACCAATCTAATTGTTGACATCTTCACAATTGGAGCCCTTTAATAACTAATCTAGCCTTGTAACGTTTGCTACCATCATGCTCATTCTATATTTTGTATACCCACTTGTTGTGCAAAGCCTTCTTTCCTACTAGCAATTTAGTTAGTTCTCATGTCTGATTCCCCAACAAAGAATCCATCTCATCCTTTATGGCACACATGTGAAGTATACAGGGGGAGCTAAAGGGTCACGCCAGCTGTCACACTACAGGACAAAACCTCTAGCTGGCCAGGCAGTTAGCTCGCGACTCGTTCCAGTCACAAGCTCGAGATGCCAGAATGCCCTGTTTGGCTGTAACTAACTTTTCACATTCCATACACACTCTACTATAAATACCCTTATACCCATGAAATGTAGAGAGCTTCCAGAGAGAATTTTGAGAAAGAAACCCTAGAGAAAAACAAGATTGACTTATCCACAATTTTCATCATTTGATTCTCCAAATTTCTCTACTCTCACCCTCTCCATTATTACATCATTGAGAGGTACATTAGTCAAATCCTTATCTCACCATATTCATATTTGTGAGGTGGCATTTTGGTAGTTGGGAAACAGTTAAGAAGTGACTAATTCATTTTGGTTGATGCAATGGGCTTATTGTAGAATTCGGTAAGCTAGAGAAGACAAGGTTCGGCGTAACCATGTTGGAGCAAGAAGCTTAGAGGGCTTAGGCGCACTTGGTAGATTAGGCTTGGAGGGTCTTCTACTATTCATGTATCCCAACTTCATTCTGTAGTGGATTATTGACCGCTTGGAGGTCGACGGAGAGGTTTTTCGCCGAGGACTTCGGTTTCCTCTTCGATAATACATCATTGTATTTTCTTTGTATTTGCATCTCTCTTCCCTTAATCTTTACCTTTTAATTGCTGTTGTGGTTGTAATTAATTTCGGTTTAGATTGTTTTACCAATTCTGATTTAGCTTATTTTCATATTCCGCACATACAATGTTTGATAATAAGCTTGTGTTGGTAATTTGTTAATTAGGGGTCTAAATATTCATAGGTGTTTTACACACTTATTGAACATTCAGTCCTCATCCTAAGAAGCCTCTGGAATAGGAGGAGGAGAAGTAACGAAGCCACACATGACAGCCTGTCGTCATGCAATACGACCAACATGAGTGTTCACCTGACATAACTCATCACTAAAAGTGTTAAGGTGAGCATCTATGCACACAAGCTGTGCCATGATGTCCTCAAGAGTCACATCGCCCGGAAAAGAAAAGGGAGTGCATGTGGATGGAGCTGTAGAAGCTGGAGGAATCACCTTCCCGGACAGCCTCGAACGTAGCCGCTCCTCACTCCATTTAACAGTAGCGGTATCTATGGCACACATAACATGAAAGTGGTTGAAAACGGGAAAGGGGACAGGAAAATGGCATAGAATCCTCGCGATAGTCGAAGGGAAGATGAGCTTATCACAGGTCGTCGTATCCCTATACACATCTATGAGAGAAAGAATGAAATGAGAGGGAAAATCTATGGTAAGGTGCTCTAAAAGGGAAAGAAAAAATCGAGCACGGGGCTCTGTAATGGAGTTATAAAGAGATAAAGGATGTAAAACAAAAGTCATAACCATGTTAAGGAACCCAGGACCTTGAGCAAAGGCCGAACAAGGAGTGAACTGACAATCACCCTAATCAGAGGGATGCTCACAAAAAGCGGACATAAGCTCGTCTTTAGACACGGTCTTAAGACAATCACAACCAGGGTAGTCAGGATGCGCTACCCTAGGGATATGGAGCGTGTTGGATACAATATCCGGAGTGACCACGATGCGCGTACCTCGAACGCAAGTAGAAAAATGATGTACTGAATAATCAAATCCATGCATGTTGAAGTAGAACTCTTGTATAAGCATGGATGGACAAGTGACCAGGACGTCACACAATGACTCCCAACCCCTATTGTGAATAACAATTGGTAGATCAGTATCGGAGAAGTCCAATATAATGACTTGGCAGTCCGAATGAATGCCTCGTCTAGAAAATTTCTCTAAAATGTCCTTGCAGGCTTTATCATCATGGAACCAAATATGAGAGGGGGTAGGATCAGAAGAGGTAAATGCCCCAGAATGAAGACGGTTCCAAGATGGAGTAGATTTTTGTTTAGGTACCATAGAGCAACTAAGTGAAAAAAGAAGAAAGGAAGAGGGGGAGAGACAAACAATAAAGCACCAATCACAATCAATATATAAGAATATAGAGAATGTAAGGTACGTATGCATGAAATGCATGAGCATGTGATATGCAATAGTAAATACATCATGGGCTCAGCCTAATCCAAACCTACCAGCACACAATCATTACAACAAGGTAAACACAAATCTAAGATGCATAAACATTGTGATGCAATGCATAATGATTTAAAGCCATTTAAGCAAGACCCATCCCAAAAATTTTCCAAAACTTCATCAATTTGAAAAAGCCCAAAAATTTTCAAAAACCCAAAAACTTAAGTCAAATGCATGAAATGCATGAAGAATGAAGGATTAAGGACCTTTACCAATGAATAATACTTGATCTAGGCCGAAAAACCCTTTCGAATGAAGTTTGGAGTAAGAAGAAAGTGTTTGGGAGGTGAGAAGATAGAAAACAATCGAGAGACATCGATGAGAAATGAGGAAAAGTCACGTGGATTCTATTTATAGACTCTCATAATTCTCGACAGATCGAAAGGTGTCGAGCTTTAAATGCTTGAAAAGATCCAGCTATTAAGCAGCTATCCATAAGTGGCCACAGCAAAAAGGGGCTCAATGGATTGAGGAGCTATTAAGCATCTATCGAGAAAACAGAAACTTTCTCGATGGATCGAGGAGCTATCGAGATTGCGATTAAAAGAAGTTAAAGAGCTCGATAGATAGCTTAGCTGTCAAGAGGTGTCGAGAAGCTATCAAGATTGCTTAAAAATAGTTTTTCAAGAAGACAAAAACATAGACATGAATGCAATCAAACATGCAACTCAACCAAGGATCCAAACAACATTTTAATCTCTCAAAAACATCTATCAATCAAGAAAATGTCATGCATTTAGATCCAAAACACACACACATACACATACACACATTAAACAAGTCTAACAAATTTTATATTTCAAAAACAAGTTAAGACAGTTTAGTGAGTATACATTAACACAAGTAAACTTTGTGATGGCCAAATCACATTGTACCTACACATGTATCAAAAGTAGCAAAGAATATTGCATAAGTGTCTACATGTTATGACGATTTAAGATATGAGTAAATCAATTTAACTCACACACGATCATAACTACTTGATGGGGACTATCACCTTTGAGGTACATCCTATAACTCCCACATTTTCTAGAATACATGTTTGCAATCATGTTTTAAAGCATTTTGTTTCTTTTGCTTTAATTTTTCTTTGCATATTTTTCTTTTATTAAGCATATCATGCATGGGCATACAAGAGAGAAAAGAAATACCCAATGATGTTAAGCTTTTTGACATTGCACTTTTGCTATGCCGAAGCATACAAATGTCATTTCATGATTGACGGGCAACAGTGGTGAGATAGTTATTTATGCCTTTCTCTTAGGTTTTTTTAGTCCTTCCCGTCAAAAAGAGTGATACAAGTGTTAAGTACAAGAGATGACTTAATCTTACTCATCACAAACACGAGCCACAAAGCTCACTTGCTTAGTTGTGTATAGAGATGCTCATCTAAGCTATAAAACATACAAAGTTTTGAAAATTATGTTTCATTGGTCATTTAAGGTACACAAGTACCAATATACACAAACACACACTGTTTTTGTATTTTTCTGATTTTTCAATTTTTTATTTTGAAAACAAAACAAAATAAAAACTAAACAACCAAATAAAAACAAACAAACAACATGAAAGCATGAAAGAAATATGCAGATGCATGAAAGCATGAAAGAAAAATGCATATGCATGAAAACATAATTCCAAAAGTAGATAAGAAGTCAAGCAAAGAGAGTCCAACTTTAGATAGAAAGAATTAAAGTAGAGGACAAACAGAAAAGACAATTAAGTCTTAGGCACATTTCTCACCCACACAGCATGAGTCTTTGGCCATAAAGATGAAAAGGCACATGTCCTAGTATGTCTACTAAAGGATATAGAAGAATTAGAATTCTCTTGAAATTGAGTTAAAAAGCTCAAAGTTTTTAATAACTCGCCAAGAATAGGTACAGAGCCTTTAGTCCAAGGATGAGACCTATTTGACACTCACTTATGACAAAACAACTTGAAATAATTAGGTCGAGTGTGATTAGAAACACCACAATGGTGACAAACATGAGCAATTTTAGAACTACTCGACACCCTAGAAGGAGGTCTAACCTTAGAGGTTGACAAAGACCTCAACTTAGGACAATTTGGCCTAATATGACCAACAATATGACAATGATGACAAATGGGGACAAATTCAGATTTTTCATTCAACCTAGGAGGAGTTTTAGACATAGGTTTAGAAATTTCAGCGTTAACATCAGACTGTTTACCTTTGTCTATCCTAACAATATTAACCTTCAACTCTTGATTATTCCTTTTAAATGGAGGAATATAAAAATCTTTTTCTTTTGAGTTAGGCTCAACAACAAGTTTGGTACTAGTTAAATTTTAAACTTCAGATTTAAATTCAACTAGTTGCTCTTCCAAATTCTTAATTTTGCCCACCTAAGATGAAATTTGATTTTTAAATTTCTCATTCAAATTATTTGCTTCATCCAATTTTGCAATCAATTCATCTCTTTCAAGATTGACCTTTTTAAAATTAGCTTTTAATTTTGTAAAACATTCAAGAAAAATTATAAAGCTTGCAATAGGCATCTTGAATATCATCATCATCATTCAACACAAGATCATGCAAATAAAAACAATCAATAGTTTCCATGACAACAGGGGTCAATAGATCACACAGCAAAAATTAAAACCTAATCAAAGTGTCCCTGCTCTGATACCACTTAATAGGCCAAAAATGTATTAACCCCTTGTGATGGATTAGTTGAATAATTAGCCAAGTTTAATTAATTAATAAATTTAACATGCAATGTACGTGGCAGCACAAACAAATCACCAACTAAATAAATATGTAGCGGAAAATAAATTGACATGGTGATTTGTTTACGAATGAGGAAAATCTCCAAGGCAAAAATCCCACCAAGTACTTTTAAGGTCGCCACTCCCGATGATCCACTATTATCAAAACAAGCGGTTACAAGTAAAGGAATCCCAGTACCTTATACCAACTTACAATTGAACCCTTACCACAATACCCAATTGGACTTATTCTATAGTGATAATCTCTCCTTGTATTACATGGCTTCCAGTACGTGACTAACCAATAGATGCGCGGATTCCAGTACGCAACTTGATCACCAACTTAAGGTTTTCTTGGTTTTCATGTTTTTATTAGTTTCAAGTTTTAAGATGGCAAAGTCAAAAGTCATATGCAAATCCATTCGAGGTCATTTTGTAGGTTTTTGGTTGTATTTTGCAGATTATTTTCTCGATTATTAGTAATACTTATATAGTGTATAACTCTCTTAATTATTAGAGTATCAGATATTTTTAGTTATTGAAGTTTCATTATAGGCAGATATGACATGCATCCACCTTGTGCTATAGTCAAATTTAAAATTTGACCATTGGATTGAAAATGTAGGATAAAGTATTGGTTTTGATGAATTTTGAGCTCAATCAAACGGTTGGATTAGGAAAACGTGACCAATCAAAATTTCTTGGTGTGTTGGTACAACAACACATGTCCATAATGCTCTAGACTCAAATCCAAAATCTGATCGTTGGATTGGAAGAATGTGGTTAGTATTGGTGTTGGCGAAGTATGACATCAATTAGATGGTCAGATTGTGAAAAATGAGTAGTAAAAGTTTGCAGAACTTGGTCAAACATGATCAACCATTAAAGTTGGGTCTATGACCACTCGATAGGATCAAATTATGTTCAGTAGGGAGGTTTTGAGTGTGTTTTGGGTATTGGTCAATGTTTTAAAGGTTTCTTTGTGAAGTACAGTGACAATTAGACGGTCAGATTGTGAGAGCAGAGTAGTCAAATCTTGCGAAATTTCGTCAAAGTCAATCAAACTTGGTCAATCTCTAGTCAAACTTCAGAGTTGGTTCCAGGACTATTTAACTTGATCAAATTTGGTTGATCGATGAGGTTTTAATTGGGTTTTGGGTTTTGGGTATTGGTTAGTGTTTTAAGGTAATCTCAATTTTCATGTTTTATCAGTTTCAAGTTTTGAAATGGCAAAACAAAATAGTCAAAAGTCACATGCAAATCCATTGGGGTCATTTTGTAGGTTTTGGGTTGTATTTTGTAGGTCATTTTCTCAATTCTTAGTAATGTTTATATAGTGTATAACTCTTTTGGAAGAGTATTGAATATTTTTAGTGATTGAAGTGTCATGATAGGTGGATACAACAACATGTGTCCATCTTATGAAAAAAAAAAAATCAGATTTAAAATTTGACCGTTAGATTAAAAGAGTGGGATAAAATATTGGTTTTAATGAATTTTGAGCTCAATCTAACAGTTGGATTGAGAGAATGTGACCAATAAAAAATCCATGGTATTTTGGTACAACAACACATGTCCATAATGCTCTAGACTCAAATCCAAAATTCCACTGTTGGATTAGAAGAATGTTGTGAGATATTGGTGTTGGTGAAGTATAACAGCAATCAAACGGTCAAATTGTAAGAAATGAGCAGTCAAAGTTTGTAAAACTCGGTCAAAATTGGTCAAACATGATCAACCATCGAAGTTGGATCTTTGACCACTCGATAGGATCACATTAGGTTGAGTATGGAGATTTTGAGTGGTTTTAGGTATTCTTTTGTGTTTTAGGGTTTTCTAGACTTTCATGCCTTTTTATAAAATCTTCTATAACAAAATTCAATAATGATTAGTACATACATTACTGAAAAATACTAAATAATAATACAAAGTTTATCAAGCACCAAAATACTTGTAACAACAAATCTCTCCACAACCCGTTAAAAAACTAAAAAATAAGAAAAAGTTGTACTAAATATTTCAAAATTTGTATTTTTTTAAGTTTTGGAGGGAGAGTTCCTGCTACAACTTTTCCTAATTCTAGTGGTCTTTCAAAAAAATAAAAAGGATTTATTGTGACAAAGCACAATTGTTGTCATAATACCTAAGTTTGAGCCAGCTTTACATGGCTGTTATAATGGATATCCTATTATAACAAAAAAATTTTGCCACAACAGATATAATGTATGTTACAATAACTCATTAAATGCAAAATAATAATAATAATGAAGAGAAACAAAAACGCCGATTGCCATTCTAGCCTCTAGGTCTCTAACTCACTATCAAGTTTGCTCTCATTTGATTCTAAGAAATAAAGGGTTTGCTCTCATTCTTTATTTCTCATAGACCCTCTAGCAGCCCATCGTTGTCCATCTCCTCTACTTGCCGCCGGCAAGGTACTCTCTCTCTCTCTCTCTCTCTCTCTCTCTCTCTCTCTCTCTCTCTCTCTCTCTTGTTTTGTGATTTTTTTAGTCAAAAAGGGTTACAAAGTGAAACAAATGACTATACATGGCTATCCTATTCCTATTATTTGTGCTTGTAAATTTTAAGGTATTTGTAGCTGTGTCCATGGTTGTCCTATTCCTATTATTTTCGAAAAAAGAAAAAAATTTGGAGTTAAATTGAAAGCTAGACGAGTAGTGATGTGGGGCCACTAGAAGAGCAAAACTAGAGGCAAAAGAAATAAAGAACTATTGATGTGGGGCCACCTTAATAAGATTTAATCGACATTAGCCTATTGAATTTTACATGAATGTTTTTTTTTTTTTTCCTTTGGTAGGTCTATAATTCTTTACATTGGGACTCTTACTTTCATTAGAGAAACCAGTAGACTATAATATTTTTTAGGGATCACAATAGTTTCACCTTTATCATCTGAGTCTCCAACTAATGAAACACTTATTTCTTCTAGTAGTGTGATTAATGGGGTAGCAAATGTAATACTTAATATTTCCCTAAAATTTATCTACTAATATACCAATTGTATGCCTAAAGCTTATTTATTTATTTTTACTTATTCCATTGTTGGCAGGATCTATTGTACAAAAGAAAAGAGGCTGAGGAAAGGCTAAGGGTGTTCATCCATGCCATAGCTACAAGTGTGAGATACATGACAGAAGGTCTTTTTTTCCCTATTTTTTGGTTATTTTAATCATTTATTTTTTAGTGCTTACATTTCATTTATATTTCATATTTTACATGTTATGTGTTTCTTTCATTGTATTCGAAAATATTATTTGAAATGACTGGACCTCCTACTTGTGGTCGTGTGCTTGGCCTGGGTGCTGATGTCAAGCCTAGAGATGTGTATGGCCCAAGTTCATCTAGCTAGTGTAGTAAGCGATGTCAAGGGGATTGCTTAAAAGAAAAGGAGGATTTTTGAGCTTTGTTTGAGAAATAGAGGATAATTGGCCCAAGTTCATCTAGCTAGTGTAGTAAGCGATGTCAAGGGGATTGCTTAAAAGAAAATGAGGATTTTGAGCTTCGTTTGAAAGAAATAGAGGATAAAAGGTCTGCTGAGAAAATGGAATTTGTGGGAAAAATTAGTCAATTGAAAGAGGAAATGCCTCTTATTATAGCAAATGTTTTGAAATCGATGGGCCTTAATTCTATACAAGAACTTATTACACAGGTGTATATATATATATATATATTTCAGTATAATCAATATTAATTTTTTTTGCTATTTTCTTGAGGTTGTCAAAATAAGTTTTAAAGTTGCTCATCATAGATTTCAATTATTTCGATCCCTAAATTTAGATTAAAAATATGTTATTGAAATTAGTATCTCTTTACCTATCCATGCAAAGTTCATGATTTGTAGTGTTTGTTATGAAAATGTTATTAATGTTACTAATTAATGTAATTTTTGGTGGCAAATTTATTCTTTGGAGTTCTCATTCACAAGAGAACTACAAGGTTCTTGTTAGTAGTAAGGATTTTTTTTAATTGATGATACTATTGTCAATAGTATGGATTATGTATTCTTTGATGTTAATAATACTATTGTCATTCATCGTGGGAATTGTTCTTAATGTTAAATTAGCACATTTTAGTTATATTTTTATTATGTATTGTAAATATAATTTGTATAGTAATAATTTTTTTGTATACTTATTTAGTTTAATCAAAATATTGCAGATCAATGCCAGAGGTGGTGATCAAAATGTGGACGAAAACATAGAAGATGACTTTGAGGAGGAAAACTCTCAAAAGGAGGACAATGACTCATATGATGATTAGTCTTCCAATATTTATGTTTTCAAGTTTGGTGAAAGATATTATAGCTTTCATGTATTAATGAAAATCTGATGCTATTTTGTAGATGTTTTAATATTTTTGTTTTTATTGCATTATGCACTACAATAATGGATTTGTGCTAGTTATTTGAATGGAGAAAGTTTTGAGAGATTTATGTTTCCTTGCAATTAAAGTATTGGAAATGATTTTTCTTTTATTATCAACAAAGTTATTTTGTTGCAAATAATGCATTAGCGGCGTGGTAAATAGTTTTCAATAATGGTCAAAGTTCATCGAAAAAAGTAAATGGTCACATTGATAATGTATTGTTGACTACATTAATGACAACTATAGTTCATCATAAAAGCTATTTTTGAGGACAAACCAATTAATTACGATAGCTTTTATTCGTCCAAAAAAAGTATTAACAACGGCCTTAGTTCGTCACAAAAAGTATTTGGTCGTCCGACTTCCTCGTATGAAGTTGTATTGTTGATGACAAACGAAGTAACTATGACGGCATTTCGTCATCGAAACTATGCATTAACAATGGCTTAGGTCGTCGCAAGAGGTATTTGGTCGTCCAACTTCCTCGTATGAAATTGAATCTATGACAGAAGTTATCTAGTAGTTACGACGGAGTTGTGCTGTCGAAAATGAGTGTTAGCGACGGCCTCGTTGGTAATATAGTATTACTGACAAGGCTTTTTTCGACGGCCGTCGACGGCCTTTTGCTGTCAACAATACTAATCTGCGACAGCTTTCTGTGTTGTTGCGACGAACTCTGGCCGTTGCAAATAGCAATCTTTTTCTAGTCAAGTTTTCCTATATCCCCTTGAAATAGAAGTCTATGTGGGCTGGACTCTAGGTGTTGTGCACCTCAACACTAAGGATAAATTTTCTGCTATCATTGCTGGATTATTGTTGTTTATTGTACACTTGCATGCCTAGATATTGTATTCACTTGTTTGAACAATTTCTTTGCATAAGCCTTCTTTTATGCTGTTGAGGTCTGGTTTTTGTATCAAATTTCCATTTTCATGAGTTAAATATAACAGAAATAGAAGTCAAATCTGAATTCATAGGTCAACCATCTCATGGCACTTGGCAGTGAAGCAGTATTGTTAAATGCATGCTTAGATACAAATAAAGTTCAAAGTCCCAATGTCTATGTGCTTCGCTTATCCAATACTCGTTCAATGGCGAAGTTCATGTAATGAAGAATGCCTAGGTCTTTTCTTTTTTGGGCTAATAAATATATGAAAAAAAATAGTGGCTTGGTTTTAAAGGATATGTTGGGGAATGACATGTACATTGGTTTATTATCATAGTTCTTAAAGGATTGGATTCAAGTTACATTTGTTGTAACTTACACCATTCAATATTCAATATTTTTAAATTGGATAATTTTTTTTAATAAATTCATTTTTTAATTAAGTTCTCCTCTTATACTTTGGTGGAGTTTGGATACACGTTTTCACGTTTTGCGTTTTGCGTTTTGCGTTTTGATTTTTTTTTTTTTTTTTTTTTTGCTGCGGGGGGGACAACGCGCACTGTGCGCGCAGTGCGCGTACTGTGCGCGCACTGTTCATGTACGTTTTTAGCAATTTTTTATTAAAAATGGGTCCCGCAGTACTATTTACACATTTAAAAATTATTTTGCTACAGTGTTTTCAGTTTTCAGCAATAAGTTCTATCCAAACGGACCCTTTATACACTTGCAGAATTTCAAGATTATATGAGATCAATAACTATGTAATCGAACAAATATTCAAATATCAAGTTTTTTATTATTTAAAATCCACATATTATATCTAAAAAAATATCATTATTTTTTCATATTTATTGTTTACTTTTAATTTTTTGACATTATTAAATATATAAATACATTGGTTTTACAAATTCATCTTAGTCGGTTTTAACTTTACATATTTATCTATTTTAATTTTAAGGTTATAACTAAGTATTATATATACATATTCCTCTTAGACGGTTTTAACTTCATATATAATTTTGCCCCTTCTTATTCTCATCCTCTTACTAAAAATTTGTCGCTCTCTCCCATTTTATGTATATTTTATTTTACACAATGTCCATATTTTGTGTTATTGTCAAGTTTTAGTTTATTTGGAAAATAAAGGATAGTTTGGACAATATGATGAAGAATAGTTAGTGTGCGCAGTTGAAAAAAATGGTCTTCGTGCAGTTTCCTTTCACTGTGTGTAAACTTATTTTTTAACAAATTAGCACCAAATTGTTATATCTTTATTATATGATGTTTTTAGATGTGTGAGTAATTGTTTTTAAGCATTTACAAATATTTGTATTGCTAATCTTCCTTATCTCATTAGAGTATTTTTTTGAGATTTTTAAGAAAACAAATTCAATATCAAGTTTAAAATTATTATTTACCTATTCATTTTTTCGCATTTTGGATTATATATTAGATTAGATTATGAGAGTATTAATATCATATTTGGCTTGATTACAATCATTATGTATAACTAACTTATAACCCCATGCATATGCATTGATATACTTAAAAGATACACATTAAGATACATAGTATAATTCTTACATATATAATTTAAATATTATTGAAAATCATTCTTATATTTTTTTAACTCTTTAAAAAGTCTTGTAAGAATGTTAATAGGTAAAAAAATGTAAATTGTCCATTTTTTAAATATTTTTATGTTAATTAATTTTAGACTCTTTGGTTTTTGTACACAATTACTCACTTGAATGGATATTTATGATATGGTCCTACATTTGATTCCAAAATTAAGAAATAAGACTCTCTCTAAAAATAAATAATTTAGGACACATGGCGCAAAATTGGACTTCAATTGTAAAATCTAATTGGATTGTTTTTAGTTATACAAAACAAAAATGCTCATAAATATAAAATCATTTAAACTCTTTCTTCCTCTAATTTTATATATAGTTTTTTTTTTTAGAGAGGTTCAACCTATGGCGTATGCTCCTAATAATAGCTCTTTATCATCAGACCAAAATACTAATCAATTTTTAGTATAGGCGGAGATTGAATCCAAAATATTTTATATAACTATCAGATACTTTACCAGTTGAGCTAATTGGAACCCACAATTTATATATAGTGTTAGATATATGATTATGTTTTTTATGATTTATTTATATTAGACTCCTCGTTTTCTACACTAAATTAACTCATTTGACATGAAAATTAAAAAAAATTCGATTAGATGGAACATATATATATATATATATATATATATATATATATATATATATATATATATATATATATAAACTTGAATTGTTTAAATTTAGTTCTATAAAAAAAGGCTCATAAATATAAAATCATTCAAAAATTTTTTTTATGGTTTACTTATATTGGACTTCTCATTTTTTACACTAAATCAACTCATTTGGCACAAAAATTTAAAAAAAAAAAAAGGGACATGTGCCGCAAAATTAAACTCTAATTGAAATCCAATTTTTACAATGAATTAACTCAATTGGCACAAAAATTTAAAAACTTAGATTAGATGGGACACGAAGTACAAAATTATACTCTAATTGAATTCTAAATTGAAATCTAATTGGATTTTCTCTCAACCTTACCTATTATTATTATATATATAGATAGGGTAAAATTTTTTAATTTGATTATGCATTGAATATTTGGTTTGATCTTGTCACATTTGAAATGTTTTACATATTTAGGAGAATGAGTTTGACTTTGATGTGAATTTTTTTTCCCTTTTTTTTATTTAAATTGTAGTTTTGCTGAATTTTATAAATTTTTTTGATACGTTTCTCGGTATTTTTAATTGTATGAAAGAAAAAAAAATAGGGTTTGAAAAAGTTTTTTTTTAACTAAAAAATAATTTTTCAAATTTTAGTTACTTTTTAATGATACAGAAAATGTTATAAATAATTTTTATTAAAAAATTAATATTTTTTCAACATTTTGAATTCCCGAGAAAAATTGTATTGTTTTCATTTTGGTATGACAAAAATTATATATTACATTTGTGATTGTCACTATAACAAATGAAAATATGATTATATCTGATTAGACCATCCTAAAAATATTACCACGCGCAACGCATTGAATTTGCAACTAGTTGTGCATAAATGATAAGTTTCTAGATTAAATATTAAATAGTATCTGATTAGTACAAAACTTAATATGAGTATTAAGAACATGGAGAACATATAATTCAACAATAGGATTTATAAAAAAAAATTAATCCAACAAATTAAAGAGATATTAGATGATGTAATATACTTTAGAATTAAACCAAATGTAACTTGGATCGGTTTCATACTTGAAGTGTTGTAATTACATAAACAATTTTTTGTTAACCTATCAGTAGACACCGATGAGGAAAATTTATCATTCTTGTGTAGGTTTTTGTTAACCTATCAGTAGAAATTTCTACTATAGATGTAGGTTCGTCAGACGGAAGACGTGAATTCAGGTGCGCTTTTAATTCTCTAATTTATGTATATTGGCCAATTCAGTGTGAGGAATTGTATATTGGCCAATTCTCTAATTTATCTTGGTGGCTCAATAATTTTAAAGCACATGTTGAGGAAATGACATAGACATTGATTTATTAGTACTATTCTTAAGGTTTTGAATTACACATAACAATTTTTTTTTAATCTATCAAAAGACATTGACAAAGGATAATTTACTATTTTTTTGCTTTTTGGTTTTTGCCTTTCTGATTTTCTACTATAGACGTAGGACGTTAGAAAGAACATGTGAATGCTTCCATTTTCTAATTTTTCCATCTTTTTTTTTTTGAGTAAACAGTAATATTTATTAGAACACACATGAAAATAGTAATATTAGTATTTTAAACCGAGTTTATAATACATTATTTAATCAAAGTACAATTACAAAAGGGTCTAACATTAATAATTGTAGACTGGGATTATAAACAGCGGACACCAGACACACGTAACTAATGTGAGATAAACATTTTCTTTTTTGTAAGTAAACAGTAATACTTATTAAAACACTTATGAAAATAGTAATATTAGTATTTTAAATCAGGTTTATAATACATTATTTAACCAGAGTACAACTACAAAATAGTCTAACCTTTGTAGTAGTAGACTGAGATTATAAACAGCGGATACTAGACACACATCTTCTCTTAATTTCTCTATTTTCTCTTAATTCTAGCCAGTAGATATTCTAACAATGTATAACTCAATAATGTCTCATCAATTTTAACAATTATAAAATTTATATTAATTGTACGAAGTAACGGCCGTGAAGATTCCAGTTCAAAGTAAACATTCCTCTTCAGTGTTGTCATTTTTCTAGTCAGTAGGTTTTTATTTTCATCAGAGATTCAGAGTCATCCGAGGGACCGAAATTTGTTGCTCCACATACTACACCAGTTGGCAATAAACCTCAATACACCAATATAGGTCTTCATTTTAGGAGTATGATAATGGATATTTATAAACTTCGACAAGCAGCTCAGCTTTGGCTTCTTCTTTTTTTTTTTTTTAATTTTATTATTATTATACTTATGATATCATGATATATGATATCAAATGTTTTATTTTTATTTTTTGTTTATTGTAGGAAAAAAATATTATTACTCGTTTGCATCCCACCCCACATGTCATGATATATAAAATCATTATCAAATGTTCCTTGTTTGTCGTATTACCGCAACTTGTTGAAAAGACAATACTTAGCCAACGAGCCTCAAGTTTAATAGGCCACAATTATGGAACCAAAACGTTGACTTATTTGTAATATGAAATCGATTTCTTGTTTGTCACTTGCACGTTATATGATATGAAATCACTTTTAAAATGCCAATGATTCTTGGATGACATTATTAGATGCTTACAAACTTTTGTATAATATTTGTATCAAAACGAGTACTTAAGATTCCCTAGAAACCTATCTAGAGTTCACAACTATGTAAGTAAGGAGAACTTTGGATAAAAATCCTGAGGCTTACAATAACAGTTTCTTCAATGTCCATGATGTTCCAGTTGCCATCTTTTACTTCACTTCTTACTTGTTTCTTCTTCCTTTTGGTGGTGGCATATTGGAAGAGATATAATAAGGCCCGAGGTGCCATCCTGAAGTCACCACCAGGGCCGTGGAAGCTTCCTCTTATAGGGAATTTGCATCAGTTGATTGGCTCAGGATCACTGCCTCATTCTTCCTTGAGAGATTTAGCAAAGAAACATGGACCTGTTATGCAGCTACAGTTGGGTCAGGTTTCGGCCTTGATCATTTCATCCCCAGAAGCAGCTATAGAGGTATTGAGAACACATGAACTTTGTTTTGCGCAAAGACCTGACTTTTTTGTGAGTGAATTTGTCTCATATGATTTTTCAGGCATTCTTGTCTCTAAATATGGCGATTACTGGAGACAAATGAGAAAAATTTGTGTTTCGGAACTCCTAAATGCTCAGCGAGTCCAGTCATTTAGATCAATAAGAGAAGAAGAGGTATGGAATCTTATTGAAATTATTTCTTCGTCCAACGGGCTTCCCGTAAATCTCAGCAAGAATTTATTCTCCATGACAAATAGTGTAATTTCAAGGGCAGCATTTGGGGAAAAGTGCAAAGGTCAAGATGAGTTCATATCTCTGATGAAGAAGATATTGGAGCTTGCTTCAGGCTTTAATGTGCCGGATTTGTACCCTTCACTTAAGTTTATTGCTTCAATCAATGGTATGAAGACTACCTTGAAGAGATTACACCAAAAGAGGGACAACATTCTTCAGGATATAATTGATGATCATAAGATGAATATGATAACCACTAGCATTACCAATGCCTCTTCATGCAAAAAAGATCTTGTTGATGTGCTCCTAAAACTTCAGAAGTCGAGTGACCTCAACTTTGAGTTAACAGCCAAACACATCAAAGCTATCCTTCTGGTATGACTTTACAGGCTTTTTCAATATATATTAAGTGCATCAATTTTTTTCATGATTTTTTAAATTATTTCTTTTTCTTCATACACAACAATCACCCTTCACTTTCTTTTTTTATCATCCAAAAACATTAAAAAAAAAAATAGTGTCGGTATAAATTTACACAATTACTATAGCAACAATGCATTTTTACACAACTCTACATGGTCTGATGTAGGTGAATTATGGGCTTGGTTGGCTAAAATGTAGTGTTTTTTCTATTATACAAGCAATTAAGCATTGATAAAAGTGCTTAGGGCTATTTTTTTTTCTTTCCAACTACGATTAAGATTTTGAAAAATTGATGTTAATTCAAATCTTTTTTTAGGACATCTACCTTGCTGGGGGTGAGACTGGTGCAACAACCTTAGAATGGACAATGTCAGAGTTGCTAAGAAACCCAAAGGTAATGGAGAAGGCACAAGCTGAAGTGCGCAAGGTCTTAGAAGGAAAGAGGAAAATTGAAGATACAGACATCCAAAAGTTAGATTATGTGAAATCAGTTGTCAAAGAAAGTTTACGATTACATCCTCCTGCAACCTTAATTGCAAGAGAATGTAGGGAAAGATGTAATATTAATGGATATGACATCCTTAGTAAGACCAAAGTCCTTGTTAATGTGTGGGCATTAGGGAGAGATCCAAATTATTGGGTCAATGCTGATTGCTTTCAACCAGAGAGGTTTTATGGTTCTTCTGTTGATTTTAAAGGGAATTACTTTGAGTTCCTTCCATTTGGGGCGGGAAGGCGGATGTGTCCAGGCATAACATTTGGTGTTGCAACTGTTGAACTTGCACTTACTCAATTGTTGTACCACTTTGATTGGAAACTACCAAATGAGGTCAAACCAGAAGAACTTGATATGACTGAGAGTTTAGGAGGAACCTGTAGGAGAAAGAATGATTTGTATTTAATTGCCACTCCTCGTATTCCTTTTCTCATTGAGACATGCTGTCAATAGGATGTAACCATTAAGAGTATCTGGAATAGTACCTAATTTTAAGTGTATGTTCAACATTAATGGAATATGTTAGTTTGGGTGGTACTCATCCAAAAAAAAGTAGAGAATAAAGAAGATAATCTTTTATCTTCATTTTAATGTCAGCATGCGCATGTGTGTTATAGATACAATATTCCACCAATTTTTGAGCCAGTCCCTCAGCTTGTAAGATCGCCACTTTCAAATAGATAAGTTCATTGTTTTACCCATCTTTTATCCACTTCATCATGATGGCAAAACAAATTTTGAACCATCAATATTTTTCTGTTGATGATTTCTTTGGCATTTTTAGTGTTCTATACTTTTTTTTCCCCTGAAAAGATACAACTGGGCAAAAAGACCCATACTCACATTTTCCCGTCTAAGATTACTAAAGAAAGGCACTAAAAAGTAAAGAAAGTTACAGGTGGAGAACTTTTGGACCGTAATTGAAGCAGAAGATGAGATAGAATCAAAGGTCAAATGAAGATTGTTTACAAAGATAACATGAAAAATATCATAGCAGCAGACACAAGTACTCCTAGGAAAAGTTAAGCAGATAAGCTCATAAATTTTTTTAGTCATGAATTAGGCAGAGTACCTCATCAATACCAGTCAACACAAGAACTAGTTTCTGCCTCAGTAGAAGCTACTGCCTGCTTTGCGAAGTCCAAATTGCTTTCCAACTTGACTGTCTGGTGCCAACCTCTTCACTATTCTGTGTATTGACAACAGTAGTAATCTGAGTAAGATCATCTATACAATTCTGGCAAAGCTGAATCTGTTCTTGGAGACTTGGACCAAGAAATTGTATCAGCATGTAATGGCTTACGAACGGCATGAGCTATGCAACTAGGCCATGTTTCATTTCAATACTTCATGGTTTAATTAAAGCTATAGCGAAATAGGATTTTGCACAGTTCTTCCTTGGATAAGGTCATATCTGGATGCCATTTCTTCAACACTAAAGTGCTTGTTCTGAAAGTGCCAAGAAGGCCTTTCCAGAATTGAATTCATAGCTTCAAAGTCAGTGCATTTGAAGCAGAAACCATTATTTGTTGGACAATACCTCCACTAATCAATCCTAATTACTTCTTCTACGAGCAAGGTTCCTCTAGGAGAGACAACTTCAAAGCCAAACTTGTCCCTCCTATGGATCGGCACTTTAGCCTTTAGAAGCCCATAATTAACTGTTTTGTTTAGTTTTCCAATTTGCACTTTTATCTTATCATCTTGAACCTTGATGGTGTCAGGTGCATGGCACCATTTGTGGTCGAGCTCACACGTGATTAAACACCCCGTTAATGTGGTGGTTGGACAAGCCACAAAAGGCAGCTTGTTTTCTTCTTGGGCAGTGGTTTAGGCTTGTGGGGCACTGCGCATGCATGTGGTTGTATACCCCTCTCATGTAATATCACCTCGTGGAGTGAAGAAAGGAAGCCGAAGATAAAGAATAATGCTTGATACAAATTATTTTATAAAAAAATTTACAAACTATTGATGCGATGAGTAAATGAAAAAAGTGATATTAATGGTAGGCCTAAATGAAAACTAATAAGAGGTTGATCACATCAACATTTTGTAAAAATATTATAAAATAATTTGTAACTATATCATTGCTAGAAGTTTCAGAGAGTGAGAGAAACACAGGCAGAGAGAGAGAGCAGGTTTTTTTGAAGAACTATAAGGGCCATTTAGTCATAGAGCTTGAGTCCATAAATACTGAGTGAAACATATGGAGAATGAGTGACAGGGAAAAAGAAAAATGAGACATTTTTCTTGGCTAAAGCTATACACACAAATTTAAACTAGTAAAGTCCTCTTAGAGGATTTTTTAGTGCTACAACCACAGAGTGTTGAAGTGTTTAAAGGAAGATCTTACTTATGGGTTTTTGTGGCAAAATTGTATTTACTCCGTGAGATTTATTGTTGCATCTTTCAATTTATTGTGAAATGTGAACTCAAGTTTGGTATTAACTTGATTGTTGTAATCTCTATATTTTATATAGTGGAATTATCGGAGTAGCCCCATGATTTTTCCCTTTACGTGTACCAGAGAATTTTTCACGTAAAATTTGGTGTTCTTGTATGATTATATATGTTTCTATTATGCTAGTTGAACTTTTCGTGTCCATAACATAGTTATTGCTTGGTAGCCATTTATTTTAGGGGGTGGTGGTTTAGCAAAACTTACAACGATAGTTAATTTCAAAACTAAGAAATTCTTTCTTAGTAATTTTACGCCCCCAAAAACTTGCAGGTAGCCATTTATTTTAGATCACACATAAAAATTGAAAAGGTTTAGGTTTTTCCCCCCAACAGATGGACAAACATACATTAAATAACTTTGAAATGGAAGAGTTTTGTTTGAACTCCAAGTCTTTGAGCTCCTTCATCTATAAGTAGAGGAAGAATCAACACAGAAAGGCACTCAATTTGCATGCAGAAAATTCTCAAGAAAATACTATGATGAAGAAGCTTAATGAAAACTCAATTTGTCTACACAGAAGAACGAGTTGGAATATTTATTTACACATCATCGAACAGTATAGTAACAATAGTGAGTTAACTATAAGATTAACCCTTGTTACAGAAAGAATGAAATTGTATCAGCATTAATATTTAATATAAAATTTAAGGTATATTAAACCATAATATACCTTAAATATATTATGGCTTAATAAGTTGGGACTGGAATAAGAGGAAAAAATGAATTAGTGGTCATTTAAGTAAGTTAATGCAGTACAATAAAAATTTTAGGTGGGGCATTAGCTAAAATTTAATTATAACTTCCTTTTATTTTTTTCTGGTTAAACATATATTTCTTTCTTTTTTTTAGAAACCAGTCAAACTAAAAACTCCTCAATTTTAGCTACAAATTTTGCCATTCCACTAATTTCTCCCCACTATCAATCATTACTTGATCGGTTATTCAATCAGCCCACTACAAAAATAGTTAACCAAAATACCACCACGCACCCTTGGTGCAGTAGTCACTCTACAAATATAAGTGATTGTGGAATATGAGGGTAAGGACCGGGGTTCAAGTCTTCAAGAGAGAGCTTCACACACATATACATTTAGATTAAGCTAAAAATTCTATCTTGTAAATAAAAAATAAAAAAATAAAATAAAAAAAAGCAGTTAACCAAAATCACAATACTTAACCCTACCTCTAGATTACATATAATTTTTTTTTTTTTTTACGGTTTTGGAAAGTACCTTCAATGTTGAAGAGGGGTATTGCACCTCCAGATTACAAATAAAATTGATTTTTATTATTGCAGAAAGCACCTTGAAAATGTGAAGAGGGGTATTGTGTAGGAGGTATGTGTTTTTCAATGAATATAACTAATATTTGAATTTTACATAAATATTTACTCATGATATGTGTATTTACATAAATATTTACATAGATACTTAATTAATTATGTAGAATCTTTTTTTCTTTAGAAAATCTATAGACACAAAAAAAAAAAAAATTGACAAAACTTTTTAACAGTTGTTGATGTGGTAGATTGGTAATGGTAAGTAAAAATATGATGTTAGTGGTAAACTTAGATGAAAACTAGTAAAAGTTTGCCGGCTTAACTATTGTGAAAAATATTGTGAAATTTTTTGTGTATTGCTCTTTATTTTTGTGAAAAGTGTTATACTCACAATATTTTTTTAACAAATCCTAAATATTTAAGTAGTTACTGGTTTTAATTTAAACTTACCATTGAAATTATTTTTTTCCCACAATAACAACTAGTAACAACCTGCCACTTAAGATTTGTTGTGAAAAATGATATGGACATATTATTTTTCTCTCTTTTTTCTTGTTTTTTAATTGATAAAAAAAATGTTATTTTATTTATTGGCTAATATTTTTAGGCTTAATGAATAAATTTATAATATAAAAAAGTACTTTATTGGTCAAAATTTGAAAACCTTTTTTCTACTTAAGTGCCTTTGCCTCACTTGCTTTCATAGTAGAGCCGGCCTGCCCCTCCTTTCTCTCTCAAACCAAACCAAGCCTTAAAAAACAAAACAATATATATATATATATGTGTGTGTGTGTGTGTTTGGTTGGGGGGGGGAAAAGATATCTTCAAGGAAACAGGAAGATTGACCCTCAGTCTTGAGTGGAATATGAATTCTCCGTTTTGCACCCCCATGCATGGACAGCGTAATTTTGGTTTCCTCTTTGCCTTTGAAAAAATTATAGGGGTACAGTGGGAACAGAAATTATGCTCGTGACTTTATATAATAAAAATTGACTTTATGAAATAAAAAAGGGAAAAGCGCACAAAAGTGAAGTCTCTCTTTGTCATTAAGTGAGAATTTTTGCCAAAAGTAACAAATAAAGGGCAAGTGTGAAGATCTTCCCTGATTGGACGAGGGTGGGGTATTGCCCCCCTACTCCTTCTGAAAAGTTATTTTAAGTCTATGTCCCTGAATCCCACCTTGAACTTTGCGGCTTTGCCCCCCTGTAATTACTAGTAAGGATAAGGAAGTCCCACTTTAAACATATCAGCTCCTCACATGTGAAAAAAACAAAACAAAATGCCACTTTGGCATATTTGGTTCAACGATGAAAATATTTTCAACCGTTTGCTTGTATTTCTGGAATTTGATAAAGATATAAAAAATATATTTTCTACTACTTTCTTACATTTTCTTATCTCTCAAACAAATTAATAAATAAATAAAAATGTGATCTTAGTAGTGGCGGCAGCCAACGGCCACCATAGACCAAGGACGTTAGTAGGGTGAGGGATAGTGGTTGGGTAGCAGACAATGGAGAGTGGGGTCGAGGTTCGGTTAATAAGTTTTAAATGAGGCAAAAAATTGCTTGCAGAAAATATTTTCCGCATTTACAGGTATTTGAGATGACAAAAAATATTGATCAATCGAAAATAGTTTCCAAATAAAACACAAAACATATCCTACCTTAAATAAAACACTATTAGTGACACAGATTTCATCTACATGTGGATCTTCTTTAAGAAGAAAATTTTTAACTACCAACCTAATGATAGAGATCAGTTACTATTGTTAATAATTGTTTATTTATTTTATTATTAATATCAATTAAGATTTTTTAGATTAATTATTTTTATAATATTGTCTTTTAAAAAAAAAATTATCTCTAAATTGAAATCCTACTTCTGCCATGGGCTTAAAAGTGGTGTTCCAAGTTCTAGAGAGATTGATGAATCATCACTCATCAGTTTCTTGATGAGATTGATGAAGACACTAATCTTAGTTGGCTTAGTTTTTGATAAATTAGTTGGCTTAGGTTTTTTTTTTTTTTTTTAAGAGAGTTTCAACTTATTGCGTTCGTTCTTAATGATAGTTCTTTATCATCAAACCAAGACATCAATTATTTTTTACATAGGCGAGGATTGAACCCCAAATCTCTTATTTATCCATTAGAGATTTTATCAATTAAGCTAATTAAAACTTACTAATTGGCTTAGTTGATAATGTACATACTACATCCGAATAGAAGAGCAAGGGGTCCAACTTCCAAGTGGCCAATTTTGCCCCGGATCCCACCAAAAAGTCTTCATATCTTTATTTGTTAATGAATTTTGTCCTCCTACCTACTCAACTTAAAATTTAATATCCCTATTAAATTGTTTATATACTTTTTTTTAGAAGATTGTGTATTTCTTTTAACTTGTAAATCATAACTAACTAATAGGCTAAAATTATTTTATAAGTCAAACGTCATTTGAAAATGGAACAGAAAATCTTTTTTATTTTCTTCTAAGAAAATCTTTCTTATTTTAGGTTAAAATAAAAGAGAAATATTAATTACCTGATCTTTTTTCTTGAAATTTACACAAAATAAATTTACAAATAGAGGTGGGAGGGTTGAGGCACGAACTAGTCATTCTCTTGAGACAATACACATTGTCTAGCTACAGATTTACTAAATGTAGTAGGCAAATAATATCTGCACATTGTCCCTAGAATACAACAATCTAGTTAGCCACCTTACTGATCTTTTCAAGCCTACACCATTTGTAGGATATGAAACTCTCAATAGGACCTTTTTTTTTTTTCTTTAACCCAGAAAAATAGTATATCATAGTAATATTTGTATGCATTTTTTTATTAAAAAAAAATACATACTTTTTTTTTAGTAAATAAAAAAAATAACCATGGAAAGATAGTTTTTTAAAATTAAAGTTGATAGGTTATATTATATATAAGCTCTACTATAATCTTATCATATAGTGGACACGGCTGAAGCATTTAAATTCTTACATTGATTTCTCGCCTTTCATCTTCAATATCTTTGCATAAGCTGAGTTTTCATAGCACTAATGGATGACAATTACCCACTAAAAGACAATTCCCTTTGTTAAGTCCTTGCTTTACCCATATCCACAAAGAATTGCCTTTGGCTTTGACTACTGGGAATGGGATCCCTCTTGAGAAAGTTTTCCAGATATTTACCCAGATTTTATCATAGCTGGCCTCATGCTAACCCAATTTTGCAATGAGAACCTTATTGATAGCCTTCATCCTCCGAAAACCCAATCATCCGTTTCTCCTTACTCTCACAACGCTCATCCCAAGATTTAAATGACACAAAATTGTCAATACACAACCAGAAAATCTTCCTTGTCAAATTGTCAATACACAAATTTGTTGCAAACTGAAATAGGAATCTTGAAAAATAACATATTGTTTTCTAAAGTAGTAGCTAGCACTGATTTTATCACTGAAGTTATTGCCACTTAAGATAATAATTTTACCTTCCAAACACTTATCCTTGAATCATTCTTCAGCCTCAGAGAATGAAGTTAGGATTGGAGTTGAAGATGTACACCCTTAAATCAGCAATTAATGACTAGAAAACAATTGATTTGATTATATGCATTACTTCAAAAAGATGGATAGCGACCACTGCAGGGTGTAGCATAGTAGTAGGAATTCTCATATCACTCCACATGATGCTTGGCAAGAATTGAGCGGCTTAAGCAATGGCGCTCTAGGAAGCACGAATACTTTGTTTAGGGTTTTGTACCTATGTCATATCCATGTCATATTGATATTTTCAAAAATTACTCGTGTTATAATACAATGTTTGTGTCTGTGTTTGTGCTTCTTAGGTAGCACTTCAATGAATGTATTGTGCCCACGATGATAGCCCCATCAAGACTCTGATGGTACGCATCAAGATATTACCCTCATTGCCTTCAATCACATAGAATGGGGTTTATAAGTCTACACCGAAGACCCCATTTTTAATTTAACAAGAAGAAGAAGAATGGGCAGTGCTCTTAATTCAATTTTTTATTACCATCAACATGCAATCGTATATCAAACCAAAATCATTGTATTATATAATACATGTCTAAATCATTTTGAAATACTGAAACAACAGTAATAAGCTTATATATTATACTAGGCCGCTCAAACACAAAAAGGATAGACTTCAGCCTGTTTGCAATAGTGTGAGGAAAAACTCTAGCAGGAAAAACAACACACAAAAATACAACTGTTAATCAAGGGAATAATTGGGGTCATTTACTTGAAGCACTAGCGACCAAAAGAGGCTTGCCCTTGAAAGGTTTTTGATCTTCAATCATCTGATTCACACGTTCCCTTTGGCCTTTATCTGTGATATCAACCTTCTTCCAGTCGTATAGTTCCATGTCATATCACTCATCAAGCAAAAATTGTGGTATTTCAAGCCCACGGAAAAGTCATAGTCCCTTCACCTTGAGTGCTAGATCCATTCTCTGAAGAAAACCACCAACCCCGTTTAGTGTTCCAAAGGAAACAGTGTTCTCATCATTGTACTTGTAATCATCGAACCAGAGAGAGTATCCCTCATGATCATACATGTCCCAGAATCCTGAAACAAACATGAAATAAGGATGAAGAGAAAAATTTCATACAACAAGTGTCATAATATAGAGAACAAGATCTTACAGAAAAAAGACACGACAAATGGTGGATTCAAAGGTTTTAAAATAATAAGAATGGCCAAAGTAGTTGAACTGAATGTTTAAAAACTTGTAATACTAATGCTAGTATATACGCCGGTTAATTATTCTCAAGACTACGAAGAAACAAAGAAGGCTTTGCAACAATTGGATGAAAGGTTGTGTTCAATAGACGCAAAGCTAGAAGATTTGTTTACTGTGTGAGAAACTTGGATTAAAAATCTTGATAGGATGACAACTTATCGAGAACTAAGATATTCTAAGTTAGACCCAAGTTTATCCCACCCTATGTGGAAAAAATGGCACATGTTGTCCCCTCAAAATCTGATAGATATGGCCTTACCAATTTGCTGCCACAACAACCTCAATTAGGTACTGGTTCAATGCCTCAAGGTGTGGTATAATATATAAAGGAGACATAAACTCAGTCTAATGATTCAACACTAGTCCAACTTCAAGAACAACCAAGGGAATGCATCACAAGGACAATAGTGACCACAAAGGAGTGAGATGAGGAAAAGGTTGATAATGGAAAAGTTAAGACCAAGGAAGCTATTGATGTTAAGTTGAAAAGTCTTCCAAATATTGATTTTATTATTCCAAATGAATTTACCAATATGGGGAGAAAGAAATATTATTTAATCCTATTGCTTACGAAGATGATTGAAGCATTGATACAAGTTTCAAGTTGAAAGGTTCATATATTTCAACACTTTAAAATTTGGGAACGAGTTTTTTTCCAACTAGTGGAGAATGATGAAACCATGGATGATTGATTTGTTACTACTTCACAAATTTGGTCATTCAAGGTTTATTTTATAAGGTACACATGGGAAGTCCAATTGAAGTGAAAGTTGTGTGCTTTTAAAGGTCTAGTTAATTTTTTTTTTTTTTTTTAGAAAGTAAAGGTCTAGTTAAGTAGTTATAAATGTCCAAGGGTTAAAAAAAATTCTCATTTGGTTTTTTTCTATAAATAATTTATGGTCATTTGTACCCATGGGTAAAACTATAATTTATGCAATTCTTGCTATTAAGGGTATTTGGTATAGAGGTACATTTTTCTTTTTCTTTTCTCCCTTTCTCTTTTCTCTTTTCTTCATTTCTTTATTTAACTGTTCATACAACCCCTTGAACACCATAAAATCCTCTCTTTTCATTCTTGCTTACAACCACAAATCAAGCTATTCCTTTTACCTATCAAAACCGTAAAACTCCCCATAGTTTCTTTTACCAAGTAGCCATCAAATAACCAATCAAAACTACCTTTTAATTCCTAACACAACCCCATAACCGTTTCTCTGCCAAATTCTAAACCCTAGATCCACAACTACTAATACTAAACCACCACAAGCACATGCAAACAAATCCCCCCAATTTGTCCTGCAAAAATTGCCAACTAAAACCACCTTTTAACTCCACAAAGGCTTACTGGAGCAAGATTCATCTTAAGTTGACCAGAGATTTGCTACTCAACTTAACTCCACAAAGACTTATTGCAGCAAGGTTTATGAGTCTGTTTTCACTTAAATTTCCCCTATCTACCCTTCCCTCCATCGTTAAATTTTATCTTTATAGCAAAGGAACAACTGAAATAAATCTTATTATTCATAAAAAAAAATAATAAATAAAAAACATAAAAACAGAAAAGGAAAAGAAAGTCATATATATAATGCTCTGCAGCACAACTACTTTTGGTTTGCTGGGACTGCACTAAACAAGTGCATAAAAAAGACTAATGATAATATCCTATGGCAACAATCTTCATTTGTTCATGTTAGACCCTTATACCACCATACCACTTCGAATCATCCCACAGGATTTATTCAAAAAAAAAGTTCATTAATTTGCCAGCCAAAAAAAAACAGCTGCAAGAGTTTATAAATTGCTTTCAGAAGTCAAAAAATAGGACAAATTTTACCTACATAACTCATTAACTCATTTAAATAACACACATGAACGCTAAATAGGTTACGTGATAAAAGTACACAATGGATGCTTATTCGAATCCTACGCAGTTGGATGAGGAATTCTTGTCCCAAAAAATTAAGGATTGTTATTACTAATTAGGTTGTTGATTTATATATGCCTAATAAAATATCAGCTGCACCAACATCTCACTGCAATAGACTGACTGAATGATTCAATGATTTTGTGTCACCATATACAGCCATTTTATACAGCAGACAAGAATTTGCATAAAGCATTGAACCTAAATTTCTTTAATTTTTAGGCTACAATAGCGTAATAACACTACTAAATATTCACTCTGTTACTCCAACATGTAAATTCTCCAACAATTTACAGCATACCATCTCAAAAGCTAGACTTTGAGGAAGAGTCATAGCACATCAACTAATATTAACAAACTATTTTTTTAAATGCCTAAAAATCAAAATAAGAGAAATAAACTTGCCGTGATAAATGTGTGTCGACGGGGAAAAATTGATGCCGGAGTTTTGTATTTCCGCCGGACGATGATGCCACCAGTGCCTCCGTGAGTGGAAGAAGTTAGAGAGAGAGAGAGAGTTGAAAAGGAATTGAAGGGAGGAAGGGAGCAATGAATGCGTTAAGAATAGAAAGAATAACGTCTCAACTCTCAAGTCAACTGCCAGTCTGCCATTTCCATTGGCTTAATAGAAAAAAAAAAAACAAAAAAACAAAAAACAAAAAAACAAAAAAAAAAACAAAAAAACAAAAAAACAAAAAACAAAAAACAAAAAAAAAACAAAAATCATAAACACTATTTTAACAAATAATGTTTTAACTGTTTCTCAACAAAAACAAAAAAACAAAAACTAATAATGTTTTAACAAATGGTTAAAGTGACAAATTTTTATAAACTTATGTCTAAATTCATCGCTAATAGTAACTATTCACAGACTGACCGCATTAACAGTTTATAAAAAAGTTTATAACCCTAGTATTTTCTTTAATTCTTTATAAATAATTTGATAATTACAATTTACAACTAATGAGATTTAAATTCTAGATATTTAAGTAGAAAATACCAAAAAAAAATACCAATTAATTGAGATACAATACTCTTCCCAAGATACCCTTAAAGTCTCTGAAAATAATAATAAGAAGAAGAAGAAGAAAAAAAAAAAAAAACAAATTAGAGGAGTACACGTGGTCAAGAAAAAGACAAAGTTGAAATACATGGGTCCAATATTTTATTTTTATATAATTGCATTTCAAATTAATTCTATAATTCATCACAAAAAAATTAATTCTATATTTTAAGAGTATAATAGATTAAATGGTGTAATTTCAAATGTAAAAGATTAAACTCCAAATTTTCAAAAGGTAATAATTTTTTGTAAATAGAAGTTAGAAAAAAAATGTGCAGTCCTCTTAATTAAAAATAAAATTTTCCCCATTAGTAATAATAATATACAACAACAAAGTCTTTTAATCCCAAAATTTTTCAGGTCAGCTCCTTTGTAGTAATAATAATAATAAAAGAAATAAAAATATACCTCCTCAGCTAGTTTGCACAATCTCTAACTAAACTCTATCTCTCCTTAGGGCCAACCCTGACCAAAATTACCTCAGGCTTAAGCCCTTTCATGTCTTTACACTAAAGCATGTGAGCCCAATTCTAAGATTATTTTTGGGACCGTTATTGCATGGTCAAGACTATGGGATCCACTGCTTTATGAGAGTATAGTTCAGGAATATACAATAATTTCTTATTCTTAGGACCTACGTTAAACATACACGGGAAACTCTTCTTTGTGTCTCTGTTTCCTCACGGCCATGGGCACAGTAGACACAAACAAATTCTGTCTTATATTCACAACTAGAATTCGGATACTGATTTGGCCAAATTATCTATATGAATATAGAGCAGTTCATAGCATAATATCAAATAGCATAAGTACCCAATAAAAACTGCAGAACCTCATCACACACTGCAAACAAGCGGAGACTTATTACAAGTTACAACATATGATAACAATAATACAGAAAGGAAAAGCTGCAGAACCTCACACACTTCAAACACTAGTTCATGGTACCATACTACCATATTTATAACAATCAAACAGAAACCAAAGATGGAATTCTATATATATGACCACAACTTCTTCTTCTTCTTTTTTCGTGCACGAACGTAACTTTTCTTAGCAAGCCATGGTGGTACTGAAAGCTAGGGAAGTTGGACCCATAGCGGTTTGAGTGCAGCTGTTGGTATCACCGTCGTCGCTGGTAAAGCTCACACTGACAGGCGCTTGGGCTTGACCACCACCACCACCACTTAAATTATTACTTTTACGCTTGCGTATTGCAAAAATGAGCACAACAATGAGGATAAGGTATACAATTTTCCCAGCAACTTCAAGCCTCAATAGCAACTTTTCTTCCCTGTGTATACAAAAAGAAATTGTATCAAATAAAGCGGGGAAAATAAAATTTTAGATATTGTACAGAAACCTGAATAACTTGAGATTTTGTTCGTTCTTACCAGTTGAGACGAGGATCAGGCAGGTATGAAAATGGCTTAGGCATTAAACGACCCATTTCTAATTGAATATGAGAGAAGCTAAGCAAGCTATTCTTTTTTCTTTTTTTTAGAGAAGGTAGTGACCATTTGAATGGAATTGAGTGTACATATATAGAGGGAGACAGAGAGAGAGAGGAGCACATAATAGTCTTCGGTGCACAAATAGTTCTCACTTATCCCCCAAGACTGGCTTTATTGACTAAAAACAATTGCCCCTGTAGCATCGAAACTTAAAAGGCTTGGAAATTTTAGTATACACATTTCCGACGTGGCAATATCTAAAGCGAAGCGAAAGTACGTGCTTCCAAATTTCCAACCCACTGACCCTGTAGCGAACATGCAATCCTAGCAACGAAAGCGAAAGGTAAAATGCATTGAACCACTGCTCCTGATAACAATAGGGGACATGCAAATCTTGTTAGCAACGAAAACGAAAAGTACGCAAGCCGCCTACTCTTGTAGCATAGAAAGCGAAAGGTATGCGAACCAACAACTACTCTTCTAGAATAGAAACCGAAAGGTATGCAAATTTTAGCATCAAATGTGAAAGGTAGAAAGCCCCCTGCTCCTGTGCATCCAGGGGCGGAGGGAGGGGGGGGGGGGGCGAAGGGGTCAGGTGCCGCCCCCAAACTTTTAATAATATTATAATGACCTAAAATGCCTTATTTGCCCCCTCGACACAAAAGACAAAAAAAAAAAAATCTCAATTCACGGTACCTTTTCACAGTAGACTTCTGCCCCAACTATAATTCTAATATATAAAACTAATGAGTCCCACTTAGTAATGATTATAAAAAACAATTCTCTGCATTGAATAGGATAGGAGTCTGAACACACTACAAAGTAGCTTGATGGCCTTTTAAAAACAAAAATGTACAACTATAATATAAAACCATGAGTCCCGCTTGATATTGATTAAAAAAAAAAAAAAAAAAAACATGTTTCATATCTATTAGTTTACTCGCTAGTGCAACAAAAGCAAAAGGTATGCAAATTCTAGAATCCTCGGCAAAAGGTATGCAAACCCGATCTCCTGTAGCATCGAGAGTGAATGGTATGAAAATTTTCGCATAGAATATGAAAAGTAGGAAAACCCAGGGCTCATATAGCTTCGAAAGGGAAGGTATGCAAAATTTTTGCATCAAATGTGAAACGTATGCAAACCCTGCTCCTGTAGCATCAAAGGCAAAAGTATGCAAACCCGATCTCCTGTAGCATCGAAAGCAAAGGTTTGTACAAGCCTATGTCCCCCGTAGTTTGGACAAGGAAAGGATGCAAAGTTTAGCATCGAAAGCAGAGGTACTGATGAGTCCATAGAAATTACTAAGATCGTCTATCTTAATGGACAACCTTGCATCATTAGTAGGCCAAAAGATGTAACCACTCAAGCACATTCAACACATTAATAGCAACCGTTACTCATCGGTCTTAAACGCCCATCAATACGATAACGGTTACATATGGGTAATAATCACCTCCAATTATGTACAACAACTATCCAAATTACCTATAAAAAAGACAGTCCATCTCACTTGTGAAGGTACGTCACAAACTATTACAAAACATTATCTACATACGAAAGATATGGGTTGATACTAACTTGAGCATCGGAGGCTCCCCCACCAGGCACAACCTGGTGGTCTCTTCGATTAGTTCTCCTTTATTTTGCAGGTCCTACAAGGTCGTCAAGAGCTCTAGATTGGACAAGTGACCCAACTGATGATTTTGGCATCATCAATTTGGCGCCGTCTGTGGGAAAAAGATTAGCCATTAACCTCTTCCTATGACAAAGGGTTACTCAGTTCAATCCAAAGTTATAAAATACTGAATTACTGTGCTCATCCAAGGTAGCAACAAAAAATGCATAACTGTGAATCAGATAGACGTTGTGGAGTTGAGTTTCGATGAAGATGTCGTGGTCAAAAGTCTTAAAGTGGGCATACAATAATGAGGGAAGAGCGAAGAGGCTACCTCTTGCCAAGGAGCAAGGCCATGAACGAAGCAAATGGAGGAAACAATATTGGAAAGTAAGTACCCAAATTTTCTATTTACTTCTTGATTATCTTAAGTGGCTCCATAATGCATATTTTGGCATGTTTGGACCGTAATGGATCCTTTATCCATCTGTTATCCATGATTCACGCCCCTCATTAATTCACTCAAACAATATTGCTTTGCTAAACTCAAATATAAGGCTATTCATAAACTAAATAGTGAAGCATATATTTATTTAGAAAAGTGGAGAATGTTTGGTGATATCTCATGTACGAGAGATGTGCTTGTTCCAAAGGGGATGTAAATATTTGTACAACTGTAAGGCTTTAATAGTTACAGCTTACATAGATATAATATATATGGTAAATAAAATGGATTTGTCAATGGGAGACTAACCGTTTCCTCTATAATATTCATATTGGAGCCAAATTTTTTGGCCTTGATATCCTATTTATGGCCATAAAAAATGTCTTATTACATTTCCTAATATACTCATAGCATAACATCCTAGTTGATAGGCAAGCATTATGACTTTTCATACCACCACTTTTCTTTCCAAGTGCATCTTGCTAAGATAAGAAAAAAAAAGGGAGATATTGCTTCGGTTTCAAACTAAGATTCCTCAAATATCTTCTTTACATGGTGAATAAGTTTCTGTGATGCCTATATGCTCATGCACCATATGATATAATGCTCATGTTATGTTTATTGGTCGAGGTTATGAATTTATGATATTCCAACATTTAAACATTGTTGTTAAGAATTGTTTAAGGTAAAAACTCCCAACCTTTGTTTTCCTGCCAAATTTAAAGATATTAATTTTGAGTATTAAAGAAAAATGAAACCAAAATTTATCTCATAATTTTGGACATTAAAGAGGTGGAGTCAAATTTTACTGCCTTTCCAAATTTATAAGCCCTAAGTTTAGGCATTAAAACCAGAAGTTATTTGGTTGCATTTTTAGAATTTGTGAAATTAAATCTAAGGTTTTCAAAAAAAATTCTGCCTAAAGAAAGGTAGTGAATTTCCTAATGGGTGTTAAGGATCCTCCTATGAATGCTCCTTGGGGCCTTCAGTTAAATGTGTTAAATGTTATTTTCTGGTCAAAAGATCTGATTATCCATATCACATAAAAAAGGAATGCAAGTTTGCAATTGACAAAATCGTAAATTTTATGCCAATCTATATAAAGATATTTAGAATCAATATCTTGAAATGTTCTACCATAGAACAAACAAAGTTTATGGTTCAAAATTTTCCATGTAAATATACATTTTGCTTTGACTTTGAAAATAGAGCACGAAAATTGTTCCATTTATACACAAATCTCATCACATGGTTTCATGAAAACTTTGGTAGTATCTATATGTCTGTGCATCATACTTTCATAAATTGAGCCATAATTTTAATGCTCAGTACGAAATAAATTGCATTTTATTTATGCACATACATATTTGTGTTATGTAAACACACTAAGGGATACTATGCTAAAGACTATGTCATAGACGCATCAATATATACCGTCCCTAAGCCACAACAAATTTTATTCATTTGTTGATAATAATTTTTGTGAATTTCTTACTTGACAATGCTGCTCCAAGTCTAACACTTTGCACAGTTAAAGTAATAGACTATTTACCGTACCTGTATTCTTAAGTTCATAAGCTTTAGAATGATAACTTGTCAAAAAGAAACAGCCAAGAAAGAGATCAAAAGCTCTTAAGTGGAAAAGGGGAATACAACCAAAGATTGTAAAAATTCCTTTGACATCACAAATGGCGAATCAAGCCCTAGTAACTTTGAAGCCAATATCAACCCAACAAAGAAGAGCTCATTGAAAGGGAATCAACTTAAAAGGATACCAAAAGTCCCACACACACATCCAAGTCACTTGTCATGTGCGCAAAGTGGTTCTAAGCCAAGCATGCATGTTTTAACATCCTTGCAAAGGTGGGCTCAAATATTCAATTTTCAAAAAAATCTCCAAGGCGACAGGTAATTAAATCTTACTCACTCTCTCTCTTGTTAACTTAATCTCCAAAACTTGATTGTGATGTGTGTAACGTATATATCTTAAATTTAAGGCATTGCATAAGTTACTAACTAAATGCGATAAAAAAAAATCCAAGGAAATCTTATACTTTCCTTTAGTCTAGCTCTATAATTACTAAGATTGTGAGGTCAAATTGCATTTGAAAATACAAGTTTTTGGCATAAAAACAAATATCATTACGGTTTTGCCACATTAAAAGACCATTTATTGTCTACAAAAATTAAGAAAAATAAAGAATAAAAAGAAGAAAACGGTTGAAGAAAGCCAGCGACCGGGTATATAATTTTAATTGTATACTCATCATTGCATTAGGCAACGTAATTTCTGGGAAAGTATACCAGAAAGTTGCTTAATAAAGAATGGTACCAATTAAGGAAGTCAACTTTGAAAATGGTAGAAAATACAAAGCAAATCAAATTCTTTTGATATATTTACCATGATTGTTGTTGCAGAGAAGAATTATGTGTATCCCATATGGAATCAAATCAAAATTTATGTCTCATAAATGTTGGGAATAGGCCTGTTTTTTTTACTTTCGATCTTAAATGATTTTAAGATAGCCCCTCTTATTATTCCATCAAAAGCCTAGAAACTTAAAAGGAAAGTTTCAAGAAAAATCAGCAATTTGCCTAAAAGTAAGAGAAGCTGATTTTTGACTTTCCAAAGTTTAAAGATCCCAATTTTGGGTACTTAAAAGCATGAAACCGGATATTTTTGAGCTTGAAGTTCTTAATTGCTCGTTTAAAAGGGAGCACGACATGCCTAAGTTCTAGATTTAGCATATGCACAAGCACAACTAATTAATTACATGTGCAAAACATTGTTTTCTTTTGATCAATATCATATGTTATAGTTCGTCCAAAAAAAAAAAAACTCATATGTTATACACTAATGTATGCAAGTAGTGGAAGAAATATTTTTCAGTGGCTCTCTTTTTAGGAGAAATCCCACGAGCATATGATTGATTATGAACTCACAAATAATAATCATGACCCACTATTCCAAACATTTCTAAATGATATTGGCGGCTTTAATATTGAGAAGGAATTCCAAAATATATTTGTGTTATGTAAACACTCCAAGGGACATTATGTTATATCAACATATATCGCTCTTAAATTAGAGAAAATTTTATACATTTGTGGTTAATATTATTTGTGAATTTCTTCATTGGTATCGTTGCTCCTAGTCTAACACTTAGCACAAAAAGAGTACATGTAGCACATTAACTGGACTAGAGCAACTATACTATCTCGATTGTACATATACTATCAAATTCACAGGATTGAAAACGAAAACTCATCAAGAAGAGCCTGCTAAAAAGAAGGTCAAAGGTATGTGACATGATAGCATCATACCACCACATCTCTATATAATTGTGGAAACTACTATAAGGTAATTTTATACCAATGCCAAAAATCATGGAAAGGCCTAGACTCTTTCCATAGCATCACGAATATTTCTTTCACAATGGCATTGCTATATGTCTATAATTGTTGGCATTGCTATATGTCTATTACATAATGGCTCACACAATGGTATGTATGAGATGTGATATTAAAATATTAGCTTGAATATTTATTGAATATGAAAGTATGATGACAAATCACATGTCAAGCATAAGTACTCTCTTTAAATTGTAGTATATGTGTAACCAATTAGGCAAATAATAATTGAAGCACTTGGCATAACCTTTGTCCCTAAAGGAAGGAGATATAACCTTGAACGAACAAAGTGCCCTAGTCCTTGCACCTTCAAAAGAACGAAGCAAAAGAGATCTAAGCTTTAAACATGAAATATCATGTTAAGCTTAAAAAAAGAGATCTTAAAGGCAGGAGAACTTGTTAAGAAGAATACAACAATGAAAAGATCAAAGTACATACAAAATTGTATTGTGGTTTAAGGTCTCTTGTTAAGGTAACTCATTTATTCCTTTCTTTTTAATTAGCCATGCCAAATATTATCTTATTAGAATTAAGTGCATATCAAGCTTGTATGATTATCTACAAATATGTACATATAAATCATGTTGAAAATATTGCTATAAAATTATTACAATTATCACAGCTAATATGACTATATGTTCCATCGTCATTCTATTAAGTCTCCTAGACTTAAAACATTAGATGATCATATTCATAATATGGTCATGAGTTTAAGTCTCAATAAATTCTTGTCTTCGTCAACTCACCAAAATTTTTTTAAATTGCTTTGAAAATTATATACGGTGCAAGCATCTAACAAAGCTCGGTTTAAAATAAGCATATAGTCAAATAGCTTCAATTTTTATATATCATAGAATACTTCTCTATGATTCATATGGAATGCACTTCGTCAACTGACATCCATAATTGTATAGCAAGTAATTGCATATTTGTACATTGTCATTCTTAACAGCTAGTATTAGTGAAGTGGCTTAAGCATACAATTAAAAAAGAAGGAAGAGGAAATTGCTATTACAATCAGCAATGACCATAATCATCAAAGCATGAAAAAAAAAAAAAAAAGGGTTCCAATCATGGTAGACCACTCCTATAGTCGTCAACAAACGAGAATTGCCCTTTTTATGTTTGAACGCGTGCAACAACGTGGCCTAGTTTTTACACCTTCAAAAAAGTTGAAGCAAAAAAAATCTAAGCCTTAGACTCGAAGTATCATGTTGAGCTCAAAGAATCTTGAAAAGAGAAGAGCTCGTGATCATCTTAAAAATATAAGAGCTTGTCAAGAAGATCCCAGCAATAAAAAGATCAAGGTATGTGGCAAAATGATATCGTCATTTAAGGTAACACATTTATCTGTCTCTTTTATATTCGCCTATAAAAATTTACACCTAGTAAGGTTTCATGCAAAAATGTATGCATTACTAGACAGATCACAAAAGAGGTAAAACTCTAGTATTACAAGGAAATAAGAAAAAGGTCCACCTAGGCTATTGGTAACTTATTATTTATATATGAATTGTTCTAAAATTCTTGTTTAACCAAGCCTTGGCAAGTGCATGTGCTACTTAATGCAGATATCAATATGGCCTCAAGAAGGTCCAAAATGACATAGCAATAAGGAATGTTTCTAGCAACAAGTGACAAGATTCCTTAAATGGATGTAAGTCACCAAAAAATGGCTAAGTGATAAGATTCCGCCAAGACGGATGTAATCACTAACGAGGCCTAAGTGACAAGATTCCTTAAATGGATGTAAGTCACCAAAAAATGGCTAAGTGATAAGATTCCGCCAAGACGGATGTAAATCATTAACGAGACCTAAGTGACAAGATTCCTTAAATGGATGTAAGTCACCAAAAAAAAAAAAAAAAAAAGGCTAAGTGATAAGATTCCGCCAAGATGGATGTAAATCACTGACGAGGGCTAAGTGACAAGATTCCTTAAATGGATGTAAGTCACCAAAAAATGGCTAAGTGATAAGATTCCGCAAAGACGGATGTAAATCATTGAGGAAGCCTAAGTGACAAGATTCCTTAAATGGATGTAAGTCACCAAAAAATGGCTAAGTGATAAGATTCCGCCAAGACGGATGTAAATTACTGACGAAGCCTAAGTGACAAGATTCCTTAAATGGATGTAAATCACTGATAAAGCCTAAATGATGAAGCTCTGTAACTGAATGTAAGTCACCCAAAAGTGGCTAAGTGACTAAGTACCCTTAGACAAGTGTAAGCAGACAAGGATTCTCACACAAACAAAAGTCGCACGCAAATCAAGAATATCAAACATGACAACTAGAAAATGAATAAAAAATGGTTGTCTAAAGAAATCACCTCGCTCTTTAGCAGTGATAAAAAATGGTCGTCTAAGGAAATTATCTTACTCATCAACAAGTGATAAAAAATGATCGTCCAAAGAAATTAGCTCACTTTCAAGATCAAGCTATGTTTACTCGAACGTCCAAAACAACCTTCAAAAGGCAGATACTAAAAAGTCGTTACAAAAATACTACCATTTTGAATCTAAACTAGTCAAGAATTCCCAAAGCCTGATTAGCAAAAAGCAAAATCAGACTTGGGAATGGGGGGCAATTGATGAGTCCATAGAAATTACTAAGGTCGTCTATCTTAATGGACAACCTTACATCATTAGTAGGCCAAAAGATGTAACCACTCAAGCACATTCAACACATTAATAGCAACCGTTACTCATCGGTCTTAAACGCCCATCAATACGATAACGGTTACATATGGGTAATAATCACCTCCAATTATGTACAACAACTATCCAAATTACCTATAAAAAGGACAATCCATCTCACTTGTGAAGGTACGTCACAAACTATTACAAAACATTATCTACATACGAAAGATATGGGTTGATACTAACTTGAGCATCGGAGGCTCCTCCACCAGGCACAACCTGGTGGTCTCTTCGATTAGTTCTCCTTTATTTTGCAGGTCCTACAAGGTCGTCAAGAGCTCTAGATTGGACAAGTGACCCAACTGATGATTTTGGCATCATCAGGTACCATCGAAAGCAGAGGTACCATCTAAAGCAGAAGTACCAATTTCTCCTGTAGCTTCGACAATGAAAGGGATGCAAAATTAGCATCCAAATCAAAGGGCTGTGCACAAGACCCTATCTCCTGTAGCTTTGACAATGAAAGGGATACAAAATTTAGCATTGAAAGCGACAAATTTGAAAATTTTGATAAGATTGACGGATGTATCAAAATATAAACGAAGAGTAATGATCAGACATTATGGTTGTCTATAGTAGGGATGGGAGTTAATAAAATTTTGATATTGAGAGATAGATGGATTTTGGTAGTTTTGAATTTAGTAAGGATAGAGTATAAAACTCAAGCTCTGCACCATTGTTAAAATATTTTTATAAAAATTATTATAATTTATTTTAAATCAAATTTAAGTTTTTATTTAAGTGAATTGATTTTTCTCAAAAAAAGATAAGAGTGAATTGAAGAAATCAATTTTCTTTTTACCAAATTGATGAAACCAATAACGTTATCCATCAATTAGAATTTGGAAGTGCAATTTTTAATTATTAATTCTTTCAAATGCTAGATCCACTATTAAAATTGAGTAACTTTTGATAAGCTTGTTCTTTTTTCTTTTTTTTCTTTTTCTTTTTTTTTTTTTTTGCAAATTATTTAACCACTTTATTGTTCCTTTATCGTAATATGTTATATTTTATTATGATATATATATATAGTTATTTTCTAAATGATATAATTTAATTTTGTCTTTTACATGTATTAGATACACCTAAGACTCAGATATTTAGACAAAGGGGTCTACTTTTTTTCTTTTCTTCTTTTTGTGAAAATATTAGATTAGTGGCCGTGAAAGGTTGGATAAGCCGATAAGGTTTTATAGAATAACATTCCATTTTAGTATGATTGTTTCTACTCCTAAAGTTCTAACCCATACCCATTTTGCTTCGTATACGGTCAAACCAAACATGCACCCATCACGACTCCCGACATGTTTGTTCGGACTAAATGCTTTTCTTTTTCTTTTTTTTAGGAAATTTAGGTCTAAATGCCTAATAGAACTGGTTTAAAAAGAAAATGGGCAACATATTGGAGACATTAATGCTCTGTTTGGATGTAAGGGAAATGAGAGAGAGTAAAGTAGAGGGATGGAGAGTAATTAAATTACCTTATTTGGATTTTTTTAAGGAAATAGAAGGAGGAATTTGGAGGGGTTTTAACTATTTCGAACCCTTTATTTTTAATTCTCCCAAATTGGAGAGATTTGAAGAGAGAGTAAAGTACATAAATCATTGATCAAATGAATTACCTAATTTACCCTTACTATATTAACAAAATTACAAACATATCAAATAAATAAATTCACGTTATTTCTCTCATCATAGTCTCAAATTTCTCTCAACTCTGAAGACTCTGCTGCCTCTCTCTCTCTCACGATTTCTTCCACTCTTCATGCTGGTTCTCTCTCTCTCTCACACAACTTCTTCACTCTCAATTGTCTCTCACGCTTGGGTTTTTCTTTCAGAGGTAAACTTTGTTTTTCTTTTTGTTTCATGGGTTTCTTATGAGTTGGATCAGATAACTATGTTCTTAAAACTGTGATTTTATTGGGTAATTTCTTATTAATTGTGATTTTATGGGGTTGTAAGTGCACAATTGCACCTGGACCCAAGAACAGTTGTGGGCTCAGGCCCAATGAGCCTTAAACAATAAAAATTTGTAGAGAGTGGGCTTGAAACCCAGGTTAGAAGTGAGTGAAGATTAAATGACAAACTAAAGATTGCCAGTATTTGGAAACAGCAAGAAGTAATATAAATAGGTCTCCTCGGACGTAGGCCGAGAGCTGTTCTTATATTATCTCTCTCTCTTTGTCCTTTTTCTTTTTAGGTTACAAAAAGTCCCGTCCCCATTTCTGTTCTAGATCCCCCCTTAAATACTCTTCTTTTTAATACTTTATACACGTGTTGCCCCAACTCCTCCCTTAGCCTAGATATTTCTTTTCTTAGTGCCTTTGAACAGTAACTAGAAGTTTCCCTTCCACTGTTCAAGTGTCACCTCCCCATTAATGCGGCCAGGGTGGTAGGTGCAGGGTCTTTAATGTGGAGGTAGCAGCCTTTACCTTTGACACTTTCCCAACATCGGTGCTTCTAGGACATTCAAGGGTTCACCCCCTTTAATCACTGGTCTTGACCGTGTCATTCACTAACCTGTACCATGAAGTCCCAGGTTCTCTGGTGTTAGTCCGAGGAGAAAAACATCCTCGGCTGGATCCTCGGATCCTCGGCGCATGGGCCGACCTAAAGTACCTACAAGCCCTAAACCCAAGAGCAGGTCGGCCTTCCTTAGTAAGGCCCAACGGCCCATATCCCTATTAAGATCTTTTTACCCCCCACAATAGCCCCTCAAAACTCTAATTTTCGACATCCGAGGAGAAAAAATAGGGTTTTGATCTGACGAGGAGCCTCTCCACACACTTTATAAATGATGGCACGTGTGGAAATCATTTCGCGTCCCAGAAGATGACACTTGGCGGTTTTATTTTCAAAAACGCGCGCATTTATTACTGTAAGTTACTCTTTGTCTCCCACGTTCAACGGTGAGATGGGCATCCAACGGTTCTCATTACTCCACAAAATTTTAGGCGGGACAGACATAATTTCGAGGCCGCCTTTTCGCACGTCCTGACGCTTCGGGAACTTGCGCTTTCATTTAAGTCATCAGGGATCAATCCCATCAAAACAACAACAATCATTCTTCACCAGCAGAAAACCGTGGAAACCCGTACCTTCAACTTTGTAAGTTCTTGCTCTCTCTAGTCTTGACCTTTTCTCCTCGGATACAGTCCTCGGCTATCACTACAATCACTCTCCCTTTTAGAGTTTAGTCTATCGTCTTTCTGTAATGGGAAAATTCAAGTGTCTAGTGGATACCGCCGCTGGGATGGAGGGCTTTAGAGCCAAATACCATATTCCCAGCGACGTAGGGTTAGAATACTGCCCGGCAACAGCCGTGGCTGATTCTAGGAAAGAGGGAGAGGTTATCATTCCTATGATAGCCTTCATAGAGGGTGGGATGACCCTACCAATGAAACCCGTAATGAGGGAGTATCTTCGCAACCACCGGTTGTGCCCCGACCAATGCCTTCCAAACGTCTTTAGAGTTCTAGGTAGTGTAGATGCTCTAAACGAGCAGATGGGTTTAAACCTCACATGGCACGATGTCGTGTTCCTATATGAGTCCCACAAACTCTCTAAGGTAGGTTATTACATGAAATCTCGGTCCAGTACCGTTAGGCTAATCTCCTGTCTGCCCAAATCAAACAAAGGCATGAAGGACGACTACTTGATCGTGTCTGGGAACTGGCACGATGGCTTCCACTGCCCAGTTCAGTGGGGGGATCCAGGTGCGACGCCGTAGGATTAATCTCCCCACAACACAACTTCTCTTAACACATACACATAGAAATGCGTATTCACACTTACTTAAATTTGTTAAAATTCTATATAAATCTGACCAAGTTTGTTTGTTTGATGTCTTTTTTGCAGATAAGCAACACGTGCGTCCTCGTCTAAGTCACTGTAACGTCGCAGATCTAAACCGGGTACTTCGCTCCGAGGTGTTCGTTAGTGAAGACCTGCAACTCCGAGCTGCTCATCTTATTCTAGGGTACACCCCCCTTTCCAAAGACTTCCAGGAGATAGAGGACGCCATTATTGCAGGCGACCGAAGACGAAAGAGGATAAACGTAGCGCGGCCCCATTTTTTAGAAGACCGTGACCTCCTAGACGCTCCTAACACCATTCTGTACAACCGGGCGATAGCAGCAGTCCCCCTTGCCGTGCACTCACAAACAACTGTCATTCCAGAAGAGCAGGTGTCTTCTTCACACACACTTGACGACGAGATAGATCAATTCTATCTCGAAGACACCGAAAGACCTCGCGGGAACCAGTTTGTGGTACTTTCCGACGAGGAAGAAGAAGCCACCGAGACCTCTGGAATTGCAGGGTTTGTAGTTGCCCTTCCCGAGGACGACAAAGAAGAAGACATGGGACGAATGGAGGGTCTCCTTACCAACAGGGCTGCCAAAGTTGCAGCGAAAAAGAAAACGGGGACGTCCCAAGTTCCCCCAGCTTTACCTCCTCCTCCTCCTCCTGCTGAGCCAAAACTGCCAGCCGAGGATCCCAAGAAGAAGAGGAAGGGGGATGATGAGGGGACGACTACTAAAGACCCCAAGAAACCACGCCAACAACTCCCACCGGCCCAGCAGCAGAAGCTGGACAAAGGCAAGGGTAGAGCCCGTTCAGCTGAACTTGGGGAAATCAGGGATGAGGCTATGGTGCGCCGAGCACCGACCACCTGGTCCCCCGATCTAAGGCTGGACGGCGCTCCCATTTCCCGCATCCAAGATAAGGGCGGTTCAACAAGGCCATGCCCACCACCTGGCCGAGGTCCTAGAACGCCCTCTTCTGCTGCCCAAGGACATGGAGACCTTGGAAAAGATGGGCCAGCCACAGCTATTCCTTTCCCTAAAAAGAGACTTAGCGCTGGTAAGTGTTTCTCCTTTTAACAATATTTATAAGTAAGTTTGCTCTGGTTATTCCTAACTCCATTATACTTTGTTACAGGCTATTCAGGAGGTCTTTGTAGCTGAAAAGTTTATTGAAGACGCTCGGAAAGTAGCCAGAACTGAGCTCGAAATAAGGCTGGAAACTGAGAAAACCTTAGGTACAGCCCTTGCCGAGAACGAGAAGCTGACCTCGGAGGTAGCAGAGTTGAGGAGAGAGAAGAATGGGGTCGAGTCAAACTTGAAGACCATGAAGACCCAAATAGAAGGACAGCGCAAGCTCCTTCATGAAAGAGATGAAGAGCTCTCCCAAGCTCAAAGGGAGTGCTCGGATCTTAAGAAGCAACTGGCGCTGATGAAGGAAGAAGCCAGCTCCTTCCAACTCTCTCTTCAAGCTGCCAAGCAGGCAAGTTTCGATGAAGGGGTAGCCACCACCGAGGAGCAGCTGACAGAGGAGTTCGCGGCTTTATGCCGCGAATACTGTCAAAAAGTATGGGGGGAAGCTTTAAACGTAGCAGGAGTTCCTCAATCTTCGGATTTGAGGAAGTCCGAGAACGTTTGGCTTCCCCTAGAAATACAGGAGATTGAAGAGGCTCCTGCTGCTACTCCTACCCCTGAGACAACTCTTCCTGCCCTACCTCCGATAGTCCCACAAAGAAATTCCTGATCCTACAGAACCTTCTGGTTCCAATAAAGAGAATGAAGGAGGAGTGGATGCAGAGAAGGACTTGAGCCAGACAGCGGAACCCATCGTCCTTTCAACAACGACAGTGGATAAAGGAAAGCAGATTATGACTCCTTTTGAGCTGGAGTTGAGAAAGACCGAGGGCACTAGTACCTCTCAGCAAGATCCTCCTCCAATAGCTTAGGACTTTAGCTTAGGGCTTCTCTTTTTCCATTTTTTTTTTTGAATTATATGTAATACATACTCAATTGATTAATGAAGAGCGCTTTCGTTTACTTTTCACTTGGATTGTCTCTGTTTCTACTTTACTCTTTTTTTGTACTTATTACAAAAGTTTCCCATTAAGTCATATCAAAAGTTTCTCAGAGTATAAAAATCTAACTCCAAGGCTTGCACAATCATAACTTCCACATAATCACGCGTATATCACTAAAGATTTAATACAAGATGACATAGTTAATACGTTTGAACAACGCCTTGATTAAAAAGGAAAGAGGACTTCATATAACGATTAAGCCCTTATAATGCATAACACTGTTTCTAGTAGGATGTAAGATCCGAGGACCATTCCTTACACAAATTTACTCAATACTTAAAGATATAAAACGTAAGATCCGAGTTAATAAACAGTAAGGTATTAACATCCAGACACAATCAGAAGTTAAGTTTAATCAAAGTCATAGTCCGAAGATAAATCTTAAGCAATCTTTCGTTTAATTCTTCAAAATTGTAACTGTAAATGACAAGACATCAATTTCCACAAGGTTTGTGGTCCGAGGACTACACTTAACCAAATTTCTGTTTGATTCTTTAAAACAGTAACCTCAAATGTTAATTTTCCCAAAGTAGGAGGTCCGAAGACCCGGCATAACTAAGGTTCTGTTTAACAAATGACAAGACATCAATTTCCACAAGGTTTGTGGTCCGAGGACTGCACTTAACCAAGTTTCTGTTTGATTCTTAAAAATTGTAACTTCAAATGTTAATTTTCCCAAAGTAGGAGGTCCGAAGACCCGACATAACTAAGGTTCCGTTTAACAAATGACAAGACATCAATTTCCACAAGGTTTGTGGTCCGAGGACTGCACTTAACCAAGTTTCTGTTTGATTCTTAAAAATTGTAACTTCAAATGTTAATTTTCCCAAAGTAGGAGGTCCGAAGACCCGGCATAACTAAGGTTCTGTTTAACAAATGACAAGACATCAATTTCCACAAGGTTTGTGGTCCGAGGACTGCACTTAACCAAGTTTCTGTTTGATTCTTAAAAATTGTAACTTCAAATGTTAGAGCTAGCCATAACTTTGAAATATTAATTGACAAAAGCTTATTTGATTAATAATAACACCTTCTAAGATTATTTACATTCCAGGGACGTGGTACAACTCGTTCATCTAGGTCAGCTAGCCTATACGACCCTATGCCTGCTATTGAAACAATGCGATAGGGGCCTTCCCAGTTAGGTCCTAGCTTACCCCATGCTGGGTTCTTAGAAGTGCCTACAACTTTCCTTAATACCAGATCACCAGGTGCAAGTGGCCTTAGCTTCACGTGGGCATCATATCCTCGTTTTAGCTTCTGCTGATAATAAGCCAATTGGACCATAGCTGCCTCACGCCGTTCCTCAAGTAAATCAAGATCTTTCTCTAGAAGGCCCTCGTTTTTCTCTGGACTAAAAGAACTTGTCTTTAGAGTAGGAAAACCGGATTCCAGTGGTATCACCGCCTCGGCTCCATAAGTCATAGAGAATGGAGTTTCTCCAGTGGACCTACGTGGTGTGGTCCGATATGTCCACAGGACATGAGGGAGCTCTTCTACCCATCTGTCTTTCGCATCATCCAACCTCTTCTTGAGCCCGTTGACTATGACCTTGTTAACGGCCTCAGCCTGTCCATTTCCTCGAGGATAAGCTGGGGTAGAGTATCTATTTGTGATGCCCATGTCACCACAGTACTGCCTAAAGGCGTTGCTGTCAAATTGAACGCCATTGTCCGAGATAAGAGTATGTGGTATACCAAATCTAGTAACAATATTCTTCCAAATAAACTTCTTGGAATCAACATCTCGGATATTGGCTAAGGGCTCAGCTTCGACCCATTTAGTGAAGTAGTCTGTCCCTACGAGCAGCCATCTTTTGTTTCCAGCAGCTCTCGGGAATGGCCCTACAATGTCCAAGCCCCATTGCGCGAAAGGCCAAGGGCTGGAGAGAGGATTAAGAACCCCTCCAGGTTGGTGGATATTAGGGGCGAACCTCTGACACTGATCACATTTTCTGGCATAATCCTGAGCCTCCCTCTGCATATTGGGCCACCAATAACCCTGAGTCAGGGCTCTATGGGCTAAGGACCTTCCTCCAGTGTGGCTTCCACAAATTCCCTCATGCAATTCCTCCAATAATGATTCTGTTGATTCAGGATGTACACACAACAAATACGGTCCCGAAAAGGATCGTTTGTATAGCTTCTGGTCCTCGGACAACCAGAAACGCGGCGCCTTTCGACGTACCTTTTCTGCTTCAACTTTGTCTTCGGGAAGGATGTCATTTTTGAGAAAAGATATGATCGAATCCATCCAACTAGGACCAGGCCTTATTAGATGGATGCGAGGTGCGTTAGCAGCTATAAGAGAAGGTTCTACCAAATCCTCAACGAGAATAACCCTTGGTAGACCTTGAGCCGAGGATGTTGCCAACGTAGCCAAAGAATCTGCATGAGTATTTCCACTCCTAGAGACATGAGCTAAGGCAAAGGAGTCGAATTCAGCCCGCCGACGCTTGACTCCGGGCCAAATATTCCTGCATTCTGGAATCTCTAGCTTCCATGGTACCCATGACTTGGCCGACTACTAACTGAGAGTCCGAGAACAAATGGATTTCCTTGCCACCCATCTTATGTACCATTTGCATGCCTACCAAGACCGCTTCATACTCAGCCTCATTATTAGTAGCCGAGAAGGCCAATCTCAAAGATTTTTCAAAGACAATTCCTTCAGGGGACATTAGAACAAGTCCAACGCCAGAACCTTTATGATTAGCAGCCCCATCCACATAAACTTTCCAAGCCGAGGGAGATACGGCTGTGATCACGCCAACTGATTTTTCACCCATGTGTGCTTCCTTTGAAGTTTCTTCTAACAATGGTTCAACAAACTCTGCCACCAAATCAGCGAGGACCTGACCTTTCACCGAGGTGCGAGGCTTGTATTTAACATCAAAGGCTCCCAAAATGGTTCCCCATTTTGCCACCCTGCCAGAATAATCAGCACTACGCAACACAGCCTTAAGCGGCAACTGGGTCAAAACAACCACAGTATGAGATTGGAAATAATGAGGAAGTTTGCGCGTGGCGTGGACTACAGCCAGAAGTGCTTTTTCCAAAGGCAGATAGCGCACCTCGGCCTCATTCAAGGACGTACTAACGTAGTAAATTGGTCTCTGCACTCCATTTTCATTCCTTATAAGGACTAAACTCACCGCATGAATAGCCACGGCCAGATAAGCAAATAAAACCTCGTCCACCTCAGGGCGAGATAAAATGGGTGGCCGAGAAAGATATTGCTTAAGCTGTTGGAAAGCTGACTCACAATCCTCGGTCCATTGAAACCCTTTCCACTTGTTCAACAACTGAAAGAAAGGACGGCACCGGTCAGCTGATCGAGAAATAAATCTGTTCAACGCAGCAATCATTCCGGTCAATTTCTGAATCTCCTTTGGGTTCCGAGGGGGCTGCAAATTCTGAATAGCCTTAACCTGCACTGGGTTCACCTCTATGCCCCTATGAGTGATCATATATCCTAGGAACTTTCCAGATCCCACGCCAAAAGAACACTTGGAGGCGTTAAGGCGCAACTTATACTTCCTCAGCATCTGGAAGGTGTCGGCCAAATCTGTCATGTGCGAAGGTACCGTCTTACTCTTCACCACCATATCATCCACGTATACTTCTATATTTTTCCCCAGTTGCTGCTCAAACATTCGGGTCATCATTCTTTGGTAAGTAGCCCCCGCATTTTTTAACCCAAATGGCATGACCTTATAATGATAGTTCCCGGTTGGTGTAATGAAAGCAGTCTTCTCCTGATCTTCTAGCGCCAAGGGAATTTGGTGGTAACCCTGGAAGGCATCCAAAAAACTCATCCGAGGATGTCCGACAGTAGCATCTACCAGCTGATCAATCCGTGGCATTGGGAACGAATCTTTTGGACAGGCCTTGTTCAGATCAGTAAAGTCCACGCATACTCTCCACTTGCCGTTCTTCTTCTTAACGACAACAGTATGAGCCAACCATTCAGGGTAGAAAACTTCTTTGATAGCCCCCGCCCTTTTGAGTTTAAGAACCTCTTCCTTCACAGCCTCAGAATGTTCTCGGGATGATCGCCGAGGTGGCTGCCTCTTCGGAACGATGGCCGGATTGACATTTAAACGATGACAAATAAAGCTCGGATCTACGCCTGGAGCCTCATAAGGGTCCCACGCAAAGACATCTATATTGTCCTTCAGGAATTCCAACAACTCCATCTTCTCCTGGTATGGCAAAAGTATGCCAACTTGGAAGAACCTCTCTGGATCATCTGCTATTACAAACTTCTCTAACTCCTCGCAGACAGCCTCATCTTCTGTCATCGCTCCAGGTGCCTCTGGAGCTATTAATTGCTATGACTCCTGGATGGGCAAGGTTGATGACTCCATTTCTGACTGACGAAGCACCGCAGCCGATATGCATTGCCTAGCAACTACCTGGCTGCCGAGGATTTCCTCAACATGCTCCCCCGAGGGGAATTTCACTTTAACATGTAAGGTGGAAGAAACAGCTCCCAAAGCGTGCAGCCATGGCCTGGCAAGGATGGCTGTATATGGAGAGTACGCGTCAACCACAATGAAATCTACCTCAACCGTTTCTGTGCCGGATTGAACGGGTAGACGGATTTGTCCCTTCGGCACAACGGCCCTTCCTTCAAAGCTTATAAGTGGAGAATCATAAGGAGTTAAATCTTCCAACTCCAACCTCAGTCCTTTAAATAGATCAGGGTACATGATATCTGCACCGCTGCCTTGATCTATCATCACCCTTCTCACATCATAATTCCCTATCCTGAGGGTAACCACAAGAGCATCGTCATGGGGCTGGATAGTCCCTATTTTATCCTCCTCGGAGAAACCCAAGACAGGTAAAGTGCTCTTTAATCTCTTCGGCCTGCCACCCACATCCTCGGGCCTGAGGTTGGGAAACCGCCATGACCCTAGTGGGACCTGAGCCGGTCCTACCAGGTGCGGCAAAGATAACATTAATTGTTCCCAATGCTGGCCGAGATGAACTGTTCCTCTGGTTGTTTGAACCAACTTGACTGACCTGCCCAGTAGGCTGACACAAATGCTGCTTCAACTTTCCCTCACCGACGAGCTGCTCTAAATGGTTCCACAGGGTCCGACAGTTCTCAGTAGTGTGGCCCATATCCTGATGGTACTGACAGAAAAGGTTTTGATTTCTTCTCGCAGGGTCCCCTGCCATCTTGCCGGGCCATCTGAAAAAGGGCTCTTTACGAACTTTTTCTAATAACTGATGCACTGGTTCTCGGAACACAGTATTTACAGCCTGGGGTGCTGCCGAGCCGGATTGTCCGAAGTAATCCCTCCTCGGTTTGTTGTTGTGATATCTGTCCGACCTGAAATCCCTTCTCTCCTGCGGGATAACCTTCTCCTTTCCTTTTCCTTGCTGCTGGTCTTCCTCTACCCTTTTATATTCATCAATACGATCCATAAGACGGCGTACGCTGCGGACGGGCTTTTTCGTCAAAGACTTTCTTAGGTCGTGATCGCAGGGAGGCCTACCTTAAAGGTATTAAGCGCCACCTCATCAAAGTCGCCATCTATTTCATTAAACATCTCCCGCATCCGTCGGAGTATGCTTTCAGTGTCTCCCCTTCCTTCATGACCATGGATAGCAACGAATCCAATGGCCGAGGGACTCTGCTACACGTGATGAAGCGCGAAGCAAATGCCCTAGTTAACTCCCCAAACGAGCCCACAGACCCCGATTTGAGACCGTTAAACCATCTCATAGCCACAGGTCCCAAGCTGGAGAGGAAGACTTTACACATCAAAGTCTCGTTATGAGAGTGCACTGCCATCCTTTGGTTGAAGTGACTCACGTGTTCCACCGGATCAGTCCGGCCATTATAGATGGTAAAGGTGGGCTGGGTGAACCTCCTGGGAAGCCTCCCCCTCTCAATCCTCCGTGAAAACGGAGATTTAGAGAGTTGGTGCAACGCTCTACTCATGGTATCGTTGCCTAAGCCCCTAGAACGAAGCTTCTTACGTCTGCGAGTTGATTGGTCGTCCTTCTCGCCGGAGGATGTTGCGCTAGTGGGGGAATATGACCTTGAACTGTAGCCAACTCCCCTATCCTTCTCTGAGGAAGAACTAGATGAGGACGAGGAAACCTTACGTTTAGCACGGCGTAACTTCCTCTTCAAACGATTAATTTCTTTCTGCATGGATTTAGAGCCCTCATCGTGAGTAGTGCTACCCCCTCCTTGAGTATGGCTAGCCCCTGGGTATTCTGTATGGACGCTTCCCTCACGATCCTTAAGATGTTCAAGACGTTCGAAATGATCTTCCGTTGTGATCCTTGTGACTCTGCATGGTGAGAGCCTAAACCTGCCATAATATCCCTACTACTTCTAGACTAAGTTCCCACAGACGGCGCCAATTGTAAGTGCACAATTGCACCTGGACCCAAGAACAGTTGTGGGCTCAGGCCCAATGAGCCTTAAACAATAAAAATTTGTAGAGAGTGGGCTTGAAACCCAGGTTAGAAGTGAGTGAAGATTAAATGACAAACTAAAGATTGCCAGTATTTGGAAACAGCAAGAAGTAATATAAATAGGTCTCCTCGGACGTAGGCCGAGAGCTGTTCTTATATTATCTCTCTCTCTTTGTCCTTTTTCTTTTTAGGTTACAAAAAATCCCGTCCCCATTTCTGTTCTAGATCCCCCCTTAAATACTCTTCTTTTTAATACTTTATACACGTGTTGCCCCAACTCCTCCCTTAGCCTAGATATTTCTTTTCTTAGTGCCTTTGAACAGTAACTAGAAGTTTCCCTTCCACTGTTCAAGTGTCACCTCCCCATTAATGCGGCCAGGGTGGTAGGTGCAGGGTCTTTAATGTGGAGGTAGCAGCCTTTACCTTTGACACTTTCCCAACATCGGTGCTTCTAGGACATTCAAGGGTTCACCCCCTTTAATCACTGGTCTTGACCGTGTCATTCACTAACCTGTACCATGAAGTCCCAGGTTCTCTGGTGTTAGTCCGAGGAGAAAAACATCATCGGCTGGATCCTCGGATCCTCGGCGCATGGGCCGACCTAAAGTACCTACAAGCCCTAAACCCAAGAGCAGGTCGGCCTTCCTTAGTAAGGCCCAACGGCCCATATCCCTATTAAGATCTTTTTACCCCCCACAGGGGTAATAACATATTATTTGTGGGTGGGTTTTGGATCTAAGGGTTTTTTTTCTTAAATTAATTTGGCTAAATTGATGTCACGCATCATATATATTACTTAGTTTTAAGTTAATATTGTATATGTGGGATTTTGTTAGCTAAATGGGAAAAGTTTCTTGTTGAATAAAAAATGGAGAAATTACACTTTGACACCCTAAACTATACACTAGATTACACTTTGCACCCTAAACTATCACAATTATCACGCTTTGCACCCTGGTGTTATTTTTGCTATTATATTTAACAGAATCTTATTGCATGTGACAAGCACATGCTTCTTGCTTAGGTGAAATAAAGCTAAAAGGCTGAGATTTGAGTTTCGTTTATACTACAAACGAATTGATGTTTTGACCTAATGATAAGAGGTAATTATTAAGAAATGAACGTTATAGATTGAAAAATTCTATCGTATCTAAAAAGTGAACTTGAGTCCAAGTTAAAAATCACATCAACACTCCTTCAAGCCATGTAAGACATAAACCAACAAAAATAGATGAATGGACGAAAATTGGAACCTCTTACAAAATTTAGAGACAAAAATAGAATTCCTAAAAGTTTCAAAAAAAAAACTTTTATAATAATTTAAAGACGAAAATGATATTTTAACAGTTAATATCATGTATTGAAACGTGTTATAACACAATACATATACGCATGTCCACAGTGAAGCATATGACGTTTTTTTTGCTGGATGAAGCATACGACATGTGAAATCGATTATGCCCCTATCATATAGAAGTGGAATCAAACCTGTGAACAAGAATCACCAATAAAGGCGGAATGCCGTTGGAGTATTGGACTATCCAATATCCATTGACAAATATTCGCTTGAGTTTCGAGTATCGGACTATCTATTGCTTGCTCAAATGCCTTTTATTAAGGTCTTGTGTTTATAGATTTTTCATTTTTATTCTGAATTTATTAGTTATTTTTTTATTAATCATAGTTAAATTTTCTTAAAGAGATTCTTATAAAAATTTAGAATATTTCATTACTAATATAAACAAATACATCAAAACCTAGATTGACAACAAGGTGTCAAACATTAAATGTCCTATATTTATTTATGATGCATGAATTACATGTTTAAACAAGAATTAATAAATAAAACTTAATATAATATATATTCTATATCTATACTTGCTACCCTTTTTTTTTTTTTAGGAAAATCTATCCTTGCTAGCTACCTCACTTTGAAGGTTTCACAACATCATTATTCTATTTATTGATTTTTAAACCAAAATTTTACCACTACAAACATGTTTCTCTTATATTTATGTTTTGTTCTTCGGTTCTATTCGGTTCCAATTCAATCAATTTGCTCATATTCAATCCATTATGTCCACTTTGGTCCTATTCGGCCACATTGATTCTATTTAGTCCATTATATTCACTTCGGTCCATTTTGGTTCTATTCAGTCCACTTGGTTCTATCGGTCCATTCAGTCTACTTTGGTTCTATTCAGTCCATTTGCTTAAATTCGGTCCTATTCGGTCCACTTCTGTCATATTCGGTTCATTATGTTCACTTTGGTCCTATTAGGTCCTTTTGGTTTGATTGGTTAGGTCATATTCGGTCTACTTTGGTCCTATTCAGTTCATTCGGTCTCATTCAGTCCACTTCAGTCATATTTTGGTCCACTTTGGTCTTATTCGGTCCTATTCAGTCTATTCCATCTTATTTGGTTCTATTCGGTCCAATTTGGTTATATTCGGTCCTATTCAGTCTTATTCATTTTACTTTCTCCTATTTGGTCCTACTTAGTCTTATTCAGTCCTACTTAGTCCAATTCGGTCTACTTTGTTTCTTTTGGTTCATTCAGCCCATTCTATCCTCTTTGGTCCACTTTGGTCCTATTCAGTCTTTTTTAAAGACGCTAACCGGAGAAGCAACGAAATTTTATGATCACTAATTTTAAGTGATCATAAAATATCAAAGCAATTCATATTATCTTATGGTGACAAGAATGATGCCAAGAGAATATAAGAAATTTGTATGATTGGAATAAAATCCATTTACCTCACGAAAACCGTGCTTCCTTCTCAAGCAACTTTTCTTGTCTCTCCTCTTCTAAACTCAAATAAAACTTTTATCTGTTGCCCTCGATCGTATCCCCAATCACTATATCCGAAAGGCTAGCTGAGGATCAACCTCCCCTCTTTCAAAACCCAAAGCCACACACTCAGCCCAAAGCCCCATGTGCCACCCTGAGATGGTGGCATCAATGGCCGAAGGTTGAGAATTAAAGAAAGAGAGAGGAGGGAGAAATTAAAGTTTGACAATGGAGAAGAGCCACGAGAGCCAAGGAAGTTGGCAGATTGAAGCTAAGAAAGGGAAGAGTTTCGGAGGTGATAGGAGAGCTTGTGAGTGAACAAAAGATGAGGAAATGCTTGAAGGTGGTCAGGAGGTTTTGGCCACCGTTACAAAGAAATTATAGGGTACTTGCAATGGATCACGCTACTTGTTCACCATTCATTCATCCATATATAAATGATGTACTATCTCCTACTTAGCAATTGAAATGATGGACAAAGTAACGCGGTCCACAATGAAAACCATATAATTCCTAAAATTGAAGAGAGAAAAAAACTATTAATAATACAATGAAAAAGGCTAAAGTAGTGGCTCAATGTGTCGTTTTCAGAGTGGCATGAGAGTTTTTTAAAATTCAGTTACGGAATCATAATCTCAAATCATGATTTTAAACTTAAAAAGTCATGACTTCTAAAAATAAAAAATAAAAACAAGGGGGGTGACTGGTGACCTTTTAGAGGGGTAAAAAAAAAAATCACTTGAGTTGGTGCACAATGATTTTAATATTGGTTGTGCAATATATGATTTTTTTTAGTGCACTAACTCAATTTGCTGTTGCATTTTTAGATTGATAATTTTTGTTTGGTTTGGGTAGTAACCCACTTGAACTGGGTAAAATATTTGCTTTTACGAGCTTATGATATGTATAATACTACATCAGTTAAAACAATGTCACATCATTATTTCGTTAGCCACGTATGTAATAATACTAACGAAAGTTAATAAAGGATTAGTAGTGTTTAGTTTTGAAACTTAAGGAACTAACAGCACTCAATTGAAACTTAAGGGATCATTTGTGCATGTCAAGTAAACTTTAAGAACCATAAGTGTAGTTTCGCCTTTTTTTCTTGTTAGAAAAACTACATGAAATACATAAATAGAAAAATTGCATGTTGAACTTTATAATGCAAGGGTGGAACACATTAACTATAAAAAAAAAAAATGAATCTTTTGTCAATGTAATTTTAGCAAAAAAAAAAATGTACAATCCTTTTTAAGTAAGTAAATCTTCCCGTTTGAAGTAATAATCAAAAAAAGATCCAAGTAAAAATTTACTCCTTCACCAGTCTGCATAATCCCTTAAGAATTTAGATGAAAAAAAAACCGTATAGAATTTAGATACGATTCTAAGAAACTTTATTTCAGGCTTAATCCCTTTTATATCTTTTCTCCTTGAGCCTCGTGCCCAAATGCCGAATTCTAAGATTCTTCCTTGGGGCCCTCCAAACGGAATTTTTTTTTTTTTTTTTTTTAAATTTAACCAAAAGACATTATATTTGTTGCAAAAAAATACACAAACATATATATATATATATATATATATATCAAACAAACCCGCCGAAACTGATTATTTTCATAACTGGAATATGGATAAAGATTTGATCAATCTGATCAGCTAACACATGTACGTACCCAATAAAACTGATTCTGATTGAATGAAATACACAAAGAGTTGCAACAGTTCAGCACAATACAGAAAGAAAAGGCTGCATAACCTTACACTACCTCAAACACTAGTTCATCATATTTAACACACCAAACATGGAATTTTAAGCAACAATTGATGACAAATAGACAATACGAGGACAGAGGCTAAGACAAAAGCCTTCATGTAATGAGTTTTTTTATAATAGTTTAGAGATAAATTAGAGATGAAAAAAGAACTATTTTTAATAATTTATAGACGAAAAATAAACTTTTGGTAAAATATAAGAATGGAAAGTAAAACATTTTCAATAGTTTAAAGACAAAAAAATGAACTTTTCGATTATTTAGAGACCAAATATGAAATGTTTAAAGTTTAAGGATAAAAAATAAACTTTAGATAAAGTTTAAGAACCAAAATAATATTTTACTTTAAAAATTATAATTCTTAAAAAATATGTAAATATTATAGCTTATAATTAGACTGCTTATTGTTTCACACTCCCAAATGTGCACTACTTCACACAATATCTATCCACACCAAATGTTCACATTTTCTAAGAATGTCTACATTTTACATATACTGTAAGATAGTGCGAACATTGTTGAATGTGAAACAATCAAAACCCTAATAATTAATAATTATGTATATATTCTTTTAAGGCATGTGGGCTAAATGATATGTGCACTATATCATTTTTGCACATCAATATTGTCTTACACATAATATCTTAAGACTTAAGATTCAACAAGATACACAGGTCGTATCATGCATTGCCCTTTTAAGTGCATGGTGAAATAGTTAAATAAAGTGAATTTCTATCATAGTGTACCGTGTATGGTTGTGTAAGATATTGTAAATACTAACAAATCATAATATTACCGTTCTCAAACAAATAAACGAAGTTAGGCTCAGAATAAAAATTGGAGTTTAATTGCAAAATCCAACATCCCAATCCCAAACTATGAAGACTTGCATAACTACACAAGTCATTTTTAGTAATCTTATATGGCCCAGCTCATTCATTTTAGGAAATACTTATATAAAAAATTGAAAAAAAAAATTAGTTATTTTTCCATAAAACTTTACAAAAGAATTTTTTTTTTTTTTTTTTTTTTGGGGGTTAAACACGCATATATATTAAGCAACTGAGGCACCACAAGTCTGTTACAAACATGACCGGCCTTATCACTAGCCAGGAGATCTTCCACCACAGGCAGTGGGTTATACAAAATAAGGTGGTCTGAATGAAGATCAGCCCCCATCCTAGCTAATCTATCAGCACACTTATTCGCCTCCCAATAAACATGTGCCACAATGCAATTAAGGAATGTCTTCATCAGGTTCTTACACTCAGATAACAAAGGTTCAAGGCTAAGGTTGATTACAGAAAAATTAGAAAGCAAATAAATAAGGAATTCAACATCCATATCCACACAAAAAATCTCTAAGTTAAGCTGTTTGGCCAAAAGAAGCCCTTCTCTGAGAGCCATAATTCAGCCAGGAGACTTGAAGTATTCCCCAGCTTCCTCAGACAACCCGTAATCCAATCCCCATTGCTACACCTGAGCATAGCCCCTCCACCAACCTTCTTCGGGTTTTCCAAATTAATGTATGTCTTGAGTGCATAGGTTAGTAATGCAGATACCTATTTTATATACATATTTATATTTTGATTGTTTTAACATGATTTTTCATATTGCACAGTGCACACGTCTCAGCTTTCCTTCATTCATGACTTCATCATGTCTCTATTTTGGGAAATGTTAATGAATGTTCTAAGAGTATTGGTTTTGAAATTATTTTTAGAAACATTTTATGGGAAAATGATAAAACAACGAATTTTTCTAACAATTTTTTATATTTCCCATGAAAGTAATGTTAAAAACTTTCTTAATATAATATATTAACCATTGCTCTAAGGACACTTATTAACATGATCCTACATCTTTTTTTTTTTTGGTGCAAAAAACAAAAGATACCTATATTGCAACAAATATAGCTACAAAAATGAAAAATCTACTCGTCCTCAAATGCGGGGGTGTCATTTGTCAAACACCAAACCAAATGGATAGAATTGCATTCATTTTTACTTTGAAAACACAACAAATACAAATTCAAATAATTATTAGGAATGTGCAAAGCTAATACTCAACATGTCCACTTGTTGATGGCTTAAACTTAAAGTGTTAGGACATATATGAATCATGTTAAGAAACATATGTCATTTAAAATTGATTAATTCTATGACAAAACACACTTTACTTGTAATTGGGTAGATCTAGAATGTGTTTAATACTTTAAGGAACAAGAGTTCAAGTCCGAGTATTGAAGCCATGCAAATCTATCCAAGAAACAAGTGAAGAAATGTTGGATTTTAAAGCTCGATAACTCGCTCGACAGATAGCACCTATCGAGGTTTAAAAGTGATCTTTAGCTCAATACTCAACAGCGGCTCGATAGATAACCTATCTATCGAGATTTACGAAAATCAGGTTTTGTTCATGCAAATTGTGACCTGAGACAAAATTTGTCCTAGTTCATCTTTCTCTTAAAGAAGCTTTTGCGTTTGTACGCCGTAGGATTTTGTAACCAAGGAGCTTCTTAATCTTCATCATGTTGATGAACTGAAAAACTTTGCAGCCAACATCCTTTTCAAGTTGGTGGGTTAGTCACGTACTTGGATTCATTCAAAAGAGTAAGCCACGTATTGGGATCCCCGCATCGATTGGTTAGTTACGTACTGGGAGCTGTGCATTGAAAATGAGAGATTATTACTACAGAACAAGTCCAATTGCTTATTGGGGTAAGGGTTCAACTGTAAGTTGGTATAATCAGGAGTGGTGCCTTTAAAATCACCTGGTGGAGTTTTTGCCTTGGAGGTTTTTCCCGTTCGTAAACAAATTACCATGCCGACTATATTTTCCGCTGCATTTAACTTAGTTGGTAATTTGTTTGTGCTATCATGCGTTTTGCATGTTAATTGAATTAATTAATTAACTTGACTAATTAATTGGTTAATTTATCACAATGGGTCAATACATTCTTGGCTTATCATAAAGATTCCATTATTTATCTATTCATTTTAATTATTGTACAGTGACTCATTCACATCGAGATAAACACGTAAAAAATTAAAGAGAAAATCAATCCATCAAATAAAAGAATGAATTGCAAGACCAACGTTAATACTTAATATCATCATGTAGGTTACCACTTATTGTAATACATTTTTTGCATTAATATTCATAAGAATCTTTTTGCTACTTTTTTTTTTCTTTTTTCACTTGCCATATAAAACATATATCCTCAAAAAACCAATAAAATCCAAGAATTTAGCAAAAAGAATGAATTTAAATATAAATATTTACTATGAATGGCAACGAGTCGGGTTCGGGCTAGGTTTTTGCATACCTAGACCTCACCCGCAGGTCTGCCATGAATATCCAAACCCAGTCCCTTTATTAAACGGATTTTTTTTCACAACCTAAACCCACCCCGTCGGGTCCCCACAAATTTTTTTTCTCAAAAACACAAATTTTGATTTATTATTTTTTGGCCCAAAATCACAAACACAGACACAAATCCAAACACAATCACAAGCATAAACATAGAAATCACAAACACAAATGTCAGATTTATGATTTTTCCTTTCAAAATCACAAATCAAACACAAATTTTAGATCTATGATTTTCCCTTTCAAATCACAAACACAAACTCACATGATTGACACAAACTCAACCCAGAAAAAAAAAAAAAAAAAAAAAAGAAAAAAAAAAAAAAAAAAAAAAGAAGGAGAACGAGGTGGAGTGAGATCAGCGACGACGAGGACGAAACAGAGTTGTGCCTATGCTTGACTGCTTATGGGCTTGTGGCCGTGTGAGTGAGAGAGTTGAGAGATGAAGATGGAGAGGTGGTCGAGTGAGAGAATGAGTGAGAGAGCTAAGATAGTTGGGCGGCGGTGAGGGGTAGGGCAGTTGGGCCAGCGGTGAGATTAGGAGTGAGTGAGATGATGAGATTGGGATTAAGTGAGATTGTGAGTTGAAGAAATGAGAGGCGGAGATGTGAGCTGAAGAAATGAGAGGCAGAGATGTGAGCTGAGTGCTAAAATGAAATGAGGAATAGGAAATGTTAGGGTTTATAACTATGTATATATATTAGGGTATTTTAGTAACTATAAATATATATATATATATATATATATATATATATATATATATATATATATATAACCGAGTCAGGTCGGGTCGAGTCTGGGTTTGGATCAGGTTTTGGAAAAAAAAAAAAAAAAAAACTCGAACCCACTTCGGGTTTTTTTTTTTATAAATCCAATTTGATCCTATTTTTTATTGGACTGGGTAAAATCTGGCCCATTAGGGTCAGGCCAGGCCAAGTACCCGCGGGTCAAGCAAAAATTGTCATCCCTAAAATTTACAATGAATTTTATTAATAACATAATCAAGAATTGAAGAAAGATTCATTTGTAACATTCAAAAATGTAATTTGGAATGCAAGTACATAAGATATATTTAAAATGAAGAAGAAAAATGAGACTAAGAAGACTGAGACTGAATCCATCCAAAATCAACTGTTATCACGTTGCTGAAACTGAAATTCTTTTGCTGAAAGTACTGTAAATAAAGGTAAAAATTAGCTGAAATAGTACAGTAAGACGCAAAAATAGTACAAAAAAAGTGCAGTGGGACCTATAAATAGTAGTAAAAATAAGCTGAATAGTAAAATAAGTTGACAAAATTAATTATGCCAAACAGACACTAATAATGAAGAAGAAAAAATGAGACTATGTCCCTAAATCCCACTATACTACTTAATAAAAATTATGCTCGTGACTTTATATAGTAAAAATTGACTTTATGAAATAAAAAATAAGTAAAATTAAAAAAAAAAATTTAAAAAGGGAAAGGCGCATATAAAGTGAAGTCTCTCTTTGTCATTAAGTGAGAATTTTTGCCAAAAGCAACAAATAAAGGGCAAGTGTGAAGATCTTCCCTGATTGTGGACGAGGGAGGGGTATCGCCCCCTTCTCCTTCTAAAAAGTTATTTTAAGTCTATGTCCCTGAATCCCACCTTGAACTTTGCGGCTTTAAGGGCCCCGGGGGTAATTACTAGTAAGGAAAAGGAAAACAAAGTAGTAACACCCAAGTACCACTTTAAACATATCAGCTCCTCAAATGTAAAAAAAAATGGTTGTATTCTTGAAATTTGATAATGCTATGAAAAATATATTTTCTATTACTTTCTCACATTTTCTTATCTCTCAAACACATATTAATAAAATAAAATAAAATAAAATAAATTGTGATCTTAGCGGTGGCGGGCAGCCAACAGCCACCATAGACCGAGGACTTTAGTGGGGTGAGGGGTGGTGGTTGGGTAGCAGACAATGGGGGGTGGGGTTTGAGGTTCGGTTAATAAGTTTTAGATGAGGCAAAAAATTGTTTACAAAAAATATTTTTCACGTTTACAGGTATTTGAGATGACAAAAAATATTGATTAATCGACAATTGTTTCTTGGTTGACCATAAAATAAAACACAAAACATTTTCTACCTTAAATAAAACACTACTAGTGACACATATTTCATCTTCATGCAGATCCACTTTAAGAAGAATTTTTCTAATTACCAAGCTAATGATAGAGATCAATTACAATTGTTTATAATTTTTATTTATTTTATTATTAATATCAATTAAGATTTTTAGATTAATTATTTTTATAATATTTCCTTTTTAAAAAAAATTCACTCTGAATTGAAATCCTGCTTTGCCATGGCCTTAAAAGCGGTGTTCCAAGTTCTAGAGAGATTGATGAATCATCACTCATCAGTTCTTGAGGTGAAGACCAGTGAAGTCGATACCGTACCGGTACGTATACCGGTATCAAAACAATAACATTTTGTACCAATTTAAATACCGGCCGTACAGGCCATACCGGCCAATTTTGAGCAATACCAGCCAATACCGGGCATACCGGTCGGTACAGAAAAAATGTTTTTTTTTTTAGTTTTGTAATTTTTGAATTTTTGTAATGGCATAATGGTAACTTACTTACATTAACTTATTAGTATTATTTGTTTTCTTAGTATGCAATAAACAATTAAGCTTTCTATTTTTTATATTATGTTTTTTTTTCCCTTTTAATTGATGCTAAAGTCTAAAACTATGAATAATTTGTTCTGAATTGAGGCAATGTTTTATGATAAACATTTATATTTATTATAATATTAGTGAAATATTATATGCTTATAAACATAATTCTAGAGGCTTTGTGTGTGTGTGTGTGTGTGTGTATAATAGCGGTAAACCTAAAATGGTACACCGTTATTAACCAGTACCCGAAATATATCGTACCGTTGGCCAAACCGATGCAACCTCCAGTACGGTATTGACTTCCTTGGTGAAGACACTAATCTTAGTTTGCTTAGTTTTTAATAAATTAGTTGGCTTAGTTTTTTTTTTTTTAGAGAGTTTCAACTTATAACGTTCATTCCTAATGATAACTCTTTATTATTAGACTAAAACATCAATTGGTTTTTTGCATAGGCAGAGATTGAATTTCAAATTTCTTATTCAACCATCAGAGACTTAATATCTTTATTTGTTAATGAATTTTGTCCCCCTACCTACTCAACTTAAAATTTAATATCCCTATTAAATTGTTTATGTACTTGTTTTTTAAGATTGTGTATTTCTTTTTAACTTGTAAATCATAACTAACTAATAGACTAAAATTCTTTTATAAGTCAAACGTCATTTGAAAATGGAGTAGAAAATCTTTCTTATTTTATGTTGGAAATAAAAGAGAAATATTAATTACCTTTTTTTTTTTGAAATTTACACACAATAAATTTACAAATAGAGGTGGTAAGTTGAGGCGCGAACTAGTCATTCTCTTGAGAAAATACGCGTTGTCTACTGATTTATTAGATGTAGTAGATAAATAATATCTACATATTATCCCCAGAATACAACAGTCCAGTTAGCCACCTTATTGATCTTTACAAGCCTACACCAAAACTAAAAAGTCAAACTCAAATACAGACACATGTCCCAAAAATTTACAAAACAAATAGACATTGAACATGATTTTCTTATGCGTTAAAACCAAATACAAAAATCAAACCCAAATTTTTGGCACCCATATGCAATCAAACACAAACCTCAACTCATATTTTCCTATAATTTTTGAGAAATCAAACACAAAACTCAAAGTACAATGAACAAAACCCCATATTTTCACAAACCCATTTATACAACATCGGCGGCAAAGTGGGATCAGCAGCGTGAGTCAACATTTTTTGGATCTCCAGCAACATAGGTCAATGGCAGCATGAGTCGGTGTCATGGGTTGGCAGAGTATGATGGTGGGTCGGCAGCAACGTTGAGAGAGTTTTGAGATTAACATGAGAGAGCTATTTTTTTTTTCTAAATGACCGTGAGAGAGTGCTTTTTTCTTTTTCTTTTCTAAGACCATGAGAGAGAGTTTGAGATTTCATAAAGATGTTTATGAATTTTTTTTGAATTTTTCTTTGCTAGGAACACGTGAGTGATTTTGATTTTTTTTTTTTTTATTAGCATATTCTGGAATATGCCATAGCTTTTTTTTCCCTAAAGGTTCAAGCCTAAACTTTTTAGATTGGTTTTTTTTTTTTGTGTGTTTTATGGAATATTCTAGAATATGTCACCGAATATTCAATGGCATATTCCTAGAATATGCCATACTTTTTCTTTTTTTTTGAGAAACCGGCCATTAAGGCTAAATTAATTAAAAGAAGAAAAATCTGATAGATAACAGTTATACAAATCCAAAGGAACAGACTCCATCCAAACCAACAAAGGATAAGACAACCTAGCTCTCTTAGCCAAGGCATCAGCTAGAGCATTACCTTGCCTACACACATGAGAGAAAGAAAAACTCTGAAGGGAGATAGCAAACAACAAAATGTCTTGAATGATATGACCACAAGGCGAATGTAATAAAAGTCTATTACTAATAGCATGAATGGAAGACTCTAAATCACCCTCAAAAACAACATTACGAAGCCTAAGTTCTCGAACAAAAAGAGCTGCACACCTAGCCACCAAAGTTTCGAGTGTAAAAACAGAGTCAGGACTGGGAATCTGCTCTACCAAAGCTGCAACCACCTCCCCATGTTCATTCCGAACAGCCACACCAATACCTGCTGCCTTTAAATCTTTAAAAATTGCCCCATCAAAATTGGCCTTCACAAAAGCCGCATCAGGAGGCTTCCATAGAGATCTCCTTGCACAAACCTTCTTGTTGGGCCATCGATGAACTTGCTGGAACTCCTGCAATTGACTATGCGCAACACCAGCAACCTTGTTCAACGGCCAAACCACTTCTCTAACCCGCAACTTATTCCGGCGGTTCCATATAGCCCAACAAGTCATCGTAGAAATTTCGAAATTCAGCAAGGAGCAAAACACCAGCCCAATCAAGTCTCTAAACGAGCTGACCTTGGAAAATTCAGAAGGTAAGGAAGCAAAACATGACCCCCCCACTGAACAAATATCCTCACAAGACCATAAGGTATGAAGAACCGATTCCTCCCCTACATGACAAAGACTGCAAACCGAAGATGGGACAATCCTACGCTTATATAAATTAAGCATAGTCGGGATGGAATTAGTACAAGCTCGCCAAAGGAAAAGTTTCACCTTGTTTGGAATGTTTAACTTCCATAGGGTATTCCAAAATTTTCTCTGCCCTGCTATGTTTGAAGATGAAGCCACCTTATTATTTAGCAAATCACACAACAAATGGTAATCCTAACGCACCTGATACATACCATTCCGAGAATGAGGCCAAAACAACGAATCTTTCTAAGCAAAATGGCAGACTGGGATGGACTTTATCTGCTGCGCTTCAGAAGGTATGAAAATAGAATCCACTAAACCTGTATTCCACCATCGTGAATCACTATCAATCAACTAGTCCACGGTGGCATCCTTTGACAGAATTGAAACCAGGGAAAGGACTTTTCCTAAATGAGCACCAAGCAGCCAAGAGTCCTTAAAAATCTTAACAGAGGATCCATCACCTATCTTGCACCAAGCATAAGACCCCAAACCCACCTTGGCATAAAAAATGGTACTCGTAGGAAAATATTTAGCCTTAAACACTTTGTAAAAAAGGGAATCCGTGTTATAAACCAACCTCCAAACTTGCTTTGCTAACATGACCTCATTAAACTTACTCAATTCCCTAAAACCAAGGCCTCCATTAGATTTTGATTTACATAAGATATCCCACTTTTTCCAATGTATCTTCCTACGATTGCCCTGTTGACCACACTAAAATCTTCGAATCATAGCTTCAATGTCATTACAAAGACCCATAGGAAGTTTAAAACAAATCATAGCAAAAGTGGGAATAGCTTGTACAACCACTTTCAACAACACCTCCCTACCCACCTGAGAAAGTAGTTTTTCCTTCCACCCCTAAAGCTTACCCCAAATCCGCTCTTTAACATAAGTAAAGCTGACCCTTTTATTCTTTCACACCACTGCAAGCAGCCCTAAATAACGTTCATATTCCTTAAGCTCTGAAACACCAAGCAGGTTTTTTATGGCATTTTTTGACACGATAGAGACAGAATTTCCAAAGAACAAGGTGGTCTTACCCAGATTTATCTTCTAACTTGAAGCCAACTCATACTTCTGTAAAAGGTTTTGAATAATCTAAATCTCCCTAATTTCAGCTCTACGAAAAAGGAGAGTATCATCCGCAAAAAATAAATGAGATATACAAGGACCATTGCGACACAAGGAAAAACCTCTAATATCACCTGCAGCCACGGCTTGTTTGATTAAACTGTTAAGACCTTTAGACACCAAAAGGAATAGATAAGGAGATAGAGGATTGCCCTGTCTAAGACCCCTAGAAGGTTTAATATCACAACAAAGTTCCCCATTCACTAGGATAGAGTAAGAAACAGAACTAATACAACCATAAATTAATTGAATCCACTGATCCTCAAAACCCATCTTCTCCATTAGTTGACACAAGAAAATCCATTCTACACAATCGTATGCCTTACTCATATATAGCTTCATAGCCATAAAACCTGATTTACCCACCTTTTTATGCTTCATATCATGAAGAGATTCAAAAGCCACAAGAATATTATTAGAAATCGCCTAATCGGACTGGAAGGCACTTTGGGACTTAGAAATAATATCCGGTAAAAATTTCTTTAACCTGTTTGCCAAAAATTTTGACACAAGCTTATACACAATATTACGTAAGGCAATAGGTCGAAACTCCGTGACTTTTTCAGGGCATTTTACTTTTGGAATTAAAGTAATATAAGTATGGTTTAAGGATGGACAAAACTTTGCCATACCTTGTTTTTTTAAACGTGAACCTTTCAAATTTTTTTAAAAATATCTTTAAGAACCTATAGTGGCATTTATGAAACGCTACTATAGGTCCTTTTTAAATTTTTATTTTTAAAAATTATTTATTTAAAAAAGACCTATAAAAACGTTTTACAAACACCATTATAGCCCAGCCCTATAGCAGCATTTCATAAACGCCACTATAGGTCCTGGTAAAACGCCACTATAGGCACATGTAAGACAATGACCTATAGTGGCGTCTATTAAATGCCACTATAGGTCTTTTTTTCTCTAGCCCTTATTAAAAAAAAATGAAATAAAAAGTGCCTATAGTGGCATTTGCGAAACGCTGCTATAGCTTGTTAGGATTAGTACCCTTAAATCCTATTGTATGATGGTATGTATGTTATTATGTATGACTTAATGTTGTGATTAATAAAGTTTTTTTTATTATAATCTAAAATAATAGTAACATGAATATTCAGACATTATTATATAATCCATGAGATGCATAGTATGTGATTTATGTGATTTAGTCACAGAAGATATAAGTCACAAGTTCTTTGTAAACTCAGAATTTTAGTTCGTAGTCGGTGATGAAATTTGGCGTTTCATCTGTAAAAACTATAACATATTAACTAAGATGATTTGTCTTGATCATGGAAGTGAAAACTTCTAGTTGATGTGTTGATATGTTTTAAGAGTTAAGACATATTGAACTGGACCGTTGTGAGATTTATTATTCTCCTAACGACTGTCAATTGAATAATAAATCTCACGACTTCTATTTGCATGAACTCTTAATCCTGAGAGAATAATGGACCTGATCATGAAATGTAGGTTGCTTTGATATTTCAGGAGTGAAATCTAAGGTAACGGTCAAAACCTCAATATATTGGGCAACCACATTTAGTGTTGATAGAACATGTATTCTTAAGATGGAATTCATAGTCTCTTAACGGAGATATAAAATATTCCCTTGAGATAAGTTTAATGAGTTCAGTTATTCAGAGAGTTAGGCCTAATCACTTTAGTAAGAAGTTAGTAAAGTATATATTTATGAGATTGAATTTCATAAATATATATTAAATAACTTTAAAGGATTAAACTGGGTACTCAAGGATAAAATGTGGTAATTTACAAAGTGTCAGTCTATATTCATGACTTTGTATTACTACAAATATTTTATGAAAATGTGGCATGTACAATAAAGTCTTGGGATATAATTTATAGATAAGGCCTAGAGTGCAACTATATTTATATAATGGTATTAAATATAGTTAATGGTAACTTTGGACTTGTCAAGAGTTGACAGAAAAGCCCAAGGCCTATTGGAACTAGTGTCTTATTGATCCCTTTTGGTCCCACTCCAAACCACATACTTAAGCCCAATTGGAAAGGCCCAAAAGGTCAGCCCAATTAGATAATCAGTTAGATACAAAGAGAGAAATATACAGAATTTTCTGTAGAGATTTTTGTATAAGACATACGTGAGAATAAGACATTCTATCATTCTCCCTTTGAAACTGATTGAGAGACCACACATCTTGGGCGTAAAGTAGAATTGGAGTGAAGATCAAAAGTTTTCCCAAGTGCTTCCGATCTTTGTTTTGAAATTCACCACACCAAAAGGTACGCTCTCTTATTCTTGAATTCTAAAATTTACATAGTGCATGTTATCGATTGTGAATGAAGTAGATCCGTTAAATTTTCGCTGCATATATTTTGTATGAGATGCAAACCATGTTTAATCCTACATGTTTTACAAACGCCACTATAGGCACATGTAAGACAAGGACCTATAGTGGTGTCTATTAAACGCCACTATAAGTCTTTTTTCTCCTCTAGCCCTTATTAAATAAAAATAAAAATAAAAATAAAAATTGAAATAAAAAATGCCTATAGTGGCGTTTGTGAAACGCAGCTATAAGGCCATGCTATAGCAGCATTTTACAAACGCTGCTATAGGCACATGTAAGACAAGGACTTATAGTGGCATTTAATAAATGCCACTATAGGTCTTTTTTTTCCTCCCCTGCCCCTTATTAAAAGAAACCCAACCAAAAAAAAAATTTGAATTAAAAAGTGCTTATAGTGGCGGTTGTCAAACGCCACTATAGGTCCTACTCTTACAAGGGCCTGTAGTGGCGTTTGTCAAACGTTGCTATAGGTCATTTTTTAATTTTAATTTTTTCAGTTTTTTTTAAGACCTATAGCAGCACTTTACAAACACCACTATAGGTCCTTGTAAGACTAGGACCTATAGTGGCGTTTTTAAAACGCTGCTATAAACCCTTGGAAACACTACTATAAACCCATTTTTTTAAAACACCACTATAGGATCCCCCAAATGCAGCTATAGATATACCTATAGCAGCATTTATAGAAAACACCACTATAGGTCTAGTTTTTTGTAGTGTGATTATCCAAGAGTTCTTCAATTACCTTAACCAAACTCTTAGGCTGCCTTACTTAAAGAGTGAGAGCACTGAGAGAAAGAGAGCTTTTATAAATCATAAAATCAGTAGTGCATGTAATATTTGTTGTTCTTCTGGCTTAATTAATGTAGTTAAGAGACTAATTTTTTCTGTCATAGTATCTTCATTTTCGTATAATTTATTTTTACCCTTTCTAAACACAACAGAATCATAGATCTCCCACTTCACCTGATATCCATTGAAAATGACATATACAAAAATAAATAAATAAAAATAAAAATCTGTCAACTGGTAGTGGTATAGCATTCTCATCCAGTTATAACTCATAAATTCTCTTCTTGGGTTTGTATCATTCGACACCATCAAGTAACTCTGTAGAGAAAAAAAGACTGTTAAGATTTTGCAAGAGCTCATTGATTCCAAAACTACTGACTATTGGCCACCATGTCTATTTTGCGGCCAAACACATCAAAGTTGGAATTCACAATTGTAATCCCTAAAATATTCTTCTTCATTCTGAATTTTCTACTGTGGGTGTGTTTGTTTAGAGGTGAAATAAGGTGAAAGGAAAACTTTGGAAAAAAAATGGGAAAGAAAACTTTTTGGAGTGTGTTTGGTTGGGTGGGGAGGAAAGAAAATAAATAGTTGGACTCAAGTGTTTTCTTCCTGAGCCTACTAAAAAGTTTTCTCTCCAAAATGGAGAGAAAATTGAAGGGAAATATTGGACAAAAATGCCAATGTGCAGTTGGACATGGGCTTGTCCACGTTACTCTTCTTCATTTTTTTTTCTTTTTTTTTTTTCTTTCCTCCTAGACATTGCCTTCTTCTTCTTCTTTTTTTCTTTTTTTTTTTTCTTTTGGGCAGGATTCCTACACGTCCAGTGCCCATATTTTTTTTTCTTTTTCTTTCTCTTGAGTTTTTTTCAGATATGTTTTTTTTTCTAGACATTATTTATATTTTTTAATAAATTTAGGTGATTGATTTTTTTTAATTGTTTATCCCTTTTTTGGTTTTAATTTGGCATCATTTTTTTAAAAAGGATATATGAGTAAATTTATACAAAATCACTTTTTCCATCATTCCACTTTTCCACTCCCAACCAAACAAAAATGAGGAAAATTAAAATATTTTCTATCCTCCCACTTTTCCATCCTCCCACCATTTTCTATCCTCTTACATTTCCACTACAATCATGCGTTCCCATGGCCTGAACATGTCTAACACGGGAATGACATGCAAAATGTTGTGTCTGTGCTTTCCAAATTACTAGTATTTTTAATCGGTTAGATTTAAGAAAAATCAATAGTTAAAAAAAAATGTAACTTTTACAAAATTATATTACTTGTAATTTGAATTCATCCCTTTAACGGGATGTATTGTAAAATGATGAATTAGATAGCATCTAAAATGAAAAAAGTGACTTTTTGAAGAGATAATTCAGAGAAAAAATACAAACCTGATATGAATGCTCTAAGAGTTACTTGAAGAAAAGAGGAGCAATGAGGACTTGGGTGTTGGCGTGGGAGTGATCTGAAAGAATAAGTATTGAGTGTCCTTTTTTAATTATCATTGTTTAACTAATACATCCTGCCTTTGTCGGGGAAAAAACCACACAGCTTGCTTTTTGTTTTCAAAGTCAAGCGCACCTAATGAGTTTTTGTTTTTTTTTTTTAAATTAATAATAATAATAATAAATAAGGTATGGTTAATGTATGTGGGAAATTGAAAAAAAACTATCAAAACAGTTAATTACTTGTTCATTTTTTTCATAAAAAATTTTCTTAAATAGTTTACTAATATATGCCCTAATGGCAGACATTAGTAAATCCCTAATAAATAAAAGGTATTCAAACTTATTGATACAAGATGGGAGGTAGGTCATGTTAAATAATAAATAATAAATAATTTCAAGAAAATTATTTAGTATTCTGGCTGAATATGAATGGTGAATTCAATTACAAATTTAATTAATGAGATTTATCATTTATGTAAGAAAGTTTAGAACATTGTCATTAAATCTAAGAGTACTAAATAATTACTCATAACATCAAACCGTGTAAACTCTCATATTTTCTCTCTTCTCTTTTGATCCTCCCATCATCATACATTTCTTTAATATATATATATATATATATATATATATATATATATATATATATATATATATATAAACAAAAATTGTTCATTACAGAGGATGGAAACTTTAATGCCATAACAAAATCCTCAATCAATTTCATAATTGTCAAGATTGAAGATTGTGATTGTTGTACAATAAAAACAATTAATGTTAATGGTGGTCTCATGTTAAAGTGATATTCCACTATCAAAATTTGTCACTTTTAACAATTGTAGATTTCATTATGTTTGTAGTATTGTTGTTTAAATAAACCCAATCTGTTTTTTTTTTTTTTTTTTTTTTGGAAATTATAAGAGATGACATGAAAAGTGATATCTTTTTTAAAAGTTGTGAAGCTGCCCAACTTTTTTGTATCACTAATATATATTATGTCTATGCAATACATAGTTTAATCAAGAATCATATATAAAATTTAAAAAATATTAAATATATATTATAAATAAAATAAAATTTTATTTGATATTTAGAATCGTATGTAAATTAAAATTGTTATTTTATGTTTAGCGTATCCTGTTCTTATCCTCAAACTACAAATTAGAACTATCAAAAAGTAATCATCAAAAGCTGATAAGGATAATTCAATTAAAAAAAAAATTGATAAGAATGAAAGAGTAGTGTATTAATAACTGTTAAAAAAAATTAATAAGTTAATATTGTAAAAAAATTTATTAAGTTAATAGTACAGTACATGTGGTAATTAAATATGAGTTAGGGTATCCACTTTTCACAACCACATCTTCTAGAACCAAATTTTTATTATATTAATACTTGATATCATATGGTTTAGGACAAAAAATTGGTGATCTTTTAAAAGATTAAAAAAGATGGTGATTTCTCATTGCCTTGGACATAATTGAATATAATGTAAAATGTGATAAATAAATAAAAAGACAATAATAACAATAACAACAACAAAATTTATGATGATAAATTGTACCAATGAAAGAGATTTTTTTTTTTTTGTGGGAAAAAATTCCCTCTATTTAAAATGGATCAATTTTATAATTTAAATTAAATTTTAAAATTTTCGTAGAGAGGATCATGTTCCCTATTCTGGGCCCTCATAATAAAAGAATAAACATCCAGCAACTCCATACTCCACTGTCTCTTTCTCTATTTTCCTCATGTTCACAAACTACAGTTTGTCTCAGACAAAAAACACATTTTATATATATATATATATATATATATATATATATATATATATATATATTATCAAACAGAAACTGTCTTAGATTTACTCATAGCATAATCAAAGAATACATGCATGTACCCAATAAAAATGATTTAATTAGACAGAGTTAATTAGTTTATTAATTACCACATGATTCACACTTCAATATAATACAGAAAATGAGAAAAGGCAACAAAGCTTTAAAGACTTGATACCCTAGTGGAAAGTTAAGGTCACAACTAATATTTTACAACACTCCCAATTTGTCTACCACCTTACACTTACACTTAAGCCAACACAATTTTTTTTTTTATTATTAAAAAGAAATATGTGTGAGGTGGTAAGCAAATTGGGGTGTGGTGACCCACCCTCGAAGGACTCTAGCTACCCTAGTTAACTAATATATATACAGAAACCAAACATGGAAATTTGCATATATTAACAAGTTTAACTAATTAATTACTTCATGCATGAACGTAATTGTTCTTAGAAAGCCATCGCGGCATTGACAACTAGGGAAGTTGGACCCATAGCGATTTGGTCACTGCTGGTATCATCGCCGTCATGGCTGGTAAAGCTGAGACTGATAGGCGTTTGGCCTTGCCCACCATCACCACCACTAGTATTGGGTTTGGAATATTTACGTTTACACTTGCGTAGTACATTAATAAACACAGCAATCAGGATCAGGAGGTGAACTATTTCCACAGCAATTTGAAGGTGCATAAGCAACTTTTCTTCGCTGTTACAACAAAAAAAGTAAAAGGGAAACTATTATTATAACCGGAGGACATAAAAACAGAGTGATCGAATAACTATTATATAGCTAATATGGTTACCCGTTAAAAGGAGGAGGTACGTATGAGAAAGGCTCGGGCATGGAACGTCCCATTCTGTCTATTCTAACTGAATCTGAGAGAAGCTTAGAGCCAGAGCTAGCTAGAGCTATTTTTTCTGGAGATAATGGATAGTTATGACTCATATGAGTGATGACTATATATATAGGAGAGAGACAGATAGAGAGAAAGACCTACTGTTTTATAGAAGAAGAGAGTGATAATTTTTACGCGGCATGTTGGGCCATGGCCATGGTGAAATGATTATATTCTCTCAAAATATTATAAATGTGTATTCTCTCTTATTATATGAATGATGAGTCTCATAATAAAACTCACTATTTATATAAAAAAAAATGAAGTACTCATTTATGTTATTCTGAAAGTACTTAATAATTTTTCAAGCCCATGATGTCCACAAATGTAATAACCAATAAAAAACAAATGAATTCAATTAATGAGTGACTTGGTAGATTTGTTAAGCGGTCATTTTATGAAACATTTAATATTATTTTCATAAAAAATAGTTAAAAATAATATATTTTTATAAAAAAATTTAAGTTCTTTTATAAACTAATGTCCTAAATATTTATTAATATTAATGGTCCGTTTAAATTGAAGAAGACGAAGAAACAGTAGAGTAAAGTATAGTAAATTTAGCTTAAAACTTGTTTATTTTTAACCAATTTTACTTTATTCCTCTTCATTTCGTCTTTTTTCTCTCTCTAATCAAACCAAGGCCAAAAAAAAAAATTAAAAAAAAAATCGGAAGAAAAAGAGATCTTCAAGCAAACAGGAATATTGGCCCTGAGTCTTGAGTGGAAAATGAATTCTCTGTTTTGCACCCCCGTGCATAAACAGCGAAATTTTGGTTTCCTCTTTGCCTTTGAAAAAATTATAGGGGCACAGTGGGAACAGAAATTATGCTCGTGACTTTATACAGTAAAAATTATTGACTTTATGAAATAAAAAATAAAATAAAATAAAAAAAGGGAAAAGCGCATATAAAGGGCGGTCTCTTTTTGTCATTAAGTGAGAATTTTTGCCAAAAGTAACAAATAAAGGGCAAGTGTGAAGATCTTCCCTAATTGGACGAGGGAGGGGTATTGCCCCCCTACTCCTTCTAAAAAGTTCTTTTAAGTCTATTTCCCTGAATCCCACCTGGAACTTTGCGGCTTTGCCCCCTCTGTAATTACTAGTAAGGAAAAGGAAAACAAAGTAGTAATACCCAAGTCCCACTTCAAACATACCATCTCATCACATGTGAAAAAAAAAAAAAAGCATATGCCACTTCGGCATATTTGGTTTGACGGTGATAATATTTTCAAGTGTTTGGTTGTATTCTTGAAATTTAATAATGGTATGAAAAATATATTTTCTACTATTTTCTCACATTTTCTTATCTCTCAAACACATATTAATAAAATAAAAATTGTGATCTTAGCAGTGGTGGCAGACAATGGCCACCATAAACCGAGGACGTTAGTGGGGTGAGGGGTGGTGGTTGGGTAGTAGACAATGGTGGGTGGGGTTGAGGTTTGGTTAATAAGCTTTAGATAAGACAAAAATTTATTTACAGAAAATATTTTTGACATTTACAAGTATTTGAGATGATGAAAAATATTGATCAATGGAAAATTGTTTCATAGTTGACCATTGACCATAAAATAAAACACAAAACATATCCTACCTTAAATAAAACACTACTAGTGACTCAGATTTCATCTTCATGTGGATCCTCTTTAGGAAGAAAAATTTTAATTACCAACCTAATGATAGAGATCAGTTACTGTTGTTTATAATTTTTTATTTATTTTATTATTAATATCAATTAAGATTTTTAGATTAATTATTTTTATAATATTGCCTTTTTAAAAAAAAATTTCTCTCTGAATTGAAATCATGCTTCCGCCATGGGCTTAAAAGCAGTATTCCAAGCTCTAGAGAGATTGAATCATCACTCATCAGTTTCTTGAGGTGAAGACACTCATCTTAGTTTGCTTAGTTTTTAATAAATTAGTTGGCTTAGTTTTTTTTTTTTTTTTTTTTTGAAAGTTTCAATTTATGGCTTTCATTCCTAATGATAACTTTTTATCATCAGACTAAAACATCAATCAGTAAACTGAGATTAAATCTCAAATTTCTTATTTAACTATCAGAGACTTTACTAATTAAACTAATTGAAACATCTTAATCGACTTCGTTGATAATGTACGTAGTACATCCGAATAGAAGAGCAAGGGGGTCCAACTTCGAAGTGGCCAATTGTGCCCCGGACCCACCAAAATGTCTTAATATCTTTATTTGTTAATGAATTTTGTCCCCTAGCTACCTACTTAACTTAAAATTTAATATCCCTATTAAATTGTTTATATACTTTTTTTTTTCTTTTTTTTTAAGATTGTGTATTTCTTTTTAACTTGTAAATCATAACTAACTAATAGACTAAAATTCTTTTATAAGTCAAACGTCATTTGAAAATGGAATAGAAAATCTTTCTTATTTTCTTCTGAGAAAATTTTTCTTATTTTATGTTGAAAATAAAAGAGAAATATTAATTACTTTTTTTTTTTTTTTGAAATTTACACAATAAATTTACAAATAGAGGTGTAGATTTCAATTAATTTAACTGATAAAGTCTCTTATGATTGTATAAGAGATCTGAGATTCAATCAAATAATATTTATACATTGTCTCCAGAATACAGTAGTCTAGTTAGTCACCTTAATCAAGCCTACATCATTTGTAGGATATGAAACTCTCAATAGGATTTTTTTTTTCTTTAACCCAGAAAAATAGTATAGCATAGTAATATTTGTATGTATTTTTTTATAAAAGAAATACGTACTTCTTTTTCTTTCTTTTTTTTGTAATACAGCAATCTGGAGTTATTCTTCTTTTATTGTATTACCAAAAAATATTACGTATTTTTTAAATAAAATAGTTGAGGAGGGAATGATTATAAGAGTTGGGTGTCGAAATGCAGAGGCTAGAGAGTAGTCCAAAATTTGACTACCTGACCACATTTAATTCTACCTGGGGAGTGGGGAGACTTTCTTATTTAATTCTAGAATTTAAATTTCTAACGTCTTATTCAAGCTGCAGAGATGCATGCATGTCTGTCCTATTGATATACCAGATTAATGTTTATGTATTTAGACGATTTTACGGTAAGATTCAACCATGGGAAAAGTTTGACAGTAATAATGTTTTTTTTTTTTTTCTTTTTTTGACTAGAACAGTAATAATGCATTGGTTTTTTTTTTTTTTTTTTTGGACAATATAATGCATTGGTTGATGCCTTATCGGTTTGAAAGTTTCTACATCTGACGTTAATAGTCGACCGAAAGTTAAGCAAAATGTATATATTAAACTGATTGTCCTAAACAAATTATTTTAAAAAGGGTAACAACTAATGCTAATAAAGACAGATATTATTGTTTTGAGTTCCAGTAGGTGAATAACAAAACTATGGTGCATATATGTGAATTGCTTATAAATTTTACCCCTTTGACATACAATTTTAGCTCCTCTATTGCATACTCTACTAGTCGTCTAGTCCATCGTCACATTGGAAAAAAAAAATCAACTTATAATGAGAGCTAATTGCCTATAACGAAAATTATCACTACTACACAATCCAATTAATGTTTTCCACAGTCATTTGTAAGTAATATCTTACCATCAGTAAGCCCCTATAATACTTTGTCTTTGACACAAACCTCTCTGATTGCTTTTTGACTTGGCAGTCAAGCACACATTTTCGGTAAATATTCCATGAGTAGAGTTGTAGCCAAATTCAAAAGCTAAAGCATGGGTTCACTCCAAGTGCACAATATATAAGATTCTCATAGATTTTAAGGTCTAAGATTCTACAGTTAACCTAAATACCAGATTGGCGATCAGTGCAGGAGATGCATACTCTACCCTCTTCCAGGCATTTGGGACAACACGATCTTTACCAAGAAAATAATGTAGGGATTAGGGACTCTTTTATTTATGGCTTTGTTGGCTTATCATTAGCAATTCCCTCTAATGTCTAATACATAGCCTATGATGAAAGGATATGGCAAAATTGACAAAGTACTTTGTGTCCGAAACGGGTAAGGGTTGTACAAATAAATTGGATATGCATCAAGTCAGAAAAAATATTTTTTATTACGAGTACGGCTAGGACAAGGTTGCGACATGATTTAACTTGGGTACGTATGTATAAAATTAAATAAATAAAAATTTGTGGACACCTGCTGGCAAGCTCACTTACAGCCATAAATCGGTGAATGGTGACGCAGATTGCACCCATATATCCTATTGTTGAATGTCAACCGCCTAAGCTCAAGCTGGTAAGTCTCTCTCATCACTTTCACTCTTTAGTAGGGGTGTTAGTAATTCGGTTCGGTACAGTGTACAATGTGCAATTTGATCGGTTTTGGAATGGTATATTTTTCAAAATGTTATGACCAATTTCTAATTTACTATTAATACTCATGACAATATGATATTAAGTATTTTAAAAATATATAACTTGTATAACAAAAAGGTAATACAAATATATACAAGACAAAAAAATTCATAACAGATTGACAATAAAATAAAAGTACCACAAATATATAATATATACAAAACAAAAAAAATAATATTAAATTTTTAAACTTTTAATTTTGTGAGAGTGAGAATGTGAGATAGAGCGGAGAATGATATTTTAAACTTTTGATTTTGTATTTAACCAAAACGAAGTCATTTTAACATAAAATTGGAATGCACTAACACTAGACTGGTCATTTACTTCATATAATAGTAAATATATACGGATGTGGTGCGGCTTTTTACTATTTTCTTATTGGAAAACTGCACTTTGCACCACACAATGCAGCGCATCGCAAATACTTCATTTTGTGGGCGGTTTTGGTTAGTTTTGGTGTAGTCGTGCAATTTGGTGAACATCCCTATTTTATGGGTCTCACCACTCACATCATTGATTTGGGTTTTCTTTATTTTTTTTCTTCTTTTGATTGAAGTATTTATGTCAGTTTTTTTCTATATTAAGATTTTTTTGAAATATTTATGTTATATATATATATATATATATATATATATATATATGTTAGTTATTGTTAGTATATGACCTATATAATATCATTTATGTTAATGCTAATTGTGATTTGTGATTTTTTTTTTTTCTCTCTTTCGAATGAAAGTTGCTATGACTTATATTATAAATTTGTTAGTATATTGAGTATTATTATTTGATATTTGATAATGATCTAAATATAATGTACAAATATAATGAAACTTGAGTGTCATTAGAACTTCACAATGTCACATGCCAAACTTGTACATTTCATTAAGTCTCTTTACTTCAAATTTGGCATTAGAGATCATAGTCCTAACTACTTAAGCTTTTGCAAAGGACATTGCCATAGGTTTTGCAGAGTACTCCACAAAAGATTTTGTTGAGGATTGACTTGAAATTTTTCGCAATAATCAAATCCACAAACCAATCAATAAAATCTCCAAAGAGAACAAATTCAAATTTCTAGGTAGTGAACCTTCGCTATAGTACCAATTTGTTGTAAATGGTGGAAGCTCGAATACCATGATTGGTTGTAAAAATATTATTGGCTTGAGAAAAATTTTTAAAAATAAATAATAGGAACAAAGAAAACCCTAAAATAAACAACCACATACCAAAAAAAAAATACTAAGAATTTACGTGGTTTAGCATTTGGTTTATGTTTGTGGGCGACGACGAACAAAAAGTTTTGCTAACAAATTGGACGAATACAAAAACGATGTAGAGACACATTACGTAATCCAAATCTCAAATACACCAAAATACCTCTCCCTAAAAAATATAAAGATTAGGGGCTGCACCTAAAACAAAGAAAAAAAAAATTCTACACAACACCTTCAAAGAGATTTCAAACTCAAACTAACAAACCAAAGCCAAATACAAAAATTGCCACAGAGCATAAATCAAAGAGAAGAGTACCAAACAAATTTACACAAACCAAACACAAACGTCATTTCCATACCAAAGAGATATCTCAATAGTATTTGTTGCGGCATGCTAAGAGACTCAACGAAGTGGTAATCTTATACCTTTCTATGAATATAACTTTTGTGTCATAATTTTTACCATAATTTTGATACGTGCAATTATGAATAATGAAGAAAAAGTAATGAGCTAATATGAAAATAACGGTTTACCAATCATAAGCACACTTATCGTCATTGTAGTAAAAGCCATGGTAAAATGTGTAATAGTAGAACAATTGTAGACAGAAACTAGGCCCAGCAATCGATAGCGACGAATTTGAGAGAGAAGGAATCAAAGAGGATTTGTGAGGAAATAATACAACTGTGGATTGACCCAGCGATAATCATTTGAGTCTTTTGAGAAGCATAGACTCTCTGTAGCAAATGGTAAAGACTCAACTAAGATTTGAGATAAGAATTGGTAGAAAATTTGCAGAGAAAAAATGACCGACCTATACCGAAAGTGTCAAATATAAAATGTGGTGAGTCCCACGAAAACCTTGTTTGGTTGAAATTTTTGAAAACTTACCTGAAAAATGCAAACACCAAAACTGAAAAGTTTTTTTTTAAAAATGTTTTCAGTTGTTTTCAAGAAATAGGCCGTGACAATTTTGTAAATTATGCCACCGCCCAGCTTTTTTTTTTTTTTTTTCTCTCTCTCTCTCTCTCTCTTTCTCTCTCTTCTTTTTATCTTTTTTTCTTTCTTCAGACCAATCCCGACTACCTGCAACCCTATCGAACCACGTTGGATGTCGGTGTGTTTGGCGACATGAGTGCAAAGTGTGTGATTTGTGTAAACACTTTTGCTTATAATACTTGGGTGATATAAAGCTCCAACAACCAATTAATGCATTTTCCACAACAAAAAAAAAATTTTAAATATAGACTCAAAAATGAATAGTAAATAAATTTGTTAATCAAGAGTTTTGTAACTCAATTAGTTGGTATTTGTCTTTGATATTTAGGGTTTAAATCTCCTCTCTTTTCACAGTAACTATTAAATTTTAAATTTTTTTTTTAAATTATTAAACTCCAAATCTAATTATTCCTTGTTCATTAGAACAAAAGGGAACACTTTCTTTGCCTTGATTGTTTGTGTGAATGATATACTTATAGCTAGCAATGTCAAACTTACCAAGTAAAGATGATGAAATAATGATGTTATATTTGACTCTCATCGGGCTAGATTTGAACTTCCTAGTCCATAAACTAAGCCAATTCATGAACCAATTTAGGCACTTTATTATTAAAAGCTTTACTAATTCAGATTGAGCTGGATGCCCTAATACCAAAAGATCCATAACAAGGTATTGTGTATCCCTTGGTAACTCTCTTATCTCTTGAAAGTCCAAGAACAGATCATCAGTTGAAGCTGAATATAAGACTACTTGGGTGTAATCCTTCAAGATTTACACATTTCACATCTACTAGCTGCCTTGCTCTTCTGTGACAACTAATTTACACTTGACATTGAAATAAATTTCCACTTAACAGGTGTAATTCATACCCTTCATGTTAGTTCACATCACCAGCTAGCTGATATCCTAACTAAAAGCTCTTAGATTCTATTAATTTTTTATACTATCCATTGCCAGATAGACACGCACAACATATATATTCCATCTTAAGGAGAGAGTGTTATAAACCAGGTGAAGTAAATGTCACAAAATCAAGATTAAGGGTGAGTTTGGTTTAACTTTTTGTAATTGTGATTTTTAAAAAAGTGGCGGTTTTAGTAAGTGTGAGGATTTGGTGGCATGTATCAAAATTGCTTTTTGAGGTGTAAATTATCAAAGCAACTGCTAAACGACAGGTCGTTTGTCACACAGCTCACCACTATCCATTGTTTAGATCCTCACACACAACTTGCCGTGTTCAAACTTCAAATAACAAAATTCCATGCACTCTTCTTTCTTCTTTACGCTCTCACATCCCCACCACCCCAATCTCTGATCGCTGATTGATTCTCAAACACAAAAATAACACAGTCGCGGCGGCTTTTCTTTAAAAAGTGTACAATGGAAGACAAACCCACCAGTTCATCAACGAGCTTTGTCGACCTGTTAGTCGTAAGTGCATTTTATCTTTCTCTCTATAAGCTTCTCACCAGTTACAAACAGTGACCCAATTAACCAATTTTATTCTTTGGTGGGTACTTTAGGTACCAGGCGACGTCGTTCTCGATCTCTCAAACATGACTAACCAAACCTTAATGGCCTGTTTGGATGTTTAAAAAATGAGGGGAGTAGAGTAGAGAGAAGGGGAGTAATTCAATTATCTTATTTGGGAGTTTTTTAAGGAAGGAGGGGGAGGAGTTTGAAGGGGTTTCAACTACTTCCAACCCCCTCATTTTTAATTCCCCCAAATTGGAGAGATTTGGAGGGAGAGTAGAGCACATAAAATTATTGATAAAGTAAATTACCTAATTTACCCTTATTATATTTATAAAATTACAATGTTAAAAATAAGGGGAAGGGCTAATTACTCCCTTCCCCCTTACTAATTATAAAAACATTCAAACAAAGTGGAAGGTAATCATTCTCCTCTACTCTCCTCCCCACTACTCCCCTCCCTTCTACTCCCCTCCTTCTCTGAACTCCCAAACAGGCCATAAAACTCGGTGGTGGTCTCCGACAGGTCTGTTCTTTGCCTAAGCTTTTTTTTTTTTTTTTTCACTTGAATGGGATAGAGGAGTCAAATGGGTAAACTTTATTATTTTTTATTCTTTTCTATAAAATTTTGTGCACAAAGGTCCCACTTTTACGGGGCTTTGGGAGAGGTGATTGGTAAGTAGCTGATTCCTCGTGAAAAAAAATCAGCTTACAGTAAAAATTGTATGTTCATTCCATTTTCATTGATTAGAGGTTGATTGACATTCATCTTGCTTGGGTAAATTTCCAGAATTGTGATGCTATTTCTGTCATGAAGGCTTGGAAGCTCAGGTTCTCAAAGCCAAATAAATATTGGGTTGAAAACTCCCAGAAAAGGGTGATTTTTACATGTCCTGGTGTATTGTTACCTTATTATGATTCTATTATTCTTAATGTTGTGTAAGCTTTTTTTTCTTTTTGATAGGTTAATAGCCAGATACCTTACCTTTTGTGTATTTTTCATTCTGATGGTACTTGGAATTGCAATATATTCTAGTAGGCATTAGTCTAGCCATCTAGGATGCATGGACATTGAAAAATTATAACATGATACAGCAAATAAGACACCATTACAACACAGGTACGGCATTCCAAATGAAGTATTTGTGCATCCTAGGCATTAGTGTTAAACATAAAAATGATGACAATAATCTATAGGCGGCAATTCCTTTGGATAGAATAGAATGGTAGAAAATATATATATATATATATATATATATATATATGTGTGTGTGTGTGTGTGTGTGTGTGGCTAACCTTTACTAATTTGTTAAGGATCCATAACTGACCTTGAAAAATTGGGACTAAGGCATGGGGAGGGGCGCTGCCCGGGGGGGGGGAGGGGCGCGGTGGCGTTGGGGTGAGGTTGTGAAGTTGAGACTAATTTTGAAGTGTTTTAGGTTATGTGCTCACTGGTGATTGTTACAACCCTGTATTCAAAATGGATAGTTTTCTTTTTTATGTGGTATACTTCAGTGGTGTTTTGATTCTTTCAATTAGATTGGGTGACATTGATCTCTGGAGTGTTCATATTGCTTTAGTTCCTTCACATACTTCTAAAAAAAAAAAATGTTGTAGTTCCTTCTCATGGCTTTCAAATAGTTTCTATTTTTCTTATTTTTCCTCTTCTTTGTGAATTTGTTATTTTGTACAGTATGTGCCTCATGCAGGAGATTCTGTTCTTGGAATTGTGGTGGACTCTAAAGCAGATATAAGAAATTTTACTTGATTACATCATTGACTTTGGTATTATTAATCCTCCATTGCTAGTAGAAACTTCTTCCTATTTTAGCTTTGTTGCTTTTAAAATCAGAGCAGCCATTTTGTCCCTTAATTGTTACCGTCTATGTACCCTAGTTTATTTATGAATTTCTTGAAATTATAGCAGTTGTTCTTATCTCTGTAGAGATTGAATTCCCTTTCTGAGGACTTAAAAAAGTTACTTGTAGTTTCTGTCTACCTATGAATCTATGTATGTTTTTTAAAAAATAAAAATTGTGTGTGTACTGCAAGTTGGACATCCCAACCTTGATGATGATATATATTGCTGTATTTTTAGAAAGGGGGTACCACTGTTGACGTGGAGATTTGAATGGATCTGAATTTTAGAATGAATACATATATGTGTGTGCGTGTGTATGTATGTATGTATATAGACACAACAACAACAAAGCCTTAGTCCCTAAAATTTGGGGTTGGGTATGGATCCTATTAGCTAGGGTTGGCCACAATTTGGAAGTATGCTTCCAAGTTCCAAGTGAATACTCCCTCTTTATGTAAATTACTGGTTTTTTGCATTGAATTTCTTTATAATACCTTTCTTGGACATAAAATTACCCATTGTCAAAAAGTTTTATGTGTTTTGATGAACTTTAGAACAACTTTCTATGATCTTTTTGTCCATCACTTGCAGAACTTGCTTGTGGAAATAAAAGGGACCTGGATTGGCATTTTTGCCTGTGCTTGCATTTGAAGGAGGAACTAGAAGAAACATACCAAAGTTTGAGGTGTGTGAAAGTCTAAGGTCATGCTTATATGTTAATTGCAAAGACAAGGTTGTCCATTCTTTAGTTTAACCATGGATACATCATGTACCCATGCATCATCGTATGCATATTGCCTGGGAAGTCAATTCGTTGTGTTTTCCTACATCTTATATTATTTTTCTTTAGATTGTAACACATAGGGGAAGAAGCCTGAGAGGTATTCTAAACTCAAAGTTGCTTCTTCGAGGTCTTTCTGTTGAAAAGTAAGAGAAAGAAAACCAATATTTCTCACTCAAACCACTGAAGGCAACCTGAATAGTGGTCTTGATTTTGCTGCCAATGAGCTCTAGCTCAAATGGTCCTGATATTGTGAGTTAAAGACTCACTGGGTGTATATGTTACTTACCAATCCAAGGAAAACAGAGTAGTTAGTCTTCATTTTGCTGCTGGTGGTTTGCCTGCAATATATGGATGATGTCATGGATCTTCTTGAACTAGTTAAAAGCATAAACATCTTCAACTCTGTGTAGATCTTTTAGAAATAGTTTTACACATCTCCTTACTATTGGAAACATGGTTCCACTTCTTGTGGTATTGCCCTTTTGATTTGACAGAATCCTTTTTTCCAACAGATAAGATTGTTGAAGCTGTAAACTAGATATGGCTTCTACATCTTATACTTGCTAGATGCATTTCTTTCCACACTATTCTAGTTCCTTATAAAAAGAAATTAATCTTCTTAATTTTGAAATTAAAGGGAAAAACTACACTTTTCTTCTGAATATTTGGTAATGAGTTAATAGCATGAACAGTTTCTTTCCTTGTTTGACTGCTCTAAGAACTAGCTGTATACCATAGTCAGTTCTTTGTTGTGGATTAAAAGATGTACTCTTTAAAAAAAATTTAATAAAAAAAAAATTAAGAAAGGTGATTGTAGTGTTGACATCATTGACAGATTCTACTCTAATATATTTCTGTCTCTTGATTTATGCAAAGTGGAAAATGATGATTGACTTATATCAATTATTTGTTTGCTTCTGCAATATTTTTCTTCTTGTTAATGTGCTGTGCTGCAGATAGGTACTTTGCTCTATGTTAAGGTCGTGAAGGCAAACCCTGGCATGAATCCTAAGTTATCATGCACTAATGGTTGGTTTCTGATTATTTATTTATTTTGTTTGATGTGCACTGATGGCATATATCTGTCATGTTTCTGACTTTTATTAGTTTCCAAGGTTCCTTGTTGATTTGATTTTTTGAACTATCTCTTAACCTTTTCATTACCTTGTTTTGCATTTTACAGCCAGTGGGAAAGCAGCAGAATTTGGCCAGCTTAAAGATGGCTACATGTTTGAATCTTCAACTGGTCTGTCAAGAATGTGAGAATTTTTCTCCCCCTTTAATTCATATTTGATATTTGACAGATCTTTTTAAAATATAGATATGTGCGTGAACTCATGGTAACTATATAGCACTTTTGCCCCCCGCCTTTTGATGGGTAAACATAACTTATGCACCCCACTATATAGCATAGTTATAAAGCTTGCGAATTTCTCTTTGCTATAATGATACATTGATACATCTCTTGTCTTGTCTCTAGGCTCCTGACTCACCAACATGTCCAGTTCTCGATGCTTTGGGGAAGAAGCTTTCCTTTGAGACAGCAGTTGGCTTAAATGGCCGTGTTTGGGTATACATCCTGTTCTTGAGGCCCTCCTATTTGTAGTTGGGTTAGACAGTCACCTATTTCCAATTTTTTTAGTCTATGAGATTTTGACCTTCTCTTGATATGGGCTTGAGGCCCCTGTAAGGACTACACAAATACTGTTTGGTAACTTATATTTTAAACCTTATAGGTTCGTGAGTGTATCAAATTAAACCCCGAGGTTTGGAATGGTGATAAATTGAAGCCTCACCCTATATTAAAACCCTAAACACAATGTCATTACACTTAAATGGGCTAAGGTTCAATTCGTTACACCCCTGAAATATAAGATTTAAAATGTAGTTTTTCCAAACTGTTTTATATTGCAACCTTGTTGCCTGAAAATTAATAACCTCTATTAAAGACGCTTCCTAATATTATTCTTTTAATAAAGTTTGTACCCAGTCCATCAAACTCTCATTTTTGTAGGGTTTGGGAGAGGTAATTTGGTAAACAGTCTTACCTCCAATTTTTGTGGGGAGACAGTTTTTTGGACTGGAACCATAATTTATCACTTTCAGTGAGAGGCACTTGGGTGTAAAGTTAGAACCACAGACATTGGAGACCAGAGATGGTGCACTATAACTGAGCTATCTTGATACTATTCTTACAATATCTTATTGAGTTGCAGGTCAATGCCTCCTCTCCATCTACAGTCATAGTTGCTGATAATGCAATTATGAACTTGGAATCTTTGAGTGGGGTGCAGCAGAGAATTATGGTGGAAAAATTGATTCAAAATTTAAAGCTATCAAGTCAGTACTCCTATACATTTATGATTTCTTAACCAAATATATTTATTTGCTGCTGGCTCTGCAATAATTTTCTCTTACTTATGAATATGAAACAAACTAATTGACTGTTTCTTTGCAGCGTGATACTGAAAGAAGTGAATGCTATAAACTTTATAGCTGTCACATTTACCCATTGTGTTTTACATGGGAGGAGCATGGTCACGCGGTGTTACAAAGGCAACAAAATGAACAAATTCCTCTATCAAGCATCAAAGACGACAAAGTTTCTGCACAAGATGATCCTCAAATAATCAATCAAATGTGCAGGCCTTTCTGCCCATTCTGCATTGTCACAGATTCCCATCATGAAATGAGTTTGCCAATTGCAGTTTTTATTTTTTGTTTCTCTTTAGAACTTGGAAGCTGTATTAAAATTTTCTGTTTTATGTTTTATCTGTAGAATTGGGGAAGGGAGTTAACATTGTAATTTTCAACTTAAAGCAAGATTTATTTATAAGAATTATAAATTATTCCTCCCAACAATGTTGAAAACTTGAAATAGTTCATTAAGTTGGGAAGGGGGGGGGGGGGGGGGAGGGGTTGTTCCAAAAGCCCAGGAGTGGACTGGATTGTTTTTTTTTTTTTGGTAACAAATATGAAGTATTTTCTATTATAAGGCCCTAAAGAATAATCTGTAAGACTAACCAAGTAACTACCTACTGCTCAAGTTCTATTTGGGGCTCACATGCTTAAATGGCATAATAAACAGGCTTAAGCCTGATATAAACTTGGTTAGTATTGTTCCGAATGGGAGCTAATTCAAGGATTGTGCAAAGTAGACTGAAATACAAATTTTGTATATGGAAAGGAGGCCACTTAGAAGTTTGTGGGCTCCAAAAATGTTAGGCAGTGTTTCTTTCGCAATGTGCTTTAAATGAAAACGTGGGCACATTTTCAGTCTATAAGAGTATTCACAGTAAAATATGTAAAAATTTAGTTTTTTAACCACTTAAAATATTACTTTATCTATTTGAATAACTCACTTTATAATATATCTTACAGCAAAAATTTTATATTAACGTTCAACGTATTAAAATAATATAAACAATACAATAAAATAATATATCTAACACATCAACAAACAATCACAATCATCAATTCATTAAAATACTTTTTTTTTTAACACTATATTAAACTATTATCTTTTGTTTTAAGTTTTGAGCTGCAGTGAACTACACTGCAGTTCAAAGTTAATTTTTTTTTTTTAACTTTAGCTGCTTTGCTGCAGCCAAAGTTTTGGAGAATTGGTTGCTAAATTGACTTTTTTGTCAATTTAGCAACCCCGCCGGGATGCTCTAAAAATACACTATTGTATGAATACTATGAATGAGTTTTTCTCCAAAATTTGAGATTCACATTCCTACGATAGGCGCGCTGCCAACGAAGTAAGCATAGGATGTACTTTCTTGTCAAAAGGTCAAATACAACTATTTGTGTCACTGCGCCATTTTTATTCAACGCCTCCGAAGGTCCGACACTTATGGGACCAACCTGTTATGAGAATTGAGATTTGAGAAGACGTAATAAAGTATGCTGAGTCTACAAACTCCACAGTCCAAAGTATGTGGACAATTTTTCAGATTGGAGATTGAGGGTGTGTAAAAGGGGGGGAGTAAGGATTTAACATCGATAAAATCACATCTTCAACCACATTGCACAATCCATAAGAATTAACTCTCCTTAGGCTCAGTCCTAACCAAATTTATTTCAAGCTTAAGCCCTTTTACGCCCCGACCCAAAAATAGAACTAGTTTAGTTGGTCACAAGCCTATATATTCTTTTGCAAAAAAAGATCCTCCCAATTTAAAATAGATCAAAAGAATAAACATTTAGCAACTCCACACTCCACTGTCTCTTTCTTTATATATATAATCAAACAAAAACTGTCTTAGCATATTCACAACTGGAATTTGGATGATGATGATTTGGCCGATTTAGATTAGCTCTCATAGCTCAGTCAAAAATAGATCAGCTCATAGCATAATCAAATAATACATGCATGTACCCAATAAAAACTATTTAATTAGACAGAGAGTTAGCTACCACATTTCAATATAATACAGAAAATGACTAAAGGCTTTAAAACCTGATACCCTAACCCTAGTGGAGAAAGTTAAGGTCACGACTATTTTACAATACTCATCCCAACTTGTCTACCACCTTACGCGTAAGCCACCACAATCTATTTTTAAATCTTATTTCAATGGAATATATATGTGTGAGGTGGTAAGCAAATAGGGGTGTGGTTGCCCTCGAAGTCGAAGGACACTCAACCCTCATAATTATTAACTTTTACTAATTTACTTCATGCATGAACATATATAATTGTTCTTAGAAAGCCATCGTGGCATTCACAACTAGGGAAGTTGGACCCATAGCGATTTGGCCACTGCTGTTATCATCATCGCCATCATCGCTGGTAAAGCTGAGACTGACAGGCATTTGGCCTTGCCCACCACCAATAATATTGGGTCTGGAATTACGTTTACACTTGCGTAGTCCAAAAATAAGCGCAACAATAAGGATCAGGAGGTAAACTATTTGCACAGCAATTTCAAGGTACATAAGCAACTTTTCTTCCCTGTTAAAAATTGAAAACAAATTATCAAAAACAGGAGACCTAAAAAAAAAAGAGTGAACAGCGTACTATATAATATATATATAGCTAATACTGTTACCCGTTAAGAGGAATTACGTATGAGAAAGGCTTGGGCATGGAACGTCCCATTAAAACTGAATCTGAGAGAATCCTAGAGCTAGAGCTATGTTTTTTTTTCTGGAGATAAAGGAAATGAGTTATGAGTCATGACTATATATAGGAGAGAGATCAGAGAGATAGAGAGAAAGACCTACTGTTTTATAGAAGAAGAGAGGTGCCTATTCTGCTGCATGTTGGGACCCTGATGTTCACAAATGTCAAAACAAAAAAGATACGAGTAATGAGTACATGGAAGAAATTTAAGAGATTGATCTTCCAAGGAAGTGAATCCTCAACCTGCTCTGCTGTGATCAATCTTGACTAGTGATTTTGCCAGAGTGCACAGTGGAAATTAACCGCTGTGATCAATTATTCAATGGGCAAGGCGACTTCTATAACATGGAAAAAACAAGGAAAAACTCGCATAGGATGCACCCTATTGGCTCTTTATTGGGTCCTCTTTTTTGTCATCAGTGAGAATTTTCGACAAAGGTAAACCTATAAAGCACATCCTCGAAAGCGAGATGTACCAACTTGGCAAGTTTTAGAGAGAGAAATCATCACTTATCAGTTTCTTGGGTGCTGAGGCGTCAATATTCTTCGTAGTCATTATTGGTTTGGTTCTCTAGAATGCACCTATACTACGTTCCAATGGCGGAGCAGGGGGTTTAAGGGGCTAATGAATTGTTCCCGACTCCACCAAAAATTCTTGATATCTTTGTTAATTTGTTGGGAACCTCTTGAACTTTAGGGTGATGGATATTACACTCGCTTAACTCTTATTTTAATTTACTCATTGAACTTTATACAAGTGCCAAATAGAAACATTTATTAGATTGCCATTTAAAGAGAAGTCAGTTACTCACGTGACACGTGTAAATAAAAAATATCCAATTGCACTGATTGAGAGAGAGAAACCGAGAGGAAAAAGATCTCTCGAGTCTCACCGCTGATCTAGGCTTAGCTTTTGGGTTTTTTTTTTTTTTTTTTTTTTTCTCCTCTCCCCTCTTTTCTTTCATTTTCTCGGCAAACAAACAACCCTTTGATTTCATGTTTTTTTTTTCCTCGACCAACAAACAAGCCTTTGGTCTCAACCAAAAATCAAGCATTATTTATATGATTAACCTTATATTAATGATGAGCTGGACCAAAAAAAAAAAGATCGGTATCTAATGGCTTTCTTAGTGACATTTGTTTTTTTCAATTTGTCAAACGTACAATAAAGCGTATATTTGATTCTTAGAGACGTTTGTTTGTTTCAATTTGTCTCGATGTCTATTTAGACTTTAGAGTTTGTATTGATAGTTGTTAGGTTCTAAAGAGATTTAAGAATTAAATATTTAGAATCATTATTATATTGTGTTAGCAAACTAAGATCAAAAAATGTATAGTCTAGGTGTTTAGGCAACGCTTAAATAAGGGTATTTCAAGTTTTCAAGTCCAGCTGTTTGCAGATAAGAAAAGTGAGGTTCTGCCTTTCTCGACCGACGAGAATTAGGCTCGACCGATCGAAAATCGTAGACATAGTTTTTTTGCAGAATTTTTAAACAGGCCCAAGTCCACGAAAATGTTTAGGGTTTCACTTTAACTTCTCCACATATAAAAGGGAAACCCTAACCACGTTTTGAAGGTGCTAAAAAATACTTGTGTAATACTCTTTGTGAGATTTGAGAGGTTCTGTACCTTCTAACAACACAAAAATCTACTGGAGCTAAAACTACAATCAAGAATTGGTAGAACTAGTTGCTGCAAGCATCAAGATTAACAAGTGAATGTAATCTGAAACCTTTGAGTGGAGTCTCAAAGTCACAAGTAAGGTGGTTTGTGTTGCTGTAAATCTAAGAAGAGAATGAGTTCGTGAATTCGGAGCTTGCACGTGGTCATATTAGTCAGTAACTACTAAAGGCAGCATTATATTTAGGGTTAAATATTTGTTAAAAATTTCAATTCTCTTATAATGGATTTGGTTTACCTTGAGGTTAGCTATGTTAAATCCTCCCTAGGTTTTTACCTTGAAATGGTTAGTTTCATCGGTTTTCCTAAGTAATCATATTGTAGTGTTATTTACTTTTCCGCATCTTTGCATAATATAATTTATTTGTGTTTAACCTAGATCTGAATAATTAATCTAAGTAATTACTTGGTTAATAAATTAGGTTAAACAATCTATTAAAGGGGTCTAAACTAACTTTCAATAGTTGTTATGATTTCGTTAGAATGATTTTAGTTGCATTTGGGTTTTGTGTTTTGGGTTTATTATTTCGAACATGGAACTCATTTAAGTATAGGACCTTAGATTACTAGTCCAGGCCAATGCCCTTCTTAGCCTAGTGTCAAGGTCATGTCCAAGCTACCAAAGTAAATCCCAGAGAAGGTCAACTTCACTGAGGTAGCTTTCTAAGATTTCCAGATGATTCCACAACAACCCCCACATCAATGAAGGTCATCTGCCTGGCACCACTGCATTTAATGCAAAAAGACAAGCTTGAACAATAAAAAAGGGCCCAGAAGTCTTCGTTTATGATGAATAACTAGAAAAGGAGATCCCAATAAAATCAGAATTTATTTAGGTAGACAGGTATAAAAGTGAGAAAGAAGGAGATGACTCATATAAAAGGGAAGAAAGAAGAAAGAGAAAGGGGACACATAATACAAAAAGAGAGAGAAACAAAGCTATTGAAAACACTTTTGAGAGTAATATCCTTGTAACAACATACCAAAAGAAATAGAGAATGGTCCAGTTTGATGATTTTGCATGTTCTTTTCCAAATTTCCCATTGTGGATTAATACCAACTCATATATAATACAAATTAGTTGTATCACTTGTCTTGCTTATTATCTTAAATCACAGTATTAAGGAACTCGTTCCTACAAATATAAATGTTTTTTTCATTAAAATATTGATTATTATTCATGTGTGTGTGTTTTTTTTATTATATTGGTCTCAAGTACTAATATGCATGTTTGGATCGCTTATAAATTTTACCAATATATTCTTCAAAACTCTAAGTATATATATAAACTTATTAATTGTTGTGTTTTATTTTGTTTGATATATTGTAATTTATTATTTATGATATTGAGATATTCTTTAACTCTAAATGATTATTTGCGATGTAATTACTTTATTAGTTCTAAATTTTATATTAAAAATATATATATGTTTGGTTTTTCATAATCAAAATCAATCAAGTTAATACTTTTTTTTTCGCTTCTTCAACATTATTTTGCTGCCACCTAATTCTTCAATTAACTAGATTGTTAACATCTTGTTTGTCAAGTGCTTCTTCTTTTACAGTTAGATAACCACTTGTCAATTCAAATTACATTTTAACAAAGATGGGGCACAGTGGGAAACTGGTGATCAAATCAAAGATTCAAAAGAGCAAAGTAACTTCTATTAAATAAAATAAAATAAAATGAGAAAACAAGGAAAAGCGCATAGGATGCAAACTATAGTGGCTCTGTCTAGGGTCCTCCTTTTTTGTCATTATTGAGAATTCTTGCCAAAAGTAACATTCATATTAAAGCAAGTGAGAAGACCTACCCTGATTGGTCATATTAAGTACATGCATATATATCGGTCCCTGAATCCCACCTTGAACTTTGCGGCTTGCCCCCTCTGTAAACAAACTAACCTGACACCCAAAATAAAGCACCACACTATCACTTTAAAACACAAAACATATCCCACCTTAAACAAAACCCCGAAAATCTTCATGTGAATCCCTCTTTAACTTAAGAAAGAAATTCTTTTAATTACCATGCATCTCAATGATGGAGATCAATTACAGTTGTTGATAATTGTTTATTTATTTTATTATTTATATTCGATTGATACCTTTTTTAGATTATTTTTTTAATCTCTCATTTCTAAATTGAATGTCTAACTCCACCATATGCATGGCTCAAAAGCAGTTTTCCAATTTCTAGAGAGATGAATCATCGCTCATAAGTTTCTTGAGGCAAAGACACCAATCTTAATAGCCATTGGCTTAGTTCATAATGTACATACTTCATACAAATGGAGGAGCAAGGGATCCAAGGGGCCAATTCCCAATTGTACCCCCGCCCCTACAAAAATTAATTCTTAATATCAATGATTTTGAAGAATTAACCTTTATTTGAAAAATAGAAAGGTTTTGCTAAATCCAAGAGTATGTGGCAATAGAAAGAAAGGAATAAGTGTCTAAAGTCTAACCAGTCATGAGCATTGTCCATGAACCTTGAACGCATATTCCTTTCTTTTTGCTGCCACATACTCCTATATACAACAATTGCTGCATATATATATATATATATATATGTGTGTGTGTATTTATATATATACACACTTCAAATTTGATATTAGAGACCATAGTCATAACTACCTAAGGTTTTGTAGAAGGCTCCGCCAAAGATTTTGTTGGGGACTCACTTGAAATTTCCCAATAATCAGATTTACAAACCAATCAACAGAATCTCCAAAGAGAACAATCCCAAATGCCTAGGTAGTGAACCTTAGCTATGATTCCATTTTGTTGTAAATAGTGGAAGCTCAAATACCATGATTGTTGTCAAAAAATTATAGGCTTGAAAACAATCTCCAAAAATAAATAATAGAAATGAAGAAAACCCAAAAAATAGACAACCACATACAAAAATAACACCAAGAATTTATGTGATTTGGTTTTTGGCTTAGGTCTACGGGCAACGATGAACAAAAAATTTGCTAACAAATTCGAAGAATACAAAGATGGTGTAGATATACACTCTCACATAACCCAAACCTCAAATACACCAAAATAATTCTCCCTCACAAATACAAAGATTAAGGGTTGCACCTAAATCAAAGAGATATTTACCTATGAACCCGTATTGACAAACCAAAACTAAATACAAATTTCGATAGAGCATAAATCAAAGAGAAGACTACCAAATGTATTTGCAGCACACACAAACCAAAAATAAAAGTTATCACACTACCAAGAGATCTCTTATCTAAGGCAAAGCCACATTGCTTTATATATATATATATATATATATATATATATATATATATATATATATATATATATAGAGAGAGAGAGAGAGAGAGAGAGAGAGAGAGAGAGAGAGAGGGGTAACTCTAAAGAATTACACATTTTCTAAACCATTGGATTTAAGTAGATCCAACATTAAAAAAATTACACTTATTAATGTTGATATTCTGATAAGGACCTTATTTATTATTCTTATTTATAATATTTCATACCTATCTCTAATCCCAAAAATAGGTATATTTTTCTTTCTGCTCTCTCTTTCTCATCCACTACAAGTTTCTCTCTCCTCCATTGCTCTTTCACCTCCATTTTCATAAAGTTCTACCTCCACAGCCACATAGAATCATTTATCAATTTAATTGAAAAAGATGATGAGATTTAAATCTTTCCCAAAAGAAAACATGAAAAATGATATACGTGTCCGATAACTAAATCAAGACTTGTATAATTAATTAAGGATGGTAAGAACCACAATCTATTTTAAACATTCAGTTGGATATAATTAATTATACTCTTAAAAAAAAATTAATTATAAACATTGACTAAATATTGGATAACAGTTATTCCTTTATTATATTGATAAAAAATACTAATGAAACGTGTGATGATATTTGGAAGAATACATATTACGAATCACTTTTAAAATCCATTTGACCAGCCTAACTTTGGCTTGGGGTGGTTATCTTTGTTTTTTTCCATCCTTAAGAATAAAGGTCGTTGAAGGTTGAAGAAAGAAAAAGAAAACAAGTTCAAAATCCAATTAGAGAAAAAAGAACTGGACACAACAACTTTCTATCTCCTCCACGGCTCTGCTACCTCAACGGTCAGGTCCCAGTAGCAAAAAAAAAAAAAAGCCACAGATGGTGTAGATTCAACAGATGGTGCAGATTTAATCTATTGCTTGAATCTGCACAATCTATTGTAGACACAAAAATATTTAAAAAGAACAACTCTTGTTTAGTCATTTTTTAAGATTAAAATAAAATATTAATTGGGAACTCTAACAACCATTGACCACTTAATTTTCCAGATTGTATAAGGATTTGAAAGTTTTTCAAAGACAAATACAATTCCACATGTGGTTTCTGTTTTACATGCTTTTGTTTTTTTCCTCTTTCATTGATCTGTCTACCACTTTGATATGATAAATTAATCAAAAGAAAAGAAAGCAAACAACATTATCAACTCGATCTGTTAACCACGTCAAAGTTGAAAACTTGTCCATTTGGCTTTTGAAGAACAAGAGCTATGGACAACACTACTGACAACACCGGCCTGCCATAGTACTCCACGAAATGCCTTGATGATTCATCAACTTTTTGCACGTTAAGCCAACTATCAATGGATACATTGTTTGTTTATTTGAGTTGTCAATCATTCTACAATCTATTGCTCGTTTAATATTTTGTGTCTGCAATAGATTGGTTCTATACCCACACCAGAACGAAGTAGAAACTCAAATTGAAGGGTCTATATGCTGATGAAGGAAATAAAAAGTGTGGCAAAGTGATTGAAACTAGGCCCAGCAATCGATAGCGACAAATTTGAGAGAAAAGGAATCAAAGAGGATTTGTGAGGAAATAAAATAATAACTGTGGATTGACCCTTGGGAAGCAATGCATAGACTCTCTGCAGCAAAGACTCAGTTGAGATTTGAGATAAGACTTGGTAGAAAGTTTGAGAGAAGAATTGACTGACTTTATACCGAAAGTGTTGGGAACAATCATCTCTCTCTCTCTCTCTCTCTCTCACACACACACACACACCGCACTAAAAGAGCTTGTTGTTGGTTTGGTTGGGCCATTTTAGAAATTGGCTTCTTGATCATGAGTTAAATATATATAAAATGTGGTAGGTCCCACTCAAACCTTGTTTGGTTGAAATTTTTGAAAAGTTGTCTAAAAAATGCAAACAAAACGCGCTTTAAAATGTTTTTAAGAGTATGTTTGGTAGACTATAATAGGTGCTGTAATATAATAGTTTTTTTTTAACTGTAATATAATAGTTATTTCTATGGTTTAATTATTCTTTAGTTTGGTTATATTTTTATTACATGGAATAATCATTCCTTATGAATAGTTATTTTTCAAAATGAGGAATAATTATCCTTCTTTAAAATGTTGTATTAGCCATTCTTTAGTAAGTACAATAATTTCAAAACTTAATATATTTCCAAATAAACAAATTTTCCATATACATCTAACAATTATAAAAATAAAAAATAACACATATCTCTCTTAAATTTAAAAATAACAATTTTTAAGAAGATATAATTATATCAGTAATAAATTTCCTAAAATAAAATGTTAAGTTTCATTTTAATGTTATAACTCACAACCGACCTAATGAATAGGTTTAGTTATTACATTACAACACATTTTATTCCTAGAAATAAAGATTACAATTCCTGTCATAATTCTCATTCAGTGTACCAAACGTATCCTAAGTTGCTTTCAAGAAACAGGTTGTGACAATTTTGTAAATAATGCCTCCACCCAGCTTTTTTATTCCTCATTTTCCCCTTTATTATGGAGTGTTTAGCAACATGCGTTCAAAGCGTGTGATTTGTGTAAACACTTTAGGTAATTTAAAGCTACAACAACCGATTAATGAATTTTTCACAAAATTTTAGCATCCTTTCTACTTTTTGCAGCCTTTTGTCTTTTTTGACAATTTTTTAGTAGTTTTTTATCCTTCTTTACAATCCTTTTAATAATTTTTTGTCCTTTTTACTAAGTGGGACTTATATAGAGAATTCTTAACAAATACCGCACAATACTTATTAATATTACCCAATTTTTAAATATACACTCAAAAAGGAATGATTAACAAATTTGTTATCCAAATTTTTGTAGCTCAATTAGTTAGTATTTTTTGACTCTGGTGTGTCCATTATATTTAGGGTTTAAATCCCTTCTCTTTCCATTGTAACTATTAAATTAGTAAAAAAAAAAAAAAAACAAATTTGTTACGCTTCAAATCTAACTATTTCTTGTTTAATTTTAGAACAAAAGGGAACACTTTCACCTTGATTGTTTAGTGAATGAGATACTTACAGCTAGCAATTATTCTCAAAGCAATTAACTCAGTTAAAGGACTTCGAGATTACCAATATTATATGCTCTTGAACTACTCTCTAATATTAGGTGAAAATAAGTGAAATTCACCAAGGAACAAAATCTCATACTTACCAAGTAAGATGAACTAACACCGCCATATTTGACTAATGCAAATTGGGCCGGATGCCCTAGTACCAAGAGATCCATGATAGGGTATTGTGTATGACTATTCCTTGGTAACTCTCTCATCTCTGGGAATTCCAAGAATAGATCATTAGTTGAAACTGAATATAAGACTACTTGAGTTTAATCCTTCAAGACTTACCCATTTCACATCCACAAGCTGTCTTGCTCTTCTGTGACAATTAAATTGCATTTCACATTGAAATCAATTGCCACTTAGCAGGTGTAAATGTGTGATTCGTACCCTTCATATTACTAATATCCTAGCTAAAAGCTCTTAGATTCCATCAATCTTTATACCCTCCACTGCAAGATGAGCATGCACAAGCACAACATATACGTTCCATTCTTGAGGGGGAATGTTACAAATCGAGGAGAGCAAATGTGGCTCAATCAATCAAGATTAAGTGTGCTTTTGGCTCTAGCTTAAAAAGCCAGCTTATTTTAGCTTATTTTTGCTACTATTCATGGGCACCATAACACTTTTTGATACTATTTATGAGTCTCACTATACTATTTCAATTAACTTTTACCATTATTTACAATATTTTCAACAAAAAGTTTTTAATTTCAGCAAAATAAGCGGATCTCAAACATACCCTAAGTGACTGTTTGGATTGCGCTTGCGTGTGGGCGTTTGGGTATTTTTCTGTGGCTCCCGTACATTATTCACTAAACCCGCAAGTACATATTTTAGCAAAAATAACTTTAAAAACTGGGTCTCACAGTATTATTCACACATTAAAAATTATTTTGCTACAGTATTTTCAGTTTTTAATTTTTAGCAATAAGCGGTATTCAAACAGACCCTAAGTTAAAAAAGCTACTGCAATGTCTATATCAAATTCTATACGACAAGTCGTTTTGCCACACAGCTCACCACTGCCCAAGTAGTTTTGGGCCCTTCAGTTTTCAATTTGTTTCGGTCCTCACACACGACTTGCCGTGTTCAAACTTCAAACCTCAAAGAACAAAAATTCCCTGCACTCTTCTTTCTTCTTTATGCTCTCACAAGTCACACCCACAACCCCAATTTCTGATCACTGAGATTCTCAAACAAAAACAGCACAGACAGACGCGGCGGCCTTTCTCTAAAAAAAGGTGTACAATGGAAAACAAGCCCACCAGTTCACCAACGAGCTTTGTAGACCAGTCAGTCGTAAGTACATCTTCTCTCTCTCTCTCTCTCTCTCTCTCTCCTTCTCACCAGTTACAAACAGTTACTCAATTAACCAATTTTATTCTTTGTTGGGTGCTTTAGGTACCAGGTGACGTCGTTCTCGATCTCTCAAACATGACTAACCAAACCTTAAAACTCGGTGGTGGTCTCCGACAGGTTTGTTCTGTTCTTTGCCTTAGCTTTTTTTTTTTTTTTTTTTTTTTTCACTTGAACGGGATAGAGAAGCCAAATGGGTAAACTTTATTCTTTTTTATAAAATTTTGTGCACGAAGGTCTCACTTTTTGCGGGGCTTTGGGAGAGGTAATTGGTAAGCAGCCTGATTCCTCGTGAAAAAAAATCAGCTTATAGTAAAAATTGTAAGTTTATTCCATTTTCATTGATTAGAGGTTGATTGGCATTCATCTTGGGTAAATTTTCAGGATTGTGATGCTATTTCTGTCATGAAGGCTGGAAAGCTCAGGTTCTCAAATCCAAACAAATATTGGGTCGAAAGCTCCCAGAAAAGGGTGAGTATTGTATTAAATTGTATGCTGAGTGTCAACAAAATAAATCAATCCTTACAGGCTTTGATTTTTATATGTCCTAGTGTATTGTTACCTTATTATGATTCTTAATGTTGTTCAAGCTCTTTTTTTTTTTTTTTTTTTAGTAATTCAGTAGCCAGATACCTTACCTATTGTGTATTTTTCATTCCGATGGTACGTGGAATTGCAATGTATTCTAGTAGGCAATTGTCTAGGATGCATGGACATTGAAAAATTATATCATGATACTGCAGATAGGATACCGTTATGACACGGATACGACACAAGTATGATATCCCAAATTAACGTCCGTGCATCCAAGGCACTAATGTTAAACCTGCAAATGATGGCAATAATCTATTTTAGGTGGCAATGCCTTCGGTTAGAATAGAATGGTAGAAAAGAATATATGTGATAAACCTTGACTAATTTGTTGAAGATCCTTACTGACCCTGAAAAATTGAGACTGTGGAAAACGGGGGGGGGGGGGGGGGGGGGGTTAGGTTGTGAAGAAATTTAACAGAGAAATCTAACTGTGTTTACAAGATTGATGAACAACAAGCAAGTACAAAGAGCATTGCTGAGAATTGTAGAGAAAGTTAAGAGAGAGAGAGAGAGAGAGAGAGAGAGAGAGATGAAAGAGTGAAAAATGTATTAAACCCTGCTTAATTCACCATCACTGTGTAACTTGAGCTTAAACACCCACTTGCAGCCAACCAAATTTACATTAGGAGGTGGTGGAACCAAGGACCAAGTTTCCTGTTTTTGAAGAGCCTGGAATTCAGCATCCATAGCTTCACACCACTTTGGATATGTAGAAGCAATCTTGTAAGTGGGAGGTTCTGTGTAAGAGTAATCCATAACAGCTTTGTAGCATAGTTTGGGTTTTGTAATTCCACTCTTGGATCTAGTCTGCATAGGATGGGTATTTTGGATGGTGCTGGTGGATGAGGAAATAGGAATAAGGTCAGTGGTGCTGGTAGGTACTGTGGCAGGTTCTGCTGAAGCTGAGACTGAAGGAACTAGGATGGCAGAATTGGGAACTGCAGAAGTAGGTATAGTTGAACTGTCTTGTGGAGATGAATTGGTAGAAATCTCAGTGAAAGGTGGAAAGGAGGTGAGATCAGGTTGGGGAGAGGTAGTGGAAGAGGTGTAAGGTCCTAAAAGAGAATTCTGATTAGTGGAGTGAAGATAAAGGAGATTAGACAGCCACAAGGGATTAGACACTGAGGATGGTATTGAAGATGGGGATGCAGATAAAGATGGAGAAGTGGTGGAAAAAGGGAATTTGGACAAATTAAAGACCAACATTTTGCTGAGGAGTGTTTGGGCAAGAAATCTGATGTATGATATCATTTTGGGACAGATAAGAATTGAAAATGGTAGATGTGTATTCCCCACCACCATCAGACCTGAAGGTCTTTATTTTGACAGAAAACTGATTATCAACCAGGTTTTTGAAATGAACAAACTTATCAAAGACCTCAGATTTACTTTGAAGCAAATAAATCCAAGTAAATCTAGTGAAGTGATCAATGAAAAGAACATAATATTATAATCCATTCACAGAAGTAATAGGAGGCTGTAGACGAAGAAGCCATAGCTGAGCTAGATGCTGCCATGGTTGAATTGCTTGCAGAGATCAAAGGCTCTGATACCATGAAGAAATTTAACAGAGAAATCTAACTGTGTTTAGCAAGATTGATGAACAACAAGCAAGTACAAAGAGTATTGCTGAGAATTGTAGAGAAAGTTAAGAGAGAGAGAGAGAGATGAAAGAGCGAAAAATGTATTAAACCTTGCTTAATTTACATTCAGAGGTATGATGCTGTATTTATACTAAACAATCTCACTAACTGAATAAAAACTGTAACTCTGGCTTTATATAATGTGGAGGGAGTTAGGCTTAGCTCTCTAACTGATTTACGTGCCTAGATAACTGACATTTAAACATCCAATGAGACACCGTTTGAGCAAGACCAGTGGCTCAGTTGTTTGCATTAATGAAATGGTGCGTCTGATGATTCTTCTTTAATGAAACGGTGCGCTTCAGTTTATCAGCTTTGGTCTTCAACAGGTTGGACTAATTTTGAAGTGTTTTAGATTATGTGCTCACTGGTGATTATTCCAACCCCGTATTGAAATTGGATAGTTTTCCTTTTTCTGTTGTATACTTCAGTGGTGCTTTGATTGTTTCAATTAGATTGGGTGACGATGATCTCTAAAGTGTTAGCTATAGTTCCTGGCTTCCTTCGCATACTTATCAAAAACAAAATAAAAAATTTGTGGCAGTCCTTTACATGCCTTTCAATTTGTTTCTATTTTTCTTATTTTTCCTCTTCTTTTAATGTTGTGAATTTGTTACTTTGTACAGTACGTGCCTCATGCAGGAGATTCTGTTCTTGGAATTGTGGTGGACTCTAAAGCAGATGTAAGAACTTTTACTTGATTTCATCATTGAAAATGGTATTATTAACCTCCATTGCTAGTTTATTTATGAATTTCATGAAATTATAGCAGTTGTTCTTTTTTTTTTTTTTTGATAGGTAATTAGAAATCTAATATTAAAGAGAAAAAAATGAAAAGTACAAGATGTTCATGATGATGAACAACAAGAAATAATGGAACAAACAACACAACAAAAAGAGGGTAGTCAGGAAACTAAGGTAAGGGAAGACATAAACTCAGAGAGAGAAGAACAATAAGTAAAATCCCAACAACGAGACCACTCCAATAGACTACGTTGGCATACAACCTTTAACTCATTTAACGTCTTCTCATTGTCCTTAAAAGATCAACGATTTTGTTCCAACCACACAATCCACATTAAGCACCCTGGAACCAAATTCCAAATGTTCGAATTATGCTTCCCAAGCCACTGATGCCAACAAGATAACAAATCCGCCACCGATCCTAGCATAACCCAATGAATACCAAAAGGCTGAAGCATAGAAGCCCATAGGGAATGAGTAACAGGACAATGAAGAAGAAGGTGATCTACCGACTCCTCATCACAGCAACACATACAACACCAATTAGCCAAAGAGCGACCCTTAAGCATTAGATTATCCGAAGTGAGGATCCGACCATGTGCAGCTGTCTACAAAAAGAACGTCTTGCGCTTAGGAATCTTTGGTTTCTAAACACCCTTCCAAGGAAACAAAGAATTCGAAGCACCCCGAATCGCATGGTAGTAAGATCGGGTGTCAAACTTATTATCACATTTTAGACGCCAGCAAAGAGTATCTCTCCTATCACCCTGAGGAATACAAGTTTGGATAAACTGAAATAGAGAATAAGATGCAGCCAACTCCCAATCTTTAAAAGCTCTATAAAACCTTAAATTCAACACTCTAACAGTACCCCCTTCTGGAATCCACAAAACCTCAGAGATGCAAGCATCCTTGACCGTTGAACACACATAGAGCTCAGGATAGAGATCTTTTAGAGTATTATCACCAATCCACCTATCATGCCAAAAGCGGATACGAGTGCCTTCACCCACTACAAAAGACAGATGCTTAGAAAAGCTCTCCCACTCTTCATTAATGCTTCTCCAAAGGCCACACCCATGAGACCTCCTACAGACTTTAGTGCTCCACCCCCCTTGACCCTCACCATATTTTGTGGAGCTAACTCTCCGCTAGATATGGGTAACTTCATGACCAAATCTCCACAGTCATTTCCCTAATAAAGCTTGGTTAAATGACATCACACTTCTTATCCCCAAACCGCCCATCTCAATGGGTAAACACACCTTATCCCAAGCCACCAATGGATACTTGAAACTCCCCTCAGAAGACCCCCACAAAAAATTCTTCTGAATACTTTCCAATCTAGCAGCCACAGCTTCAGGAATAGTAAAAAGAGATAAAAAGTATGTTGGGAGACTTGAGAGAGTACTTTTTAGTAACATGAGCCTACCACCCTTATCACTGTAGAGATTGAATTCCCTCTCTGAGGACTTAAAAAAGCTACTTGTAGTGTCTGTCTACCTATGAATCTATGTATGTTTTTTGAAAAATAAAAAATAAAAATTGTGTTTGCGTGTGCTGCAAGCCTGCAAGTTAGACATTGCAACCTTGATGATGATATATATTGTTGACGTGAAATTTGGATGGATCTAAATTTTAGAATGAATATATATATATAGACACAAAAACAACAACGCCTTAGTCCCTAAAATTTGTGGTCGGGTATGGATCCTATTAGCTAGGGTTGGCCACAGTTTGGAAGTATGCTTCCAAGTGAATTACTGGTTTTTTGTAAATTACTGGTAGATTGAATTTCTTTATAATACCTTTCTTGGACTTAAAAGTACCCATTGTCAAAAAGTTTTATGTGTTTTTATGAACTTTAGAATAACTTTGTATGATCTTTTGTCCATCATTTGCAGAACTTTCTTGTGGACATAAAAGGACCTGGATTGGCATTTTTGCCTGTGCTTGCATTTGAAGGAGGAACTAGAAGAAACATACCAAAGTTTGAGGTGTGTACAAGGTCATGCTTATATGTTAATTGCAAAGACAAGGTTGTTCATTCTTTAGTTTAACTATGGATACATCATGTACCCATGCATCATCGTATGCATATTTCCTGGGAAGTCAATTCGTTGTGTTTTCCTGCATCTTATATTATTTTTCTTTAGGTTGTAACACATAGGGAGAGAAGGCTGAGAGGTGTTCTAAACTCAAAGTTGCTTCCTCGAGGTCTTTCTGTTAAAAAATAAGAGAAAGAAAACCAGTATTTCTCATTCATACCACTGAAGGCAACCTGAACAGTGGTCTTGATTTTGCTGCCAATGAGCTTTAGCTCAAATGGTACTTCCTCTCCCCATAAGGATGGGAAGGGGGGTTGAGGTTGTGAGTTAAAGACTCACTGGGTGTATATGTTACTTACCAATCCAAGGAAAAAAGAGTAGTTGATCTTCATTTTGCTGCCGGTGGCTTGCCTGCAATATATGGATGATGTCATGGATCTTGTTGAACTAGTTAAAAGCACAAACATCTTCAACTCTGTGGAGATATTTTAGAAATGGTTTTACACATCTCCTGACTATTGGTAACATGGTTCAACTTCTTGGGTTATTGCCCTTTTGACTTCAGAGAATCCTTTTTCCAACAGATAAGATCGTTGAAGCTGTAAACTAGATATGACTTCTACATTCTTATACTTGCTAGATGCATTTCTTTCCACACTATTCTGGTTCCGTCTAAAAAGAAGTTAATCTTCTTAATTTTGTAATTAAAGGAAAAAGCTACACTTTTGTTTCTGGATTGTATTTGGCAATGAGTTAATAGCATGAACAGTTTCTTTCCTTGTCTGACTGCTCTGAGAGCTGTACACCGTAGTCAGTACTTTGTTTTGGATTAAAAAATATAGGTCTGTTTGGTAGTAGTGTTTAAGTATTGTTGTCAGTGTTGTGAAAATACGTGTTTTAAGTGTTATAAAAATAGGTGTCAAAAGTGTTATTGTTGTTTTTTTTTTTTTGATACCATAAAGGGAGATAAGCCTACAAACGTTTACACGACAGCTGGATTAAACCAGCAACAGTTCAACGGCATTTGACATGCCAGTTTAGCAACTGACCAAACAGATTTAACAACCAGATGAGGCACTAAGAATAAATCACAGCAAAGTCCATTTTGGTTCAAAAAATCTAAATCAGCTAGTCTGATCTGTTGAAGACAGTCTGAGGTCTTCCTGTGCTGAATTAGTTGGACTAAATGCCTGCTAGCTCCTAGAGACAAAATACACTGGAAACCATGATTCTTAGCCTTGATAGCAGCTTCTACCATAGCATCCAGCATTGCCCCACATGTTGTTCCTGCTACACTGCTATTTACACCATAAAACAAGCTATCTCCCTACCTAGTAATAGCTTCATAAGCAGAAGACCATCTGTTAAGCTTCCTGCTCCTAGCTCCAGCAAGTTTTACAATCAGCTGCCACTGCCCTGAGAGTTGGTTGACTGACTGGAGTGGTTGGGGCCTGCTTGGCTGACTGGTGTGGCTTGGTTGATTAAGGAAAGCCTCTTTGTACCTGCAAGCCATAGATTGAGATATTAAAATCACATTCATAGGATTAGGATGTAAACCATCATAGAACACCCTGTTCCTGTGTAACCAGATATGCCAAAGAGTTGTAAAAATGGCTTGTAAGTAAGCCATTGAAGATGTCTCCCTGGATTTAAACTTGATGAGAAGTGAGGTAAGCCATTGCTGGACACTTGAACTACTAAAGTCAGTGGAATAAACAGCCAAGGTGGATCCATGCCAACAAGCTCTAGTGAAAGGGCAGAGGAGAAAGAGGTGAGTTGAGGATTCAACATCAGAATTGCTCAAGGGGCAGGATGTTTGGGTTGGGATGCCTCTGTTGCTCAGATTATGAAGGGTAGGCAATCTGTCCTGGATGAGTTTCCAAACAAATTTATTGATTTTCAATGGTACTTTGACTCCCCAAATCAGATTCCACACACTTTTCTGGCCATGTGTATTCCAAGAAGAGTGGGAATCCTGCATAATAATCTCATAAGCTCTTTTGACTTTGTAATTACCATTGCCCTCATTTGAAAACTTCCAAAGCAACTTGTCTTGCACATCATGAGTTTTGGGTTAGGGAACCTGAAGAATTTGTTTGCTCAAAGGAAAAGGGTATAAGGTTCGAACCAAATCAGCTTTCCATGATTTGGAATTGTGGTCAATAAGGTCACCCACTGTACCTGTGTGTAAACCAGGATGATCCAAGTTGACATGAGAACTAGGAAACCAGTTTTGATGATTAAGTGTGAATATTAAATCCAGTACCAAACACTGAAAACTGTTGTTTAAAAGTAGGTACCAAACAGCCTCATACTCATTGAAAAAAAAATTAATTAAGAAAGGTGATTGAATTTTTGAAATCATTGACAGTTTCTACTCTAATATTTCTGTCTCTTGATTTATGCAAAGTGGAAAATGATGATTGACTTGTATCAATTATATGTTTGCTTCTGCAATATTTTTCTTCTTGTTAATGTGTTGTGCTGCAGATAGGTACTTTGCTCTATGTTCGGGTCGTGAAGGCAAACCCTGGCATGAATCCTGAGTTGTCATGCACTGATGGTTGGTTTCTATTTATATATTTATTGTGTTTGATGTACCCCCATATATATGTCATGTTTCTGACTTTTATTAGTTTCCAAGGTTCCTTGTTGATTTGATATTTTGGGCCATCTCTTGACCCTTTCATTACCTTGTTTTGCATTTTACAGCCAGTGGGAAGGCAGCAGAATTTGGCCAACTTAAAGATGGCTACATGTTTGAATCTTCAACTGGTCTGTCAAGAATGTGAGAACTTTTCTTCCCCTTTAATTCATATTTGATGTTTGACAGATCTTTTTAATATCTAGATATGTGCCTGAATTCATGGTGACTATATAGCACTTTTTCCCCCCGCCTTTTGATGGGTAAACATTACTTATGCTCCCCACTGTATAGCTAATTATAAAGCTTGATATTTTCTCTATGCTATAATCATACATTGATACATCTCTTGTCTTGTCTCTAGGCTCCTGAGCTCACCAACATGTCCAGTTCTCGATGCTTTGGGGAAGAAGCTTTCCTTTGAGACAGCAGTTGGCTTAAATGGCCGTGTTTGGGTATGCATCCTTTTCTTGAGGCCCTCCTATTTGTAGTTGGGTCAGACAGTCACCTGTTTCCAATTTTTTTAGTCCATGAGATTATGACCTTCTCTTGATATGGGCCTGAGGCCCCTTTAAGGACCACACAAACACTGTTTGGAACACTTACATTTTAAACCTTATAGGTTCGTGGGTGTAACAAATTAAACCCCAAGGTTTGAAATGGTGATAAATTAAAGCCTCACCCTATATTAAAACCCCAAACACAATGTCGTTACACACTTAAATGGGTTAAGGTTTAATTTGTTACACCCATAAAATATAAGGTTTAAAATGTAATTTTTCTGAACTGTTTTATATTGCAACCTTGTTGCCTGAAAACTAATAGCCTTTATTAAAGACACTTCCTAATATTATTCTTATAATAAAGTATGTACTTAGTGCATAAAACTCTCACTTCTGTGGGGGTTTGAGAGAGGTGGTGGACAGTCTTACCTCCAATTATTGTGGAGAGAAACTAATTTTCAAACCAGACATCGAACACCACAGATGGTACCACTATCACTGAGCTATCTTGGAACTATTCTTATAATATCTTATTGAATTGTAGGTCAATGCCTCCTCTCCATCTACAGTCATAGTTGTTGCTAATGCAATTATGAACTCTGAATCGTTGAGTGGGGTGCAGCAGAGAATTATGGTGGAGAAATTGATTCAGAATTTAAAGTTATCAAGTCAGTCCTATACATTTATGATTTTTTTAACCAATATATTTATTGGCTGCTGGTTCTGGAGTAATTTTCTCTAAATTATGAATATGAAACAAACTTCTTTACTGTTTCTTTGCAGCGTGATAATGAAAAGAAGTGAATGCTGTATACTTTATAGCTGTCACATTTACCCATTGTGTTTTACATGGGAGGAGCATGGTCACATGGTGTTACAAAAACAACAAATTCTTCTATCAAGCATCAGAGACGACAAGCTTCTATACAAGATGATTCTCACAGAATCAGTCATATGTGCTGGCCTTTTCTGCCCATTCTGCCTTGTCACAGAATCCTATCATGAAATTAGTTTGCCAATAACATTGTAGTTTTTATTTTATTTTTTCTCTTAAGAACTTGGAAGCTATATTAACATTTTCTGTTGTCTGTGTTATCTGTAGAAATGGGGAGGAGTTAACATTGTAGTAATTTTTAACTTAAAGCAAGATTTATTATGTGTTAAAAAATTGTCCTTCAAAACAAGTTGATATAGTTCATTAAGTTGGCCGGATTGGAATTTGGATTAAGTTCTGCCTATACTTTATTTAATTAATTTCTTAATATTTTGATAGTTACAGCCATGGAAGAGTGGGGTTTTGAATCTTAGTTCTCCTAATAAAGGACAGTAAGTGATGCCATTGAGCTGCAAGGTTGCCTATATTAATACAAATTTTTTCCAAAAACATTCTTCATAAATGATGACTTACAAGTATTGATTTTCATATAAGCTCACAATGAGTCACTAACTAATTACCACCTTAGCAGCTATGAATAAAAGTTGTCTCTAGAGTCTAGACATACTAATACTTTACTGTTCAGTAGCAGTGAAATGACAGCAAATGACAGCAAATAGAACCTCGAAGTCTAACATATTGGCCGTTCAATGACCCTAATTACTTAATACGGTGGACCATTATTGTGGCACGATAATTAGTAACAGGAAGAAACTGACAAAAGAATTGAAAGAGATGCATGCCCATAGCGTGTAAACCAATTGATTAACGGGGATCACAATCAATGGTAAACAACTGAACATTAAGAGTCCTTCAAAAAACTCAAGATTGTTTGATAATGTTATTTTACTAATATTATTTAAATGTTGTAAAAATATGTATAAAAGAAATAGTCTAAAAATACGTGTTATATTGTTTAAATAACAAAAATTGTTGTTTAAACCACACTAGCAAACAAACCCTCATTTCCTTTAATCTAATCACCCTCATGTCTTTGTTTTCTCTCCTACGAAATACAATGAATTGAACCTTGTAATTCATGACCACTCAATCATACTTTCTCAGTTTCTCTATCCCTTCTTTTTTTGGGAGTAGCTCTTGTGTGTGTCAATTCTCTATACATATTACATACTAATTTGTATGAATCCCATATAAGTATTCTAGTTAGGGTCTACTAACAGGTTTATAAATCATTTTAGAAAAAATTTGATATAATTTTTATAAAAATATAAAAGTCGTCAAAAATTAATTATATTTTTTTATAAAAAATTTCTAAAAATATATTTTAAACCAATGTCTTTAAAGCATCCGTTAACTTTTCTCTTCTAATTAAGTTGTCATTTCAAGAGGAAAAAATTTGAACTAATCACCTCCCCTTGGTGAGGAGCCATCTCTAATATTAGTTACTAACCAAATCTATAAGACTAAAGTCATCCTAAAATGGCTTTAAAAAGATGTCAACTTCATCGTCAATGTCACGGCAATGATGCAGTTTTGCCGTGTCAATTAAGCAATATAGGTGTCACACTAAGCTATACGTTCAAGACATTCAAAACTCAAGTTTTTACCTTTAATTTGAAGGGGATGTTGAATATATTATGGCTCAATCAAATAACCCAAATCGATTGTAAGTTCATATACTTGTAAAAATAAACAACTTAACATTATATTAGTCTATGACTAATACAAGGTTAGTCAAATATTTACTAGTATATAAACTCTATATTAATTAAGTTTGCTGTAAATCTGTAATACAAATGTTTAATATCAATATGTAGCCGTTCAAAAGCTTTTTTACCCTAAACATAAACCATCAAATCACACCACATCAACTTTTATGTATTCTCTTTTTCATACTTAATTTTCACTCAACATTCAATCATTGCAAACAAACACGTTAACATTTACAAGCCATAGAAGATCCTTTATCCAAGGTAGCTTGAAACTAGACTTCCTCGTTGAATGATATTTGAATTGCTTTAAATCCCTTTTTAAATTCATAATTCCATTCCCTACTAATTTATTTCTCTTTTTTTTAATATAATTAAACACTTTGTCTCATTTTTCCCAATTATATTGTCGAGATCGCCAAGGATGCAAAAAGTTTTGACCGTACGAAAAACAACAAAGAAAGAAAGATAACCATTAACTTTTTTCTTGTTTCTTGGTCCATCAATTGTGTCCTGTGTCAGGGACAAGAAATAACAAATGCTTTTGTATGTGTTTATGTCAGCCTCCAGTCAAGTACACCAACCCACACCACATGTATGAACAAAGTAAAAATACATACTTTTGGGTGGCCTACTGGCATACTATAAATTTTAAAAATATACTAAAACAATTATAATTTTTACTATATAAAATTTATAAACTTTGTAAAAAAAAAAAAAATTGCTGAACTAATGTAGCAATGTTGCTATTAATAGATTTCAACAACGTAATAATTCAGGAGGAGAAATGCTATCATTACTATGTTTACAATATTTTCATCACGTTTTCACAATAAATTTTAAGTGATAGGTTTATTATTTGCTATTATTAGTGGAAAAGAAAGTGTTTTAATAATGGGTTAAAATTAAAATTAATAATAACTTATCATTTAGGATTTATTTTGAAATTGCTGCAGACGTTGCACTTCTCATTTAGGAGGAGTGATATTAAGGACTACAAATTTTACTACATAATTTTTACAAACTAATATATTACCAATCATAAAAAGTGATTCAAACATTCAATTATTAGTATTTTGTTAAAATTCATCAATCTATATTGTCTGTCATAACTATTTGTAAACTATACTTAGTAAAATTTGTAACTTCTTTAATATTTTTGTTTTTCTGTGATTTATGACACTTGATTTTGTAAAATTCATTAGAGCAGACTTATCATAAATATTGTTATAAAGGTTGTGTTGTTAGTCATTTTTTTTATATATAAATTAACCTCAAGTATTTTTGTTGAAAGTGTTAATTGAACTATAAAATTCTTAACAATCATTAGCGTCGCTCATTAACAATAGGTAAATAGTTTAATTGAATGTTGGTTGGTCTTCTTCAAAAAAAAAAAATGTTGGTTGGTTTTCATGATCGGGGCCTCTGAGCTATGATAAAGTACGGACTCACGGGGGTTATTGATTATTATAAGTACTATATTGCATGTGAATTGTGGAAATAGAGAACCCTAAGCCTAGTCCTTTTCAAGTAGCAATGAAATACAAATACAATCATGTTATATAAATTTTATAAGGGTTTTAACTTTTAAGTTGTGCATGTACAATATATGCATTATTGTCCATTTGTTCTATTGTCTTATTTTTGAGCACGTGCTATGTCCAATGCATAGCGTGCAAGGCTAGCCAAAGTGCTAAACCACAAATTTTCAAGATGTATATAATTCATCTCCCAACTCTTGGTACGTACTTTTTTTTCTGTCTTTTCTTTGCAAAAGTTTCATATCAACATTCGATGCAAACTGCGCAGTCTCAGAAAATAGAAACAGCATTTCTTAAGTTAAGGCTGCAACAAAAAACCTTAAAAATCAATTAGCTAAGAACAGACAAAGCTTCTCTCCAATTATCTAATTGGAGATGGATATTCCAATCCTAATAATATTGGTATGATTTATAATTAAATAAAGGAAAAAAAAAACACACATACACAAATATATATATGTGAGGACCCGAGGACCTAAGAGCCCGAGGACCCGAAGAAAGGAAGGCCAACATTTAGAATGAAAGATGAGGTCTCTCCAGGTGTGCCCGAAGATGAGGTGGCGTGGACGATAACTAAATAAGGGGCATGTTACAAATATCTGGTTGTAATAGGCTGATTTGGAAGGTTGCAAGGTTGCATTAAATGCTTGGCAACAACCATTCTGGCCGCATTAATTAGCAAGCATCTCCTCTATCCGTCGCATTAATGTGGACATGACCTGAACAGTGCGGGATGTAAAGTGGAATCTTGTTCCATTGCCGACGGACAAGTGTCACGGGAGAAGGACCGCAGATTGCAAGGTGTAAGGCTACGATGAAAATAGAGAATAGTATAAATAGGAATCAAGAGATTACGAGTAAGGGGCTTTTTGTTGTTGAACTCTCTCTACCAAATGTATTGTATGAGGACTCTTAAGTGAATAGAGCAACAGGAACGTTCAGAAGTTGATTTTATGAGCTTTTGGTCCTTACAATTGGCGCCGTCTGTGGGAACAACAACAGCGTAGCATATTCCATTTAGAAGTGTATGGCGGAGGTGTATTTGGAAGGGGAAGAATCAGTAAGCTCACGAAGCAGGGACGTAGCTGTAAGTCTCCAGCGTGATAAGGGGAAAGGGCATACTTCGGGGGTGGTGAAGGCATATGATGGCGATCATAGGACTGAGCAACGATCGTTAACTGAGGGGCATATGTCTCGCGACGATGTGTTGCGACAGATGCAATCTGAGATAGCGTACTTACGCAAGCGTGTGGATAGTAAGAAGCGAAGACGTAAGGATAATGCTAGCTCTTCCAGTGATAGTTCGGAAGCGAACCCAGGAGGAATTCATCCCCCAATGTTTGAGCCTACTCAAAGTATGACCCGTGCTAGTGTGTCTTCGGGCGTTAGGGCAAAGCAGCTGAAAGTGACGAAGATGCCCGATACTGATGGAATATATCGCGAGGACGGGAGTGATGCAATGGGTAAAGCCCTGAGACAAATTGCCAAATCCCCTTTTGTGGCAAGGATAAACAGGGCAAAGCTACCTCGTAGGTTTTCCCAACCCATCTTTACTGTGTATAATGGGAGGACTGACCCTGTGGAGCACGTTAGTCATTTTAGTCAGAAGATGGCCGTTTATTCGAATAATGAGGCATTGATGTGTAGAGTTTTTCCCTCCAGTTTGGGGCCCGTGGCTATGAGGTGGTTTGATGCTTTGGCAGAAGGTTCCCTGAGGTCTTTTGAGGAATTGACTAGGGCATTTGGATCAAGGTTCATAACTTGTACAAGGATTCCAAAACCTTTGGATGCTCTACTGTCTATGTCCATGAGGGACGGTGAAACACTCAAAACCTATTCTGACCGATACTGGGAAACGTATAATGAAATTGATGGGGATGTGGAGAGTGTAGCCGTGAGAACTTTCAAGGTGGGTCTTCCCACGGAGCATGGGTTAAGGAAGTCTTTGACAATGAAGGCCGCGATAGATATGCGTCAGCTTATGGACCGGATAGATAAATATAAACGGGTAGAGGAGGATCAGATGCAAAGCAAAGGCAAAGTGAAAGGGTATCTAGAGAGGAAGGATCTTCGGGAAGGGGGGTTTCAAGGTATTCGGCCCAAACGAGACTTTACAAGCCATCCGAGGACCGCCGAGCCTCCTCTAGTTAACTCACTGTTTAAGGAGCCTGTGCATCACATCTTGGAGAAAATTCGGCATGAGCCATACTTTAGGCCACCAAACAAAATGAGTGGCGACGCATCCTTGAGGAACCAAAACCTCCACTGCCATTACCATCAGGATAAGGGGCATACCACGGAGAAGTGCAGGACGTTGCGCGACCATTTAAATCAATTGATTAGGGCCGGGAAGATCAACCACTTATTGGCAAAGCCGAATGGGAACCAGGAACAACTAGATACTCGGAAATTTTGGGGTCAGGCCCCTCAACCATCTTTAGGCACTATTAACGTCATCTTGACCCAGCCGAGAGGAGACTTTGGGAACCCTTCTCGGATCATGTCCGTTCAAAACAAGTGTGGGACTGAGGACGTGGAAGAGAATCATCAAACAAATAAAAGACTCAGATCCTCGGTGACGCTTACTTTGGGTTTTTCTGATAAGGATAAAGAGGGAACGTTTCAACCCCACGACGATGCCTTGGTCGTCACAGTTCGTATCGGGGGATATGATGTAAGACGAGTCTTGGTGGATGATGGAAGTGGTGCCGAGATTATGTATCCGGACCTATTCAATGGATTAAAGTTGAAAGAAGAGGACTTGGAAAAATACGACCATCCCTTGGTCGGTTTTGATGGAAACCAGGTGATCCCACGAGGAATGATTAAGCTGCCCGTGCAGGTGGAAGGTTCTGAGGTACAGGTAAACTTCATAGTTGTTATGGCATATTCTCCATACACGGCCATTTTGGCCAGACCGTGGTTGCATGCAATGGAGGCAGTTTCATCAACTTTACATGTGATGGTGAAGTACCCTACAGGGGGAAGCGTGGGGGTGTTACATGGCAGTCAAACGGTGGCTAGGCAATGTCTAATGTCTGCCACTATTCGTACGGGCCGAGGTCCGTTGGAAGGGGAAGTTCCTGAAACATCATAGCAATTAAAGGAGGTTGCTCAGGAAGTCGGCCCAGTTGAAGATGAAGGGTCTGCCGAGAAGCTAACCAAGGTAATTATTGGGGAAGATAAAGAGAAGTATTTTCAAGTCGGATCCAAGCTGCCGACACGGGAAAGAGAAGAGTTGATTCAATTCCTGCGAGATAACATTGATGTTTTTGCATGGACGACTTATGATGTGCCAGGAATTAATCCAGAGGTTATCTGCCACCATTTGAATGTTAACCCTCATGCGACGCCTAGACAGCAACCTCCTCGGCGAGCATCTCAAGAGCACGCCGAGGCAGTTAAAGAGGAGGTTGGGAAGCTAAAGCAAGCCGGTGCGATCAAGGAGATCTTCTATCCTGAATGGCTGGCCAATACTGTCGTAGTAAAAAAGAAGAATGGGAAATGGAGAGTCTGTATTGACTTTACAGATCTGAATAGGGCATGTCCCAAGGATCCTTTCCCTATTCCTAGAATTGACCAATTGGTGGATGCAACTGTGGGGCACCCCCGAATGAGCTTCTTGGATGCGTTCCAAGGGTATCACCAAATCCCGTTGTCACTGAATGATCAGGAGAAGACGGCTTTTCGTGCCCCGAATGGTAATTACCATTACCGAGTAATGCCCTTTGGTCTAAAGAATGCAGGGTCCACTTATCAACGAATGGTGACCAGAATGTTCGATGCGCAGTTGGGACGTAACATGGAAGCTTATATCGATGACATGGTAATCAAAAGTAAGAAGACAGAAGACCATCTGACAGATTTGCAGGAGACCTTCTCGGTGTTAAGAAAGTATAAGTTACGCTTGAATGCATCAAAGTGTTCTTTCGGAGTGGGCTCGGGAAAATTTTTGGGGTACATGATTACTCATCGGAGAATTGAAGTTAATCCTGACCAAATTAAGGCTGTCTTAGGATTGCATCCCCCTCGGAGCCCGAAAGAGGTGCAGAGGTTAGCTGGCATGATTGCAGCCTTGAACAGGTTCATTTCGCGGTCGGCAGACAGGTGCCGCCCATTTTATCACCTTTTGCACAGGTGGAAAGATTTCCAGTGGTCTAACGAATGCAATTTGGCTTTTGAGGATTTAAAGCAATATCTATCTAGACCGCCGATACTATCAACGCCAGAGAAGGAAGAAGTGCTATATGCTTATCTAGCCGTCACAAATTACTCCGTAAGTCTTGTCTTAATACGGAATGATGACGGGGTCCAAAAACCAATATACTATGTCAGCAAGTCCTTGCAAGAAGTTGAACAGTGATATCTACTGCTGGAAAAAGCGCTTCTAGCCGTGGTGCACGCAACAAGGAAATTGCCTCATTACTTCCAAGCTCACACCGTGGTGGTACTCACTCAGTTGCCTCTACAAGCTATCACGCGGAAATCGGATTATACGGGTCGTGTAGCAAAGTGGGGAACCAAGCTGGGGGCTTATGATATCAAGTATATGCCCCGGACGGCTATCAAAGGGCAAATCCTTGCCGACTTCGTGGCCGAGTTCACGGACGGACAGGCTTATCCCGAAGATGCCGTGATGTCAATAATGTCCATTGGAACGGAAAACATCACTCCATGGGAAGTCTACACGGATGGGGCATCAAATCAAAAGGGAGCCGGGGTTGGAGTTGTGTTAATATCCCCCGAGAAACTAGTCATTGAAAAGTCATTGAGGTTGGGATTCCCAGCAACTAATAATGAGGCCGAGTACGAGGCTCTCTTAGTGGGCTCCCAGATGGTTAAACATTTGGGAGGAAAAGTAGTGAGGGTGTTCTGTGATTCCCGATTGGTGGTCGGGCAAGTTAATGGAGAGTTTGAGGCAAAAGATGAGCGAATGAAAAGCTATCTGAAACGAGTCCAAGCGGTGTTGGGTTTGTTTGACAGTTTCAAGGTACAGCAAGTCCCAAGGGGACATAACTCTCATGCTGATTCATTAGCAATGTTAGCCACTTCACTGGGATCGAAGTTACCGCGTATGGTTATGGTGGAGGATTTGTTGTCCTCTAGCTTAACCAGCATCCCGGCAGTACGGGTTCACAGCATTCATGTAGGCCCAAGCTGGATGGACCCAATTATAGCTTTCTTACAGCACGGAATACTACCTGAAGATAGAAAGATGGCCGAGACAATACGAAGAAGCGCACCCTGTTACTGGCTATCGGAGGAGAAAAAACTCTATAGGCGTTCCTATGCAGGTCCGTACCTCCTTTGCGTGCATCCGGAAGCCGTGGAACCTTTGCTGGAAGAATTGCATGAGGGTGTGTGTGGAAGCCACACTGGAGGAAGATCATTAGCTCATAGAGCCATGACCCAAGGGTATTGGTGGCCAAGCATGCAGAGAACCTCTCAAGAGTATGCCAAGAAGTGTGATCAATGTCAAAGGTTTGCACCCAATGTACATCAACCAGGAGGTAACTTAAATCCGTTGTCCAGCCCATGGCCCTTTGCTAAGTGGGGTTTAGATATCGTCGGGCCGTTTCCTCGGGCAACAGGTAATAGGAGATGGCTCATCGTCGGCACGGATTACTTCACGAAATGGGTGGAGGCCGAGCCATTAGCCAACATTAGGGATGTGGATGCAAAAAGATTCATCTGGAAAAATATCATAACTCGCTTCGGGGTCCCACACACCTTGATATCTGATAATGGTCTTCAATTTGATAGCAAAGTTTTCCGGCGGTACTGCGCAGAAATGGGAATAAGAAATGGATATTCCACGCCGTACTATCCCCAAGGAAATGGACAGGCCGAAGCAACAAATAAAGTCATCTTGGCAGGTTTGAAGAAACGATTGGATGACGCTAAAGGAGGCTGGGTAGAAGAATTACCTCATGTATTATGGGCTTATCGTACTACACCCCGAAGATCAACAGGCGAGACTCCCTTTTCAATGACGTATGGGATGGAAGCTATAATACCATTGGAGTCAGGTTTTCCCACCCTAAAGTCCGACCAGTATGACGAAGCGAGCAATCATGATCTGATGAATGATTGTTTGAATACTATTGAGGAAAGTAGAGAAATAGCCAATGTGAAGATGGGCAACTATCAGCAGAAGCTCAAGCAGACATATGACAAGGGAGTTAGGACCAGGCCCTTGGTACCAGGAGATTTGGTACTAAGAAAGGTAGTGGGGGTAGCAAAGAATCCCGCCTGGGGAAAGTTGGGTCCTAACTGGGAAGGCCCATATAGAATTACCTCAATGGCAGGTATAGGGGCTTATCGTTTAGAGGATCTGGATGGAAGGGTGATTCCTCGCCCTTGGAATGTAAATAACTTACGACGATATTATTATTAAGAAAAGAATCTCCTTTTGTATGAGGTTTCTGTTCGTTTCAATTCTGTATCGGAAAAAACCTAAGTGTTAAACTGACCTTAGTGCTTGTTCGGCTCCTCGGGCCACAAGTCTAAGAGAAATTAATCACTTGCAAAAACTAAGTGTTAAACTGACCTTAGTGCTTGTTCGGCTCCTCGGGCCACAAGTCTAAGAGAAATTAATCACTTGCAAAAACTAAGTGTTAAACTGACCTTAGTGCTTGTTCGGCTCCTCGGGCCACAAGTCTAAGAGAAATTAATCACTTGCAAAAACCTAAGTGTTAAACTGACCTTAGTGCTTGTTCGGCTCCTCGGGCCACAAGTCTAAGAGAAATTAATCACTTGCAAAAACCAAAGTGTTAAACTGACCTTAGTGCTTGTTCGGCTCCTCGGGCCACAAGTCTAAGAGAAATTAATCACTTGCAAAAACCTAAGTGTTAAACTGACCTTAGTGCTTGTTCGGCTCCTCGGGCCACAAGTCTAAGAGAAATTAATCACTTGCAAAAACCAAAGTGTTAAACTGACCTTAGTGCTTGTTCGGCTCCTCGGGCCACAAGTCTAAGAGAAATTAATCACTTGCAAAAAACCTAAGTGTTAAACTGACCTTAGTGCTTGTTCGGCTCCTCGGGCCACAAGTCTAAAAAAAATTAATCACTTGCATACCATCACACAGGAATTGTAAGTCCAACAAAATCACGGCTAGAGAGATCTCAAATATGTAAAGCACTAACATAAAACAAATCATTGAGCTTTGTTGTTCAATAGCATATTGAACCTCGAACTTTCCGTTTCAAACGTCAAAGAAGGTCAAGTGGTGGAATTATGGTGCTCAGGTCAAACTGTTCATGGTTCTTAAAATCACAAGTGTAATGAACTACTTCGTAGTAGAATTATGATTGTTAGTTCAAGTAAGTTTTTATCTGGACACATACAAAATGACAAATAAAAATGACAGCATATTGTAGTAAGACGTGTATATGAAACAGAAGAAAAGAGCTAAGTATTCATTTCTCAGCAAATGTCTGTTACAAAACCGGGGCAATCATATGGCCCCTTACATCTGTAAGAAAAATATATATAAAGTAAAAAACAAGGCAAAAGCTACGAAAGGACTAAGCAAGAAATAAGGCAAAAACTACGAAAGGACTACGCAACAGCTTGCTTGTCTTTTCTTTTCTCTGGGTCTTTTTCTTTTTTCTTCTTTTTTGGCTCTTCAGCCAATTCTCCCTCAGTTACTTCATCCACGGGCTGGGCTGGGGAAGAAGGGTCCTTTGAGACTGGGGTATCAGAAGGAGCAGAAGCAGGGGTAGGCATTACAGGATCAGTTGTCGGTGCTGGAGGAGTAGGGGCTAAGCATAAAGCAGGGGGATAATAAATGTTGTCGGGAAGACGGAGTACTGCGTCAGCATCCACTCCCGCAGCGTCCAAAGCGCGGCCCCACACCTCCGAGCAGAATGCTCTGGCAACTCCTCTAAGTTGGGCAGTTAAGCTGTCAGAAGCTTTTTTCATCCCAGCATCATAGGCCGCTTGCTCGGCAACAGCCTGCTCTTGCTCCTTCTTGGCCAGCAGTTCTTTCGTTTGTTTGAGCTCGACAACAGTGAGGGCAAGCCTGCTTTGAGCCTGTTTCTGGGCCTCAAGAGCAAGATTTGCTTGCGACTCATAGCTTTTCAGGGCCGACTCAGCATTCTTGTGAGCTTTTTCTACCTCAGACAGGTGAGTGAGGGTCTCCTTTAAGTTCAGCTCAGCTTCTTTTTGTGCCTTTATTGCCGCCTCGGCATTTTGATCAGCTTTTCGGGCAAGATCTAGGGAATGATCTACCCACTCCTCAGCCATGAATGAAGCCTGGACTGCCTATGATATATTTGAGTTAATAAGGTTAGTCATGATAAATAATTAAACTCATACTTAGAATGCACCAAAAACTTCGAAAAATACCTTGGCTAAGTCCTGCTTCAAAGACAAGAAAACCTCCCTCTTACGGAAGGACCGCAACTCTGCCATGTCTTCGGGAAGGCATAGAGCCTTCTCTAGACACTCGGCCACCAAGCTCGAGCTTCCCTTCTTCGGATCCCGCAGATTGGCGTCATCCAAAACAGGGCTGCCCGAGCTGAGAGTGAAGTTGGGCCGCCAGGTTGATGCTTTCCTTGTAGATTCACCACTGGGGTCTTTCGAAGAACCAGTGGGAGCAACCTTCTTGGAAGGGGCCTTTGCAGCCCTGGTATCTTTAACAGAGGGGTCAAGGTTTTCCCCTTCTTCGATGTCTATAACATGTTTGCTACTCTGACCCCTTTTGCGTTTTTTATCTGTCGCCTCCGAGGGGGGTGCCTGAGTAACAGCTGGAGTAACGGGACGAGGAGGAACCGACACGGCTGGCGAAGAGCTGCCTGCATGTGCCTGTAGTAGGGCCAACAGGTCGGGTTCTTTTTCTTGGAAACCCATTTGACTGGTGGACGGTTGGGAACTGGAAGGAGCGTCTGGGCGGTAGAACACCTCAAAGTCTTCCTCTGTCACCTCGAGAGAAGGGAGCTCGGGCGTGGCAGCTTTTTCCTCAACAACAGGATTAGCAGCTTGCTCCAAAGGAGGATAGATCAGTTGGGCGGCGAGTGAAGCAGGGAGTTGTGCGTCCTGAATTCCTGCAGGGGGAGGTACGGCTGATAAGAATCCCGGGGAGGAAACGTCAATTTGAGCTAGCCTTAAATCTCTTGCTCTTATCACGTTCTTCGGGCTTTGGAAGCGTTTAGTAGAGGGGTTGTATCCGAGGATGAGGTGGGCTGCTCAGAGCTGTCCGTCCCTATGTACGAATATCTCCGATCGGAGAATCCTGTTCAAATCAGCACGGTTCACGGCGGACAGATTCGGGGCAGTATGGTAATCGTCTGCAACAAAAAATGAAGGCATTTAAACAAATACGTGGTGTGGTGTAAAGCACAGAAAAGAATATGGTTAGTCCTAAGTGCTAGGTTAGTCCTCGGGAACCCTACCTGGTACCCCTTCTCGGGTAGGGCAATGCAATCCGTCATGCCAATTGCCCGAGATGACAAGATAATCTTCATCCATCCCTTTGCTTGAATCGGGTAAACAGGAAATCAGCCTAACAGAAGGGATTCTACACTTCATATAGTATTTAGTCCTGTCCCCTTTTTGGCAGTTATATACCCAATTTACATCCTGCCAGGTCAAGTTGGTTCCCAGTTTTCGATTAAGGGCATCCGCGCATCCTAAAATTCTAAGGACATTTGGGGAGCATTGCGAAGGGGTAAGTCTATAATTTATTAGAAAATCCCTAGTTACTCTACCCATAGGAATTTCCATACCCCCCTCAATAAATGCAATCATCGGAATCAAAATGGATTCAGGTGGCCGAGACACCAGTGGAATATCTTCTACCTCACAATACGTAATATCTACGTCATTGGGGATCCGATATCGGACCTTGAAAGCGGCTTTTGCCTCATCCGTATTCACTAACTTAGCGTATCTACCCATTAACCCCCGCTGCAAGAGGAGGAAAGCAAGCAAGAAGAGAAAAAAGGAAAGGAAAATGAACACACCTCTGAAGATCGCTTAAGGATGGTCCTCGGGAGCTTACTTTTCTTTCAATCCTTCGAAATGGCAAAATGAACTTTATCCAGCGTAAAAAGTTGCTTTTATAGGGGTGGGGGAAATGGAAGTCGAAGTAATGGGGTAAAAGAATAAGAGCGGTAACTTTCCCGCTCATAATTAAGAGCAAAATCTGAACCGTACATTTCTCATCCAACCGTAGAACGTGCGCGGAAAAAGAAGCGTCAGGCGCCATAAATGCCTCAACGTGGGATACGAGGCGCCAGATGCGGATCATGGGGCAGTGAAGAGACGTCTGTACGTGTGAAAGCATAAAATGGATAAGAAGCGTGTATAAGAAGTTAAAACTTAGTTATTAATACATGATTCATAACTCAAGTTTTAAAGGGGCTGTTGTGAGGACCCGAGGACCTAAGAGCCCGAGGACCCGAAGAAAGGAAGGCCAACATTTAGAATGAAAGATGAGGTCTCTCCAGGTGTGCCCGAAGATGAGGTGGCGTGGACGATAACTAAATAAGGGGCATGTTACAAATATCTGGTTGTAATAGGCTGATTTGGAAGGTTGCAAGGTTGCATTAAATGCTTGGCAACAACCATTCTGGCCGCATTAATTAGCAAGCATCTCCTCTATCCGTCGCATTAATGTGGACATGACCTGAACAGTGCGGGATGTAAAGTGGAATCTTGTTCCATTGCCGACGGACAAGTGTCACGGGAGAAGGACCGCAGATTGCAAGGTGTAAGGCTACGATGAAAATAGAGAATAGTATAAATAGGAATCAAGAGATTACGAGTAAGGGGCTTTTTGTTGTTGAACCCTCTCTACCAAATGTATTGTATGAGGACTCTTAAGTGAATAGAGCAACAGGAACGTTCAGAAGTTGATTTTATGAGCTTTTGGTCCTTACAATATATATATATATATATATATATATATATATATATATATATATATATATATATATATATTAAAATGCAAGCTTCTATGTTTTACCGAAATTCATTTCAATCCTCTAAATGCGGTTTTATTTATTATAGTCCTCTAACTTTCAAGTTTATTTAATTAAAGTTTTTTCATCGACTTTTGTTATATGTTATAGTTAATTTTTCAATTTTTTTTTTAAATTTCTTCAAATTTTTTTGATTTAAAAAATCCAATTCATGTTTAGAAAATATTTTTCAGATTTATTTATTTTTTAAATTTTAACAAAAATTGATAGAAATTCCTTAATTAAATAAATTGAAACTTAAAGTGCTAAAATAAATTCTAAAAAAAGAGTGAATTTTACTTTTTTTTTTTTCTTTTTTTGGTTAAACTACTTTGCCCTTGGAATTAAATGCATGTGATTAAATGCATGAGTACACTTTTTTGTCTTGTGTCTTTCTCAAACAAATGTTTGCCCCCACAACCATGCCAAAATACTTGGGAGTAAGTTTGGAATCTTTTGGATCATTTTATTGATTGTGTACTTGTTGAACATATATATATATATATATATATATATATATACACACCGACAAAAGTAATAAGGAGGGATTTTTTTTAATTTTATTTTGGTGTGGGACTCCCAAGATAAGCTAAAAAAACGTTGCTATTTGCGGAGTTACCACTTACCAAAGGCACACTTGATTGCCCTGACCGTCTAATTAATGGGCATGGCAGCTGCATAATGACGTTTGTGGTAGCAAGCTGCTCTTGCTCAGTCCTTGACTCCAGACTCTGATGAGTAGTACCATTCGAGTATTAATGGCAAAACAATCATTTCCAAAACCCATCCTGATTCCACGTTGGGATTCATATTTCTGACAGAAAAATTTGTCTTTTTGGGGACTGATTATGGTAGATTACTTAATTACTCGTTAGATCCAATCCATGGTAATCCCCAACTTCACTGTCACTTATTAAAATGGTAAGGTTGAAATTTATCAACCATTGTGTTGATTTTATTTCGTGTCAATTTACTTGTATTTTAGGATTTAAAAATTTTGCATTTAGATGGAATTTATGTAAAGGTAGTGTGTGAGAGAGTGTGAAGAAATGCTCAAGAATGTGCAATGAAACAAGGACTCGCGGCTGAATCTCGCGGCTGGCTAGCGGCTTGCAAGCCGCCAAATGATGCACACGAGTGAAGCATGCTGAGAAGTTGAACAGTCACACCGGCTGGAGCACTACAGGACAAAATGTTCAGTCTGGCCATTCTGTTTGCTCGCGGCTTGAACTCGCGACTCAGTTAAGTCGCGAGGCCAGGCTGCTAGCTAGCCATGTTTGGAAATATCTGACTCTTCGCATTCCTTTCTCACTCCAGTATAAATACCCCTTATACCCACGAAATGTAAAGAACTTCCAGAGAAAATTTTAAGAGAAAAACCCTAGAGAAAAACAAGATTGACTCATCCACAATCTTCATATAGAGACTCTTCAAATTCCTCTACTCTCTTCCTCTCCATTGTTATATCCTTGAGAGGTACATTACCAAAACATTTTCTCACCATACCCATATCTGTGAGAAGGCTATTTGGTGCTTTGGAAAGCAATTAAGAAGGGACCAATATCATATTGGTTGATGCTATGGGCTGTAGCGAAATCCGGTAAGTTAAAGAAGAAATAGGTTCGGCGCAACCTCGTTGGAGTAGGAGCTTGGAAGGCTTAGGTACACTGGGTAGATTAGGTTTGGAGGGTCTTCTGTTGTCCATGTATCCCAACTACATTCTTTAGTGGATTATTGACCGCTTAGAGGGCAGCGGAGAGGTTTTACGCTGAGAACTTCGGCTTCCTCTTCAATAACACATCAATGTGTTGTCCTTGTATTTGCATCTCTCTTCCCTTAATCTTTGTCATTTAATTTCTGTTGTGGATGTGATTTATTTGGTTTAGATTGTGTTATCAATTCTGTTTTAGGTTGTCTACATTTTCCGCACGTATATTGTTTGTTTATAAGCTTGAATTGGTAATTTGTATTTTGGGGGTCTAAACGTTCAAGAGTGTTTTTACACGTTTTTTAACTTTCAAAAATTAAATCAAAGGATTTTCCCTTTCTAATTTACATATCTTCGGTTTTATACTTGTAGAAACACCCTTTTGTTTTGTTTTTCGTTTTTTTTAGTTGGTTTTTAATTCAACTAAGAGTGAAAGAAGATAGGGATAGAAATGTACAATAGTATAGGTTTTTATTATTAGTTTTATTAAGACAAAACTAGGGTTTTGATGAGCAAAAATGGCACTGTAGCACCTTTAGGTGAAATATATAGAAATCTACTACTATTTATTTTCGAAAAATAAGTAACAACGTACCACTTTTTTAATAATCTAGTTCATGGAACTTGAGTTCTTAATAGTACTCAAGCTTCATGAACTCGAGTTCCATAAAAAAAAATTTGACTATTTTTTCAAAGAACTTGAGTTCATGAAACTCGAGTGTCATTTAGAACTCGATTTCCCCAAACTCGAATACTAAAAAAGTAGTAAATTCTTACATATTTTAGAAACAGTGATATATTTATATATATTTCCATGAACAGTGGTAAAAGGCCATTTTGGCTGGGTTTTGATAACAAAAGCAAGCATACATCTCCTTCTCTTTTGAAAATTTACAAAAACTTAAGGTATATTTGGTAACTTTTTCTTCCCCCAATTTTCTGTTTTCAAAAATTATTTTCTATTTTCTAAAGCAAAAACCATGTTTAGTAACTTAAACTAAATCGAAACCAAAAACTATTTCCAAATATCAATTTTCATAGGAAATTGAAAACAGTTAACGAGGTGTTTTCATTTTTGAAATCACGAAGAAAGCAAGTCCACGTAAATGAGGTCCAAGCTTCGAATCTTGGTTGAAACAAAAAATAAAAAATAAAAACCAAAAGCACACGGACAAATTTTGAAACGTGTAGCCAAACTCACCACTCTCTCCCTCCTCTATTCCCTATCGTCATCCACAAAATCCTCCATGTTGCACAGCCATTGTTGAACCAACCATCAACCTTTGTGTGCACCATCAAAAACCCACCTTCAGAAAGCCTCCAAATCATAAGACCAACATTCTCATCCGAAGGGAAAGCCAAAGGAGGTCACAATGGGAATGGCTTATGAGTTTGTAGGGAATTCATGACATATATATATATATATATATATATATATATATATATATATATATATATATGTGTGTGTGTGTGTGCGCGCGCGCGCGCGCGCGCACTGGCGGAGCCAGAGGGGAGCGAGGGGGGCCACCTGCCCCCCTTGACTCCTTTTTTTTTTTTTTTGGATTAGTAGTCACATGAAAAAAAAAAAAAAAAGCTTCTACTTGTTGAAACTTGAAAGTGACCAAACCACCTATTTCACTATTTTTTTATTTTTATTTTATATCATTATTTACATTATTTTTACTATTTATGATACTTTTCACAGCATTTTATCTTTAAATGATGTTAGAGATATTACAAATTTTACTACTTATGTCTTCCAAATTAGCATGTCACCAATCACAAAAAATAATTTCAAACATTTATTCATTATATTTTTTAAGTAACACTAATCATATTTTTTCTCCATCAGTTTGTAAATTTTTTAGTAGCTATGAATTGATTGTTTTTGTTTATTTATTTTAATAATATGAAATATATTCATATTTGCTTACAATTTTTTATTTATTTTGTTATTATTGTTGATTAATGTTTATTAGATAAATTTCACTTTTAATATCGTCTTTTAATTTTGCCCCCCTCTAGACTAAAATCCTAGCTCCGCCACTCTGTGTGTGTGTGTGTGTGTGTGTGTGAGAAAGATATATCTCATTTCTAGCTTTTAGTTATGTTTGAATGATACAATATCTATGTGTTTAGTTAGTACTGGACTTGTTTTACTTTGACAGCATGTGCATGTACCTATTGTGCTGGCATGAGATTGTATACACACATGTATTTGCTTTTTTTTTAAAATAATAAAATAAAAAGAAAGTTTTAAAACAAAATATTAAAAACAAAAATAGTCACCAAACATGTCCTAAGCTTTTTATACCACTATTTTCAATCCAACTCTTTAGGCTTAGAGATCTTCAGCCCCGATCTAGCTCAACAAACTGAGTCATTGCCACACCAATCATACTGAGTTGATCTATGGACCGTTTATAGGGCAGTAGTCGAAGGCATAGATGGCTTTTTGATGTCGAGAGGTATGGTCATTGACAATGGATATGTTAGAATTACGTGATTAAATAATTAAATTTACCATTTTTTAATAGTTTAAACTTTTGAAAGAATCGATAATTTAACAAGGTATTAAAGCAGGAGATTCGATTCATGTCTCCTTCACTCTACATCACATTTATATTTTTAGAAAAAATTGGTAATTTAACAGGATCTTGGATTCTAACAAATACCAAACCGGCCGACATGTGTGTTGATATATATATATATATATATATATATATATATATATATATATATATATATATATATATATATAAGCATTTTCTTAATTAAAAGAGAGATTATACAGTAAAACGATGTTGTTTAGTGTTAAACCAAATAACATTGTTTTACCATCGCACACCCTTGATGCTATGGTCACTTCACAAGTATAAATGCTTGTAGAGTATTTGGGGCAAGGGCCGAAGTTCAAGTCTCTAGAAGGGAGTTTCACACACATATACACTTAGATTATATTAGAGTAGAAATTCTATCTTATATAAAAAAATAAATAAATAAATAACGTTGCTTTGTCCCTAACCCTAATAAAGATTCTCTCCCTCTCTCATTTTGCTCTGATTTCTCTCTCCCCCTCTCTTGTATTTCCTCCCCTCTGTTTCACACCCATCCTCATTGAAATAAATCCCCCCATGGTTGCCACCTCCAAGTTCCTTGAATCTAGGTCACCACTCAGATTTTGGATGCACTCAACCTAGTCTCTAAGATCTAGCAGCAGTATCAACGAGAATGCATGCCATCCCAACCCTCCATGTATATGCTCTAGATCTAGGATCTATCCTTTTGGGTATTGATCAAATCGTCAAGGTTCTAGTCTCTCTTACTCTCTTCCTTTTTGGCTTTTGATATTTAATTCTTGGTTTTTTTATAGGTTATATTGTGTGGGTAATTGAAATTTTTGATGTTGTGGATAATTGATATAATTGGCTGAAGTAAGCCCCACTAGAATAATATATCTAGGATATATTTCACACCATACTAAAAGTGATTGATCTTAAACAATCAACACGTTCTACCAATTACATACCTAAATATCACTTTTATCCATTACTAACAGTTGACCTATCTTAACATGTAATAAAAGGATTCAATTAATATATGCTCTTAAAGCATGTATTAATCATCCATTCTAGATAGCTTTTTATAAAAAATTTAAAAAGCTATAAAAAAAATTAGTTATTTTTTCACTTTTCCATTAAGAAAACCTTCTAAATGGTTTTATAATAGATGTGTGCCCTAAGGAGTAAGGGCACACATTAACTATCCATTTTGGAAAAACTTTTATGAAGAATTGAAAAAACTGTTAAAGCAGTAATTACTTTTCCGTTTTTCCATAAAAAGTTTCTTAAAATGATTTACTAATGTATGCCTTAAGGTCTGCATTATTAAATCGCTTTATAATATGAATTTTACTTACGTGTGCCCTAAGAGCACACAATAATATTTTTTTTTTATAAAAAAAAAATATCGAGAATTAAAAAGAGTTTACAACTTTTTCAAATTCTCATAAAATATTTCTAAAAATAAATGTATTAATGTGTGCCTTAATATACCTCATAATCGAACCCTTATAATATACCTCATAATCGAACCCTTATAATATACCTCATAATCATACACGTTAATAAAACTCATGATTAAAATTGGACGCACGTAGTATTGTTGCTTTCTAAAATAACACCAATATAACACGCTGTCTCAAACGTGTACTCAGTACTCACAAACTTCCAACATCTGCTAACTTTCTTTTCCATCAACTGCTTTTGCAAAGAATCTAACATCAACCCATGCCAGTCACTGCCTTGTTTTGATATTTGTGCATAAAAACCATCCATAGACTGTACATGCAAATGGACTGTACATCCAAAAACCTAAAGGAAAATCTCCCATGCAAATGGACTGTACATCATAGAAAATAAAATGAAGGGATTCGTGTTCTCAATAATAGAGAGAGTCATGAGAAAATATCCCTAAACATAAGGGATCCCGCATTGTTTTCAGGGAAATAAACAATTTATCAAGGTGGGCAAAAACAAGTGTTGACAGACACCTTGGCTCTTGCTATAGCTAGCACCCCCTGGCCCCTACAATGTTTATGAGGAAGGTTATTTTACCAATGAAAAGAAAAGGAAGATCCTAATTTACAGGAGAATCAAGCCTCACGAAGCTTCATTATTATTGATTTCCGCAGCTAATTCTAATGGTCATAGCTAAAGTATACATATTTTGTTCAGTTCAAGATTTAAAATGATGCTTTAAAAATTCGGCAAAATATAAATAGACATACATGCAGGTATATACTACGGATTTAAATGAAAATTTTGATATTAAAAAAAAAACTAAATATGTTATCTTTATTATATTCCAAATTAGTAACTTATTTCATCTTAATACTAAATTTACTTTAAGATATGATTTAAAAAAAGCAACTAATTAAACATTTAATATATTTAGTACATTTTTTAATCACTGTGCATTCAAGAAAAATAACAAATCAATGAAGAAGGAGGTGTTTAATATATTCCTTCATTCACAAGGGAAAAAAATGCAAAAAAAAACACATTTATTTATTTTCTCATATTATTATAATTCAAAAAAAATTTATCTCAAATATAATATATGCACATACAGGTTATTATATGTGACAGTAAGATCTAATTATCCAAATTATAGAAAAATACCAATATAATCTAGAGGGTTTAAGACTTGAACCGAAGATAAAGTATTCAACTCCACACCATGATTGATATCCATATATATCCATTGCCAGCATGTAAAGCATCCCTACATGCCCATATATAATTCAGTTTGACCAGTGATTAGCTGGATAAATTGAGATCCTAACCTAGTTTGACAATCAAATAATCGTTAGAATTGAGCTTCAACGTCAAATAATTGTTAATTGACAGATTGTCCATCGCTATATCTATCTTTTAAATGAGTAGTAGGGTGGTTAACCATCCTAGTACTCATTTAAAAGATAGATATAGCGATGGACAATCTGTCAATTTTTGGATTATCCCATCAAAAAGAAGAACAATCACTCACAAGAAGCAAGTTTTCAACCATATCAACAAGGTTTTTGGACGTGTCCCAGACTAGCCAACAGACATAGGTTAGTCTAGGTTTATATTTTTCTTATAAATAGTAGCCTAATACTGTTGTTTTACTCTTGTCAAAGTTGTTTTATTTGCCTTAGTCCTGTAGTTGTACTAAGGTTTCTAACTTGACTGTGTAACGTGAGTTTGTCTAGAGTTCTTCTCTATAAATACTAGCTTATTTTCTTACAAACAATTCAACATATTGTTCTCTTCCTTCAATATGCTTATTATAGTTGTAATATTTGAACAAAGTTGTACATGCTGCAAAAAAATTAAAAACCATTTAAGAAATGATAGGATGGCGTATAGGACTAGCTTTGTAAGAATATATTAATTGTTAGAAATATTATTGCACGAGAAATTTAACTGATTGTAGGACAATGTATCCAAGTATTGTAAAGAAAACAAACTAAGATTCCTATATACTAACTTAAGGTTCTAGTACTTGCATTAATTACGAGTAAGATTATGATTAATTTTCTTATAAATGGCCTAGCTAGCTGCCTTGAATTTGAACTTTAAGGACCATAAACCTCTAACAATAATAATAATGTCATAACTGGACAGGTAGCTTTCCTATTGATCTGTGTGTGGCCAAACTCTCAAAGTGTTAATTGTTAGAAAGTTTGTGATAAAATTGGCTCCAGCTATATAATTTCGTGTGTATTCTGGGGATGTCAAGTTTTGTAAACTTGCATGGAAGTGATAAGTTTTACTTTCTTACAGCAAACTTTAGTCATATTCTTTAACTTCTAGGCTCCTAAATTAAGCTTTTACACACCATCCTAACGTATTCGTATGACGATGGTAGGGGCCCATCTTCTATGTTATGTGAGCATCAGGGTAACAAACAAAGCTATGCATTTGATTTGTGTCAGCCTTACCATTCATAATTCATAATAGAATATCATCTTTGTTTCACGTAGTTGTTAAATGCAACCAGAACTTGGAGATAAGGGTAGAAGTATAAAAAAAATCATTAAAAAACTCAAAATAAGCATTTATTTAGAATTAACAAACCTCTTTAATAAAGATAAAAGACACAAAATCATTATTTTTTAATATATTACAATACAATTATTTATAAAAAGAGAACTCGGCATTTTTTAAATCTTAAAATCTATATGATCAAATTTATATTAATTGTCATAACGATGTCCCTTTCAATGAATAATATTATAGGATCCATAAAAATCTCATATACCATTTTATTGCAAAGGTTAGTTTTAATAATATTCATAGTTGAAAATGCTCACTCCATACGTAGTTTCTCTCTCTTTTCTCTCAGTTAGGTTACTTAGCCACTTAGGATATTTTGTGTCTTTGATGTGTATATCTAGTGGGAAAGGGCAAAATTATTTTGTGTACAATTTTTTATAGGGCTGGCAAGTTGTTTGTTTTTGATAAAATTGATTGATTGAGCTTAACTTTTTTTAGCTTTACTATTGATAATTTTTTATGTTGTTCTCATTTTTTTTATTAATTTTATTTTAAATTTTAGATATATAAATTTTTTTATGACCTTTAAAAGGATTAATAATATTATTAAAGGGAGGAGGCATTGATCCCAATGCTAATGAATAGCTTCGTCCATATACATGGTCCCATAAAGTCTTCAACATACATACATACATACATACATACATATATATATATATATATATATATATATATATGTGTGTGTGTGTGTCTCACAGATACTATCTGACTTCCTCCATTACTATGACAACATATTAAATTGTCCCCCAATCTAATTTAGATCATTTATAAGTATAAAATATCAACAACAGAAATTGGGCCATGCCAATTTATAAATTAAGTATTCTCTAGGAATCTAACAAGTCCCTTATATATGTAGGGTTCGCAATGGAAATTGATTATTCCTAAGAATTCTTGAAAGTTTGGTTGTTTGTTGGACAAAATGCCATAGGAATCACTCAAACATCGCAAGTCTCATGAATTATAGGAATTCTAATTTCCATCTCTCTACAGTGAAGATAATTCCCTTGGGATCTATTCGGATAACGCTTATTAATGAAAACTGAAAACTTATTACTGAAAACACTGTAGCAAAATAATTTTTAAATGTGTAAATAGTGCCGTGAGACCAAGTTTTAAAATTATATTTGTTGAATTCCGTATTTGCGGGTCCCGTGAACAATGCACGGGACCCAACCACAAAAACGTAGACGAGCAAAATGCAGAGACATGCCACTATCCAAACTCACACTTGATGTGACACTCAAATTCAATCGTTCACTTTTATTATTAATGTTCAAATGTATTTTTGTCAATTAAAAAAATATAGGATGTATTTTTTATCCAAATAAGATATTTAATAATGTTCAAATGTATTTTTTCAATTAAAAAGAATTTACATAGTGGTTAAATTATGAATTATTTAATTACTAAATAACACACTAGATTATCTTAAACATCAAAATTTTTACTTTTTATATATAGACTATATATAGTATTTGTCTAAAAATATAAACTTGAATTCAAAGTATATCCAAAGTCCAAACAACATGTCAGTTCTCATGAATTCAAATTAATTTAAACTCTCAAGATTTGAAAATTTCAAAACCTTAATATTTCCTAGTGTGTTAAGTTGGAATTCAAGATGAGAATTATGAAATTTATGTACGATTAACTAGTCAATTTATCAACAAAAAAAAAAAAAAAAAACTAGTCAATTGATACATGTAAGTTTTTGTTTAAAATTATCATTGTATGCCTCAAATTATTAAGTTGGCCCCATTCCCTACTCCCAAACAAGCTTTAAATATTCAAATAAACGAAATGATAATTTTCAAAACATAATGTAAGTATGTAACTATATATACACCTCCACAGGTGAATGCAACTCCAAAACACCTCTCTCTCTCTCTCTCTTAAAGTTCTCTCTGTTTCTTTCTCTCTCTCTATCAAAGTTCTCTCAAAGTTCTACTTTGCAACGAGAATGGAATCTAAGAATGAACACAGAAAAGGGCCTTGGACAGTGGAGGAAGACAGAATCTTAATGGATTACATAAGGGTGCATGGAAAAGGGAAGTGGAGCCGCATAGCTAAAACGACAGGTATATATATATATTTGTAGTTTTATTTCCATAATAGGAAAGTGTTGGAAACACTTGAAGATCTAGGTCTATTCGTTACTTCATTTGTTTTTAAAAAAGAAAACAAAAATCTGGTGCAGATTTGAAGAGGTGTGGCAAAAGTTGCAGATTAAGGTGGATTAACTATCTAAGTCCTGGTGTAAAGCGAGGTGATTTCTCTGAGGAAGAAGAAGACCTCATCATTCGGCTTCACAACCTCCTTGGAAACAGGTATGTGTATATATATATATGTATATTCATTTTTCTCTTCACAAGTCGATCAGTTTTATCAACATCTTTGAAAAAAAGAAAAAAGTTGCTTGCTATTTGTATATATTCTCCATTATTTTTCATAAAACAATCGAAGTAAGTTGAACTGAATTGAATAGAATGGTATTGCTCCTGTTTTTATCTCATGTTTTCCACAAGACTATGATATATATAATGTCATCAAGATGTACTTTTTATGGTAGCTTGAGCCTTTATCATCAACAGTCCTAGTCGTAAAGAAAGTGCTTTGTCCTTCAATGCTTACTTTTCTACATATAATTTTGTTTTTTCCCTCCCTGGTTTTGCTGGTGGCTGTAGCTATATATAGCTAGTAATTAGTACCACCTAAACTAATTGAGAGAATTGGTTTGGAATTATTTTATGTTCAGGTTTAAAATAATTTCAGAAGTTTGCTTTGACCTTTACCAGTTAAAATTGAGAAATTTTATTATCTTTAGGTGGTCTTTGATTGCTGGTCGGGTACCTGGGAGGACTGACAATCAAGTTAAGAACCATTGGAACACTCATTTGTGCAAGAAGCTTGGGATCAAGAAAGGAAAAACCAAAGTTGGTTCTTCTTTACAGTCACCTTCTAAAAAAATGGGAAACAATCCTACTAATGTTTCCTTGGAACCTAATTTTGAGCCACCTTCTAAATGTAATGGTGAAACTGAAGCCAAAACTGCAACTAAAGATGACTCTCAAAGCATGTGTAGATTTGCAAGCACACAAGAAGCCACGACAGAAAATAACTGTGAGAGTTCATTTTGGCTTTCTAGGGATGATCTAAATTTACTAACTTCTTTCTTAATGGAGCCTCTAAATGGTTATTCCCATGAATTTGTTTGGGATTGTTTGTAGCTAAACTCTATTCAATGTAGTCTTAATAACTCCTTCATAATTGATATCTGCTCTTTTTTATTTATTGTCATATAATTTGTATATATCTGCTATATATAAAAGACAATTAATAGAATAAAAAATTATTAGGCTATAAAACATGTGTGGAAACCAGGATGCATATGTCTACTTAGATTTTACTTAATTGTTATAGCAATAATATTCTAGCAAGCTAACTGAATAATGGAGACTGTAGGGGCTACCTAGCTATAAATATATATACTAGAACATGCAATGAATTAATGAAGGTCCTTTTTGGTCCCCCTTGACTGATTTTTAAAATAAACTTTGTAAAATTGTATCTAATTCTGTCGGCCTTTTGTTGAGAGGACCTGTGTTGTCTTGGGTCCATACTTCTCAAATATTGTTGGCCTCAGAAGCCAAAGTAACCCTTAAGAGCATAAAATTTTGTTGAGTGCTACTTAATCTCAACTCAATCGTGATATGTACCTAATCTTGGGTTAATTATCTCATGAAGCAACCTCATAACTACTCCATGAAAATACTTATCTAGAATTCTGTACGATCTCAGCTAAGCTGTAAGCAATTTTGTTTTTCTAAGTTTACCTTGGACTAAGGAAAAGCAATGGGACTTTTCATGCATTGTAAGAAATTCACTTGTTTTTCATTATTAGAATTATTATGGAGAAATGACCTAAGCATTGTTTAACAATCTGTGGGCTGCACAACATTGGCAAGTAAACACCGGAAATTAGTGTGCATTTGTAACAGCTATTTCTTTTTGTTTATTTGTTTATGTACAATTTTTTAAATCTTTTTTTAAAAGTATTAACTGTATTTTTAACAACTAAAATCTCATGTTGTGCTCAAGGTGAAATATAGCTAATGGAAAGCCAGAGAACCAAGTACCATTATTACCTAAGGAAATAGAACATGTACGAAATTTTGCAGTTTGGCCCTTCCATTTTTGTCCCGTGTTTGATCTAAAATTGACTAGCTAAAATACTGAATCTCCTGAAAAGGGTCTGTACTGAATCTAATAATGAATTTTTTTTTTTTTAACGTGGGAAAATATAGCTGGACTAACTTTTTTTTTTTTTTGATAAATATAGCTGGACTAGCTATATCACGTTTCCTTTGCCACATTGATTGGTCACAAAGCTGGAAGATTCTTTCTTTTTTGTTAAAGACAATGAGAAAGCGAGAAATTTTGAGAGATATATGATGAAAATGTTTATTACAACCTAGCTAAAAGTTTGAATTTTATTTGGGGAGTACTAAAGCTATGTCAATTCAATAGTACCAGTCCCAATGAAGTACCTTATGCAGTAGAACTTCAGAATCTCAAATTATATATGATTTTCAACAAAGACTCTCAATACTATGTGCTCTGTTTCTTTCTCCTACAAAGACTATTAAATTACCCGAAATTTTAGACAATAAAACAAGAATGCAGAATATTTTGTCATAACTCATAACATAGAAGAAAATGAAAATTCGAACTTTTGTATCTAACATATATACAACTGTTAGCTAGCTTGTGCCCCCACAAATTATTATCCCCATGAATTATGTGAAGGTACTTTTCTTCATCTGTCACATCTATCTTCTCCAGTTGTTTGGGTTACCTTTCAAAAACACATGCTCAAGTTTCAAGTCACATTGGGAAATTTAGGCTAAAACATGCGTTTTGTTTCCAATTGCCAAGTGATTCAACTGACAGATTCTGGTATTTTCATTTAGAGACATTTGGGGTTGAAATCCCACATTTCTCAACTATTAATTATAAAAAATAAAATTTAATAAAAAATAAAAGTAAATTATAAAGCACCATATTATCGAATTGAAAATGTCTAAACAATAAGACAAATTAAGAATGTAAAAGTAAATTATGAATTTTAAAATTTAAATTTAAATTCTCTGAAATTAGGCATGGATCTGATAAATTGCTAAATGTCTCAAAGTTTAAACTGTTTGAAAATAGTAATTTCAATCATTTAACCATAATTTTAGTACTTATAAAATGAAAATGAATATCATTATTTATACCAATGAAATTATAACCCTTCAAAAGGCACAAATAAAGAGTCACTTGGATTGACTTCACACAACTCAAAAAAGCCCAATTTTTTTTTTTTTTTTAAGAAAAGAGATTCTTAGAATTTTACATGTAGCAGTCTTGTACTTTCATCAATGCTGACATTTCTTCAATTTAATATGAAACCATAAGGCAGTATGTCCAAATTTTAGATGTAACTTAGTATATAAATTAATTAGATAAAATAAAAACAAAAAAAGAACACAAAAGAACATGGTTTTCAATAATAATAAAAAAAAAAAAGTAAGTGTTCAGATATATTGAAAAAAAATTGATAATTAATGCATAAAATGCAAAAACAAAAAAAATAAAAGCTTGTTATATTTATAGTATTGGAAATATTACATAAAACAATTTTCTTTGGTGATTCTATGAAAAAGAGAAGAAAAAAAATATGTGAACAAATTATTGTGTGACTAATTAAGACAAATAAATTAAAACTCAACCCATACAACTGCATTATGAAACTAAAAAATGATCAAGGCTAGTATTTGAAATTAGGTTCTTAGGACAAATTTCATCTCCTCTCACGCTATTTTCTTAGAGGTGTTTTGAGTTTCATGCATGTTTTCATCCCAGCAAACACGCAAAAGAAACACAAGCAATTTCCACATACACCGAACAAAGCCATGTTTCTCTTTGGAGACTCTAATGCATGAATGCAAAAAAGTCATTGAATGAAATGAGGGCCCCCGTATCTAATGAGATACTTGCACTAATTCAACAAATGTATTGATTGCTTATGTATAGGTTCAACAAATGTATTGATTGCTTATGTATAGGTTCAACAAATGTTGATTGCTTATGTATAGGTTCATGGATGTGTGCATTCAAATCCATAAAAGAAACCACCGCGAACCCTTGGTACGGTGGTCACTCTACAAGTATAAATGTTTGTGGGGTGTAGGATCGGAGTTCAAGTTTCCAGGAGAAAATTTCACACACATTTACACTTATATTAGACTAGAGTATAAATGTTATCTTGTATCAAAAAAATTCATAAAAGAGAGAGGTACTTAGGGACAACATACCAAATCTGGGAGTGCTTCTTAGCATTCCTTTTGTGACAATCTAACAAACAAACTCCAAGATGGTAGACATCTTTTTCTATTAATGCTCTCCTGCAAAAATGCAAGCACTCTGTAGTGTCATAATATTCTGGGTCGAATTGACTTTTTGGCAGCTCCAAGCATATTCGAAAACCTGGGGTAAGACAATTTCCATATTCTATACCGCTTTTCTTCACACAAAGTTCATGTTGTTTGTCAATGCAATTACGCAAATCCAGATTAGTAAAATCAAGTTTCGAGAGATGAGAAAATGGAATCGGAACTGAAGAGAGGTAGAAAGACGTAGAGGTATGATCGGTAGCTTGCACTTCAATTAGAATGAGGATAACCAACACCATCATCCCCAAAAAAGTTTCTCTTATAAGTTTTCTATCCATTGATTTTCTCTCACTTATAAAATATTCTTATTTTGAAGTTATATTGAAATTGATAATTAAGGCTTCAACTCTTGTACCTTATATACAATTGGGCAATTAGATACCTTTGAAATAAAAACAATTTAATCTATAAATTGATCTGTTCTTAAATTTTTTTTTTTTTTTTTTTTTTTGTTCAAATAAGTGTTGTCTAAGAATTGTGAGTGCTGGAAGTATGAGCAATTTAATTAAGTTAAGTAGCTTATAGTTTACGTAGCGTCTTTTGGCTAGGGTCACAAGGTTTCAAATTTATTTTTTATATTACCATTTACCTTTTCACAAAGTCCTTACATGCTCGAAAGAGTTCAATAAGTTTCAAATGAACCTTAAAGGATGGATTAACCAATAATAAAAATAAATTAAATCAAAGAACATAATTGTTTACAAGGTGTGATAAACAAGTCATATATGAGTATATGGAGTCAAATCATCCTATTGTTCAATTATGAAAAGACAAAATATTGGTCAAACTTAGACTCCCAATGCCTTATTTGGTTCTTAGATGATTAGCTCTATTCAAATTGACCCATATGACTCAAAACTATTAGCTCAATAATTTTTCATACGTTCATACTAATATCACATTTATAAGACATACGTATGTGATAAATGTAATTAGTATGCTAGACTACTAATTAACTCACTCTTGTCTTGTTTGGTCAAAAAAAAAAAAAACTCATTCTTGTTTTGTCAAAAGTTTTATAGCTCAATTTGGCACCTCTTGATATTTTCGATGGATACATTCAAGATTCAAATTCATCTTCCCCATTTTAACTATCAAATTTAAAAAATAAAACTCACCTTGCTTATCCAATCGTAACTAATTATTGACTAACTTTCCTAATCTAATTGAGCACTTCCCATCTCATCAATTTAAGTTATTTGGGTTGGTAACATTCATATATAATAAACTGGCAGATATATCATTTTTAAATAAAAAAATTATTTATTTCTTGTCAATGAAATAAAATAGTTAAAACTAACTTCTTCCTAGAATTAAACGCCAGTTCTACTATTCTTTCTCATGCACTAGCAATGCTTATTGACAAAATCCTATGGGGTGACTGATGTTGAAATGGAGGGATTCCATGAGTCCCTCTTGAAGGAAGGACTATCAACCAATCCACTCTTGCGGCCATTTGAACATGTTGTCGGAGAAGCAAGTGGTGAGAAATATGCATTTCAAGCCATACAATGGATCACTAAGACAAATCTTTTAATAGCAAAACGATTGGCTTTTTATTATGCTTATTGTGTTACTTCTGAACAAACATGGACCATGGATGGGTTGCCCAGTGTGGATTGGTTTAATGGTTGAGATATATATATATATATATATATATATATATATATATATATATATATATATATAGCTGAAAATTACAAATTACTCACTCTATCTTTGTCTAAAATTCAATCAAGTCCTTCAACTTTATCTTCATTCAATTCAGTACTATAAGTTTTAACTTAGTTCAATTAAGTCTTACCATCACTTTTTTGTCAAAAAAGTGCTGATAGACACCCAAAAATGACACAGTTGAAAATAGATACCTTTGAAATAAAAACAATTTAATCTATATAAATTGATTTGTTCTTTAAAAAAAAAAAAAATTGTCCAAATAAGTGTTGTCTAATGACTTGTTTGAAGTATGAGCAATTTTAAGTTAAGTGGCTTATAGTATATATAGTGTCTTTTAGCTCTTTTTTTTTTTTTTGAGAAGTAGTGTCTTTTTGCCAGGATCGCAAAGTTTTTTAACAATTTTTATGTTAATGTTTACCTTTTTACTAAGGCCTTGTCAAGGACGGACTCAGGATTTCAAGCTGGGAGACCGGAGATAAGCGAAACATTTTCCGGAATTGGGAAATTGATATTTTCTAAAAGGATTTTACTAATGTGTGCCCTTAGGGCACACAATAGTATACCATTTTTTGAAAAAGTTCGGGAATTGAAAAAACTGTAAAACTTTTTCAATTCTCGATAAAAAAATTTCCAAAAATGAATGGCTTAATGTGTGCCCTAAGGGCACACATTAATCGGACTCTTTATAAAATTGGAACATCCACATTTTCTAGAATTGGAATAGCAACATTAGTTGTTGGCAATCTCACGTTGACTTCGGAAGAATTTGAATCTTTTCTTTTGAAAAAAATCAAGTATTGTAGTTGATTTTTTCATGATTTACAAATAAAATAAGAATCATAAAAATTTGTGTGACAATTTTCTATATTATATGATTTGTTTTTTTCTTTTTATCTTTGGTCTGCCTTTATTTATCTTTGACTTTGTGTTGTCTCCATCTTTTTGACATTGACCCACTAAACCAATCCCACTACAGCACTACCGACACTCTAAATTTATTCTGCACAGCACTACTAAAAAAAAAAAAAATTCCTAACTTCACTTCTTTTTTTTTTTTGGTCTATCCCTGGTCAACAAAGCACAAACAAACAGTCAAAAAAATATTCTCTAATCCTTATCTGAGTAATCTCTACAAACTCTCTCTCTCTCTCTCTCTCTCTCTCTCTCTCTCTCTCTCTCTCTCTCTCTCTCTCTCTCTCTCTCTCTCTCTCTCTCTCTCTCTCATATACAAGACTCAATAAGAGTCAAAAAGCCAAAAAAAAAAAACACTAGTGTGATTCCACAAACACTCCACAAGGCACCATTACAAGCACAGATTGTTAAAACAGTTGATTCACAAATATTTTATTAGGTTTTGATTCTTAAAGGAAAGGATCATAGATTAAATACCTGTTAAAACAGTTGATTCCCAAACAGTGTGAAGGCTCGAGCAACCGGTGGCGGCGGCGATAGTTGAGGGCTCAAGTGATGATGGCGCGCCGGCGTCGACTTGGGTACTGCCATACTAGGCGAGATTCTCACGTCGCGTCGAGATCTCAGCTCAGTGGCTCACTATCTCTCTGTCTCACCTTGCCTCTCTATCTCTCTATCTCTCTGTCTCGCCTTACCTCTCTATCTCTTTGTCTCGCTTCACTATCTCTCTGTTTCCTTTCTTTTTTGTTTCCTTCCTCAGTTCCTCTTTCACTCTCTAGTTTCTCCGTTAGGTTTACTGCTGAGTTTTTTTTTTTTTTTTTACATGGGTAATGGGCTCTTGCCTCCTGGGCTGGCCAGCTGGGCTTGGAATTCTTGAGGGGGGCCTAAGCAAAAAACTAAGGGGCCCCAAGCTTTTTTTTTTTTTTTTGAAAAATTTAAGCTACTAATTTTTTTTTTTTGGGCCCAGTGGGGGCTCGGGCCCCCTTAGGCCCCCACCTGGGTCCGTCCCCGGGCCTTGTATAGTTGCATGCTCATCAGTGTGCAATGCTTCAAATGAACATTTAAGGATGGATGAACCAATAATAAAAATAAATTAAATCAAAGTAAATTAAATAAATTAAAATAGAAACCATTGACAATTCAATTGGTGGGGGCAATGACACCTTTGTGTTAATTACAGTTACAGGATTGTCCCTTCCTTTATTGCTAGTGGGGATCTTAAATTTGCACTTCGCTACATCAGTGAGTAGAAAAACTACTGAAAAAACAGCAAATTTATTTTGTTCTGTTTCATATCGGCTTTAGAGGCATTGATGTGTGCATATTATTAGGCCATCAATTTTGAGTAAAGAAAAAACAAAGGAAAAGTCTTATGCAATCCTTTGGGGCATACAGTCCCTCTTCTTTGATCTTCCTCCTAAGTCTTAAAACTATTCAAGCCATACCTTCTTCTCCAAGAATCATATTCTTTCTTTGGCTGTGTAGTTATATAATAGTGTTCCAACGTGTGAAGTTTTATGTTCAAGGGTTTTTAGTCTTGATACTGTATGACCCATTTGCTATAATAACAAGAATCTCTATACACAGCTTGCATGAATGCCCCTTTGCTTTTTTCTTTTTCTTTTTTTCTTTTTTTTTTGGCAGGAAATTGGGTACACCTCTGAATTGTTAAAGTTCCTTCACATTACCACTCGTTGAATGGATCCATTCCAACTCTTTGTCAACAAGTCCAGCAACAATGGGTCTGCCTTTGAACATTTTATTTCCCATGGGTCTGTGGCAACTTTGGCTGCACTAGAATGCATATATTTAACGTAGTGATGTTGAAGATTCAAATGCTCATCAACAATGCATTAAAAAAGGATCATAATTTTTTGATTTGCCTTAACCAAAAAATCAATGCTGAGAACACAAAGACCCATATAATTTGGTGTAAAATTATATTTAATTCTTTAGCTTCTAAATTTGATTGTATTGGTTCTGAATGGCTACTTGCTATGGATCCTAAAATTTGGGTTTTTTTTTTTTTTAATTGAGAATTAATGACTTGAAAAAAAGAAATTTAACCCTTTATTTTCTTTTCCTTATCACGTTTAGTCATGAAAGTTTTGGTGAAGCATTTCTAATGAAGCTGACTTTTAGATGCACTAATTGATAAGAAAGTGTTCATGGTTATCCACATTAAAAATATTAGGTTCATCCAAAAACACTCATAATAACCACATTGGTCCGTTTTGATAGAACTTATTGCTGAAAACACTATAGCAAAATAATTTTTAAATGTGTAAATAGTGTCGTGGGACCCATTTTTAATGAAAAAGTTGTTGAAAAGTGAAATTTGTGGATCCCGTGAACAGTGCACGAGACCCACTGATGTGATGAAAGGCCTAAAAAGTCAACAATATACAGCTACTGTTCATGAACAGTAGCATGAACAGTAAAAATTGTCCCCCCTGACGCATGCAATAGCCGAAGAAAAAAAAAAGAAAAAAGAAGGAAACGTGATGTACAAATCGCAAACGCACAATAAGTTGGATCCAAACGCCACCTAAGTATATAGTGACCCTCAATGAAAATAGATTGTTGTCATAGTCTAAGACAGTAATCCGAGTCAAAAAGACTCAACACAACATGGAAAAGAAAATTTCTTTCAAATTATGATGAGACTTTTATATTGAGGCCAATGGATAAAATCAACTTGATCAAGTTAATACGTATGACTTTTAAATGAAGAAAAAGTGTTGATTCAATTCTTAAGTAAAGCAGACAGATTTTTTATTATTATTATTATTATGTTAAAGTAAGGTCACTTTATTGTAGTTACAAATTTCCCAAAGAGTTGTAACATAACACCACCTAAGTATATAGTGACCCTCAATGAAAATAGATTGTTGACATAGTCTGAGACAGTAATCCGAATCAAAAAGACTCAACACAACATGGATAAGAAAATTTCTTTGAAATTATGATGAGACTTTTATATTGAGGCCAATGGACAAAATCAACTCGATCAAGTTACTACGTATGACTTTTGAATGAAGAAAAAGTGTTGATTCAATTCTTAAGTAAAGCACACAGATTTTTTATTATTATTATTATTATGTTAAAGTAAGGTCACTTTATTGTAGTTACGAATTTCCCAAAGAGTTGTAATTATAACATAATTAATAAGAAAATTTTTAACAAAAGCCTTCTAAACTTGAAATGGTTCAATTGGCATTTGCATGAATACGTGAAGAGTTGCTACCCAGATGTCACAATACAATATATAATCATCAATATTAAAAGTATGTATGAATAAGAATATTGTTCAAAAAGGGTGATATTATGACCACCTATAAAAAGTTGTCATAATTTTACGAATAAGGAATAGAAATTAAGAAGCTCATATAAATAAATTCTTGTGACATATTCAACTTTCTTTTTAGAATGACATTGGTCGAATGTCTAATATAATATAAAACACAAAAATAAGATCCATGTTTGTTCTCCCTATTTCAGGAATTATGAGAGTCCGAAGTAGTAACTAGTAAGCATAGCACTCTTTGGACAAAATTTCTTCCCTTTTTTTCCATGACTTCATTTTCTACAAAATCACGAAGGACGGAAGGAGCAACCTTAATACTTTTTGGACAAATTTCCTTCTTTTTTTTTTAGTCCAAATTGGTATTTGCAATTTTTTACCCTATTGATACTATAATCTAATTCCAAAATAAAAAGGGCTACTTCATCTTAAATTGCAAAAACCCTAAAGTTTGTTTTATTAAAATTAGCCCATGAAGCCTTGAGAGCCAAGGTCTGTCCCAAAGGCCCAATGGGCAATAATATTACTAAGCCCAAAAATGGATTTTTTTTTTTTTTTTTTTAATAGGAATGGATTTGTTTTTCATAAACATTGAATGACATTATGACGACAGTCCATGATACACAAGTTTTTGTCCAGGTAGCATAAATTATTAACATTAGGCATTTTTAACCAAACTTTGTCGTTTATTGTACATCAATAATAGGTTCTATCAATCAAAAAATATGTGAATATAGGTTCTATCCAAAAATTAATAATAATAATAATAATAATAATATTAATAATAATAATAATATAGGGGTATACTCATGTCAGATTCGGTTGGGTTAAAGAAAAAAATTTCACCAATCTACCATTGATAGGTTTGGAAAATTCTAAACTACGATCAACCTACCAAACTACAAAATAACAAGTTAGTAGAAAATTTGGACAATTTCAACTTGGCAGATTGAGCAAGTTAGTCGGGTTAGCTTTAATTATACGTTGTATACTAAACTTCAAAATTTATTTTATCATTTACAAATAAACTTAAAAAATATTTCCTCTAAATCCTATATATTATTGAAGAATTTGCAACAAAAATATAAACTACTAAAATAAATCATAGAAAGTGTCCACTTTATCATAAATTAAAGTACACGTGTTATGATATGAGTATTTTCTAACTTTTTCTCTAAAAAAAAATTTAATCATACTCGCGTTACTATATATGCTTACAATACAAATATATAAGAAAAGCATCAAATCGTTTATATATATATATATATATATATATATATATATACACGCACACAAGAGTTGGGTCAAGTCTTGACGGTTAAAAAAAGTTTAAGCTGTTATCCAACTCAATTTTCTTTTTAGAGAGTATACTTTAAAAGTTAAATCCGCCCAATTCACTTGAAAATAAATACCGAACCGTTCTAAGCAGAATGAAACGTGAGTCATAAGAAGACAAGTACCACGTGGGACGAAAGAGATACTTTTGAAAAACATGGGTCCAAATTCCGATTATTTCATTTAAAACCAACAACAAAAAATGGTGATCTTTTCAAACACACACAGAGATGAATAAAGTTTCGAAACGCAGCAGATCCCTGCGTTTCTTTCTATTCTTGGCTTCCTTTTCTCTACAATTCCTTTCAGGTTCGTCTCTCAGATCTCTACTTTTTCATTCGTTATATAATTTGAGTTTTTGAAATTTTTTACTATAATTTATGCTGGGTTTGTAGATGAATGCTGCTTTGCATTTCATGTTTGCTTAGCTAACTTACGTTTGGTTACCGAGAAAAGTATTGTATGCGTTAAAAGTAAAATTGGGTTTTAAAAAGATTTCAGTTTGTCTGCTGGGAGAACTGGGTCTTGGACAAAGAAAGTAGATTTGTATTTTGGTGTCTGAAATTTGGTGTAAGTTAGATTTTTGTGCCTTGTGTTTAAAAAAAGTTGCAATTTTGGCCTAGAAAATATTTGAAATAATTCAATTTCGTCGTTCGGTCTATTTTTCATTCTAACAATGCTACAAACACAATAAATTTGCCTACTTGTTGTCGCATTAGAAAGGATTCAATTTCGTCATTCTATTTATTTTTCATTCTAACAATGCTACAAACACAATAAATTTGTCTACTTGTTGTCGCATTAGATTGTGATTTGCGCAACATTACTTTCACTGGAACCGCAACTGACATTATGAAAGGATTCATTTTCAGCGTTCTGTCTATTTATCATGCTAACAATGCTACAAACACATTAAATCTGTCCACTTGTTGTCGCGTTAGATTGTGATGAGTAGTACCATTCGAGTATTAATGCAAAAACTCATCCTAATTCCACGTTGGGATTCATATTTCTGACAGAAAAATTTGTCTTTTTGGGGACTGATTATGGTAGATTACCTAATTACTCATTAGACCCAATCCATGGTAATCCCCAACTTCACTATCACTTCTTAAAATTAAACCGAAGGATTTTCCCTTTCTAATTTACGTATCTACGGTTTTATATTTGTTGAAACACCCTTTTTTTTTGGGTTGGTTTTGAATTCAACTAGGAGTGAAAGAAGATAGGGATAGAAATGTACAATAGCATAGGTTTTTATTATTAGTTTTATTAAGACAAAACTAGGGTTTTCATGGGCAAAAATGGACTCGAGTTCCATCAAAAAAAAATTTGGCTATTTTAAAGACTATTTATTCAAAGAATTCAAGTTCATGGAACTTAAGTGCTATTTAGAACACGATTTCCCTAAACTCAAGTACTAAAAAAATGGTAGATTCTTACATATTTTCGAAACAGTGGTATATTTATATATATATATATATATATATATTTCTATAAACAGTGATAGAAGGCCATTTTGGCCGGGTTTTGATAACAAAAGCAAGCGTACATCTCTTTCTCTTTTGAAAATTTACAAAATCTTGAGGTATATTTGGTAACTTTTTTTTTCCCCCCAATTTTTAGTTTTCAAAAGTTATTTTCTATTTTCTAAAGCAAAAAACATGTTAAATAACTTAAAATAAACTGAAACCAAAAACTATTTCCAAATCTCAACTTTCATAGGAAATTGAAAACAGTTAACGAGGTGTTTTCAATTTTGAAATCACGAAGTAAGCAAGTCCACGTAAATGAGGTCCAAACTTCGAATAAAACCAAAAGCACACGGACAAATTTTGAAACGTGCAGCCAAACCCACCACTCTCTTCCTCCTCTATTCCCTATCGTCATCCACAAAATCCTCCATCTTGCACAGCCATTGTTGAAAAACCATCAACCTTTGTGTGCACCATCAAAAACCCACCTTCAAAAAGCCTCCAAACCATAAGACCAACATTCTCATTTGAAGCGAAAGCCAAAGGAGGTCACAATGTGAATGGATTATGAGTTTGTAGGGAATTCATGATATATATCTATGTGTTTGAAAGATATATCTCATTTCCAACTTTTAGTTATGTTTGAATGATACAATATCTATGTGTTTAGTTAGTAATAGACTTGTTTTACTCTAGCAGCATGTGCATGTACCTATTGTGCTAGCATGAGATTGTATACACACATGTATTTTCTTTTTTTTAATAAAATAAAAATAAAGTTTGAAAACAAATTTTTGAAAAAAAAAACAAAAACAAAAACAAAACAAAAATAGTCACCAAACATGGCCTAAGCTTTTTATACCACTATTTTCAATCCAACTTTTTAGGCTTAGAGATCTTCAGCCCCGATCTAGCTCAACAAACTAAGCCATTACCACACCAATCATACTAAGTGGAAGAGCTGCGGACCGTTTATAGGGCAGCGGTCGAAGGCATAGATGGCTTTTTTATGTCGAGAGGTGTAGTCATTGACAACGGATATGTTAGAATTACGTGATTAAATGATTATATTTACCACTTTTCAATAATTTAAACTTTTGAGAAAATCAACAATCTAACAAGGTATTAAAGTAGGAGGTTCGATTCGTGTCTTCTCCACTCTACGTCGTATTTAAGTTTTTAGAAAAAACATGTGTGTTGATATATATATATATATATATATATATATATATATATATATATATATATATATATAATCATTTTCTTAATTAAAAGAAAAATTATATAGTAAAACGATGTTGTTTAGTGTTAAACCAAATAATGTTGCTTTGTCCCTAACCCTAATAAAGATTCTCTCCCTCTCTCATTTTGCTCTGATTTCTTTCTCTTCCCCTCTCTTGAATTTCCTCCCCTTTGTTTCACACCCATCCTCAGTGAAATAAATCCCCCCATGGTTGCCACCTCCAAGTTCCTTGAATCTAGGTCACCGCTCAGATTTTGAATGCACTCAAAATAGTCTCTAAGATCTAGCAGCAATATCAACGAGAATGCATGCCATCCCAACCCTCCATGTATATGCTCTAGATCTAGGATCTATCCTTTTGGGTATTGATCAAATCGTCAAGGTTCTAGTCTCTCTTACTCTCTTCCTTTTTGGCTTTTGATATTTAATTCTTGGTTTTTTTATAGGTTATATTGTGTGGGTAATTGAAATTTTTGATGTTGTGGATAATCAATATAATTGGCTGAATTAAGCCCTACTATAATAATATGTCTAGGATACCTAATTTCACAACATATTAAAGTGATTGCTCTTAAACAATTAGCACATTCTACCAACTATATACCTAAATATTACTTTTATTCATTACTAACAGTTTACCTATCTTTCTTCTTTTTTTTTGGATGAATAAATAGGGTGGGCGGGAGCGATCATATATGGCTTACCTCTCAGGGCGTGACCTAATAGAAGCATCCTTCACTAGGGAATGTTGAATTAAGCTATAGCTATTGTGATTGAGGTGCCATAGACCTCACCCTAGCACCCCAAGAGAGCCAGCGGATGAAGCGCAATGCATGCTAAGAACCCACCCCCCACACGGTACCCGTCACAACTCGAACGAGGGACCTCATGCATGCACGTAGGATTTCACACCACTTGGCCACCCCTCCTGAGGTTAACAGTTTACCTATCTTAACATGTAATAAAAGGATCCGGTTAATATGTATTCTTAAAACATTCATTAATCATCCAAAAACTGATTGATGTCTTGATCTAATTATAAAAAACTAGGGGTGTCCACGGGTCGGGTCGGTCCGGGTTTGGGCTTAACCTAGAACTGACCCAATCTTGTCGGGTGGTTGGACGGCGGACCCCCCACCGACCATGAAAATTCACGGGTCGAGTCGGATCGGACTCGAGTAGACAGCAGTCAAATCCGACTCCAACAAAAAGACAAAAATCAAAGTACAAACTTGAAACAAATTCCACAAATCTGAAAGAACAAATCTACACTGAATAGAGATAAGAGAACTAAGTAGCCCATAAATCTGAAGAACAAATCCGAAGAACACAAACACCAGATCGTCGATCTGAAATAAGTCACTGAAGAACAAATCTACAAACCCAAATACCAGTAGCCCACAGATTTGTAGAACACAAACAGAGATAAGAGAATTGATAGCAGATTCACATGCAAGAGACTGAATCAAAGAAATAAAGAGACAAAATGACTAAAAATCAAACCTGAGAGAGATTATTTCAGATCGGCGATGGTGCGATGGAGGAGAATCACAAATCAAGGCGAATCGCAGATCGGTAGAAGTTCGAAGATCTAAAGTTTTGATCTAAAGTTCGATGGTTTCGAAGCTCTAAAGATATAAAGTTCTAAAGATCGGTGGAGCGAGTTGGTCATTGAAAGATCAAGAGAGTGAAAGAGTGAGAGAGACCGAGTGAACTCTGAACTGAACTGAACAGTGAACTTAGATTTGTTAAGTGATGGGTTATATATCATGGTTGGGTCGAGTGAATCGGATTTTGGAAGGGAAGACCCACCATTCGACCTGCCGGAATCGGTTTGAGATTTCAGGGACCTGTTGCCGACCGCTAGGTCATCGGGTCAGACGGCACTCAGTTCGGATCTGGTCAGTTTAACCAAGTAGGTCAGGTCTACAATTTTTTTAAATATCATATAAAAAACTATCATCAAGAGCAAATACCATTAATTAAAATTATTTCTTAAAAAATTTATAATAAAAAAAACTATACGCCATAAAGACACTCATTAATAAAATCCATCATTAAAATTGGATGCAAGCAGTATTGTTGTTTTCTAAAATAACACCAATATAACACGCTGTTTCAAACGTGTACTCACAAACTTCCAACTTCTGCTAACTTTCTTTTCCATCAACAGCTTTTGCCAAGAATCTAACATCAACCCATGCCAGTCACTGCCTTGTTTTGAGATTTGTGCATAAAACCATCCATAGAAAAGATAGTAACCCAAATCCCAAAAACCTAAAGGAAAATCTCCCATGCAAATGGGCTGTACATCATAGAAAATAAAATGAAGGGATTCGTGTTCTCAATAATAGAGAGAGTCATGAGAAAAGACCGCCAATTCATAAGGGATCCTGCATTGTTTTCAGGGAAATAAACAATTTTTCAAGGTGGGCAAAAAAAAAAAAAAAACAGAATATGTTATCTTTATTATATTCCAAATTAGTAACTTATTTTATCTTAATACTAAATTAACTTTAAAATATTATTAAAAAAAGCAACTAAGTAAACATTTAATATATTTAGGAAATTTTTTAATCGCTGTGCATTCAAGAAAAATAACAAGTCAATGAAGAAGGAGGTGTTTAATATATTCCTTCATTCACATAGGAAAAAAAAATGTAAAACAACACATTTATTTATTTTCTCATATTATTATAATTTAAAATTATTTTTATTTAAAACATAATATATACACATACAGGTTATTATATGTGACAGTAAGATCTAATTATCCAAATTATAGAAATATCTCAATATAATCTAGAGGGTTTAAGATTTGAACCAAAGTATTCAACTCCACACCGTGATTGATATCCATATATCAGTTTGAGCAGTGATTACCTCAATAAATTGAGATCCTAACCTAGTTTGACAATTTGACAATCAAATAATCATTAGAATTGAGCCTCAGCCGTCCTAGTACTCATTTAAAAGATAGATATAGCGATGAACAATCTATCAATTTTTGGATTATCCCATCAACAGGAAGAACAATCACTCACAAGAAGCAAGTTTTCAACCATATCAACAAGGTTTTTGGACGTGTCCCAGACTAGCCAAGAGACATAGGTCTAGGTTTGTTTTTCTTAAAAATAGTAGCCTGATACTGTTGTTTTAAACAAACATAATTATTCAATATTGCTCCTGTCAAAGTTGTTTTATTTGCCTTAGTCCTATAGCTGTACTAAGGTTTCTAACTTGACTGTGTAACGTGAGTTTGTCTAGAGTTCTTCTTTATAAATACTAGCTTTTTTTTTCTTACACACAATTTAACATATTGTTCTCTTCCTTCAATATGCTTATTATAGTTGTAATATTCGAACGAAGTTGTACATACTGCAACCAAATTAACAGAATTAATAACCATTAAAGAAATGATAGGATGGAAGAAAACAAACTAAGATTCCTATATATACTAACTTTAGACTAACTTAAGGTTCTAGTACTTGCATTAATTACGAGTAAGATTATGATTAATTTTCTTATACCTGGCCTAGCTAGCTGCCTTGAATTTGAACTTTAAGGGCCATAATCCTCTAACAATAATAATAATGTCATAACTGGACATGTAGCTTTCCTATTGATCAGCGTGTGGCCAAACTCTCAAAGTGTTGACTGTTAGAAAGTTTGTGATAATTAAGCTTAGTTTGGATAGTGCGTTTTGTGGCCACGTTTTGAGATTCTGCGTTTTTTTTTTTTTCAACGTGCATGAACAGTACCGAACGTGCATGAACAGTAATCGGTACTGTTCATGCACGTTATTTTACTGTGCAGAGACCAATTTCACTGTTCACGCACTGTAGCTGCACTGTTTACGCACTGTTCATGAGACCCACAAGTACTTTATTCAGAAAAAAATATTAAAAATAGGTCCCACAATACTATTCACACATTTAAAAATTATTTTGCTACAGTGTTTTCAGTTTTCATTTTTCTGCAATAAGCTCTATCCAAACGGACCCTTAAAATTAATTGGCCCCAGCTATATAATTTCGTGTGTATTCTGGAGATATCAAGTTTTGTAAGCTTGCATGGAAGTGATACATTTTACTTTCTTACAGCAAATTTTAGTCGTATTGTTTAACTTCTAGGCTCCTAATGCTTTTACTAGGGCTGTCCACGGGTCGGTCCGGGTCGGGTTTGTGCCCAACCCGGAACCGACCCGATCATTTCGGGTTTCTTAAATCTGGACCCGCCGCCGACCCGCCGGAGGTAGCGGTTCGGGTGGTCGGAGCTCGTCGGTTTCCGGTCGGGTATCGGGCGGGTTCGAACTATGTGAATCTCGCCGGATTTTGCTGATATCGTCGCCGGATATTGCCAAAATCTATGGTTTTTGCAGGATCTGACCGGATCTCAACGAGATTTGGCCGGATCTTGAAGAGATCTCGGTAGATCTCAACGAGATCAGGCCGGATCTCGAAGAGTCCGGCGAGATATCAGTGCAAGGCGAAGAGATCGTGAAGAGATGGGGCGAGATCGCGAAGAGATCGGGTGAGATTGCAACGAGATCTCGGCAAATCTCGACAAATCGGAGAAAATGAGGCCGGCTAACCCCTCCAATCGGCGAAAAACTAACATTTCTATGCGTTTTCCGGTCGGGTCGGTTGATCATCGGGTTTTCATGCTTAAACCCGTCAACCGACCCGCCGGTATCGGGTTTCATGGCCGAAGACCCGCTGCCGACCGTCGCCGGCGTCGGATCGGCCGGTTTTCGGGTCGGGTCGGCCGGGTTGGGCGGGTTAGGCGGGTGGCGGGTCTTCTTGGACACCCCTAGCTTTTACACATCATCCTAACGTGTTTGTATGACGACGGTAGGGGCCGATCTTCTATGTTATGTGAGCATCAGGGTAACAAATTAACAAAACCATGCATTTGATTTGTGTCAGCCTTAGGGCCTGTTTGATTGGTGAGTTTAAACAACAGTTTTCAGTGTTTAAATAACATTATACGTATTTTCATACATTTTTTATCCACATGCATTTTCAAAAAATACAAACAATGTTACTAGAACAATATTACCAAATGACCTCTTACTATTCATAATTCGTAATAGAATATCATCTTTGTTTTGCATAGTTCTTGAATGAAACCAGAATTTGGAGTTAGAGGTGGAAGTAAAAAAAGAAAATCATTAAAAAACTTAAAATAAGCATTCATTTAGCACTAACAAACCTCTTTAACAAAGATAAAAGACACAAAATCATAGTTTTTTAATATATTACAATGCAATCATCTATGAAAAGAGAACTCGGTCTTTTTTAAATCTTCGAAATCATATATGATCGAATTTATATTAATTGTCATAACGATGTCCCTTTCAACAAATAATATCATAGCATCCATAAAAATCTCATATACCATTTTGTTGCAAAGGTTAGTTTTAATAATATTCATAGTTGAAAATACTCACTCCGTACGTAGTTTCTCTCTCTTTTCTCTTGGCTAGGATGCTTAGCTACTTAGAATTTTTTGTGTCTTTGATGTGTACATCTACTACTGAGTAAGAGCAAAAGTATTTTGTGTACAATTTTTTATAGGGCTGGCAGGTTGTTTGTTTTGAATAAAATTGATTGATTGGGCTTAATTTTTTTCAGCTCTACACTAAATAATTTTTGTTGTTCTAATTTTTTTTATTAATTTTATTTCAAATTTTAGATCTATAAATTTTTTTATGGCCTTTAAAAGAATTAATAATATTATTAAAGGGAGGAGGCATTGACCCCAATGCTAATGAATAGCTCTATCCATTTACATGGTCCCCTAAATTCTTCAAAATATATATGTATATATGTATGTGTGGGGGGTAAGATTTATAAAATAAACAAATGGGTCGTGGGCTTAATCGATTGGTATCAGTTTGTTTTTGTCGTTGGGTTCCTAAGCCCATGGGTCAGCTTACACTACAGACATCCGAAACCGTCCGAGGATGAATGTCTCCTCAGATGGGCCCGGCAAACACCCTAGGATTCGTCAAGAAGATTAAAGGCAGAGTTCTGGAAGAACTATTGGGTAAGAGGGGGATCCAAGTACCCTCTGGAGGCAACGGTGTGATAAAAATATCTGAGAAAAAGGCTGCTACCTCCACATTAAAGACCCTACACCTACCTCTCTGGCCGCATTAATGGAGAAATGACCCCTGAACAGTAGAGTTGAACTTTCCTGTTACTATTTAAAGATTTCAAGAAGGTGGTGGAAGGGGGACAGACCGAAGGAGAAGATTTGTGTGACACGTGGATGTAAGAGGGAAGAAGAAGAATATTTAAGAAGAGAAGGGAGAAAGAAAGGGGGGATCCATGATTGAGCGGGGAAAAAGAACTAAAAACTGTAATTTTTGGCATAAGAGAGAAGCAATATACAAATCGTCCTCGGCTCACGTCCGAGAAGGTTCTTTTGTTATAGTTGTTTATCATTTGCAAAGATTGTGGCATTCTAGCCAGCTTATCAAGTTTCCAATACCCTTAAACTAGATTTCAAATCCACACTCTACAAATCTTATCGTTTAAGGCTCATTGGGCCTGAGCCCACGTCTATCTTTGAGTTCAGGTGCAATTGTGCACTTACAATATGTATGTATGTACTATGACAACATATTAAATTGTCCCCCAATCTAATTCAGATCATTTATAAGTATATAATATTAACAACAGAAATTGGGTCATGCCAATTTATAAATTAAGTATTCTCTAGGAATCTAACAAGTCCCTTATATATGTAGGATTTGCGATGGAAATTGATTATTTATAAGAATTCTTGAAAGTTTGGTTGCTTGTTGGACAAAATGCCATAGGAATCCCTCAAACATTGCAAGTCTCGTGAATTATAGGAATTCTAATTTCCATCTCTACAGTGAAGATCAATTCTCTTCATGTGACACTAGTCAAATTCAATTGTTCACTTTGATTATTAATGTTCAAATGTATTTTTTTCAATTAAAAAAATATAGGATGTATTTTTTATCCAAATAAGATATTTAATAATGTTCAAATGTATTTTTTTTCAATTAAAAAAATTATGTAGTGGTTAAATTATTAATTATTTAATTAATAAATAAAACATTAGATTATCTTAAACATCAAAATTTTTACTTTTTATGTATAGACTATAGTATTTGTGTAAAAATATAAACTTAAATTCAAAGTATATCTAAAGTCCAAACAACATGTCAATTCTCATGAATTCAAATTAATAAAAACTCTCAAGATTTGAAATTTTCAAAACCTTAATATTTCCTAGTGTGTTAAGTTGGAATTCAAGATGAGAATTGTCAAATTTATGTACAATTAACTAGTCAATTTATCAACAACAAAAAAAAAAACTAGCCAATTGATACGTGTAAGTTTTTGTTTAAAATTATCATTGTATGCCTCAAATTATTAAGTTGACCCCCATTCCCTACTCCCAAACAAGCTTTAAATATTCAAATAAAGGAAATGATAATTTTCAAAACATAATGTAAGTATGTAACTATATCAGGGTTGGCCCTATGCTTAGGCCAATTGGGCCATTGCCTAGGGCCCCTTACTAGAGAAGACCCTAAATTTGGAGGCAATTTTTTTATATATATAAATATTTTTGGGAGATATTAAAACATTTTAGTTTACATTTTTTTTTTCACTGTTAAGAAAGCTCAAAGAATTAAGGGTGCGTGATGTGATCACTGCACTAAATCTCAGCCATTGCCCCCACACCTCTTAAGAACATATACTTGTGAAATGATCACTGCACTAGGGGTGCATGATGGTCTCCATAATTTTTATAATTTGATGTGACAATGAAAAAAAATCATATTAAAAAGTAAAAAGAATAGATTTTAAAAAAATTATTATATAAAATGCTAGTTAAATATTATTTAAATGATAACCTAAATGCCCCATTTAAAGATTTTTCCTTAGGCCTTCAAAACGTTTGGGCCGACCCTGAATTATATATCATGGTTTTAAAAACCGATATTGTAAAAGAACCGAAAAAGGGACTGATTATCAGTTTTCTAGTTGAACTAGAGTTCAACCAGTGGTTGAACCGATGACATCATAAATAATTTAATTATTAATTAAAAATAATATATATATATATATATATATATTTAAGTTTTTAACTAAGAATTTTCAAGTTCAACATATATATATATATATATATATATAAATTTTTAAAAAAGTAATATGAGTTTAGATTTCATATATTAAATTTAGGAAATAAAAATAATAAAACCTACTACCCATATATAAAAGTTTATGGCGGTTAAGGATCAAATTAAAAATATATAATATATATTTATTATTATTATTATATATTTAATACTTATATATTAACTAAGTATTGACATGGCCATCTTTTTTTTTTTTCTTTTTTTTTCTTTTTACCCTTCCCTTGCATTAAATGAGTTGCCTAGGTCCCCAACGAAGATATTTGATATTGGTTTGGTGGACAGAGTCTAGGTCGCCAAACCTAAGCCCCCCGATAGAGAGTATGGATTACTATGTCTCAAAAATGCGTCTTGCTTAGATTGAAGCAAATGCCAGTATAGTTGCTGTTCTTACGCCGTTATTAGTACTCCTTAAAAGTCAATTTGCTTCTTTTACTATCTCATCAATTCATTTACCACACGTTTCTCAGCCAGCCACACACACACACATTCCTATGCTTTTCACATTCTCATAGGCACACATTCCAATACGGTAAAAGTAAGCTCTACATGGCTCTAGAAGGTGAAAACAAGACATTGAAAAAGAAAAGAAAAAACACTTTCTTTAATACTCCACCTACCCCTCTTTTTTCAAACTCCCATTTCTCCTTTCTTATCTCTTTTGGTTTTAAACGGTGCTCTTGAAGTCTCTCAAGCTCTGAGAGTCTCTCATGTTTCTCAAGTTTGCTGCAAATTTCAAAATAAAAAATTTCAATAAGTTAATCCACGATCAGCTAAAAAATAATCAAGTATCACGTTTCAATTTTTAGTTCTTTACCTCATTTTATCTTTCTCTCTCTCTCTCTCTCTTCTTGAAGTTTCTGTTTTTCCACAGTCTTGGATCATCATCCTTATAGTTTTTCAGGGTGTATTTGAGGAAAAAAAAAAAAAGGCTTTATTTTTTTGTCTTTTTGCTATAAAATGCATCAGTTTCAGTGTATACTACAAAACCGGTTCAATCATACCGGTTTTTATATTTTACGGTTAACCAGCCGGTTCTCGGTTAATTTCGATTTTTTATTATTTTTTAATTTTTAATTATAACCTGACTGAATCAGTGTTTAGTTCTCAGTTGAACGGCCGGTACGGTCCGATTTTTAAAACATAGCTATATATACACCTCCACAGGTGAATGCAACTCCAAAACACCCAAGTCCAACTATAGAACTTAAAAGCCAGCTCTCTCTCTCTGTCTTAAAGTTCTCTCTGTTTCTTTCTCTCCCTCTATCAAAGTTCTCTCAAAGTTCTACTTTGCAACGAGAATGGAATCTAAGAATGAACACAGAAAAGGGTCTTGGACAGCGGAGGAGGACAGAATCTTAATGGATTACATAAGGGTGCATGGAAAAGGGAAGTGGGACCGCATAGCTAAAGCGACAGGTGTGTGTGTATATATATATATATATATATTTGTAGTTTTATTTCCATAATAGGAAAGTGCTGGAAACACTTGAAGATCTAGGTCTATTTGTTACTTCATTTGTTTTTTTTAAAACAAAAATCTAGTGCAGGTTTGAACAGGTGTGGCAAAAGTTGCAGATTAAGGTGGATGAACTATCTAAGTCCTGATGTAAAGCGAGGTGATTTCTCTGAGGAAGAAGAAGACCTCATTATTCGGCTTCACAACCTCCTTGGAAACAGGTATGCATATATATATATATATATATATATATATATATATATATATATATATGCGTGTGTGTGTGTGTGCATTTTTCTCTTTACAAGTCTATCAGTTTTATCAACATCTTTGAAAGAAAGAAAAAAGTTGCTTGCTATTTGTATGTATTCTCCATTATTTTTCATAAAACAATCAAATTAAGTTGAATTGAATTGAATAGAATGGTATTGCTATGTTTTTATCTCATGTTTTCCACAAGATTATGATATATTTAATGTCATCAAGATGTACTTTTTATGGTAGCTTGAGCCTTTATCAACAACAATCCTAGTCGTAATGAAAGTGCTTTGTCCTTCAATGCTTACTTTTCTACGTATAATTTTGTTTTTTCCCTCCCTGGTTTTGCTGGTGGCTGTAGCTATATATAGCTAGCAATTAGTACCACCTAAACTGATTGAGAGATTTGGTTTGGAATTATTTTATGTTCAGGTTTAAAATAATTTCAGAAGTTTGTCTCGACCTTTACCAATTAAAATTGAGAAATTTATTATCTTTAGGTGGTCTTTGATTGCTGGGCGGGTACCTGGGAGGACAGACAATCAAATTAAGAACCATTGGAACACTCATTTGTGCAAAAAGCTTGGGATCAAGAAAGGGAAAACCAAAGTTGGTTCTTCGTTACAGTCACTTTCTAAAAACATGGGAAACAATCCCACTAGTGTTTCCTTGGAAACTAATTTTGAGCCACCTTCTAATTGTAATAGTAAAACTGAAGCTAAACTTGCAATTAAAGATGACTCTCAAAGCATGAGTAGGTTTGAAAGCACACAAGAAGCCACAACAGAGGATAACTGTGAGAGTTCATTTTGGCTTTCTAAGGATGATTTAAATTTACTTAGTACTTTCTTAAGGGATTGTTTGTAGCTAAACTCTATTAATTCAATGTAGTCTAAATAACTCCTTATTTATTGATATCTGCTCTTTTGTTTTATTGTCATATAATTTGTATATATCTGCTATATATAAAAGATAATTAATAGAATAAAAAATTATTAGGCTATAAAACATACGTGGAAACCAGGATGCATATACGTCGACTTAGTCTTTACTTAATTGTTATAGCAATAATATTCTAGCTAGCTAACTGAATAATGGCTACTGTAGGGGCTACCTATATACTAGAACATGCAATGAATTAATGAAGGTCCTTTCTGGTCCCCCCTTGACTGATTTTAAAAGTAAACTTTGTAAAATTGTATTTAATTTTGTTGGCCTTTTGTTGAGAGGACCTGTGTAGTTTTGGGTCCATCCTTCTCAAAATTCTTGGCCTCAGAAGCCAAGGAACCCTTAAGAGCATAAAATTTTGTTGAGTGCTACTTAATCTCAACTCAATCGTGATATGTACCTAATCTTGGGTTAATTATCTCATGAAGCAACTTCATAACCACTCCATGAAAATACCTATCTAGAACTCTGTAAGATGTCAGCTAATCTATAAGCAATTTTGTTTTTCTAAGGTTACCTTGGACTAAGGAAAAGCAAAGGGACATTTCATGCATTGTAAGAAATTCATTTGTTTTTCATTATTAGAATTATTATGGAGAAAATGACCTAAGCATTATTTTACAGTCTGTTGGCTGCACAACATTGGCAAGTAAACACCGGAAATTAGTGTGCATTTGTAACAGCTATTTCTTTTAGTTTATTTGTTTATGTGCAATTTTTAAAATCTTTAAAAAAAAATTAACTATATTATTTTTAACAACTAAAATCTCATGTTAGAACATCTCCAATAGGCTCTCTAAAGCCAATTATGAAAAGTAAACACACACAAAAAAACCCTCCAACAACCTCTCCATCTCCAATTTTTTTTTAGAGTTGCTACAGTAGCTCTTTTGATGTAGAGAGTACTATAACTTTACTGTAGCTCATTCAAATCTTCTTATCTATTAAAATAATTAGCTTGTTGGATAAAAAATAATTTTTTCTCTTTCCTCCATTTCTCTCTCTCTCTCTCTCTCTCTCTCTCTCTCTCTCTCTCTCTCTCTCTCTCTCTCTCTCTCTCTCTCTCTTGCTTCTCTTTAGAAAAAACTCTCTTTGCTTCTCATCAGAAAACAACGGTGAAGCACAAAATCAACGAAGCTCTCAAATAAAATACAAACTCAAATCACAATTTTAAAACTAATCAAATTAGAGAGAAAAAAAAAAAAAAAAAAAAAAGCAAAGCTGACCTATCTAAGCCTCGGTGGAGAGGAGGACATGCGATGGTGGGAGGAGAAAAAAGGTTGTCATCTGCCGATGATCTTTGTGTGTGTGTGAGAGAGAGAGAGAGCTTCTTGAATGCTCTGGAGAAGACAAAGTGCTAGAAAAGAAAAGAAAAAAGAATTAAAAAAAATAAACGTGTGAATGAAAAAATAAATAAATAAAAAAGAGAAAAGGGAAAAATAAAATAAAAAATAAAAAATTAAAATTGAGAAATGCTATAATAAATATTTTCACAATATTTTCACAATAAATCTTAAAAGGTGGGTTGTTACTGACTAATACTGATGAAATAAAATATTTAAGTGATGTGTTCAAATGAAAATTAATAATAACTTACCACATATGATTTATTATGAAAGAATTGTAAAATATTAAGAACGTAGCACTTCCCATTAAAATTAGATGAATGAAAGAAGATTGAAAAAGAAATATTAAAAAAATAATGAAAAAATAATATTTAAATAAAAAAAATGATAAAAAATCTATTGAAAAATGTATTAATAAAAGTAAATAGATAAAAAGTAAAATTAACTTTCAACCTCCAAACAATACAAAAATGGAAAGAGGCGGCCGGATATGCTCTCATGCTCGAGGTGAAATATAGCTAATGGAAAGCCAGAGAACCAGTACCATTATTACTCAAGGAAATAGAACATGTACAAAAATTTAAGGGCCCAACTGCAAAATTCCGTTAATGTTCTATTTCCTTGAGTAATAATGGTACTGGTTCTCTGGCTTTCCATTAGCTATATTTCACCTCCTGAAAAGGGTCTGTACTGAATCTAATTATGAATTTTTTTTTTTTTACGTAGGAAAATATAGCTGGACTAGCTATATCATGTCTCCTTTGCCACATTGATTGGCCATAAAGCTGGAAGATTCTTTCTATTTTGTTAAAGACAATGAGAAAGCGAGAAATTTTGAGAGATATATGATGAAAATGTTTATTACAACCTAGCTAAAAGTTTAAATTTTGTTTGGGGAGTACTAAAGCTATGTCAATTCAATAGTACCAGTACCAGTCCCAGTGAAGTACCTTATGCAGTAGAACTTCAGAATCTCAAATTATATATGATTTTCAACAAATACTCTCAATACTATGTGTTCTGTTTCTTTCTCCTAAAAAGACTAATAAATTACCCGAAATTTTAGACAATATCTAAAACAAGAATGTAGAATATTTTATCATAACTCATAACATAGAAGAAAATGAAATTCGAACTTTTGTACCTAACATATATACAACCAACCACAATTTGAAAATAAGTAGTTGGATGTTAGCTAGCTTGTGCCCCCACAAATTATTATCCCCATGAATTATATAAAGTTACTTATCTGTTACTTATCTTCATCTATCACCTCTATCTTCTCCAGTTGTTTGTTTGGGTTACCTTTCAAAAACACACTCTCAATTCACATTGGAAAATCTAGGTTAAAACATGCGTTTTGTTTCTAATTGCCAAGTAATACGACTAACACATTTTGGAATTTTCATTAAAGATATATAGGTTCAAATCTTACATTTCTCGACTATTAATTATAAAAATAAAATAAAATTTAATAAGAGTAAAAGTATACTATAAAGCACCGTATTATCAAATTGAAAATGTCTAAACAAGAAGACAAATTAAGGATGTAAAAGTAAATTATGAATTTTATATTTTAAATTTAAATTCTCTAAAATTAGGCATGAATTTGATAAATTACTAAATGTCTCAAAGTTTAAACTGTTTGAAAATAGTAATTTCAATCATTTAACCATAATTTCAGTACTCATAAAATGAAAATGGATATTATTAATTATACCAAAGGAGTTATATCCCTTCAAAAAGCACAAATGGAGAATCACTTTGATTGATTTTACACAACTCAAAACAGCCAATTTTTTTTTTTTTTTAAAGAAAAGAGATTCTTAGAATTTTACATATAGCAGTCTTGTACTTCCATCAATGTTGACATTCCTTCAATTTAATATGAAACCATAAGGCAGTATATCCAAATTTTAGATGTAACTTAGTATAAAATTAGATAAAATAAAAACACAAAAGAATACAAAAGAACATTGTTTTCAATAATCATAAAAAAGTAAGGTTATGTTTGGTAATAGTTTTTGTTTTCCATTTTCAAAAACTTGTTTTTGGAAATATAAAGAAAAAATAATTTTCTTGTATTTTTGAAATCAAAAACATATTTGGTTAGTTGAAATTAAAAAAAAATAGTTTTTTGAAGAAAAAAAAATAGAAAATACTAAAATATGTTGTTATTAGGATTTATACTCTAATACTAACTCATTAAATGAGACAGATTCATTAAATTAAATTCATATTTTCATTAACTTTTAAAAATTAAAAACTAAAAACAACCCTTTGCATGTTTTTAGTTTCCTTCATAAATTGAGTTTTGAAAATAATTTTTGTTTTTTGTCCATTTTAGGTTGCCAAACAATTTTTTTAGTCTCAAAAATAGAAAATTATTTTTTAAAACAAAAAATAAGAAGAAAAATCAGTTACGAAACATACCCTAAGTGTTCAGATATATTGAAAAAAAAATGATAATTAATGCATAAAATGCAAAAACGAAAAATAAAAGCATGTTTTATATTATAGGGTCTGTTTGGATACAACTTATTTTGCTGAAAACTGAAAACACTGTAGCAAAATAATTTTTAAATGTATAAAAAAGTATTGTTCACTCTTTTTTTACTGTTCATATGCCTTGGTGCACTGTTCATGTCCCATGTATAATGCACCAGGCGCTGGTCTTTAAAAATAAAAAAATTTAAAAAAAAAGGCTGAAAATACGCAAACCTTACAAATGTGAACGTGAACGTGCTATCCAAACCAGGCTATAGTGTTGGAAATATTACATAAAACAATTTTCTTTCATGATTTTATAAAAAAGAGAAGAAAAAACATATGTGAACAAATTAATGTGTGACTAATTAAGACAAATAGTTTAAAACTCAAACCATACAACTACATTATGAAACTCAAAAATGATCAGGGCTGGTGTTTGAACTTACGTTCTAAGACAGATTTCACCTCTCACACTATTTTCTTAGAAGTATTTTGAGTTTCATGGATGTTTTAATCCTAGAAAACAATGAACAACTACACGTAAAAAAGAAGCAATCTCTACGTACAACAAACATACTCATGTTTGAGACTCTAATGCATGAATGCAAAAAAGTCATTGAATGAAATGAGTGCCCCCTATTTAATGACATACTTGCACTAATTCAACAAATGTACTGATTGCTCGTACATCTAAGTTCATGGATGCGTGCATTCAAATCCATAAAAGAGACCACCGCTCACCCTTGGTACAGTAGTCACTCCACAAGTATAAGTGTTTGTGGGGTGTGGAAGGTAATGGCCGGGGTTCAAGTCTCTAGGAGGAAGTTTCACACACATATATACTTAGATTAGGTTAGAGTAGATTTTCTATTTTGTATCAAAAAAAAATCCATAAAAGAAGGAGGAGCTTAGGGACAACATACCAAATCTAGGAGTGCTTCTTAGCATTCCTTTTGTGACAATCTAACAAACAAACTCCAAAAATGGTAGACATCTTTTTCTATTAATGCTCTCTTGCAAAAATGCAAGCACTCTATAGTTGTCATCATATTCTGGGTCAAATTGACTTTTTGGCAACTCCAAGCATATTCGAAAACCTGGTGTTTGTTTGAAATGAGTGCCCCCTATTTAAAAAGTCATTGATTGAAATGAGTGCCCTCTATTTATTGACGGATTGAGATTAGGTGCAATACCTAGAGTATTGCACCTGATGCAATTCACCAACTTTCTCTCATAAATTTTTTTACATTTTTTACCGTTTAACTTTAATTTTTTAACTCTCTTTTAATATATTCTATTTAATGATTGAGATTGAAAGTTGTTTTTTCAACTTTCAATCTCAGCCATTGATTACAATTGCATTAGGTGTAATACCCTAGGTATTGCACCTGATCTGAATCCTTTGCTGACATACTTGCACTAATTCAACAAATGTAACTCAAAAAAGTCATTGAATGAAATGAGTGCCCCCTATTTAATGATATACTTGCACTAATTCAACAAATGTATTGATTGCTCGTACATTTAGGTTTATGGATGTGTGCATTCAAATTTTATAAAAGAGACCACTACACCCCTTGGTATGGTGGTCACTCCACAAGTATAAATGTTTGTGAGGTGTGGAGGGTAATGGTCGAGGTTCAAGTCTCTAGAAGGGAGTTTCACATACATATACACTTAGATTAGACTAGAGTAGAATTTCTATTTTGTATAAAAAAAAATCCATAAAAGAGGGAAGAGCTTAGGGACAACATACCAAATCTAGGAGTGATTCTTAGCATTCCTTTTGTGACAATCTAACAAACAAACTCCAAAAAATGCTAGACATCTTTTTCTATTAATGCTCTCCTGCAAAAATGCAAGCACTCTATAGTTGTCATCATATTCTAGGTCGAATTGACTTTTTGGCAACTCCAAGCATATTCGAAAATCTGGTGTTTGTTTGAAATCAGTGCCCCCTATTTAAAAAGTCATTGAATGAAATGAGTGCCCCCTATTTATTGACGGATTGAGATCAGGTGTAATACCTAAGGTATTGCACCTGATGCAATTGTAATCAATGACTGAGATTGAAAGTTGAAAAAACAAATTTCAATTTCAACCATTAAATAAAATATATTAAAAGAGAGTTAAAAAGTTAAAGTTAAACAGTAAAAAATGGAATAACACCATCATCCCCAAAAAAGTTTCTCTTATAATTAAGTTTTCTATCCATTGATTTTCTCTCACTTAAAAAATATTCTTATTTTGAAGTTATATTAAAATGAAAATATAAAGGTTTCAACTCATGTACCTTATACACAATTGGGCAATTAGATACCTTTGAAAGAAAAACAATTTAATCTATAAATTGATCTGTTCTTTTTTTTTTTTCTTTTTTTTTTTGTTCAAATAAGTGTTGTCTAAGAATTGTGAGTTGTTGGAAGTATGACCAATTTAAGTTAAGTAGCTTATAGTTTACGGACATTCTTTTGGCTCACAAGGTTTCAAATTTATTTTTTATATTACCATTTACCTTTCCACAAAGTCCTTATATGCTCGCAAGAGTTCAATAGGTTTCAAATGAACCATAAAGGATGGATTAACCAATAATAAAAATAAATTAAATCAAAGAACTCTTTTTTGAAGGTTTTAAAAGAACATAATTGCTTACAAGGCGTGATAAACAAGTCATATATGAGTATATGGAGTCAAATCATCCTATTATTCAATTATGAAAAGACAACATATTGGTCAAACTTTGACCCTCAATACCTTATTTGGTACGTAGATGATTAGCTCTAATCTAATTGACCCACATGACTCAAAATTATTGAGTCTTTTAGGTAAATATTGTAAAAAATAGAGTTTTTTGTGGTTATAGGTACTATTCCAAGTTATTTAAGGGAATGAGGAGAGAGAGTGAATTTCGACAACACTGTTGTCGAAATTCTAACAAAAGTATGAGAGAGAAAAGGAAAAAGTAGGAGAGAGAAATTTTGAAATTTCGGCAACACTGTTACCGAAATTCCTTCTGCCCCAGCCCATGCTGAGTGAGTGAGTGAGTGCCCAATGCTCATGCGCGAGTGCCCGAAGCAACAAAAAAAAAAAAAATTGTTTTGTGGCAATCCCATTGCCGAAAATGGAGGGAAAAGTAATATAAAAAATTGTGGCAATGGTATTGCCAAAATAAGGGGAAAAAAAATTATGGCAATGATATTGCCAAAATAGGGGAAAAAAATTATGGCAATGGTATTGCCGAAATAGGGGGGAAATATCCTTTTCGCTGATCAAGTAAACTGAGTGTTTGATTCTTATTCTAAAAAAGTACATAGATTCTAAAAAAACATCAAAGAAAATTATAGAAGAAAAAAATTATTGATGTGTATAGTAAATAAATAACTGATATTTTTGCAGAGATTCTTTGTAGTGGCATTACCGAGATAGAAGGGAAAAAAAAAGTACATCCACAACATTTTTATTTTTACAATATTTTTACAATAAATCATAGGTTGTTACTGGTTAGTAACAACCTGTCACTTATAATTTGTTGCGAAAATATTATCCAAATAAAATATATATATATATATATATATATATATATATATAGTAAACATATTCTTATCTTTCAGTAGTTTTTTTGACCTAGTTTGTGTATATGTTATATTCTTTCATTTTATATTGTAAAAGTACCTATGAGAAGTCAATCAACCAATCTGTGAAAAGTACCTGTAAAAGTACCTGTCTGAAGGTACATTTTTTACAAACCATCTATATAAAAAATTACAAACTAAGCAAATAATTTCCAATTAAATTAGGGGGCTAAGAAGCTTACTACAATTGCGATACAAAGTGAAGGAATATAGGAATTATAGAGTGATACTTGCAAGAAAAGAAAGAAAGAACAAAAAAATAATAATAATAATTAGATAATCATAAATATCTTCTAAAAACAAAATAACAATAAATAAAAAAATAACATTAATATAACCATATATAAAGCATATAATTAATTTTTATACCAACTAAACTTTAAAGAAAAAGAAACACAAATATACGATTTATTGTACTAAATAAAAATAAAAATAATACACATACATATCTTTATTATAAACCAATAAACATATTATGCAATATATTTTTTCCAAGTAATAGATGTAATAACTGATAATAACAAAGTAAAATTGATTATAAAAATATCACAATAATACAATTTATTACAATTTTTGTGGTCATATACTAATAATAGCAATAAATAATATTAAATAATTTCAAAATTAACAAAACATATGCTTAAATTTAATTAGAGCGTTGAGATGCTTACCACAATTGTGATACCAACTGAAAGAGTGAGAATTATAGGGTGATGCTTGCAAAAAATAAAAGAAAAACACAATTAGATAATAATAAATAAACACAAAATAACAACTGTGGGGAGTAAAAGGATCCAAATGGGCATATGGGCCTTTGGACTGTAGCATGAAGGGCCGACCTGCTTCAGAATTGAACTCTACGAATTGGCCAATATGCCGAGGGTCCAAGGGTGCAGCCGAGGACGAGCTTCTCCTCGGACAAGCCCTAGAGAATTCAAAGCTTCATTATGAAGGTCAAAACTCAACTCTAGAAAGACTAATGGTTAAAAGGGGAAACCCTGAACATTCTCGATACCCTAGTGTTAAGGAAAATATCTAGAGCAAAGGCTGCCACCTCCGCATTAAAGACTCTGCACATACCTCCCTGGCCGCATTAATGGGGAAGTGACCCCTGAACAGTAGAAACTTCTAGTCAGGGTCCCAAAGGGCATCTAAAAAAGGGATATTTAAGGGGTATTTAAGGGGGGAGGAATGCAAAAGGAAGGGGGATCTTGATCTTTCTCTCTCTCGCTTACTCTCTCTCTAAAGAAAAAGAAAAGAAAAGAAATTAAGGATTGTAACCTGTAAGAAAGAAAGAAAAATAATAAAGAAAGAAAAATAATAAAGAAGTAGTCCTCGGCTCGAGTCCGAGGAGATCCATTTTCAATTATCGTTCGTTATTTACCTGTATTCGTTTATAAAAGCCTGTTATCAAGCTCCCAGCACTTCTAACCTAGGTTTCAAGCCCACACTCTACAAATTTTATTGTTTAAAGCTCATTGGGCCTGAGCCCATAATCTTCTTTGGGTCCAGGTGCAATTGTGCACTTACAATTGGCACCGTCTGTGGGAAATCTAGTCTAGAAAAGGTTGGGATACCATGGCAGGCCTAGGTTCTCACCATGCAGAGTCACAGGGATCACAACCGGAGGATCGTTTTGAGCGCATTGAGCATCAAAGGGATCGTGAGGGAAGTGTCCATACAGAATACCCCGGGGCTAGCCATACTCAGGGCGGGGGTAGCACCACCCACGAGGATGGTGCTAGGGCCATGCAGAAGGAGATTAATCGTTTGAAGAGAAAGTTACGCCGCGCCAGACGTAGGTCTTCACCATCCTCATCTAATCCTTCCTCAAAGGAGGAACGGGGAGGTAGCTGCAGCTCAAGATCATGCTCACCCCCGAGTGCAATGTCCTCTGGTGAGGAGGATGACCAGCCAGCTCGCAGACGCAAGAAGGCTCCTCCCAGGGGCTTAGGGAACGATGCTATGAGTCGGGCACTGCACCAACTCTCCAAATCTCCGTTTTCAAGGAGGATTGAGAAGGGGAGGCTTCCCAAGAGATTTACTCAACCCACCTTTACCATCTACAATGGCCGGACTGATCCGGTGGAGCATGTGAGTCATTTTAACCAGAGGATGGCGGTGCACTCTCACAACGAGACCCTGATGTGTAAAGTTTTCCCCTCTAGCTTGGGACCTGTTGCTATGAGGTGGTTCAACGGCCTTAAATCGGGGTCTATAGGTTCGTTTGGGGAGCTTACTAGAGCATTCGCTTCGCGGTTCATTACGTGTAGCAGAGTACCTCGGCCATTGGACTCGCTGTTATCCATGACCATGAGGGAAGGGGAGACGCTGAAAGCATACTCCGACCGTTACTGAGAGATGTTTAATGAAATAGATGGCGACTTTGATGAGGTGGCGCTTAATACCTTTAAGGTAGGCCTTCCTACTGATCACGACCTGAGAAAGTCTTTGACTAAAAAGCCCGTCCGCAGCGTACGTCGCCTCATGGACCGTATTGACGAGTACAAGAGAGTGGAGGAAGACCAACAGCAAGGAAAGGGCAAGGAGAAGGTTATTCCGCAAGAGCGAAGGGATTTCAGGTTAGACAGGTACCACAATAACAAGCCGATGAGAGATTACGTTGGGCAGTCCGGCTCGGCAGCACCTCAGGCCATGAACACTGTGTTCCGAGAACCAGTACATCAGTTGCTGGAAAAAGTGCGTAAGGAGCCCTTCTTTAGATGGCCTGATAAAATGGCAGGAGACCCTGCGAAGAGGAATCAGAACCTCTTTTGCCAGTACCACCAGGACGTGGGCCACACTACCGAGAACTGTCGGACCCTTTGGAACCACTTGGAGCAGTTTGTCAGCGAAGGAAAACTGAAGCAGCACTTATGCCAACCTAGCGGGCAGGGCAGTCAATCTGGCTTAAATAATCAAAGGAATAATTCATCCCGGCCGGCGTTAGGAACAATTAATGTTATTTTTGCTGCACCTGGCAGGACCGGCTCGGCTCCCACTAGGGTGATGGCAGTTTCACATCCTCAAGCCAAGGAGTCGGGCTGCAGGCCGAAGAGGTTGAAGCTCAATTTGCCCGTCTTGGGATTTGCCGAGGAGGATAAAGTAGGGACTATCCAACTCCATGACGATGCTCTTGTAGTTACGCTTAGGATAGGGAACTATGATGTGAGGAGGGTGATGATAGATCAGGGCAGCGGTGCAGATATCATGTACCCTGATTTATTTAAGGGGTTAAGATTGAAGCTGGAAGATCTTACTCCTTATGACTCGCCACTTATAAGCTTCGAAGGGAGGGCCGTTGTGCCAAAGGGACAGATTCGTTTGCCCGTTCAATCCGGCTCAGAAACGGTTGAAGTGGATTTCATTGTGGTTGACGCGGATTTCATTGTGGTTGACGCGTACTCTCCATACACGGCCATCCTCGCCAGGCCTTGGCTGCACGCTCTGGGAGCTGTCTCCTCTACTTTGCATGTTAAAGTTAAATTCCCCTCGGGGGAATATGTTGAGGAAGTTCTCGGCAGCCAATCGGTGGCCAGGCAATGCATATCGGCTGCAGTGCTGCACCAGACAGAAGCCGAGTCTTCGGCTTTGATCACCAAAGACTTATAGCAGTTAACGGCTCCTGATGCATCTAGAATGATGACAGGAGAGGGGGCTCAGTGTGAGGAGTTAGAGAAGTTTTTGGTAGCTGATGATCCAGAGAGGTTCTTCCAAGTCGGCATACGTTTGCCACACCAGGAGAAAGTGGAGTTGTTAGAATTTCTGAAGGACAATATTGATGTTTTTGCGTGGGACCCGTATGAGGCTCCAGGTGTAAATTCGAGCTTCATTTGCCATCGTTTGAATGTCAACCCTGCCATTGTTCTGAGAAGGCAGCCACCTCGGCGTTCTTCCAAAGAACATTTCGAGGCTGTAAAGGAAGAGGTGCTCAAACTCAAGAGGGCTGGGGCTATTAAAGAGGTTTTCTACCCCGAATGGTTGGCACATACGGTTGTGGTTAAGAAGAAGAATGGAACATGGAGAGTATGTGTGGACTACACAGATTTGAACAAAGCCTGCCCCAAGGACTCATTCCCAATGCCGTGTATTGATCAACTGGTGGATGCCACTGTCGGACATCCTCGAATGAGTTTTTTGGATGCTTTCCAGGGTTACCATCAGATTCCATTAGCATTGGAGGATCAAGAGAAGACTGCTTTCATTACTCCAACGGGGAACTACCACTATAAGGTCATGCCATTTGGGTTGAAAAATGCTGGGGCTACTTACCAAAGAATGATGACCAGGATGTTCGAACAGCAACTGCGTAAGACTATTGAGGTGTATGTGGACGATTTGGTGGTAAAGAGCAAAACAATACCTTCGCACGTCCAAGATCTAGCCGACACATTCCAGGTGCTAAGAAAGTACAGGCTGCGCCTCAATGCCTCAAAATGCTCTTTTGGTGTGGGGTCCGGAAAGTTTTTGGGATACATGATTACTCACAGAGGCATAGAGGTGAACCCAGTGCAGGTTAAGGCTATTCAGGATTTGCAACCGCCTCGGAACCCGAAAGAAATCCAGAAATTGACCGGGATGATTGCCGCATTGAATAGGTTTATCTCTCGGTCAGCTGACCGATGTCATCCCTTCTTCCAATTGTTGAATAAGTGGAAAGGGTTTCAATGGACCGAGGACTGCGTGTTAGCTTTCCAGTAGCTTAAACAATATCTTTCTCGGCCACCCATTTTGTCTCGCCCCGAGGCGGACGAGGTCTTGTTTGCTTATCTGGCAGTGGCCGTACACGCGGTCAGCCTGGTCCTTATCAGGAATGAAAGTGGGGTGCAAAGACCGGTCTACTATGTTAGTAAGTCTTTGAATGAGGCCGAGGTGCTCTACCTGCTCTTGGAGAAAGCGCTTCTGGCTATAGTTCATGCCACGCGGAAGCTCCTTCATTATTTTCAGTCTTATACTGTAGTGGTTCTGACCCAATTGCCTCTCAAGGAAGTGTTACGCAGCGCCGACTACTCTGGTAGGGTGGCAAAGTGGGGAACCATTTTAGGAGCTTTTGACGTTAAATACAAGCCTCGCACCTCGGTGAAGGGCCAGGTCCTCGCTGACTTGGTGGCAGAGTTTACTGAACCATTGCCAGAAGAGACTCTAAAAGAAGCACACATGGATGAAAAATCAGTTGGTGTGATCACGGCCGCAAGGCCTTCGACTTGGAAAATGTATGTGGATGGGGCAGCTAATCAGAGAAGGTCTGGTGTGGGACTTGTTCTGATATCCCCAGAAGGAATTATCTTCGAAAAATCTCTAAGGCTGTCATTCTTGGCTACTAATAATGAAGCCGAATACGAAGCAGTTCTGGTAGGCATGAACATGTTACATAAGATGGGTGGAAAGGAAGTCCATGCGTTCTCGGACTCTCAGTTAGTGGTCGGCCAGGTCATGGGGACCATGGAGGCCAGGGACCCAAGAATGCAAGAATATTTGGCCCAGGTCAAGCGTCAGCAAGCAGAATTTGACTCCTTTGTCTTAGCTCACATCTCTAGGAGTGGGAACACTCATGCCGATTCTTTGGCTACGTTAGCAACGTCCTCGGCTGAGGATTTGCCCAGGATTATCCTTGTGGAGGATTTGCTGGAGCCAACTATTATCCCCGCCAAGGCGGCTCGCATCCATCTAATAAGGCTCGGGCCTAGTTGGATGGACCCAGTCGTATCTTTTCTTAAGAACGACATCCTTCCTGAGGACAGGTCTGAAGCAGAGAAGGTGCGTCGGAAGGCGCCACGTTTTTGGCTATCCGAGGATCAGAAACTGTACAAACGGTCCTTCTCAGGACCGTACTTGTTGTGTGTGCACCTTGAATCAACGGAAGCACTTCTCGAGGAACTGTATGAAGGGATTTGTGGAAGCCACACTGGGGGAAGGTCCTTAGCCCATAGGGCCCTGACTCAGGGTTATTGGTGGCCCAACATGCAGAGGGAGGCTCAGGACTATGCTAGAAAATGTGATCAATGCCAGAGGTTCGCCCCTAATATTCATCAACCTGGAGGGGTTCTCAACCCTCTCTCCAGTCCTTGGCCTTTTGCGCAGTGGGGATTGGACATAGTGGGGCCATTTCCGAGAGCAGCAGGAAATAAAAGATGGCTTCTTGTGGGAACAGACTATTTCACCAAATGGGTTGAGGCCGAGCCCTTAGCAAATATCAGAGATATTGATTCCAAGAAGTTTGTCTGGAAAAATATTGTCACTAGATTCGGTATACCACACACACTTATCTCCGACAATGGCGTACAATTTGACAGCAAGGCCTTTAGGCAATATTGTGGTGACATGGGTATCATAAACAGATACTCCACCCCAGCTTATCCTTAGGGAAATAGGCAAGCCGAGGTCGTTAACAAGGTCATAGTCAGTGGGCTTAAGAAAAGGTTGGACGATGCGAAAGGCAGATGGGTAGAAGAGCTCCCTCATGTTCTATGGACGTATCGGACCACACCGCGCAGGTCCACGGGAGAAACGCCATTCTCTATGACTTATGGAGTCGAGGCGGTGATACCTATGGAATCTGGTTTTCCCACCCTAAAGACGAGCTCTTTTAGCCCGGAGAATAACAATGGACTCTTGGAGAAAGGTCTTGATTTACTCGAGGAACGACGCGAGGCAGCTATGGTCTAAATGGCTTACTATCAACAGAAGCTAAAACGGGGATATGATGCCCATGTGAAGCTAAGGCCACTTGCACCTGGTGATCTTGTACTAAGAAAGGTTGTAGGGACTTCTAAAAACCCAGCTTGGGGTAAGCTAGGACCCAACTGGGAATGCCCCTATCGCATTGTTTCAGTAGCAGGCATAGGGTCATATCGGCTAGCTGACCTAGATGAAAGAATTGTACCACGTCCGTGGAATGTAAATAACCTTAGAAGGTATTATTATTAATAAAACGTGCTTTTGTTGGTTAACATTTCAAAGTTATAAGTACCATTAACATTTGAAGTTACTGTTCTTAAGAATCAAACAGAAACTTGGTTAAGTGCAGTCCTCGGACCACAAACCTTGTGGAAATTGATGTCTTGTCATTTGTTAAACAGAACCTTAGTTAGGCCGGGTCCTCGAACCTCCTACTTTGGGAAAATTAACATTTGAAGTTCTTGTTCTTAAGAATCAAACAGAAACTTGGTTAAGTGTAGTCCTCGGACCACAAACCTTGTCGCTGTTCTTAATATTTTGTCACTGTTCTTATTCTCATCACCCGTTTTTTATGGAAATCATTATCTCACCATTTATTAATTTGGATCTCAAGTTCTTCATCTTTAAGTGTTAAGCAGAATTTTCGTAAGGAATGGTCTTCGGACCTTACATCATACTGAAAGCAATATGTCAGATTACAAAGGTTTAACTGTAATATGAATTGTCTAAACTTTAACATTATTTGATGTCTAAATTAAGTTATGAGGCAGTTCTGAAGTCATAGTTATTTGCATAGTGGAGTTATACTTATTTATTCTGTTTTCCCTCTAACTATTTGTTATTGAAAGCTCTCATGGCAAGCATAAAAAGTATAAAGTAAAACAAAGACAACATGAACGAAAGTTGAATAAAAATCTTCTTCATTAATTATATACAAAGAAGGGGGGTACAGAAAATTTCTACACTAGGCCCTAAACTAAGGAAGGGGGGTCTTGGAGGGAGTTGCTGCTAGCCTCAGTACTCTTCAACTCCAGTTCAAAGGTGGACAAAACTTGCTTCCCTTTGTCTGTTGAAGGAACGAGGGGCTCCATGTCTTGGACTTGCTCCTTCTCGGCTCCATCACACTTGTCCTTCTCTTTATAGGAACCTTCAGATTCTGTAGGATCAGGAACAAGCTCTTGCACCACAGGAGGAAGGGCAGGAGGGGCAGCAACAGGAGGGTCTTCAATTTCCTGTATGTCTAGGGGGAGCCAAATGTTCTCGGGCTTCCTCAGCTCGGAAGTTTGAGGAACCCCTGCCACATTCATGGCCTCTCCCCAGACCAGCTGACAGTACTCTCGGCACAAGGCCGCAAAAGCCTCTGTCAGCTCTTCTTGTGTTCTAGTCACTCCCTCCTGATAACTGGCCTTCTTCGCGGCCCCCAGGGTGTGCTTGTGGGCGCGAGCCTCATCCTTCGCACGCGTAAGCTCCTTTTCTAAGTCAGAGCGTACCCGTTGGACTTGGGCAAGCTCGTCATCCTTTTGGCGGAGAAGCTTACGCTGCCCCTCCACTTGTCCCTCCATCGTTTTCAGGCTGGCCTTGTCACCATCTCTTTCTCTTTTCAAGTCGGCCAGCTCTGACGTGATCTTCCCGTTCTCTGCTAAGGCCTAGCCTAGGGATCTTTCTGTCTCTTGTCTTAGCTCTTGCTCCATCCCAGCGCGCTTCCGAGAATCCTCCACGAACTTCTCGGCCGCGAAAACCTCTTGGATGGACTGCAAATATGTTAGGAGGTTAAAAGCAGTGAAGTGCTTACAAATAAATATAGAATATAAATGTAAGATGGAACTTACCAGAGCTAAGCCCCTTTTTAACGAGAGGAACAGCTGCGGCTGGCCCATCTTCTCCAAGGACTCCATGTCCCTGGGCAGCAGAAGAGGACGCTCCAACACCTCGGCTAAGTGGTGGGCGTGGCCTTGTTGGACTGCCCTGATGCTGAAGTGGCAGGGAATAGGGGCGCCGTCTAGCCTCAAGTTAGGAGACCAGGTGGTTGGTGCTCGGCGCACCTCGGCCACGTCCCTGATCTCCCCACTCTCAACTGAGCGGGCGTGCCCTTTACCCTTGTCCAACTTCGGCTGCTGTGCCGGCGGCGGCTGTTGTTTTAGCTTCTTTGGTTTCTCGCCACCAGCCCCCTCGGCATCCACTTTTCTTTTCTTCTTAAAATCGTCAGTGGGAGGTTTTGGCTCGGCTGGAGGAGGGGGTAGTGGCAAGGCAGGGGGAGCTTGGGACCCTCTTGCTCCTTTCTTTGCCACTCGGGCGCCCCTGTCAGTCATAAGGTCCTTCAGCTTGTCCATCTCTTCTTCAACAGAACTGTCGTCTGGACGCGCTATCACTAGACCAGCGATCCCAGAGGCTTCAGCTTCTTCTTCTTCCTCGTCGGAAAGGATGACAAACGGGTTTCCGCGAGGTCGTGGGGAGTCCTCGAGCCGAAACTGGTCTATCTCCTCGTCCAACGTGTTCGAGGAAGACACACGCTCCTCTGGGACAGCAATTGCCTGAGGGTGCACAGCGAGGGGAACCGCTGCTATGGCCTGTGCGTACAACACTGTGTTTAGGGCGTCAGGGATGTCGTAGTCGGCCAGAAAGTGGGGTCTGGCTACGTTAATTTTCCTACGCCTTCGGTCACCCGCGATTATCGCGTTCTCGATCTCCTGGAAGTCCGAGGAGACGGGATTGTACCCCAGAATCAAGTGGGCCGCCCTAAGTTGTAAGTCTCTACTAACGAACACCTCGGAACGTAGCACTCTATTCAAATCTGCAACGTTGCAGTGGCTCAAGCGTGGGCGTACGTTTTGCTTATCTGCAAAGAAAAACATCCAAATAAACAAACATGTCAGAGGCGCAAAACATATAACAAATTAAAGGTAGACGCGTAAGAAATTGCAAGTGCACATTCCTAGATGATTCAAGGAATTATGGGATGGGAAGTTAAATCCTAAAGGTGTCGCACCTGGATCTCCCCACTCAACTGGGCAGTGGGGGCCGTCGTGCTAGTTGCCAGAGACGATGAGGTAGTCATCCTTCATGCCTTTATTGGATTTGGGCAAACAGGAGATCAACCTAACTACGCTGGAGCGGGATTTGATGTAGTAACCTACTCTAGTGAGTTTGTGGCATTCGTACATAAAGACGACGTCATGCCAGGTGAGGTTCAGACCCATTTGCTCATTTAGAGCGTCGACGCTACCTAAAACTCTAAAAACATTTGGAGCGCACTGATCGGGACACAACCGATGGTTGCGGAGGTATTCCCTAGTTACGGGTTTCATTGGGAGGGTCATCCCACCTTCTATAAAGGCGACCATAGGGATGATGACCTCTCCGGTTTTCCTAGAACCAGCCACGGCCTCTGCCGGGCAGTATTCTAAACCTACGTCGCTGGGAATACGATACTTGGCTCTAAAGCCTTCCATCCCAGCGGCGGTATCAACTAGACACTTGAACTTCCCCATCAGAAAGAAACGAAAAAACTAAGTTCTAAGGGTGAGAACTGTTATAAGGGTAGCCGAGGACAGGGTCCGAGGAGGAAGGGTTAAGAGAAAAGAAATGAGAACTTACAAATTTCGAGTTGTGCAAATTTCCACGGATTTCTGCAGACAAAAGGTGAATGCTGATGTTTTGATGGGATTAGCCTCTGGAGAAATAAATGAAGGCGCAGGTTCCCGAAGCGTCATGACGTGTGGGAAGCGGCCTCGAAATTGTATTTGTCCCGCCCAAATCTTCACGGAGTAACAAGGACCATTGGATGCTCATCTCACCGTTGAACATGGGGGACAAGTTATAACTTACGGTAATAAATGCGCGTATTTTTGAAAATAAAATCGCCAAGTGGCACCCTCTGGAACGCGAAACGGTTTTCACACGTGTAGTTATTTACAGAAAGGGTGGGGAAGGTGTTCGTTGGATCAAAACCCTATTTTTTCTCCTCGGATGATGAAAAATAGAGTTTTGAGGGGCTATTGTGGGGAGTAAAAGGATCCAAATGGGCATATGGGCCTTTGGACTGTAGCATGAAGGGTCGACCTGCTTCAGAATTGAACTCTACGAATTGGCCAATACGCCGAGGGTCCAAGGGTGCAGCCGAGGACGAGCTTCTCCTCGGACAAGCCCTAGAGAATTCAAAGCTTCATTATGAAGGTCAAAGCTCAACTCTAGAAAGACTAATGGTTAAAGGGGGAAACCCTGAACCTTCTCGATACCCTAGTGTTAAGGAAAATATCTAGAGCAAAGGCTGCCACCTCCGCATTAAAGACTCTGCACCTACCTCCCTGGCCGCATTAATGGGGAAGTGACCCCTGAATAGTAGGGCAGAAACTTCTAGTCAGGGTCCCAAAGGGCATCTAAAAAAGGGGTATTTAAGGGGGGAGGAATGCAAAAGGAAGGGGGATCTTGATCTTTCTCTCTCTCGCTTACTCTCTCTCTAAAGAAAAATTAAGGATTGTAACCTGTAAGAAGGAAAGAAAAATAATAAAGAAGTAGTCCTCGGCTCGAGTCCGAGGAGATCCATTTGCAATTATCGTTCGTTATTTACCTGTATTCGTTTGTAAAAGCCTGTTATCAAGCTCCCAGCACTTCTAACCTAGGTTTCAAGCCCACACTCTACAAATTTTATTGTTTAAGGCTCATTGGGCCTGAGCCCATAATCTTCTTTGGGTCCAGGTGCAATTGTGCACTTACAACAACAATAATAAAAATGTTTGTAGTCCTAACCATAAAAAATTCATTAACTAAAATTTGAATAAAAACAACAACAACAATAATCATAATCGCTGAAGTAAAAAGCAAAAAAACTTACATTAACTCAAAACTTACAATTCTTAGTTGTGCACGCTGAAACAAAACAGAAGAAAAACTGAATAATCGGAAGAGATGAAAAGTAGAAGTGTAAGTTTGTGAGGAAACTTCAAGAAGGGCACTTGCCTTTTATTGGAAAGAGGTGAAATAAAAAGACAAAAAGAATCACTTGTCACGGGGAGATTACAGAAAGTAAAAAGAATAAGAATCTCTGAAGAATGACATAAAAAGTCAAAAGAATAAGAATCTCTGAAGATGGTTTTATTGGGAACGATGAATGAAATCTTTTCAGGCAGAAAATAAGAACAGGAGGAAGAGGTGAATTGATTGATTGATTGACTCCTCATTGCTACTTTTACAATATGAAATGAAAGAACATGACATATACACAAACCAAGTCAAAAAAACTACTGAAAGATAAGAATATGTTTACTATATATATTTTTTATTTGGACAATATTTTTGCAACAAATTATAAGTGGCAGGTTATTAGTAGTTATTATTGTTGGGGCAAAAAAATATCTTAGCGTTAGGTTCAAATTTGAACCAGCAACAATTAACTACCTATGATTTGTTGTAAAAATATTGTAAAAATAAAAATGTTGTGGACGTACTTTTTTTTTCCTTCTATTTCGACAATGCCACTGCAAAGAATCTCTGCAAAAATCTTAGTTTTTTTTTTTTATAGTACACATCAATCATTTTTTTCTTTTATAACTTTCTTTCATGTACTTTTTAGAATTTATGTACTTTTTTAGAATCTATGTACTTTTTTAGAATAAGAATCAAACACACTCAGTGTACTTGAATTTGTATCAGACAAACGGATAAGAATCAAACACACTCAGTGTACTTGAGTTTGTTTTAGATGGCTTTTCCCCTCTATTTCGGCAATGCCATTACCACAATTGGTTTTCCTTTTTTTAATTTTTTTTTTTCCATTTTCAGTAATGGCATTGCTACAATTTTTTTTTTTCCTTTTTCCCTCTTTTTCGGCAATACCATTGCCATAATTCTTTTTCTTTTTTTTTTTTTCTTTTTTCCTTATTTCAGCAATACCATTGCCATAATTCTTTTTTTGTTTCTCTCTCTTTTCCCCCTATTTCGGCAATACCATTGCCACAAATTTTTTTTTTCTCTCTTTTCCCCTATTTCAGCAACACCATTGCCACAATTCTTTTTTTTTTCTTTCTCTTTTCCCCCCTATTTCGGCAATACATTGCCACAATTTTTTTTTCTCTTTTTCCCCCTATTTCCGTAATACCATTGCCACAAATTTTTTTTTTTTTTTTTAACTTTTCCCTCCATTTTTGGCAATGGGATTGCCACAAAACAAATTTTTTTTTTTTTTGCTTCGGGCACTTGCACATGGGCATTGGGCACTCACTCACTCATTCGGGTAGGGGCTGGGGCACAAGGAATTTCGGTAACAGTGTTGCCAAAATTTCAAAATTTCTCTCTCCTACTTTTTCCTTTTTTCTCTCATACTTTTGTTAGAATTTCAACAACAGTGTTGCCAAAATTCACTCTTTCTCCTCATTCCCCTAAATAACTTGGAATAGTGCCTATAACCACAAAAAAACTCCATTTTTTGCAATATTTACCCAAAAGACTCCAAAACTATTGGTTCGATAATTTTTCATGCGTTCTTACTAATACCACATTTATAAGAAATACATATGTGATATTATGACCACTTATAAAAAGCTGTCATAATTTCATAAATAAGGAATAGAATTGAGAGGCTCATATAAATAAATTCTTGTGACATATTCGACATTTTTTTAGAATGACATTGGTTGAATGTCTTATATAATATGAAACACAAAAATAAGATTCATGTTGGTTTTCCCTACTTCAGGAACTATGAGAGTGCGAAGTAGTAACTAGCAAGCATAACACTTTTTGGACAAAAAATTATTCCCTTTTTTTCCATGACTTCATTTTCTACAAAAGCACGAAGGACGGAAGGTGCAACCTTAATACTTTTTGGACAAATTATCTTCTTCTTTTTTAGTCCAAATTGGTATTTGTAATTTTTACCCTATTGATACCATAATCTAATTCCAAAATAAAAAGGGCTATTTCATTCCAAATTTGCAAAAACCCTAAAGTTTGTTTTATTAAAATTAGCCCATTAAGCCTTGAGAGCCAAGGTCTGTCCCAAAGGCCCAATGGGCAATAATATTATTAGGCCCAAAAATGGATTTTCTTTTTCTTTTTCTTTTTTTTTTTTGATAGGAATGGATTTTTTTTTTTTTCATAAACATTGAATGACATTATGAAAGTCCATGATACACAAGTTTTTGTCCTAGTAGCATAAATTATTAACATTAGGCATTTTTAACCAAACTTTGTCGTTTATTTTATATCAATAATAGGTTCTATCAATCAAAAAAATATATGAAGATAGGTTCTATCCAAAAATTAATAATAATAATAATATAGGGGTATACTCATGTCACATTTGGTAGGGTTGAAGAAAAAAATTTCACCAATCTACCATTAGTAGGTTCGAAAAATTCCAAACCACTACCAACCCAACAAACTACAAAATGAGAAGTTGGTAGAAAATTTGGGCGGTTTCAACTCGACAAATTGAGAAAGTTAGTCTAGTTAGCTTTAGTTATGTGTTGTATACTAAACTTCAGAATTTATTTTATCATTTACAAATAAACTTAAAAAATATTTCCTCTAAATCCTATAAATTATTGAAGAATTTGCAACAAAAATATAAACTACTAAATTAAATTATAGGAAGTGTCCACTTTCTCATAAATTAAACGTGAAATGACGCTTATAGAACCATCATGGCAAAATGGCGTAAATGTACTTTTGGTCCCTATATTTTGGGGTCATTTCTATTTTGGTCCCTACATTTTCATTTCTCCACTTTTAGTCCCTAAATCAATTAACGCGTTTCATTTTGGTCCTTACCGTCACTCACTTAATAGAAATTGCTGATGTGGTAAACGGCGTCTACTGTTAACACATTAAATGTTGACGTGGTCAATAAAATAATATTAAAAATGCCACGTCAGCTTATAAATTTTTAAAAATAATTATTTATTTATTTTAACTAAACAAAAAAATTAAAAACAGATTGTTTAAAAAAGAAATTAAATTTATTAAATTAAAAACAAAATCTTTACATTTTGATCTTCCTAGTCATCATGATTCATGAGTTTTTCCTCAAAATCAAGAACATGCCAACATGAAACACCCAAAATCAAAAGGCACAAAAATCCAACACACCCACAAAGAACCAAATTCTCTATCACCGATCCAAACCAAAACCAATTCATTACAAAACCCACCACCACAATGCCACCGCAAAGAGGAAGAGAGAAGAGAAATTGCAAACCCACCACCACGATGCTGGATTTGAGCAAAGGAGATTGAAATTTCGCTAGACGTCGTCGGATCTGAGCGAAGGAGAGTGACCGAAACACACCGAAACGAAATACCTTGAGGAATCAAGAACAGTCTCCACCGAAGACTCCTGAGGCTGACCTGGCAATACAAAGCACGCGGCGAATAAATCGCCGAAACCCAGGTCCTAGAGTCGGATCTCACACCGAGCTTTACACGACACGACCCGAAGCCGACCCGACCAGATCTTATTGGATTAGAGCCACTCCCTGCACTTGTACTCGCCCGAGGTGGAACAAGGTGGGATTTTGTAGACGGAGACTTCGCGGACTACGAGGAGTGTGTGTTCCAATGCTTCTTCATCGTTCACCTCTACTTCTATGTCACCTTCCTGGAACGGCATCGTTTTTTTTTTTTTGTGGAAATGGGAATGGAATGTGGGTTCGAATTGGGGTTGGTTTGGGATCTAGAGAGGTATGAAGTGTGAGTTAGTAAGGTATTTGTATTCTGTAGATCTGTGACTTTTGATTTTGGGTGTTTCGTGTTGGTATGATTTTGAGGAAGAACTCATGAATCATGATGACTAGGAAGATAAAAAATGTAAAGAATTTTGTTTTTAATTTAATTTCTTTTTTAAACCATCTGTTTTTAATTTTTTTTATTTAGTTAAAATAAATAAATAATTTTAAAAAAAAATTTATAAGCTAACGAGGTATTTTTAATATTATTTTATTAGCCATGTCAGCATTTAATGTGCCAACAGTGGACGCCGTTTGCCACATTAACAATTTCTGTTAAGTGAGTAACGGTAAAAACCAAAATGAAACACATTAATTGATTTAAAGACTAAAAATAATAAAATAAAAATATAAGAACTAAAATAAAAATGACCCGAAAATATAAAGACTAAAAATACATTTACCCCTTTAAAAATTAGGACCACGACGGTTCTATAAGCGGAATGAAACGTGAGTTTTAAGAAGACAAATGCCAAGTGGGGGCGAAAACAGACATACTTTTGAAAAACATGGGTCCAAATTCCAATTATTTCATTTAAAACCAACAAACAACAAAAAACGGTAGCGTAGAGTTGCTGAGAAAATAACAGCGATCTCTTCACACAAACACACAGAGAGAGATGAATAAAGTTTCGAAACGCAGCAGATCCCTGCGTTTCTTTCTACTCTTGGCTTCGTTTTCTCTACAATTCCTTTCAGGTTCGTCTCTCAGATCTCTACTTGTTCATTCGTTATATAATTTGAGTTTTTTGAATTTTTTTTTACAATAATTTATGCTGGGTTTGTAGATGAATGCTGTTTTGAATTTCATGTTTGCTTAGCTAATTTACGTTTGGTTACCGAGAAAAGTATTGTATGCGTTAAAAGTAAAATTGGGTTTTAAAAAGATTTCTGTTTGGCTGCTTTAGAGAACTGGGTCTTGGATAAAGAAAGTAGATTTGTATTTTGGTGTCTGAAATTTGGTGTAAGTTAGATTTTTGTGCCTTGTGTTTAAAAAAAGTTGCAATTTTGGCGTAGAAAATATTTGAAAGGATTCAAATTTCGTCGTTCTGTCTATTATTCATGCTAACAATGCTACAAACACAATAAATTTGTCCACTTGTAGTTGTGATAGATTGTGATTAGTGCAATATTATATTCACTGGAACCGCTACTGACATCATGAAAGGATTCAATTTCAGCGTTCTGTCTATTTTTCATGCTAAAAATGCTACAAACACATTGAATTTGTCCACTTGTTATCGCGTTAGATTGTGATTAGTGCAACATTACTTTCACTAGAACCGCCACTGACATTACTTTTATTGAAAACCAATCACAACATGCCACTTGAATAGTTGTGAAAGAAGTTGTGTATCTAGACTCCATTGCTTTCCATTAAGTTATTTCTAGGCTGCGTAAGCCTTTTAGTGTGTCATGTCAGCACTCGGTTTTTTGATGGGATGAAACTGATACCTAATAAATTTTTTAAAGACAAAATTGTAACTTTTTGAGTTTGAGAGACGAAAAAGGCACTTGAACCACATTTTAGGGAGGAAAATTGCATTTAGTCTTTTCTTATATGTTGCTTTTATCAAATGATGGACACCCTCAACCTGTGTCTGTTCTTAGTGTTATATATCTTGTTCATAGTTAATCCAAGCCCGAAGAAGGAGATGGGTTGCTATAGCTTGACAGCCAATATAAAAATTTAGTCACTTTATTATGAATTATTCTTAGTAATGTTCCAAATAATGAGTTACTAAAAGTTTGAGTACTTTTTAAATTTTATTAATTTTCTCTGATTTCTAATGCATTTTAAAGAAAAAGGTTTTCTAAAGCAGAAACAAGGATGGGATGACCCATGTGGTTTTATACTGCCTTTGTGTCATCCAAAATAGATGAATTTGGAACTTTTACTATTGAAAGAATTATGAAGACTTCTATTTGTTTAAATTCTTGGTGAGAGTTAAAGCTCAATGCACTTGTTGGTGGTCATAGAAGCAAGACATGGGCACTGTGTTTTCAGTTAATGTTTTAAAGGTTGGAAAGAACTGTGGTCTTAGAACAACATTTGCTTGTTTAGGAATATGAGCTAATTGGTGACCTATGGCTATATTTACCAACTCTATTTTAAGAATTAGCTTTATTTTTTTTATTAGTAATTACATCCACACATGGTGGATCTTAAGCCCACATCATCACTCTCTGCCTTGCTCTTTTAGGGGTAGGATGTGCCATTTGAGCTAGTGCTTATCGGATCTATTTCATGCATTATCTTTGCCTCCTAAATTATGTACCCTGAGCAAAATCAGTGAATGCATCCCCTTATATACATCTAGGAAAAAGATAAAGATAAAGATAATAATAATAATAAATATAATATTGGATTTACATGGTTTTTGCTAGTTTTATAATAAGTGCTGAGCTAACAAAGCTGAAAATCTATATCTAATGCAATTGCTTAGATTTTTTTTAATTGGATTTTTTCAGGCTTTTCTGATGACTCGTCGATTACCAAAAATGGCACAAAGGCTGAGACTCATGCTACTTCCAGTAGTAGCACTGGATCTACAGTCCTCATTGTATTCCTTGTACTCTTGGTCCTTGTGGTAATCTCCTTCTTCCTTTTCAAGGAGTGGCAAAGGAAGAAGAGAGAAGAGCAGTATGCTCGTCTTTTGAAGTTGTTTGAAGAGGATGATGAGCTTGAAGTTGAACTTGGTCTTCGGGATTGACCCGTATTCCTTAAAATTTGAAGTTGATAATAGTTGAGGTACATCTTCCATGTATATATTTTTGTTCTGGTTCTGTACAGGCAAGACTTTCCTGGTCCATTTTCTTATGCTTTCAAGAGAAATGCTTAATATATACATATATTGTAATTAGAGGCCACTGGAGTGGCACACTTCTTATAAATTTTTCATGTTAATTTATCAGTAGTGGAATTTTCCTCCTCTCCCCACTGTACATGTTGAAGCTTCATGATTAATGAGACTCATCTTCTCTCTGTATTATATATGTACTTTATTACTCTTTGATCTTCAATTCTGACAAATCTTTTGCATTATGAGCTGAACAATTGATAAAATTTCCTATTTTTTCTACTTGTTTAGATATAAAATTATATAATATCTTATATATTTATTTTTTCTTCCCATGTTCCAACATAGTGGAATCAAATATTAAGTCAGAGAAGGATGTAATTGAGTTAAAATTATCATCATTGCTGTGGGCCTCTGTTGGAGTTGGTTGGTTCTTTCATAAGCTTGTGCTGCTGAAATTTGTTGTCCTTATTTTCAGCTATACTATAAGTTGCTAACTTGCTATATACATTCTTTACGATCTTTGTCCTATAATTTCTGATTTTCAAACATATGTAATTGCTTTTTATAGTTTCTGGTCTTCCATTGATCATCTTAATAATTGATGACGTAATCATTTGGTTTATTCTTGGCAGGCTTTGTGGCTTTTATCATCTGGAAAAGTTTCCTTTAATAGCCAGGTTTGGGATGTGATGTCCTCATATAAGGTGAGAGAATATTATGTCGTAATTGTAATATTTGTAATGATATTCAAAGTGAAAATTTTTACTTGGACAAGGCTTCTGTCTCTGTGTTAGATAAGAGGGGGTGATACACTTTTTGTATGAAATTCTTCGAGGTCTTAATCAAAAGGTTCTGAAAATGACCTCAAATTCCAATTTACATATTTGATTGACTTTATTTTTTTATTCATCAACATGGTCTAATGCCTGTATGGAAAAGAGCCATTTTTATATGCTTTAAAGTAGTTTTATGCTTTCTGGTGGCTGATGTAAGATGATATGAAACTTGGGACACAAATCTTGTTCCATCATTCTGCGCTATATAGTATCTACTTTCCATGATAGATGGTGAGTGCCTGTGTGTCTATGCCTGGAGCTGAAAATAAAGAGGAAACCTAATATATATTCAGAGCAATATAGTTCGGTCTTATTTGATTAATGATGATATGAAACTTGGGACACAAACCTTTTTCCATCATTCTGTGCTATATAGTTCCTACTTTCCATGATAGACTGTGAGTGTTTGTGTGTCTATGCCTCCAGCTGAAAATAAAGAGAAAACCTAATCTATATTCAGAGCAATATAGTTTGTTCTTATTTGATTAATGATCAATGGCTGCATGTGTGGGATTATTTACTTTTATTCATCCCATCAACCCCACCCCCCGCAAAAAAATAAAATAAAATAATAATAATAATAATAGTGCATTTAAAAAGTGAAATTTGTTGCTTTCAAGGCGATAGAGAAATTATCCCGTACACTTGGTATAGTACACTTCTCTCTTGCATTCTCTTGCATAAGGGTGGACTCTGCAGGACCACATATGTAGCCCACCATTGTGTGAGAGGAGAGAATAGTAACTGGGTGAGTTGAATAATTTCAATTGGGCCATATATGGTACTAGTGGATTGGTAAGTTGGAAGTTTTCATTGGCTTTTCAAACTGTATCCTCTTTTTCACAAAAACATTCAAAGATATAAAACTTGATGTTTAGATTATCCATGAATTCTAAAACAGAACAAGAGTTAGTATTTCCTAATACAATCATCAAATAATACAGTAGTTGCAACAATGATTTTTTTATCCTGTGGATAGAAATAAGAAACGGAGGGTTAAACCACTGGTTTCTTCTATAAACTTTTTTAGTTCTTCCTCTTAATGTTTTACTATCATTAGTATTGTGCCTTGTTTGTTGTTTGCCCAGAAATAAGAAAAGGAGGATAAAATCACTGGTTTCTTCTATAAACTTTTTTAGTTCTTCCTCTTAATGTTTTGCTATCATCAGCATTGTGCCTTGTTTTTCCCCGGGGAAAGAAAGTATATTTGAGATTAGTGTTTAGCACCGTGAGAGTAGTGTTTTGTCTAATGATGTTGAAAGGTTGACTGTATTATCAAGCATGGACATCATGCAAGGATTTTGCAATTCATGGAACGTGAATTTTGGATGCATATGGAAATTGAGTATATCTCCCTCCATTGAAGCATGCAATTGTTAGTCTGAGCTGAAACCAAATCCAGGTATCTTGGATTATGACCTGGGTACTTCCAACGTTATGTTTTGAGTGCTAGTTGTTGTGTTGCATTGTAATGAAGGCCTTGTATGTTACCAAATATCTGGGGCTGGCTCAGCTTCCAAGGTTAACATGAAAGCTCAAGATAGTTTCTTTGTAGACCCTAGAACTCTTCCTAATTGTTTAGGAAGCCTCGGAGGACTTCACCACGTTATGTATGTTGATTGTCTCTAAGCCCACCCTTCAGGACTCCCTTGTTGCACTCATGAATTCATTAATGTTTTTTAGAGCGAGGGCAGTGCCTGTGAAGTAATGTTGAGGGAAGGTTCCTAGGTGAAACCTAAATAAAATGATGTTACTTCGCAGGTTCCAACTTTAGTTGGTACATACTAGAAGGTATATGATGCATTGGATATGTATGAGCCTTCTTCCAATATATGGATCCCAGCCCTCACCCAATATGTGAGTGTCACACAGTGGGATCTACATACTGTGAGAGAGAGGATACATATCCGAGGCATGAGATAATTATCGTTAAGAACACAAGGCCTTGAATGGATATACGCGTTCTCACAATGTGTGGATCTCTTATCCTCTCACAACATGAGTCTCACACTATGTGGGATCTATAAACTATAACAGGGGGATACATATATCTGATGCATAAGATAATTATCATTAATAATACAATATCTTGAATGGACATATACTTTCTCAAAATGTGTGAATCTCGTATCTTCTCACAGCATGTGGGTCTCACACTATGTGGAATCCACATACTTTAAGAGATGCTATATATTCGATGCATGAAATAATTATTGTTAATATTACAACTTTCTTACTTGGCCTCAAATGAACAAAAAGAAAAAGGTTGTTATTTCAACTAAAACAAATTGTTGGCTTCAATTTTTATTAAATTAATCGCAGATCCGCATGATGTGGAAAATTTTGATGATTTGTTTTTTGTTAAGTGAAAAATGAAAATAGTGTATAAGACTTATAAGTGCTAGTCCTAAACCTTTTTGTAAATAATGTAATGTGTGGTTGGAATTTGTTTTTAGTACTTCTTACAAACAATTTATCTTCTATATGTCTTGAATGGCCTAAAGAAGAAGCAGATAGGAGTAAATCCATCATTTATATTAGAAAAAATACAAAACTATAATAACATAAGAAAAATGTAATTTTATCAAAAACTTACCAAGATTATGCTAAGAGTATGACATTATTGTCATAGAAGCAATTCTACTTTTTACACAAACTTTCCTTCAACGACTAAAATGGATCGAAATGGACTGAATGAACAAAATCAAGAACCTATCAACATCACGCCGAAAATGTGATATAAGTGTCAATGATGTATCTCCTCTTTCCATGCAAACCTCTCCTCACGGTGCATCACTAAAATGGACCAAAATGAACCAACTAGACCGAAATGGACCAAATAGACTGAAATAAAAAAAATGGACCAAAGTAGACCGAAATGGAGTGAATAGACTGGTGTGGACCGAAATGGACTAAAGTAAACCAATTGGACTGAATAGGCCAAAGTGGGCCAAAAAATATATTTGAACACTCTTCCTTGTTATGGCTGGCTACAGATTGTTCAGATGTCAAGGAATTTTTCTTGTAAGGCTATCTGGTTACGACCAAGCCAAATGCACCATTTTTATATTTTTCTTTTTCTTTTTCTTTTTTTGTATTAAGACCTAAATGTAGAACAACTACAACAGACCACTTTCTTCTGCTCTGATATGGTCAAGATCTTCAAGAGCTAGTTACTCTAATTCTTTTTTATTCAGGAAAATAAACGTTGTGTGCTTACCATGATATGAGCCAGACATGTCAAAGCAAGAGGATTGGTTCTAAAACTATTCAAACTATGTTAATATCTCTTGTCCCCTCAACCAATAGGTTGGATACACACCAGTACGTCTAGCCTGTACTTCAAATACAGGTGAAAGAATACAGGCAGCTGCATTATTTGTGAATTCACAGCCTGCTCTCCCTTTCAACCTATAGCGCATTTGGAACCGTGATATTTTACAAGTTCTTACAACCAATAATTGTTCAACCATACAATTATTGTGGTACAGCAGTTGGTTTTTAACATCATTTAGGTTGCACATGGAGTTAGTGGAATGGATATTTTCTAACATGGCCTAGAAAACATAAAGCAACATGATTGATTGATTAAGTTAAAATGGTACTGATATTTCTGAATTTCCAATCCAATCCCACCCTCAATTACTCCATTGGCCCTTAATTCAAGTAAGCATCAAGATGGCCACTGATGTCTTCTCTGTCAATTGTTACCGACATGATTGCAAATACAAACAGCCATGTCCTGTGTCAAAGCCACAGCCGACCCTATCGGCATCGTGATGTTTCGAGTAAATTGAAACCAAAAGATCAACGTATATATTAGTCACTGCTAATTTAAAATAGAGATGGAGATTAAATAAGTGTTTAACGTGAGAAAAATGTACATGTCTTCAATTTCTTCAACAACCAACCCCAACAAATCATAGATTCACCTCCTCTATGGTAGAGGCAATCTATCATAATCTTGCAAAGAGGCCATACACGTAAGGCACTAAAAATTGATTTCACAATACAATAGTGGAATACTTTACAAATTCAAGAAGAGCATGCATATATCAGCATAGGCATGTTATATAATAGATGTTTTAATAATGTCAAAGTACATTTGAGTTTTATGACCCAGCAGCTGGCAGAATACAGATAAATTGAATAGGGGTGGTTATTAAGGTATTAAACTAATGAAATAAAGTCTTCAACGTTCAAAATTAATAATACATGAAAGAATAGTAAGTCACAGTAGATGTGAGCGCATATCTCAAAAATGAATGAAGCGGTTAATCCATCGGTGATGCCAAAACAATCCGAGCCCAAGATTACCTCAGGTGTAGAAGTAACCAGTTCTAAACACAGCATCCCAAGGTTCTTGTAAACATGCCATCAGGTCATCAACAATTGCTTGCCAGCAATTCAGCAGATTAAGCAATGCCACATTGTCAACATTTTTCGGGTTATCTTCCAGTCTTCGCTCTTTTCATCCCTGTACTGTTGAAGGGCGACATGCTTGGACTCATACTAGGGCTCATACTTGGGCTTTCTTCCCTTAGGGTACCATTCAGCATAGCCAGTTCCCTTAGCTGTTGCTTCTTATAATGATCCAATGATTCATCCTACACAGAGAGATAGGTTATAACATGTGCCATGTAAACGGGCAAGGGTGAAAACAATACATTTGTTCCAGTTCATACCACAGGCTTCAAAAGGTTTTCTAATATTGTCATTGCATAATCCAAGCGTGCATTTATAACATCCTCTGGAAATTCAGCCTCCACCAACACATGCAGCGGCTCATTAAGGTGCTCATATCCAGGTTTATCTTTCAGTTTCTCTTCCTACAGATAAAACATAGATCCTTAAGAGAATGAGAAGAAAGTATAGGATTTGAACCCAGTGGGCATCACAGGAAATGCAAATCATTACCAGAAACCTTGACCATCAGAACATATCCTATTTTATTTAACAAAAGTTTTCAAACACACATCAACTTCCTCATTAAGAAAATCAACTTCATTGTCATTCAAAAGTGATATGGCAAGCAATAATAAAAATACTTTAAAATACGAGTCCAACTCCAACCGTCGTAACTTATATAGCTTAGCAAAGCAGTAGATGCAATATAAATTATGCATCTCAAAAAATCAGGGCATTCACAAATTATTGAAATAAATACTCATATAAATGAGAAAGCACTTTAATAATAATTACTATGCAATGTCCATAAGAGTATTTTAAAATGTGATGATGTATTTGACTAAATTATCAGCAACATTTTCCATTCTGTATTACTCAGACAGACACAGAATGTTCATTCCTCTCTTTACAGACCACTACCCCCAGTCTAGTTCTTTCCCCCATAAAAGTGGGCCACATATGACTTATCATTCAACTTGAAGTTTGGCACTTAATTATTAGAAAAGAAAGGATGTTTAGAATTGTATATTCAACATTCAATATTCACATAATCACACCCGCAGGTAATAATATCTCTTCAACCATCGCCCATTCCTCATCTATACCCCTCTCAAAAATATATCCAGTGTTAGTGGGATTCTTCTTACCCTGACAAGATGTTAAAAAGGGTGGATGGATGGTGCTTGTCTACATCGATGTTCATAAGTTTATTATTAACCTCAATTGACAGCCCATGTCAAATAAAGTTCAAGCCCAGACATCATATATAGTTTACTCATCTAGAATTCATTTCATGCTTCAGCACACTCAGTTTTGTCTGCTTAACTTAATGTTTAAGTTACACCACAAGCATCATTGGCGTTTAACCACTTGAAAAATCCAACCCCACCCCCACCAAAAAAAAAAAAAAGGAACAAAAAGAATTAACCCAAAAGATCTAATATTGCAAAACTCAAATCAAATTACATAGATTGGTGCCCCTTTAGTGATTATAGCTCCCACATTTGGGAAAATTTGATAACATTGGAAGCTTTGATATAGATACGCAAAGGGAGTAGGACTAGATAAATGTGGAGACAAGCTATTCACGCATCACCTACAATTTAACAAGTCCTTATTTAGAAGATATGAAAAGGAGGAAAATTGGTCTAAAATGATAATCTACATGCTAATGAATCACAACAATAAGTCATTACCAACAATTTAAACAGAGAAAAACACTCAAACATATAGCTACATGAAATCTATAAGGATGCAAAGAGAAAGTTTAGACTAACAAAATTGCAAATTACTGCGTCAACTATTCAACACTTGTACTTAATTTCATTGTCACTAAATGAGCAAACTACTTAAGCAAACTAGGTAGTGAGAAGGTAAAAATAAACGTAAGGGGAAAGGAAAACATTTCATGATACCTTTACAGCATCCTTAACAGAGCCACGGCCTCTTATGTACACCCTACATTCTGTCATGGCTTCAACTCTTTTCAGTGAGTTCCCACGTGGTCCCAGAATTCGGCCAACAAAATTATACTGCCAAGCATTATTTTAGGAACTACTATGTACTGAAAAGGAAAAGGTCAAAATCAACTACACAGGAACACATTAACTTACACTTGGATATTTGTCCACAGGAACATCAAGTCTAATAACTCTCTTGACAATAGGAGTAGTTGGAATTCCTTGCACCCCAGGCCAACCCATCGAAGGAGTTTGTAACGGGGTCATTCTTTGAATATGTCCATTTTCCTGCAGGAGCAAAATTATCAACAAAAGTTCAAATAATTTCAACATCAAATCACAATCTTACATCCCAAACTCTCTTTCTACCATGTTTCAAGAGAGCCAGCCAGTTGAAACTCCATAATAATAATAATAACAAGAAAGAGTGTCTTGTTCATCTGAGGATCAAAATTTTCAAATAATTAGTATTTTCCCCCATTCTTCTCTCTTCATATATTACGTAAAGGAAATGATAGTCTCAATCCACAGCCAAAGGTTCGGTTGTCAATGATAGTCCATTTTTATTGTGGCATGTAAATGCTAAAGTCTTACAGAAAGAATAATAATACATTCAGTTTTGCCAACAAAACATTCTGAGCAGATCATTTGACTGTAGCAAACAATCTGCTGAAGCTAACTTACCAAATGTCTTGTTATATGTATAAGATTTCTCCTATCCTTACTTCATGACTATGAATTCCAGAAAGTTGTGGAGACCACCTGAGGCTGGGTGGTAGAATCATGTACCTTACTCTCTAACGCAAACAAAAATGCAGTATTCCATTTTCTATAGTGCAATTGGTATAAAATAAAATGATATAACATCAGACTTTGAAAATGTTGCAATAGACACTATAAATTAAAAATATTATAAAGAAGATGATAAGAGAAGGTGAGAAGGACCCCAAAAGAAGTATGAGGTGATCAGAGTAAAACAAAGACACCATGAGAAGGCACCCACCATATGTAAATTTTACCACTACCACCACAGAAGGGTACCTTGGCACTCAACACCACATTTAGCTTCCTGCATCTTCACTAGAGTGCATGGAATGTGACAAAAACATAGAACAAACAATAGCTAAATTGGAGTGCCTAACATCCAACCACAAATTGAGTAGGTTTATTTTAACATCTTGTAAAGATTAGGCATTGTTGCGCAAAGCAGAGAGTCTTGAAAGAATGTAAAATGCAACTGTACAAACAAAATGGACTATGATTGACAAGAAAACATGTAGAGTTAGATGGCCAATTGTTTTGGCAAAACTCGGGTGCTCAGGACAAGGTTTTGTTAAGTTTTAACAGCATGCTTCTATGCCTACAAAAATCATTGTTAAATTATTATTTTCAAGATAGATGACAATGAACCTAACCCACCACATTTGTATTGCAACCCTATGAGGCCCCTAAATTTGATCCACTAACAAATGAAAACTATATAAACGAATCACAACATAGTTATAAGTTGTAAGCATACAAAGATAACGGGCTATGACTGCCTAGAAAACATGGACCTAAGGCAGCCTCTGACATACAGGAATTTGATCTCAAATTATTGTATGCTTGTGGTATTATTGTATGATATGAATAGGCAGCCCTAAATGGTCACACATCTGCTAAACATAAATATTTTCCAACAAAGATGAACATCCATCAAAGGTTTAAACTAGATTTACCTCCATTTGCATCGCAGGCCATCCCTCCAAATCCATTGCTCTACCATTAGGGGGTTGACCAAATGACCTAAGTGGGCTCTCATGCTCAATTCTTTCATGATCCACAAAACTTTGATTGAAGCCAGAAACCCGTCTGATTTCTGCAGTTGGATGAAAGAACAAATTAAGTTAAGTAGCAAAGCAAAATACCCAAAACTATGGTCTACATACAGCAAAAATAACTTTAAAGCTAATCAAATTCCAATACAACCAACATAGCTATCATAGTTTTTAAGTACAAGAAAATTTGATATGCAGTACATCTTTTGGTGGCACAGTACATTGTCAGCATTGCCTAAGCATCATACTTTGTCTTATAATCTGTTTCAGAGACTATCTCACTCAGCACATTGCTAAGATAAATTTTTCTTGGCATTAGAACTTAGAAGGGACAGGAAATCATAACTTGGTATCAGCCAGGTATGCAAACAAACAACAGAAGAATGCAACACACACTGCAGCAATGGTAGGTTGCGGATTCACTAACCTTGATTTAAAAGCCTGCTGCACATGGGAAGAACTTGCATAAATGGTCCCAACTTTTGCTTCTCTGCCAGCAATTCAGCCATGTATCTGCCATCATCATAGCAGTGGAATCATGTATTACATCCTATCATACCCCATAAAGTAAAAGCCTAACCATTGATCCAACAGTAGATAGCAATCTTCTAAAGAGAGTTATTAGATCTTTAGCCACACGCACATCCCAAAAAAAAGAGTTTCTTTTTTGTTAAAACTTTAGAAAAGAGAACATGGCCCCAAAAGTTTTTCTTTCAGTTGCTCAAGTTCTCAGGAAGCAAACAGGCACTAAATGAAAGTGGGGAAAACAGCAGTATAGAGAGCAAGTCACCAACTATGGTCATGAAATAACAGGAAGCAGTTTCAATCTAAAATTTTAAAATCTGCTAAATGCATAATCATTCTCTTTCTATTTTCCTTTTGCCTCCTTTCTTGGCTAGGTTACCGAGTAGATGTTCAATGGGTCAGCCTGAGAAACATGTTTGACATCCAGCCCTCCAGTGCCAAGCAACAAGGCTTTTCCACCAAAGTTATGCGCCATTTTTCTTTGGAACACGTATCTTCAACAATTAGTTTATCGTTTATGAATAAATGAATCATTGGAAATTGGCACCACATATCAGTATAAAAGCGGTCATAAAGAAAAGATTCAAAATTGATTTCATTCTCAACTAAAAGTTCGTTAAATGAACATTATAGTAAAAATACAATTGAGCTAATTCATAATTCATAAACCAAAAACAATAAATTGAGCATAGGGGGACATTTTCAAAGAGAATATTGACAATTATATTTACAGACGAGCTTCCAAACAAGTTTACCACCTCATTGGGGGGAAATTACATTAATAAAAATCAATAAATTATGGAATTAGAAAACTAAAGACTACTCCTTTGAAAGCACTAATTTTTACATGTATCAATCAAACCCCATTAAAATAAAAATAAAAACAACAAATTTGAGATTAATAATAGAAAAAGCATAGATTTTTGAAGTGTTGAGCACTTGAACCAACCTTTCTCGATCTGTAGGGATAGAAGTAGACCTAATAGGAGAAGCAGGTACTCCAGGAGGAGGGTACTGGAAGTAACTTCCAGGTGGGATTCTCTCTCCCATCACAGAAAGACTATACAGCAAAAGTCAATATCAATCAACAAAACCAGTTAGTCAACACCCAATACCGCAAATTGCACAAACAAAATCCAAAAATCACTCAAAAGAAGAAACCCAATGTATACAACAAAACCCAGTAACAAAAAAAAAAACACCCAATAAACCAACATACAAGCAAAAACCCAATTACATACACACCAAAAAAAAAAAAAAAAAAACCCAATAAAAAAGGTAGAGAAAACAGAAAACCAAAATATACACAAAACCCAGTAAGGAAAATCAAAAAAGCACCCAATAAACCAACATAGAAACAAAAACCCAATTCAAGATGCACAAAACCCAGCAAGGAAAACACACAACACAAACAAAATAGATACATACACACAACCAATACAGTTAATCACACATAAGAAAAACATGAAAAATAGAGAAAGGGCTTAACTGGATGGTGAAGCAGAGATAGATGGAGAGGTGGGTGAGAGAGGGGCAGAGAGATTCAAGTCTTGTTCTTTCTGCCCCTTCTTGGGATAGTGGGAGTGAATAGAGAAGTGGGGAGACAAAAGCCCTACTAAAAAAGGAGTCCTATGGTTTGCGGTATATATACTCAACCAATTTCACTCTCCATTGAATCTTTTACCCACCAGATTTTTTTCTTTTCTATTTTTTTTCTCCCAAAATCTGAATTATACCGTTTGGGTGAGTTGTTATTTTGTTATTCACAAAATGATATTTATCTCTAACTTTGATTTATAGCGTCGGCTCTATCATAATTTTTTTCTTAGTATTATAAATTGGTAACAAAAAAATTTCAACAAAATATATTAATTTATTATGTTAAAGGAATTTGAATTCAAAATTTTATAAGTTGAGTTAACTTCTTTTTTTTGGATACATACAATAGGATTTTAACTTACAGGTATAATTTATGATAAATTTTTTTATTATCAAATTAAGACACTAGTTGAATTTGTGTACATGAATTTTGAACTTAAATCCTTTATTTTATTTAGTTCTATATATGATAATGAATAAATGGGATTCAAACTCTAATTCTCTTAACAACGGAGAGCATAATATGTTAATGAGTTACTAAAATCATGAGAATTTATATCATTTATTTGATAACAAAAAACTTAACAGCTAAATTATTTAGGACTTAAAAAAAATTGACTTTTGGGGTTTCATGATGTTGCCATGAGACATATCCTAGTTTTTGTTTTTTTGTTTTTAAGAAGAGAGAAATATCCTAGTCTAATAGACAATGGCAAGAGTCAAATCAAGTTTAGTTGTATTACTTTAGCATGTAGGAGGCAAGAAAAAACAAGATTGCCAATTTAATTTGTGTGTGCATGTTGCTTACCATTTGGAATTTGTCAATTACTATGAGCATGTGTAAGTCTATGCGTAATTAGGTTATTGGGTGGGGTGTGAATTGTGATGGTGTTGTGAGAGTTGTGGTGGCATAAAATTATTTATATATTTGTGTGAGACAGAGAGAGAAATGTAGGTGTCATTGATTGATGGTAAAATTAATGATAAATTATAAAATTTTTTACTTCAAATTATGGAATCAGTTGTAATGTTCTCCAAATTTTTTTTTTTTTGAGAAACATGTTCTCCAAAATATTAATTTATTTAATTAATTAACCTCTTAAACTATGGGGTTAGTGAATAAAATATACAACTATGGGTTATACTTATATAACATACAAACATATATATATATATATATATATATATATATATTTTGGTCTGATACATACATACATACATACATACATATATATATATATATATATAAAATGACAGAACACAGCTACGGGGTTGGTTGCAATGTTTCTCCTATTATAAAAGCTTCTCCAATTTCCATAGTGTCTAATACTAAAATTTGCGTTCATGTTACATTACTAAATGATCATGTGTTTTTCTTTCTATCTTTTCATATAAGCACATAATAAACATGTGAAATTAATTAAGGTTAAATACTTATATACGAAGGGAAGTTAAAGAAATTTTAACTATGGGGAAACATTACAACTAATCTGATTAATCGAATCTAAAGTTTTGATTAGCTATTGTAAATTAACGTGTACTTTGTGATGGAGACCTATAATTCATTTTAAAATTTCTTGTCGCAAAAGAAAATAATGTGTTTGGATGAGCTTATTTTATTTGATACGTATGACATTTAATAAACTAAAAATAAAATGATACTTAAAAAAAAATTCATATAAGCTTAAATGTCAAAATATATTGGTATTTCATGATAAAACAAACCAACCTTAAACTTGCTTTTCGATAAAAGAAGCGTCGATGGAAGTTTAAGAGAAGTCACTATCTCCAGTTTATATAGTCAAAAGTCTTGTAGTTCAAAGACATGGCAAAATGGGTCAGAATTTTCTGACCAAACCCGAACCTGATTTTTTTGACTCGAAGCAAAAACAAGTTAATCCATGACTTGACCCGTGTTTTTTGCGGGTCAACCCGACCCAACTCGCGACTTGACCCAAACCATTCTTTATAACTTTTTTTTGGTAAAAAAAATAAAAATTAAATTAAGACAATATTGGTTTAATTGTTTGTTGTGAGTTTTAAGGAAACAATCGAGACATTTACATAACTATATGCAAATTAATTGAAAGATGAATGATTGAACATTTTGTAATGAGTAAAGATTTTTAGATATCAAATAGCAAAGTACATGCCAAGATAATCTGGTTATAGTACAGTTAAAAATATAAATTTAAAATTGTAGACATGTATGAAAAACATTCACAAGTATGCAAATAGTGAAGCCAAAATATCAAATTAACATGAATTATGAATGCTTAAACCTATTTTTTAACAATTTATGTCCAAAATAAACAGTTTTTCAAAATAAATTATGATATTTTCTAGAGTGTGCGTTGCTTAACAATAATATGATATTCATAAAAGAGACTATGTATAAATAAGTAAATAATCAAACTTTAATATATATCTCAAATTGAAATAGAGTGTCAACCACAATTAACAAAAGATTATAAAATTAATTTTCAAGATTGTAAATTTCTTATATGTTTTTATTATTTGTCAAATGAATTATCCAATAAATCATTTGTAATTTTGTTTTATATTTTGGGATGTTGATAGTGTATAAAAATAAAATTTGTGTATTTTTTTTCTTATATTTGTGTTATTTTGTTTTAGATAGCAATGTTAGGATTTGTATAATTTTAAAATTATTGAATAAGTATTAATAAGTGTAATTCATTATTGATATAAGTGGTGAGTTCAAAGTAATACATTTTACATCTAGTAATTTGTTGCATGGCTTTCTAAATGGCAAATACATATTGTTTTCCTTTTTAAAAAAATTCAATGTGAAAAATACGGGTCAACTCGACTCGCAATCCAAACCTGTTTTTTTCACCCGCAACCCGTTTGACCCGCAACTCGATTAACCCAACCCGACCCGCCCGTTTTGCCATGTTTGTCTCTCAAGCATATGTTTATATTTTTACATGGGAAGAATTTGGGCGTTTTAGTGTTTTTCAATCCACATATGGAATGTAAAACAAATATAAATAATGGCCGCGAAATGAATGAGCTGGTCATTAGATGAAATGAACTGGTTATTTGTATCTACAGCTACAAGTCAAACCTACGTTTGACTTCTAATATTTATACCTATGCTAAAGCTACAACTTAGTTTTTTTTTTTTTGAGAAGATAGCTACAGCTTAGTTAACCCCAAAAAAAGTCTGTAAAGAGAATAGATAAAGATTAGCTATGCGAACCTCGAGAGAGTTATCACTTTTGTTCTCTTCGTCTCTTTGGGTCCGTTTGGATAGAACTTATTGCTGAAAACTGAAAACTGAAAACTGAAAATACTGTAGCAAAATAATTTTAAAATGTGTGAATAGTACCGCGGGACCCATTTTTAATGAAAAAGTTGCTGAAAAGTAAAATTTGTGGGTCCGTGAACAGTGCACGAATGCACTGTTCACAGAAAATTGGGTCAACACTTGCGGCTGGAGGAAAAAAAAAAAAAAAAAACAAAACAAAACACAAAACGCGGACGCAGAAACGCCTATCCAAACTCCACCTTTGTGGATTTGCCTACTTCTTCTGGCATCGATTGATGCTTATTTGAGAATTTTTGAAGGCTAGCTAATAATAATATAATAAGAAATTTTTTTTTTTTTTTTCAACAGAACACGCCATCTCACAAAACTAATAATATAATAAGTTTTATTACATGGATTTGTAATTTAATATTGTATACTTTTTTTTCCCACAAAAAAAAAGGTACAAAGATATATTGTACATGGAATTTATATATGTGAACAGTGAACTACATAAGTTTTATATAGTCTCCAATCTCCATCCATCCTAAACTTCCAAACTCATGCATAAAATTGAGTAAGATTGAGTAAATTCATGTGAGTTTCGTATAAATTGAGCTTTAAAAGGGCTTTACTCATCATTAAGTTGAAGCTAATTAGTAATTACCTTGCTCACTACTAAATAAACAAATAAATCAAATCACCTCACCTTAATTTATCCATACTTAGTATATAATTTATGCATATGTACAGTACAATTAAAAACAATTAAAATTACACACATATATAATATATGAGTTTAAATTATATCTAGTATAAAAGTTACACATTTTTTAAACCTCAAATATATACATGAGTTTTACTTTTTTTTATTTATTTATAAACACATGAGGCTATCTTTCTTTCTTTTTTATTAGGATTTTGATTGTTTAATTTATATTAGACTTTTCATCTTTTACACAACATTAACTCACCTACAACAAAAATTAAAAAAAAAAAAACTTAAATAAGACACGTGGTGCAAAATTAAACAACAATTAGAATTCAATTTAGAATCTAATTGGATTTGCTCTTGAGTTGAGTTGACAATAGCCTTCATCACATGATGCTTCCTTGATAAATATGTTTCATCACAGTTGTTAATCAACTTCACCTATTATGAAGGACAAAAAATTAATGTTATCAAATGATCTTATTTCTTTCTAGCGATTTTAAACCTACCACCTTATACTTCTTTTTCTTTCTTTCTTTTTTATTATTATTTTTTTTTTAATCATGTGTAAATTTATAATCTATAATTTTAATATATACAATACCAAAGACATTTAACTATTTCATTATTTATTTTGAATGATCTCTTAATATTTTGTCACATAACTTGGGAGACCTCATAATATTTGAAATGACAAAATTTAGGTACAATTCCTTAGGTGTTGTTCCTTAGGTTCCCATCTTAAGATGTAGCTATATGACTACTTAATTAAAAAATATACTTTCATCCCATGAGAAAAAATCCACATGACAAAATTTTAAGAGAGGAATCTAAGGAACAGCACTTAAGTATTGTATCTAAGTCTTTCCCAATTTTAAAACGTTTTGTTGAACATCTACCACCGATTTGTACATAACAAACAAATATGGAGGTTTTTTTTTTGTTACGATTTTTTAAAAATCATTATTAAAATATTAGCTTGTAACCCCATGCATATACATGGATATACTTAAAAGATACACATTAAGATACATAGTATAATATATCTTACATATATAATTAAAATATTATTGATAGTCATTATATAATTAAAAATTATTGTAAGAATGTTATTAGGTAGAACATGTAAATTGTCAATTTTTTTATGTTTATTTATTCTAGACTCTTTGATTTTTGTACACAATAACTTACTTGATATGGTCTCACATTTGATTCCAAAATTAAGAAATAAAACTCTCTCTAAAAATAAATAATTTAGCACATATGACACAAAATTGGACTTTAATTGTATAATCTAATTGGATTTTCTCTAAGTTTTATCTATTAATATATATATATATATATATATATATATATATATATATATATATATTTGTGCCAAATGAATTATTTTTAGTTATAAAAAAAGGCTCATAAATATAAAACCATTCAAACTCTCTCCTCCTCTAATTTTATATATAGTGTTAGATACATGATTATGTTTTTTTTATGATTTATTTATATTAGACTCGTCATTTTCTACTATAAATTAACTCATTTGGCACAAAAATTAAAAAATTTCGACCAGATAGAACACATGCCGTAAAATTAAACTCTAATTGAAATCAAATTTTTACACTGAACTAACTAACTTAGTTCAAAATTTTAAAATTTTTAATTAGATGGGACACGTGGCGCAAAATTAAACTCTAATTGAATTCCAATTTAAAATATAATTCGATTTTCTTTCAGTTTTACTTATTAATATATATATATATATATATATATATATATATATATATATATATATATATAAATGACTTATATATAAACTTGCATCGTTTTTAGTTCTACAAAAAAATTCTCATAAATATAAAATCATTCAAAAATTATTTTTTTATGGTTTACTTATATTGGACTCCTCGTTTTTTTATACTAAATTAATTCATTTGGTACAAAAATTAAAAAAACTTAGATTAGATGGGACGCATGTCGCAAAATTAAATTGTAATTGAAATCCAATTTTTACATTGAATTAACTCACTTGGTACAAAAATTTAAAAACTTAAATTAGATAGGACATGTGGTGCAAAATTAGACTCTAATTGAATTTCAATTTGAAATATAATTGGATTTTCTCTCAGCTTTACCTATTATTATTATTATTATTATTATTACACTTTTAATATATTTACAATCAACAAACTCTTGAAATCACAAGCTCAAATTATACCTTCATTAGCAAATTGTGAGTTAAACTCCTCCCTTCAAAATTACAATATTTATAGTTTTTTGAAAACAAATTTGTATCCAAGGCACTCAACAATACGATAAAGTATCCCTTAATTTGAGTACATCTATAATCCATGAGATATATGAAATTGAAACAATATGATTTTTGATTGGCCTCATAATATTGTGCTACATATATTTTTTTTAAGGCAACCACATAAGGTTTTATTTTTTTATTTTTAGAATACTAAGTATTTTTAACACATACACGAGGAGATGAGAGGATTTCATAAAGAAACTGACAATGATGTATATTCAAAATGACCTAGCTCTTGGAAAAATATATTATTGAGTATCCATGACAATCAATTTTTTTTAGAGAGTTTTAACCTATGACATCCGTTCCTGATAATAATTCTTTAATATCTCATAAATTTTAATGTAATTATTTATATATATATGTTTAAAAAACAAATTTCATTTTACATATTTAAAACATCAATTAAAATTTCATCTTGTCATATTTTCTTCAAATGGTATAATATATAAAATAGTACCATATATGAATATAATCATAATAAATTCCTGACATTATAATATATAGTTATAATACAAACACAATCATAATAGTTGCAAGAAAAAATATAATAAATGTCTATTAATAACTACTATAATGATCAAATTTCATATTACACTGATTATCAACTAGTATATATAAAACCAAAGATGTATTACCTTTGTTTCCCTATAATATTTTCCCATGTATGATTTGAAAGCATTAAAATTTTACCTATCATTGTTCTAATATATATTAAGTTAAAATTATATTCTATATTTAAACTCTCTATTAAAATCTTGCCACAAATAGAGTAAAAGACTATTAATAGATATCATAATGATAAGATTTCACATTTAGGCAATGAAAACAAGACTATTAATAACTACTACGATTATCATACTTCATATTTAAACACAAAAAAAAAAATAGAAAGAGTTATATTTTGTTAAACTTTTCTCTAGATTGCATAGTTTATTGATCACTAAAAGGTATATGCAAACCTTTCACGAGTCAATTGTTCAGCAAAACAAACTTAGAGCATTCGTATCAATTCGTGTAAATTTTTTTTGTCTGTTTAGCATAAGAACGTATTTTTTATATTATACATACTTCTTTTTTAAAACACTTCATATCCAATTATCTATTTTACACTACATTTCATTAAAATATAAAATTTCTGGATTTTTTTATAATTGTTTTTCTTTTATTACACTCAACAACCACCAGCCACTCTCTTATTTCATTATTGAGATACGTATAGAAAGAATAAACAACTAAATACAAAATGAATAATGTTAATGTAAATTTATACTGTTAATTTGTAAATTTATACAATTATACACGGACTAAAATGAGTAATTTTTAAGCAAAACAGTGTAAATTTTATACATTTTTTATATTATACATGAACTAATGTGAATGCACTTAAGGGATACTTTCTCATAGATCATATGATAAATGCTCTTTATCATTATAATATGGGTAATTTTTAAGCAAAACAGTGTAAATTTTATACATTTTTTTCTATTATACATGAACTAATGTGAATGATAATTTCTCGTAGATCATATGATAAATGCTTTTTATCATTATACTAAAACACCAAATGGTTTTTTGACGTAAACAAGAGTCCACCTCCAAATATATCAATATTTTATTCGACGATAAAAGACTTTACGAACCAACGGAATCGTACATACATACATACATTCATACAATTAGGAGTTAGGACACATAAAAGAATATTCTTTCTATAGTTTTTGTAAGTAACCTGGCTAAATCTGTAAAATCCAATGTTTTGTTCAAAGGAGCAACAAAACTATACAACACAACTGTCTCCCATATCCACATTAAAATACAAACACTTTCATTTCTCTTACGCGAACCCTATATATATATTTCATAAAACCCCCTTTCTTCCATTTTTCACTACTCTCTCTCTTTCTCTGTGTTTTTCTCGCTCATGACGATTTGGAGTGAAATTGAAAATTAGGGCACACAACTCGACCTCCATTTTTTTCTTCTTAGCGGAGAAGATGTAATCCAAGCGAGGATTTTCTCCGTTTCCCCAACCAATTCAAACCAAACACTTCGAAAATTTTCAAATTTTTTTTTTTTTTTTCAAAAATTTCTCTAGGGTTCTGTGTGTTTCTTGCGGGGGGTTTTTGTGAACTGTGAAATGAAGGACTCGCTGGATCGGACCAAGGTGGTGCTCCGTCACTTGCCGCCGGCGATTTCTCAGGCCGCTCTCACCGACCAAATCGACTCCGCCTTCGCCGATCGCTACCACTGGCTGACTTTCCGACCTGGCAAAGCAAGGTTTGGGGTTTTTATTGTTTTGCTTTGGTGGTAATAATTTTTTTTTTTTTTAGTGCTGTGTTTTTGTCAATGGGTTTGCTTTGGTGTACTTACAGTTTTGCATTACGTGCTCGATTGTTAATATAAATGTGTGTGTATCTATGCAAGAATGTGTGCATGCAATCTTATTTTTTCACCGTGTTTTTATTAATTAATGGGTTTGGTTTTATACACTTTAAATTTTGGATTACGTACTGAAAATGGTAATATAAATGTGTGTGTGAGAGTTTTGACCCAAAGGAAAGGGGGAGGGGGATTCGAATGAGTGACCTTTGCTTCATTAGGTGTGGTCCCCCCCAGCTGATTGTACTATAATTTTGGAGTTGAATATGTGTGTATGTATGTATGTTAGGCTAATGGCTTTGAAACAAATGGGTTAGGCTTGGTGTTACATGTATGGTAATTTTTTTTGTTAGGAAAACAGGGGGAGTGGGGTGGGTGGGGTTTGAACTAAAGTGCCCAGTCACCACAAAAGGTGCTGGAGCCACTGGAGTATCCCTCAAACCCCAGTGGATAAATGCATGGTTGGTTATCTGTCTAATTGGTAAGTTATGTAAGCATGGTAGGGTTTAGTTGCTTGAATTTTTTGTTGGTTGTGCTTTTGTGAATTTTTCTTAAGATTATGTAGCGTTATTCTTTGTTTGTATCTGGATCTTGCAACTTTTGGCATTGAATGAGCTTCCCATTATTCATAGTTAATGGGTTTTGGAACTGAGGAGGCTTAATGTATAGCATGCGTGTGTAAGTTATAGTTGAGAGGTTTAAGTCACCAGCTTGTAGAAAATATATTGCTGGTGGGGTTGATCCATAGGTTCCTTTTTAAGCTTTAGTAGAAATGAGCAAAATTAGCTGTTAATGTGGGTGGCATTGAATGAAAGAGGTGAACTGGCTAAGTGTAAATAAATGGAAGACTATTTTCATGTGTTATACTTACATGACCTGGTTGCTGTTGCATTAATTTAGTGTGTTTGAAGATGTGGCAAGGAAGTTATACTTGAAGCAAAATTTTAGAATCTGCTTCGGTGACTTCTGATTTGTTCATTGGAACTTAATATTTGCATTGCTGGTGTATCTTGCATATCATTTAAGATGTGTGTGTGTGTGTGTGTGTGTGTTAATACAAAACATTTACTCCTATTTATGTAAAAATAATTTGTATAATAACTTCTCCTTTCTGTTGGGATCAAAACTAATCAAAATAAAATGTAGCTCCTCATTATGCATATATAATAGGTTCATACAATCTTCTTTCAAAACCAAATATTAGAGAATCTGAATTTTATAATTAATAAAAAAAAAACCAACAATCATTTGTTTTGCCAGCTGTTGGCCTGTACAACCCTGCATTTTTCTCAATATTGTTGAAATTGGTAAGTGAAACCTGGTATTTTGACTAGTATGGAACGTGGAATTTCCTTATACCAGATTTGGCTTGAAGACCAAAAACACTTTCTAATCCATATAAGGTGGCTTGGTGGACTAACGCTAATTTGAGGGTTTATGAAAGATGTTTGCTTTCATATTCTATTGGTGGTTTTATTGAAAATGTGCAGTATGAGTCCTTCCTCTCAAATCCCATTACATTCTTTTGGATATTTTTGGTTATTTGATAAGGGGAAAAAAAATCAACATGATAATTATTAAAATACATTTTCATTCATGTTGGGAAAGGGTAAGGGAAATGAAGCTTATGCCAGCTAGAGATCTATCGGCCCTCATAGGAAAGAAGACATTTGGTTTCTATCTTATCATTTGAGTTTTTCAAAAAAGGGGAGAATTGGTGCCACATCTATGTCATGGCCAGTATGTTGGTTAGATATGTAGGCTTGTATTCCTAGATTGAAACCTTAAAATACTACCAAGAACCTTTTTATTTACTTATTTAAATATAAGTAAATACCTGTCAAGAGCTTGCTAGCTCAGTGGCATTGCTTGATCTTCTTTTTGTTTTTCACCCCTTTGAACCATAAACGGTATAAACCATCATCACATCCTTGTACGATTCTAAGCCCTTATCCTGCTACCGTTAATTTTTCCAAACCCTTGGCCAACGCAGATGATTTCTTTAAATTTGTCCTATGGAACCACCAAAGTGGATTCTTATCTATTTTTTCAATGTGTTTTGAATAATAAATTATGATCTAATTATATGTTGTTCTCATAGTAGCACACCTTTGATTAATGTTACTAATAGCAATGCAACTGGTAGTGCAGCATGCTACTGCATGTAGACATGGCATAGGTTACAGCATGTTACTTTTTATTATAAAAAGCACATAGACTGTATCGATGTTAATGATGGAACGTGTATCCCTCTTTGTATTGCACTTTTCCAATTATAAAATTGCATAGATGCCAGTGCTGTCTGGAAACTCAGATTTTGTTTTATGTTTTTGGCTTTTCTCCTTGTTCTACTTATCATATTATTTTTATTTTAACCAATAGTCCAGATCATTTTTGCAATTTGGTTATATAGTATTAGTATTTGGGTGTTTCAAAAGAGTATTTTCCTATATACCGCAATGTTGCTTCTTTCTAGGGGACTATTAAATGTGCTTCCTGAATCTTTCACAGGAAAGATATTTATTCTTACAGGGACACACTTTTCTTCTGAATTATTTGGGCTTAATTTTGTAATTGAATTGAGTATAGAAATACATGGTGCAATTTTTTTATTTAGGACTTGAGCAAGTCATCTGCTAAGGGAATTGTCATATATTTATTGTTTCTTGAAATGGTTTTGCAGCCTGAAGCATCAATCCTATTCTAGAGCCTACATTGACTTCAAGAAACCTGAGGATGTTATTGAGTTCGCTGAGTTCTTTGATGGGCATTTGTTTGTTAATGAGAAGGGTAATCTTTGCGCATATCTTTTGAAGAGATTTGATTATTTAAATCAATCTTGTTGCCAGAAATTTTGCGACTATCTTTTTATTAGACCACGGTTAAAATTCAGATAGGGTAATGAATTCTCTTCAGTTGGTAGCAGCTCAGAAAATTTAGAGCTGCTGGATTTTTTCTTGAAAAAGTTGATTGGGGCTTCTCTTTCCTTTTGTTTCATCCATCTTTAAATAAGTGACATTGCAGTACATGACATTGACTTGAGGTTTTAACTAAAATGTTTCTTGATTTCTTCAGGCACTCAGTTTAAAACTATTGTTGAGTATGCTCCATCTCAACGCGTTCCAAAGCAGTGGGTTAAAAAAGATGGTCGTGAAGGAAGCATATTGAAAGGTACTACTTGTTTTTATTTTTTAACTAAATGTTCAACAATTATAATTATTGCATGTGGGCTTATATATGCAATCATTAACCTGTGACTTATATATGGGATCATTTTCTTTTTCTTTTTCGTAAATACAAGTATTCTCTTGATGAACATCTAGATCCCGAGTATCTGGAATTTCTTGAATTTCTTGCGAAGCCTGTCGAAAATCTTCCCAGTGCAGAGATACAATTGGAGAGAAGAGATGCGGAACGAGCTGGTAAGTCAGAAAGATTTCATATGGTAGACACATGCTGCATGCTGAAATAATGCTGTGAAAAAGGGAAAAATAATATGCAATTAGAATGGGAAAAATAGTTAATGTTGGGAGTTTTCAAGGAAAAATGTTTTTTCAAGTGATTATCTCCCATAATGCTTTTGCAGGATCTGCAAAAGATGCTCCCATTGTTACACCATTAATGGACTTTATACGTCAGAAAAGAGCTGCTAAGGGTGGTTCTCGGGTATGTTTCTAATGCATTAGATATAAGTTTGTCAGAATTAAGCAATAAGCCGTAGAAGAAAATTTGTTAACAATTTTTATTTTGCATGCAATTTCATATAACTGATTTGTATTATCTGTTTGTAATATATTCAATTTCTGGCTAATAATACTTGAATTGCTGACATGCTTGGTTGTCCGGTATGCTTGTTTGAAATCTAGTTGAGGATACTCAGTGTTTCTGTCATGCTGCACATGACATTTTTTGTGCGCATGCCTATATTGATGCAAGGATCAAGAAAACAAATTTTTTTTAAAAAAATCTTAATGTAGTTTTGTTTAATTTTAGAAGTTCTTTGTATTTTTAATTATTTGCCTAAGTCATCTGGGATTAGGGTTTAGTTCTAGTAACTTATATAAGCATGCTATTATACTCCAATGGAGATAGTTTGCTTGAGTGATTAAATTATTGTTGGAGTTTCTCCTTTAATAACTTGGTGCTTCCTAGTTTTTTTTTTTTTTTGCCTTCAATTTTGTTGTTGCATCTGTTTGATTTTGTCTTGTGTCGTGTATAGTTTGCAGGTTGCCTTGTTGCTTCATTTTTTATCTTGATTGCATGGTAGTTTCCATTGAATGAAATGTTTCTCCTGTTCATTATTGAATAAGTAGCGAATTTCACTTTCGTCCATTTTAAGTTAATTTTTTATTTTATTTTTTCCCAGTTTTATTCTTGTATACGTCCCATGTACAAGGGTAAAACCCTATGTTTTCTATTAAATTTTTTTATTATGTATATAAAAAAAGAGCCCTTTATAACAGTGTCCTGAATCTTCTTCCATATGTGATGACAGAGATCATTTTCTAATGGGAAACTGAGCAGAAGAGCTTCTGGATCATCATCTGGAAGCCCTAGTTCAGCCTCATCGAAACGAGGTTCTGAGAGGAGACGAATTTCCACCAGGATGGTAGTCATCTTTCTTTAAATATTTTAGATGAAATAATTTAGTTTATGCTGTTGCTGATGTATTTTCTATATCAAAGTCACAGTATTATAATTTTGTACATGACAACTACCCCTCATCTAAACCCAACACCCCCCCCCCCCCCCCCCAAAAAAAAAGAGGAAAGAAATCTCTTGCAATGGAATTTATGATGCCTAAAGCATGCGGCTGATTGTACAATGATCTTAGAACTGTATATTTGAGTGAGTTCATGTTAAGTAGGCTTGATGCCATTAATAGTACAATTATATCTCAGTCCACTGTGTCCACATTATACATAGTGGAACTGCACTCCATATCACTTAGCTATCATTACTGATCCTGGTCCGTTTGGATTGAGGTGGAAGGAGGGGGAGTAGAGTAAAGTAGAGTAGATTTGGCCCAAAATTAGTCTATTTTTAACCAATTCTACTCTACTTCCCCCCTCCACCCAAACGGACCCTACATGAATTTAATAATCAGCTCAGACCTACACCATGTTATGTGTCTGAATCAGTCACCCAATTGCTTGATAGTCAAAAGTAACAGTTTCTTTCTTGTCAAGTAGTCCTCTAGACTAGCTTTCCAAATCCTAATGCTTTTGGGACAGTCAATTCTCCCTCTTTAACAAACAATCACCTGAGCTCTTGACTTCACTTATGGTTTCAAAAGCCTCATTTTTTGGGGACAGGTTGTAGACTTTTAGCTTTTAAATATGGGTAGGATTGGGGAAGATGGTACACAAGGTAAGAAGCACTCATGGGTGCAGCCTTTGGAGCAGTATTAAGGTGGGTTGGGATAGATTCACGAGGCATGTTAAGTATGTGGTAGGGGCCCTAGGGGATGGTAATAGGGTGCAGATATCGCATGATGCATGGCCATTAGCCTCTGAAAAACTTGTAACCTAAATTGTACAACATTGTAGTTGATAAGGATGCTACCTTGTAGTTGATAAGGATGCTATGGTTAGGTCTTGTTTGGTAACTCCAATTGGCAGGATGACACCCCAGGACTATGAGGTTTATTAGAGAGATGTTAATGATTGGGAGATGGAATTGGTTGACTTTTTGATATTTTGTACTCAAATTTACCAAGCAGGGTTTGAAAAATGAAGTGGAGAATGACTAGTGATGGGCAATATGATGTTAGCTCATACTATTGTCTATTGTATTTCGTTGTGTACATCTTTGTACATGAGGTGGATCCTTTTATTACATAAAATTTCTTACTTATAAGAAAAGAAAAAGAAAAGTTCTCACCATATCCGCAATTCTTTTTTCCTCCTACTTTTCTGCTTATGATTTTTGAACCATCAAGATCCTTGCACAAAGCAGCTTCCCAATGAAAAAGGAAAAAATGAAGCAACTTTCTGAGGAAATTGGGCACAATAAATACACTTCAAAGGAAAACATTGTACCAGTAGATCCCGTCAATGCCACATGATAAGAACAAATGTTTAACTTACCACTGTGGGTTTGCCCATACTTTCCTGTGCTTGGCTGCTGATTCTGGTACGAAGTCTTTAAAATAAAATTCCCGTGATAGTTTTGGTCATCTACATATATTACACATCCGATCTCTGGTTATAGGCCAGTTGAAATATTAGAAGGATACAGTGTTTTCATGATTGGTTTGTAGATCTAAATTTGAATAACATGTTAAAGATTTTATTGATTGGTATCTGTATTAGCTAGGATCAATCATTAGTAGAGTACACTGATGTGAAAAGATGTTGGTTGATTGTATAAGTGATTAAAGTATTTGTGAATGGAAAAATGTGGTGCCAATGTAGAATTTAATAGGTTGATCTTCCTTCAACTTGGTTTGTTATTTGTGGTTTTTGGAGTACATCATCTTGAACTTGTAGGAATCGTGGAATGAGATTTATACTGTTGTATTTATTTTCAATCTTTATTTGTGTTTGACCCTCTAGATATCCATACTTGATTTCAAGAAAGATTTTGGAAGTTTTGGTTTTCTTATTTTAATACTGTTTCCTGTCTGATGGACAGTATGTTTTAAGGGATGCTGCAAAGAATATGAGTGTCAAAGACAAGTCAACCTACCTTCTGGTTCCAAAGCGAGATGATCAGCAGCTTTCTGACAAGTCTGTTACATTGGTTCCTGCAGCTGGGAATGAAGTATTGGAAGAGGAAAATGGTATGGCTGGGAAACTGGATAATTCAGTGTTTAGTGATGATTTGACATTCGCCCTTCTATATGACATAATGAATTCCTAGACACAACATGTTAACTCATAGTTCAGGACATTGGTAATTCAGTATGGACATGGACTAATTAATCTGCTGAGCCGTAGCATCTAAAATCTGGATGTTATCCATTTTATTTCCTCACCTAGTGTTGTTAAATGCTTAAAGTTCAAATCTCAAAGCCAGGTCTAATCACTTCCCTTGGCCGAATAGAAGCTCATTTAATGAAGCGCACCTTAGGCATACTTTTCTGATGCTTTTTTAAGAAGCACTCCATGTTTTTTTGTGGAACTAGTTGAACTTGTTATAGATGGCTTCATTTGCTTGATCTAGTTCTTTCTTATTATTGTATTTGCTTCTTTAGCTTATAATTATATTACTAGATTCTTATTAGGTGACCCTTTTCAAAGTTTTACAGCTCTACCTCTTTGAGGTGTGTATACCTTAATTCAATGTCTTTGGAGTTGTTAATATGGTTGGAATTCTTACTCTTTTTTTTGACACTTTATTTTATCAACGCACCTTCATGATGTGGGTCCTTTATTTGGCAAAGTGGAGAGGTTTCATAATGAAAAAGGATCTATGCAGCCAACCCAACTAAGTTGAATTCACACACAAACACGCGCGCGCGAGCATGTTCTTGACATTCTTATTTCAATAAGATATCTGTTACGTACTCATTGCTGTGTATGTAGGCTTTCTATGGTACTTGAGAGCATGCTTTGCAATAAATAAATTTGGTTTCTTTTTTATAGTTTATCTTCGGATCAATTCATTATTTCCTGTGGTTAAGATACTATTATCTCTATTATTCTAGGATTTATTTTATCCACTTGGGTGCCAAAAAAAAAAATCTGTTTTTGGAATCTCTTTTCTTTTCTATGGGTAAGATAATATAATCCCCATTCTTCTAGGAGTTATATTACCTCTTATATTTTCTTTCAGGAGTATCCGGAACTAATGAATCTGGGAAAAAGAAAGTCCTGCTCCTGAAAGGAAAAGAGAGGGAGATTTCTTCTGTAAGTACTTTTGGTTCTTACCAATCACATGTATTCCTTGGGCACATTTCAGACTACATATCTATTGTACGCTATCACTGTGCATGGAGATGTCTGTGTAAAGCACTGTTTTGGTGTGGGCTGCTCTCACTAGTGGTCTATATACTGATTTAGGCACCTACAATATTCCTGCTTAGGCTGGACTGCTTGCTCAATTTGGACAGATTGCCCATGGTTGCATGAGTTCTTGATTTTCTTTTAATAATTTTTTGAAGTTTTTTTTTTTTTTTTTTTGGGTGGGGGGGTGGGGGGGCTGTGGTGGGGTATTATAATATTGTGTTCTTTTTTAATGCGGGAGACATCTTAAAGGATTACTTGAACACATATGAGCTGTTCCATCTGCAGAAGCCTTTCTTGCTCATTGCTATATGCAGTTTGAGCTGCACTCTTTCATTGGCCTTCTGTCTGTTATAAGTGACCATCCATTTAACTTGCTAGATTTTATTGAGTGCCCTTTTCAGTTAACTCGTGGCATAACTTTGGATGTTAAGGTTTCTACTTGTATTACTAGAGCACTATGACAGATTGCTCCTACTCTGCTAAGTCATATCTGTCAAAATTAAAATGATAAGAGTGCTGCCTGATTAACATTGATTGCTGGCTGAGAAAATGTGGTTTCGGATTTTCTGAATGGTACAATTTCTAGATGTGCATTGCTTGAAGCATGTATGAAGTAGTGGGAGAGTCAGAAATCCACGGAATAACTTTTGGGATAAGATTTATTGTTATTGGAATTTTTTCTGACATGCTTGGAAATCTTTTATAACAATCTTTTAACCTGAGAACAAGCTTGTTAAGAACTGTGAAATGGCACTATGGTTGCACTAGAAATCTTGATGAATGGTAGAGTATGGCTTGCAGGGTTGAGAATTTTCTAATTCATTTTCCAGTTTGTATTGGATATGTGATTTCTCATTTAGATTGTTGCTATTATTATAACTTATTACAAAAGTTTTAAAAAAATACTATTTATATTTATATATATATTTATATTATTATTATTATTATTATTATTATTTTTACAATAATAATAATTAAGCCATCTTGATGAATGGTTATGTATGGTTTGTAGCATTGAGAATTTTCTAATTTATTTTTCACTTTGTCCCCTGATAGGTGATTTCTCATGAAGATTGTTGTTTTTATAACTTATTACAACGGAAAGGATATATTTGAATATAAACGTGGAATGACAAAGTTAAAAGTTAGAAAAATACTACTATTGCTACCACTTGTTATTCTTGGAAAACCAAAACCACCATAGTCAACCCCTCTCAACAAAGAAGGAAATTCAAATTAACTAGCTACACCTCATTGTCCATGTCACCACCTTATTTTGTTGATAAAGTAGTTGCGCTACCATCTCAACAATTATCACAACACTGTACAAATTTGGTCACCATCTTTGCCGCTAACATCTTCCATCTATGTCAATGTACTGGCTTCATCATTGTATCTTTATTCCAGTTCCTACTATCCTCTTCACATATTTTATTGGGATAACTAAGACTATAATCTCCACCGTTCTGTGATAATTTTCTCTTTTTGAATAACAGGGGTGTCCTAATTTTTTATATTTTGTTGGTAAGTTACACACACACCCACTAGAGTCTTGAACTCGTGAACTCATCCTCCATCCCATTATTATGAGAGGAGGAATACAAGTTGAGTTATGTCTTGTTGGCAACAGAGGTATCCTAAGCTTAAGAGAAACAATTCCTTGAGCAAGCACCAATGCCTCCTACAAAACATGCTAGATTTGGTCACAAACTAACAATTCTTACTTTGACTACCCAAAAAAAAAAAAAAAAACTGCAGTGTTGTTCCTACTGTTGCTATTATCACTATCACCATAATTACCAATCTCCCCTTACATGTGTCAGGTGGATGGTGAGGTCATGGGTTCAAGACCTAGTGGGTGCATGTAACTTACCAATTAAAAAAGCTATTATCACTATCACAATTTTTTTAGAGAAGCCACTATCACCATAGTTGTTGCTGCTCCCAACACCTACACAACTGCTCTGCTACTGTCGTTTTTCTCAATTCACTCAAGTAGGCAGCAAAAGTATAGGGAAGGAAAGGTAAGCGACTTTAATGATTGTATGACTATGATGGCACCTTAGGATGCAATGGATTTCCAAAATGTTTTCTGACCAGAGGACCAACTCTTGACCAAAAGATTCTCTTAATTGAGGGTCTGTTTGGATACCGTTTATTATTGAAAACTAAAAATACTGTGGCAAAATAAATTTTTAAATGTGTGAATAGTGCCGTGGGCCTAGTTTTGAAGTTTTTTTTTTTGTTGAAAAAAGTACTTGTGGGTCCCGTGAACAGTGCACGGGACCCACCATTTTTCAGTAAAACACTGGAACGCACGGAAAACGTGCGTTCCAAACACACACAGAGTTTGCCTCCCTTGACCACCATTATAGGAAGTGGCCTCAAGTAATGTTGTATCCTGATTTTATTTGAACTTGAACTCCTTTCAATTCCCAAGTTCTGTTTATTATCTATCATCATCATGTCAAGCAACAGCTTCTATTTCAGGGAAGGTACAAAACACAAAATTTTGTTCTCATATGTTTTGTAGTGTGGATTGAGTTCAAAGGTTACATTTAGAGTCTCATTGAATAATTGGGGGTGTAGGGAGTTTTTCTTTAGAGGAAGTATTTTCACTGTATGTATGTGGGTCTTCTTGTCTTCAACAGTTGGCATAGGCAGTCTACCAGACCACATATTTTTTATGCTCTTGTTTGTATGATTATTACTGTCTTTGCATCCTTGCAATTTCTAAGAAGATTTGTCTCATTGCATTTATTGTATTTTTGATGAAGCAATGTGACTTTTAGTTGAAGCACTACACTGTTAAATTGCTGTATGCTACTCCTTGTGCAGGTGTCTGGCAGCATATTACAGCAGCAGGGTGTATCATCTCCTGTTAGAAATATAATCAATTCAGGTCCACTCAAGCATAACCAGCAACGTGAAGGTAGTGGAAGGATAATCAGAAGCATACTTACAAACAAGGATTCACGTCAAAGTCAGTCTTTTGTGGGCCAGTCAGAGCAGCAAATCCAGACTTCAAATTCAGAGAAGGACAAGCGGCCTCCTCGGATCCCACATGCACAATTGGCTTTGAAGGACACAAATTCAACTCCAGAAAATAAGGTTGTTGCGAATGACTTTCCTGGATTTTATAGTGAGAAGCAAGAAAAACGTTCAAGAAATAAGGACAAGCCTGATCGTGGTGTATGGGCTCCTCTTCGTCGTTCAGATGGAACTCATGGTAGTGAAGAGTCTTTGTCATCCGGTACTTCACAGTCGCTGCTAGATACTTCAGAAGGTACAAACATTTGGAACATGTAATTATTGGTTATGTAATGTACTGGTTTTTACTAATTATAGTCATAAGTGAATGGTGCTAACAAGAAGGAATCATTTTAACTTGACTTCAAAGCACTTCAACTCATACATAGGTTGGAGTCACTGTCTCATTGCAAGAAGCATGAAAGTGCTTATGAGGTCAAAGAGAATTCTTTTTTTTTTTTTTACTATTTCCTGCTTGTGATGTTGCAGGATCTCATGGAGATATGAAATTTGAAATGGCAAATGCTCGGATTGGGGAAGTTAAAAACCTTGGAAGTGGACGTAGTGGCCATTCTTCCTTAGATAATGGTAGATTTTAGTTTGGAAACTCTGATCTTTAACATTGCTTCTGATTGTACATTTTTGTGTGTTTCTGTGGGTGCATTTGTGATGCTTGTGTTTTGTATCCCACTCCCACAGATTAAGTGTTTGCATCATATGCAGGCTCCCATAAACATTTTGGTCGCCGTGGGCCAACACATGGTGTCAAGGATGTTGACGGCTCATCAAATGTAAGTGAGGGGAAGCATTTGAGGAGAGGCACTGGCTTTAATTCCCATGAGGTAGTGAGACCCAACTGTTTGGATTCCAATTTTGCACCCTTTTTTTTTTTAATTTTTAATTTTTTTATGCTTTCACCTATTTTCTGGTAATTATTTAGAGGTGTTTTGCAATGAATTTGCAGAAACAAGTGTGGGTTCAGAAACCAAGTTCTGGTTCCTAAAGTTGTTGAAAGTGGTGAGCCTCAATCTCTTTAACTATGTTCTTTCCTAATATCAATAAAGAGTGGCTTCCTGAAAGTTTCTTATCAAAATTTTTTTTTTTTTTAAGATTCTAGTTCAGTAGCCTGAAATGGATGCTTCTTAATCATCATCACATATAGAATTCATATGGAACCTTGAGTTTTGAATATATTGCAAGTCTTTTGCACTCTTTAGAGTCTAATTTGAAGTCAAGGGAAGGTGAGATTTACAATGATAATCGATAGAAACTCATCTAAATCAGTATTTTAAAAATCTAAAGTGCATTGGTGGAATGTCTCTGGTGATGCCTAGAATTTAGATTGAGCCTTCTTATTTGTTAGAAAGTGAGATAGTTAAGTTATTTAGTGCCAAGGATCTTGGCACCCACTTAAGTATACTGAAAAAGTGGGATAGATTCAAAGATGATGCTAAATGCAGTTGTATTTACTGTGGAACATTTACATATACCATGCAATTTTCTTTATTACTATGGATAGGTTCTTCCTGGACCTTCATAGTGTTTTGATTTCAATGACAAGACAGACAACTACTTAGTATTTTAGAGGGGTAAACAGTGAAGATGAGAATCACCCTTGGATGAAAATTGCCAACATTATGACCCTTGGATGAGTATCACTTTGCCTTGATATGACTAGCTTTGGATTTTCTTTCTGAACTTGCTAATTGTCATAACTTTTAAGCGGGATTTTATATAGTATTGATTTTTCTTAGTTCACTGTCTCATTTCTTTGCAGTTTTAATGTCTGGTCATATACACGATTTTGGAGCATGCATTTGCTAGTGGCTGGAGAGGCTCTCTTTTTACTAGACAGATGATCAGGTGTAAATGAAGTCTCAGCATCAGCAATGGTTCCTTTTGAAAAACCCTAGAGGAAAGTAGAGTTCGTCTGAATGATGCAGACATTGATGTAAGTAATACTCAGTTGGCTGAAGAAATCCTGATTTTATTTCGTCAAAGATAGCTTGGAATAGAGGAGACATGGAAAGCAACAGATGTCATTGTTATAATTGTATTATTACACAGTTTTCATCAGGGTGACCCTCTATGGGGTTCTGCCTGTCGGAGGAGCTATGGAAGCCCACACTCATGCTTTTGACTAGACTAGTTATCGGGGTATTCTGGTTTTATGGGATCTCTCCCGTTAGTATAAATGTAAATATAATCTGAGAGCGATCGGTATCACCATCTCGCTTATCAATATCTATCAAAGCATTTTAATGTGTTACATACTTTTCTTCCATTGCTGTTGCTGCCACCTTGTTTTGCAAAGCAATTTATATGCATATGCAGCAATAAGACAGAAAGGAGAAGTTTACAAGCAGCATAAACAGCAATAATATAGAGAACCTTGCGGAGAATTCAATATGCATAATTTGCGCAATGAGCCTTCTTATATTGTACAATAAAATCATACATTTGAAAAAAAAAAAGGACAAATATAATGGTTCTATTTTGTTCAGCAAAGCAGCTCATGGAATTCTTCTTTAGTTGGCTTTTACAATCCGCCATTTCCTCTCCGTCATTCCTTCCCAAGCTAAATAAACTCTATTTTAAGTGGATAAAATTTGTTTGGTATATGCTAGTAGAGGCCCACATGCTAGGCAATTGTATTATTTAAGTTCAAATGTATAGATTGTATGATACACGATACATATATACAAAAGGTTCTATATTGTAAGGGCGTATTGTAAGTATACAATACTTACGAATCATAGGATACAGAGTTGTGTATCATAAAATTGTATGTATCGAATTATACATAGACATGTGAGTTTAAAATAAGTGTTTTTTGGATAAATTTGTGCTTTTATTTGAGTCTAACAAATTGTTAGACTTGTTTTTAACACAATTATTAGGCTAAGTAATTGAGCCTGGTAAAGTAACATGTTCATGAGTTTTTTGTTTTGTTTTTTCCTCCCTTCTCTTACAATACTTGGACTATACACTTAACACTTCGCATTTGTATTTGTAAATTTTTATTCTATACTAAGAATGAGGTATTAAATGATAATATAGTTATTTTTATTTTTGTTATAGGTATAAAAGGCTAGGATGCTAAGAAGAAATATGAAGAAAAAATTCTTAACAAGAAAAGATAGTATATGTTGTTGATGATGATGAAGAAATATATTTGCAAGATGATGAATGTGATGATAACATTAACTTAGATGGAGTTGACCGAGCAAGATGATGAATGTGATGAAAAGAAATGATTATTTTGGCTTATGTTTTTTACTTTTGAGTTAATCAATTTGAATGTGTATATTATAAATATATGTTAGTTTCATTTATTTAGTTAGTTTTATTAAAGATTATTACGTAAGTGTTGATTAAATTAGTCATTTAGTTGAATATTTGAATTTATAATGAATATACATTAAAATATGTTTATCTATGATTTTTTTTTTTTTATAAATTAATTAAGTTTTTTTGTATCTTATGATACGTTACATGATGCATTTGGTCTTTTATTTTATTCGGTTCATTTGGTCCATTTTGGTTACTACGTTAGGATGAGAGGTTTGTGTATAAATAAGAGCTGCTTCATTGACAATTATATCACATTCTCAGTATAGTATTGGTAGGTTCTCAATAAAATTAGATTCTTCTTATGTTGTTTAAGTCTTGTATTTTTTTTAATACAAGTAATAGATTTACTTATATTTGCTTTATCTTTAGATCATTTAAAATGTATAGAGGATAAAGCATTTGTAAGAAGTACTAGAAACAAATTCCAATCACATTTAATTCATCGGTCAATGGTTTTTTCCCTTTTCCCCTCTTCGGATATGTAACAATTTATAATTTTGAATTGAAAGGATAATAATTGAAGGGTCCAAAAAAATTATTGATAGGTTGAATTAAATAAGGAGAATTTAAATATTAGCTAAAAATGAGAAGGAAAAAAAAAGTGACTGACATGAGTGACACAATAGGAGATGAGTAGAATAAAAGTAAAATACTAAAATCTTCTATTTTTATATATTATACAAGAAATTCAAAAAACTACGTCTTTTAAAAGTGATAACAAGTAACTCCTTGACAAAAGGCATCCATTTCTATTGTCCTAGACTCTCAGCATATTTAGAGGCAAGCATGTCTCGTACCTTTTTAGTGATTTCATAACTAGTGGTGTCCATGAATTGGGCTGGAGGTTTTTTTTAATAATCCAACCCACAAACCCAACCCATGTGAATTGGATTAGACTCATGGGTTGGACAATAATAATAATAATAATAATAATATTGAGTAATAGAACAGTAGATTTATAAGATTATCAACACAAGATTTATAATCTTATTATGTTGGTTTGATGCTCTAATCAAACCTAAGCATAACACCAAATCAACACAAACTATTTGATTAGTGCATCAAACCCACACAAACTATTTGATTAGTGCATCAAACCCGCAAATAATCTATAATTAAAATGAAATGAGAAAATAGGTCAATGGTTCATTTTTTATTTATTTTTTATTATGTGGCAAAAGAGTAAGTAAACAAACCATTTAATATATATTAAATATAGGTGAGTTGGGTTGGGTTAGACAAATTTGTGAATCTCCTAATCCGCACCTAACCCAACTCGATGTAAATTTTTTTTTGACAATCCAACCCAACCTATCAACCCCTAAAAACCGACCAAATCCATTGGGTTAAAATGGATTGGTCGGTTTAGGCAGATCTATGAATTGGCTGCACACTCTTATAATCTTAACCTCCAAATTTCATGCTGACAGATAGCGTAGAAAATATGCGTAGCCAAGTGATAGTCTAGTTGTTTGTGCTCTCCCAAACTTCAAAGAATGAAATGAAGTCATTTTTTATTATCTCTTTCTCAATATTGGTTATGTTTTCCATTAACATAAAGCCAAAACTTTCGATATTTGAGGAAGCTGCTCGTAACCTAAGCCTAAAGAGTGCATTGATAACCAAGATGAATTATGTGGACGAGGTCAGCCATTTGAAAAATAAAATGAAAAAAATTACTAAAATTTTGAAATTAGTGCAAAAAGCTGGTAAAGAGTAGGAAACATGCTTCATTCTACTTAGGGATGACAAATAAAACCCAACCTGTGGGTACCGACTCAGTTCGTGAAACATTAGGGTCAGGTTTGGGTTTTAATTATAAAATCCGAAGTGGGTTCGGGTATTAGGAATACCTGACCTGAACCCGACCCGTATACATATATATATATATATATAAAATATAATATTAATTAATTTAGAAAACCACCCTAAATATAAATACCTAAGTTTCTCATTCTCTCATTTTACTTTAATCGGCTAATCTTTAAGGGCTCGTTTAGAGGGGAGTAGAGTAGAGTTGGCTTAGAATAAGCTAATTTTGGGCTAAATCTACTCTACTCGCTCTCCTTTCCCCTCAATCCAAACAGGCCATAACTCTCTCTCCCCATTTTTTTTATAGAAAAAATAGAAAAAGTAACAAACTGAAAAAGTAAGAAAAAGTAAGAAAAGTTTTTTTATAAAAAAAGTAAGAAAAGTTTTATTTCTTACTAAAATCAATTTGGAATACATCCTCCAAATCTAGTGGTAGATCTTCTAACATTATGTCAAGATCTGCGTATAGAACTGCTCTTCTAGTAAAGGAGGTTGACTCAAAATTTATACTTTATAATTAGCAGTTTAGTACAACTCTAATAACAAAAAATACAATTATATAAGCTTATATACGTTTTTTTCTCTTCTTTGATTGATAATCTTTATTAACAATCTCATCCTTTTTCAAGAGAGAATAGTGAGAAAATAAATCACAATAAAAATTTACAACAATATTCAAACATACTTGAGTCCACCATAATTTGCAATTAAAACATTTTTCTAAATAAAATAATATATTTCGTTGGGAAATTGGTGTGATCATAGTTTTAATTAATTTATTTTTTAAACCAAAAAAGAAAATGGGATAAAAAGGGTGATGACGTGGCTAGTTCCAAAACTACAAGTGACATTAGTTGAGGAACACAAAACACAAAGCCATAAAAAAGAGACCTTTTGGTCACAATCTTCACTCCAACCTCTATAACAATCTTTTTGTGTCAAATTTGATTGGTTTTCACTTTCTTAGTACACACACACACACACATTCCATGGCATTGGGTCTTGTTTTCCCAAGTTTTATGCAAATTCACCAACCTCTTTCACTCTGCAGTTTCAACTCCTAAACGGTCAGAAAAATTGTTTTGGCGCGAAACTCCAACGGTCAAGAGCCATCTTCCACCGGTTCTATTGCTGTCAATAAAAAGAATGCTTTCCTCGGTACTCACTCACTCACTCTCTCTCTCTCTCTCTCAATATATATATATATATATATATATATATATATATATATATATATATATATATATATATATATATATCTTTGATTGTACATATAAGGTTTTAAGTTTGATGTGGTGGAATTTGGAGTTTGTGTATGAATTAATTGCTAAGAGGTTACTTTCAGTGCTACCCTTTTATCCATTGCCACTACAAGAAAAGAGTCTACTAGCGAGAGTAAAATGCCCTTGCAAAAATTTAAATATCGTCGCAAAATGATATTAGCGAGGGCATGTGGCTCTCGGAAGCTGTTGTATTTGCTCTTGTTGTTAAAAGAGATTTTGCGATCATGCCTTCGTAAATAGATAATTTATGAGGGCAATTTATTATCGTTACTGAACAAATTCGTCTTCGCAAATATATTACCAAATGACGAGAAAAGTCGATCATTTATTTTTAGCGAGGGGGAGTAGTTGTCATTAACAACTATTTGTGAGGACCTTTATACCTCGCAATTAGTTATTTGCGAATTTCAAATTTACGACATACATTTTAGAGACAAATAATGCATACGCTAAAATTTATTTGTGAGGGTTTTTAACCCCTCGCAATTAGTTAGGAATAATAGTGACGACATTAAGTTGTTGCTTAAAATGTTTTTGCAAGGGGTTAAGTGGCATTGCTATTCTATAAATTACGAGAGACTTTGTCGTCATTATAAAATTATTTATAACCAAATTTTTATGTCATCGGTGATAATATTTTATATAATTTTTGAAATATTTTATTATTTATTTATAATTATTTTATATAATTTTTTTTAACTATCATGTTACGATAGTACAATAATTACTAAAAATCGATCAATTGAAAGATAAAAATTCATATAAGTTCAAACCTTAAAATATAGAATATACAAAGAAATCCTAAAATTAAACTTTGTTTTAAACTTAAACAAATAGAATTATGACAAGATCTATAATAGTCTTCCTCTGAGTGACCCTCCAAGCTGTTTTCAACCTCCCTCGTGTTATTGATTGAGTTGTCCTCCTCATCTCTACTAGTACCATCCTTAAAAAAAAAAAAAAACATTAAACATAATTCATACACTAGAATATTAGCTTTTATAAAAATAATAACAAATAATGGTTAAAGAGAGTGCAAAAGAGATAGAGAGAATTCATGACATGTATTTCATTTATACTCACCCCCTAATCTCCATCCATCCATTTATTCACCATCTTTTTCCAAAAGAGTGTAGGAATGAAGGAAAGACCATTCTTATAACGATCTTTTTTCTCTGTGTACTTCTTAAAAATAGGACTTTTAATGTGAAACATCCAATCAGAATAACAACGTTTCACCAATTCTACAAATTATTTCTTCACTTCCTCATTTGGTTGCTTATGTTTAAAATGTTGAGCTCTATAGCAAGCATATAGAGTTTTGAGCTCAGATCTTGGGTATTCACTAAAAGTCGTCCAAGCTCCATTCACTTTAAGGTGAGTACTTCATGCATGCATGAAGTACTTACCTTAATAAACTAGACCAATATGCTTTATTAGATGCACTTTAAGGGGTAGCTTTGTTTTTTTTTTTTTTTAATAAATTTTTTTATAGAAGTCCAAAAATGATGAAATTTGAGATTCAAGGTTTATTATTGTAACTTGTAAGAATATATTAGTATATTTTTTTATTTAGATATTCTCATAAATAATGTAACCATGATTTTGTAGAATATTATGGATTGCTATGGTTTTGCAAATCCATGGTTTAAGTTATTTATAGTAACATCCTGATATATAATTTCCTAAAAATATTTATTTGTTTACTATTTTAACATATTCTTATTTTTTTTTAAAAATTGTTCTTTTATTTATAAGATAACATGTGGTGAGTATTACATAGGTCTTTCTAAATAATATATGTTTATACTTTTTTTTTTAATATTATGTTTATACATACTGTGGCAAATATTTATATGTGGTGGGATTCTATGAAAGTAAAACTTTTAAGGTATCCTGTCAATGGTTATTCAATGAAAAGAAAAGAGATGAACTATGCTTAAAAAATGTTGTTAAATTGTATACATTCAAGACCTATACCAGCGCTTTTGAAAGCGCTGGAATAGGTACTGTCTATGCCAGCGCTTTCAAAAGTGCTGGTACAGGTCATAAATGAATATAATATAAAAGACCTATACCAATGTTTTTGAAAGTGCTGGAATAGGTACTGCCTATGCCAGCGCTTTCAAAAGCGCTGGTATAGGTCATGAATAAAAGCGCTGGTATAGGTCATGAATGAATATAATATAAAAGACCTATACCCACGCTTTTAAAAGCCCTGGAATAGGTGCTGCCTATGCCAGCGCTTTCAAAAGCGCTGGTATAGGTCTTGAATGAATATAATTTAAAAGACCTATACTAGCGCTTTTGACGCTGGGATAGACAGTACCTATTCCAGCGTTCTCGAAAGCGCTGGTATAGGTCTTGAATGAATATAATTTAAAAGGACCTATACCAGCGCTTTTGCGCTGGTATAGGTCCTTTTTTTTTTTTTTGCACCTGTAATGTTCATAAAATACATATTTTCCAATTCCTATTTTATAGCAATTGTAATGAACTACAATTCATATTTTCCAATAACAAATACCATACCACATTAAACCAAGAAACTAAATATATTTAATTACACCATATCAATAATTACGTCCCAAATGTCTAGAATTTTATACACAAAATAATACATCCTAAGTGTCTAGAATGTTATGAACAAAATAATATATTCTAAACAACTATGTACAATGTCCTACACAAAAGAATACATTCTACTGCGTATCGCCTACTCCAAAATAGGTGCCCAAAGTATCGCCTACTACGTATCATCAAATGATAAACGCTGAGCACTGGGAGACTGGATATCCACTGCAGAATCACCATCACTATCACCATCCTACGAATTAAGAAATACACAACGAATTAGTGTACTAAACAACAGAGTTAGTAGCTGAATGACACAATATCACTAGCAATTAAAACACACTCAAAATGACTGATTTCAGTTAAGCATATCAATTGGGTATTACTCTCAATAAATTTCTCAAAAAGTGATTAGTGAGCAATTTATGCAAAAGATTCAATAAGTAATTACTTACACATATTCTGTAAAGCCTTAGAGATTACATTTCTACTTGATATTTCTATGTATTTTATGTGTTACAATGAACCCTAAACTAGTAGATATAAAGATTATGGTATACATTAATGAAGGAGTTGAGAAGGTAGTAGTTCGGAGTTGAGGGGATACATTAATGAGGAAAGATATATTATATTTAACATTAACCATGAGTGCTGATAAGCATTCTACACCAAAGTTCCTCTACTTGGAGAGGCAGGGCAGCAATTTAACAGCTATCACATGGTAACTGAAGTGGCAATCATGTCCTAAATACCCAACCAAAAATCAAAGAACAAACACGAGGCTAGTCTTTCACAAATTAGTTCTCAAGCATTCACTCCTATTAGTTCTCAAGCCCAGTAAGCACTTGCTGCACTTCTTGCCATATAGGGAGGAAAACTTGTTCTGTTGTTCCTACCTGCTACACATAAATATTTTCTCTTTAAAAGTTCTTGTCAAATTCTGGGCCACTACTTGGGCATATTGTCCCCTCTTTGACCTATTATAGCCTTACAACCTTGATATATTCCTACACCTCATTACAGCACTTGATTCTCATCTTCAATCACACTACTAATCAGTCCAGAAAGTCATAACACAACAAGCAAACTATATTTTACCTGACCTGACATGACACCCTCCCACTAATAAATAAATAAACACTAATACAATCTAAATTAGACAGTAAAAGAAGTAATTATAAATCATAAACAAAAAGAATCTTTATTACTATTATTTTTTGGTAAAATAACTAAAAAAAATCTTTATTTGGATAGAGCAGGTGACCAACAATATTTAGCAAACAAAAAAAGTTCTCCAAAGACATAGCCACCCAATTAACCCATTTCACAGCAAAATTTATTAGGTCAAAACTCACCAATCACCTACACACACAGACACACAAAAAAGCATCATATACTATCCATTAACCCATTAACTTCATAAATTATCCATAAACCATTTCCAAACAAAATTTCATCTGATTATTTTGCATCACAGAAACTTCATGACAACTCACCAATCACCATACAAACATGAACAAAAATGCACATACTTTGTATTCAAACTTCTTACCATAGACATACTGGGAAACGATGGGCACATCCTGGTCAACATCCTCTGCATTGACCTCACTTGAGCTTCAAGGGCATCATAACGTGTGCATTTCTCCTTCATTTCTTCTATTTGAGTAGATAGCTCCATAACCCTTTGGTCGGTTGCAGTAGATGTTGGAGGTGGCGTCCTGTCATCCATTGACCTTGCACAATTGCCAGAGGGGGTTGGACCAAAGCCTACCCCTCTGACACGGTCACCTCTCTTTGCACCCATGACCTGTCCAAATGCATCATCAGGCTGCCAAAGTATGCCAACCTCAATGTCGTTTCCCCGCAACTGTGACCCTATTGACATAAGCTCTTTCATCTTTGGCTAGTAATCACAAATAAACAAAACAACATATTAGCAACATGAGCAATAATACACATGCCAACATGAGTAATATGGTTTTATATATGTAAAAGTTGGGTTGTAGTTATTATAAAAGAAATAGAGAAGACTTTAGGATAGGAAAAGTTATGACGTTGGGGTTAGTCATGGTGAGGATGGCTTTAGGTTTTGTATATTGAGTTATTTGTGTACTGACTGATGGCTCTTTCTTGTACAAGTAGCATTATAACTCATAAACTAAAGTAGTGAACCAAAGACCTAATAAAACTCAAATAAAGACTAACTTGACTCAAATAAATAAAGACATGAAAATCAGAATCTCTTAGAAAATTTTAGACTTTACTCAACTACCAATACACCCTTATTGGCAGTAGTTGTAGAAAATTATAAACCTGCCCCTCCTTACAAAATCAACAATAACTTGTAAAATTAAAAACAACTAAAAAACTATTTTAAAACCTAGAAACCAATAACAAGGCCTTTAAAACCATAAGACGCTTGCAGATACTGGCATTGAAGATATAAAGTTACCCTTGCTTGTCTTTTTATTAAAAATTAGTAAATGGAGTCTAGAAAATTCTTCAATAAAATGGCTTAGGTTAATTTCACCTATGCAAGCTTAGTACTTCACTTTGATAACTAGGGATGGTTAATAATTTGGCAATGGGTGTAATTATCATGTTTAGAGTTGTTCAGGTAAAGAATATAATTAAAAAGAAAATTGCTTCATTTTTTTTTTTCTGCTTATGTGGACTTGGCTGATCCCCAATGAAATAGCTTATATATAGCTTCTATTTATACTATTTTTACATAATAGAAAGACAAAAAAAAGAAAGAAAAGAATTGGATAAAAAGCAAATGAATGACCAAAACGCAAAGTTAGAGATTAGGAATGACCACTCTACTCTACTCTACTCAATCACTACTTTTGGTTTTAGGCCAGGAAGGAAAGAGAGAAAGGAAATGGATAAAAGATAGTATTTTCCTTTGAGAAAGTCTTTTAACACAATATATATTGTTAAATCCACACAAAAATAATATGTAAACTATACTTATAAATGAAATGAAGAGCATCTGAGTAAAATCCTCAATATCTAAGAATCTTTTAAGAAATAAAAATAATAATGTTATAAACAAAAGTTTCCTAACATTGGACGACCCTAATCTAATCTAATAATGCCAACAACCTAATCAAGGACAAGGTTGGGCAATGAGAAACCAGTCTCCCCTTTAATTAAAGTCCCTACCATGTGACGTTAATCAAAGAACTTCTTTCCAACTCAAAATACAATACATTCAAATTACTAATATAATTTGTTACAAACTTACAATATTGCTTTTGCAGTGGCATTCACAGCCTTACCATCATGGTGAGAATACGCCACCTCATACATCTCACCTCTCTCTAGTTGCCTGCCTTGCTTCTTTGCCTACAACATGGTTAGTACATTTGGCATATTAAAGCGAGGGTGTCAATTCGACAGCATCGAATCACATTTATTCCTACTTTAGAATGCAAAATAATATAAGCTTTGTTATTTTAAGCATGTGATTAATATATATAATATTGTTCTTACAATGCTCCCCGCCGTTTGGGCCATGCTTTTGGATCCCAAAGTATGCAACTTTGTTTGCTTCCCACGCCGTATTTTGTTATCTTTCAACAGCTCCTACAAACATTTGAAGAAAGTCACTACCAATTACAATAACTCGCTAATATATAATACTCTTGAGCATGGAACCTATAAAAGCGAAACATCTATACCACTGTAAGTATTACTACCTTAAAATCGTCAGAGAACCAGTACTCCACCAAGCCATGAAATTGAGTGTCATCAACCTCTGGCAGTGATAGCTGAAGTAAATCTTCCTTAGTTGTGCCCAGTTTGCAGTACTGCTCATTCAACTCTGATTTATGGCCCCTCCACATCTTCCCAATCCGTGAGAGTGCCCATTTCCTTTGCTTGGCAGGTGGGATGCGGTCTGTAGGAATTAACCATCATGCCTATTATGTGTAAAGTTGAATTAACTTTAAAATGTTACATTTTTAACATAATTGCAAACTGACATAAAGCTTTAAACAAGTAATAAAGAGTGAAGAATTTGAAAGAGAGAGAATTTGATACCAAAATGGTGTAGTTTTGAAAGAGAGATAGAACCTATTCTTGTAGTTTGCAAAAGAAAATATTATAAGACATTTCAAATACTCAGTAAGCCCAAATGAAGCACATATCTACAAATACATATATATACAAATGGACTTCGTACTCTGGTTCTATCAAAGATCCAATACACCATTATCAAGCCATAAGTCACACAATTTTTCAACAAGTAATGACATTCGTAACTTGAAGATACATTAATCAGTGCAGCTAATAACCTTCCATCATATAAATTTATCTAAAACTAAGAAGAAGAAAAAAAAAAAAAATTGAAACTAGCATCAAATAAGCACATTCATAGTTAATTGTGGAAGTGATGGAAGACCATCTGCAGTAGTACTTTTTCTAACATTATTTCCAGTAACTGTTGTAGCAATTAGGGGGACCTATCCACACCAAACATAAAAAAAAAAAGGGTGCAACAACCATTCGCTGCCACTAGTTAGTTCGTAGGGTCTTTTGTAACAATTAGTAACAATTGACACCTTTTTTGGAACAAAGTTAGTTAGGAGGCTGTTACTTATTAATTACTAATCAACCCATTAATTAGCTTCGCTTGCACAATGTACAATCATTTTTTTTTTCGATAAAAATTCACTAAGATATGACCAATATATAGATCTATTGATATTGATATTGATATCATTAGAATCATAATGCAGGTTGAATTCATATCTTGGAAACATTCAATTAAGAATCCTGCACACTTTTTTTTCTTATCTTTTTCGAGTGATTTCATATACTACAAATAATGCATGCTATTTTTTGAACCATTTATTTACTTATTCGAACAAAAAAAGGAATAGAATAAAATTTAAATATCAAACAGAGTCAAATGAAATAGGAATGAAGGAAGTTACCAAAATCCCCTTACTTGTTAAGCTATAAAAATGATTGGATTTCATGATCAGAACAAGCAGCAAATAAACAATAATATTTATCTCATAAAGCGTAGTTACAATAAATATGTTTCAAGAGAAGGGACATGGAGAAGTTGGAAGGATCATATGGAAGGATATGGAGAATCCTTCAATTCTCTTTGATTTTAACTCAATGTGAGACATATGTCGCATTTATTTGTAACTTTTAAGTGCCATATTTCTTACATTTAAATAAAAATTATATGAAATTAGAGGATTTAATGGGAATGGATCTTATCCCCTAAACCAGTACGTGCCATATTTCTTGTAGTTTGCATAACTTTATATAATTTTATTTAGAAAGATTGAATTTTATTTTGAACCAAAAGAGAAAAGAAAAAAAGAAGAAGAAAATCATGACTATTCAAGCACTTCATGTATGTTTAAAGGAAATTCATGGTCATTTCTTTTACCATAGCTTTTTGCCTAATACTTGAATGGCTTCCCAGCACCGATTCTTGTATTGTAGTGGCATTTTAGGCCATGAGCAGTAATTGATTGGGCACATATCAGGCTTTCTTGCCACTGTTCCTAGCCACCTTGAGAAAGATCCACTATTCTTCCCGACTGGCTGGCCCGCTTTATTTATTTTCAAAAATAATTTTTTGCCCGGTGGCATATTCCATATATCATCAAATCGGTTAGGCCCACGTTTATTGGGCACAACGATCGCTCTTGCTGCTGGTACGTCCTGAGTATCTATTAAAATACCAAGTTGCATCATATTACAATGAAACACGAAAGAATTTCATGTCAAGAAACTAGCCATTTGGATACTACACAAAGGAAATATCAGAATATCTTGGAACTTTCATTTCTAGACAAGGATCACAACTATTTTTCATAGTTGTTTAGTCCTAAAGGGACTGCTTACTAGTTAGGAACTATCACAAATATTGTTGACCTTCTAGCTGTTACAAATTCAAGTTCAACACTTAAAGCCTAAACTGATTTGTACTTGGGTGTTCTATTGTTGATGCTTGTGGGACTATAACTCGTACATCAGGTCACATGCTAAAGTTATTAATACCAGTAGATCAACATGATGTAATAAACTGCAATTTAAGTGCTTACTGAACTAAAGGTCATAGAAAACAGGGATGAGGGAACCCAAACAAACAAATCAAAAAACAACAAAAACAAAAACTCTAGTTGCACCAAATTTAGAAATACACCAACCTGGTGGTTGTGTCTCGTCATCACTCCCGTGGGAATGTCGTCTATCATCATCAGCTGGAGGAGCTTGTTGGCGTGATGGTACGTCATTCGACCCCACATGTGAGGAGGTCCCAGCAGGCTCACCGAACTCAAGTCGCCGCTTCCTCCCCATTCTTGTGTGCAGTACCTAAACAATGCAAGCTTGTTAGTTATAAAAAAAATAATGTTACATATACATATGTCTATATATATACATACATATATATATATATATATATATATATATATATATATATATATATATATATGTACATAATCTCCAACAAATGCTTTACACATGCAACACTTCACAAGCACACTACCAAGCCACACATATGGAAGCAATTGAGTTTTCATTTACTTAAGTACAAAAACAGTATAGGTGACAATGAAAATGCATATTCTAATGTAAAGTGTTATAATAGGAGCGTATTAGTTCAAAAGATGGTCTTTCTACATTACACTACTAATCGTCATTGTACTCATTGTCGCTATACTCCTCATCGTTGTTGTAATCGTCATCAATAAAGTCATTATCATCTATGAAGTCCCCATTCACAGCCTTCTCGTTCTCCTTAATGACCATTGCATCAATTGTGGTTCCTTGGGCATCAGGTCGAGCCAAACCAATGTTGTCAGAAGCCGTATTGTCTCCGATGATATTGTAGGGAACATTTTCACAATAAGTATCACCATCATCATCCTCACACAAGGGACCAATGCCCGCATCAAACACATCCATTGCTTTAGTTTTAACAACTACAAACCAATCCTTGTCCCTCTTGTCCTCTACATAAAACACTTGTGAAGCTTCAGATGCCAATAGATATGGCTCATCCATCAGTTCATTCCCCATATGTATCAAGCGGGTAAAATTCATAAGTGGAAACCCTAACTCATCAATCTTGTACCCCCGGCTACTATGAACGTCGACCCATTTACATTTGAATAGTACATGTCTTATTTTATCCAAATAATTCAACTCAATAATATCTGTTACAATGCCATAGTAAGCAATGCCATTGTCAGTCACGACACTTACTCCACTATTTTGAGTTTTCTTATTCTTCTCCGAATCTTTAGTTCAAAATTTTAAACCATTGGTGACATAGTGCTTCATCCGCTTGGCTCTAGAATAGGGACATGCACCAATTGTACTAAGAGTAACACTAAGTTTCTGCCTGTCAGCATCACTCATGGACATAACCTAACACGTTTATACGTACATATAAAACTATGAGTTCAACAAGCAGAGATTGGACAGTGGCAGCAAGCCTTGGAGCAGTGGAGGCAATGAAAAACCAAGGGATTTGCAGGTGGAATTTAAGTTTGATGTGGTGGAATTTGGAGTTTGTGTATGAATTAATTGCCGAGAAATTACTTTCAATGCTACCCTTTTATCCACTGCATGAAGTACTCACATTAATAAACTTGACCAAAATGCTTTATTAGACACACTTTAAGTGATAGCTTTTTTATTTATTATTTATTTTTTTATAGAATTCCAAAAATGAAGAAATCTGAGATTCAAGGTTTATTATTGTAACTTGCAAGAATATATTAGTATATTTTTTTATTTAGATATTCTCATATATAATGTAACCATGATTTTGTAGAATATCATGGATTACTATGGTTTTACAAATCCATAGTTTAAGTTATTTATAGTAATATCCTGATATGTAATGTCCTAAAAATATTTCTTTGTTTATTATTTTAACATATTCTTATTTTTAAATAAATTTTAATTTTATTTATAAGATAACATGTGGTTAGCGTTACATAGGTCTTTTTAAATGATAAATGTTTATACTTTTGTTTTTAATAATATGTTTATACATATTGTGGCATATATTTATATGTGGTGGGAATTTATGAAAGTAAAACTTTTATGGTATCCCGTCAATAGTTATTCAATGAAAAGAAAAGATGAACTATGCTTAAAAAATTCATTAAAATTTGTGCTTATATATTAAAAATAAATTTTTTTTTGGTATAATGTTTTTAATGACATATTTTTAAAAAGTGAAAAAAATGGAATTATCTTTTTTGTATGATAAGGTTACAGCACATTTACTATTTTAGTATTATAATTTGATTTTGTTTTATAAGATTGTGGTTTGATTTGATTTGACAAAACATATTCATTGACCACTGTTTGTTGTTATTTTTAAAGGGTAAATACAGAGAAGCCCATGATTCTCTTAAAAAAAAAACATGAAAATGAGGATATTGAAAATGAGATTAAAATTATGATAAAGTAATTTAAGAATGATACCATTACACATAGTCAAGATGACGAAAGTAGGGCTGAACACAACTCACGAGGAGAATAAAATTGTTGGTAGAGAACAACTGCGTAAACACTGAGCAATCCAATTTCCAACGCACCAGTCTTTCTTTAAATAGCAGTGTGTGCGTGTGTGTGTATATATATATATATATATAGTTTTATTTAGTGAACAAAGTAGACTATTGTGATTATTGTCATTACCTTATTGAGGTTTCCATCCAATTACAGAAAGAAAAAAAAAGTCCTTGTATTTGTTTATCACTTGCAAACTTTCTAAATAATCAAGTTGATTAAAGTACAAATGGAGCAAATCAATGAAGCTCAAATTCTTGTCAAATACTTGTGGTTCAAAATATCATTGATCCATGCTTTTGCGTCTACTATAGACTACTAGTCCTGCCTTTCTTTCCAATGGGCCTCTTTGAAATGCAAGGTAATAAACCCTACACATACATATATTTTATAATTTGTTTAGTTAAAAATATTCAATACAAAATTACTTAGAATTTTGTTTTCCAAAAAATATTTCTTTCTTTATTTTTTCTTACATGAAAAATATTAATTTTTTTAAAAGTAAATTATATATGAAGATATTTAGTTTTCCTTACATTTTACTTTTGTTAATAGTATACTATGCGGAGGGTTTAGCCTTTGGTAGCTGTAATAGTAATATTAGAGTCCGAATGTATAAAAATAATATATGATTATGTATATTATAATGCATGTTTATGCATATCATTTTCACTAATAATATTCTTACATATTCTTTTATTTATGTATATATTCTTAAATAATACGTGGAAATATTATAGGAGATATATTATAGGATATAGTTTATGTCAGTCAGGTTGATATAGTTTGAGGCCTGTAAATTTAAGTGAGATATTTTATATTTATATAGTAATTAAATAAATTTATTTAATAACCAAACCAAGGCTATGTGATGAATTCAAGATACAATTTAAAAAATTAATGCTAACTAAACTCATGTTAATATCACATAGAGAATTAAGGGAAATTCTCGGGTAGTCCGGGACTACAAGGTCAGCAAGTTGACCTTGTAGTCCCAGCCAATAAAATTAAGCCACCTCACTAAAATGAGGTTACATCACCATACCTACCATGTCAGCCCAAGAAGGCTGTCTCCTTGTAACGTTTGTTAGCTCTGTTAGAACAAATTCAAAAAATTTCAAAAATTTAAACGTGAATGGGCGGGTCATTGAAAAATCTGGGAATATAAAAACTTTTTAAATCTCGTTTTTATTTTTATTTTTCTGTCTTCTGAATAAGGTTGGGTTATATGCTTTCCCTTAATCTATCGCCTCCAATAAGACCTATTTTAATAATCAGTGGAGATGGTGTCTCCTCCTCCTTGCCTGAAATTTCAACCGCAAATCGCCGTAAACCCACTCCTTCTCATCTCATCCTCCATTCTTAGGAATTTAAGGGATTTAGTTTGTGTTTATTTATTATTTTTTTTTCCAGCCTTTCACCTTGTTTCTAAGTATAGGAAGTCTAAAAATGATGAAATCTAAGATTCAAGGTTTGTTGTTGTAAATTGTAAGAATATATTAGTATATTTTTTATGTAGACATTCTCGTAAATAATGTAACCATGATTTTGTAGAATTCTATGAATTACTATGGTTTTGCCAATCCATGGTTTAAGTTATTTATAGTAATATGCTGATATATAATGTCCTAAAAATATTTCTTTGTTTACTATTTTAACATATTCTTATTTTTAAATATATAAACTGTAATTTTATTTATAAAATAACATTTGGTGGGCATTACATAGGTCTTTATAAATGATATGTGTTTATACTTTTGTTTTTAATAATATGTTTATACATATTGTGGCAAATATGTATATGTGGTAGGATTCTATGAAAGTAAAACTTTTATGGTAACCCGTCAATGCTTATTAAATGAAAAAAAGAGAGATGAACTATGCTTAAAAAATATTGTTAAAATTTGTGCTTATATATTAAAAATAAAATTTGTTTGGTAAAATATTTTCAATAACATTTTTTTAAAAAGTGAAAAAAATAGAATTATCTGTTTTGTACGAGTAAGTTACAGCACATTTACTATTTTATTATTATGATTTGATTTTGTTTATAAGATTATGGTTTGATTTGATTTGACAAAACATGTTCATTGCCCACTTTTTGTTGTTATTTTTCAAGGGTAAAAACAACAAAGCCTGAGATTCTCTTTAAAAAACACATGAAAATGAGAATATTAAAAATGAGATTGAAATTATGATAAAGTAATTAAGGAATGCTGCCATTGCACACAGTACTGACGATAATGAGAGTAGGGCTAAATACAAACTACGAAGAAAATAGTTTTGTTTTCAAACAGTAACAAGTCTATTGATTGAATTGTCGTTTGTCTTGCACAACGGTCCTTTCTTTAAATAACAAACCAAGATTCCAAAGCTATGGCCAATGAGCATATATACACTACAAAAAAAAGGAGCTATATATAATTAAAATTGACAAATTATTTAGTGAATGAAGTAGACAATATTGTCCTTACTTTGTTGAGGTTTCCATCTAATTACAAAAAAAAAAGAGTTCTTGTATTTGCTTATCACTTGCAAACTTGCTAAATAATCAAGTTGATTACAAGTACAAACGGAGCAAATCAATGATGCTCAAATTCTTGTCAAATGCTTATTGCGCATAATATCATTGATCCATGTTTTTTGCATCTACTAGACTACTAGTCCTACCTTTCTTTCTAATTAATGAGCCTTTTTGAAATGCTGACATACATATATTTTATAATTTGTTTAGTTAAAAATGTTCAATACAAAATTACTTAGAATTTTGTTTTCCAAAAAATATATATTTCTTTGTTTTTTTTCTTACATAAAAAATATTTATTTGTTTAAAAGTATTTTACATTTGAAGATATTTATTTTTCCTTACATTATATTTTGTTAATAGTATACTATATGGAAGGTTTAGCCTTTGGTTGCTGTAATAATAATATTAGAGTCCCAATGTATAAAACTAATATATGTTTATGTATATTATAACGCATGTTTATACATATCGTTTTCACTAATAATATTCTTACATATTCTTTTACTTAGGTATATATTCTTAAATAATACGTGGAAATATTATAGGAGATATATGTATTATAGGATACAGTTTGTGTCACTCAAGTTGAAATAGTTTAAGGCCTATGAATTGAAGTGAGATATTTTATATTTAAATATTAATTAAATAAATTTATTTAATAATCAAACCAAGGGTATGTGATGAATAAAATATAATTTAATAAATTAATGCTAACTAAACTTAGGCTAATATCACATAGAGAATTAAATATCATATATAGTTCAAGCATAAAATTTTAATGAAATTAAAGAAATGAAAAGGTTGTGTTAATTTCAATTTTATATTCAGAGAGAGAGAGAGAGAGAGAGAGAGAGAGAGAGAGAGAGAGAGAGAGAGAGAGAGAGAGTTTGGTAGGTGGTTATGTGTGAGAATTAATTAGGTGGTTAATGTTATTGGTTTACAAAAGTAGGTCCAGTTAATGGGTGCGAATAAGGCATTTGTTAATGGACTCTTTAGGGAAATTTTAATAACACTTTCATGGGAAATATATATAGAGAGCTATAAAAAAAAAAAGTTAGTTACTTTTTTCTTTTCCCATAAAAATGTTCTAAAAATAGTAAATCAATACTCTTAGAACGCCTGTTAACTTTTTCTTGCAAAAATTAGAGTCTTAAGCTATTAGAGGGATATTAATCATCATTGATGATCTAACACTTTTATCACATTTTGTTTTATTCAAAACTTTCTAGGGTTTCAATTGGATTAAGTTGTTGTTGGTCTAGTATTTTGGAGGTCTTATTAGAAATGAAAAAAAGAAAATTCTAAAGGTACTACAAAACGTTTACAAAATGATATGGTAATGAATGTGATTGTTAAACTTTAACAACCTAATTAATGAATGTTTGAATTACATTTTAGTGATTGTTGACACATTAATTATAAGTCTTTCATAGTAATTTGTTTTTTAAAAAAATACTAAGGATATTACAAATTTTACTATATAATCTTAGTTTATAAAGGTCAAAGAGTAAGAATTGTAGTATCTCTAACATTACTTATTTAACCCTTTTATAATAGAATGGGGGCATTTCTTATAAAAGGGCGAGACCTTTTTGTATTGGGGCCCTAGTCATAAGTTTGTGGCCTAAGCCTTAGGCTAGCTCGTGGTCATATTATTTATGTTTTCCATGATTTTATTTTGTACAATTGAACTTTTAAACTTCAAATTTATTATTTTGGGACGTTTCAAAATTTTTATTCTCTTAAGTAAATTATAAAGATAATAAAAACCCATTATAAAATTATAATATTATTTTTACCAAAACTAAATTGAAATTGTAGCATAAAAATAGACTTTGTAATATTCAAGCACTTTAAATAGTTGGTAAATACAATCAAATACATAGTCCATTGGGAGAAGAAATGTCAAAAAAGGGAGAAAAGTTGAAGGAAGAGTAATGGTAAGGTAAAAAATAATTAGGAGAAGAAGAGTAGAAAATGGGGTGAGAATAGTTAAAGAAAGTTGCAATAAGGTGGAAAATAATAGAGAAAAGACACAAAAAAAAGGGCAGAACTAGTTGGAAATAGGTGGTTGATGTGATACAGTTAAATGCTAATCCTTCGTTATTAAATACGACCAATGTCCCTCCCAAGCGATGTACAATGCATTTTAAAACATTTCATAATAAAGTATATTATATCTTATGTATATTACTTATTATCTATTATATTATTTAGGAAAATCAATTTCAATTATACTTACTGTTACAATTGATATTAACATTGACCTAAATGCAAATTTTTTATTTTGAGAGTTAGATGGTTTTGTGAAGAGAGTTATCATTTATCATTCATTTCTCAGTTTTGTGCCAAAAAAATGAAAAAGCAAAAGAAGATGAAGAAGGAGAATTATCATTCATTTTCAAGGAATGAACCACTTAACAAAATCTTAGATCACTGTGACTAAGGTTCCACTTAAAGCTATATATGAAATCTTGTTAAAAAGTGTGAAAATATTAAAATTATTTTTTTTCTTTTTAAAGATTTTTTTTAGAAGAGTAAATAAAGTTTTATTGCTGACTAAAATAAATTTGGAATACATCCTCCAAATCTAGTGCTAGATTTTCTAACCATACGTCAAGATCTACATATAGATTGCTCTTCTAGTAAGGATTTCTAGCCCATCAAAAAAAAAAAAAAAAAAGGATTTCTAGTAAGGATTATTGACTTAAAATTTATACTTTATAACTAGTACACCTTTAATAACAAAAAATACAATTATATAAGCTTGTATCTTTTTATTTTCTTTGATTGATAATCTTTATTTATATTCTCATCCTTTTTCAAGAGAGGATAGTGAGAGAAAATAAATCACAAAAAAAATTCATAACAAAATTTAAACATACTTGAGTCCACCATAATTTGCAATTAAAACATTTTTCTAAATAAAATAATATATTTTGTTGGGAAATTGGTTTAATCATAGTTTAAGTTTTTTTGGATAAAAAGGGTGATGACGTGGCTAGTTCCAAAACTACAAGTGACGTTGGTTGAGGAACACAAAACACAACGCCAGAAAAAGAGACCTTTTGGTCACAATCTTCACTCCAACCTCTGTAACAATCTTTTTTTTTTTTTTTTTTGTGAAATTTGATATTTTGGAGAGCTTCGAACTTCACTTTCTTAGTACATATACGCACACACACACACACTTTCCATGGCATTGGGTCTTGTTTTCCCAAGTTTTATGCAAATTCACCAACCTCTTTCACTCTGCAGTTTCAACTCCTCAACGGTCAGAAAAACGTTTTTGGCGCGAAATTCCAACGGTCAAGAGCCATCTTCCACTGGCTCTATTGCTGTCAAAGAAAAGAAAGCTTTCCCAGGTTCTCTCTCTCTCTCTCTCTCTCTCTCTCTCTCTCTCTCTCTAAATATATATATATATATATATATTTGATTGTACATATTTGATTTAAGTTGATGTTGTGGAATTTGGAGTTAGTGTATGAATTAATTGCTGATAGATTACTTTCAATGCTACCCTTTTATCCACTGAATGAGTACTCACCTTAAACTAGACCAGATTGCTTTATTAGACACACTTTAAGTGGTAGCTTCTTTTTATTTTTATTTTTTATGGAAGTCCAAATATGATGAAATCTAAGATTTAAGGTTTATTATTGTCACTTATAAGAATATATTAGTATATTTCATATTAATATATCTTCATAAATAATGTAGCCATGATTTTGTAGAATACCATGGATTACTATGGTTTTGCAAATCCTTGGTTTAAGTTGTTTATGGTAATATCCTGATATATAATGTCCTAATAAATTCTAACAATTATTATTATTAATGGGTTGTACCCAGCAAGCAAAGAGATTAAGATTATAGTTTAAGGAACTGATAAAGTGTCTTGTCTATTTTACTTACTGCCTCTATTAGTATGATTTGCCAGTCTTATTTTGTGGTGCATTCTTTTGGTTTTTAATTCAAATTTCCAAACGGTTGGTTTGATTTTCTCTTTTAATCCACTGTCCAAAGAAAACATTTTTTACATCTAAATTATGTAAACATGGGCTGTTACCGGAAAACTAGCTTGTTTCCTTTCTGTTTGAACATATTGTGAAAGTTTAAATTGTCATCACAGATGTCTAAAACGTCTTCTTGATTATATATCAGGCCTTAATATGACATTTATCATGTGATTGTGGTGCAATGTGCAGGGAAGCCGGAGGCCGATGTTGTTGTAATTGGGAGTGGTATTGCTGGACTGTGCTGTGCAGGGCTTTTGGCTAGGTATGGACAAGATGTTCTTGTATTAGAAAGTCATGATCTACCTGGAGGTGCAGCTCACTCGTTTGAGATCAAAGGCTACAAATTTGACTCTGGCCCATCTTTGTTCTCTGGTTTTCAATCAAGAGGTCCTCAGGCCAATCCTCTTGCACAAGTAATTTTTCTTATGTTATTGTATCGATGAGTACTTTTTTTTGCCATCATAAACATGTTGCTTGTATCAATAGTTTTGAAAAACTATTTATGAAATTTGTATTACCATCATTTTCTGTTAATTGAGCAAAATTGGTTTTCCCTATCAATATTTTCAACTTGAATGTTACTACAAGCCAAAGTCTAATGACTTCTCTTTTATGATCAAACGTGACATGAGTCCAGTGACCATATTTTGTATGATTTTCAGGTTTTGGATGCATTGGGTGTGTCACTGCCATGTGTCAAATATGATTCGTGGATGGTCTACATACCTGAAGGTGAATTCTTGTCACGCATTGGTCCCACAGAATTTTTCAAGGTAGATTCTGGTTATTAAAGCTTTCTATTATAGGTTCACTTTTGCACACCAGTCTCTTCTATCATCATGAACACCCTGTATGTTTCTTTCTTATTTCATTAATAATAGTTCTCATATTACCTATCAAAAAAAATTCTATGAAATAATAATGTGTTGTCTATTTAAAAAAAAAAAAAAAAAAAACAAAACAAGACAAATGATTTTCCCCATGGCTTAGTGCAAGAGTTACCATGCTGTGTCCAGAACTAAAGCAAAATTTGAAGTCCTAGCTGTTGAAAATGATTAATCAGTTCATTCCATATTCAAAGTCCAAGGCAGCAATGAAATTTTACTAATATTCACTTGTGATATAAAGATTTAAAAGCAATATTAAACTCAACTAAGCTTTAATTGGAATTCAATTGAGGCCAGTTCTATGGATCCCCATCAACTGAGTAGAATCACCTGTATGGATTTTATCATACCATTCTTCCCTTTCTAAAATTATACTCTTGCCTCTGTATTTAATAAATGTTTCTTCAATACTTCTACCGATAGTTGCTTTTAGACATCCTTCCCACCTCTTTTCACTTCGTTAACTTGAATTAAATCTCTCTCATTACTGATGAAAATTTTGATAAATCAACAGTAAGTTAAATTTCACAATGACATGCATATCAACTAATTTTTCAAATAATAAAAACAATTTTACAATGGCTTACAATGTCTTTTATAAAACTAAAGGCACATTAAAACCATAAGTACGCAGTCAAACTTGAGTAACAAAGAATTATTAGTAATCACTCAGTCAATTTTCTTGCATGTTAGTAGATTCTTTCACATCCCATACAGCATTATTCCTACTTAACCTCTCTGGAATTGTTACTGTCTCACTTACAATGCATTGATATTTTATTTAGGCTTTTACAATGTGGGTTTTTTCTGGTCTTCAGGACCTTGAGAAGTATGGAACTCCCAATGCTGTTCAAGAGTGGCAAAAACTTCTTGTGAGTGCCATTTGTTGTTAATCTCTTTTAACATTTGATAAGATATGTTTTTAACATTGTGCCATTTACTTCAAAGAGTTGACATACCATATTCTTTGTGTTTGAAGATATCAAAATATTTTTACAAAAAAAAAAAAAAAAAAATCCATCATATTGAAACATGAAACCGAAAATTGGGAAAATTCCCTTTCTTTAAATGTCTTTGAAAATTACTGAGTAAGAAAGATGGAAAAGCTGCTGGTCAGCAAAAAGGCTGATATTGTTTGATCTCACAAATTACATACTAGGATTATGATTTTGCAAGATATGTACATCTTACAGGCTGCAGTTCAAGTTTTACATTTCTCCACAAGTCTCCATTTTCATGTTATCATCTCCCATATGAATAATGCCATTCACCTACAGGATGCAATTCTTCCAATGTCTGCTGCTGCAATGGCTCTGCCTCCTCTATCTATCAGAGGTGATTTTGGAGTTCTTTCCACTGCTGCAGCAAGATATGCCCCATCTCTCTTGAAATCTTTTGTCCAAATGGGACCACAGGGAGCTCTTGGTGCTACAAAGCTTCTTAGACCATTCTCAGAGGTCATTGACTCATTGGAGCTAAAAGACCCTTTTATAAGGAACTGGGTGGACCTACTGTCTTTCTTGCTGGCTGGGGTGAAAACAAATGGTATACTTTCAGCAGAGATGGTAACTATTATATATTAATTATTCATAGAGCCATTCTTTTGAACTATTCTAGCATACTCTTCTAGATGCTTGTCTTGAATGCATGCTTGGTATGCACCCAGGGACATATGCAAATAGTGAAGAAACAATGTAAATATATACCAACAAGTTACCTAATGATTAATACTTTTACCAGTTAAATCCACAGCAAAAACATTTCTAGGTATTTGGATAACATACATAGCATCATAAACTTTCCAGAATGCTCAAGAAGAAAGTCAAGTATTAAGGAAAGCTGTTCCAACTTTGTTAACTTGCTTTCATGTGAAAATACAATGCACCATGAGCAAAATATTGGATACTTTATTGTCATGATCAGGTTGTTGATGTAATTATTATAGCTTTGGCTATTCATGATTTTAAGTTTTCAATTAGCAGCCAAAGCAACTAGCTTAAGGGGTTGGAGCATAGCAGTGATATAATAAATCTTGACAGTACCCTTACACAAAGCTGCAGACACTATTGTAGAAATACTATTATAACAAATTTAAGCAAAAAAGCTTATTCTGTCAACTGCAAATCAGTTTTAATTTCCATAATTTCATCTTTCATTGTTGTTTTTTTTTTTCTATGATGTGATATCTTGATTTTTATAATCATATTCTGTTATAAAACTTTGCTATTAAATTTCTTTTGTAGATAGCATGATTTCTTGTTCTCCAATTTTTTCAGGTTTACATGTTTGCTGAATGGTACAAGCCGGGTAGCTGTCTTGAATACCCTCTTCATGGAACTGGGGCTGTTGTTGATGCCCTTGTCCAAGGAATGAAGAAGTTTGGTGGACGGCTTTCTCTAGGAAGTCATGTAGAAAAGATTGTTATTGAAAATGACCGAGCCAGTGGAGTCAAGCTAAGAAGTGGTCAAGTAAGCAACTTCAGGGAGCTTGAAGTTGATTCAAATTGAATTATATGTATTTTATTATTTTATCAGTTGAAGGAACATGTATGTATGCTGCAGTTTGTGCGAGCTAAAAAGGCTGTCATAAGCAATGCAAGTATGTGGGACACTTTGAAGCTGTTACCTAAGGAAGTTGTTCCAAAGTCATACCTGGACAGGGTTAACACAACCCCACAATGTGAATCATTCATGCATCTCCATTTGGGATTTGATGCAGAGGTGAGTAGGTGACATAATTTTAATTTGTAGACTAGTCTGCTTGGGGGTGGGTTGGGGGGAGGGGGGGGGGTCCATTAATATTTGTTTCAAAACCCTCAAGAGGATCTTCCAAATCTATGCCAATTTCCTTTTTGCATAAAGTTGTCTCAGCAAAACCATGTCTCAACCATTTGGTGTCTGTAAAAGTGATTTGTCAACCGTTACACTTCTCCCCAGGCATTATTTCAGTTACTTTGTGGGTCATCAGTCTTTTCTCATTACCTTGACTGATGTCCTTTTTGGCTTTCTAGTGTAAGATCTTCTCTTTAATTTCTAAACATGCTTGATGACATTATAGCAAAAGTGCCTTCCACTTCACTCATGTTGCTTTAATTCATCTCCTTATGAATTATTAGACCCCCCCCCCCCCCCCAAAAAAAAATCAATATTTGTTTCATATATTATAATTCAAATTTTGTTCTAGCAAGTGAGTTTTGATATAGATATAAATAATTTACCACCGTTATGAACCAATCTATCATATTAGTCTCTAATGCTTCAGGCAGTTTTCAACTATAGTGGTATGATTTTTATTTTAGTGCCACAATTTCAGTAACCTTTCAACTAGAGGTCACCATCACAGCTTCAGATATCATCTGTGTTCATAGTATGTATTTTTGACCAGGGCATACGTGAGGACTTGGGAATTCATCATATAGTTGTAAATGATTGGGAGAGAGGAGTCGATGCTGATCAGAATGTTGTTTTGATATCTATACCAAGTGTACTTAGTCCAGATCTAGCACCCCCTGGGAAGCATGTGTTACATGCTTACTTGCCGGGAACTGAACCCTTTGGACTGTGGGAAGGACTTGACCGTAGAAGCACTGAATACAAAAATCTAAAAGTAGAAAGATCAGAGGTAAAATATATTTACCTGCATTTCTTGTCAATTGAAAGCTTTATGCTGCTGTTAATGATGACACTGACTTGAAACTTAATATTAATAAAAGTTGGACAAACAACAACTTTGTTGATTCAACTCGCTTATAATGTTCTGATTTTTTATTTTTTTTACCAATGATTAATGTTTAGATATTTACATAAAAAGAAAATGAAAAAGTAACTGAGTGGAAACTATTTACCCGAGTTTCTTAAAACCTTGTTGAACTAATTGAAAGGATGAACTGAGGCTAATATTCTTGAGCATTAAAAACATGACAAGTTAGCCTCCTTTGTCATTTAGAAGCTGAACTCATTTGAAAAAACTTGATGGAATATCAAGTTTTTCTGATCAAGTTGCAGAACAAAACCACTGATGCCTTGTTGCGTGACACCTCTTATCTATTAGTAGAGAATTGAGTGCCTAACCTGCTATAGATTAAGCAATAAACAAGATAGTGAAAATTAGTTTACTTCACTTATTCCGAAAACAAATATTAAATAGAAGAATCACTAACACTAATTGGAATAAAATGCAAGTTTAAAAAAAAAAAAAGAATATATATATACACACACACACACATATATATGAAAAATGGAAGTCAATAGTAGCAGTAATTCTATTTACAGTAATAATTATAAGTCAAAGCATAGTACAAATTTATCGGCATCCAAATTTACTCTAGTGTTTTTGGTAACAATAAAATATTTACCTGTATCTTATTCTTGTGGTATCTAATATTTATACATATATTGTTACACAGTCCCAATAACTCTACCTTGTTACTACTGTTAGAACAAGATTTTAGTGAGGTGAACTGTTTGATTTAGTTATTCTCAAGCATTTCTTTTGTTTCAATGATATGTCAGGTCATGTGGAGAGCTGTGGAGCGTGCAATTGGTGCTGGCTTCAGCCGTGATAAGTGTGAGGTGAAGTTAGTTGGAACTCCATTGACACATCAAAGGTTTCTTCGAAGGAATAGAGGAACATATGGCCCAGCTATAGAAGCTGGCAAAAACTCCTTCCCGGGGCATTCAACTCCCATCCCTCAGCTTTACTGTTGTGGAGATTCTACTTTTCCCGGAATTGGTGTCCCTGCAGTTGCTGCTAGTGGTGCAATTGTGGCCAATTCACTAGTTTCTGTGTCTCAACACTCCCAACTTCTTGATGCGATTGGTATTTGAATGTATTGTTCTTTCTTATCTTACTTCCCGTCAAATTTTGCCATTATTTGGATGTATCTTCATTGATGTTATTCCCTCAGCATTAACAGTTCTTTTTCCCCCCCTGAGCATTTTGATCAATATTGTAATGTACTATCACACATACTGAGTGGTTGAGTTTGGATTTGTCACATATAAAAAGGAAATATCAAAAAGAAGTTATATTTACAAGCAATTCCTTATGTGGCTTACCTCTATTACTGAAATTAAGACATGACCACCACCTAGATCTGTTTTTCTCTAGTCCTTTTTTATTAGACAAGAAAATCACTTGAAACATTGTGACTTTGAATGTAATGTCTTTGGCATGTCAAGATGGACCAGATGTTGCAATATAAGTGTGCATTCAAATGAACTTGCCAATTATTTTGAAAGCACACTGTACTCAGTCTCATGCACCTTTTGACTTTTTAAAAGAGAAAAGTGTGCTTGTCTCATGAAGCAGGATGCCTTTCACTTTTTTTCTTTTTTCTTTTTTCTTTTTCTGTTAAATAAAAATAGTTCCAATGTAGATACTGAGTGCACTTGTTAAAGTGTGATGTAATTTACAAGGCATCATTATATTTTAGTCAGTAGTTGATAATACATCAAGATGCTTTTTTTGGTGGGAGGATGATACAAATAAATATGTTTCTCATGGTACATTGAGATGATATAACCCTGTAGATCTAAACGGTCAAAGTAGTTACTAAGGAGTGGCATCTTAATGTTTCTTTACAGGGTGTCATGATTCCTGTGTTCATGATTTATTTTTGGAATTTAATTGCAATTGCATCGTTTCTGTCAAAACTTGCTAATAGGTGCTATCACTTGGTACACTATATTCTAGGCATTAGATAGATGCTTTAGATAAGACAGTTTGGAATATACTCCCGACATTTTGTGATAGATGCATGCATGGTGATAGCTAGGTACATAAAACAGTGGTTAGGCTTTTACTTTTTTTTAGGCTAAGTGAAAAAGGAGATGAGAAGAAGAGGCTTATTGGTGGGCTTGGCATTAACACTTGAAAACCTCGTCTACCATAGTTGAGCACTCGTTTCCGTTGTTTTTAACATTGCTCTTACTAATATAAAAACAATGGATACCAAAGATTAACACCTGTAATCTTTGGTAACCATTGTTTTTTTTAGCTAAATTTTGGTATCCAGTTATGTTAACACAAATATTGTTACCTTGTTTGCTGATGACTACAATGAGAGATAATGATGTAGAAGAATTATGAAAGTATAAAAGGACTGTTACTGTAAGGGATAATGTCTTCATAAGTTATGGAAAAATTATAGAGAGAAGTGTATTTTCCTGAGAGTGTTGGATTACCCTAAAGAACAAGTCTGTTTTGAGGATGAGAACTTCACGTAAATATGGTATAAAACATCATATTTGTATGTAAAATGAGAGCAGAACTAGCATCAGAACATAATATGCAGGTGCACTATGCAATAGCAAAAGCTTTTTAAAGGACTTGACATCTTCTTTATTTCTATATTTCTGGTTATACATTAATCCAAGAGTGAAGCATCATTTAGATGAGTAACGAGATCACATATCTGTGAAGTTTATGAATCCTATGAAGCTGTCATAAAGACTCTCATTGAATGATGTACCTTTTGGATTTAAATAGTAGATAGCATGTGATTTAAAGAAGAAACAAAGCATGTAACAAGGGTTGGAAAAGTAAATTTTATGCAGGCATTGTTATTCTATGTTCATATATCTTATAATGTTTTTGGTTTGTACATAGTCAATTGTTATGGTATAGTTCTCTTTTCATAGTCAATTGTTATGGTGTAATTCTCTTTTCACTATGTCTATAGACCTAACTTTTTCCATAGACTTTTTCACAATTACTAAGGCGTCAAGTTATCAATGGTAAGTAAGAGAGATTCTAGAGATATCATTTTTCACAATGGGTGATATGACTTGTTGTGATTGAAGTAACGTCACTTTCAACTAAGTTATAAATAAGTCATATTAATGGTTGTGAAAATTGTCAGTCCCTAAATTTATCAATGTATCAAAGCAACTAAAGTGGAGTGACCCAATAAAGTTACTCTTATTTTTTAAGCATTTCACTGATTGATCATATCTGAATTTGATGTAGTAAAAAGTCATGGAGTGTAGTTAGAATGAGGCTAATTTTCTAAGCAGTTGATTTGTTTGAAATGCTGAAGAGCAATTGTCCACTTCCAGGCTCTCACTCACGCATGCACACAGCAGCATGCGTACACTCACAAATAGAAGGAGAAAGAGATGCTCAAGTTGTCAACATGCCATTCTTTTACACTTAGAAATGGACTCTGGGATTTTTAATCATAAGCTTGGACAGTCAAGTCTTTATTTAGTTTGCAATCATTTAAGATAGCTTGCCTTTATCATCTTTTTATTTTTATGATTTGCTTATTCTTGTCCTACTTTTATCATTTTTAGCATCTAGATCTGTCTATTAATTCTTTTTGGGCTGTGGTTGGACCACCCTATAGGAGTACTAGTCTGTTTTTTGGTGTACAATATATGCGTACTGGTTTTTGCTAGGCCTTGCATTTTTGTGAAACTAAAATTGACAAGCACTAGTAATTGAATTATTGATTAAGACCATTCAATTGGAGGACCACCTAATGGCCATAATTATGACACGAAATTTAACAAGCTCTTTGCAAAAATTTATCCTTTGCACATGAAGAATGTTGACAAAAGTTGAGGAACTCAAAAGTCAAATTGACATGGTCCAATTATACATGTGGCTGAATTCAACTTTTTTTTTTTTTTTTTCTAAATTTTTAACTGCATTTATATTTCTAGTGAAAACTCAAGCAGATATATTGGATTTTTTTTTTTTTATAGATATATAATCTTTAAGGACCTTTTTATTAAAAAAAAAAAACCTCTAAGGACCTTGAAACACTTCAGCCAACTAAAAGAGCTTTTAACCCTTTTAAAACACCTTTCGACCCCTCCAAAAGTATTACCAGACAAACCCTTTATGATTTACTTATATGAACTCCAAAACTAGTCACATTTTTTTTTAATTTAAAGAAATTTAATTCTAATATTCCAAATCACCTTTAATTACATGACCCAAATATTTTATTTTAACAAGAGTTTTATAACCTAATAATATTTAAAATGAAAAGAAAAGAAAAACACATTGTAAGACCTTATGAGTACAGGATCCTCAGTTGAAAGTAGTGTTCATTGATTTTTATAACTTCTCTTGAAGTAAAGAAAAAAAAATTTAGAACCACCCCAACTGGTAGATGTGTAGTTGATGTATAATTGTTCTGTTTGCTCTATGATTAGATTTTAATCCCACAATACTCATGTAACCATGGATAATTATATAACAACAAAATTTTCATTGAAGGAAAACTCTTCTGATGTCTTATCTATGCGTGTATTAATCACATTATTATTTAAATAATAACTAAAACCATCACACAATAAATTACAAAGATTCTACCTAACCTTTTGAAAAAAAATACCATCTGTTACATTATACCAATTGGCATCATAGTATATATAAGAAATTTAATGCATGCGCCTACCATATTTGATTAGATAATCTAAGTTTTTTATAAGCTTTTGAAAAAGACAATCTAACAAGCCAAAAACAAAAATTATGCATATGATGTTTGTTCCAAAAGCAACGAAAGTAAAGTATCATAAATTTGATTCTACCCAACAAAGATAGGGATGGATCATTTAAGTGAGAAAAGTTCAACAAACAAAATGGTACAAGATCATCTCATTACGTAGAGATGTTGACCCTTGATTGCTTGAATACATTTTAGATTGGGTCCCATATAAAAGTGGTCCATGTATGATATAATATATGCATGTTCTACGTGTCAATTGTCTAGCATGGGAGCTCATGCATGTTTGTAGGTGATCATTATATGAGGTCAGTGAATGCTTAAGCTTAGCTTTTTTTTTTTTTTTTTTGATAGGCTTAAGCTTAGCTATTTGATGTGCCTGTGCTTTTGAAACTTTGGAAAAGACTCTACACTAGAGAATAAAAATGTCACCATCATGATGCAAGTGCAGTCGAGCCCTACAATGACCTTATCTTCGTTTATATGCCCCAAAAAAATATTACAATAATCTTTGCTTAATCCTTTAGTTCTGTTTGATTGATGGGAAATTTTTGAGGGAAATTTTAATCAGAATTCTTCTTGAACATTCTATGATTGTGATTTGTGAGTGTCCAGATTCTCATGAACTTGTGATTTTTATATATGTAAATATGAATGATAGTAAAAAATGGCGATTTCAATCAACACAATCATTGTCTCATTTTATCTCTTTCTAATCTCTGATCATTCTCTCTTTCCTGCATATTGAATTCTCCTAGCAGGCCAGCCTCATTTTGTTTCTATTGAATGCCTAAACTCCCTGGTTTTCACTAATTAAAGGTCCCTAGCCACCTCAAGCAAAGAACTCCTTTGAGTTGTCACATTTTTCTTTTTTAGTGTGATGATGTCCAAAGTTTTACAATTACTTAACTATTTTCTTGGGTGTGCATAGTCTTATATACATTGATTAAGTATCGGAATAAATCTTTTGAGAGCGGTCTCAATATATTAATTAGTTAAGTTAGACGTTTCAAATAAGATCTCATGTATCTAATCAAACCTTAGAAAATACTTCACACATAAAAAAATAGTGCTCCCAAAACATCATATGTTGTTACAGTGGAACTATTAAAGTAGGGTAGACTCCATTTGAAGACAACATATACCAAAATGTTGAAAATGACTCACATTAAATTTATGCAAAAAAAGGATCTTACTGTTAATTCTTGCTTTAAATGTGTTGAAACTCTTTAGCAAAATCTTATGGATTTCGATAACAACAAATGACGAAATGAATCACTTATTCAAATAATTTGTTTGCATTTTTTTCATGACTGTTTCGAGATAGAGAAAATCAAAGTAACAATTAATGACGAAGACTTTTTGACACAAACTTGAAAATATAAAAATTAAAATTAAACATTTTCAAAGATGGTGACCAGTTTAAAACATGAAATAAGAATCAAGAACTAAATATGTAATTAAACCTTTTCATTTTCTATTTTGTCGATAAAAAAAAGTTTTAAGATGTTGACAGTTTGACACATGCAAATACAGAAAAAAACAGTGTGAAATTTGAATAGGAAAACCCCACACTCTGATTCAGGCTTCAGCATCAAATGTACCAAATTTCATCTCACACGTTCTTATCATCCACAGATCCACTAAGATCTTCACAGCTCAAATTTTTAGTTTTTTTACTTAACAGCGTGAGTACTACTTCATGTACATTACAAAATTGACAGTACTCTCTCTCTCTCTCTCTCTCTCTCTCTCTCTCTCAATTATATGATTATTTTCGGTTTCTTTGGTATTAAAGAAGAAGAAGAAAAACTGGTTTCCCACCCTGCTGATATCCTACAAAGATAGTGTCAAATTGAATAAAAACTGGTTTTATCTTTGATTTTTTTCCTTTTTCTTTTATTTGTATTGAAAAAAAATATGAAACAAGATGTCAGAAACTTAGAAGGTTAATGGTTTTTTTTTTAATGTGAAAAAATAAAGTCAGAATAAGGGTTATAAGAATAACAATCCGCTTTTCCAATACGTTCCTAACTAGAACTTGATTGAGCCAACTTGTTTGCTAGGTGTGCTTGTGCCATTTAAGATCAAATAAATGTCACATTTATCATATTCAACTAAAAATGAGAGAAAATTGAATGATTTAATGGAAGAGAATTATGTTGGATGATGAACCATTTATGAAAAACATTTTATTGATACTCTTTACTTCAACTCTACTCTATTATCTCGGAAAAAAAAAAAAAAAAAAACTCCACTCTATAATTTATTAGTTTTCACTTTTATTTTATTATATTGGTGTTGTTTTATGTGTTTGTTCCTCTCCCAGGGTATTTCCTTCTAATCGGAGGAGATAATTAACCATAACAAAAGTGGCGTCATTTGGGTCTTTTAATGTAATTTCGCATTTCTCCCCCCTTTTTTTTTTACGTTTTTTATTTCACTATTATAAAACCAATTAAAACTCAATCGGATTAATTACGTTTTGGTATTCTCTAAAATAAATTTTAATTAAATTTACTTCATTTACATGCTCAATAGTTTAAGTTTTTGTTTATAATTTAAGTGTTTATTTGTTTTTATATATTTATTATTATGAATAAGTCTTTATCAATCTTTTTTCTTTTTGAGAATCCTGTCTTTATCAATCTTATTTATGAGTGAAATAATGCGAGTAGAGAAAGAGTGATGCTTAATCAACACCGTATCCATTATTTTCTTTCCTTGAATCACATGGCAAATATAATAATGAACGTAGTCTGACTAAGGACTGTACGTATGCAATATAGTAATACGTACGCTTGTCCTATGCAATCAACCAATAGGTACACGACAAATTTAACCCAAAAAAAAAAAAAAAAAAACTATTAAAGTAATACACTAATGATACATGGGTATGAACAATGATAGGAATACACAAATACACATGGTAGACATTTTCTCTCCCTCCTTGTTTACATGAACTCAGTCTCTTTTAAACAACAACTCACAATAACACAAATCAATAAATTGTAAAATTGAGTATAAAAAAATTTGTATATGTAGGAGTAGTATGTTAGAATTAGGCTCCGTTTGGTGGGGCGTTTTCTAAATGAAAACTTGCATTTTTTATCAAAAACGCTAGAAGCTATGCGTTAAGCAATATGTATTTAAAAAAATTACGTTTTTGGAAACTCTGATATTTGCGTTTGCGAAACACTATGGTGAATGGCTTTTTAAAAAACGCAGGAAAAAAAAGCAACTATCATGTTCGGTTGAAGTTTGAAATTCCTAAAATATCCTCACAAATACTAATGTCTTGCTTGCTACCTGACTATCATCTATCTCCTCTACGCCTTGCGATTATCTAATTCTACTTGGCTTTGATGAAATTTCTTCTCTATAGCTTTTTTCATTAATTGAATATTCTGGGCATGAAAAAATTGGAGCACAAGCAAAAATTACTTTGGTATGGGATGAGGAATGGGTGACGCAAAGAACATAAATCTGGAGAAACTTGGATGTAATTGAATGAATTTTTAGAAATTACTAAGGTTAGATGTAGACCATGTGATTGGCGGTAGAGGATTTTTGTCCAGCTACTCAGCAAGTGAAGGAGAAGCTTGTGGTAGTAGGAGATAGACATTGGGAAAGATAAAAATTAGGTGTCCTTCTTGTGTAATTTTTTATTATTATAATAACATAAATAAATTACACTATTAAATAGAACCATATTATTATTATTAAATTTTTATGGGACATTTTCTTGTTATTACATTATTAAATATATATATATATATATATATTATTACTCTTATTATGATCATTATAGCATAGCCTGTTAGAGCATCCACATCAGTGGATGGATAAATGGGTATAAATGTGTAAAATGAGAAAAAATCATTAATTTTACACATTTTAAACAAAAAAGCCCCTACATCAATCCCTCTAAACTCATTTAAACTCATCTATATCATCCACTATGCTACAGTACCGTGTAAATTTACACGGATACTGTAGCAAGTGTATATGTTTTTTTTATTATTTTTTCTCTCTCCTCCCAACTGACTCTCTGTCTCTCTGTCTCTGTCTCTCTCTCTCTCTCTCAGACACAGCACCTCTCTCATTCTCTCATCTCATCCATTTTTTTCCTCTAGCCGCCGATCGTCGTCGCCGCCGATAAGAGCAAGGTCGAGCAAGCCGAGTCGCCGGACGGCCATCGCGAGGAGGGGGCGGTGCTGCGAGGCGTCGATCTTGCTTCGATTCGTTGGTTTTTTTTTTTTTTTTTTTTTTTCTGGTGTGGGTGAGGCTCGACAGATCGGTGGGTTTGGCTCGACGGATCGGTGGGTTTGTTGAAGGGTGGCTGATCGGTGGGCGACGAATGGGTTTGGGTGTGGGTTTGGCTCGATGGATTGGTGGGTTTTTTGATTGGTTTTTTTTTTTTTTTTTTTTTTTTTTTTTTTTTTCTGGTTTTCTTTGGATTCCGGTGTGATTGGAGGCCGGAGGCGTCGACGATGTTGTCTTAGGGTTGTGTTGGATTTTTTTGATTGGGTTTTTTTTTTTGTTAACTGGTTTTCTTTGGATTCCGGTGGCTGTGCCGGTGGCTGTGAGAGAGATGAAGGTGGGAAGGAAATAAATATTTTATTTGAGCAAACGTGTATAATAGACAACTGATGTGAGGGGTTTGTAAAAGAGGGTGTGTAAAATAAAAAAAGTAGGTTTTTTAGTGTAAAATAGAAGAAAATTTTGCATGAGCTGATGCAAATGCTCTTAGGTCCTTTTTTGTAAAATTTTTCAAGACAGCAATTTTAGAGTAACATGTTTTACCAAACGCTCAAATATTACTTTAAAAATTGTGTTTTCAAAACGCTCGTTTTAAAAACGCTATTTTAAAAAAATACATTTTTAGAATAGCTTATCCAAACAGACCCTTATTACTATATTTCTTTCAACTGATGCTATGTAATACATGTATATAAAAAAAAAAATTCAGCTTCTCGTCTGGATTCACCACCGACATTAATGTATCTCAAATCATTAACATTATGTCAAAGTTATATAATTTTTTTTGAAAGATGGATTAATTTATATCTCTTTGTTAAGAAAAAGTGGTCAAATTTTATGGTGTATACAAAGTTACAATACAAACAACGTTTGTAGTGGAGTATATAGTATCCAATTCCCATAATCCAAACCACTCCATTTTAAGATAAATGTAGCGTGATACTGATAATTGTCAGAGAAACCAAAACCAAAAAAAAAAAAAAAAAAAAACTGTCACAGAGTGAGACACAGTTGTGTTTTTTGAAAACACCAAAACATCTTTTCCTCTCTCTCTCTCTCTCTCTCTCTCTCGCTCTCTCAAACACACAAAGCCAAAAAAAAAAAAAAAGAGTGAAAACCCAAAAAAGAAAATCAATCAATCAGATCAAACACACAGTTCACTCGCTTCACGCTCTCCGATCAAAAATTTTTTTTTAAATTTTTATTTATATTTAATTAGTGAAAGCGAAAAAGTTTTGGTTTTTAGAAAAACAAAAATTTTGCGAAAATCGAAAAGCTAAAGTAAAATGCTCGAGCTCCGATTCGAATTCGCTCCGAAACACTCGCTGGTGAGTCTCTCTCTCTCCTCTCTCTCTCTCTCTCTGCGTCTCTGAATTCTCATTTCTCATCGATCTGATTCGATTTTGAGAGAACAAAAAAATTTGTGCTTTATTTCGGTGTTGTGTGAATTGGCGTAGTTTTTTTTTTTTGAAAAATTTTAGTTTGGATTTGAATATTGCGAGAAAAACAAAATTGGGTAATTTTGGTGTAGATCTATATGCGGTTTTGGTTTATTGGGGTTTTGTGAATTTTGTTTTTGATTGGTGGGTAAATTGTGCGATGAATCTGATAGGAATTTGAAATGTGAATTTTGGTATCTCATTTTGTTTTGGGTCTCAATTTGGTAATTTGGGATAGTGGGAATTGTAAGAACAAGAAAAAAAAAAAAAGATTGTAGTTTTGTACAATTACAGTGGCTCTAGTTTTAAGTAATTGTGATAAATGGCGTATTAAACTTTAATGCCATTGATTTGCTTGTTTTAATTACTTCTATTCTAGCTTCCATAAAGGTAATTATTGCTTGAGATGGTGCAGCATATGGTTTTATTTATTTATGTATTTGGTTTGAACACGCGGCTTTACCTTGCATCTCTTGTTGTGGGAACAAGAAGTGTCATTTGAGCAGGAGCTCGTTGGTAGAGCTTAATTTTTGCAAATTTTATGCCTTACTCAAGTTGGGTTAGTTGGTTTAGGAGTGGCTGCAATTTGAAGTTGGAAAATTGTAGGATGTGTTTTCATAAGGCTTTCAACCACGGGTTTCTATGTTGCCGAATTGATTGAGACTTTAATTGTTGCGATTTTGTTGTCCTGTGGTTTTTTTATATATTTTATTTCCCTTATTATATATTTCTGACTTAGTTTTGTGCACTTCTGTTTTCCTCCTTTTTGTTGTTGTTTGAGTTTGGCTGCCAAATTGTTAGATGCATAATCTAACCTTCGTAGTGACTGTCGTATATATGTTTGGTGCAGAGGGAAGAAAGATTATGATAATGCTACTGTATTTTTTTTTTAGTCATTCTGTTACAAATCTATAATAACGTTTTCTGACATAGCTCTATGATTGGCAATTCCTCTTCCACCTAAAAGCTAGTATCTTTATGTGGTTATGTGACTGTTGGCTCCCTATAAGATGGTTGTAAATATTTCTTTTGTTTTTCATTTTGATGTTTGATGGTGATATCTGTTCACAATAGTATAAATCGCTTATTTATTTCTTACTTTTGGCTAACATGATTCTACCGTATTGTTCACTTATAAGGATTAAAAAGTCTATAATATTGGTTGGAATTTTTAAATTAGATGAAGCGATTGAGGACAACATTCAGTTTAGATGTTTAATGCCGTCTAAAATCAACATGATATCTACTGCGTTTTGTATGTTCAGTATATGTTTCTCGGTTTCAAGTAATGCAATTAATTATTTTAGGAAGATACATGCTTGGATGGTATGGGAGGCAGAACACAAAAGTATCACGAGGGTAGCACGTACTAGCGTCCGTAATAAACACCAAGCACATTTATGGCGTCTGCCAGCCTAGGGAATGGTGGAGTGGGCAGTTCCAGGTCTGTTAATGGCTTTAAAGGTTCATCTAGTTCGGTTGACTGGCTGGGGAGAGAGATGCTTGAGATGAGACTGAGGGACAAGGTGGACCATGACGAGGACAGAGTAAGTGGCTATAAATTTGAGTTGTTTATCTTTGATGTTGAAAGTTCTTTCTCTTCCGTGTCAATCATTTCAATTATCCAATAGTTTCACTTCTATCCCATAAAAGTATCTACTGTAATGGGTAATATATCGGTGAAATTGTACTGAAATGGTTTGGTGTTTGTAAAGACACTTTGCCTGATTGGAGAATGATTGGCTCCTTTCTTCAAGCTATGGAAAAATTTTGAGACTTTTATTTTTTATTGTACCAGTTTCTGTTCCTTAGTGTTTAATCTGTTGCAGGATAGTGAACCAGATGTAATTGATGGTGTTGGTGCTGAAACGGGACATGTAATACGAACCACTATTGGTGGTCGAAATGGTCAAGTTAAGCAGGTTGAAAGTAAATCTAATTCTAGAATGTGAAAATTTTATATGGTGTTGTGATCTTAGTTGGTGAGTACCTTACATTTTCCTGTATTTGACTTGACAGACAGTAAGTTATATTGCAGAACATGTGGTTGGAACTGGTTCTTTTGGTGTTGTTTATCAAGTAAGTTTACTTGTAATGAATTGCTATTAAACTACTTATCATTCATTTTGACATAATTTCACATTGTTGAAATAATTATATTTTCTGTACAGGCAAAATGCAGAGAAACTGGAGAGATTGTTGCTATAAAGAAGGTTCTACAAGACAAGCGCTACAAGAATAGGGAGTTACAGATAATGCAGATGTTGGATCATCCAAACATTGTTGCCCTTAAGCATTGTTTCTTTTCAACTACAGACAAAGAAGAGCTTTATCTGAATCTTGTACTAGAATTTGTCCCTGAAACTGTTAACCGTATTGCAAGAACCTATAGCAGGAACAACCAGCGAATGCCCTTAATATATGTTAAACTTTATACCTATCAGGTAGTTCTTTTTGTTTTGGTATATTTCTTTTGATCATTAATTATATTGTTTTGTTTTCAAGAACACAAATTTCTATTGCATGGATCTTGCCTTCATTATTGAATATATGGGTATGGCAACTGTGTATCAGGATTTGAAGGAGTTTTATGAACTGTTGTTTTATAGAAATATAATCTTTATGGTATACTTCAGTATATGTATATGCAATTTGGAGTGGCATCAACAAATTTCTATTGCATGGGTCTTGCCTTCATTATTGAATATATGGGTATGGCAACTGTGCATCAGGATTTGAAGGAGTTTTAGAAGTGTTGTTTTATAGAAGTACAATCTTTATGGTATACTTCAGTGTATGTGTATATGCGATTAGAAGTGGCATCCTTGTACATAGTTTTGAGTCTTTATTGTAGTTTCTTGGCTACTTCATGCACTTTTCCATGCAGTAGTCTTTCTTAATGAAATCTTATCCTATTTATCAAAAAAAAAAAAAAAAAAAAAACGGAGTTGGCATCTTTTATTCTTTTATGAAAAAAAAAAAGGAGTTGGCATCTTTTATTCTTTTATGATGCTTATAATAACTTAGCTATATGATATAGAAATATAATAGGTCGGACATTATTTCCCTAGTGTGGATATTTGGATGAGTTGGAGAATGAATGGAAAGAAATGAAGAGAAGTGAGTGAGGTAAACTTCCCACCAGGCTCACTTTTAGCCTCACCAAAAGTGGTGAGCATTGGTGGGACATGAGTTAAGTCTTTTATAGTTTTATCATTGATCTTCTTACTTATATAAAAAAAAAAAAAAAAGTTTTATCATTGTATCATTAGGACCCCTGCCTGACTCAGACTGGTAAAACAAGTATAAAAAGAGGATAGAAAATAGAATTCACATAGCTCATGCATTGGGTATTTTAAACTTTATTGTAGAAACCCTAACATATTATGAGAAGTTTATATGTTTTCCTAACATTTCTCTTTGCGTTACTTTTCTTCCTATTATATCTCACCTAGGTTAAAATCCAAAGTTTGTGTTAATAAGGAAAGTGTTGTTGATTGATTTGAGGATGAAATCTGGGTGCCAGTTCCTCAACAGGAAAAATTATTGTAGTTAGTTGCATTTTATCAGTGGCCTTAATATCACTGTATTCAATTATGTGCGCTTATAAAATTGTGGTTCCCTCTTCTTATTTTTTGTTTGGCCGTATAGAATATCTTACTTAATACATTTTTTTAATAAATAAAATGCCCTGTTAAAAGCTTCTTAAGTTATTATATTCTTTTTAACATATTAACTACTAAATGAAAGCTGCAAATGTATTTATTCTAGGGTTATTCATGGATTAATTTTTTCAAGTTGACAAAACTTAGCTTCAAGTTGTGTTGTCTATAAATAAGTCTCTCCTTTTTCTCCGATTTTTATTTATTCTAATGGTCCTAGTGTTTTAAAAGGATCCCTTAAAATACTTGTGAAAAAGAGTGCGTAGTTTCTTCCAATGTATTAGGCTAGCTATGCCTTGAGGGTTTTTTTTGGGTCTCCATACTTTCCAATTTTATAATCAAGTGGCTTATAAGCATTTCATTTGATAAGATTAAAGAATGGTGTTTACATATTACAAATTTATATGATTTTTGCATTTCAAAAATAATTCCACATCTGCTTTTTCGTATTTTGTGATTTCTATGCTCAAAGCATGCTGATATTTTGTAAAATGTGAAAGCCATATCATGTTCCCATTATATGTTCCTGTGGAAGCTATTGCATTGTTGTAGCCATGTGCAGAGGAAACATATAATGCATGTCCTCTTGCTTTATCTCTTAAGAAAAAAACTCAAATGTACATTAATCTTTTTGTTGGAAAAACTAATACTAATGAGCTCCAATTCATATGGCATTTTCTTTCCATGTAAGAATGGGGTGGAGGATGGGGTTGTGGGTTTAAAACTCATGTGGGCATGTGTTGCTTACCGATATAAAACATATCAGCTAGAGTTCTGAATCTCATTGTTGTTGTTTTCTGGGTGCAGATCTGCAGAGCGCTTGCCTACATACATAATTGTATTAAAATTTGTCATCGTGACATCAAGCCACAAAACCTACTAGTAAGATTCTTCTTTCTGAAGAAGTTGGTGTTTGTTGCTCAAGACTTATTTTGCATGTGACTGTTGATTTGCATGAATGCATGATATCTATCATACTAATTCTGTGGGTTGACTAAAGCTTATTGAAGCCGGTCATTCATTGGCAGTTGCATGTTAAATTCATTGCAAAAAAAAAAAAAAAATGTATTACTTTGGTGGTATATATAGTGTACTCAAGACATTATTGGCAAATCTAATTAATACCAAGAAATGCTGATGGTGTCATATTGCACTTGTGCAATGGATATGTCATATATTATTATATGAAAATGAGGTTATGTGGCTTCTATGTCAAAATACATCTGTATATGTACACTAGTATGTGTACATATATAAACATGCATGCATACTTGTTTAAGTACAAGGAATATAACATGTCCATAACCATGAATATGCCTTTTAATTTCAGAATAGGAAGCACTTATGCAGATTAAAAATATACATATGATACAATATGGACGTGGCAATACATTAAATTTTGAAAACTTGGGATATGATACGGTAGAAATACTTTGATTAATAAAGAGAGTTGGGGATTTACTTTTTGGATGGAGGAATTGGTTTGGTAAACATGGAAGCTCTTTTCGTTTGGAATATGGATAATATGAAAGGGGAGAAACGATTGCCCATTTAATGGAGTGGCGTTCTCGGTTACTGAGCTGAAATCCTTGCATTTGAGATCATTGTTTGAGTGGTCTCATATACTTGTCATTGGCAATACGCATTCTGTTGTAGATTATATAGACTCTCTTTTAGAATGTAATTCTTTAGGAGCACTTTGTGTACACCCTGTACATCTGTTTCCTCTCCATTATCAATGAAAGTGCTAATAATTTTTTTAAAATGTATATATTTTTATATTTTAGTTTAAAAGATAATATCTGATGCTAAAAGGCAGACAATGTCTAAATATAAAACTAGTCAAGAAGCTATTAGTTTCGCATGGAGAGAGTTTACTTATAAGAAAAAAAGTAGTTTCACATGGAGAGAGTGAAGGAAAAAAAAGGCGGGAAGTATCCAATCGTATTAGAAAGTATCTGTATTAGAAGTATATCCAATATGGATACAGCTATTAGTTTGAAGTATCCATGCTTCACAGGTTTCAGATATACTATATAGTTGATTTAGTTATTGCACATTCATCTGCACCTCTTCCTTGAATTTCTTTTATTTGAAATGGGATGGATGGCTTCATGATCGTTGTTTTGCTGTTATATTAATTCATATTTTTTTACTTCAAATTCATCATTAGCTGTCAGTTTCTTTCATATTTCAGCATACAATTCTCTAACCTATGTAAGCCGTCAGTTTCCTTCAGAACCCATGTTATTGTTAGAAAGTTGTGTTGTTTCAAAATGTTTGGTAGTATTATGCTTATATTGGATTTCTTATAGGATGTGGATGACTTTGGACTATCTTTTGGTCGACTTGGCTTATAAAAATGTTGGTTGTTTGCTATCATTCCTTGAGTTCAGTCTATCTATTGATAATGAAGACTTAGTTGTATTTTGTGATTCTTTGATGTGTATAGAATCTGTTGAATTTCTTGGTGACTTTCTAATTACACATTTCAGGATATTTCCTTTTCAATAATTTTCACACTAAAGTGCTAAGTGTTCACTGTCCAGGTCAATCCCCATACACATCAGCTGAAACTTTGTGATTTTGGGAGTGCAAAAATGTTGGTAAGTTTCATGCCTCTCCCCTTGGTTATTGATGATTGGGTTTTATTATTTGCTTTGAGTTTACCCCTTTTGCATTTTATCAGGTGAAAGGAGAACCCAATGTTTCTTACATCTGTTCAAGATATTATCGTGCTCCAGAGCTCATATTTGGTGCCACTGAGTACACAACTGCGATAGATATATGGTCTACTGGTTGTGTGATGGCTGAGTTACTTCTTGGACAGGTGGATCAATACTTGAAATTATACGGACTTAGCTCTGTTTTTACCGTCTTGTGCACTGTCATTAACACTTTTATTCCAACTTATCTTTCAGCCTTTGTTTCCTGGTGAAAGTGGGGTTGACCAACTAGTTGAGATCATTAAGGTGAGGTTACTTTATTATTTTTCATCTGTCTTTGCGAATATCCTTTTTACTACTCATATTTTGGGATTCGGATTTTGGCCATGACATCAACGCAATTGAATTAGCTAAAGACTTTTTACCTTGTGTTTTTGGAAGTGAAATAGGAAACAAGGAGTACAAGATCTTTCGTCATTATAAAACTAAAAAATATACTTTAGTGGTTAACATAAGTCTAAATAAGTGTTTCATGTATTTAAAACTTTTTCCAGGTTTTGGGAACTCCAACCAGGGAGGAGATAAAGTGCATGAATCCAAATTATACTGAATTTAAGTTCCCACAGATAAAGCCTCATCCATGGCACAAGGTATGTCCTTTTCCTTGCTTGTACCATTTTTATATTGTCTTCAATTGTCTTTGTTCTTGAGTGCCTTTTTGTGTGAGCTGTCTAAGTTTCACAGTTTTTGGAGGATGCTTTAGTGAAAGTGTTAAGATCAGAAATCCCTCGGACTGGACATTGTTTGGCAAGTTGAGGACATCTAATATGACCAAGATCCTATTTATATAGTAACTGTGTAGGAAAAATATAGAGGTAGAACTTTTGAGCAGGACTCTGGCTCAGGAACCAAAGAGGTAGCGGTTTTGACTCTCCTGAGTTTTTGATGTGCATGCTTTGCTGGTTCTTAGGTGCATTGAGTAATTTTAGAAAAAAAATGAAAGGAAACGCGTTTATAGACCAATGGTTTGAGACTGTCAAGAAGTCTGAGAGGTGTTACAATGGGGCTTGGGCATTGGCATGGGGAAAGAAGCAGTTGGTATATATTATGGGTCATGAAATAACTTTAAACCATGAATAACTTCTGCTTGTGCTAGCTATTCTAGAAGCCTAGGAATCTTTTATGTTATTACCCAGAAGAATTTATGATTACTTTAATAGTGTCTTTGCATGCTCATATTAGGCCATGCAAATTATTTGCCTCATTTAATCAAACAATGTGTCTGTTCCTTCCCCCCCCCCCCCCCCCCCCTTTTTTTTCTTCATTTAAATTTGTTCTCTGACAGTATTCTCATTAAACAGGTCTTCCAAAAACGTTTACCCCCAGAAGCAGTGGACCTCGTTTGTAGGTTTTTTCAGTACTCTCCCAATTTGCGATGCACTGCTGTAAGTTAATTTCCATTGTATTCTGTCCTTGGCCAGAAAATATTATTCAATGCTCAGCCTTTTTTTGTTGTGGTGCTGCAGTTGGAAGCTTGCGTTCATCCTTTCTTTGATGAGCTGAGGGACCCAAACACTCGCCTTCCTAATGGCCGCCCTCTGCCTCCTCTCTTTAATTTTAAAGCCCCAGGTAAATACTAAATAAAATAAGCATATCATACCATCATGGTGTTCCTACTTTTTCTTTGAAAATTTTACTTTGTCCTTCATGTTGTTAATTCTTTGAAGTTCATTGTTGTTATTATGAATTTAAAAAAAATAATTAAAAAAAAAGAAGTAGAAGAAGAAAGGATGAAAAAGAAAGTAGAGGGTTGATTGTGTTGTAGTATTGTCAAACCTAGATGAGAAAAGCTTTAGGTGGGGCAATTCACTAACCTTGAAGTAGCATGAACACATCTTATGAGTATTGTGCTTTCTGATCTTGCATTTACTAATCCATTTCCCTGCGCAGATTTATTAATATTGTAGTAAAAGTTCAGAATTTTTTATATAGCCAGGATAAAATCCTAGTCATGGAAGTTAGATAGGTGATATCAAATAGAATTTAGAAGCATATATACTCTTCCTTTTTTTTTTTTGGTGATATCTTTCATCAGCATCTCATTATTATCATACCAAGTATGTTTCTCAATCATGTTAATAGTGTGAGCTTCTTATTTTCGAAAGGGGGTCTCTTACAATTCATAACTTTTTTTCTTCATCAAATGTCATTTAGTTATCTATTTTGAAAACGGTTATATGAATATAAAAGTGAAGCTGAATTTCATCTTTACATATCAAAGAATATAAAAGTGAAGCTACTCTACTTACCCCAAAGAAAATGAAGATTAAGAAGGAAAAAAAAATATTGAGAAATTGTCATCGGTTACAGACAATGTACTCATTTGTGCATTCTTGAACCTTTTGAAATTATTTTGGTTTGGTTTTTCCCCGGCTTCTAATGCTTACTAACATTTTCTCTTATCCTTATTGGCAGAGCTCTCTGGCATACCACCTGATACCATCCATAAACTTATTCCAGAACATGCTCGGAAGCAGAACTTGTTTATGGCTTTGCACTCTTAGCAACCGTACCAAATCTTTCTTACTTCTGGTTGCCATTCCACCCCAGGTTTGGCCTTGATCCGCATCTGTCCAAAATCCCTTACCCTTATTATTAGTCATCTTGCCTCCTGTGAGAGAGTACTACAAACGGAGTTCCTAGGACAGTAGAGGAAACCTGAGGCTTTGAATTTGCTTGCTGATGGTGCTTTTGAATTTTAATTCAAAGACACTATATGACTTATATCATGTGTATTTATTGTGACCCCAATTGCAGGGGATTTTAGTAAGATGAAGGTATGAGCATGTATGTATGTATGTATGTATACCCTGTGCTAAAAATGTTTTTCTTTTAGCAACTCTTCTTATGATCTCGTTCTTCCCTTAGTCAAGTTTTATGTTTTTACCCATATATGACTATGGCAAAGATCTCATTATAAAAATTATAGTTGTGGTTGGTCTTTGACGTTCTCGACGAAAAGATTAATCTTATGTCTGAAACTTATTCCTAAGACTACACTAGCATTTATTATGGTTGATTGGGAATCGTCTATGGCCGATTTGTGGCTGTCCATGCCTCCAATTTTACAGCTGGCACTGTATAGTAAATTCTGTAATGTCTTCTTTTGCTAATTAGTCGAAAATGATGTTGTAATCTATATATAATCGTTTCCGCCATTTTATTCTATTGAAAGTCACACCCACAGTTAGTTCCTTAATTGACATTTCATTTTTTACTACGTCTGTAAATGTTATTTTTGGTGTTCATGTATCTTTTTTTTAGCTGAACTTGAAAAAATCACTTTCCTTTTTTATTGGTGCCTTAATTACTTTCCTTTAAACATGATCAAACATCTCAAGCAATTTTCATTCATTTTTTTCATCAATGAGGGTCATCCTATTTTTTAAATGAATTTCCTTGTTTTGGATCCTACATGATATTGATACACTAACAAAACCTTAAAATTCATCTATTTTATGCGTAAAGCTATGAAACTGTTTGAGTGGCAAAGCTTGTGTTTCTGGTCTAATCAATAATTTCTTCGGGCTTACTATTTTGCGATCAATGATTTTTTTCGTTAGTGCACACTAAGTCTTCATGTTTTCCAGGGGTCCACCCTCATCTACTAATTTGGGAGCTTCTGGAGGGAGATGGTCCCCAAAGATTGCAATTCTTCCCATTGCTTTCTTCTATCATATCCTTCAGTCGGCAAAATTTGAAAAAAAAAAAAGAAAGGAAAGAAGAAAAAAAAAAAATTATGTTCAAGAAATAATTGTAGAATTTTTAGCTGGCTATACATACGGCACATGGAAATTTCATATTTTTGACTAAAGGTCTGTTTGGATACCGTTTATTGCTAAAAATTGAAAACATTATCAAAATAATTTTAAATGTGTAAATAGTGTCCAATTTTAATGTTAGATTTGTATTTTTTTGTACTTGTGGGTCTCAGTTACACTTTAACGCACAAAACACGCTTCCCAAACTCACTCAATAGAGTCAAAAGGGGCGTGCTTTGAGGCTGTTTTGGATCTTTAATTGCAAGCAGTACTTCGGTTCAATAGAAACATTTCAAACAGAAAACTGCAACTCTAATAAAATTAATTAGAGAGAGAGAGAGAGAGAGAGAATGGAAGACTCAATAAATTACCTAGAAAGATGAACAATCGTTGTATGGCACAAAGAAGCCAAAAGCAGGAAATCTATACTACAAGCAAGAAGGCATGGTCTCATTTTGCTCTACTTCTCATCTTGTCACTCAAAGCTCATCTCTCCACTGCATCTGATACCATGTACCGAGGTCAGCGTCTGGCATGGAACCAGACCCTTACTTCTAAAAACGGAATTTTCGAACTGGGTTTCTTCACACCTGGTAAGTCTCACAAGCATTATGTAGGCATATGGTATAAAACTATAGCAGAGTTAACAGTGGTTTGGGTGGCAAATAGAGGCTGCCCAGTCTATAACCCGTCCTCTAAAGCACTAGAAATTTCTGAGGATGGCAATTTGTTGACAACTGAAAAAGGAATTCCTTTTTGCAATTGCACAAACTCTGGCATGCCTAATCATACTGTAGCAGTGCTTCTTGATAAAGGGAATTTTATCTTAAGAGATAAATTAGATAATGTATTGTGGCAGAGTTTTGAGGAGCAAACCAATACGTTGCTTCCAGGGGCCAAGATTGGGTACAATAGACTTACCAATAAAAGCAATATTCTAAGGTCATGGACAAGTTCAGAAAATCCAGGTAGTGGCCAGTTCTCAGCTGAATTAAAAGAAAGTAGATTATTAATATACTATATAAGCAATTCTCCTTGGCTTACGCTGCTTATCAGCAACGTGTCATTTATAAATATAGGGAATGACCTATTCTGGCTATATATAAACTATTCCTATGTTTTCAATGAGTACGAAAGCTATTTTACATATTCTTCTCTCGACTATGCTACATCCGCTAGATTTGTTTTGGACGTTACCGGGGATCTCAATCTCTATATATGGAGCAGTTATTCCCAGACATGGAATTTGTTTTGGACAGAAGCTTCACGACATTGTGAGATTGATGGTTTTTGTGGCAATTATGGCATCTGTATTCAGCATAAGGCACCTCTTTGTGATTGCCCAAAAGGATTTGAACCAAGGTGGCCAGGAAATTGGGAGCATACTACAAGACTACTCAGGAGGGTGTGTATTAGGAGAACTCCTTTAGGATGCTCAAATGAAGGAATCGATAAGTTCCTCACAATGCCCAACATGCACCTTGGAAATCTCTTTGGGGTGGCAACAAAGATTAATGGAATGGTCCAAGACATTGAGGCATGTAAATTAGCATGCTTAAGGGATTGTGACTGCATTGCTTACTCCTGTTATGATGAATGTTTTCTGTACATGAAACAACTGATGAATTTACAAATTTCACCTGGTACTGAGACTGGTGAAGATTTGTATGTTCGCATTTCAGCATCTGAGCAATTTGAGTTGGTTGGAAGTAGAACCAAGACGTCGAAAAAGGCTGCTTGGATTCTTGGAGTTTTTGCAATGCTCATTCTTCTCCTTAGCATTGTTTTGGCAATCATATTGTGGAAACCTTCCGCTGATGGTGCGCTTGAGGAATCAGAATTTTCTTTGAAGTTGTTTAAGTATCGGGATTTACAAAAAGCAACAAAGAACTTCTCCCAAAAACTTGGGGAGGGCGGTTTTGGTTCTGTTTTCAAAGGGACTTTGCCGAATTCAACAGCCACAGCAGTGAAGAAAATAAGAAGTGTAGAGCAAGGAGAGAAACAATTTCGTGCAGAAGTGAGAACACTTGGAGCAATCCAGCATGTCAATCTTCTTCACCTACATGGATTCTGTGTAGAAGCTTCAAAAAGATTTCTCGTCTATGATTATATGCCAAAAGGTTCTTCAGAATCTCATTTGTTCCAGGAGGTTTCTAAAATTTTGGATTGGAATACAAGATATCATATTGCAATTGGGATTGCTAAAGGGTTGGCATACCTTCATGAGAATTGTATAGACTGTATCATACATTGTGACATCAAGCTTGAGAACATATTGTTGGATGCTGAGAATGACCCAAAAGTGGCTGATTTTGGGCTTGCAAAGGTAATAGGTCGGAACTTCAGTCGGGTTTTAACCACCATGTCAATGCTAACATCCTAAGCCGTTATTGTTATCCATAAAGATCAGACTTGAAAAAACAGAATTGTCAACTGAAGCATCCTCTAATTTCAGCCTTGATTGTTGTGATAAAACAGCATAATAAAATGAATTTATGAGTTGCATTACTATTTCAATTTTAATCCAAGGAAAGGAAATGATTGAATTCATTATTTGACAACACAAATAAGTTTTTCTCAAAAGGGGAAAAAATAAATAGACATAATAACACATTAGATTCAACAACAAAGAACTAAGGCTCAACATAAATTGACAATTTACATATAAAAATTTATTTTAAAAAAAATCTGTTTTTTAAAACATTTATCGTGAATGCTGAAATTACATCGAGCACATTGATAGATCATTTGTGTCATTGAGAGTTGTCTTTACAGTCAAATTAAGGTGTAGCATCTCTAAACAGATAGGTATTATATGGTTTTTTTTTGAGATTTGGGTATTCCTCAAGAATACATTTAGAATGAGTAGGAAAACTGCAATATGCACAGTAGAACCATTGTTTGGGATGCTTATGTTTGGGATCTCGTTCTTCTTCACAGATGTCATAGTAATACTCATTGGAGTCATCTTCAGGAGTATACCATAGAGTGAATGGATGCTCATGTTGGTAGTACCATGTAGTTTGTGGTAGTGTAGCACATTTGAAGTCTAGAACAAAATCACAAGTGGTACAACGGAATACTTGGTATCTTTCAGTACCACAAATACTACACTTATGTGCATGGTTTGTGATTGAGAGGTAAAGACGATGCTCATGACAAGCATGAGTAAGTGTGTTTGAAGTCAAACTACAATGAACATTGAGATCAAAGTCACATCTTTAACAACGGTAACTAAAGCCATTGCAGCTCTCGTAACAGGCATCACATTGAAACTTAGATCTTTTACTATAAGTGAGGATGAGTGGGTGTTGTTTTATTTTGGGTAATTTAGTACAAGATATATGAAGAAAGAAGCTATAATCGACACAATTGTAAAAAGATAGAGTGAGAATAGCTCGTACGCACCTGTTACAAATTTTGTTATTTGGAACCTCATTAGTAAGCTTTAAGTCATGCTCATGGCTGAAGTGTTTGATTTCTGTGGCAATTTCAGTTCTGTCCTCTCGCACAGTGGTTTTTATGACTTCGCAAATTTTTGAGTCAACAGATTGATTGAGCTTTGAATCTACAATTTTCAGCGTAGCTTTTGACTTGGCGGACTCCTCCTCTTTAAGTTCCAACAAATTTATGTCCTCCATATTTCTCCAGCTAGTAGCACAATCGAGGTGGGCAGCGAAATCGCATCTAAAGCAATAATAAAGCCCATAGTTTGTGTCCACTTTTTGAAAACAGAGTTGACATAATTGGGAGTTGGATTGATGGAGTTTAAGAGAATGGATGAGGTTGAGGGGGTGATTGTGCCGTACGACTTTGAATCTGCCTGGGAAATTAGTACATCTTGTATGAATCCCGAAACCACATGGGTTACACACATAGGACATACCTTTGTCTTCTTTGCCATAAAGGTCGCAAGTGAACGTTAGCAACTTCCAAAAGGAGGTCAATGGGTGGTGGTGGACTTCAGTTGCTTGACTTGCTTCTATGGTTGGTGCTAAAGAACCACATTTGATGTGAAGCTTAAAATTGCATCGGTAACAAAAATAATAGTATTCCCAACGCATTTCTTTGCAGACTTTGCAATTGCTCTTTTCTCTCTCAGGATGATGTGTACATTCATCAAAAAGAATAAGAGGATGTAATGGGTGCAAGGGATGGTGTAGCAACCCAAGGGGTAGTTCCGCACATGATTTATGATGAAAGGTCTTCCACCCTCCACATTCTTTACAACTGTAGCTAGGACCCAATATTGGTTCCCTACACCCCAAACAATATTTGCCATAAATTCTGTCTTCATTGAAGACCAACGGATGCTCCAGATGGAAAAAATGTTGAAGCTGCTTCATCTCCTAATGACAAACAGAGAGAGAGAGAGAGAGAGAAGTGCACATTAGATATTTGATTTTAAGTCTGGGGAGCATTTGTTTTGCTCTCTCGTGTTTTTGTAAATAACAACAGATGTAAACATTTGTTTTGGGCTTATTGTTGAATCTTCCAATCTGGATAACCCATAACACATGATGGTATTGGTGGGCTTGGTTTTGCTGAAGTTTATTTTTGGGGTTTTGGGAATACTATGTGCATGTGATGTTTTGTGGGCTTGTTAGTAAATGGTTCACACCGGATTGTGGGCTTGTTATTTTGGGCTTTCATGAATTAAATGAATTGCTATGTCAAAACATTTTTTTTATATTTAATTATGGTTGTAGGCTATCATTTTGTTATTATACATTAAATTTTTACTATATATTATATTCCTCCCTAAAACATAATTCACATCTTCTCTTACTATTATCCCCTATATTATATTAATATTTATTTAATTCTATTGTTGCTTTTTTTTTTGCAATGTAAAAAATGGAAGGCAATGTTAGAGAGTTAAAAATATTTAGATATATATAAATAAAACTCTTTTGAGGTGTTTGTTACCTTGGGAATGCTTTTGGGATAATCAATAGTCTTTGCCTCAGTTTGTTGTTCTTTTTGTAACTCTTTCGCTTTCTGGGTCTGATCCACTTCACCAAAATTCCCTGCTATTGAGTTGCCACTTTTGCCTTTTGACTTGGGCAATTGATCTATTGTACAGCTAGCTGAGCAGTTAATCAAATTGATTATTTTTTTGGTTAAATTTCTCAAGTATTTTTTTCTTTAAATTTATATATAATTTTTTTTTAAGAAAAAATATTTTCTTGATTAATTTTTTAATCAAGTTGATCAATTCTATCGTGCTTTTCAAATTTAATGTGACTAGGCATTATAAACTCGGTAATATACAAAAGAGCTTAAAATTATAGGGTTTGTGTGTGTGTTGGTATTCCTAAATATACTAAACAAATATCTTGATAGTGAATTGCATCCAATTGTTGTGAGTGATATACCTTTTATCAAAGCTACATTAGATGTAACATGAACTAAACCCATTTGACAATAAATATCGTTAATTCAAGTGCAACTTAACAAGTAAATAGGCCCAATTGCAATTGTAACATTTATAAGAAAAATTAAGCAAGTAAAGCAAGCTTATGAACATTAGTAGAAAAACACATACATACAAACAAACTTGAAGAATCAACCATCGATACTTATAAGGAAAAGCTTCTATGTTAGCCTTAATTTTAATTTTGTTAATACGAAGTTCATATAGAGCTCATCTACAACTTTTACTATATATAGACTAGATGGTGTTACTTTTAAAAGATAAAACATATTAAAGTTATTCCATTGTGCCAAAAATAAAAAGCATCTCCAACACAAAAGACAACAAATTAGAGAGAAAAAGAAAAACTTATACATAAAGGTTCATACTTGCACTCTCCTAGCAAAGTTTCATTCTCACACCATCCTAACTAAATAACTCTCTCCCCCTTGGCCCACAAAAAAGACAACAACAAAAAGAAGATTTTGTAGGGTGCTCCACTTAAAAGTCTCATACTTGATACTTGAAGTTGAAGGCTAAAAAAAGGAAAGGAAATTTCATTAGCTCCATGTAAAGGTTTATTAGCTCCAAATAAAGGCTCATACCTGCACTTGAAAGTATTAAGAGTGGTTCAAGGACCACAAAATATACTAAAACTTGTCACAACTTTGACGTGGCAGGCTGCAAGTGATTGTCTATCAATTATACATGAACCTACCATTTGTAGTACTAGATTTTTTTTCCCCAATATTAAAGGTGTCTCATGAGTGAGTAATGTGCAATAGCAAAAGTATATGTACATGTCAACATCTTTATGTGAAAATTTACGGGTAGGAGGGAATTTGACTTAAGCAAACTAGATTTATATGCTTTTCTCTCTCTTCTTTTCTTTTTATTTATTCTTATTACCTAAAGAACTTAAAATATTATAAGATGTTAATTTTACATATTTAATTTCAAAATCACCCACATCATTTAATTTAAAAATATATAAATATACAATGTTGTTACAATAACTATGTAAAAGAAAATCATTGTCCTCAACTGAACCAAAAAAGCCAAACTTTTTTTTTTGATAACACACAAAAGTCGTACTTAGGTGTATGGGAGCTATAAATGGGGATAATAACATAGGAATAGTGAAACACTGATTGGAAATTTCCCATAAGCTTGTCCCTTTCACTTATGTTTGCCTAACTTTAATTTGTTTCTAGTTGATAAGGAATTAAGAACATTTCCTAAGACTGTAAGCTAAACCTTTGAATTTAGACGCTTTCTCAGGAGTCAAGTAATCCCAAATCCTTTCCAATGCCTTCCTAATATTGCAAGTAAAGATATATCCTAACAATGTTTTAACACAAGGCAAGATGAATATTTTAATAGGCATTGCCTTCAAGTTACAATTAAGGTAACTTTTACAAAATCATACTACTTTGTAACTTTTTTTCATAATAATGTTTTGCTAAACAATTATTTGTTCAAATGTCATTTTTGTATCTACCAAGAACTCAAATTATAGCATTTTAGTTTTTTTTTTTTTTAAATTTTTAAATTTGAACAAATAGTAGGTGTTTTATCAAAAAATTATTACGGAAAAAACTTATTTTATATTGTAATTTTGTAAAAGTTGTCTTTAATGGTAACTTGAACGCAATTTCTATCAAATTTCAAACCAAAAATATAAATATAAATAGTTATTATATTGCAAAGTCTAATATTTCTAGTAATATGAATTTCTATTCCTAACATAATTTACATCCAATGTACTAAATGTGGCCTAAATTTTTTTTTTTGGTAAGTTTTAATCAATTATAGTAAGAATATGAATTTTTTCTGCACCTTTTGGACCCTACTTATCAAGGGGAAGTCTAGACACATGTGAGAGGGTGTTAAAATATTGGCAAAATAATTAAAATCTTCAATTTTCTTTTTCTCATAACACTTCCAAACTAACAATGTATTTTTTTGTCATTCACTTACGAGATATTTTTTGCCCATCTCTCTTCAACTTATCAATTTATGAGATTCAATCTCTTAGGGTTGTCATATATTTTTTAGTCTTCTTTCTTACGGTTTCTTTTAACATGTTGCTTTGAAATAATTTCTTATCCTAAAAACAAAGCAAGATTAATTCCAGTGCCTTAGTGGGTGTAGACAACACCCCCCCCCCCCCCTCTTTTCCCACCCCAACACACACAAAGAAAAAAAAAAGATTCTATTGTTAGCATCAAGCATGGCCTTATAAGAAGTAAAATAAAAGCAATAAGCTTGCTAAACAACATACGAGTCAAATGCTTCTCTCTCTCTTATTTGTCGGGTATTCCTTTCCTATATAATTTTTATTTTAACATTTCCTTTCATTGACAAGGAATAAAGAAAAAAAAAAGGAAGAAGAAGAAGAAGTAAAAGAAAAAAAGATAAAGATAGTGAAAGAAAGGTAGTGGGCCTTGCTAATTAATCTTAAATCAAGTGCTACTTTCCCTTTATTACCATTTCTTTTTCTATATTTCTATTACTTTTTTAACATTTATAAGAAAAATTAAGAAAGTAAAGCAACCTATTGTTTATGAATAGTATTAAAAAACCCATATACGTACAACAAAAGTTGGAGAAATAACCATCAATACTTATAGGAACAAAAATCAAACTTTGGCTTTAAAAAGTTTCCAAGTTAGCCCTAATTTGAATTTTGCTAATGTGAAGTTTATATGGAGTTCATCCAAGCTTCTACTATATATAGATTTGATGCTGTTGCTTTATAAGGATAAATTTATCAAATTCCATCATGCGAAAACAAAAAAGCATCTCCAACACCATAGACAAAGAATTGGAGAAAGAAAAAGAAAAGTAGATGCTTGGCTTCTATATGCAAGAAAGCAAAGAACTTGTGCTTCCCAACCTAGATGTATATACTAGTCTTCTCTTTTCTCTAATCTTTCTTTTTTTAAAATAAAAAAATAACTTTTGTTCATGCCTAGATGTTATAATAATATTTATTTTTCCCTTCGCCCCCCCCCCACTAACCATGTCTACTCTAAAATTTTGTTGTTATTCATTTTATGAAATTTATTTGCTCACCTTTATTTATGTTATACATCATCACTATCAATGCTATTGTCACTGTCACCACCACCCCATTTTCCTCATCTCATTGTTGTCACCATCACCTCCACCATCATTCACCGCTATTGTCATTACCACCACTACCACCAATAACATCATGATACCATACCATCACCATAATCAAGTTATTGTTATCATCATTGTTATAAAAGCCTTAATTCTTTACCCTTTGTTTATTTTTTTTAAAAACCATAACACTCTAATTAAAAAAAAAACTTTTGAGTACCAAATTCTAAATTTTTAGATATATTATTTAATCAATGAAAAATTAATTGGTGTGTTTAAAATTCTCATCATTTAGTAAATTCTAAGAATTTTTGGAACTTGGAAGTCATTTTTTTTTTTGTGATTTCCTATAATATGTTGTTTTAAAAATATTTATTATGTGTAAAACAAACCAAGCATTGGTTTAGGCATAAACACCCATTTTATATATATATTTATGAACACTGCCCCAATTTCACCACACACACACATTATATATATTGTCATATTCCGCTCTTATAGTCACATCAAAGTTGAACTCACACCATCCTAACAAAACACCCCCCCCCCCCAAAAAAGGGAAAAAAAAACATTTTGCTGTATGTTTCCCTCAAAAGTCTCATACTTGCAATTGAAGGCAATTAAAAAAGCAAGATTTTGTCATTAGCACCACGTAAAGGCTTATTCTTACACTTGAAGGCTATTAACGTGGAGATTTTGTGGGTGAAGGTGAGCAACCTACACCTAGGAATATATATATATATATATATATATATATATATATATATATATATATATATAGCTCCACATAAAGGCTCATACTTGCACTTAAAGGTAGAAATATATTCCGACTTGTTAAGCAAACTAGATTCATATGCAAGGGCGGGGACACTTGTTGTCTGACTTAAAAAATATATATATATGTAATTTTTTTATTAGTTTATTTTATGCTTAAAAATATTTTTGCATACATTGGCTGAAATCTTGCACACCCTGATCATAGATCTATACAACCTATTTTTCTCTTCTTTCCTTTTCTATATTCTTCTTACCTTAATGTTTTCATTCTCTCACATGATGTCTTGTTTTCTTTTTCATTTTTTTCTCCACTTGACTATATCAGAAATTATGCTTTAATGAAGAGAGAGAGAGAGAGAGTACTAACACTATCTATCAAAAGAAGAACAAAAAAATCTTGACGAAAAGGTGCTATGAAACTCCACGTGAGACATATAAAGCCATTCATTCTTGTAATTAAATGTTTAGGAACTAATATTTTCTTTTTCTTTCTTTCCCTCATTTTTTTTCTTTATTGCATTTATGACTAATAATATAATAGCTAAGAGAAAATAAATCCAAAAAAATATTTGTGCACAAAAAATATCACATTTTTTTGCCACAACTTGCCATATAATGAGTTGTGAGCGGAGAATAATAGTGGGTCCATTGGAGTTCACATCTCCACAATTTTCAACTTGTGATATGACGAATTGTGGCAAAAATTGGAATATTTTTTGTATCACTAGCAATAGCTTTTCTCAAGTAAAGTGTAGGCCCATTTTTATCTATTTTCTCTTCTGAGTGGCAATTTTGTAAATAAAGTGATCCGTACTTTGAAACCCAACAGCCCTAATTCGTTCCTTTTTTTTTGGGTATTTTTTCCTCCTCCGCGCACCACCGCTGCAAAAAACAGTGAAGGAAAACAATGGAAGAGGGAGAAGAATCTCCAATTTCGAAGCTATATACCATCAAACACGCAATGAATAAATATAAGAAGAAGGATGCTCCACCATTGGATTGCAATGGCGATAGGCTTGTTACGGTTTCAGAGTTCAATTATTTCGTGGACAATCACTTTAGAGCCATCGAAACAATCTCTAAGCTCTGTGGAGAAGATGATGAAGATTATTATGCTCTTCAACAAACTGAAATTCAGTGTTTGTCTTCCTCACTCACTTTCTTAAGTTCAATACTAAACAATGCTCCTCCTACTACTTTTATATATGTATGTATGTATGTGTGTATGTGTACCTAGTTATTGTATTTGTTTAGAGTAATGCTACATATATTATTTACACTAGTTGAATTGATAAACTTGTATAGGTTTTCATCTAAACTGTGTAGGAAAAATATAAAGGTAGAACTTTTGAGCAGGACTCTGGCTCAGGAACCAAAGAGGTAGCGGTTTTGACTCTCCTGAGTTGTTGATGTGCATGCTTTGCTGGTTCTTAGGTGCATTGAGTAATTTTAGAAAAAAAATGAAAGGAAACGCGTTTATAGACCAATGGTTTGAGACTGTCAAGAAGTCTGAGAGGTGTTACAATGGGGCTTGGGCATTGGCATGGGGAAAGAAGCAGTTGGTATATATTATGGGTCATGAAATAACTTTAAACCATGAATAACTTCTGCTTGTGCTAGCTATTCTAGAAGCCTAGGAATCTTTTATGTTATTACCCAGAAGAATTTATGATTACTTTAATAGTGTCTTTGCATGCTCATATTAGGCCATGCAAATTATTTGCCTCATTTAATCAAACAATGTGTCTGTTCCTTCCCCCCCCCCCCCCCCCCTTTTTTTTTCTTCATTTAAATTTGTTCTCTGACAGTATTCTCATTAAACAGGTCTTCCAAAAACGTTTACCCCCAGAAGCAGTGGACCTCGTTTGTAGGTTTTTTCAGTACTCTCCCAATTTGCGATGCACTGCTGTAAGTTAATTTCCATTGTATTCTGTCCTTGGCCAGAAAATATTATTCAATGCTCAGCCTTTTTTTGTTGTGGTACTGCAGTTGGAAGCTTGCGTTCATCCTTTCTTTGATGAGCTGAGGGACCCAAACACTCGCCTTCCTAATGGCCGCCCTCTGCCTCCTCTCTTTAATTTTAAAGCCCCAGGTAAATACTAAATAAAATAAGCGTATCATACCATCATGGTGTTCCTACTTTTTCTTTGAAAATTTTACTTTGTCCTTCATGTTGTCAATTCTTTGAAGTTCATTGTTGTTATTATGAATTTTAAAAAAATAATTAAAAAAAAAGAAGTAGAAGAAGAAAGAAATAAAAAGAAAGTAGAGGCTTGATTGTGTTGTAGTATTGTGAAACCTAGATGAGAAAAGCTTTAGGTGAGGCAATTCACTAACCTTGAAGTAGCATGAACACATCTTATGAGTATTGTGCTTTCTGATCTTGCATTTACTAATCCATTTCCTGCGCAGATTTATTAATATTGTAGTAAAAGTTCAGAATTTTTTATATAGCCAGGATAAAATCCTAGTCATGGCAGTTAGATAGGTGATATCAAATAGAATTTAGAAGCATATATACTCTTCCTTTTTTTTTTTGTGGTGATATCTTTCATCAGCATCTCATTATTATCATACCAAGTATGTTTCTCAATCATGTTAATAGTGTGAGCTTATTTTCGAAAGGGGGTCTCTTACAATTCATAACTTTTTTTCTTCATCAAATGTCATTTAGTTATCTATTTTGAAAACAGTTAAATGAATATAAAAGTGAAGCTGAATTTCATCTTTACTTATCAAAAAAGAATATAAAAGTGAAGCTACTCTACTTATCCCAAAGAAAATGAAGATTAAGAAGGAAAAAAAAATATTGAGCTTTATTTTTCTACTTCTCCTACTTAATGGAATGAAATATTGTACCTGATTAGACAAAAGAAAATGAATTGAGAAATTGTCATCGGTTACAGACAATGTACTCATTTGTGCATTCTTGAACCTTTTGAAATTATTTTGGTTTGGTTTTGCCCCGTCTTCTAATGCTTACTAACATTTTCTCTTATCCTTATTGGCAGAGCTCTCTGGCATACCACCTGATACCATCCATAAACTTATTCCAGAACATGCTCGGAAGCAGAACTTGTTTATGGCTTTGCACTCTTAGCAACCGTACCAAATCTTTCTTACTTCTGGTTGCCATTCCACCCCAGGTTTGGCCTTGATCCGCATCTGTCCAAAATCCCTTACCCTTATTATTAGTCATCTTGCCTCCTGTGAGAGAGTACTACAAACGGAGTTCCTAGGACAGTAGAGGAAACCTGAGGCTTTGAATTTGCTTGCTGATGGTGCTTTTGAATTTTAATTCAAAGACACTATATGACTTATATCATGTGTATTTATTGTGACCCCAATTGCAGGGGATTTTAGTAAGATGAAAGGTATGAGCATGTATGTATGTATGTATGTATGTATGTATGCCCTGTGCTAAAAATGTTTTTCTTTTAGCAACTCTTCTTATGATCTCGTTCTTCCCTTAGTCAAGTTTTATGTTTTTACCCATATATGACTATGACAAAGATCTCATTATAAAAATTATAGTTGTGGTTGATCTTTGACGTTCTCGACGAAAAGATTAATCTTATGTCTGAAACTTATTCCTAAGACTACACTAGCATTTATTATGGTTGATTGGGAATCGTCTATAGCCGATTTGTGGCTGTCCATGCCCCCAATTTTACAGCTGGCACTGTATAGTAAATTCTGTAATGTCTTCTTTTGCTAACTAGAAGGTTGCCCGCGCATTGCGCAGATAATGTTGTAAGCTTTTATGTAAAATGGTTTTTGAAATTTTTGTACATATATTATAACATAAATGGTGGATATTTTCATTACTAAAATCACCTACAATTATAGTAGAAATTTTAGAGTATGTAGGCATATTTTGTTGTCTACCATCAGTTGATCGTAAACCAATTAATTGCAAGCATACATTATGCATATCAAACTCCTTGAACCTGTCCCTTGTCATATGAAATGTCTAACTAAGGTGTTGACCCTATGAAGCATCTTCAGTTGATCGTAAACCAATTAATTGCAAGCATACATTATGCATATCAAACTCCTTGAACCTGTCCCTTGTCATACGAAATGTCTAAGGCATTGACCCTAAGAAGCATCTTCAATAATATTTTAACTATAGCAGTGCTAAGGTTGCATAGTGATTCATGTCTAGGCAAAGCAACAAACACACTTTGATATCGTCAAGGCTCTTGTGGACAGTCATACATGATACTTGACCAATAAATAAATAAGGCAAGTAGTTTCAATGATGGTTGAGGTAGACATGATTCAACACATTTAACAATTTTTTAACCACCGCACATCCTTGGTGCAATGCTCACTGCACAAGTATAAGTACTTATAGGGTGTGGGAGGTAAGGGTCGGGATTCAAGTCTCCAGGAGGGACTTTCACACATATATACACTTAGATTAAGTTAGAATAGAAATTCTATCTTTTATAAAAAAAATTAATAAATAAATAAAACAAATTTTTAACAAAGGTGTACCAGTATAATATATTTAACAATTTTTTAATACCATTTTGAGTTTATATAGATTCTAAGCTAACCTTCAAATAATGGAGGCACCACATAATTTTTTCTGCCCACTTAGTTCTTAATTTGTACCTTTGGGGTTCTATTGTTTCTTTCTTTGTTCTTATTTTTAACAATTGAGTTTCTATCATTTAGTAGGACATAGAATATGTGTAGATTGTGGTGATTATTTTAAAATTTTGCTACCAAATAATACTTAACCCCTCAATGGGTAAAAGAAAATTATTCACCTAAAAATAATAACTTCTTTCTTACCTGTAGCTAATATAATTTGTTTCACTTATGTCAATTATATAGGCTACTACATCATACAACCAAATAAAAATTATAAATTTTCTGTCAAGCATTTTATCAAATACTATGGATTCAAAATAAAATATATGATTACTCTTGGGCTCTTTGCACTTTGAATCCCACAAAAGTTTTGCCTCCATTGGCGCTTTGAATGTGACCCAATCCATAGAGATATATGTATTTGTGCTCCGACTACATGTGGCTTGGAGGAGCTTGATTTATTGATTAAGCTTCTTCCTCATTGATCTTTCTACTTGATCAACAAAACCAAATTAGTTACTCAACCTGTCTTTGCCTTAGGGTCTAAATATTATCCAATTCAACTAATTTTCTTAATCACATCCTCATGTAACATATTTAAATCACTCACCAAAAGCCAAATCATAAATTACAAAAACAGTGTGGCTTAGTAAAAATCTCAACCAGTAAACAGTTCAAATGAAAAGAAACAAAACACCATCTAGTTCGATTATCAAAAACCCATTACCAAACAACAAAAAAGAGTGAACAAATTGAGTATTAGTATTTTGTACCTCTTAGATACTGAAGAAGGGTTTGATAAATTAGGGGCTGGTGGCATTTTCTCCTTGTGTTTACGTTCCGTTTGTTTCGATGGAAAACTTTGTGTAAAAGTAGTTTTTCATATTTTCTAGTGTTTGGTAGCATAAAAAAGATAAGTCAAAGGAAAACTAGATCTGGTCAACATTAAAAGTATGACTTATTTTTAGAAATTGTTTTCTATTAAATTTTTTTGGAAAACAACTATATCTCACAGCAAACTAAATAAGAGAAGTTAGGAGGTTGTTTTTCAACTTATTTAAAGTTGTTACCAAACATTAGAAAATGAGATAGTTTTATAGAAAATATTTCTTGGAAAATGACTCGTTTTCTAGAAAATGTCATTGCTAAAACAAACAGAGCGTTAGTGACTTTAGTCCCCGGCCAAAACATGGTAAAGTTGAAGCTTTAATCTACCTGAGTCTATCTTCCCTTAAACATTGCAAACCGCAAACTTAGTATCCCAAATAAAATTTTGAAAAAAAAAATTGAAAGAAAGAAACAAAGAGAGAGAGTTGGCAATATTTATTTATTTACAGACACTAAGAAAGGAGCTTTTATCCATGAACTCAAAGAGAAATCGTTGATCCATCAATATATAATTTTCAAAAGAAATAGGTACAATAGTGTGCGTTTAATTGAAAGGGGAAGTGAAAGAGTTTTTTGTTTGTGTTTTTGCTAGAAGAAGTAAAGAGTTAAGACTTAAGAGACGTAGAAAGAACTGAAGAGTTAAGAAAGAGAATGAATGAAATTTAAAAAATTTAAGATGGGTTTGATCTCAACAGAAATTACTTGAAAAATATAATATTATTGTAAAGGTGTAATAGTGCAAAGCGTGGTCTCACTTTGCCAGGTGCTTATCCATAGTGTGCATTTAAATTTGAACAGGGAAGTGAAAGTTTTTTTTTTTGTCCGGAAGAAGTGAATAGTCTTTTATTTATTTATGGAAAGAAGTGAAGAGTTAGGAGAGAGGAAGAAGTGAATTGATTTTTTATGAAGCAATAAGTGCTAAACATAAAAGCTGCATTGTTTTAATTTTTGAAGTTGGAAAACATCTTTTCATAATAAAGAGGATTGCAAAGAACTCATATAGAGCGCCACATGGCAGAACCTCATGCACTCTCGCATGAGGTCTCTGCTTTTATATATATATTGATTAGTCGAAAATGATCTATATATAATCGTTTCCGCCATTTTATTCTATTGAAAGTCACACCCACTGTTAGTTCCTTAATTGACATTTCATTTCTGAATACATCTATAAATGTTATTTTTGGTGTTCCTGTATCTTTTTTTTAGCTGAACTTGAAAAAATCACTTTCCTTTTCATTGGTGCCTTAATTATTTTCCTTTAAACATGATCAAACATCTCAAGCAATTTTCACTCATTTTTTTCATCAATAAGGGTCATCCTATTTTTTAAATGAATTTCCTTGTTTTGGATCCTACATGATATTGATACACTAACAAAACCTTAAAATTCATCTAGTTTATGCGTAAAGCTATGAAACTGTTTGAGTGGCAAAGCTTGTGTTTCTGGTCTAATCAATAATTTCTTCGGGCTTACTATTTTGCGATCAGTGATTTTTTTCGTTAGTGCACACTAAGTCTTCATGTTTTCCTGGGGTCCACCCTCATCTACTGATTTGGGAGCTTCTGGAGGGAGATGGTCCCCAAAGATTGCAATTCTTCCCTTTGCTTTCTTCTATCATATCCTTCAGTCGGCAAAATTTGAAAAAAAAAAGAAAGGAAAGAGAGAAAAAAAAATTATGTTCAAGAAATAATTGTAGAATTTTTAGCTGGCTATACATACGACTCATGGAAATTTCATATCTTTGACTAAATGTATGTTTAGATACCACTTATTGCTAAAAATTAAAAATATTGTAGCAAAATAATTTTCACTGTGTAAATAGTTCCAAATTTTAATGTTAAATTTGTATTTTTCTGTATTTGTGAGTCTCGTGAACCGTACTTATAAACCCACTAAAAAAACGCAGCTACACTTTAACGTGCAAAACAGGCATTCCAAACTCACACTCAATAGAGTCAAAAGGGGGGTGCTTTGAGACTGTTTTGGATCTTTAATTGCAAGCAGTACTTCGGTTCAATGGAAACATTTCAAACAGAAAACTGCAACTCTAATAAAATTAGTTAGAGAGAGAGAGAGAGAGAGAGAGAGAGAGAGAGAATGGAAGACTCACTTAATAAATTAGCTAGAAAGATGAACAATCGTAGTATGGCACAAAGAAGCCAAAAGCAGGAAATCTATACTACAAGCAAGAAGGCATGGTCTCATTTTGCTCTACTTCTCATCTTGTCACTCAAAGTTCATCTCTCCACTGCATCTGATACCATGTACCGAGGTCAGCGTCTGGCATGGAACCAGACCCTTACTTCTAAAAGCGGAATTTTCGAACTGGGTTTCTTCACATCTGGTAAGTCTCACAAGCATTTTGTAGGCATATGGTATAAAACTATAGCAGAGTTAACAGTGGTTTGGGTGGCAAATAGAGGCTGCCCAGTCTATAACCCGTCCTCTAAAGCACTAGAAATTTCTGAGGATGGCAATTTGTTGATAACTGAAAAAGGAATTCCTTTTTGCAATTGCACAAACTCTGGCATGCCTAATTATACTGTAGCAGTGCTTCTTGATAAAGGGAATTTTATCTTAAGAGATAAATTAGATAATGTGTTGTGGCAGAGTTTTGAGGAGCAAACCAATACGTTGCTTCCAGGGGCCAAGATTGGGTACAATAGACTTACCAATAAAAGCAATATTCTAAGGTCATGGACAAGTTCAGAAAATCCAGATAGTGGCCAGTTCTCAGCTGAATTAAAAGAAAGTAGATTATTAATATACTATATAAGCAATTCTCCTTGGCTTACGCTGCTTATCAACAACGTGTCATTTATAAATATAGGGAATGACCTATTCTGGCTATATATAAACTACTCCTATGTTTTCAATGAGTACGAAAGCTATTTTACATATTCTTCTCTCGACTATCCTATATCCGCTAGATTTGTTTTGGACGTTACCGGGGATTTCAATTTCTATATATGGAGAAGTTATTTGCCGACATGGAATTTGGTTCGGACAGAAGCTTCACGACATTGTGAGATTGATGGTTTTTGTGGCAATTATGGCATCTGTACTCGGCATAAGGTACCTCTTTGTGATTGCCCAAAAGGATTTGAACCAGGGTGGCCAGGAAATTGGGGAATACAAGACTACTCAGGAGGGTGTATTAGGAGAACTCCTTTAGGATGCTCAAAGGGAGGAATCGATAAGTTCCTTACAATGCCCAACATGCACCGTGGAAATCTCTCTCGGGTGGCAACAAAGATTAATGGAACGGTCCAAGACACTGAGGCATGTAAATTAGCATGCTTAAGGGATTGTGACTGCATTGCTTACGCCTATTATGATGAATGTTTTCTGTACATGAAACAGCTGATGAATCTACAAATTTCATCTGATAATGAGACTGGTGAAGATTTGTATGTTCGCATTTCAGCATCTGAGCAAACTGAGTTGGTTGGAAGTAGAACCAAGATGTCGAAAAAGGTTGCTTGGATTCTTGGAGTTTCTGCAATGCTCATTCTTCTCCTTAGCATTGTTTTGGCAATTATATTGTGGAAACCTTCCGCTGATGGTGCACTCGAGGAGTCAGAATTTTCTTTGATGTTGTTCAAGTATCGGGATTTACGAAAAGCAACAAAGAACTTCTCCCAAAAACTTGGGGAGGGCGGTTTTGGTACTGTTTTCAAGGGGACTTTGCCGAATTCAACAGCCATAGCAGTGAAGCAAACAAGAAGTGTAGAGCAAGGAGAGAAACAATTTCGTGCAGAAGTGAGAACACTTGGAGCAATCCAGCATGTCAATCTTCTTCGCCTACGTGGATTCTGTGTAGAAGCTTCAAAAAGATTTCTCGTCTATGATTATATGCCAAAAGGTTCTTTAGAATCTCATTTGTTCCAGGAGGTTTCTAAAATTTTGGATTGGAATACAAGATATCATATTGCAATTGGGATTGCTAGAGGGTTGGCATACCTTCATGAGAATTGTATAGACTGTATCATTCATTGTGACATCAAGCCTGAGAACATATTATTGGATGCTGAGTATGACCCGAAAGTGGCTGATTTTGGGCTTGCGAAGGTAATAGGTCGGAACTTCAGTCGGGTTTTAACCACCATGAGGGGAACCAGAGGTTATTTGGCACCAGAATGGATCTCAGGTGAAGCTATCACTCCAAAAGTTGATGTTTTCAGTTATGGGAAGTTGCTTTTCGAGATAATATCTGGTAGGAGAAATATAAACATGCTAGATGAAGAGATATGTAACTACTTTCCAGCTCGTGTTGCAATGGCAATAAACAAGGAGGAAGACCTTCTAACATTGCTAGATTTCAAGTTAGAGGGCAATGCTAATATGGAAGAGCTAACTAGAGCTTGTAAAGTTGCTTGTTGGTGCATCCAAGATGATCCAAGGGATAGACCAACCATGGGAAATGTAGTTACAATTCTTGAAGGATTGATGCAATTGGGCATACCTCAAATACCTCTTTATTTCCGGCGCCTTTCAGAAAATCCAATGGAAGCAAGTGTTTGCCACGAGATTGAGACTTGTTCCAGTTCATATTAACGGCCACAAGTTATTGTCTCAACTGTCTTCATTATCAGTGAGCATAATACTTGCCCACCTGTGACCTAGTGATCTTATTGTTCCTTTTATGTAACACAAATAAATGATTCCACTATTGTTAGTACTTAGTAGCTAAGGAGCCAAGTACATAAACATAAATGTAGTTTCAAAGTGCTAAAAGAGGCTCGATTATTTTGACTTCTCTATTGTACCTAGTTATTGTATTTGTTTAGAGTAATGCTACATATATTATTTACACCAGTTGAATTGATAAACTTGTATAGGTTCTCATCTAGACACATCATTAACATCACAGTTTTATTTACAACTAATAATTTGCCATGTCATCTTGTGTCAAATTTTGTGTATCTAAACTTTTTCATTTTTTTAAGGGTTAACAGAACTGGAGGGATTTTGTAAGTAGTGTAATATTTATGTTATAAACTAGATTTTTATCAAAGTGTTTATTCAAAAATTTAGTCGGATTCATATATGTCATGCAATATTTATCTTTCAGCATTTCTGTGCTAAGCTGATAAATATTACATGACATATCCCAATAAGCTGAGAAAGTATTTTGGTTTGGTTTCGCCCCAGCTTCTGGTGCTTACTAACGTTTTCTTTTATTCTTATTGGCAGAGCTCTCAGGCATACCACCTGATATCATCCATAAACTTATTCCAGAACATGCTCGGAAGCAGAACTTGTTTATGGCTTTGCACTCTTAGTAACCGTACCAAATCTTTCTTACTTCTGGTTGCCATTCCACCCCAGGTTTGGTCTTGATCAGCATATGTCCAAAATCCCTCACCCTTAATATTAGTCATCTTGCCTCCTGTGAGAGAGTACTACAAACGGAGTTCCTAGGACAGAAGAGGAAACCTGAGGCTTTGAATTTGCTTGCTGATGGTGCTTTTAAATTTTAATTCAAAGACACAATATGACTTATATCATGTGTATTTATTGTGAACCCAATTGCAGGGGATTTTAGTAAGATGAAAAGTATGAGCATGTATGTATGTGTGTATACCCTGTGCTAAAAATGTTTTTCTTTTAGCAACTCTTCTTATGATCTTGTTCTTCCCTTAGTCCATTTTTATGTTTTTACCCATATATGACTATGACAAAGATCTCATTATAAAAATTATAGTTGTGGTTGATCTTTGACTTTTTCAACGAAAAGATTAAGCTCATGTCTGAAACTTACTCCTAAGACTACACTGGCATTTATTATGGTTGATTGGGAATCATCCATTGCTGATTTGTGGCTGTACATGCCCCCAATTTTACAGTTGGCACTGTATAGTAAATCCTGTAATAAGTATTCTTTTGCTAATTAGTCAAAAATGATTTTGTAATCTATATATAATCGTTTCCGCCATTTTATTCTATCGAAACACCCACAGTTAGTTCCTTAATTGACATTTCATTTTTTACTACATCTATAAATATAAATATTATTTTTGGTGTGTTCCTCTATCTTCTTTTTTAGCTGAACTTGAATAAACTCACTTTTCTTTTTTATTGGTGCCTTAATTACTTTCCTTTACACATGATCAAACATCTCAAGCAAAAATGAATTTATTGGATTTGGATCCTACATGATATTGATACACTAACAAAACCTGAAATCAGGGACAGGCCCTGCCTGGATCCTTTTTTTTTTTTTTTTTTTTTTAGTAATTACACTCTCCTCCCTTAAAGTTTGGAAAAATGACATTCTATCTCAAACTTGAAGGGAAAAAAGACTACCCTCTCTTCTGTTTAAATTAATAATGAAATATTCCAAATTTGTATGAGAATATTTTTACCAAAATGTAATCATGGTAAGTAAAAAAAAATTATAAATTTACAATGAAAATGAAAAAATTTTCAAGCACCAAAACACTTGTAACAACAAATATCTCTATAACCCCTATTAACAAAAGATAAAAAAATAATAAGCAAAATTCACGCTTGATATTTTAAAATACACTTTGATTAAAAATTTAAAACAATGAATTTTAATTATGAAATAAGATAAATTTGGAAACCTACCTTTAAGCAAATGACAAGTTAGTATATAATTTTTTAATATTAGTTTAACAAAGTTAGTCAATTGGATGTGTAAGGGGAGAAAGTGTTTTTTTGTTTCAAGTTTGAGGTGAAGTGTTATTTTTCCAATCCAAATACTTAACAAAAATAATAAAAACATTCATAATGGTAATTGTATTTTAGCAACAAAAAAAAAGAAAAAAAAAAATATATATATATTTTAACACCAAAAAACCAAAAAATCATGTGTTATTGGAGAAGTTAAAGCTAAAGCTAAATTTTTTGCAACTACAGTACACTTTATAAATACCAGTTGATTGTAATAAGTTGTTAAAAATAAAAAAATAATATTTTATTAAGATTATGTATCCGTTTGAGAACGACTTATTTAGTTGAAACTGAAATTTTTTTATTGAAAGTACTGTAGATAAAGCTAAAAGCTAACTGAAATTGTACAGTAAGTCGGTGAATAATACCAAAAAGTGCAATAAAACATGTACATGTAGGAATAAAAAAAGTTATCTAACAGTACATCTAAATGAAAAAACTTATAAGTGACAAAGATGCTAGCTTTGACATGACACATGTTAGAGAAGAAGAGAGTGATAGCATAAGTGTAAGAGGACACAAGATGTACATGGAAAACCCTAGAAAAGGGATTAAAAAAAAAAAAAAACCATGGTTTTGAGCAAGAGTGGAATGTTCTGAGAGACCTTGTTTCCTACCTTCCTATCTTGTCAACATTCTACTCTCTTCTTCAAAATATCTACTTGGGTTTTTACCTTAAAATACAGCCTCATGTTCCTCTTATAATCTAAGGAATATGGCTAAGTACAAAGACAGGTGTCAAGTCATCATTTCTCTATTTTAGACATTTTCACAACTGTGATATTATCAGCTGACTAAATGATAGAGATTGCGCCAACGTGGCACTAGGACTTGTTGGTAGGTGACTTTGCCACTGCTTAGGAAGCAAGTCCTAGACATTGAGAGGGACATCAGGAGTACTGTGAATGATACACGTGTCTCTAAAGTGGTCCAATATGCATTCAACCAATAAGAGGTATTCTCATAGTTGCTGACTTTAGAAAGTCACTATCTCCCTTTTTGTAAGTGCTTGAGTACTATGTTAAGTACATATCTCACTTCCTTCCCAATGCAGTCATGCCTTTAGCACGGACCAAGAATAGGATCTTTTAGTCAACTCTTCCTCTTCCTTTACTCACAACTATTCTACGTATAGGGCCTGAATCTAACCACGTATGCATTCTCCTTTGCCTTAGCGATGTAATGTACAAACTCCATGAATATTAACAAAAATAAGCTAAATAATTAAAAAGCTGCATTTTCAGTCAATGCCAAACTTAATGTATATCTCTTCCTTCAATTAAAAAACTTAAATTTTGTCTCTATTTTTATTATTTTAATTTGCTGTTCTCTCAACCTGCGTAGCCAACACAACTCCTAGTGCCATCCAGGAAGCAATGGTGACAGCAGCAATAAAAGCTAGGAGTCTTGGTTTCACCCAAATTTTGTTTCTCAGTGATAACAAGAGATTAGGCCAAGTTACCAACAAAGAAGCAGCTCCCAGTTGGCAGGAAAGGATCTTGATGGCTGATTTGTCTGACCTAAATTAGTCTGGTCTCAATTATCACTCTGTTTTTGTACCCAAGATTATCACATGTAATATTAGTAGCCTAGCTAATTTGGCAACTAAAACGCCAATGCACTGCAGTTGGGTTAACTGGTTAACCAGACCTTTTTGTAAGACTGTTTCCTTAGAATGGTATAAAAAAGAAAATAAAAGAAAGAGTTGTTTATTTGATTTTAAATGAAGTGAAAAAAAAAAAAGAATATTTGATTTTAAATGAAGTGATAAAAAAAATAGAATATTTGATATTAGACGTATTGTAAATCAAGTTGGTAAAATAAATTAAGGGTTTGTTTGGATACCGCTTATTTGTTGAAAATTAAAAACTTATTGCTGAAAATATTGTAGTAAAATAAATTTTGAATATGAATAGTGTTGTGTAGGACCCAATTTTAAAGTTTTTTTTTGCTAAATTCCGTACTTGCAGATCTCATGAACAGTTTACAGGACTAGTCAAGTGAAACGCAGACGCGCAAAACGCCACTCTTACCACTATCCAAACTCACCCTAAATAGCTTTTAGAAATGATAAAAGTTATAATTTTTAGTATCACTGTTGTGAATGCTCTAACTTAAAAAAAAAAAAATATATATATATATATATATATAAAAATAAAAATCTTAGCAGCATAGTATTAAAAAAATTATTATTTTGTTTTTGTTTTTGTCTTTGTTGATTAATGATTGTATCTGAATGTATTTAGCAACATCCATTTGATTATTTATAATTTTTTAATATTATATGAGCTTTTTTTCTTTTTTTTTCTCGACCCCGCTAACTTTAAAAGCCTGGGTTGTCCTGCCTGGAATTCATCTGATTTATGGGTAAAGCTATTATACTGTTGAGTGGCAAAGCTTGTGTTTCTGGTCTAATCAATAATTTCTTCGGGCTTATGATTTTTTTCGTTTGTGCATGTGTTACTTCTCTGACCCAAAGGGTGACTAAGACTTCATGTTTTTCTGGAGTGAGATGGTCCCCAATGATTGCAATTCTTCCGTTGCTTTATTCTATCATATCCTTTAGTCAGCAAAGTTTGAAAAAAAAAAAAAAAAAAAAAAAAAAAAAGAAAGAGAGACAGAAGAAAAAGAAATTCATGTTCAAGAAATAATTGTAGAATTTTTAGCTGGCAATATGCCGACAAGAAACGCATGGAAATTTCATCTCTTTGAATACACACAGTCAAAACGAGAAACACATCATATCTTTGAATAAATAGAGTACAAAGGGGGCAGAAATAGACAAATATTTAATATTTTATCACTTTAAAAAATATTTAACAATTTATCACTTCCTTTTTAAGTGAACTCGAGTTTAAAAAAATACAGTTACATACAAAATGCCACACGTGACACGAGAATTTGTGTTTGTTGTGTTACTCGAGTTTAGGACAGTACCATCTAAGAAACGCAACACTCACACAGCCACAATTGTTGACTTACCTTCTTTTCTTTTTTTTTTCATTGGCTTTCAGTTTTGTTTGTTATTCTTCCAGGTGTGAAACTTGAGTTTAAGAAAATCCAGTTCCACACAAAATGCCACACGGAACACGAGAATTTGTGTTTGTTGTGTTACTCGAGTTTAGGACAGTACCATTTAAGAAACGCAACACTCACACAGCCACAATTGGTGACTTATCTAATTTTTTTTTTCTCATTGGCTTTCAGTTTTGTTTCTTATTCTTCCAGGTGTGGGTTTCTCTATTTTCTTTCTTCTGTCAGGGTCACGTGGGATGGGAAGCTTGCTGACTTATTTTTTATTTTTTATTTTTCTCATTGTTTAAACACAGGAAAATAGTTTTCTCATTGGCTTTCAGTTTTGTTTCTTATTCTTCCAGGTGTGAGTTTCTCTTTTTTCTTTCTTTTGTCAGGGTCACGTGGGATGGGAAGCCACAATTTTTTTTTTTTTTTTCATTGTTTAAATACTGTGAAAAAACTGAAACACAAAGCAAAGAGTAGAGAGAATTGAGAGAAAAAACTAACTCTGTTGATTGCTAAAAGAGTTTTGTTACAAGATACTAATCAATAATCAGCTATACAAGATATTTATATACACACGAAAACAGAGGGCTCTAGAGACTCTGTAATTAGTTCCCAAAATCATAACTAACTGATTCAAGCTTCAACAAATGAAATAATGACATCTGGCAGAACCAATAACTAACTAACAACTGAATAGTTAAGTGATACGGTGCGTTTTCTCTTTTGGTCTTTTTCTTGCCGTTTTGCTTGTGCTGTCTCTACTGCTACTGCCGTTTCGCCCAACTCCATTATATCTGTCGTTTGTCTCAATTTGGGAATCAGCTTTATTGTCTTCTATCTCTATCTCAGCTTCAACACTCCCCCTCAAGTCTAGTGGCTGAGGCTCTGTGACTTGGACTTCTAAAATCTTGGGTTGAAATATATCCTTCAAGCCCAACCTGTTTGACAATCGTGAAAAAGCTGCTATTCCCAAAGGTTTTGTAAATATGTCTGCAACTTGAGAATTAGTGGTGACATGAAAGGTTTTGATCTTACCCTCCAAAATTTTGTCCCTAACCAAGTGACAGTCAACCTCTATGTGTTTGGTACGTTCGTGGAACACTGGGTTGGCAGCTATGTAAAGAGCTGCTTGGTTATCACAGAACAACATGGCAGGCCTATGATGATCAATACACAAATCCTTGAGCAATTGCATGACCCAAGTAATCTCACATGCTACACTTGCCATGGCCCTATATTCAGCTTCTGCAGATGACCGAGACACAACCCCTTGCTTCTTAGATTTCTAGGATATCAAAGAATCCCCTAAATAAACTGCATATCCAGTGAGAGACCTACGAGTATCAGGGCAGCCAGCCCAATCTGCATCACAGAATGCCTTAATGTGCAATTCAGTATTGCTAGGGAAGAAAATTCCTTTTCCTGGAGAAGCTTTAATGAATTGAAGAACTCTATGTGCAGCCAATAAATGAGGTTCTCTAGGTTGTGAAACAAATTGGCTCAATTTGTGCACAGCATATGTTATATCAGGCCTAGTTAAGGCCAGGTACAATAATCTCCCTATAAGCCTTCTGTACATACCTGGGTCAGCAAGTAACTTACCCTCATACTTGGACAACTTCAGGTTTTGTTCCATAGGAAACTTCACAGGCTTGCAACCAATAAAACCTGTGTCTTTCAAGATGTCTAAGGCATATTTCCTTTGTGTCAAACTAATGCCTGCATCAGTCCTTGCCACCTCTAAGCCCAAAAAATACCTTAATGAACCAAGATCCTTCAAACCAAATTGATCATCAAGCAACTTCTTCAAGGCAGTAACACAAGTAGGATTATTTCCTGTAAGCAAGATATCATCAACATAAACCAAAAGCACAGTAAAGGAGCTTCCTTGTGAATGTGTGAACAAGGAATAATCTGATTTGGACTGCACAAACCCCAGCTGCAATATGGTAGTTGAAAGTTTCTGAAACCATTGTCTTGATGCCTGTTTAAGACCATAAAGACTTTTATTCAGCTTACAAACTAAACCCTCCCCCTTGCTGTGAAAACCAGGTGGTAGAGACATGTAAACATCCTCAACTAAGTCACCATGTAAAAAGGCATTGTTGACATCCATTTGATGCAAAGACCAGCCATTCACAGCAGCCAAGGAAAGGACAATTCTGACTGAAACAGATTTTGCAACAGGGGAAAAGGTTTCAGAATAATCAAGACCAAGTTTTTGAGTGAAACCCTTGGCAACCAAACGTGCTTTGTATCTTTCAATAGATCCATCAGGCAAGTATTTGAGTCTATAGACCCATTTGCAGCCTATGGCAGTCTTACCAGGAGGTAAAGGAGCTAAAGTCCATGTGTTGTTGACCTCCAAAGCTTCAATCTCCTTGTCCATAACAGCCCTCCATTCAGGAAATTGAACAGCTTGATGAAAAGAAACAGGCTCGGATGGAGCAGCACTGACTGCTAGAACAAAAGACTTGAAAGTAGAACCCAAGTGAGAATAACTCAAGTAATCAGAAAGAGCATAAGGGAGACCAGATTGAGGTTTGGCACTAACACTCTTACAAGAATAGTCTGAAAGATAAGAAGGAGGAACATGAGGTCTGGTAGATCTTCTTAAAGGAGGAGGATCATTCAAAACAGCTGAATCAGAAACAGGTTCATGACCATGATCTGATAAATTTGGAGAGTCCAAAGTAATAGGATCAAGTGTAGAAGTAGTGAGAGGTTCAGAAACAGATGGAGCAGATGAAGGAGTAATAGAATCTTGAGAATGTAAGATAGAGGGATTAGAGGTAGTAGGAAGAAAGCAATCTGAAGAACAAGAAGGATTAGAAATGACATGAGGGAAGACAAAATCAGTTAAGGAAGAAGTAGAAGGAGAAGAGTCAGAAGCATAAGGAAAGAGTGACTCATAGAACACAACATCTCTAGAGATGAAAATAGAATTGGTTGCAAGATCCAATACTTTGTAACCTTTAATGCCATGAGGATAACCTAAGAACACACATTTTCTGGCCCTAGGATCAAATTTGTGTCTGTGAGAAGGTAAAGTAGAAACAAAACACAAGCAACCAAAACACCTAAGATGTTGATAAGAAGGGGAAACATGAAATAACATTTCATAAGGTGTTTTATTACCTAAAGACTTAGAAGGAATCCTATTAATCAAATGAACTGCAGTGAGAATGCAGTCACCCCAAAAACATAAGGGAACTTGAGATTGAAACTTCAATGCTCTAGCAACATTAAGAATATGTTGATGTTTCCTTTCAACAATGGCATTTTGTTGAGGTGTGTCAACACAAGACAACTGATGCAAAATACCATTGGACTGAAAGAAATCTTTGAGGTAAAATTCAGTCCCATTATCACTCCTAATTGTCTTAATGGAACTATTGAATTGAGTTTTTACCATATGAGCAAAATTGGGAAGTAAAGACTTAGTGTCAGACTTGAGTTTAAGTAGATACACCCAAGTACACCTAGAAAAATCATCTACAATGGTTAAAAAGTATTTAAAACCCTCAGTAGTACAAGTAGCAAAAGGCCCCCAAAGATCACAATGTATTAATTCAAAAGGAGCAGTAGAAACATGAGTACTAATAGGGAAAGGTAATCTTTTCTGTTTTGCAAAATGACAAATGTCACAGCAAGCAGTTTTATTAGAAATATCAATGTTTACAACACCTCTTAGCAAATGAAGTTTAGAAAAGGAGGGATGCCCTAGCCTAGTATGCCATAGATCAGTACTTGAAGGATTGGTAGCAGCAGTGAGAGCAGAAGACCTGTGCTGAGATGAGGAATCCAACAAATATAAGCCATTGCTCTCTCTACCCTGACCAATCATGCTCCATTGAGCAAGGTCCTGAATGAAACAACATTGACCAAAAAATATAAGACAACAAGACAAGGTTTTGGTAAGTTTGCTAACTGAGATTAAATTGAAACCAAATGTGGGAACACACAATACATCAGTTAAGACAAAAGTAGGTGAAATTTGAACAGTGCCTACATGTGTGACTAAGGCTTGATCCCCATTTGGCAAATAGACACAAGTATTGACAATGGATGTAATGGAAGTGAAATGTGTGACTGAATAGACCATATGATCTGTAGCACCAGTATCTATGATCCAAGAATTAGATTTCAAAGTAGTCCTATCAACTACTTGAGCAGAGAACACAGAATGGGAGAAATTAGGAGGGATCCAAAAGGGGTTACCTGAGAAACTAGGGAAATTGGAGGAAGGTGAGGGCAGGAGTGGCTGTGTTGAACCAGAAATGCTATTGGAATTCATGACAGAAGCAACATGACTAGGTTGAGTGCCAAACCCTGAACCAGTTCCTGCATACCCTTTAAGAAAAGAGAGTAATTGCTCACATTAAGCTGATGAAATAGGACATTGAGGCTGCAGTGAGTGAGAAGACTGCTGCATAGAGATGCCAGCACCACCACTGCTAGAACCACCAGATACACCATGTGTAACACCAAAGGGTGTAATTCCAACACCATTCTGAAAACCACTTTGAGCAGCATAAGGAGCAGCTACCATATTCTGAGTCATACCATCAGATTGAACTCCCGAGGCAGGAAGAACATTGGATTGAGCATTATGAAAACTAATGTTGTTAGTATCAAAACCAAAAGAACCTGAAACTTGATTAGCCATTGACTTGTTACCTCCTTTAGGCTTATATCCAGGAGGATATCCATGAAGCTTATAGCACTTGTCTGCTATATGTCCAGTAAAGCCACAATAAGTACAAACAGGTCTATCTTTCTTTCCTCTCCCACCATTTCTATTTTGTCCATGATTCCCTTGAAAAGACCTATTGTTATTCACATACATTGCCACAGCATCCAACTGTTGAACCATATTAACAGAACTGCCTATATTTTTCCTTTTTTCCTCTTGTAAAACCAAAGAACAAACTTTGCTAAGAGAAGGAAAAGGTTCAATAAGCAAGATTTGCCCAATCAAATTGACATAGCTATCATTTAAGCCCATCAAAAAACGAAAAACATGTTCCTTTTGTTGTGCATCTAACTGAGATGATTTAGAACCACAAACACAGGCACAATTGCAAACAGTGAAAGGTTGGTTATTCACAAACTCATCCCACAAAGTCTTGAATTTGGTAAAATAGGAACTCACCGAGAGTGATCCTTGAACCAAATGTGAAATCTCCTTTTCCAACTCAAATAATCTTGGTGCGTTGTCTTGAGATAGCCTGTTCTTGAGATCAATCCACAAGTCTTTTGCAGAATTGATGTACATCACACTTGCTTTAAGATCAGGACTGAGTGAGTTGGTTAGCCATGAAAGGATCGTGGTATTACATCTATTCCAGGAATTGAATAGAGGTGAAGTTGGATCAGGTTCTGCAATTGAACCATTAACAAATCCAAACTTGTTTCTGGAACTCAGAGCCAGAAACACAGATCTTGCCCAAGTCATATAATTCTCAGGACCAGTGAGAGGTTGAGACGTAAGAATCAAACCAGGATTCTCATTTGCTGGCAAGAAATAAGGGTTGTTAGTTGATTCATCTACCATGGCTGCACTTGCAGTTTGCGTAGATGAGGAAGAAGGTACACTCGAAGAATCTGAGGCCATGAAAACAAAGGAAAACTAATTCTGAAAGAAAAACTCTGTTTGGTAGGTAGGAAAATGAAAGAAAATTTGCTCTGATACCATGTGAAAAGACTGAAACACAAAGCAAAGAGTAGAGAGAATTGAGAGAAAAAACTAACTCTGTTGATTGCTAAAAGAGTTTTGTTACAAGATACTAATCAATAATCAGCTATACAAGATATTTATATACACACGAAAACAGAGGGCTCTAGAGACTCTGTAATTAGTTCCCAAAATCATAACTAACTGATTCAAGCTTCAACAAATGAAATAATGACATCTGGCAGAACCAATAACTAACTAACAACTGAATAGTTAAGTGATACGGTGCGTTTTCTCTTTTGGTCTTTTTCTTGCCGTTTTGCTTGTGCTGTCTCTACTGCTACTGCCGTTTCGCCCAACTCCATTATATCTGTCGTTTGTCTCAATTTGGGAATCAGCTTTATTGTCTTCTATCTCTATCTCAGCTTCAACAAATACAGGCAAATAGTTTTCTCATTGGCTCTCAGTTTTGTTTCTTATTCTTCCAGCTCCAGGTGTGGGTTTCTCTTTTTTCTTTCTTTTGTCAGGGTCGCGTGGGATGGGAGGCCACAATTGTTGACTCATCTAATTTTTTTTTCTTCTCATTGTTCAAACACAGGCAAATAGTTTTCTCATTGGCTTTCAGTTTTGTTTCTTATTCTTCCAGCTCCAGGTGTGGATTTCTATTTTTTCTTTCTTTTGTCAGGGTTACGTGGGATGGGAGGCCATAAAGTCAACTAGTCAACCAAGGAAGATTCAACGAAAGAGTATTATTAAACAAAAAATTATTGGGCCAAAAAACAGAATCGGCGTAAATTTAAAAAGGGAAAAGAAAAAAAAGAAAGAAGGTAACAGCGAGGATCACGTTTCAACTTTCCTGCAGCAATTCAAAATTTCATTATAAAAAAAAAGGTCTCATTATTGATGCTTGTCATTCGTTCTATCAGGTTTTCCTTGCCCTCTTTGCCTTTCTTTCTTCTAGCACTGTATACGTGTTACAGACAGTATGGGTATAAGCGGCAGCTGGGCTTGCTGTGGTTTTCTTCTTTACCTGCTTGCTGTTTTCTTAACACCTTTTCGCACCATTGGGACGGCCTTACCTCGCGGTTCTCTGAGTCCAAATTCTTCTACTTCATGGAGCACCAGTTTTTCTGCTCCCAATAATACTGTGAAGTTCGATGATGGATCAATTGCGAGAAGCATACTTGTCAGTGAAAATGTAGAAGTATTTCCCGAGCCCGATGGCCGTATTGAATATGCTTGTGGTTGTGGCTTCTTCTGTAATCCACCATGCAACAGTTTTCTCTTTGCCACTTTCGTTCTTTATTATTACAAAGACGACAGTGGGACGTCGGTTACCACAGCTTGGGGTCCACATGTAGTATGGTCTGCTAACCCAAAAAATCCGGTCAACGCTAATGCGACTTTGCAGTTCAAGTCCAAAGGAGGTTTGGTGTTACGAGCTAATGGAACTGAAGCGTGGTCCGCAAAAATCACCAACAAATATGTGGCTAGTCTAAACTTAACTGACACATGCAACCTCATGCTCTTGAATAAAAATGATGAAACAATTTGGCAGTCTTATGAACACCCAACGGACACACTGTTTCGTGGGCAACAGTTGCAGGTAGGGAAGAGCCTCACTAGTAAAGAAGGATTGTTTTCGCTCAATATCACAAGTGAAGGGATTTTTGCTTATATCAATTCTAATCCTCCTCAACTCTATTATTCTTATAATATATCAGGTTCTGATACCAGTATCTCAGGTATTGAGTTTCAAAATGGAAGCATAGCTCTGTTAGATTCAAAAAAGATTCCGCGAGAATTAGAATTACCTGGTCGTTCAGCAAGATTTGCGCGGTACGCAAGATTTGAGAATGACGGACACTTGAGAGTCTATACTTTCGGTCCGACAGCCAGGGATGACATTCTTCTGGCAACACAACTTTATAGCTGTGACTTCCCTACAGCTTGCGGCAACTACGGTGTTTGTGAAAACAAAGGCGAGAGCTGTAAACAGTGTACTTGTCTTCCAGACGAAAATAAAAATGGAACAAGCTATTTTAAGGCAATCGATGTAACGGAGCCTGACAAAGGATGCACCCCGGTTACTAACTTGTCCTGTGAAGGTGAAGCTTTGGATCGTCATACTTTTTTGGAGGTGAAGAACATCACAAACTTCCCCTTTAGAGCACAAGATCCACATGATATAAAACCAGACCATCGAAGTATAAGTTCAGAGAAATGTAAAGAGGAATGCCAAAAAAGAAATTGTTCATGCAAAGCTGCTATTTACTATTATAAATCAGGATCATCAACCGGGGATTGCTATTTGGAATCCCAAATCTTTTCAATGATGAAGCCCCATCCAGAAGAGCTCCAATATCCTAGCATGCTCTTTAAAATATGGATTAGGGTGCAGGATGTTAAGGAGCAAAGTGTTCAACGGCAAAAACATGGGCTTAAAATAATTGTGGGATCTAGCATCACATTTGGTCTGTTTCTTTTGATTGGAAGCTTTGTTTTCCTAATTTGGAAGAAGAGAAGCGCTGATGAAGGCGATGAGTATTATTTGGATCATATACCAGGAATGTCCACAAGATATTCTTATGATGATTTGCAATCCATTACAGCAAATTTCAATAAGGAGCTTGGTGCCGGTGGATTTGGCACGGTTTTTGAAGGGACTCTAATTGATGGCTCTAAAGTTGCTGTGAAGCGTCTAGATGGTTTAAATCAAATCAAGAGATCATTTTTAGCTGAGGTTGAGACAATTGGCAGCATTCATCATTTCAACTTGGTGAGATTGATTGGATTTTGTGCTGAAAAATCTCATAGGCTTCTTGTCTATGAGTACATGTCTAATGGGTCTTTAGACAAATGGGTTTTTGACAAAAATCCTGAGATTTTTCTTGATTGGCAACATAAAAAGAATATCATCCTTGACATAGCAAGGGGTCTAACTTATTTACATGAGGATTGCAGACAGAAGATTGTTCACTTGGACATAAAACCCCAAAACATTCTTTTAGATGAGAATTTCAATGCAAAAGTCTCGGATTTTGGGTTGTCTAAACTAGTTGATCGTGACCAGAGTCAAGTTGTGACAGTCATGAGAGGGACTCCCGGCTATATGGCTCCAGAATGGTTGAGCTCAGTAATTACAGAAAAAGTAGATGTGTATAGCTTTGGAGTAGTGCTCTTAGAGATATTATGTGGAAGAAGAAATCTTGATCGATCTCAGCCAGAGGAAACAATGCATCTACTTCATCTATTCAAGAAAAAAATTGAGGAGGATCAATTGTTGGATTTGGTTGATAAGTACAATGAAGATATGCAATTACATGGAGTAGAAGTTGTGAATATAATGAGAATTGCAGCATGGTGTTTGCAAATTGATTTCACGAAAAGGCCTTCTATGTCCACTGTGGTTAAGGTTTTGGAGGGTGTTGTGAATGTTGAATATGACCTAGGTTATTTCTTCTCGAATCCACTTTTACCAAGCACGAGTGTTGGAGTTGATAACCAACAATTGCACGTAGGTGATAGTGATACTACTCAACTATTGCCTTCAATTCTCTCAGGACCACGGTGACTTTTCACTGTACCATCTTCTCACTGTACCATCTTCGTTGCTTGACTATTGAGGTAATTTTCTTTGTTTTAATAAAATTTCTATTCCAATGACTATTATTAATTAGCAGTTTG